>NC_044261.1:9029154-10279154 GCF_003957555.1 Calypte anna
AAGATGAGGGCAAAAAGAGACAGTGCATGATTACAGAAATGGATTCAGCATGTAGAAGTCCCATTGAGAGTCTCTTGAACTACCTTGTAATCGAGATCAAATTAGTATTAAAAAGCCATAGGATTAGAGCCTAGAAATACACGGGGCCATTACTTCACAGTAATTAAATGTTTGATTTTAATGTTTTGAATGACAAGGACAGTGACAATGAGCTGAAAGACCTGGCTGGGTTTGTCACTTCCTGTGTCAGGAGCATCCCCTGGGGGTCTTGTTGCCCCACTTGGCTGCAGAGCAGTGGTGGGCTTAGCAGGAGTTGAGTGCCAAGATTTTCAAACCAGCTCCTGTTGTTCACTTATGTCAGTCCCTTCTGTCTTTGCAAAACAGCCTCCTCTCCTCTGAGTCCCAGTGACAGGGCAGCAGGGGGAGGGGAGGGGAGGGGAGGCGAGGCAGAGCAGCACATCCAATGCTGCCCTCGGGCCCGTCCGACCTCTTACATGTGAGCAGGAGCTTTTCTTGCCCCAGGGTCTGGAGAGGATTATTGGGTTGGGCAGACTGGGAAGCAGTACAATGAGGGGCCTTAACAGTCCCCAGTACCCATGTGTTCTCTTGTGCTTTAATGCTTAATTTCTGGACCAAGTGCAAGACTACAAGTGGAGGGCTTTTCAGGGCTGACTTTCAGCTGCCCTTGTTGGACCATCCAGGACGTACAAAGCAGGAGGCGGTTCCCTGTGGAGACCCCAGATTTAGCTCTGATCCCAATTGTCTGGTGTGCCAGCGGCGAGTTAAACTAATAACTCGTGCAGGGAGGGTTCTGGTTACAAAATGCTTGGAATGAAGCAAGCAGGTGCTGGGAAGGTTATCTGAGGAGAGTGCTGCCTTAATTCCCTGTCATTTCTCTTTCCCCGTCTGCCTCAAGCAGGAGATGGCATCACCCACAGGTGAGGCTCTGGGTACCACAGGAGGGTCTGCAGGGTTCAGCTGTGAGCTCCTGAGGGTGGTGCCAGTCTGGACTAGGAGCCCCTGGAAGTGGAGATGGGTCCAAGTCACAAGTGTGTGCACTGGGTTCCCAGGCTGCTCCTGTGGAAGGGTGGTTGAGCTGGCACAGCACACGGATAACCTGACTCAGGGTGGGCACACAACAGTCTGTGTTAAGAGTTACAACAATTGGTGCAAGCTTGGCTGTAGACAAACTCCTAGGGCTCAGATTTCAGAGCAGGAGGCTCACTTTGGTGCAGCTGTGGTGGTTTCTTTCCCTGCTGCCTGCCTGTCCCTCTCGGACTCGCAGTCCTGCAGGAGGGCTCAGCTGTTTCCTCAGTGACTGTCACAGTTTGCAGCTCGGGGTATTTAGGTAACCTGAAATTGGAACTGCTTTACCTTACCCTGCTGAGCGGTGACTTGTGGTTCAACAGCTGCCACGAGAGCAGCTGATCTGCCCTCTAAAAAAAGGCAGAGGGGACACTAAGGGACAGAAACTGCTGCAGCCACTCCAAGGTGAGCCATCCTTGCTGGTGAATGCAAACCTGAGGACCTTTCCTAAAAGCATTCATCCATGTGATTTTAAAATCATGTAAAAAATTACAAGGAAACTTTCTTTTGCTGTGGCAGCATTTTATTTGAGTGTATTTAGGTGTATTTCCTACTGCTGTAAGCTCAAGCAGGCACACCTCTGGCTGAATCTAAAGGGGGTGTTTGTTGTTGCATTTGTTTAGCAATAAAAACTTTAAATTAAATGAGGATGACAAACTGGTAAGCCCAGCTTGTCCCAGTTATCTTGCACATAATGGGTAATAACCTAATGGGTTATCAGGCCTACTGCACACACATTACCTGTTCTTGCTGGAGTGTCTGAAATACTGATGTTTTCTCTGAAATATAACTTGCCAGGTGTGAGTAGTTATGGTAAGACACTATGCAGAGTTGGCTATGAATGTTTATTAACATCACAGGGAAATCTGTAGTCCAGAGATGACAAACACTTGATTGTGAACATACCTAGAGAGTCCAGGGGGAAACAACACAAGCTTTCAGACTTCTCCTGTGCAGCAGTTGTATCTGACGGTCTTCTGAAGTTTTCCTCCTTCGTAAGATCATCTCAAGTTTCAACACACTGTTAATAATTTAACTGAATGATACCAAATCTTTAAAAAAAAAAAAAAAAAGGTTCTATTTAGTGCTATTTTTGATCTGGATTGGCTGTTAAAAGGCAGAAGACGACCTCCTCATTGTGACTTGCAGAAGCAGGTATTATAAATGGATTGTACTGACACCTTCCCACAGTGGTGAGAACTCCAGTCCTTCCACTTCCCAGTACACGTGCAGGTTACACCTTATTTACTCAACCAATAACCAGGTAAATTCAAACCATACGCATAAACCAGCCAGTCTTACAAGCAGAGTCAAGGGCATCACAGTAAAAGGTTTCTGTCCATGGTTTCTACAGAGACCTTTGAAAGCCTCAGCAAAAGAGCAGCATTAAATACAGTGACAGGCAGAGCACCAGAGTGTGGGGTGTGGGGGTGGAGGAGACAGCAATAATCTGTATAACCAGAGATGAATCTTTTTCAGGTGAACCCCCAGAGCACTGCAGTGAGGTCTGAGAAGAGGCACAAGGATGAAATAAGAGAGTACAGTTCAGCCTGGCAACAGCATTTTCTCCTGCTTAATTCTTCCTTTGATTCTGGAAAACTTGGGTTGGCAGCCTCAGTCACCCACAAAACAGAGCAGCATAATGACAGTCAGGACTTAAATGCTCTGCTCATCTTATCAAGGTTTTAAGACTAAAGACGACAAATAATACTGTAAGTCAAGTTTTATTTAGACTGTACAAACAGGGCACTGGGGAAAAAAAACAGTGGCTTGATGCTGGGACCAGTTCTATGAAATACGTGGAGTAAGAAATTAAAAAGGCACTAATCTTAATAAAAGACACTCCATATATTCTAAGAATATAATTCATTTAATACTGTTAATCTCATAGCACAAAAAATAAAACAAGCTATGATCCCCCAAAATAAAACTTTAAAAGCTTACACTTAATATTATTGCCTGAAGATCATGGTCTTTAAATTACATATTGTGTTTTTAAGTTTACACAGTGATGACTGTCTCAAATACAAGGCCACCTTTCCCACTGCAGTAATTGTATCCTTGTCCCAAAACACACTTTCATTTAACACAAGTAAACAGAAAATGACAACTATACAAGAATGCTTCCACTGGTCCCAAAAGGCAGTCTTTTAGGCAGGTCTCACTTTCAAATGCAGGTTTTGAGGAAAATGCTTGAAAACTTGACTAGACTAGAAAACAAAGGCAGCCCATTCGTTCCCAGGATGTTAATACAATATAAAAAATTACTTTACAGGCACATGAAATGGCACAAAGAATGCTCTTTTCCCTTTACAAAAATAACACTCAGGCTCTTCAGAGCCTCAACCCAAACAGGATTTTCCCTTTTGTTTATTCTTTCCCAATTTGTAAACAATCATGAATTAAATTAGCGCTTATCCAGTGATGGACACTGATTAAAACAGTTTTCATTTCAACTTTCAGACTGGTCAGAGGCTTCAATGTCTATAAACACGTGTACACAGCAGGAGGGAGTCACAGAGCCTTTCGTGATGGGTAACTCTGGTGGCACCAGGTAATTAAACCAGCTCCTAGCTCAAAAGCAAGAACAACTTTAATGGTGCATAGGTTGAAGCCATCACTTGCAGGCTTCAAGCAACACGGGGAGGTTATCACTTGGATTTAAGAGGCTTCATAAAGCAACAGACAGCACACATGTAAGCAAGCAACAAGTGACTGCAAATCCAGAGTCCTTCAAAGAGAAACACCAACTGATCAGATGCAGTCTTTATAAGAAAATAGTTGTCTCCTTGTAAAATAGCAAAGACACGCTTTGAAGCAAGGTTACAATCAGCTTGGGCTGGTCAGCATATGCTACATTTAAACAACACTGAACATACCTGAACCACACCACTGCTACTCAGAGAAACTCTGCTCATCTGTGGCCTAAAACCAGGTTCACAGAAATTGAAAAATTCTTGTCTTTGCATCAGATGCCACTACACACAAATTTTGCATAGTTTTGAAGGTAAAACATTTTGCTTTTCTGCAGTACCAGAACATAATTAAACCTAAGACAATGCCTGTGTTCCAAGTGTATACCTTATTCAATGAGGGGATGAGTCAAGACGTTTATTTCAGTAAAAAACAAAACAAAACAGAACAGGTTAAAAGCTGTGTTCTGGGTCTCAAATCTCACAGTATTTATTTACCATGCAAAGGAAGAATTCTACAATCAGTCTTCTGAAGAGGTGCCTGTAAGTAGGTCAGGTCTGAAACAAGATTCTCTACAGCAGACTGAGTTTAGTGCAGTTTTTATATTCAAAAGATGACTTTCAGTAGTACAATCTCTGTGGTAAACTTACGAGTACAGTTGGGGCACAGATAAAGCATGACCTTCTTCAGTTAGGAGAGCTGCATAGCTTTTGTTTGCAAGACAAAAATGTCAATGCCTATTGTCAAGAATTACTCTCACAGCACCAAACACTTCAGTCAATGCTACTCTACTTCACAGTTAATTTGGTAGTAAAATGCTCTACAAGAACATCTATACTGTCAGCCACTTGATCAATACTACAGAAAATAGCTAATAGATGAACAGAGAGACTTCTTTAAAAACCCCAGCATTGAGAATGTCTTGTTGCAAATGTAATTTTTGCATTTCTCCAGTGCCTTCCAACTCAGGATCTCCTGGCACTTTCACATGAGCTAAGAAAATGCGTTTTTATTAGGATTAAGTAACACAAATGAACAAGAAAACATGCTGGAACTTAAGACAACAACTTTTACATGATTTGACATTTATAAGAACTGGTGAGATTCTGCAGATGTCTCAATTTTCTCATTTTGCTACAACTGACAGCCTTCAAAGTTGAAAAATGGGGGCTGCTGTTTTCCTGTCAGCTTCCATAACAGACATTTTTCTTTACCCAGGCTGTTTGAAAGGGGAGGTTTGGTAGTTGTAGTCTCTGCAGCCACGTAATCCATTAATTCAGTGTTCCATTATTTGTAAAAAAGCATTCCAGTTCACTTACAAAACACATTTAAAGGCAGCAGCATGGGACAGCACTGTACCCAGGCTTTTATATCCTGTACACAGGCTAAGAACTTAACCTGCATGGCATGAATTGTACTTAGCTGCAGCCATACAGCTCCTTCCTGTAAGTACAACTACAGCAGTCTAGCTTATGTACAGAAAAAGGGAAAGAAGCTCTCCTGATAACAGACACCTCTGTGGCCTCCTCCAGCCTGAGCAGTAATTTATCACATGGGGGAACCCAGGCAGCTGACTCCAATTAACCATTTTATAGAGGATGCTGGGAAGGGGAGGGATCTGGGGCATATATAAACCAGAGCCAACTCATTTGGAAGGGTTAAAAAAAGATGGCAGCATGCAGAGGGCTTGGGATGCAAGCAAGGAAAAAGAGGAAGGGGGGAAAAGAAGATGAAAGCAGCTCTGGAAAAAGAAACACAGCAACATGGAGACACCCTTGAGAAAAGGTACTGTGTTTGAAAAGGAGCTTCTAACAAGCTGGGGCTGGCATAGCTGGGAAACTTTGGAGAGATAAGGGGGGGTCTGCAGAGAAATGTGTGTAAAAGGTTTAAATAAGAGGATTTTATCAGTATTTACCGAGTTCTTCTGTCTCACTCCTCTCTTGCCTCTCCACACCACAGCAATGTGGTCAGTGTGTCTCCCAAGTGACAGCTTGGTGACAAGAATTTCTGCACTAGTAAAGCTACACTTCCAAAACTGCAGGAGAGCTGTATGTAGACCAGGCCAAAGTGTTTTCCTTTAAAACTCACTTTCTACAGTTAGTGCTCGCAAAAATCAATAGAAATGCATTAAGAATGTCAAAAACAGGTTACAAGTATCAACCCCTCCTAAGTTTCCTTATAAATAAACACCTCAGCTTCAATACAGCTCAGTCAATGGTTATTTGCATTCAACACACACTGTTTCAGGAAGGTCAACAACAAGCTTAAGAGTTAACAGAAAAGAGCAGCTTCTAATACAACTGCTTAGCATACATAAGCTTCAATTATTGTCCTCTAAGAGACCATCATTTTAAATGTACTACCTTAGGACAGGTTTGCTTAAAACTAAGTCGTCTTCAGTCCTAAAATTGCATTTTTGTTGTTGCTTTTTGTTGGACAGTAACGCACAAGTTGCATGTTTGATCTAAGATTGGGCTTTTCCTACTGAGCAAGCCAGAAAAAGTCTGTGGAAGTCTCAACTGGAAAGGTTTTCTTCTCATGCTTCTCTGCTATATACTTGTTCAGTCTTCTCCAGCTTAAGGCCCAGTAGAGTTTTAAAAGTGAAACTAAATTTTGGATGATGCAACTATGGTATGAATGTCAGGCAGTGACTTCATTCACATGTGTTCCAAATGTATATTAAAAGAACCGTCAAACTGCAGCAAGCTGGAAAATGGGCAATGCTAGCAATGTGCCATTAAGTCATCACCCCACCTCAAACAATGCTAATGAGAGCCAGGAAAATGAAGCAGCAGTGTAAATTGGGCAGAGGGAATCATTCGTTCTCATCTGGGTTTTGAGGGTCAAATATTTTGACGTGTGTGAACGGGAAGAGACCTTTCCGACCATTGACTTCTCCTTCCCACTGACCGTTTATGTTCATCCTTGTAACCTTCACAATGTCTCCAACCTGCGTGATTAAGGAAAAAAAAGTTATCACAGATGGGAATCTCACATCTGATACAAATACAAATCAAATTAAGAGGAACAATAAATACAGCCCCATCATAGGGAGAAAAAAAACCCACCCTCTCCTTGACATGAGGTTCAGCTGAAAAGAAAACTAACTTTAGCATAAATGAAACATCAGCATTTTGCTGTTAAATGTAAGATTATAGTCTGCACTCTTTTTTAGGGTCTTAACTAAATGTGTATTCACGTATTCAGACAAATTAGTAAACTTTTTATAGGAAAGCTTTTAACTTCATGCAGCAATATATTTAGCTTAGATATAAAATAACATCACTAAAGCTACCACCAGCAATGAGATGCAACCTTCCTTGAAAATGGCACACTCCTGTTTTAGCATCACCTTCCTTGTTTCAAAGGAAATTTTGTTTTTCAAACAAACTCCTATGGCAAAGAAACCATTACTTCAAGTTCACAGTTTAAGAAGATTCTGTAGTTTCTAAAATAATGGTATACTTCTGAAATAGATAAATGCAATCTCAAAACTTTTTAAAGTATTAGATGTACAGATCACAGCTTTTATTCTTTTTTCACTTCTTCTTGCCAAAGAATTTTAAACAGGAACAATGACACGTCCAGCCTTTCCTACCTTAACTCTAATCTCTTAACTGTATATGGCAAAAGATGAGAGGCTAAACTATGATCCAGCAAGAATCAGCCCAGATGAGAAGTCACACACACATTGTTCAGTGCCTGCAGTTAACTTGGATTCGGGTAATTTACAAAGTAAAATATCCTATTTGATAAACAGTGTTTAAGATTAAATAGTTACTTCTCCCTTAAATGCTTCAGGATAGCTGAACCTGTGGTCTGTTGCAGCAGCTCTCTAGCTTTACACCTCCCTTCCTGTTTACTTAATTTACTCTGTGTGGTAACTACAGTAAACAGCAGAAAAGTGACATTAGCAGCTAATGACTGATCTCACAAAAAGAACCTGCCAGTGACCCGTGGCCAACAGCCCATAAGTTTCTTTCCCAACCTAGATCCAGGCATTTTGTAGCGGAGTCTCAGCTTATCAAGCCACTCTTGTGAAACCCGAAGGCAACTAGCTTTGATCCTAAAGAAAAACTAGATTTTAGTCCTGGTAAAGTATGTATAACAACTTGTCTATGTTATCTAAATTGTATTAAAATTTAGAGCTGATGGAGATAGTTTAAGGACCTTGGCTAAGGGCCTTAGATTGAAGCTGTTCAGGTAAGAGCCAGGTATTTTCTGTTGAAGAAAGAAGCCCTGAGTTTAAAACATAGTGTGCCTGTCACTAGATGATCTGAAGCCTGGTTAAACCAGTTGCTATTCCTTCAGTAGATTTTTTTTTTTAAGATCACTCAAGCAAGAACTATGAAGCAAGATTTAAGATCTATAATAGACTCCATTATATAGCATACATACTGTTAAGTAGTTTATAAACTGCCCAAAAGTTAGCACATACTTAGAGCATTAATGTCATTAATTTGACTGGTTTTCATCTCTTCCCTACTACTGGCAGCATGCATTAATTGTGCCTTTGCTAAAAAGCACAATTTGTCAGACTTTTCACTGACTAGAAGGGCTAAAGAATGCTTTAAATAGTAACAAGATGACCTAAACAGGAACTTAACAAAAGCCTCTTTAGCAATAGGCTGATAACATCTATAAATATTCAGTGTTATATTGCTAGATTTAAATAACCCTCGACGATGGGTCTATGTTCCAAGTTTTAGGCCCAAAGTCAAGAAGACTCTGCCAATGTTGCTGTCATTAAAACCTAAGAAACTGCATTTGCACTGCAGCATAAAACCAGTCCACTCTCAAATGCTTTAACTTTTTTTCATAGAAGACAAATAGAACTCTTTAGCACTCTGGATCAAAAACATGGACTTGCATTTTCTGAGAGTCTGACAATTTATTTTTGCTTACATGCTGCAGAGGTCAAGCCACTATTAATTCTGAAGCTCTAGAAAAAGGTATCTGTCATTTTGAATTATTTCTAAAACAGAAATAGGTTTTGGAACTCTTGCTTCAGGTGAGTGAAAAAAAAAATTACAATGAGTCTATTACACTTCAATAAATTGCCACGTGGATTAATAATGTGAAATGTTCTTTAGAGGGCTGGGTGGGCAAAATTGCTACAAACCAGTATCTGCCATTAAGGAGTGCTAAGTGCCAAAGCTACCAAAAATATTCCAATTCTCCCACTGCAGTAGTAAATTGATTTATAATAATTTTTTTTTTTAAATCTCATAATATGAGTTCATAATGAAAGCTTCTGAATATCCTCATGTGCTATATTCTTCTTTAAAAATGTAGTTCCCTTGGGAAGATTAAATGAATCAGCATGTTTGAACAAGGTTTTTGGAGAAGGAACCTTGATGTCATGATAGAATAATTCATCTTACATTAAAACCTCTGTTTTGACAATGTCTAGAAGAACCTGGTCAAGCAGTCTATGTATTTCTTCCCACAGTAGTAAGAGCACTATTTGGTAAGGGCTTTTTAAAGCATCTATAATAGTCAGGTGAGGTGTGATCTCCCACTAAAACTGTTTAATCCACTATTTTTTTCAGGGAACATTTTAAGCCAGTCAGAAGGATTGTCTTATGATTAGGCACAGGACTGAGTCAGGAGACCTGGTTCTATTCTCATCTCTGCCACAAACTTCCTGTATGACTCTGGACAACTCATGGCCCTTATCTATAAATCAGAATAATGCTTCCTTAGTCTCAGCACCTCTCAGATAAGTTAATTCACTTTTAAATTATGTTGGTGTCACTGGATGGAAGTATCAACTGCTGCAATGAGTAATACTGCAGAAATGCAGCTATTTGGTTCCACCCAAATGATAAAAATCAAAATGTATCCAAGATGCTATTTTAGATTGCATCCTTTCGTTATGTCCCTGTTAGAGCATGAATTTGAAGCCCTGGGGCAACACAAGCTGTGGAACATGCCAGTCAGACAGGTTGCTTCATTCACTCCAGATTCTTCCACACCTGTCTTCCATTTAAAGCTGATTCATACACTGCAAAAGGTTTCTGGCATGCCATTTTGGTCACACACTCAACCAATTCAACATGTTTTGCAGATACTCCAGCAATTGTATGTTAATAGTTCTATGGCTGATAGAGTAATATGAGTTTAAGGAGATAAAATTTGCATTAAACCCCTACATGACAGTTTTAGCCCACTGGGTCAATAGCTAGAGAAATCACATTGCTCTCTGGAATTTTTGTAATGTTGAATCTCAGTAGTTAGTGTCACAACTCACCTTCTTTGGTAACACCAAAACCTAAACAATTGTACATATCAGCTGCCTCTTCTGAAGGAGAATAAACAAGAATCTGAGAAATTACTTGATATCCAATTGTCCCTAAAAGGTATAAAGATGACCTACACAAAAGAGGCACAGCTCAGTTGCACTGCAAACAGGACAAAGTGACACTGAAATAGCTGGTGCTTCATGGATTGGAAGATTCAAGAAACCAACAGGCTGAAAGCACAGCTCAATTAACCCTTCACTTTTGACGTTGTATGCCAGAAGAATAATAGTTGATGCCCAAAGGAGAGAATTGTGTAGTTCAGAGAAAAGACCTTCTCATTCTTGAGACATTAAAACAGGTCAAAGGGCAGCAGAGAAATGCTGAAGTCCTAGATACAAATAATGAAGCCTCATCTAAGAACAGAGTAAAACAGTAGAAGTTTGCACTTTAAATACAGCTAGGGTAACTGCCAGAGCTGGGGCTGCAGCACCAGAGATAAATGCTGCTTTTCACTAAAGGATGGTAGCCAGCTCTCATGATGTGCCTTTACTTGTGCCTTTAACTTGGAGAGCTCAGAACTACCACAGACCATCATTCTTGAGCCATGCTAATTCCCACTCTAGCACAGGATCTTGTCTTAGTAGCTTTCAGTTTCATCTGAAAAGAAACTCTGCAGACAATTCCAAGAATGAATATATATAAAATCATGAGGCACTGAGTACTATCATGATGAGAACCATCAGTAACTCTTGGCTGGAAATGGCAGTGACAAAGATGAGGATTGCACACAAATCTCTGAAGTTGTTGTCAGTTGTATTTTTAAAGGTAGCACACTGAAATGTTGGTGCATATCAGCACAGAGGGATCCTGCTGCCAGTGTCATCTTCAATTCAGTAGTTAACAGAACTAAAACTTCCTGATCAACACTTCATGCTACACAAGTACAGGCTCAATATTTTTGCTCAAAATGTAGACCTTGTGGGTTAGATCCATTTTAATGTTATGTTTAACCCAGCAATATTAAGATTCCTTGGTTTAAGCACAATGCTTGCAGTCTAGTGAAAGAAATAGCCTAATTTCCTAATTAAGAAAGTTCTACTACTAGCACATTTTGGCCTACTTGTCTAAACTTCCCTTTGAAGAGGAAAAAAGTTGTCTGTAACCTAATTGTGACAAGCTCAAGAGAAATACTGTAAGTCAGTTATATAATTATGGTGAATGGATATTTATTTTGCCAAAACATTTCAGTCTCTGGTAAACTCTATTAGTAAACATACAGGAGTATGTCTGATATATCATTAACAGATTAATTATTACTATAATGCTGGCAGAGGTCTAGAAAAAGCTGTAATTGGTATTAAAACTTTAAATATACTGTGAGGCTCTTGTTATAAAAGAAACAATCTTCAGATTCTATAAGAATTGTGTTAAGTCTGGAGATGAACTGTTGGACTGCTACTGCCTTCAGAATGGTCTATGACACTTACTACAGTGTTTGCAATATATTTAAGAGCAATTTTTTTCAACACATGACATACATAAGTCTAGTGGCTGCTGCTCACTGTCCATCTCCTGGCTCATTACACCATTTAATTCCACTCTAGAAGTGATTTTGGAATTAGCTGTTCATGTCCTTAATCAACCTTTAAACAGCTCACTAATTTTTAAGGGAATTATCCTTTAGTTTATCAGCTGCCTATGCTGACACAAAGAACTTTGTTGTGTAAAAGTTAGCAATCAATTAACTGCTTCAGATCCAAACAAGAAGTACCCAACTACCAAGAGATCAGCTTCTTTAAGGTAAAACAGCTCAGGTCTTAGCATACATGTCAGTTCAGAACAAGGCTTCCCTGGCATTTCTACCGGCTGGCTACACAGCTACAGAGTATTAAATGCTGAGAAACTTTAAGTCAGACTTCACTGCTCTGTTCCACAGCTACAGTGCCAAAGAATCTCTGCTCTTACAAAATTCACCAACTCTAAAGTGCTGTCCTGTATAATCTTAGAACACAGGATTACCCACCTAGTTTTCCCAAAGAAAAGGAGGATTGAAGAGCAGCAGTACGTAGCCCTGTAATGCAGGTAAGAGTTCTAGTCCCAGTAAATACAGGATGCTGTATCCTTGTCCTTTTATATTCCTTCCTCTAGAGCCCCAGAAAGGAAGGAAATTGCTTCTTGGCTAGAAGCACACAAGTAGAGAAACAGATCTGGGTGGCTGGGGCTTTTTTTGTGGTTTGGTTGGAGGTTTTGTGTTTTCTTATGCAGTATCCAGGAAAATACTACACACACTTAAAAGTTAGTTGCAGTGAGAAACTGTAGGATTCACTCATTTCATTAAAAACATCATATCTGAACTGCCAGGGTAACTAACTAAATGAATAACAGTATATTAGAAATACATCTGATTTATCATAGGGTTTACTAACTGTTCACTGGTGCAGGGAGAT
Source organism: Calypte anna (assembly GCF_003957555.1). Classification (NCBI taxonomy): domain Eukaryota; kingdom Metazoa; phylum Chordata; class Aves; order Apodiformes; family Trochilidae; genus Calypte; species Calypte anna. The sequence continues at coordinate 9,041,627 of NC_044261.1, forward strand.
GCCCAAAGTTACATGTATACCAGGCAAACACTTTGAGATAGTAGCAATACTTAATTTATTTTTTTTTAGCCTATCAACAGATTACTATTTTTAATTTTGGTGAATAGAAGTAGAATATATAATGTAGTGACACCAAGTCAACGTTTAGACATCTTCAGCCCAGCAAGGTCCCAGCTGCCTTATAAAAAATGCACTAACTCTAGAACCCTTACAGGAACAGCATTGTAGTTGCCCTTAAACTGTCACACTTAAAAATACTGTTTAGAAGCTGAATACTCCATCATCACCCAAGCAAACAGATCTTGTTTCAGATTTTCAGTGGAATATTCACTTGTTTAACAAGTTGTTTTTCATGTGAAATGTTTTTTGAACATTACACCTTCTTTACAAAACAAGCTTCTCTGTAACAGACTGTGAATCTTCTCTTAAACAAAACTTCTGACAGCTTATGTAAACAATAGCATGCAATAGAAACACTGGACTTGCAAGCAGAGAGCTTCTCCCCTTTTCAAGCTAAACATGAGAATGACATCCCTTCACTCAAAAGGAAGTCAAGCAGATTACTATGCAATAGCTTTATTTACTCCAGATGGTATTCTCTTCCTTTTAAGTACTGTTTGTGTGCTGACAACACAAAGCTAGAGCCAGCAAATAGATATTTTGCTCTCACATTATCAGTCGTTATCAAACACCACTATTTTGAAAGAATATGGCTAACTTTCTTCTCCAACACATTACCATAACCTGTTCTTTTCATACCACCAGATACTTCTGTTTTGTAAGAGCACCAAAAGTTTCAAATGGTCCAGATTATTTAGTGACATGTAGAGTCCTGACAAGTTTGGGATTAAATACATCATCAGACCTCCACAGGTGTTGGGAAATCCAAAGGAAGATAATGAAAAGTAGCTGGACTTTTTTTTGAGTAGAACACATGGCAAAAAAAAATTACTCTAATGTGGTTGCTAAAGTTCCCTATGCATAGATGGATATGAGGAAGCTGCAATCACTGATTTTAATGAAAATGTAGATCAGTTCCCAGAATTCTGCTTCTGAAGCCTCTTGAGAAGCCACAGTGTGGCTTGGCTGAGAAGCACTTGCAAAGAAAATGGGACTACATAGAAAGGCAAAATATGACAGTGGTGGAAGACAAAGACATGAGGCAACAAGTGATCAGAATTCAGTGGAAGAGAAGAATCTCTCAGACAAAACTTCAGCAATTTAAATCTACACGTTGGTTAGAGAGTTAGCACTACTGGTATACCAGAGTAGTGAAATGAAGGGACTAACTAGGTCATTAAAAAGCAAGTTTAAAAGAAAAATCTATTTGAAGGACATCCTTCCAAGTGGTTCTGCTACCCTGAAGCATTTCTGGGACACATTGGTAACACAACAAAATCGTTTGCCTTGCTTTGTTTTCAGAAGCATGAGTGGTTCTGGCAGGAATCTTATGTGCAGTGCAGCTGGCAGAGAATTTACACCTTGCTCTATGATAATGTTCACACACTGTTCATAAGTAACAAGCTGCTAGCTTTCATAAGACTCGAGGAAAATCCAGCAATGCATATTTAATTTTTAATCCTGTAAGAGTAACCACCTGTAGGGGTTTTACAAGTATAGCAGGAAAAATATTATCCCAATACTATGAGCAACTATTATGAAACTGGAAGTAACAAATAAAACTTCTCAAATTTCACACAAAAGCTATATATAGGAAGCAGCTGTAACTTGCAAAGTAATTGAGTAAAAGCAAAAGGAAAAGTTCAAAAGTATTTTTAAAATCACTATTATTTTACTTGCTAAAATTCTGTTACTTCCTTTGCTTATTTCCTTGCTTTCTCCTTGAAATACTGTAGCATGCTCAAATTTCAAGTGTGAGCACTTTTTCCAGATAGGATGTTTTTGAGCTGTGTGTTGGCAGCCTTCAATGTAATCAAAGTGTAAAAGTAACAGTCTCAGTGTTCTTTAAAAATTTTTTCCAATCCATATTTTATAATAAAGCTCTAAAGTCTTAAAGACATCCCTAAAGACATCCCTAATACAATTAAAGTGCTTTGACAAAACAGGAACTTACCCAGGGCTCAACACAAATTTAGAGATTACTACACTATTGCCTTTCATCCCTCACCCCAATTTAGCTCTTAAGGTTTCTCAAATTCCACTTATAAAAATCAAAGTACAAGGGACTGGAGTACTTCTGCACCAGACACATGAGTGCATCTCATGCTATAGCCGAGGATCAGGACTTTTTCAGCAATCCTTACCTTTCTCTAAGGATTCAACTGCCAGTTCTTAACCTGGAATGATGCAATGAGTAATGAAACAACATTTTCCTTCCCTGAGATTTTGGAGAAGCCAAGTCATCCTCTTGCTAGTACTTCCACAGTGGGATGTATACACGCTGCTACCCTTGTAACATATTTGCACTGGCAAGAAGAGAGTGTAAAGATGGATCCAGAAGTAACTTGGTTACTTTTCTCACAGAAGTGGTATAGGTGAAGCAAGTTTTGTAGGCATTTCTTCAAAATTAGCTTATATAACTACATCCCTTGACTTAGATAAGCAAGACTCCATGAGAAGTCATCAACGGCATCTTTGCCATTAACAATTTTTAATTTCTTTGTTCACAAAACAATTAAAAATGACAATATTTGAGAGGAAAAACCTTACCTCTAATGCCAACGCAGTCTTGTCATAAGCACAGGGTACTCTCTTTTGGATAGCTTTGGCATAGACTGGTCCGTTCTGTGGTGATGGCAGAGGATTGATCACTGCTCCAGGTGTATTGGGTACTGAGGGAAGGGGGCTTGCGGTCTGAGGCTGAGCATAAGCATGGGCAGGTTCTGGAATACCATAACTGTTGGAATTCCTGTTTCCATGCTTCCCAAGAGAAGATCTGACTAGCTTTTCTACATAAGGAACAGGAATCATCCCAATCCGACCATCCTTGTTTCTGGCACTCCACCACTGTTCTTCTGGCTTCTCTACAATTACCAGTATCTCACCCTTTTTAAATGGAAGATCCTCAGCATCATTGCCAGGAAAGTCATAGAGAGTCCGAACATATTCCACATTTTCTTCTGCAGTGGACATAGCAGGAGCAGATCCAGATCCCATTGGTGGGCTTGGATACCTAAGTTTAAAAAATATTTGGTATAAGCAGCAGTTATTGTTTTGTGCTTCCCGTAACAAAGCTAAGTACCTGGTTTACAGTGGGAACACCAATTAGGGGAGAATTACTTATTCAGCTTTGTAACAAAGGTATTGGCTTGGCAGCACTGTGAGGCATTCACACTTGCAAGTAATTACTTAAATGCCCAAATTAACGTCCCCAAAAACCCAAGAAAAATCTGTCATGGACGCAGAAAATTTGGAGAAATAATGCAGAATCATCTTCCACCTGTTCTGGATTGTTGTGAGGAGCTTAGGGAGAATAAAATTAATTCTATAGCTTAAGCTATGAGACTCATGATGCATAAAGCCAAAATTATTTGGGTGACTTGGAATGGAGGGGCTCTTGGAAAGCTAAGTAATCCTCTTCAGTTCATCACTTCTACATTTTTAAATTCAGCACCTGCTTCTGAAGAATTCAGTAACTCTAAATGCTAGACCTGAGGGAGTATAGTGGAAAAAAGGAACAAAAGCAAGAGGTGGATATGATAAAAACTTAGTTTTCTAACTAAAAGCTGTAAGTTCCATATTGTGTTCCTGATCAGTAGTACAGCATCTTTCTAACTGAATCCTATTACTTCAGGTTTAGGAGTAATAGGATTCTCCTAGAATTTTGGGGTCAGCTACTCACATTTATACCAAAAACTCCTTTAAGAGACAGGCAGATTGTGTGTTTTTAGAAGATGACACTCCCTCCTTCTTTTCTGGAAATAAATAATTGAGCTTCCTAATCTTATTTTTACAACTTCAAATCTCAAAGGGCTGTTATACTATAATAGAAAAATGATTAGTTTCAGAGTACTTATCTTTATTGTATATCTGAATATCTTGAAACCTAAAAATGACATCTTCATAAAAGACAGGATGAAACACATCCACTGGTAAGAATGGAGTAAGAAATGAAAGATAACTATCTAGAAATATTCCTTTGCCTTATGAACCATAATATTACCTTTAATTTATTCACATAAATGTTTATTACTTTGTCCATCACCCACCCAATAGTCACTTCATTATAGTGATAAGATTGCTCATCAAGTGATTGTATTTTCACTGCAGTTTATTTTCACCATAAACTTTATGCATATTACTAAAATCATTCCTCAGAAATCTTAACACATATAGGTCATGGCAGTAATTATTACCTAAGCTATGACAGCAAGAATGCATGTCATTAGCCTACTTCAGTTCTCTTTTGCTACTTTTTAAACAAAATTCTAGTTGCATCCCTATGGTTTTTGCAAGATAGGTGAGAAGCCCTAAGCAGAAAAACAGACACTTGTAAGACACCCTACTGCAGCCAAAGCCAGGATAGGGAGAGGGGAACCCTTCAGAGAGCAGGCACTCTGCATAAGCAAGAGCTCAGGGACATCTGCAAGGATGACACAGAACAGAGAGCTTAAAACAGTCTGCTTTGAACTGTTAGAGATGGTTAAAATATCCCAAGAGCTAAGTGTTGTATGGCTACATACATCAAACTAATTCTGCCAGGAAAGCCACCTCTTCATACTGTATTTCATGAAATTAAGAGAATCAACAGCCTTCAAAAGCACAAGCACCTGAATGAAAATGTCAGAAGAACAATAATTAGCAGCAGCACTTCTGAAAAGCCACCTGTCCACTCCTATTCCAAATCTAGTCTCGTAACAAAAAACATTTAAATAAAAATAACCTGGAAATGCTCCCTCTCACAGCAGGAAGTCTCTTTCTGGAACCCTGTCACTGATCTTTCTAAAAGAGCTTAAAACAAAACTCATGCTAAGGAAAACCACCCAGTTGATCCTGTTTGTAGCATTATAAAAAAGGTTGTCAGTTCACAGTTGGTTCGGTCCCATCTGTCTATGTATGCTGAGAGAACAACCAAATCCTACATGTAATCAAAACCTGCAAAATAAGGTAGAATTAAAAGGCTCGATTTTTTTTCACACAAGATTCCTAACAAATTCCAAGAGCAATTAGCTAAATTTTCAAGCATCTTAAGAAAGCCAAGTCAAGTAATTGCCAGAAATTACTAAGAACAAGTTTTTACTTCCAGAAAAGCACAACTGTATCCAGGTTAAGGAGATCTGAGATAAGCATAAAGATTGCTTCAGTGTAGGCTTCTTTTTCCTCCTAGCTGTCCACATAACATCAGGCAGCTCCCCTGAAGTGTTCCTACAATGGTGAAAGTTTGTTTGTTTGTTTGTTTTTCACCTATCCATCTCTGTAGCCATACCACAATCACTGCCCAGAAGACTTCTCAGGAACTTCAGGAATTCTGAAGCTAGTGCTCTTTGTCACATCCCACCCATCACCTGACAGCTTTACAGGAAGACTTTTTTAACCACCTGAGTTTTTCAACCTGCCAAGCTTTTATTGTCAACCTCTGATAAACTGCTGATCAAGAACTGGGCTATGGCAAGTTAAATTGTGACTACAAAACTCAGTTATTCTTCCCTCTAAGAACTTGCTAATCTGCAGAACACAGTAAGATTTTAAACTGAACCATTTTATTTTCCTTTTTTAATGTCAGTAGTTTTCCAGCTTTTATTTCACTTTGTTCTACCCAGGAAGCCTAAGAGCTGTGAAACATAAAATACTGAGAAAGGCTTTATAAATTAAGGAATATGTTCTAGAGTTGTTGATAAGCAATTTACTGATGCAAATTTTAGGTACATCCCATGTTGGGAACAGGACAAAGAATGAGCTCATAGCCAAGTTGCATTTTCCCATCCTTCTAGAACAGTATTTCTCAGTGCAGTGCATGCAGTACGCAGATACAGATGAACAAAGCCATAATCAAACTGTGAGAAGTGTTTCACAGTTTTGGGGGGGTAAAAATGCCACTGTAGAATTTTGGGAAATGTTGTCCTAGAATGTGTTAGAGCTGACTTAACAGGATGAAGCAGTCTAATCTCACAAAGGCCTGTTCTATTGTAATCAGTGTGGATGCAGGGACAGACAGCAATTTAAGCTCAGAGGCTGTACTGCAGTCACTGAGAAGACTTGTGAACCAGTTTCTCGACCATCCTAGGAACAGAAGGACAATACCAGAAGAATAAATTGACACAAAGAGACCACACCCTCTTGCAAGGCAATTATAGTCAGTACACAGGGTACCTTTACACATGCCTACACACACACCATACGGACAGGCTGCATTATATGGATCATTTGACTGAAAAAGCAACCCATAACGGGCACTGAGAGCTAGGGTACTAAAAAGCACCACTATTAGACACGGCTTCCAACGAGGGCCGCAAATTATGCATAGCACAGCCCTACACTCAGTGTTAAGATCCTGGAGCTATTAGGATGGACTGAGACCCCTCCCCTCCTTGCACCACCTGGAGCTAAAGATGGCAGTGGGTGGGGCGGGGGGAGGGTGGCACTCACCTGGGCGCAGGCTCGATGAGGGTAGTGGTGTCCAGGTAGTGGATCTTGTAGAATTCCAGCAGGGCGGGCAGATGCTCAAACTCCTGGTCGCCGATCTTAAAGCGGCGATTGGGCAAGGAGTTAATGATGTAGTGGGAAACCCGGGAGTTCTCGGACACCGAGAGCACGTAGTCCCCCGGGCAGGTAGACGAGTCCCGCACCAGGAACATGCCATGCCGCTGCCCTTGCAACCGCGTCTGCGCCTCCGCCCGAGACACCGGGCCCACGTACCAGCTGGAGCGGTCCGACGAATCGAAACGAGCGGCGGAGGACATGGCTCCGGGCGGGGAAGGGGAAGGGACAGGGGGGAAGGAAAGTGAAGAGCCCCAAGGCCCAGACGGAGGAAGAGACCCGGAGAAGGGGAGGCCCGGGCAAGGAGGCCTGGGAGGCGGAGCGGGCTGGGGGCTAGGAGGAAGTGGCTAGAGCTCAGCCCAGCAGATCGCAAGCCCAGGGATAGAGGAACAAGGGAGAAGGAAGCTCCGCGCCTCGGGAGGCGAAGGACAGAGGAGCGGCTGGGGTGGGGCTGGCCAAACGCGGCGGTCAGGGCCCCCGAGTCTCCCTCAGCGGCGGGGTGTGCAGGGCATCCTTCCCGCCTCTCTCTCAGGCCTGCGGAGGGCCCGGCTGGGCGGGTGGCGAGGAGCAGCGGCGGCTGACAAGGACAGGCGTCCCGTGAAGGTGGCGAGGATGGCCTGCAACGGTGCTGCTGTGCCGGAGTCAGACGTGAGGGGGGGAAGGGGCAGGTGAGGCAGAAGCGCCGGGCTCCCGCTTTCTCCTATGGGTTCCCTCCCCTCTCCGAGCCGAGCACCAAAATGGCGGCGGCGCCGGGCGGAGGGAGCTCTCCGGAGACACCGCCCCGCGCAGGCGCCCGGCGGCTCGCACCGGCGGGAGGGGGGAGCGAGGCGGGGCGGGGCGGCCTTGTGCAGCCGGGGGAGGAGCGGGGGCAGCGCGGGGAGAGGCGGCGGGAGTGCTGCGGGAGTGCTGCGTGTTCGGGCCCGCGTCTTGCGTTCGGAGTGGAGGGAGCGGTCGCTTCTTCCCCCCTTTCCCCGGGCTGGAGTCGTTGAAACCTGCCCCAGCAGTTTCTGGGGTGACTGAAAGGTGAACGGCCCTCGTGGCGTGGTGTGAGGGTGGGTGTCCCCCCCCCTCCCCCCCCTTCGGCAGCCCCTGAGGGGTGGTAGAACCCTCCTCCTCACACACCGCTTCCCTGTCCTGGTGTGCCCACACTTTACCACAGTTTGTTCTCCAAAACCTCTCTCAGTCCTTGGGCTGAAGACAGGTGAGGGGGACCTGCCGGTGTGTCCCCGTCTTTCCCTCAGCACATCTCCTCAGGGCTGCCCGGCTTCCCCTGCCCTGTCAGGGATCCTCAGCCACACTGCGCTTCCCTCCGGGGTCCCGCCGCCCCGGCCTCGGACTGCCGCGGGCCTTCCTCCCCTCTCCCTCAGTGCCCCACAGCACCCTGACTGCGGGCGCCTTGGGGACAGAGATCACCTCCCCTGAGGCTTTCTGGTGGTATTAGTTGGTTTTATTTATTTAAGGAACAAAATGGAGCACTGTGACAATCTCCTCAGATCTTGAGGTAACTCGATAGGTGCTCTGAGGGACAGTTTCCTGTCTCTACAACCCTGTTCTCACACAACGGGGTCAAAGCTCTGTCTGTCTCGGGGCACAGGCAGGAGGGAAGATAGTGGTGCAGCTGCTGAAGAGGAAGGAAACCCCGGAAAGGACTCAGCAGCCTCACGGGCAAGGGCTGGGTAAGCACTTGGCATATGGTGTGGGATGAGCTGTTGGAATTTTTAGAGGGAGTTTGGCGCTCGGTGACCTCAGAGGAGCAGCGCGGGCCTCTGCCTGCTCTGACTCAGGTTTGGGAGGTGGCAGGCAGCATGTCCTGCATGCAGTGTGGGACAAGGGTGCGGCGAAGCGACTGCTGGAGTTTCTCAGAAGTGCTAGAAACCTTAGCAACTAGAGTGAGTTTAGTTCAGTATTGTGACTCCGTTCCATTTGTGCTTTTGATTTTTTGTTTTGTTTTGCTTTGCTTTGGGGGTTGGCACTGAGAAATGAAGCAGCACTGAAAAATAAATGTGGTTTAAAATGGGGAAATAGGTTTAAGATGACTGCAAGTGCTAACTGAGCAGTTGTGCAGTCTCATTCCAGCTTTGCTGTCTTTAATGCTCTGCCTTTTCTGAAAGCTCAGTCAGAATGTGGTCTCCCCCCCCTTTGTTCTTCCTCCTACATTGGCAAATAGTGCCGAGTGTTTGAATTGGAACATAAGGGCTGTGTCTCTACTCATCTAGCAGAGTTCAGATCATCTGAAATGGAGGATTCATCCAGTGTCATTGTTATGCTTTGTACAAAATCACCCAGGAAAGTCTCAACATCACTTAACACAAAAGGATCCCGAAGTAGGCCCTGGATACGTGTACCACTTATGCCAGCTCAAGTACCGTTATCTGCTGGGTGGAAAACAGCAGCTGTTCACTCATGTACAGCAATACTGGCAAAACAGTAGACTTATAGATGAATAGTACCATATGAAAATTCACATTTATGCAAAAAATTTTTCTTCAATTGCTAGGGCAGCTTAGTTGGTAGCTATACCTCTGATCTATTCCTGGTTTAACTGCTTGTTATCTGCCAATGAGAGTCAGTTTTAAACACATGTAGATAGGCTACAATATACTATGAAGGTTAATGTGTTTTCTTCTGTAATTTCTGTCATGTTACCTGGTAAGGCTGGGCTTCAACTTCCTAGGCTACAGACAGGCATCTTGGGTGTATTATACCCCTACAATTGCATTTGGTTTAGGAATAACAGAGAAACCTATCACTTTACCTTTTTATTACATACAAATAATATTTACATTCTTTGTCTTACCTGCTGGCAGCTTCCACCTTCACAGCATCGCCAAATATTTGTAGCACAACTGAGGAGGTGGGGAGCTCCTTAAGTGCATCAGCTGCTGATGAAATAAAAACTGTTGGCAGAATATTCCCTTGAGAAGGTCCTGTCCCTCTTTCTCTGTGCCCAGCTGCTCCTTCCTTTCTCCAGAAGCTTCTGACCACATCAGTTGGGCTGAATGCCAAATGAATTGCACATGTGTCTGGTGTCTAAGTAAGAAGTAAATTTCTGTCAAGAGAATGAGAATCCTTATTTGTTTAAATAAGTGAGTATGCTTCCAGTGCAAAATTAATGACCCTAATTTAAACCATGAGGAAATGGGAAAGGATATGTTGGATTTGGAGGTAGACAGCTGGAGAAGAAATACAGTAGTGAAAGCAGTTATGAAACAAAAACTGAAGCAATTACAATCACTTCTCCAAATGCAGAAGCCTGAAATACTTCAGGATACAAGTTCACTAATTATGAATTTAGCAGTGCTTGTAGCTCTACCTCTGTACTGGCAGGAAGTAGGAAAATAGATTATCAAGAAACCTAGTTATTATTCTTCTGGAGTTCCTATTGTATCAGCACTTAAAGTGCTGGTAATGGAACTACTTAGTTCTGGAAGAGTTGACTGTTCTCTTACAGACCAGAAGAACTTAAAGCTTTCTTGTTCATTGTCCATCTGTCCACAATGTCTTGTGCTGTACAGTCTCTGAGGACTCACTGTACAAAATGAATACTTTTTACTACAAGATACAAGACTAACATATTTAGGAGATAAGAGAATTTATAAATTTAAGAAAGTGGAATCAGCTTAAAAACCTTGTATAAGTTTTTCTTAAGGTAACACAACGTTTAAGTGGACTCTTGAAGGCTAAGTTCCAGGAGAATTATTGAGAGGAAAACCAACCAATACTGTTTTATTAAATCATAATACACAATGCTTGCCCTTAGATTTAGTTCATATAACTTTGGGGTATTATACCAGTGGCTAAAAAAAAAAAAAAAGGATAAATGGAAAAATGGATCACTTATCTAAAAAGCAGTCCTCAGACATAGAAGAGTGGGGAAAAAAAACAAACAATTAATTTTCTCAAGATGTTTCTTTAGCTTAATAATTACTCATGAATGTCTTATGTTCTCCTATGTAATCAAAGAATTAGCTTACCAACTTGTTTGTGGTTTTTTGTGGGCTTTTTGTTTTTGTTTGGTGGTTTTTTTTTTTTTTTGGTTTTTTGTTTTTTTTTTTTTTGTTTGTTTTTTTGTGTAAGATAATACCCTCTAGTGGTATACCTGGGAAAAGAAGCCAGGCAGAGAATTATGAGGGGCTTTTTTATCATGAAAGAGGGCCTGTTGAAAAGTGCAAGTTAAAATGGAAAATGCACTGCAACACTTAGGTTAGATGTCTGGCTTAATTAGAACAGCTGGGTCTAGCATAGGACCTGGACCATGGAAGTAGTGAATTGCTTGTTGTTTGCAGACAAACCAAACTGCCATTGCAACACTTGCAGTCTGAAAGGAGCAGTTCTAGTCATGTCCAGGTCAGAGAGATCTGTCCTCACATCTGAGGGCTACATTCCATTTCTAGACATTGAATGTAATGCTGTAGGCAAAACAGGAATACTTGTCAGCCTTACATAGTGCAGGGTAGTAAGGGATGTATATCCAAGCTCCATGTCAGTAAAAGCTGTTGGTCTTATTAAAAGTGTGTTAAATAGTCTTGCTTCTTTTCCAGAAGTGCAGTTATACTAATGTAATCTGGGTCCTCTTTAAAAATAATCTTGTTTCTTTACACAAAGTATCCCTAAGTAATGGCTAATATCTAGGAACAACTTCATTCTCTAGAGCAGCAGGTCAGTGAGAACAGCGTTGCCATGATGTGATCAATGTGACTACTGTCATATAATTCTGGATTGTCACTTTGGTTTTACCCCTCTCCTGCAACTCCATTATTGCTAAAAGACTTAAAATTTTGTTGTAATTGGACATTATTTTCACGTGGCATTTATTACTTCCCACCCTTCCAAGACAAAGGATACCCTATTATTCAGGTATCCCACTGGTTCAGACTTTAAATCAGCTTCTAATGTTAAGCAAGATGGTTTTCAGAGCAATTATTTTAAGGCCTCATGAAGGAAGGATTTACTATGCTTTACCTTTCTGAGCTCTATTAATTCTGTATTATGTTCTTGGCATTAGTCAACTACTGCAGGGTCTTGGACAAGTGTAATCTTCAATACCTCTCATCTCCTTAGTACTTTTTTTCTTTTGTCATGGCAAACTATTCTTTGCTCTCTTTATCCTCTTCTAAAACATGTCATAGAAGACAGGAAAAAACCTGCCCGTGTCCTAGGCTGGTGTAACTTCATGGATACTGATGTTGTACTATTAGAATCTAATGAAACCCACTCATGTTTGGACTCCATGGTTAATAAATCTGAGACAATAGTTAAAAAGAAATGTTCTGACAAGGATTTATTAACTTATGCTTCTGAAACAAATGTGTCTGACAGTTGAACGATGAGATTGCCATACTCTGTACAGGCTTTTTCTAGGAATCTTCTTTCACTGTGTTGACAGAACCTGCAGTACAGAAGTTCAGGAGTGGGTGTCAGTTCACAGACTCTAACCCAGTTACAAGATGGCTGCATGCCCAGATGAGATGAAGGTTCAGACATTCTTGCCACTGTTCCTGTGTGTTCAATCTTGCTGAAAAACCAATCAAGCTGTCTGACACCTGGCACAGGAGGGAGACACTAGGTGTTACCTTCCTGTGTTAAGCTGGCTAGGAAGTTTTATTACCAAAACGAAAAGAAAAAAACCAACCCTCAAAAAGCTATTTCAAGCTAAAAGCTGGGAGGGAAAGAGCAAGTCAAGCTGAGCCTTCTGTGCCTTTTTTTTTTTTTTTTGTCCATGCCGACAGTTAAGAAAAGTCTCCTTCAAAGGAAAAGAACTTCTATTACTTTAACTGTGAGAAATGACAGTTCTGTGGTTACTTTTAAAATGCTGCTTTCTGGAAGGTGGGCAAATACTGAGTGGAAGTGGCATTTTGTGCAGAACACTTGCTGATGGGCATATATTGGACTGTGGATGGCATTTTGTGCAGAACACTTATTTTTTCAAACCTTTAAATATTTATATATATATACATATATGTTATATAAGAAAGACATATAAAATCTCTAAATATTTTCTTCAAGCCTTAATTTCCTTATCCACTGGCAAAAAATAAATATTAAAGTTATCTAATCTTCACTTGAATTGTCTAATTCCTCCCAATCTGATACACTCATAACTTCTGATGGAAAGTCAAGGTGATACTTCATGCGGTCTGCATGCCATTTCCGAGAACCATTTCTCTGTTTCCATTAAAATAGCCCGGGCAAAGTGAGGACGCAGGCAGCCATCCCAGAATAATCATACCTCCAGCTGGGGTCCTTCCTCCCAACAGTCTCTCCTCTGCATCATAAATGTGGACGTAGTCCATGCGGATTCCTCTGTTGTGGGATCTGCCTCCAAGACATAGATCCTGTTGTCTAAGACCGCAATTCCCGGCTCTCCGTGTCCCGCAGGAAGGGGACAAAACGTTTGTCCACTGATCAGTGCTTGGCCTATAGCAGGCAACCTGTTAAAAAAAAGAAGACAGAGATTAGCCAAATCCAGCTTGCATCTTTGTGACAAAGCCTGGCCATAGGGCAAACTATTTTAGGAAAGCTGTGCATCATCATCATCAGTCTTTTAATGGAGAAAGCCACATCACCAGGGAGTAGAATATAGTACTGAGCAGAAAACTGTGCATAGATGCCATATAGCTTTGAATCCCAACTCATCACCCTGGCTGCTGGAGTACCAGCTGTATGTCATTCAAAGAATATATACAAAAGTGAAAGAGATGGGGGCACATGCTAATATAAGCTCAGACATAATGCATCTGTTTGTGTTAGGCAAAAATGTGTTGGAACATGCAAACATGACAAATCTGCTAAGCTGTTTTCTGGACCATGTGTTGGGAAGTTTCAGATTTCACTGGGTACCTATTTGGATAAAAGCTTTTATTTGTAACCACCTTTTAATCATTCAGATACACTTTTCACTTGGATTTAATTCTGTCATCTTCATTGGCTTTATAACAACAGTTACTTTTTGTGTCTTCTTTTCATGTCTTGCAGTTTCTAGAAGCTGGAATAAGACTACAGGAGAATTCTCTCCAGCCATTATTTATCATCAGATACTGCACATTTAATTGCATTATACAACTGCCAGCCAACATATCCTTACCAACTCTGTCCTGCAATTACATGTTGGTAAGTCAATAGTCCTTGACTGAGAAAAACAGACAACCTAAATAAATCAGTTTGATGTGTGAGGAATTCCAAGTGCTAGAGCTTTACTGCTCTGTGGGTTAGACAACTTGTTCAGACAGAGAGCAGTAAATAAATCATTGCAAGTTCTGCAATTGAATATAGGGGAGAGCTGGTGTAGTAGCTGCTGCTGGGCAGACAGTTTTATTTGCCTACTTACTAGGAGAAAGACATTATGTCAGAGTGCAAGCATGCATAAGAAAGAGACACTTCCAAGAAAGGCAGAGGTATGACATGCTCTCACCTGGTGAACATCCCTCCTGTAGCCAGAATCATTGTTGCTTCCACCAATTACATAGAGCTTTCCTAGCAGTGCAGCCATCCCATGCCAAGCACGTCTCACTGGACCATCTGCTAAAACTTCCCAGTGGTCAGTCTTTGGGTCATAACACTGTAGCTCCTTCAAATAGTCTTCTCCTCTCCTCCCACATGTAATATACATCTTCCCATCCAGTGCTGCTCCAGCATGTGCATATACCTGTACATGGAAAGCAAGAGGTTGAGGTCTGGATTTATGTATTTCAGAGTATGGAACAGACCTTAAAGGAGTGGCATTCTTCATGAGTTATGCAGGTATTGGCACCTGGAAGGATTTTCTTACACACAGTTCTCTTCTAGCTGATTAGAAGTGTGAATTTCTGAATGAAAAACACTAGAATTTCTAAAACTTCCAGAACTGCAGTGGGTTCTCATTCTTTATTGTTCCTTGGTTAGAAGATCATTCGTATTATCACTTTTCTCCCTTGGAAACAATTGGAAACAATTCTGTTGGAGAATTTTCTTACACAAGCAGCGTTATCAGGAATGTTAGATATCCTACCAAGTAGCACTCCACTGGATCTTAAGACTTTTTATGTTCTCAGCATTGACCCATATTTATTATCTGTGACCTGCTAGTTCAACTGCTAGTTTGGCAACTGCTGTTCTAGCAGGATAAATATTACTGATGAGAGAAGACAGCTTCTGACTCACATATTTCAGATGAGTAATGGTCTTACATTAGCTGACTGAGGTGGGATTCTGTATCACATAAGCTGCTGTTACCAGAACTTGTTACCCACCCTCAGTTCTGTGTGCAAGAACTAAGTAGTCTATAGAGGTTGAGTGCCTTCTTATTGGAGCATTACCCTTTCCATATAGGAGTAAAGCACATTGTCAGGGCACTAAGTGAGGAGCTTGTACTGTTGTGGATCACAGTTTACCTGCCTGGGAGGAACATGAACTTCCTGTTCCCAACAGCTACGTGTTCCTTTTGGAATGGTTTTAAGGATTAACATAATGAAGGTGCAGGGGAAAACAAGAAGAAAACAGGAAAAGAAACATAACCTCAAAATGGAATTTACATATATTATTATTATTATTCTCCTTCCTTGATATTCATTTATCCCATATGCAGAGGCTACTTATTGTTTTCTATCTGGGTATCAGCACATTTAAGCTACACATTTAAGCTTAAACTACAATTCTTGAGCTACAATCTACAATCGAGAAAAGCATCAAAAAGGATGATTGGGGGGAACTGCAGTAGTGTGTGTGACTAATGCACTTCTTACCTCCTTCTTCAGAGGTGTCACATATTCCCAAGTGTTGCTTTTAGGGTCATACCTCTCCACTTCCCTCAGGTCTTCATGGTAATCTCTGCCTG
This sequence comes from Calypte anna, assembly GCF_003957555.1. Lineage (NCBI taxonomy): Eukaryota > Metazoa > Chordata > Aves > Apodiformes > Trochilidae > Calypte > Calypte anna. The sequence goes on from NC_044261.1 coordinate 9,057,096, forward strand.
CGACAGCATAGATGTAGTTGTCCACAACACAAACACTGAGGTCAGCGTGCTCCTGCTGTAGGGACTGGATCTGGAACCATTTGTTGTGTCGAGGGTCATACCTTGTAAAAGAATGGGATCAAAGGGAAGTTATTCACACAGCTACAGACCCACTGCTGGAATACCAGACAGCTCCACAGATGTGGGTTACTGTACTGTCTTTGGTAGAAATTGAGCTCAGCTGTAATTGGAGTGAAATTTGGCCTTGTCAGCATTTTATTATTAGCAAAGTTGTTTTAGTCTATTTTTAGAAGATCTAATCATGCTATAAAAGCTTAGGTTTTCCATTATCTTATACACTGCTGTCAGATTATATATCAAAGTCTCTGCTTGCATAAAGCCATCCTACAAGGTAAAACAGTCTGAAAATAGCACAAAGACTGAATATGGATCTTCAGGAGTCCAGAAATATTTGGTGTGCATAAATATTTGGTGGCTTCTTTGATTCTTTTTGCCAAATACCTGCTGCTCAAAGTGAAACTCATGTTTAATTTTCATATCAAAATATCCAGTCTGGGAATTTTAGTTGCAGAGAAAACTGTGAGGTGAAACTTAATGCTATAAAATAGGGGCAACTCTTGTAAAACTAGTAAAAATTACTCTTATATAAAGATAAAAGGTTTTTTTTATGTCTGGTTTTGCAATATAATGGGCATTAAGATCTAAAAGTGCTCCTTCCTCCTTCTCTCTTCCCTGGAACAGAACCATTTAAGGGAACACTGGAATGCTGTTATTGTGCATGCCAATTCTTGATATCAACCAGTAATAGCATTTTATTTAAAAATCCCTTTTTGTAGTTACATTCTTTCGTATTGGGACCAAAACTACACACAAAGAACTTCTAGAAAGTCCTGGTTCAAGACCATCCAGACATTCTAGAGAATCCTAGTTTATTATTGCTTCCCTCACCTTTAATACTGCTCCCACCCTCCACCAAGGTAGAAAGCAGCACATGCAATACCCCAGTGAGCTTGGCTGTGCCTCACAGGGGCTGCTGGGAGCTTCCTGGTACTCTCAGTCTTATTTATTCCTTGTGTTTTCTTTCTGTCAGGCCCCTCCTTGGTTCCTAATCTTTCAGCTAGCAAGAGTACAGACTGCTCTGCTGGCTTACTGTCTGGATGGGAACAGGATGGTAATAAAAATAATAGCAGGATTATCCTTATCTTACCTCCAGCACCTTGACTCTGCTCGAAAACCACTTACATTGTTGTCTCCGCCAATTAAATATACAAAGTTATTGAGAACAGCAATGCCCTGGTTGGACATTCTGGGGGCTAGTGCAGCTGTAAAGTGCCTCCACTCTCCCAACAAGGGGTTCAGATACTTGGCTTGATCACTGAGGACAATGGATGGAGTAGAATGCATCCCTCCAAATCCCACTACACACTGGAACTCTGATCTCAGCTGTGTCTGGGAGCTCTGGAGCATTGGCTGAAGACATTCGTTCTTGTGGTACATTAATGCATCTGCAACTGTATCTTTTAAAGGACATGGGCTTAATTTGTCATGAAGCCTTTGCAGGATCTCGGGTCCCATCAGAGGAAAACGAACTGTCTCAAGTAGCTTAAGGGGCTCCATCAAGGAGACCTGATCTGTCTCCACTTGCTCCGGAGGGTAATGATAAAAGAGTGCCCCATCATAAACTTCAAACTCATAGTTAACCTCCAAACGGTTGCTGCTGAGAAGGGAGTAGACCTTCTGCAAGGGTAGCTGTCGGTACACTTGTGTCCTGGAGAAAGCTGTGAAGTTCTTTAAGATGTAGGAGTCCAGCTGTTCACTCAAATGTCTCAAGTCATAATGGTCAGCTAGTCTGTATACATCAAGGATGTTCTCTTCATCTACCCAGGACATGAGAAAATCACAACAGAATTTAATGACTTCTGGAATCTGCAAGAGAGAGGTATTTTTCATTTTAAGATACCGCTCACTCAAGAGACAAGTGACAGAAGCCTGGGATGACTGTAAGAAAGTTGTCCACAAGATGACTGCTCCCCTCACAGTCTGATCACCATGTTCACTTGCATCCAGTTCACCTCAGAGAAAAAGAACTCAAAAGGGGGTGTGTATATGATTATAATACACATCTTCTAACCATGCTACACTGCAAACCTGAGTTTGGTTTCAGGTGCAGCAGCAATGAGTCTTCCAAGACATGTGGGACAGTGGAGAGCCAGGCTGCCTGCTCTGTTAGCATGGCACCAAGCTGCAGGCTGCCTGGGCAGCAGTCATGGAAATGGAAGGCATGGTGGACATGGTGAAAGCCAGGTTTACAACCACTCTTGTTTTTTCAGAGCACTACAGACATGCTGTATCAAAGACTGCACCTGCAACAAATATATCTGCATCACTGAAGAGAACAGGAAGCCATTTGAAAGGTAAATTAGTATTTATTTTTGTCTTCTGAATAGACTTTGAAGTTGGTATCTGGTAGAAGGGACTAATGGCAAATAAAAAACTAACTGCTCTACAAAAGCACTACCCATAGTGGTGTTAAGCATGTAGAAACCAACCAAAGCAAGCACACAGAAAATTAAGAGTACCAAAGCCATGTGCAGTAGTTAGTTGCAGGGGAAAACAGAGAAAAGAAACTTGTCTTAAAGGCACATGAACTCTGCACTTAGTGCAGAAACCATAGTGGCAGGATTTCCTGTAGTGACAGGGTCAGGGGAGGTTATGTGCCTGTGGACTCAATCTGGGGATGATCTTGAGCAGCACAACAATTTCTGAGCCCTGTCCTCTACTGTAGGCCAGAGGTATTCTGTTCTAGAGAAGCTTTCATAAGCAGATCAGTGAAAGTGAGTGGTACAGAAAATAGTCCTCTAGATAAAATGGTAAATGTTTCTAAGTAGTTGAACCACTGGCACAAATGAGATGTGCAAGTACTTATTAATTTTTCCTACCCTTCCACAGCTGTACCAGTGGGTAAGGCATCCTAAGGAAGTTCTTCTCATCAGAGCCATGCTCTTATTCACCCCCTAGCCAGATACCCATATTTTCTTTTTCTTTCACTGCTGCTTTTGTTTCTCGCTTCTTTTTTTTGGTCACATCCCCCAGTACCTCACCTGAAGTTGACAGGCTGCAGCTAAGGTTTCCTGTACACTGTTCACACTGAGTTCCAGCTCAGAAGTGTAAATGAAGTTCAAGATTTTACACATTGCATTGTAGGAGATGCCATGAATATGAACTTCCTCTTGTTCCATCTCTCGCAGTCCTCCTGCAAACATCCCTCTGTAAGAAAAAGACAGTGGCACATGCTATGGCAGATTTGCATCGAAGCTATTTTCAGTTTGCCTTGTCTTAGGAACATAAAAAATATTCAGAAATATAAAATCTAGCCATTTTTATGGGATTACCTGTTCCCTAAACCAATGACAGAGAGTACAGGCCTTTAGGACCTAAGAAAGTAATACTTTTCAATGTGCAGGAGATCTGCAGGGGCTATTTGAAAGGCACGATTCACAGCTGAAGGATTTAAATACAGACCCAGTACGTATGGTTAGTCTGTGGGCAGAGACAGATACTCTGGCTATGGGGGAAGAGGAAAAATAGAGGAACTTGGGACTGAGGGAATTTTTTCTAAGCTACAGCAGTTCTTCCTCCATTTAGAAGTTCATCTGGATTGTCTTGGGATTTGTTGACTTGCTTTATGAAAATAAAGCCAGTTAAAGGAACTGCTGGTCAAATTGACCAGGGGAAGGACAGTGAGTCACACTATAGGCATGTAACAGAGGAGTGACCCATTTCTGGTGACTTTTTTTTTGTATTATGAAATGTTCACCACAAGGGTGCATTTATACAGAAGACACGTGTTGGATAGCCTCCTCTCTTTACACACCTCCAAGTACCACAGGCAGTGGAGGTAAGCTCAGTGTGCTTTATTTCTATAGATACATAACAGAGAGATGAACAAAGCCATCCTCAGTATTTTGAAACCCATTCAGCTCCACCTCACGGGTCTCATTTTACATCCAGAGCTAAGCCAGACGATTTGGATGTTACGGATTCGAGTCACATTCAGACACGTGCTTGTTACTGCTCAAGTGTACCTGAAATAGTCACAGGATGCAGCCAGGAGTATACGATGAGCCTCAATAGGTTTCTCTTCCACTATCAGAACCACATCAAAGAGGATGCTGCTGTCTCGGAGCGATACCAACCCACTGAGCAAGGCCTGGGAGTGCTCGGCGCTGCGGTAAGTGTTGCTGGTGCGCTGCTGGAGGGAGGGCTGGAGTTGAGCTTTGTGTGGCTGAGTCAGCTCCTGATCCTCCGCCATCCCAGGCAGAAATGCTCAGCCACCAGCTGTAGCAGAATGAAATCTATGAGACAACAGAATCAGCAGAGGTTTGTGCCTTTTGCTTCATGAATGGTCCTCTGACCTCCCGCCTGTCACAGTAAATAAATCAAACCGACTCTCCAGTCAATGGAGGGACAGTTCTACCCTGATTAAATGATTCTGAATGATGATACTGGAAATAGACAGGTGTATATCCACACACAAAATTGGTAGAACATGCTTTTTCAAAAAGGTATTCAGATTTTTGGGTTTTCAGTCCAAGAGCCAGATTATGTTGCATGTAGGGATAATTTTTTTTACTAAGTTTCACTTCCCAGCCCATTACCAGAACTTCGTTTCCTTTTCATTTCTGCATAATCTATAAAAAGAACAAAACTGACACAATTACTGCCAGAATTCCAAGTTGCCTAGCACCCTCAGATAATTTGCTGCAAAATAAACTGCATCTTCACTCTTTTTTTTTATATTTTATGCTGAAATCTGAAAGCTCCCCTCTCTCCCCATCTTTGCTTTTTCACTTTCCTTAGCTAAGCACATTACCAATTGTCATTCTATAAAATATATGAAACTGTAGTCATCACTGGGAGATTCTTTATTGTGACAACTGCTTTTCACTTCACTGAGATCCCCTTCAGAGAGAAGGTACTTTCCCCAGTGTAGGCACTGCAGAGGGCTATCCTGTACCTTTTTCTAGGGCTGCCATTGACACTGCAGGAAGGTCCCCTATAGCACATGGGGAAACACCTGTAAAAAGCAAACTGGAAGTGATTGTGTTTCATGTCTGTGGTTAAGCTCTCAAAAATCTCATGAGTCCTCTTCTACCATCCTGTAATTTACCCTTGCCATTGTCTCTGAAGAATGTCAGACGTTGTATCAGGCAGAGCTCTTAGACTCTATCCAGTTGTCTGAGAGCATTAAAAAAAAATGCATCAGCAGAAGGAAGTAACAGCTGATATGGCTGCTTAAGACACAGATACAATAGCCTCTCCTCCAGCAGCCTGGGAAATAGCTTAGAGGCACAAGTGACAGTCACAAGGGGTTACTGGCAGTCAGAGAAGCAAAAGCAGAACAAACCCAGCAATTCCACACAAACAGCAAAGAAACAGAACCATTGATTAACTGTGCCAGCCAGGTAGTGAGTGCAGCACTGGAAATCTCTCAAAGAGGCAATCTGGATGACACTAAGAAATATAAAAATGTTTATTGTTCTGCCTGAAGGAAGTTACTTTATACTGCCCATAACAAAAGGAGGTTAGGTGGCACTGCATGGTAAATGGGATGGAAAAAAAAAACCACCTGAAAAAGCCTATTAATAGTTGTCTGCTCTTTTCCAGCAAGATCAAGACAACCAGCTCAGAAGAGGAACTCTGATGGAACAGCCTTCTAGGGAGCACATTCAGGTAGATTATATGGGGGAACCTATCTATCATCAGCTGAAGAGATGACTAATGGATTATTTTTCATGACTGGTACATGCTTTTCCTAGAAATAAGATTATTTTTTTAAGCAGACAAAACTTTATCATTTGGTTTGCTCCTGGGAAATACTAGAAGTGATGCAGTAAGAAAGGCAGGTGAAGTTACTAGATGCTGAGCAGAAATTTCCCATTTCACTAAAAGGGAATAAATGCAGCAAAACCAAAGTAGAATGAGATACGGTCAGATAAGGAACAAATCAAAATAAACCACATTATGTCTTTAATATGGTTTGATGTGGTTAACACTGCAGAGTTAATGTGGTCAATGCTCAAAAAAAGGTTTCATCTTTTCAGCAACTTGGAGAGCTTTATCAAAAAAGTCTCTGTGAGAGTCAAATCATTGCATCAAAAAGCAGAAGTAAATGTAACAAATGAACTATTTTCTGAATTCAAAGACTTATTTTGGGTAGGGGAAGCAGCATAACTGGCATCCATAGTTACTTGCTGCTAACAATTTTGGATGTGTAGGCTGAATGCCAGTGCTGCATTACAAAAAGGTTAGAACACTACTGAGCAGGTACAGTGTATGTGCTCTGAAACTGGCCAGCACTCATAAGAAAGTTTTGTACATGGATGTGTGAAGGTTCTTAATTACACTGTGGCTTCTCACAGAACCTGCATCCTGTTATATATACACCTCCCTACTCTTCCTGAACTGGGCTTCAAGGCCAGTGTTAAGTACACAGTAAAGTACAAAGTAAGTACATAACAATCCATTGTTATAGTTTTGACCACTGGCAATAGGCTACTCAGAAAAATTCTCCCTGCAATGATTTTTGAGAACTGTTCTGAACTTCTAAAATTAAAGGTGAACATTTGTGGTGGTAGTCTGTGATGTCTGACTGACACAGATGGTTAAGTCCTCTTCTTTGAGCCAAACCCAAGGAAAAGCCTCTTAACTCATCCCTAGGTAGCCTTAGGAGCTGGTAGAAAAGACCTGTAAGACAAAGAGGGGTGGAGAACCATTAAACTCCTGGTGGGGGTGGCCAACAAGATTTCATTTAACTGATTACTGAGTGTGCTCAGCTTTGTAATAGCTGATGGAGGAGCAGATGAGGTTGGGTAGGTAGGAAGTTACAAAGAGTGGCTGCAGGAGCAGGGTTAGTGGGGCTATGCTGTGGGCTTCTTTGAAAGAAAAGAGGGGTGTCTGAGTTTTCTGGATTAAATACAGTGTGCTTGGTGAGCTGACAGTTTTGTATATTTCTCTGTGTACTGTAAATGCTGACTACAAGTTTGCTGGGGATGGATCCTGGTGTTAGCACAGCACTTTGCTTCTCAGACTGTGTGGTCTGACTGACCTGTGTGTTTTGTGCCTTTGTTACCATCTAAAAATCTGGTAGCTCAGACAGTGAAAGTGCTATTTTACGTGTGGTGTTTCAGCTGGGTGTCAGGAATGACTGTTAATATAGTGTCTATCAGTCTTAACAAGGAAATTTATTGATTAATACTTTGAGCTGAAAATAATATAACCCTATCTCCTCAAACTTGTATTTTGCTTAATCTTAGTGCTCTTTATTAAATAACAAACAAAACAACCCACACCTAAATGTAGTACAAGTGGTACAGTTCTGAATGGAGAGACAGTCACCAGGTTTGTTCAGCCTCTGGCATGCTGCAGAAAACCTTCTATTTATTGTTTTTCCTTCCTGACCACTCAGGAACTTAACTGCCTTTTTAGGGCTTGAGATGCCATTCCCACAGGCTGCCATACCTGTCCTTGTAACTGCAGGAGCTGTAGCCAGGCCCTGGCAGCTAATGTCAATGTACAGCCCTTTGAACCATGCACCTGAGTTCCCTCCATCCTGAGCATCCTTACTGTCAGCTTTTTGCTTGCAGGATGGCCTTGAGGCCTCTTATCTGTTATCATGAAACTGACTCTGTGACTGAGCCAAGTTTCCTAGAAATCTCAGTCATGTATTTTATTTATTTTCTCTACTGTTATGCAAGTTCCTCACTGATGGTCTCCTGTTAGCAATGGGATTCAGTGGCTGAATATTGCAGGACTGACCCTAAGGTAGAAGAGATGAGGAATACTTTCTATTCACAGTGCTTCCTTCAACAGTAGCAAAGATTAAAAAGTATTGTCTCATGTGCTGTAGGATGCTGTCTATAGAAACAAGGGAAGTCCTTGTTCCAACCACTTAGAAGCTGCAGAGAAAATCAGACTAGAGATTTCCTTAGCTGGCTGCACAAGGTATTTTAGACTGCAGTTATGCTGGTGTGCATTTGTCTTTCAAAGGAAAAGGGTTAATGTAATTATTAATTTTCATGTATTACTACAGAGTGACAGTTCATAAAGACAAGGAGGGGTATGAGGACAGTAACTCTGTGTGTACTTCTACAGGCAATACTAAGTAGGAAGACATGGACTTGTGGTTACTTCAAAAAGATAAAAAAACCAAACAAAACAAGAGTCCTGTTATCTTAAGAATATATCTGTGTTGCACTGGGAGCATTTCCAGGCAGCTGAGTCAGGTGTATGTCCTGGATGCATCCTGCTGCCATTCCAGATACACTCAGCCTTTATTTTCTGATGAGATGCTCTGCACTGATTTTGTGCTTTAAACTAAAACTAGTGTAGATAATTTATAGTGCTGAAGTCTATTACTGGTATTACACCACAGGATATACACCTAGACACAAGTATTCACCCCTTCTATGACTACCATCCATGTGATGCTTACAAGTGTGTGGTGTGTGTGTAGGGGGGGCTTGGTTTTCTTTGGCATGGTTGTGCTGACAGCCTGGAGTCTCTGCTGTAAAGAAATGGCTGGATAAAAGAAGGATTATCTGAGTTAGTTTCTATGGAAACTCAGACATTTTTGTATTGAAAGTCTTGTGGCTGTCATCTCCACAAAGAGGTGTTTTTATGCAGACAGTGATATTTTCTTGTACGTCAGCCATGCCCAAAATAAACCAGAGCTTGCTGGTGTCAGGTATCCAAACTTGTTCAGCTTACTGCCATGTGGACAGGTGGTTCAAGCTTAGTGGGGATGCCATCCTTTCTTAGAACTGTGGAATAATTTAGGCTGGAAAGAAACTTAGGAGGTTGCTAGACCAATCTGCTTAAAGAAGGGAAAACTTCAAAGTCAGTTGAGGATGCTGAGAGCTTTGTTTAGCCAAGCACAGAATCCCCATCCTTGTCAATAATCAGAAAAAAAGGAGGGCTTAACCATCAAATTTTCATCTTTATCCTGCCTGAATTTCTTTTCCTGCAGCTTGTGACACTTGTCAGCCCTGGCACTGTGCACCACGAAGAAGTGTTTGGCTCTACATTTTCCAACACCCATTACATACACAAGCTTTACATGCTTGTGCTAACACAGCCCAGTATGCAACTGGCTCCTGCTGGAGGAATCCTATTCAACTTGCTGCTCATCAGGACCCCTGGGCTCTTCTCTTGCAAAGCTGGCTTCTAGCCAGACTTGTCTCCAAGCTGTCCTGATACAGGGAGTTACTCTGCCCCAGGTTCATAACTTCACCTTTGCTATTAAACTCTGTGGTTCCTCTTAGTCCATTCTTGCAGCTTGCTGATGTCCCTCAGCTGCAGCTCTGTCCTTTTTCCTGCAGGCCAGCCTCTTCATAGCTTTTTTCCTAATACAGAGCAACCAGTGTGCTGTGCTGATTGTGATCCAACTAGATTGAGCCCTTAGAAGTCTCAGTGCATTGGAGGAAGTTTAAAACCTGTGCCCTAAAGCTTCCCATACCTTCATCTCTCCCTAGGGAGTAGCAAGAATTAGGATCTAAACCAGGGTTCATCTGAAAGCCTGAGCAGGAGGCAAGATCTAAGACTAGAGCAAAATGCTGGTAACACTGGCTCTGGGGGTTGCACATAGGCAGAACCTGGCTATGGACCAGGATTTTACCAGGGCAGAGGACACACAAACAAATAGATCAACTAGTCAGGGAGTATGCAGAATAGGAAGGCAGCTGGGTGCCTGCCAAAATAGTTCAGAAAACAGATGTGATGCCACAAACAATTTAAATCGAAAAGCAAAACTATTGTTCACCCTGAGCACAGTGCAGATACTGGAATATTTCACCAGCTTGATGATAATTTGCAGGGGGCACTTGTAAGACCACTTGCCACACAGAAGACAACTGAGGACACCGTTATGTGCAGACAAGACTTATGCCAATTTCGTGCTTTTTCATGGGAAAGGGAAGAGGGGTGAGGGAAAAATAGAAGCTTTGCTCAGCAGTGCTTCTTTCAGAACTATCCCAAATGCTACCAAAAAATTGTCATGAAGAAAACAAATTCAATACAGTGCTTAAATGCTTTCTCTTGTGGCTTCATCATCTGTTTAAGAGTCTAATTTATCTCTTACTCCCTCTTCTTTATTTCTCATCTCTGTCTTGAAACATGATTTAGTTTTCATCTGAGTCTTTCAGTAGTTATGTTCTGGTTTGGATGGAGTGGCTGCTTGTCTTTGAAGGAAGTTTTAACCAACCGTATTCAGGCAGGATGTATCTGCTTACCCTAAAAACAAGTGCCCTACCATTACACCACTTTTTTCCAGAGTCAGAATGTAGTGTTTAGTTCTATGTCCAGACAGATCTGGTAAATGTGCAAGGAATGTTTTTTGGACACAATTGTTTTAATTATCCCAAGAACTCTTGGAAAGTCCCTCAAAAACCCAAAGAATTTCCCTGGTAAGAACAACACTTTATTTTTTTAACTAAGCTTTTACAGGGTCAAGCTCCCTGAATAATAACTATGCCAAAAGTGCCATTTTATGAATTAGCCAATGGTATAAATTCTGTCAATCTTGAGAGACTCAGCTGGTTGGCAAGAATCTGCTTTGCTGAACTGCTTAAACAATATGAAGAATTTTTAATAATCTAAAATGCAAGGAGGAAAAAACCACTAGAAAGTCATTAATTCTGTGCCAAATACAATTAATTATTCTGCAAAGAAAGGAAAAGCCTCCTCCAGCATGGTCTAGCTCTGATTTTGGTATCAAACATGAATTCATTTGTATTATTCACCACATTCATTTTATTCCTGCAAACAACCTGAGGCTCCCCCCTGCCCTGCAATTCCTGCATTTCCCCATCGGGGACAGGGACTGAGCAGTTTTTCTGCAGGGGAAGGCTGCCGGGAGTCACAGACCATTAAAGAGAGAGCCCGACTCCAGGCTGCCCGTCTGAGCCTTCCTCACAGAGGGAACAAGCGGTGAAAATCCCCACGCTCTGGGTTTGATTTTCCTTTCCCCCGCTGAAAACGCCTCCGGAGCTCCTGACACCCGGCACCCCCCCTCTCCCCGCACCCGGGCGCAGGGACGCGGGGCTTGGCCCCCACCTCTCCAGGGCACCCTCGGGAGCTCCGTGCCGGCTGCGGGGCCCGGACTGCAGCAGCCTCCGCCTCACCGGGGCGGCCTCGTGTGCGGCAGGGCCTTGGCACGGGGCTGCCAGACCCCGTTCACCGCCCCGGCCATCCCTGCGGGGAGCAGGGCAAGCGGGAACCGGCTGACCCCCGGGAGCCCTGGCCGGGGACAGGCTCCCGCATGCGGCCCCGGGGGTCGCTCGGTCCCGCGGAGGGAACCGGGTGGAGCCGCCCCCCCGGGACCGACCCAGCCGGTGTCCTGCGCTCCCTCTGCCCCCTCTGCCGCCGTCGCCCCCCTGGCTACTTACCGAGAGCGGCGGCGGCCTCCGCCAGCGGCTTCCGCCTTCATGTGCGACCCGGAAACCGGCCTGACGGGCCCGCCCGGCGAGGGAGGAGCGGCGGAGGCGGCCGGAACCGGGGCGGGCGGCGGGGGCGAGAACCGGCAGCGTCACCCGGGCACCCGCCAGCCCGAGGGGGCCCCAGCGGTGCTGCGGTGTTTCTTGTGCCCGGTGCTGCACCGGGCTCGTATCTCCGCGGCGGCACCCGGGGCTGCGGGCGGCCGTAGGGCCCCGGGGTGGGTGCGGGGGCCGGGAGGGTGCCGGGTGCGGGACTACATTTCCCAGCGAGCCCCGCGCCCGCCGGAAGCTCCCGGGGAGGGGGGTGAGGTTGCAGCAAGGACTTCATTTCCCTCCAGCCTTCAGCGCGCCGGAAGTGGTTCGGCGTCACTTCCGCAGTGTCGTGTGGGGGAGCGACAGCGGGGAGCGCGGTGCGGGCGGCAGCGGCGGGTGCGGTGCGGGCAGGGATGGACGTGACCGGGCAGGAGACCGACTGGCGCAGCACCAACTTCCGACAGAAGCTCGTCAGCCAGATGTGAGTACGGGCCGCGCTCGCACCGCCGAGTAGGCCGCGGTCAGGCCTCGGGTGGTGGCAGAGGGGCTGCAGCGGCTCCCGATGGCCCCGGGGCTGCCCGGGCGGCTCTGTCCCGCCCTTCTCCGCTCTTCTGCGAGTCCTTCCCGGTTCTGCCCTGGGTGCCACGGTTGTTCCCTGGTTATCGGCGTTTTCTCTGCCTCTGTGAGAGGGCCCCTTGGCCAGGATCTGCTCAGGGCACCCGGATACGTTCTTACACTCCATTCCTTGGGGCCTCTTCCACTTTCCTCTTCCCCGGGATTGCCGCCTCCCTGTCCCGTTCTAGAGCGTCTGATTTCTGGCTTCGATTTCAGCTGTGTCCGTCGTGTTGCCAAGTTTGACATATTGTGACCTATGACAACCACTTTTTTAAGGCAAATATGAAATCAATATGTTGGTGGCGTAATGTTTAATCTTTTGGGGCAGGAATTTTCTTTCTCTTTCCTAGAGCAAGCATCATGATTATTGGTACCTATCCGGTGCTTAAAAGGCTGCTAAAAAAAAAAAAAAAAAAGGTCTTGTTGCTTATGGTAATCGACATTAATAAACAGATTGTTTTGTTTTGTTGGTGCCTTTTTTTTTTTAATGCTGTGTACACAGCATGCTGTTCCATTGCTTGTCATTTCACTGCCTGGCTGTGAGCTTTACTTAAGGTGCTGTTTCAGAATTAAACTGCTCTGGTATTCATTAAAGAGATATCATGCTGGGTCAAAGCTATACACATTTTCTTGGTGCTCAGAACTGATGTTTTACTTTCTGGAAAGTCATTCATCTTGTTAGATTAATCCTTTCCTTTTTGCTTTACTTCTCCTCTTCTACCCCTTCATCCAGACAAACAAACCAAGTGCCCTCAAGTGCTGTGTAACTTAGAAGAAATAGATATGAGTAAGCAGACACAAAATTAATGCACTGAATGGTTTTGTGTTTGCCCTGCAAAATGTCACTGTGCAGTTATTTTAACTGTGCTGTGAGCAATACTGACAAATGTTTCAGGAGCAGCATACAGCAAGAGATAAATTACTACTAGTGACTAATAAAATCTTTAATGCCCTATGGAAAGGTGACAGTAATCTTAGAGCTTTAAGTCTAGTGGAAAAGTAGAAGGAAAATGTCCTCTGTTTACTGTTTTTATGTAAGTGTGCAGAGCTCTGTATGTGATCATTGAGCTTTCTGTTGCACTGACACAGCCTTTTTTTGGGAAATGCTGAGTGGAACAGGGATCTGGTGAGCGTGTCAGTGGTCAGAGTGTGTGATGTGGGTATCAGCATTTGGGGGAATACTGCAGTTGGAAACCCAAGAAGCCCCCTTCAGTTGTAGGTTCTCATGTAACTGAGGCCCACCCAAGACTTTTGTATTGATCCAGATCCAGGAATGCCTGAGCTGTGGTGCTTGAGGCCAGGGATCAGCTTTGGCTTCTCCCAGCTTGTTCCAACACACAGTGAGGGGTGAAAATGAACTTCTCCTTGCAGGGCACCCCTTGATCCTGGCCCTTACAGGGAGCAGGCACACAGTGGTGCCTTGGGACTCTCCTTTCTAAGGGCCTTTCATTAATCTGATTTTAGATGCTGTTGCCTGAAGGACAAATCCAAACTGGGTTGTGTGGTGGTAAACTCAGTACTCAGCTGGGGTGTAGCAAAGGGGTGTAACTTCAGCTGTGGAACAGTCAGACAGAAATTAGAATGAGAATGTAGAGAGCATGTGAAAGGAGGAGGCTGGAATAAGCAGACAGGAGATCATCTGAAGTTTTTTGAGTGAGGGAGGAAAAAAAGGGAAAGGAAAAAAAGAAAAAAAAGGGAAGATACCTGCACTGCTGCTCCCAGTACAACACTTCACAAACCCAGTTCATAACACAGCTTGACTTTTGTATTTCAGCAGAGATTGTCTAATGAGAATTCAGGCAAAGAAACCCCAAGGCAGATATTTCTTCATTCCAGGGACTGTGAAAAGTGAGGGATTAGTTAACAGTTTACCAGCACCCACCCTTTTCTTTCTTCTCTTTTTTCTTCCCGTTGTTGTTTTAAGGAATCAAGGTTTGTTGAGCTGAGTGTTGTAGTGACCAAACAGCCCATTTCACAGAGCAGCATTTGGTGGTGTTGCCTGGCTTGGTCCTGGAACTCATTTCTGTTGTGTTTCACTGGAACACCTGATTCCTGCAGTCGTGGGGTGAGCTGGACAGGGGAGCTGGTGGAAGTTCTGAAGGAGAACGTGTTTTGCAGGATTTTTCAGCTAGACCAGCTGGCCCCAGTGAGAGGTTGGACTTGTTGTTTGGCTGGAAACAAGGAATGGAATGGAGGGGGAATTCCTGAAGCTGTTGCTGTTGCTGGTGTTGAGTGCTTTATCATCTGAAACTGCAACTTTAAGTGTTGGAAAAAGGCAGAGGTTGGTGCACGTTTTGTGGCACATTTGGTAAATGTTTATGAGGGAGGTGAGGGTTGAGTTGGCTGGTGCAGCCTCGTGCTCAGAATATGAGAAACTTTCAAATCTCAGGATATGATTCTGAGTTTGATAATGTGCAAGGATGTGACACATTATTTGGTGTCCTTAATTCTGTGCTAAAACTGTGGCTTTTTTAAAAATCACTGTCCCAGTCTTTCAATGTAAATACATTTCTGTTGATGGCAGATGAATATGTGATCAAAGAACAGGCTCTGGGTTTTTTTCCTCTCTCCTAGTGTAAACCTTTATTGGAATGCCAACAGATATGAAGTGGAGCACTTGGAGTGACATTATTGGTAATCCATCTGTAGTCATTATAAAATGTATTTCATATTCTGTAACATCAAAAGGAAATGTTAGATACTTATAAAAGTAGATAATTAATTTGCTGTGATTTTTTTTTCCAAGTTGCTGATACCACACTGATCACCATCTGTATCACAGCCACTTAGTGCTGCCCACATGTTAGTTCCCTTACTTGTCTCTGCATAATCATTTTGTTGTCTTTCTGCCTGCTGAAAATGAGAGGCATTGACATTGTAGTGTGGGACTGAGAAGGTAAGAAGGATTCAAGGAGCAGTGTGGATTCAGAGGCAGCCTTTCTGAAAGGGAAAGTGTTAAAGAAGGGAGGTATTGGTAAAGAATTGCATGTAGCTTCTTCCTCTGCAGCAGAGCTCCTTGATGAGCAACTCACTCAAAGGCTTGTTTGGACATGGAAGGGTTTTATATTCTGCATATTCTGCATTATGTTTGGATTCTGCGTCAGTTTAAGTCACCATCATGTACAAATGGCATTTTTTGAGTCTGCAAGAGCACACAACCAAGCTCCCATCAGAGAGCCTCACAGCTGGAGCAGGGCTGCAGTGTCTGTACAGTGAAGTAAGGGTGTGTGCTTGAACACAGAACTGGTTCTGCAGTGAAGCAAAATGTTTCCCAGAATGAGATTACCCAGAGGATTTCATTAGGGCTTTTCACCTGACTGAATTCCTCACTTCAGGATATCTTTGTCTTGTTCCATGTTTCACAGTTTGTTTGTTCCTTCTTGCTGTACTGAGTATGCTCCTTCTTTTCCACCCGTGTCCTCAGCAATGTGTGGGTTTGTGTTGTTTTTTTTTTCCCCCCTTTTCATCTTGTGTCTTCACATCCCTCCCAGAGGGCAGACATGGATCCCATTTATGAGAGGTGTGATGGAGAAAAGACAGCAAGTCCCTGTGATGGCATTTAAAGCTTTTTGTTACCATTCCTGATATTTCTTCCCCTGAACTTTCCATCAACAGGACCTTCTTTTCATCTTAGTGCTTCCCCTGCTGCTTTCATGTTGGTTGTCCCCTCCCAGCCCTTGCTGCATCTCTCTTCTCTGGACCCCATCAGTGCTCCCACTCCCTAATCTCCCTCATTGGTCAAACCTCTGTGTCTTTAGGCAAGCTGGGTTTTTTTTTTTAATTGGGTTGGGTTTTTTTTTCATTCTTCCAGCTTATGTTTAGATGATTCTTTTGGACAGACTTGATGCTAGGCAGGCTCAAGCCCATTGTTTGTTTGGATTACATGAATCCTGTCATTCAGTTTTCCTCAAGTGAACACATCCAGGTATTTTGCCAGAATAATACATCAGGTGGTAAAATAATGACTTGCTTAGCAGTTGTGCTTGAATGTCTGCACAGAATGTTTGTGTTGCCATTTAGGAATTAGTTGCCTTTTTTCTCCATTATTTGAAGAAATTTTAAAGGGCAGAAATTTTAAGTAGTGTGGAATGGAGCTTTTTGCTTGGTTTTAATCTACAAAGGAGAGAAGAGTAAGAAACTGTTCAACAGACCTTCCTAATTACAGAAAGTACTCTCTGATGTCCACAGTTAATCCTCAGCTTTGTTTTTTCCTCTTTTTTTTTCAGTGATGATGCTATGAGGAAGGCTGGTGTTGCCCATAATAAATCCAGCAAAGATATGGAGAGTCATGTGTTTATGAAAGCCAAAACAAGGGTAAAGCATCTCTGTTTGTTTCCAGAAGTTACTGGCATGACAAAATATGTTTGGAACAAGCTGCAGAAATAGCAAACCCAGTGCACTGAGTTAACTGTCCCTGCTTAGAGTACTTAGTTATGGGAAGTTTTGATTATGGTCACATATTGTGATCCTGTCAGTGTGCCTGTCATGGACATTCTTCCCAGTGAATTCAGCAATTTCCTGGCCATAATGATGTCAGGGTTTAACACTGGCCCGGCAATTAAACCGAATAACAGACGCTCTCTATTAATCTCTCTCTCCTTGATAAAGAAAGGAGAGAGAATAAGGGAGAGAGACTGATGGGTTGGAAACTAAACTACACAACTTTAATGAAACGGTAATGATAAATAGGGAAAATTACTAAATATATACAAATATACAGGAAAATGGATACCACATTCCTCCCCCCTCTCCCCCAATAACTCTCAAGTCACCACTGAGGCTGCAGGGCAGCCCTGGGAAAGTCCAGGCTGGACTCCTGGAGTCGGCAGCAGTCGGGAACTGGAGGCAGGAACACACAGATATGGGCTGGGATGGATCAGGACCACAGGCAGATGAATGGATGGAATCCTTCCAGGATGCCGGGTGGAGGAAGGGCAGCAGGAAATCAGGAAATCCGGCTTGGCCCTCATGATCCCTCAAATTTATACTGAGTGTGACATGTATGGGATGGAATACTCTGTTTGGTCAATTCTGGCATCTATCTTGTCTGTTCCTCCCCAAAGCAGGGCTGCAGGTGTGATCTCTTTCTTCCTTCTGGAGGGTAAAAGTTTCCCTCAGAGCTGAGCAGTGTCCTTGGCTCTGCACACCAGGCTCTAGCAGTAACTATAAACGTCAAGTGTTATCAATCCTAGAAGCACACAGTGTCTGAGAAACTTGCTGTTAATTTCAGCAAGTGCAACTACTTAAAGAGACTTAGCTAAAAGTAAAAGTACAAAACAGAAAATCACCTTTATCCTGGCCCAAACCAGGACAAATGACCATTAGTAAAAATCTTCTCAAGTGAGGTTTACAAACAGACTGTTCCCTGCAAATGAACTGCTTTGAAAAGCTTGTAGATGTATAAAGTAAAATCTATGATGTTGAGGAAGAATACTGAAGAACCAGAATATCCTGGTTGCATTGCTGTTATTTCCTGTGCTAAACCACTCTTTTTTCATCTCTAGGAGGAATATCTTTCTCTTGTGGCCAGACTTATTATCCATTTTCGAGATATTCGTAAGTAATTGATGGTTGGGTTTTGTTTTCCTAAGTAATGTGGTTGCTTACCCCAACTTCCCAAAAGAAGTAGGATTTTTATGTGTGGTTAATTTGACTCTTCAAGTTCCTTTAAGAATTTCCTGTACTATACATGCTTGATTTCTAAATACTGTTTCTTTTACACATCCTTCTGCAATCGAAAACATTTGAGGAAGTATTTAAACTTACTACTCTTTCTACCTTCCTATATTTTCTCCTTCTTGTCATTGTTTTTGTAGCATTCTGGTTATGAAATTGCCTTAGATGAATGTATTTTGTTAGAACTACAGTAGACAGTGATTTTTTAATTTATTTTTAAAATTACTATGTGAATATATTTCCTATAGAGAGTAATTCTGAATTTGTGTGAAAAAATTATAAAAGGAAAATTATTGTTCTCTTTCTTGCAGACAATAAGAAATCTCAAGCCTCAGTCAGTGGTAAGAGCTCCTTCTCTGTCCTCTTTTTTCCTTCCCTTCTTTCTAGGTAGAACATCTCTTTATATCCCCTTGTAGGGTGAGTATGCAGCATATGTGACTGAGTAACATCCAGCCTAGACAGCTGGAAATTATTTTATAAGCCTTCTTAAGAAAGAAGGGATGGGGCGTTGTGTTCTCTATCTGCACCCCATGTTGCATTTTGCCCTCTTGACTTGCCATTCCCCCTTTTCTTCACTTTTCTATATGTCCAGGATTCAGACTATGACAATTGTCCTGAAAGCCCCTGAATGCATCCATTGTGTAATAAACATGATGTTATGCATAGCAAAGTACTTCCTCTTGTTTGAGCCCTGCTTCTCCATGTTGAAAATTGGGTCCACAGTGAGACTTCCCTTGGTTTTTGAGGTTATGAGCTAGATACCCCCATGGAGTTTTGCTGGCTTCTTTTTTTGACTTGGATAGAAATTCAGAGATCACTAATAAATTTGACTTCTCTCATGTATTTAGGATCTATTTGGGACTTTTGAAGTCTGAAACACTTTAAATAATCTCCACTCTGTTTACAGAGAGACAAAGACATGCCTGAAGCCTCTTGTGGTCTGACAGGCAGAGCAGAGAATGTTAAGAGTCTCAGTGTGCTGGATTTAGTTATAGTCTGAAGCTGTCAGATCAGAGAGTGGCTGAGGGAGGAGAGAGGATTTCTGGGGAGAGCATGGCTGCCTTGGTAACTCTTTTCTTTGCAGATCCAATGAATGCTCTGCAGACCCTCACTGGGGGTCCCCCAGCAGGGGCACCTGGAATGGGCATGGCCTCCCGAGCTCAGGGAGCACCAATGAGTGGGATGAGTGGCCTTGGCCCCATGGGACAACAGATGAGTCTCCCCGGGCAGCAGCAGCCTCCTGGGACCTCAGGGATGGCCCCACATGGTATGCCTGGTGTCTCTACAGCTACTCAGCAGAGTAAGTGTGCAGTTTGCTTCAGCTGCTGGAATTGTTACACCCATCTTTCAGTACATAACTTTTCCACAAGGAAGGGTGCTGTAGAGATTTTGTACTTCTAGCTAAATCAGCCAAGAGAACTGCAGAAATGATTTTGTTTTCAAATCCTGCTTCCTACTGGGATAAAAGCCTTCCTTAGTATAGTGAGAGGCAGTCAAGCAGTTGTTTGAGCAAATGCTGCTTTTTTAGCAAGTTACCAACAACAATTTACCAACTTCAGGACATTTTTTACCTAGGTTGCTTACTCACTCTAGGCAGTGAGAATTAGAGTTTGATAGTAGGAAGCATCATTAATTCTACTGTTACAGTCCCTCATCTACAGTCCCTCATCTCTTTGAGGAAGCAAAAGTATGTGCTGCCAATGAGGAACATTAATGCAATTTAGGAATTAATTTCAGTTATTATGAGTTATACTGGGTGTTTTGCACTGTTTGGGTCTCATGTTTTAAGTTCTGTCTACCTTCTTTTTAGCCCAACTTCAGCTGCAGCAGATAGCTCAGCAGCAACAGCAGCAGCAGCAACAATTCCAGCAGCAGCAGGTGGCTTTGCAGCAGCAGCAGCAATTCCAGGCCCAGCAGTCAGCCATGCAGCAGCAGTTTCAGGTCCAGCAGCAGCAGGCAGCAGCAGCAGCAGCTGCAGCAGCCCAGCAGCAGCAACAGCAGCAACAACAGCAGTTGCAAGCTGTCCAGCAGCAGCAACAGCACATGCTGAAACTGCAGATGCAGCAGCAGCAAAACCAACAGCAGGTGATGACAAACAAATGCAATTGCTGTTGAGGTGATTCGTGTTGTGTTACTTTTCAAGTGAGGCTTGGTGTGCATGGCAGCACTGAATATCAGCTCTGCTTCTTACTAATGGGTTTCCACTTTGGGGCAGTACTTCTCATCCCAGAGGAAAGGCTAAATCTTCTGTCATAGCACTAGAGAATTAAAACCTTTGTCTCTCTCTTTTTCAGCATAGTCTTTCATACTGACAAGAACAGGGATGTAGGAAGGGCCCAAAAGTGCTTGTTTTATGCCAGAAATAGAGGCTGTTCTGTCATTGTGTGAGTCACACATTGCTACTTTAAAAGTATGTGCCAAGCACTTCATATATATTTGTGTCATCCTGAGGCCCAGAACAGCTGCCATGCTCTTTTGCACTTTCTGATAAATAGTGGTGCTGGTGCAGGGTGGTTACACTAGAAGGAGCTTCTGAGCCCATTTGAAGCTGATGGACTTCATCTTTGATTTTGGGAACTGTTTTATTAGTCTGTCATGTTGAAGCCATAGGATGTGCACTATGTAGGCACAGAGTGTGGAGATATATGGAGAATGAGTGCATCAAAAGTCTGGGCTTTCCCTTTGGACTTAAACCCTCAGCCTGGCATATTAGGGTTCTGGGATTTATGCTATAAAAGTAAGGCTGCTGTTGCATTGCTGGAAGCTTCAGCATCCTGGGCTTTTCCTGCTTTTCAGATACAGCAGCAACAGCAGCAGCAGCAGCTCCAGCGAATTGCCCAAATGCAGCAGCTGCAGGCAGCACAGGCAATGCAGGCACAGCAGCAGCAGCAACAGCAGCAGCAGCAGCAACAACAGCAACAGATACCCCAGCAACAGATACAGCAGCAGCCACCACCTCAACAAGTAATGCAACAGCAAATCCAACAGATGCAGCAGCAACAGCAGCAACAACAGCAGCAGCAGCAGCAACAACAACAACAGGTTGCTCAGGCACAACAGTCTCAGCTTCCTCCACAATCCCAGCCTCAACCCCAGCCCATGGTATCTCAGCCACAGGCAATCTCAGGACAGATTCCCAGTCAAGTCATGCCTGTTACTCTTACACCACAGCAATTAAAAGCAATGCAGGTAAGCACTAGTGACCAGATGATTGTTAGTTCATTGTGATCCACTGGAGAAATAAGAAATCCTTTGACTTTTGCTGATAATGAAGTAGAAGAAGGCATAGCTGATTAAGAGATCTACAGTTAGCATGTTACCAGTGTGGATAACTTTTCTTTAGGCCTGGCTGGGGAGAAGTTATTGACTCCACCCTGGATGAATTGGTAGATCCACTTAGTACTCCAGCTAGGAGTAGTTAGATGGCTTATGTGACACTGACATTCCTCATGAACATATAAAGTTTGAAATGCTGGTCATTAGTAGGTGCTTAATAGAGGTTGCTTGAGAGAACTCAAGTGCTTAAGTGATGTGATAATACAGGGAAGAAGTTGCAAGAAGTTGAATATTGGGTGCACAGTGTACAGGAAGAGCATTCTACATGTTAAAAGACACAGGGACTTGTTTTCTTAAAAAAAATTTAAAAACTCCAAGAAGAGTGTGTTTGTGAGGCTGATCTTGTCTCCACACCCTTTTTTTATGAGTATAGTCAATGAAGTTGAAGCAGAAGTGTTACACCTGTTTCAGATATGTATGTTTATTTTGTTCTTTCTTTTCATACTCAAGGTAAGAGCTCAGCTGGTCCAGCAGCAGCAGGCAGTGGCAGCAGTGCAAGCAGCTCAGGCCCAGGCTGCTCAGATGGGAGCTACTGGGCAGGTAAGGGCCCAGGAGCCACTTTCCCTGTTACAGGCCTGTAGCAAGTGCATGCTAGAGATGAGCATGGAGATGGGTTTCTGGTGGCTTCTGGTGAGGGGTCTGACATTGGTGTTCCTTTAATAAAGGGGGTGTGGGCTTTTGTGCTGGAGTCAGAGGCAGGATTTTGTTGGCAACTTCTCTGTGCATGCTCTGTCCCAAGTAGGTGAGGTGGTTGCCTGTCTAGACACAGGAATGCATCTCAATAAGAAGGCCTACTGTGGTCATGCTACAAGTCTGACTGTTGGTACCTGGGGTGTATCACCTCTTCTTTTGTTAAACTTTTTAGGTGACTGCTTTGATGTGTAAACTGAATTCTGTACTGTGAATCTTTGCCTGCTATCTTTAATCATGTGATTTACCTTTCATCTCCGTGTATCAGTCATAAAAATAGTATAGACAATGAAATCTCTCTGCACACCCCTTTCATTCCTTTTGTCTTTCATTCTTCTTCTGAGTGAAATGGGCAGTAGATACAGATTGCTCTTGTTCTGGATGTGAATTGTGAAGAAAAAATGGCATGTGTCACAAGTGCAGAGTTACATTTAAAAAAAACAAAATGCTGGTTGAAAGCTTATTGTCTAACACAGTTTTCTTATCCTGCAATACACTTGTAGCCCTGGTGATTGTTCCTTGGTATGTGTCTGGTATGAAAGAGACATGGGAAAAAAAAAAAAAGCTAATGTCTTGAGCTAAACCTCTCATCCCATTTTCTACAAGAGTATGAAATAGTTTTTTGTGGCTTACCTCTGTAGTGTTTCATATTGAGGCATTTTACAGACATGGTAAGTACCATTATCACAACTTTGTAGGTTAAAAGCCTAAGGCAGGCAGATGAAGTGAAGTGGCCCAGGATTAGTGACAGAATTCTTTTCATCTACCCAGACATTCCACATCTGCACACACCATTTTCTCTTCAGCACACAAGTAATGTTACAGGTTCAGTAAGAAATGTGGAAGCTTTTTACATGGGTTATGATAACAATTGGTTCTTCAGCATACATCTGCAAGACTTATAAGAGGAATAGTGTCTTGTATCATCATAGCTCTCATGTGGCCCACATCCCTGTTGGTGCCAAAGTTCCCTGTATTGGTCCTTTTGCTTGTGTCAGCAGAACATGGGATGTAAAAACTGAGCAGTGGTAAGTACAGTTGGTACAGTGCTGGCAGCAAGCAGTGCAGAATTGTCTTTCTACAGTTGAAATGTGAATTAAAACTTCTGTTTGTTTCTTAAATGATTTCCAGGTGGGAGCTGCAGGGTCTTAGGCTGACTGGAAGGAGACTTGGATTTTTTTCTTTTTGCTAACATAGTGGTGCTCTTTTCAGCCCCCAAGCAGATGGATTGTGCTTATGTAAACTTAATTCTTGCCCTGTTTAGTGAATTCATATGCCAATGGCTTAACAGCATGGTGCATTTGAAAAATTTCAGGTGGTAAGGTGGTTGACAGTGGGTTTTATATTGCAGCTTAATTCAGACTTGTGAAGTAAACTCAGAGATTTCTCAGTGTCTACCATGGAGGGAGTTCAGAAAATTCCACCTACAGGCTTTATTCCTTTTGCATCCAGGCCATTGCAGTAGGAGTCTATTAAAACTCACTTAACACTGAAAACTCCAATAATTAAACAGGTTTCTTGTATAAGTATTTTATGAATATAATATTTTGTTTTAATACTGTGGCTGTGTACATTATTACAGGGCAGCTTCAGTGTTAAGAGTGTATATGGATTTTCTTTAATTTATAAGAAATTTCTTTTAAGAGTAGATTTTGCTTTGCTTTTAGTACATTCTTATATAACACTGTAATTTTTAGTAAATCTGCCTTGATTTCTTCATTTGTTTCAAGGAAGATTTTGTTGTAAACAAATCCTAACCTAATCTTTTCTTGTTTACATTGAAACTTAGTCTCTAGGAACTTTTAAACTTGGAATTTTGGTTGATGTGGCTGCGGTTTTCCTTTTCTGTTCACTCTTCCTACATAAAAGTAAAAACAATTCTAGTTTTAAACAAGGATCCATGTGAGTTTTGGAGTTCTTCAATGAAGTCATGAAGATACCACACAGGTCCAAGTTACCCTGCTTGGGTGTCTGGTCTTTGTGAGCATATAACTCAGGTGAAGCTGATAAATAAACAGAGTAGTGTCCTGGTGTCCAAAGAGTGCTACACAAGTGATTGCAGCACCAAGAGAAAATTGATAATTAACTGGAGTTCAGTATTAATAAGGTTTAAATCTTGTGCAACTCCTTCAGGTGCTCAGAATGCAGGTTGACTGTTGCTGTATGAGAATCAGAGCTGCCTTCAGTGGAATGACAGTGGCACAGTACTTAGATCTGCTCACTAGAAGCTCCACGTTTATGAAATCCTGAATCTTGAGATTTTTAGATGAAAGCAAATTACAGGTTCAAGATCCTGTTATATTCCACTTCACTTTTATTGAATAATGGTTTTTTTGTCTTGCAGTGGAAGGAGACTCTCTTCCTCTGCTTGGTCTCTGTTATTATGGTGTAAAATTCTGGGTTCTGTAAATTGAGATAAATCAATTTGACATGAGGAACATTTGCCTTCCATTTAAATCTTTTCCAAAAGTACTTGAACACTTGTGGTTTTCTTCTAGTTTTGGACAGACAAGAACAAGTCCTTCATGGATATTTGCTTTGCATAAAACACATGCAATATTTGCAACCCCCCTTCCCTGACACCTTTGTCAAAGGGTCACTAGTTTTATAGATCAGCTGGAGAATGGGAAACAGAAACCACTTTTTTGAGAGAATGGAATTCCTATAAACACTTCCTTTCCAAAGCACACATTGCCAAAAAAAAACCAACCAAAAACCCAACCCAAACAAACCTAACCAAAACCAAACAACTGAATTTCTGTGCATGTCCATAAATATTTGCTGACAATACAACAAACAGCTGAAAGCTTTTGAATCAGAATTTGTCATGCTGGTGTTCAGTGGTTTGCCAGTAACTTAAACTGAGAATATGCTTCTGATTTCCTTGACTGTGGAGGAAGTAATCTGAATCTTCACACTTTGGTGGTGTGGCATGAGAACAGCACCAAGATGGGACATGTTGGTCACCAGAATATCCTTGGGATTTCACACACTCCAGAGATCCATGTGCATTCACGAGGGTCTAAGATGGGGTGATTGTGCCTGGAAGGATATGTTTGATTTTTTTTTCCCACCCTGGCAATTTCCCCTTTTTTGTTTTGTTTTATGTTAGGGTTGTGTTGCTTCACCAGCTCTCATGTTGATACTGTAGCTCTTAACTGCACTTTGTAGCATCCACCTGTGCTTAATGCCAGTGCTGGGTTGTGTTTGCTTGTGGTGGCTGTTGCATGCAGTGTGTGTACATGTGCATGTGTGTGTGATGTCTGAAGCACTCTCATTTGTTTCCCTTTTGAAATCCTGTCTCTGACCATCCCACCTTGCCTGGATGGAAAGCGACCACATTGCTCTGGTGTTGTGAACTAACAGCTGTGCTGAATTTGACACTATTTTCTTTCTCAGTTATTGCTTTCCTTTTTCAGTCTTGCTGTGTTGAATTTAATTTTATTTATTTTTAACAACTGTAAGCACATGCATTCTCTGACTCTGTAGAGACATTGTTGCTGGCTGCTTCAGTCCATTTACATAGAACACTAAGCAAGAATGCCCCAAACCATTTGCTGAAAGGAGTCTTCATTAACTTGTAGTTTAGGGCCTCTGAGGGTTCCTTAGTAATAAGTATGCTGGAAAAAAAAAGTAGCCCAGAGAACTTTTACAGTAAATCTTTGAAATACCAAACAGAAACTCTTTTACTGTTAAGTGAATTGCCAAAGTTACATGAATACTGTATATGCTGTAAGTTCTTGCCATATATGGTGCACTACAGAATTATAAGTAACAGAAGTATATACAGATATATGATTAAAACTGTGTAGCTTATGCAGGCTGCTGGTTCTGAAAGACATTGCAGAGTAGCTTAGTCCTAAGACCATTTTAAATTATCTATGCTAATGGTAACCTTCATCATTTGTCCTAAACAATGGTACTTCAGGGTGTTCTCCATCTATACATCTGGAGAATCAAATAGTGCCTGGGGAAGCTTGAGACAGACTGTGGACTCATAACAATATTTTCACACAGCTTAGTAATAGAGGAGTGGGTATTTGTCATAATGAGGGAAATTACAAGGATATATATTAATTATTCTGTGGGTGATTGAAGGAAGGAAATGGCTTTTTCAAACTCAGAAGTCCTTTTAATGGTCTTTGAAATTGTTCCACTGTTACAGGTTAGGTGGGTCTGAGGTTTTGCTCACTGCTGAGCATTTCTACTGACAATTGCTGTCAAACTGCCTGCCAGAATCTTTTATGATGAAAGGTGAAATATGCAAATTCTGTTAAATACTTTGAGTCCACAGTGGGGGAAAGCACATCAGAAACCTCTGGCATTATATGGTTTCTTACATGGAGCATTCTTGACAACAATCTTAGAGTACTTTATTTCTAAGAATACTGGAAATTCAACACGTCAGGCAAAATTTAGGAAAAAGCTTTTCATGAAAATGGTACCATAGCCAATTCACGAATCTGAACCTACATATCAGCTCTCTCAAGATGCTTAGAGTTCATTAGAAGCTTTCTAAAAACAAATAGAAAGGGTATAAAGGGCATAAAAAAAGAGATTTATAAGCTAGCATATTAGGTTAACCCGTAGAGAAGAGCTCACTAACCTTCCCCTCATCCCCCCCCCCCCTCCCCCTAATTCCTGCAGGCTGCATGTGCTTCTCATCCTGCCAGTGCACTGCATTTCTTGTTTTGCGATTACTTTTGTCTGTTGTCCCTCTGTCCTCAAAGATGATCACCGCACCTATGGCCCGAGGTGGGATGCAAATCAGACCACGGTTCCCGCCTACCCCCGCTGTGTCTGCTACACCGCCAAGCTCCATTCCCTTGGGCGGACAGCAAATGCCACAGGTATTTACTGAGTCGAGCACATTGTGTCAGGAATTGTGCAAAGCATTCGATACATGGTTGCGTAGCACTTGCTTTCAAGCAAGGGGAAGTTCACCTCTTCCTCAGGCAACTGACTTCCCGGTGTTACTCACGGTATTGGGCTGTTTAGGTTTGTTTTTTTTTATGGATCCTTTTTCACTTTAAAGAAGTTTCTGGAGAGGCTGGAATAGGAAATTTTCAAAGCAAAGTAGATTTTAGCATTTACGATGTTTACGTGTTTGTAATTTATTTGAGCCTCAACTTAGAACTTCGTGGTTTCTGTTGAGTCACTGTCCATAAACACTCCAGCAGTGTGTGTTTATGAGAGGTCAGTACTGCAGTGTCCTGGCTCTGCCTGGGACATCACCATATGTCCATGCTCTGTCCAGGGACTTCTCTCATTAATAGTAAACTGGGCTCATATCAGTTTGAGTAGCTTCTTGGTATCAGGGATGAAGAAAAATGGAACTGTTCTCTTCCATGGTTGTGTAGAAGAAATCACCAGAAGGATTCCACTTGTATCTGCATCACAGAAGAACCTGTGTAGGCAGGCTGGCAGCACCTGTCCAGATGTTGCTGGAAGATGTGTGAGGGCAGAGTACAGCATCTGCCTGCTGCAGGTCCAGATCTGCTAAAGAGCACATATTCATGTTTTTCAAGCAAGATGTGTCATTTTGAGGGAGCAGGAATGGGGAGAACTAGAATGAAATAGAGCTGACTTCTTGCCAGTATGTTACAAGACATGGCCTTCTCTGCACAAGTTTGCTGAGCCCTTTATGAATGGTGTTAGTTTAAATATGTATCATTATGGTGGTGGAATAGTGCTCAGCTGTGGTTTTCTGTCTGTTTTTCATGAACCTCATGTCTCGTACTTCT
Source organism: Calypte anna (assembly GCF_003957555.1). Lineage (NCBI taxonomy): Eukaryota > Metazoa > Chordata > Aves > Apodiformes > Trochilidae > Calypte > Calypte anna. The sequence continues at coordinate 9,084,682 of NC_044261.1, forward strand.
AGATACTGATTTTCAGATTTAATACCTGGTCCAGCTTAATTCTAAATGCTGCTGCATTTTGTTAATGGGATTTATGAAAGTTTCTTCAGTCTGCATTTTTGTTTCCTTTGCAAGCTTGTCCTGGGGCTATGGAGTATCTAAAACTTTGCTTCCTAGGGCTGCTGAGTCAAGTTTAGTAGGCACAGCCTTTTCTTCTCAGGAATTTGCTGAGGTAGATAAAGTGACCAGAAAGATTCTGCAGACGTAGGCAAACACATCTGTAGTTGTTTCTGGTTTGAGATGGATGATCATTTCAAACCAGGTTATTGTTTGCATGTTGACTGAAATAAAACCCAGACATAGCTACTGAGTCACTGAGGAATTTACTCAGAGCTTTATTTGCTGTAGCAGCTCCTATAGACTGAGATAATTATCTCCCATGAGAAGTATTCACAATACATGGTTTGATGATGAGGCCTTCTGATACATATTTTAGTATTAGACTGATATGCCATGTATTTGACAGCTCTGGATCAGTATGAATCTAGTCCTGTCTGTCAAAACACTTTCTTCAGGTTCTAAGTGGATTAGAAATCTTGTTTAATTATGCTTCATTATTTCATAAAACACTTCAATAATATTTTATGTTGGATATGTTATAACTTTCTTGCAGCTGTTCACAAAAGGAGTAAAGGGATGTAGTGGGTATCTGATTACTAATTACTCATTTAAGACTTTCATCTCCTTGATCACAGTATCAAAAACCTTTTAAACTTGTTGATAGGGGTTTCAGAATGTTTTCTCTCTTCTTTGGACAAGACTTTAGCAAATTGTGTCTTGTGATTATCAGGTCACTGTAGAATTGCCCAGTTAATGTTCAGTGTCTGTATTACCTGTCCACCAAAATGCTTGTAGATGCAGGAAATGTCATCCTGCAGTGAAAAGATGGGTAGTTTTATTTCCTTATATATTTTGAGGATAAAGGTAATACAAATGATCTGTAACTATGGCTTAACTCTGGAGTTAAATGAGGAGCTAAATGAGTTTAGTGGAATTAAAACTCCAGAGGAAGGGCTTTTTTGCCTTTTGGGTTTCTGTATTGGTTTCGTTTGTTGTTGTTGTTTGGTTTTTCTTAAAGCCACCTATTTTTCTGGGAGTCAGTTGGAAAGAGCATTCCCTCAGAGTTGAAATCTCATTAAATTATTATAATCCTAATTCATATCCTGCAAACAATGTAAAAATCTAAAACTGAAAGCATCTTTTGATCTGTATGTAGAAAGACACAGGAAATTATTGTGTAGCAAATAACTGCATTCGAAGAAAACTAAGGTAGTAAATTCAGACTTGCACACCTCTGAGTGCATGTTTTTGGAAGTGTTGCAATTTTGCTTAGTGTTAGGGGTTATCCTTTGGTATTCTGAAATGAAGTTCATGGAGAGCAAACCTGTTGCAAGAAGGAAAGCTGTTTGGCTGTGCTTGTACTTGAATGGGAAGGGGTAATGCAAAAAAAAGATTCCAGAACAATTCATCCTGTGCTCATCTGCACAGTAGGTGCTGCATGTTCATTTCTTTGCTTCACTACAATATTTATAAATTAATGTGAAGGGACCTTGGTGATGAAGTTCATACAGAAGCTTAAATCTGGCAAAAACCCAAACCAAACCTTTCTCCTTCCTACCCAAAATACAAGGATTTAAGTTTTCAGAAATAACTTTATATAACCAAGTAGAGATATTTCAAAGGGACTGGTTTTCAGAATGTGACAAACCACCTAAAAGTGGTCTTAGTTTGACTTGAAAAGTGTGTGCAGCATCCATATGGGTAAGTTCTAAATCACTTTCTGTTTAACAGAATATTAAAGGGAATTATAAGAAAGATCTAGGAGTGCTTTTTTGCAGTGTGTATCCTGCTTCCTTCCAAAGCTATGAGTGGTGAGATGCTTGGTTTCTGTGGGAGGCAGGCTATGCTTTTCAGTCTCAGAAATGCTTTTCTAGATGTTGAGGAGACAAGTGTTGTTAAAGAATCCACCTCTTATGGAAAAGAGTAGGAACAGTCTCATTATGTGTTGACTGTGAAGGAAAGGAAAATATCATATCTGGTGTAAAATATAATTTCAGCCTCACTTTTAGATACTATATTTGTAGGAGAAATTGTGAATGTAATGAAGTTACTGAAAATTAAAAATATCAGAGTATGTCAGGCTGCATGTGATTTTAAGCTATGTATTGATGGATTTTTAACAAGTATTGACAAGTTAGTAATTTTACATATGCACCTAACTGAGGACTCTTTGGTCCCATTTTTTGTTTTTAGTGGAGTGTGACCTCTTGCATAACTCTAATGTGATACTCAAATCAAAGCATTTCCTGTCATGCTCAGTGCTTATATGCAAAAGTAGACCATGAAACACTTACTTTTTAATGTACTAAATAGCATGTCCTCTGGACAGGGTTGGATGTTAGGTGGAATGAGTGAGTGAAGGACAAGACCAATTTGTCAGTGCCCATGAAGTATGTGGTACTTGTGAATGCACTGGGACCTTTGCTTAGAAACAGTTTTGACTGAGGGAATAAGAGTTGTTATTTCATAGAGGTGCTAATCAGTGATTTACAGGATGAATGCATGGGTTGCTGAGTCACAGTATGTGGCCTCAGAGGGCTAATTCATTTTATCTTTGTAGGTACTTAGTTAAAGCCTCAGGTCAGAAGAATTTTTGCATGTGTGTCAAACATGATCACTTAATGTCTGCATTCCTCTACCATGCTCCTGGCCACAATACAGGCTTTTTGTTTGTTTTTTAAGTAATCAGGGGCAAAAATGTCAATGGATACAAGTGTGAGAAGCTGCTCTAATTTGTGCATCATCTGGTTCTGGCACTTGATAGTGTACAGAATAAACTTAGTTGTTTTGCACCACTTGATACTGTTCTAGAAGTGATCTTGCTCATCTTTTTGTCCTTCAGGCACACCTCATCACTCTCCAAAGGTCAGAAAGGAACTTCATTTTTTTTCCACCCAACCATTCAGTTTCAAATGTTTCTACCTCCTTCCAGATTTCAAACTTGAATATTTAAACAAGATGTTGGCTTGCTGAATATTTTTTCTTCCTTCCTCCTAAGGAGAACATTGAGAACCTACTGTCAAGACTGACAGACCTTTGAAGAATGTCATTCAAATGTCAAGGGGGATTTTTTATGGATCTTGATTCTCAAGCTAGAGCTGTCTTTTCTTCATGCTTTTATTTCTAACCAAGTACAGACTTTTCAGATGGCACTTCTGAAATTCTAATTGCAATGTGATGGTTTGGGAAATAAAAAACAATTATTGTACAGTTACTCAAATTAAGTGGAAATTTAATGATTATTTTGAGTAAAGACAGTGTGAGGTACTACCCAAGAACCTCAAAAGTGATCCAGGTGGGATGGTTGTGGGGCAGAACAGGAAACTAACACTTACTATTTCTTATAGGCCTGAGGACACGCTTTTCTCCACAGGTAAAGCCTTTTAGTTAGGTCCCCATCCTGTACCCATCCTTTTGTTGTTATTGATCTTATCTTTTTCCACATTTCAGGTTAGCCAGAACAGTATTACCATGATGTCATCCCCATCTCCTGTCCAACAAGCTCAAACACCCCAATCAATGCCTCCGCCACCACAGCCGCAGCCATCTCCTCAGCCAGGCCAGCCAACTTCTCAGCCAAATTCCAATGTCAGGTGAGCTAGACTACAACTTTTGAGGACCTTCACGCCATAAGGGTGAGGCTTTCAGAAGCATTCAGAGTGTCTTTCTCTGTTTCCAATGAAGTGAATGATTTTTAACATAAACATCAATAACATCAATGAGAGCTGAGGTGGGATTGTGCCAGATACGCTTGGAAACTCCCCATTTTATATAAAGAAACTGTATGAAATCTCTATTGCAAAGAGACAGAGTGCCAGAGCAATGCTAACAAAATACACATATCTGCTCACAGGCAGATGATACTTCCTTGTCAGATTCTGGCAGGTTTGACTTCATTCTTATTTTTCAGCTCTGGCCCAGCTCCATCACCCAGCAGCTTTCTCCCCAGTCCATCTCCACAACCATCCCAGAGCCCAGCAGCTGCACGAACACCTCAGAACTTCAGTGTCCCATCCCCAGGTCCTTTAAACACTCCAGGTAAATTATCCTAGTACTGTACTACAGACTGTGAGTTGGGGTATGTTTTGGTAACTAACAGTAAACTTAAAAGAGCTGCAAATCAGCCAGCATTGCAGGTAGTGAACTTGTCACATGCACCATGTAACACAACAGAGATATCTTAAATCAAAATCAATTGAAACCTCTTCTCAACACTGACCTATGTAATGGATTCTTCTAACTTCCCCAGTCTTTTGAAAGAAGTGTTATGCTTAGCTTAATTAGCAAATTTTTTAAAGATCTAATGATTCTTTGGTTCCATGCAGAAAGGAACCCCCAGCAACATCATGCAGTTGTAATGAACGTAACCACTTAATGACAGGTGACAGGCTGCTTTGTTCCACACACCTTCCTAGCTATACTCTGACACTTGTGCTCTTTTCTCTCCCAGTTTTAATAAGCAGTTTCTGATAATGTGAATAGAAGTAACATACTGTCTGCTTCTCATACCAGTGTGGTGTACTTTGGAGTTTGGAAAGCACCAACTTAAGAAAAACTGCAGCAAAATCAGTGTTGATTCAGTGTTTAATGCACCAGAGTGAAGGCAAAATGAGGACCCAGAAAATGGGTGTATGAAACTTGGGACCTCTTTTCAGAAGAAAATGGTATTAATTGGGAATTGCTGTTCTGTCCACAGAATGCTTCATTTCTATACTAAGTGTGGAGGGTTAGACAAGAACTTAAACTGTGCAGGGCATCAGTTGTGGATTTGGCTAATGGACATGATCCACACATTCGTGGTGCCACATTTTGGATGTAGATTCTGAGTGCAGGAATGCTGTTCTGCAGTACCATTTCTTGTCCCTGTGACATGCTGTCTTTACTTCTTGCCAGGAAATCCAAATTCTGTCATGAGTCCAGCCAGTTCTAGCCAGTCAGAAGAGCAACAGTATCTGGAGAAACTCAAACAGCTATCAAAATACATTGAGCCACTCCGGAGGATGATCAATAAAATAGATAAAAATGAAGGTGAGATTGACAATATTTAGTCATATTTCCCTCTGCCAGATGTCTCTTCTGATGAAGGAAGCAGTACCTTGCCTTTTGTAATGTTTTTTTATATTCCAGGGTTTAAAAATTACAGGGAAAATTAGCTCTTTCTTGCATTATGTGATAAAAATGACAGGGCAGCTTGGCTCTTTCTTGCATTATGTGAAGTGTGGTAGAATCCTCATCCTTTAATTTCCATCAGTTTTCCTTTACTTCTGATACTTCTGAGACAGATGGAGCTTACTCAATGATTAGATTACTTATGGTTAGATGAAAGTTCTTTGATGCTCACTACTTCCTTTAGCACTAGCTCATATTTTCACTTTTAACACTATACTGTATTTCTGTCTGCAAGTCTGGAAGCTATTCTTGCTGTCAGTGTTTATGTCTCTGATATTATTTCAGATAGGAAAAAGGACCTGAGCAAAATGAAGAGTCTCTTGGATATCCTGACTGACCCTTCGAAACGGTAACCATTTTTCCTTTTGCCTGGATATAAGGTCACTCAGCCCTTCCAGAAATTTGTTGTTTTACCTCCATGTTAGCATTGCAGCTGTCTGTGTAGCTCAGATAGCTGAAACACTTCAGGCAAAGTGACCAGTTTGTGTAATGAAATGTCACCCTGTCTGCAGGTGCCCTCTGAAGACACTGCAGAAATGCGAAATTGCTCTGGAGAAGCTGAAAAATGATATGGCTGTGGTATGTAATGCTTTGCACCAGCAAGAGATTAGCAGTTAGTTTCAAAAAGTTTCATGACTTGGCAAGATAATTTTTTGCATTTCTTGTTGGTCCTCAAGTAAGGTTGGATAAAATTTTAGAAAAAAAAAAGAAAAAAAGGGGCAACTGTTTACTTTATGTAACTCACCTGTATGTATCTTTTAAGTGAACTTTCAAATTCTTGTGCTTTGTGCAAAGATGAGTAATTCTTTCTTTGAACTTTTGCAGCTGATTTCAGGATAGACTTCCTAAATGAAAGCTGAAGAGGGATTTTTAAATTTTTTCTTAATGTTACAGTATTCAGTTTTGAGAATCCTTTGTGTTCCATGCATTGCAAGTTTACTGCTATAAAATTCTGCAAGATCAGGAGTAGAGATTTCTTTTTTTTTTTGGTCATGATTAAAAGCAAAGGGGTTTCTCTTGTCTTTTAGCCTACTCCACCACCTCCTCCTGTGCCCCCCACCAAGCAGCAGTACTTGTGCCAGCCCCTTTTGGATGCTGTTCTGGCCAACATCCGTTCACCAGTCTTCAACCATTCCCTTTACCGTACGTTTATGCCGGCAATGACTGCAATCCATGGACCACCAATCACGTGTGTATCACTGCCCTGCTGCCTGTGAAATGGCCATTATTAAGGGAAGAAAATACTTATTTGTAGAAAATACTAAAAAAGAACAGATGGGGGTTATGTTTTTCTTTTCCTTGCCTGTAAAATGTTTAACAAATGGGGTGTGGGCATTACATTTTCACCTATTTTCACCTTCTGTGGACTGTAATTTATTCAGGGCCCCCGTTGTTTCCCCTCGAAAACGGAAATATGAAGAGGATGAAAGACAGACCATACCAAATGTCTTACAAGGGGAAGTTGCACGGTTAAACCCTAAATTCCTGGTGAACCTTGACCCTTCCCACTGCAGTAATAATGGCACAGTTCATCTTATATGCAAGCTAGGTAAGCAAGAAGAAACAGAAGCCTGAAATCAGAAAGATGTGCTGAGCTTGATTGTACAAATTTGATCCATTTTTTGCTAACAGTCTTGAATCTTGCCAACCTGTAACTTCTTCATGAAGTCTGTACTTAACAGATTCATAGCATAGCTTCCTCATAATGTTTTATGCAGCCTGTATCAGGGTACCTCTGGAGATTTCATTCACATTGGTTGGGCGTTTCATTGCACTGAAGTTGGAATTGGTAATCTCATTTAGTGGCTAGAAAGTTACTTGTTGCTAGTAGCAGTCTTGATCCCTGATTTGACCTATACTGATAATGTGAGAATTGTTTTGCTTCCAGTAAGTAGGAGAAAGAGAAATTTTGATTTCACTTTCAGGAAGGTCTATTTAAATTTGTATTAATGATCACTGGTAATGGTGCAGATTCAAGAAAGACATTTGGATTGTATTTTTTTTTTTAAATCTCAGCTGAATAATGATAAAATGTTGTATTCTATTACTTTTTATCTCTGGAATTCCAGTGGGGCAAATATTCTTTTCTTCTCTCCTTCATTCAAGGAAACAGAACTGCTTGTTTGTTTCTTGAATATCAGTACATAAGGCACTTAGTTTTCAAAAATTAGGTGCCTTACATAGTGCAGTTCAGCTGATGAAATGGTGAGGTTGGCAAGGTGCAGAAATGTTTAAGAAATGGAGCTGTGTTTACCAGGCTTTTCTTAGAAGAATTTGAGTGTTCTTGAAGTGAGCAATGAGATTGCCTTCCAGTGAAAATGGACAGCTGCAGCCTCCTTGGGGTTCAGAGGACAGAAAACAAGCTGAATTATGCACAAAACCCCAACTCTATCCAGCAGGGAATGCTTTGTTCTGATGGGAAGTGTGTTTGCATTCTAGATGACAAGAATCTTCCAAATGTCCCACCACTACAGCTCAGTGTTCCAGCGGACTATCCAGATCAGAGCCCTCTGTGGATAAAAAACCCCAGGCAGTATGGTATGAGGATGCTTAGCATGACATTTGTTGGGCTTGTGTATGTGGTAATAGTGGGGAAATGTAAACACCTAATATTGCTGTTTAAAAAATTTTTATCTGTTACTTTTTTTTTTTTTTTTTTCCAGCAGCCAATCCATTTTTGCAGTCAGTGTATCGGTACATGACTTCAAAACTCTTGCAGCTCCCAGACAAGCATTCAGTCACAGCACTCTTAAACACCTGGGCACAAAGCATTCGTCAGGCCTGCCTCTCTGCTGCATAACAGCTCACTTTCTAAATTGTGAACCAAGAAAGAAGGTCTCCACAGCTGGCCTCTTCCACATGCCACTGGAAAATCACAGGCATTTTGGGCAGGGTACTTCAGAAGAAAGAAGCCTTATGTTGTTTTGTTGTTTCTAGGTGTCAGGTTCAGTAGAGAACCTGATGTTAGACTTAGCTTTCATGCTGTTTATCTTCTGCCTCTGTGGACTTTTGCCAGCGTATTCAAATATACAAAATGTGTATATATGGTTCTTGAGACTGTATTAGGATGAGTTTTTATTGTCTTCTTAGAGAAGAAATTATTTGTGGACTTCCATCAGGGAGTCTGGTATAAGAGGGAGTAGGGAGTAAGCGTCCTAATTTGCTTCAAAGTTTGCTCAGTGCCAGTATTTGTTTCACACTAAATGTTTTGTGACCTGATACTGCCCCAGAAATAAATTAGCTGCAGCTAGAATGTGCTTGCAGATTTCTCAGTGGTTGCAGGAATTCTTTTTGCCTATTAGCTTTGCCCAGAGACTGGATAAATTACAGCTTTTTAAGATGTCCCTCAGATACGTAATACAAATCTGGATAATTATACTTGGGGGTGGGGAACAAACAGAGCAAAACCAGGTATTTTATAGCTTATTTTAAAACACTACTTTGTATAAATGGTTTTTGGTTAGCGTGGACCACATTGTTTCTTACTAAAAGAGTGAGGTGATGAGAGAGATACTCATGTGCACACTGACTTCCTTTCTAAACTCAGTAAATGTGTATGTAAAGGCAGGGGGGAAAAAACCTAACAGTGCAAAGCCCTACTACCATCAATCAGTCCAACAAATTTGCAGCTACATTTCTTCTTTTTAAGTCTCTGAGGCATCTGGCTTCCTTTGGGAGTTGATACCGTTCTGTGGAAATGCTTCTATGCTACATCAGTTTGTTTAAAAAAAGAAAAGGGAAAAAAACCCAACCCCAAACCAAGATAGCTCAGGAGCAGAACTGACAACTTACATCCTGTGCCTTGGGCTATGATGGGCACTCAGTTCAGTCATCATCTGCCTTTGTGTTGGGCACTTGGAATGAAAACATTTGCCAGAAGTAAATCTCAATTCCATGCACTGTGTGACAGTTTTATTTTCCTCATGCTGTAAGTTAATCTTAGGATGCAAAAGAATTTCAGATTTCTTATGTTCCCATTCCATCCTGCTCCACCTCCATATATTGTGCAGCAAGCAAACCTTAAAGAGTAGCTGGGCTCTCTTACAGTAGTGTCAAGACTTGCTATGGCCTTCGTAAATCTGTGTGGTATCATCAGTTTTAGGATGTTTTTAAGTGTGGGTACTTAGTAAGCACTGACTGAGGCAGCAGAATGCTATCAGTATTTTGTACATGAACTAATGCATTATCTGCTTGTTTCTAATGTAATAAATTTATTATTATTCCTGTGTTGGATGCTAACATTGTGCTGCTCTTCCCATGTCGATCCTTAGAACCCAGCTGTATTGTGTCCATTGGCTGATGGTTACTTTGTTTTGTGGTAAGTGAAGATCTAAATGCTTTGAAAGTTAGGGGAGGAGATCATAAATCCTCTTTGTCCCATGCATCAGAATCTTTACTCTCCTGATAGTGAACTGGAGAGCCTGGTCAACAAGATTAGTAATGGTACCTAAAAATGAGAGATGTAGGGTTTTCTAATTGGTAATACTAGGTAGCTGACTGTTTCCTTAGGGAAAAAGAACCAGCACCAGTACAATTTGAAATATATATAATAAGTCATAATTAGAAATGAGAATAGAAACAGGTAAGTTTTTTAAAGATATTGCCAGGGTCTAACACTGAGACATTTATAGCATCTATTCCTAACAGTTTGGTTAAAACATATCTGGAAATGGGTGCAAAACATGCATATCCCTCAGCTTTACAGTGACTCTCCTAGTACAGTTTTCAAAGCTGTCACTGCACTGCCTTTCAGTTTTCCTTCAAACAAGGTGTCATGAGATATTAGTCCTCTTTTGCATATGGCACAGTTCATTTCACTATTATAAATACTACTGGCTTATTCTTCCCCCCCAAAAAAACAACCATTCACTAGATTCCATAGGAATGCTTTTATAAAAATAAATTTTACTTGATTATCTCCACAAGACCACATAATTGTTTATAAAACTCAATTAACTTTAGTATTAAGAAAATACTTTAGGAAGATCTGATATGATTATGATAATTGAAACACTTTAGTCACTGAATCCCAAGCTCATCCTTAAAACATTTATTTTTACACCTGTATGCTGAGAGATGGAAATCAGTGTTCATGTGGTTTCCATCCTTCAAAGAAAAAGGTCATTATTATGGCATAAAGGAAATATCCAATCAGGATAATGAATGTGCAGCCTATTGGCCCAATGTGAAACCAGGATGCAACGAAGTAGATTATCAGCAAATAAGTGAGAGTCCTGTAGCTAGCTAAAAATCTCAGACTGATTCTTGGTCCCCAGTTCTGGTTTGTTCTGTCCTTCACCACCGGACTATACCTGATTTTCTGCATGAGCTGTGGGTTGGTAAGATGATACTGACAAAGTCTGCCAACAAAATCTTCCCTCGAGCAAAGTGCTTCCATCTGATCAGCAAACTGAGGTAAGAAAAGTTTAAGAATTAGTATTGTTCTAGAACTACTGTCATAAAGGAAGAGTAACTTACTTCCCAGTTTTCTTCATTTATAGGGTGAGGATTATAGGAAATAGAAGAAAAAAAATCAAAATGCACTTTTAAATAGTAGAACTGTTTTAGTGCAGACTTGCCTTTCATCTACTGTATTTTTAAGAAAAGGATTTGCATTTCCTGTTTGGGAAACATTCATTCTGAATTATATTCCCTTTGTTCAAGCATAAAGAGTATATTTGGAATTTTATTTATTAACGTTTCATGTAGGAAAAGCAGAACAGGTAGAGAAGCAGGCATGGTCCTATTAGGAAATATCCATCTAGACCACAATAAAGCAAGAACAAATGAGTCATAGATGTGCAGGTGAGGAGCAGGAACATGCAATGAAGAACAGCAAAGCAGGCAGAGCTGTACTCACCCTTTCGTTGAGCACTGAGGACAAGCGGAACAGGAGGCGGACAAGGGTGGCATTTTCGTAGCTCCGGATGGGCTGGAGCTCAGTGTCTCCCTGATACTGTACCTCAAACCTACGTAAGCCATTTATCATCTGCAAACAGGAAAAGAAACCCCTTATCCTCTAGCTCCTACCTGGAATGCTTTTCTACACACACCTCTTAGCCCCAGATGAACTGTGTTTCTGTTGAGGTAGAAGGACAACTTGTTTTTTCAAGAACAATCTTCTCTCACCTGGTACCTGCCAAGGGGTGTAAGGATGAGGCCATCCTCGCTCTCAATGCAGTCTGGAAGCTGTTTCTTCCCATTCTCATCTTGAGCTGTCCCACACTTCATCATCATCTGTGTCAGCTGGGCTTCATTCAGCTGCTCGAGAATAACACAGTCCTAAAGCAAGTGGTTGCTCTACTCCCTTCTGCTGCTTCATTCTCCCTCCCCAAACTCCTCAGCAGTGGAAGCTTTGACAGCCAGCAAAGGTACCAAGGACTGCTTAACAGCACCTCAGCTGGACATTAAAAGGAGATAAGTCTCTAGATGTTTTGTCTGTGCTCCTGAAGTCCAAGAGGTATGTTCTGGTTACTCCTTGAGAGCTGTCAAATAGCTGTCTTTTCCTAGGTCAATTCTGTATTAAGGGCATGTGGCTGACAAAAAATAATATATTCTTTTTAGTTAAACCAAAGAAGCAGCCTGCTTCTAGTTCATCCATTCATCTATAGCTGCAGTTACAGTTTGTATTTTTATAGTTCTTTGTATTTAGAAGATACTGGACTGTTTCTAAAATTCAAGCTGTGTCTTGCCTGTTTATAAACATCAGAACAGGCACAAAGAAATAGGGTTTGTATAATCTAAACTCCAAAAGACTGCTCACTTGAAACAAAGCCAGTTTAAATATTTATAAATTAAGAGCATCCAGCTCTATCTATACTGAAAGTGGTTTTAAAGTGGTCAGGTGAAATCAGGCATAAAAGCCTAAGAAAATTTGCTGGCAGGGTCTCTGGATGGTTTTGTGACCCCACAAAACAAGACTGACAGAAGTTTACTCAACGAATCCTGACTCTTGTTCATGCTGCCACACAGAGAAAGTTCTTAGAAGGACACTACATACCTTGAAGATTTCACACAAGTATTCCAGTGCCTTCTCTAAATACTCGTCTGTTTTTTTGATGCTGTCTTGCCCAATTTCATCAAGGTCATTGCCTGTGTAGGAACCATTCATCTCAGATGGTGTAAATCTAAACCAAGAAAAGAAGGACTGGGTAGCTGTGGTCTCTGCTGAATGGTCTGAGATGGATTTTGCTGTTTGCTGTGCCTGACAAATTAATTGAGCCAGTTTTAACACCTAAAACAAATAAAGAAAAATGTGTGGGACAAACATAAAGCACCACTAAACATCAATACATGGATAAAACTGTTCCTTGGCACCTGGCAGTGCAAGCAAACCCAGCAAACTCACTCCTTGCTCATACAGACTTGTGTTAAGACTGTCTGCTGGATTTTCAATAGGGCAAAAGTAGTTCTTTGCTGTTGAAGCATTTAAGAATTTCAATGCTGCTTAGGTTTTTCAGCTGCTTTTTTTTTTTATCTGGCTGGCAGATAGGTACTAATTAATATAATGAATCAGAAGTTCACAGTCGGTGTGTTTGAGAGGAAATGTTTGCAATGTACTACTCTGAAACAGCAAGCTGTTACTTTAACTTCTTGTTTAGCAAATTAGCAAGGAGATTATTACAGCTGTGCTGAATTGAGACCCATTCAATGGTGCCAGAAGTTGTGATCAGTAAATTCAACTGTACAGTAGAGCAAGGTATAAAGTTTTCCACTCAATTTCTCATAATATGGATGTTCAGCACTGAGAAAACACCTATCAAAGTAAAAAGACAAGTGACAAGACACTTGTTGCTTACCAAATTTCTGACTTCTGGACCAAACATCTGTTTATACTGGAAGTCCTGTCCTTCCAGGCTGTAAACATGACTCTTAACTTTAAATGAAGCATCTGTAATAGTTGGAGGCCATGATGATAAGAAACTCCCACCAAGTGTGGGGGTCATGAAAAGTCGGTGCTGACGATGGGGAATAACCAGTTCTGGCTCCAGGAATAACTGTTCTCCTAGAATGTGAGAAAAGGAGGGAAGATGGCTACAAAATACTCCAGTTTTTGCTACAAAGCATCCTAAGTCTGCTGGGCAACTTTCCTGTTAGGTAGGCAGGTAGTTCTAGGGGGAAAAGAACTTTTTCATTACCTATTTTCCATTTAATCCTCTCCACCCACAGCAGAAAATGTTAGAGTGCATTTAAATGCAGACAGCAGTGTAAGCCTGAAACTGTTTTTCAACAGAGGCAGTGGGGAATCATGACACTTCAGACACTTGTCAAATCTTGCTTCTCCCAAATTTACTGTATCCTAATTATCCTGAAGTGCATATGTGATGAGCTGTTTTGCTAAGTATAGATACCTTCAGAAATGTAAGAAGTTTCAGTCCTAAGGTAAATAACTAATAAGGGAAGTGTAAGAAAAATGTACTAAACTGTGTCATTTATTCTTTGAAGACGAATCATGGAATGAAATCTAAATGGTGGTGGTTAGAAAAGAGCTCCAGACATAGTAAACCAATATGACAAACATTATTAGAGACTCTGAATGGCAAAACAGCATGCAAAGCAGAAAGGTAAGTCTGTCCACCTTAGTGCTTGAGGGGCAAGATGTAGTCATTGTGATGAAAGACTGAGACAGGACAGCATAAGATGTCAAAATATCCATTTACCTTTCAGGATCATTTCAGCTAGATTGGGCTGAGCAAAGACCTTGGCTACTCGGAACACCATGAGTGCATTTTTTGGACTGACCAGGTCTGTTCGAAGAGCTCTGTTCAGAAATCCTACAAACAGCTTAGTGTACATAAGTAGATTTTCTTGAATGAAGGCAGCCCTGTCAAAGTGAGTACAGGATTTGTGAGTACAGCTATTTAAATAATTGTTATTTTGTCTTCTGCCAAATGAGTCATTAAGGGAATGCTTTATACTGTCTCTGGAAACATTATTTGCACTGAGACAGAAGAGTACTCCCTTCAGAACAAAACCTTGTAATGAATCATCTCTGATCTTGTATGAGAAGCTAGGCTGGTGGTTGCTTCCTGAAATTCTGCTGTTTTACTCTGTATAAAACTTGATGCTTGGTTCAGATTCCTCAGTTAGTTTCCTCCTTACCATTTCTCTGACACGACACGAGGCACAGACTCTGAGCTCTGTGGTGGCTTTTCTGGAGCATACCTCCAAGGCTGCAAGTAACTTAACCACATCTCAAGAACCTAAGCAAAATCACACATAAAAACATGTGAGTATCAATACTTCTTTTGAAAGGAAGACAGAAAGGGGTTTTTGTTTGTTTCTATTAAACCTGGTATTATCTTGGGGACACCTTCAAGTTTCTAGGTATAAAAACCTGGTGTAAATGTCTCTGCAAATATTTCTTCTGACATTCTGCCTGACATGAGCACCTCAGACACTGCAATATAGCTAACTATAGGTCTAGTAAGCAAGATCTAGCCCTGTTATGTTCTGTATTTTTAAAGTCCTATATTGATTGCCAGTAGTCATGGTCTGATGCATTTCTTTTCTTGCTTGCATTTGCAGGAATTAATATTTCTAGTATCTTGCTGTCAAAAATTAATATAATTACTTTTGTTTATGAACTATCATATTAGGTAAAATAATAAGAAATCAGGATCTGTAATAATACCTGTTTTAAAATTAACACCTGCTTCTTTTTAATCAACAGCAATATTTAGTGTCAAGAAAATCAGCCAACAAGATACATTCAGTTCTCACCAAGATACATTCAACTTCTTTCTTACATCTAATTGACACTCTTAATCTTAACATTAAATGTACATGTTACATGAAGAATTTCACTGCTCTAGAATAAAAGATTTAAAGACCAAGAAATAGCTGCTAAAGAGCAATAACTAATTATTGCTTCTGTTGAGAAGACTTAGTAAGATAAGCAGGTACATACAGCTCTGAAAGATGCATCCAGAGGCCAATGGCCAAAACAGTGTTGCAAAAAGATATAAAGCTTCTCCTGTACAAAACGAGGAATTACAACCCTGCAAATAAATGCAAATACAGTCACATGTATAAACCAGCAACTTTTTAAAACAAACCCAACACACTTCCACAAATGCAAATTCAGAAAGGACTGACCCAAACTTGTTCTTTCTGAACTGGTTACTTCTGACCATTGGTAGCATTTCTCTGACTTGCACCAAGATACAGATCATAGTGTAACAGCAAGATATCCCCCATCCTCATGCTGCCCCCACTCTCATCTTGTGGATCTGAGGAACTTAATCCATCAGCTCTCATGTACTTTCAATAATGTACTGCTGCCTTTAGCCCTCAAAATAACCAAATTCAACTTTTCAGTGAAAGCAGAGCTTTTCAGGGAGAAGCTCTATACATTTCAGAGACAGGCTGTTCATATACCTACCTTTTAAACTCCTCTAGTGGGCTGGCTGTGTGGGAGTGGGCTGAAGGGGAGAGAGGCTCTGGTTTCAGGCTGTTGCTGAAAGCATGCAGATGTTTCACAAGCAGTCTTACCACTAGCACATGCTCTTCAGTAGGCTTAAATGACTCCTAGATTCAAAGCAAAAGACAGGGAGATGAGTATCACGTGCTAAATGGTAATCCAGGAAACTTATATTCTTAGATCAGAAACTGAAATACAAGAAATGCTCTCTTCCTTCTAGGTTCTTCACTGTAGTTTGGTGCCACCTGATTTTAGACAGACTTGCTCCCCAGGACAAGCTGCATCCATCTTCTGCCATCAGTTTACTAAGAAACAGTACTTCATCTTTTATAATATAGTTGTAAGAAAAAGAATCTACAGTACTCTAATGCACTGAATTTCAGGCTAGCATTAAAGAACAGAATAACCTGAAAATTTCAACTTACCCCTTCCTGAAAAAAGAACATGCAGCCTTTCATATTATGACTGTAAGTTCATTGCTGTGGACAGCACAACAGATCCTTTACTTATGCTTTTGCTGGCTTTACTGAGTTCTCCTTCCTATGCTGGTACTCATCTGCCTTATAGGAAATAATAGTCCTAGAAAGAGTTACGGTAAGAATAAAAACTGCTTCAAGTCCTAAGTGATCCTGTTGCTTTTAGCATTGTGAGTAGAAGTAGCCTGGGTGGGAGTAGCAGAAGGAGTGATGGTGAGGCACAGGGATGTTACTAGGAAACAAGTGAGTGTATGATAGAGAAGGGAGATGAATGAGGTAAAAAAGTGCCAGTTCTCCTGGGTGTGCCCAGCACCAGAGCTGCTCTGCTGCAGAACCTGGGGACAAAGCTCTAACTTATGCTACTGTAACCTGCTTTATGAGTAGTGAACTGATCCCAATTCACCACTGAAGGCAGATTTCACTTGTATTCTAAATTTCTCATCTGTCTCAAAACTTGAGAAGAATCTACATGAAACTAACATTACAGCTGCAAGTGCAACAGAAGATGCTTGAAGAGATTGTATTAGAAATAGTTGCAAGATGTTTCCAGAATGCCAAATGCAGCCATGCTGAGGTAAGATGCTGAACAGGGGACTGGCAGGCATTTTTATATAAAAAGCTTCCACTTTTTAAATCCATTGGGCAGTTATTGCCAGTGCTGGGGCACCAGGGAGGGAGTGTCTGTGTGTATGTGTCTGTGTGTCTGTTCTCTGCAAAGCAGATGTGTTACAATCTGGTAAAATACACAATACACTGTAAAATTCACTCCCAGAAAAGACTCAAGGTTTGATGATAGGTACAGTCATGTACTACAGCCAGACCTGAGACTTCAGAGAGAAAATAACCTGTTCCCATTTGTAATGAAGGCTGATCTGGTGTTCTTCATCAGCTGCCACTCCTGGTAAGTGAATTTACTTTCTCAGTTTATGTAAGAGGGTAGAACTCTGAGAAGCTACTTGGTCTCAGGAGCTTAGACCAGGATCTCCAAAAGGAATTAGTGAGGTTGGGTACTCTACTTGTAGGCCTTGAAAGGGTGTAATTTAAAAAAAAAACTAGGCTTCCCTTGAAAGTACCTTTTGAACCTAAAAAACTACCAGTACCAGTGTTTCTATACACTGTTTCAGGTGATGCTAGTAGTTCTTCCACTTAGTAATTCTTCTATTTTGTCTTGGTCTGGACCATTACAAACATTACTGGTTTAAAAAGTTGGGTTTTTTTTTTCACAAGTGTTTCTGTTGTCAAAACTGAGCTTACAGGATAGATGTATGCCTTTCTTTTCTTAACACGTTAATTAGATAAACATAATAGTAACAAAGGCTTAAGGACAGGTAGTTACTGTTTTCTTCTCTAAGCAGTGCCTTGAGATACCATGGTACTTTATAAAAAATAAAGGTTTAAACAGCAGGGAAATTCTTTGTATTACTAAAAAGCTTTACAATATAATACAAGCTTTATAGAGTGCTCAGCCCACCCCTTTCCCAAAATGAAGACCCAATGAATAAAGGGCTGAAGTAGGGAAAGAGGAATTAGCAATCTGTTCCAACAGGAATGTTTTTGCATGCACATTTCCTGCACAATCTGCAAATGTACCACTCGTGTGATTTTGGAAAACTGGACAGTCAAGTGCACACTGCTGCAACAAATTTAGCACTGGCCAATGCCATTTCAGTGGCTAAAAACCCCCTGGATGTTACCTACCTTAATTTTAGGTGACAGCCACGGAAATTCTGATCTTCTCTTCAGTGCAAGGTTTGCTTAAATGGCTGGTGAGGGGCAGAAATCTGCCACTGGTGGAGCTGGTTTTGGTGTCAAAAAATGTCAGTAGAGCTGACAAGCCTCTCTATGATGCATTACAAAAATGCACTGAGTTCCCAATTAGTCCTCATAATAGGGTAGGTTTTAAACTATCTTCTCCATGGCCTTTGCTAATACCTCTCAGTGTCTCTTTTCACTGAACATTTAGTAAATCTCAATGCAGTGTTTCTCAGTCAAGCTGTAAAACCACACCTTAGCAGAAAAAGCTGCTGTACAGCTAAGCACCAATACATTTTGCAGATTACATGATGGAACAAGATTTTTTAAAAGGAAACAAAATGAAAAGATGATAATACTTGGTATGCGTGGAGGGCCTGGTAGCTGGATTGGGCAGGACTACCGTGGTGTTTACTGGAGATACTGAGTCTGTAGTGGAGAACCTCCAGCTGAGACAACAGAAACAAAAAGGAAAAAGGGAAGGGAAAAAAGGAGAGAAGAGAGCAAGAGAAAAAAAAAGTGAGAATGAGCCCAAGGAAGAAGGGTGGGGGGAAAAAATGAACATCACAAATACAGTCAGGGACAACATATCACAATAACAACTGCAGCCACAGTATCCTCTTCCTTCTGGTGTTCAGTAGATGGATTCCAGAGTATTTGATACCCTTTACCAACTTGGAAATACAACTGGGAAGAGGTGTCAAAAACTTATGGCTGTGGCTGTTCTTTTTGCTGCCTTCAAAGCAAATAAGGGTAGGGGAGATGGAGCTTTTGACAAATAAATTCCCCATTTCAGAAGCCAACTGAACTGCAGTGGCAAGGATTTACACAGTTACAGTGTTTTATTAAATAATGGAGCAAAAGCATTCAATGCTTTGCAAGATTTATTAAAACTATATTGAAAGCTTTGTTGTTTCTTCCCATGCTGTTGGAGAAGCAGAGTTTGTATAGTTGGGAAGGAATTCAAATTGATACTTTCCTCCCAAGGAATAGGAAGAATAAAGGTTTGGCTTTTTCCTATCACTGTGAGCCTGTCCAGTAAGTTTCCAGTTCAGAGAAATCCTATGTCTTTATTTAAAGGCTTTTTAGAGAGGCTGCAAGTCTTGTGGATTTCCTTAAAAGAGGAAATTACAATCAGGGAAACACCACACATATATAAAAAGACAAAAGACATACAGTGTTATAACACTGAAACCTGTGAGCCTCAGCAAAATCCCTTCTTGGATGAATAAGGTAAAGGGTATTTTTTGACAATGTGATGGTGAAGAGGATACTGTAGCAGCAATGACACATGTATGAAATTAATGAAAAAACATGAAACAAAAAATGTACAGTACACAGATCCCCATGCCTATTGCCAGGCATCTAACTCTCCAGATCACACCTCTGCTGTCTTCAAACAGTCTCTACCCAACCTCCTCTAGTGTCAGTTTGGTATCTTTTGCTCTGCACTCTTAAGAGTGGTAGGATCATTTCTGCAAGCTCTCCAACTGCTCAAATGCATCATCTGCTTCAGAATCGACTTCCCTGCCATGGGAATCAGCAGGAGCAGCTTAGTGGGTGTTCCACATGCAGTGCTGGGGTCTGTGGCACCTGGCATTGGAAGGTCAGGAAGCATGACATATTACAAGGCATCTTTTCAAGGGTTCATTGTGATTACAGCAGAAGGGAATAGGAAAAGAGATGCTGCACGCTTTGGCTCTAGATCAACCAAGAAAGAAAAAAAGCAAACAGACAATGTAAAAGAAGGGGAAAACAGGTGCATTAATGGGGAAAACAGTGAAACTCAGCATAGCAAATAGTATCAACCTCAGGTTCACACTACACCCAGAAAGAGTTCAAAGCAGCAAAGTAGAAAGGAAATACATCATCTCAAATATTACTATTTACTCCCATTCCACTGTCTTCTATTTATAACAAGAAATCTGTGATGGCATTAAAAGCTTTAAGGAAAATTTATCATTTTTTGAGGTGCTTTACAGGAAAGTTACAGATCTGGCATCTGACTTGGCCCATCAAAGCAAGGAAGTCCGGCTGATGGGCAGAGAAAGAACAAGTTCTGTGGAACCTCATCCCCCTTTCCAATACAGGTATGTAGCCATTTCAGTTCACTGATGGTCAAACAGGTCTAGATCCAAGGATGAATGGTTACTAATTACTCCTCCTTCCAAATGCACAGAAGGCTAAACAGAATCAAGAATAAGGTTTAGGGTCATCTTGGGTTTCCAGTCTTAGCTCTTTAGCCCTTAGGTTAAAACAAACTTGTATGTCTGCATATTCTGCTTCCTCATTTGAGGAAGTATCAAGCAGACTGTTCTCCTTCAGCCCACCCTGAGACCAGTCTACAAAGCTTTAGCATCACAGCCTTACAACAGTGCTGTGCCCAACTGATGTGGAACCTTTCCTCAGTCATGACATCCATTTATGTATGTAACAGGGAATTCCAGTCTCCTTTTCAGGTGTTCCAACCCCCAGAGGTCAGAAGACTTTCTTTTTTACATGCCCATGATTACTTCCCAGCAATGATGATACTAAAATACCATCAGGGAATTACAGCCTCAAGTTGTGGCTCAACACACCTTGTGGAGGATCACGAGGTGACAATTTGGGAGATCCTTAAACTCTACCTAGGCCCTGTTCCACCCTAACATTGGCAGGCATCAATACCTGCTGCTCCCTAGTGTTGGAAGAGGGCATCCAAAATACTGAGGATGAATAAAGGAGAGAAGTTTAAAGCAATCATCATCATTTCTGGCCTAAGCACAGTGCTGATGCACAGAGACTGGACAGACAGACAGACCAAAGGTACTTCAAGCAAAGCCTTTCCATCACAGGTGCACAGCCATGCTGCTGGGAGACCCAAGTGGAGACTTTGCAACATCAATGAATTTGCAATTTGACCTCAACTTTAAAAGACAAAACCCATCACAGTTCAGCTCTCCAATGTTCTTCCCTAGCAAAACAGAAATGTTTGTTATTTTCAAGCCTGTGGGGTGAAGGATCAAAATTTCAATGTCAATCAACCCACTTATTGCTCTTTCACACAGGAATAAATCCTGAGTAGCTTTTATATCTGTCTTGCCTTCTATGAAAGTCCCACTGTGACCCAGAGGGAATTCAGAGGATTAACATCTTCTCCTTCAAATTCCCTTTACATTTATAATGGCTTTGATCTTAGTTTTTACATGCAGTAGTTTGTTACTGAACAGGCCACTACAAACTGCTTAAAACATTGTATTATCTGAGCAAGGACTTTTAAGATATTCTGATCTCTGTAGCTACAGAACCTGCTTCAACTCTTATGGTCAAAAGCATATTTTGGAATTTGAAACAACAAACATGTCTGATTCACATCATGCTGAAGGAAAGTTTAGTAAGGTCTCATTTTTTAGTTTGGATTTATGCTAAAAAACAGTTAAGAATCTTAAATAATTGGTAACATTTCAGTAACAATTACTATCACTGATAGAAATAAATTTTAGCTATTTTTAGCAGCTGTGTTGCCCCAGTGGGATTTAACACTGTGGTTTTATAGTAACAGTCAGTAGTAGCTTGATTATAGGTTTTCAGATTGTTGTGACCATCCCACACACTTGTCTTTTACAAAAAAAGAACAAAAAAACAAAACAACTTTTGCAATGAGGGTAAATCTGGATGACACACTTATTTACAACATCATTCATAACAGGATTAGCAGTTTTGAGACACTGATGTAGACAGTCTGCTAAATTATTTCTTTCCTTTGGACCAATATACTAAAAACTTCTCCACATAACAGGAGATTTACCCCAAGGTAAGAGGTCAACCATCACATGATGCTCGTGAATGAAGTGCAAACTATTACCTTGACATGAGGGGACTGCATTTTCTGATACATTTCCAGTGAGTAATGGTGAAGCCACATTTCAACAAAGATCTGCAAAACAAGTATTTTCTCAGCTAGGGAAAGAAAAATAATCCAGGAGTTGTGTAGCCAGTCACAAGCTAGGTATAAGGGAAGACACAGGATGTATACTGAAAACTAAGCTGTACTTGTAAATAAACAACCCCTGTTCAGAGATGTTTCAGGTTATCATTCTGTCAGTGCAAGTGACTGAGGTGGCACAGTGTGAGCACTTCCTGAGCATCAGTCATTCAGTTCAGCAGCATGGTAGGAATTTGTTTCAGAACAACTGTTAAGCTCAGATTCTCCTGTCCCTTCCCTTGATGGTGAACACAATCAATTTATCTGTGCTCAGCTTGTGTTTAAAGTGCAGAATTGAAGTAAGAATTAAAAATAAAGGTCAGGTTTAGAACCTCTTGTGAAAAAAATTAATGAAATGCTAGAGAACAGTTGTTAGATATGCAGTCTAAAAAATAATATATTAAGTGCCTTCCTAAATTACAAATTAACAGTTTCACAGTGCTGCTTTGTTTCACTAAATGAAAACAGCAGCTGCACTGCTCAGTTTCAAAAACAAGTTTAAGCAAGATGGCATAACTATCTCTGGTTTAAAAAGAAGAGATTCCACTGTTAGGAGCAAGAAATGCCAGGGGGTGTTTTCTTCCTTAAATCCAAGTTACCTGAAGCAGTGTTTCTGATCTCCAGATCTCCTGGGAAGCTGGGTCAGCATTCACAGAAGGCTGGTGGGCAATGTGGCGTTTGAGCAAGCTGGTGTGGTGCATGCCATAGGAAGTGAAAGGCACAGCTGGAGACCTGGCAGGACAAATCCATGGAAATACCGGAGTCAGGAAGCCTCAGTGCAAGTAAATAAGGTCACTGCTTTTAATCACTTGTTTGTAAACTGGAAAATGGTCTCTAAGAAGTAAAACTGCATAGTTGGTTACTCATTTCAGACTTCTGCCAGGGGTTGTCATTACCAGCTGCTTTAAACAAACTCTACAGCACTGTTCATACTGCACTGAACCAGCTTTGCACACACTTAGTGTCATGGTCAATAATCTTTTTTACTTTCTACTGTTCATTTGTTCTATTTTCCATATTTGTAATTCACCTGGTCTCTGTTTTCCTATGTGAATGATTAACAGACCATGGAAACTGGTATTTGAAATGTATTTAAAGTGCAGTTACATAAAACATAATAGCAGCTATTTATTTTTATATCTGTAGAAAATTGCTAATATGGAGAACATTTTATACTTTCAAGTAGCAAAACCAGTGTTGGAAATGTGAACTTTCCCACACTTAACTGTTTATTACAAACAACAAAAGCCTGGGTGCTTGTGTGGCAGAATTTTCACTTCAGCTTTGTTTTTCATGCCATTATCACATCAGATACAGAACTTGAGGTCAAAAATCATACAGATTCATTCAGTACATGCAGACTGCAAATAGTGGTGGTGTTTTCTACTTATTAAGAGATTTCTTTCTTTCCAACAATCCATATTTTGTAAGTGCTGTTCCCACAGTTTGCCTCCAGCACTTCAGTGATTACCTGGGAGTTGGGGAAGGGATGGCACCCCCAGGATTTGAAGAAGGTGGAGGAAGGACACTTCCTTCTGTGGGCAGGAAACACTTCAGGTACGTGTCCACCAAGATGAAATAAGCACTGTTGGAAGGGCTGACGTGATGAGTGACAGGCGAGTTCTGAAACAGACACAGAGGATACACCTGGAGTTACATCCTGCCACTTTAAGGCACTGTTAGGAGCCCATTTAGTATAAATAAGCAGAAGCCTGGTGGCTATAAAGGGTGAGTTTGGGGTAAAGTAACTAACTGTAAGAGAACTCTTGCTGTAGGAGGGAACATAACCAGTGCAGTGCTATGCACAGGCAACAATGGGAAGAGGAACCCAACACCCCTGTGCAGAGCTGTGGCTCTGACTGTATCAACAGTCTGCTGGAATGGGAAACCCACTTGGAATCTGTTGCTTGCTCTGTGCTGGACAGGCTGCTTGCCTATATCTAAGGTGGGTATTTTGTTTATTATCAAGTCTCACATCATGAACTGAGCCAAAGCAGTAACAAATTCTCAAGGTACAGATAAATCTGCTGTTAATTTAGCTGAACAGCAACTCAGCAGCCTCTTAAAGTATTGTGATGAAAGGCTGACACTTTTAAAAGGGGAAGATGCAAGAAGTACTTACTTTCTGTGTAATCAAACTAATTGCAAAGTAAAACATGTAATATTCAAATGGATCTGGAAGAACAGTCAAGGATCAGGTAATACAAAGGTTAATGTGCTCTTTTTGTATCACATTATATTAACCATAAGTAGTTACAAAACCAAAAATTGTGAAACAGGCTCTACTGAAACAGATGGGAATTTTGTTGTTGGCTTGGATACAGCCAGAAACTTCCCCACAGGGGTTTACTTTTCATTGGAATCTAAACATTTCTAATCAGCCTTAAGTCTTTAAGCTGACTGTGATTTACCATAGATACAGAATAAATACAGAAATATTCATAATCTCTGGTTTAAATATTTAAAAGGAGTTAAATAGCCAACTATTAAAAGGATACTTAGAGCCAAATTCAAACCTAAGCCACCAGATGAAGGAAACTGGACTTTGTTGTGGTATAAAGAGCATTCTGGTAGAACTTGCTCTTGTATTGAAGCCTTCACAGGACCCTGAAAGACAGAGCAATGAAACATTAGTCTGGCTGTGCCTGTTTTCCAGCAGAGAAGTTCTGCTGCATTCCAGCATTCTGGGATGGTACCAACATGCACCTCCTCAGTGGGATTTTACTGCACTGCAGTTGTTTCCTTGTGCTGATGTATCCTCCTACCTTTCTCATTGAAAATGAGTATTCAGTGTAAGAAAAAAAAAAAAAAAAGATCCTCCACCAAGACTTTTTCCAGTTGGAGTGAAATGGGAGTTCTTGTCTAAAGGAACCTGGACCTGCTCCAGCACCTCAATCTCCTTCCTAAACTGAGGGGCCCAGAACTGGATACAGGACTCAAGGTGTGGCCTCTGCCCCTGTGCTCAGCTCTGGTGAGGCCACAGCTTGAGTCCTGTGTCCAGTTCTGGGCCCCTCAGTTCAGGAAGGAGATTGAGGTGCTGGAGCAGGTCCAAAGGAGGCAACTGGGCTGGTGAAGGGACTCGAGCACAGACCCTATGAGGAGAGGCTGAGGGAGCTGGGGATGTTCAGCCTGGAGAAGAGGAGGCTCAGGGGAGACCTCATCACTCTCTACAACTCCCTGAAAGGAGTCTGGAGCCAGGGGGGGGTTGGGCTCTTTTCCCAGGCAACTCTCAGCAAGACAAGAGGGCAGGGTCTCAAGTTGTGCCAGGGGAGGTTTAGGTTGGAGATTAGAAAGAATTTCTTTACGGAGAGGGTGATCAGACATTGGAATGGGCTGCCCAGGGAAGTAGTGGATTCTCTGTGTCTGGAGATATTTCAAAAGAGCCTGGATGTGGCACTCAGTGCCATGGGCTGGGAACTGCAGCAGTAGTGGATCAAGGGTTGGACTTGATGATCTCTGAGGTCCCTTCCAACCCAGCTAATTCTATTATTCTATGATTCTATGATAAGGAGTTACTCTGCTCTGTGACTGCTGGTCTAGACTCCAGCACTGCTGGACACTGGAATCAGCTCCCCAGGGAAGTGCTGGATTCTCAACAAGACACTTTCAAAACTCAGCTTGAGAGGGTACTGGGCCATCTCATCTAAATCATGTTCCTACCAAGAAAGGTTGGACCAGATGATCCTTGAGGACTCTTTGCCTTCTAACCTGGCATTCTACAATTCTGTGATATGAAACCCTACATATAAAATGTGCACAAAATTCCAACAGCTGCAACAACAATTTTTTCAGTTACTCACTGGAAGATATGAGACTGGGAAATCATATCTGTACTCTTCTGCTTGGAGTTTGTAAACCAGCTTCATCATTGGGCCACTGCAAAGAAGCATCAGGAAGAAAACCCATGGTAAGTGCCCTCTCCTGCCTCACTTCTGTGCGTTTGTTTGCACAATGGAAAAAACTCAAACATTGGTTATTTATTCACTGAACATTTCTTGATCTGTTTACCTGGGTTCCAGGAAATCCAAAGCCACAGAATATTCAGTAGGATTTGTTCTTCCTTGCAAGCAGCGAAGATTCCAGCCTACAATGATGCCATCCAGGCTACCAAAAATGCTCTCCACCAGCCACGGGAAGATGCCATGTAATTCCTGAAGGAAAACCAGACACAGCTGATGTGTGTGACTCCTGATGTGAACAAGCTCTGTTCCAGGTACCAGAACACACAAGGATCCCACCTGCCAGCTGCTTATGGCTGTTTCCAGATATCACTGTCAGGACAGAGCTTACATTCAAAATAACCTAATATGGGAGTTCCAGGAACTCTGTCCTGGTTTCTGATGGCACTGCAGCTCCAAGATACTGACCAGCAGCCCAACCAATTATTTGTTGCGTTTTAAAACTTTTTTTTTCTTGTAAACTGAGGCTGAGTATAAACTAAGTGCAGCCAACTGACACAATCTTTTAAACACTACAGTGGTGTTTAGCTCAGGAAACATTGGGTTCCCCACTCGGGGTCCTCAAGTCTCTTGATAACAGAAACTGCAACACAGAACCCGGGAAGCTGAGAGCTGCACAATCCCCAGAGGAGGTTCCGGGAAGGCCCAGCTGCTCACCTTGGCAGGAAACTCCTCGATCACCGTCTCCAGATCGTGGCACCTCTGCACGAAGGGTTTGTTCACACAATCCGCCTTCAGCGTCGCCTGTCACAGACCAGACGGGCAGTCCCGTCACCACGTTTATCGCCGCCAGCCAGTACCCCCCCAGCCCCCACCCCAATGAGGCCGCTTCTCGAGTACAGAATTTCTACGGAAGGGGCCCAGGTGACACGGGCCGCCCATCACAAACCTGGCAGCGACCCGCGCCCCACCGGACCGGGACCGCGGGACCCCCTGCCCGACCGACTGGGCCCCGCGGGTTCGCTGAGGGCCAAACCCCCCCCCCCACGACCCCGGCCACCGTCGCTCCCCACCCACCAGCAGGAAGCTGGGCTGCTGCAGGTGCGGGACGGCCATGCCGCTCCCCGGCTGCGGATGCCGAACCGGCCCGGGAGCCGAACCGGCCGCTGGTGCCGCTGGTTCTGTCCGGCACCTCCGCGCCACCCGCTCCGGCCCGCGCTCGGCGCCCGCGCAGCCCTTGTGCGTCACCGCTGTGTCGGGGCGCGCGGCGATGACGCCTCCCCCGGGCGGCCACCGCGCCGGGCGGTGGGGCGCGTGGCGCTGTTGCCATGGTGATGGGCCCGGGCTGCGGCCTGCGCGCTGCGAGGCCTCCCCGAGGAACCGGGGGGAGCTCCGGGGGCTTCTGCTGCCTTAGAAATGAAGGGTGAAGCGAGGGGAGAGGGACGGCGGTCAGGCGGCGTGGCCTTCGGTGGTGAAGCTGTAGCCGCTGTTTGCGCAGAGATCTTGGTGCGAGCGGAGAGAGCGCCGTGTGAGCAGATTAAAAGTGGTGTGCACAAAGACCCGATTCCTGGCTGTTGAGAAGGCCAACTATCCTCCAGCCTGTGAGGGAACTTAAAAACAGTGTGGTAGAAAAAAAGATAACACTGTGGTGGAAATGTAGGACTTTAAAATAGAAGTGTGTTAAATGGCCGGAAAACTCCATCAAAACAAGGCAGCTATGATATGAGACACTTTAAAATGAACTGCACACATCAGATGAGCTACAGGGAACAGTAATTACACATTTCGAGATGAGAGAACTGATAAGGGAAGCTGAAGTCGCCAGGAAAAGGTGACAGCTGTAGAGGTAAGGAAAGTCACTTCCCAGGATATAGGGAGGGCAAAAGACCCCCCGCCTGGTTGTCATATCCCACTGGTACAGGGACAACAAAGAGTTGCTAGTAATGCAGCAGTGTGTATGAACCACAAGGTTCATATTGAGAGGGGAGCAATATGATACATTTATTTGCAACGCCCCAGTGCAAGGAAAGCAGGCAGGAAAACAATCTGCTGCTCATGTTTTTAAAAACTGGACTGCTCGTGTGCCAGTATTCAGGGAGAAAATTCCAGTCAGAGGTTTGGGAAATAATAAGATACCAAAGATGGGTATATAAATAAGAGAAAATTAACACCAGTAAACATAATTATGGGCAATAAACCTCCTCATGTGAGTTTGGTTTTGTTTGTAAGAAGATTTCTGTATTCTGACAGAAAAGATCACTGTGGGTAAAATGTAAATTTTCTTAATTTTTATGCAAGGAGATGCAGAAATAATTGAAGGAAATGGTCTGGTTTAGGTTATGTAGGAGGTCAAACAAAATGATGGGGCCTTTTAGCCCACTGCTGTCCTTAACAGTGAAACAAAGACAAAAAAAATTGTGTTAGAACAACAGAGGAATTCCTTCTCTAATGTCAGCCCTGACCCTGCAGGGTGACTTTATTAATCCAGCTTAGTAGAATAAGTACCAGTGAAAAATGATTTAATATTTAGACAAATGCTTACAGGATCAGGATTTAAAATGGTACCTTATATCCTGGTATGGACATGAGCTTCCACTCCAATGTGCTTTTTCCAAACTGGATCTCAGAACTGGTTTTGATCTTGGTGGTAAGAGGAGGGGAGGCAGCAGCTCTGGTGGCTTGCTTTGGTTTTGGTTTATTTTGGTTTGGGGGTTTTATTGTTTGTTTGGTTGGTGGTTTGGTTTGGTTTTAAACAAGTTTTTTTTAAACAAGTTCAGTATTTTGAACCTACTAAGCTGGTAGCAGATGGCAGAAGAGTTCATTGACAAGTACAAAATGTGATTGAGTAGAAATGAGTTGTAGTTGCTGCGATACAGGTATTTGAAATGTGTGTCCTGGGTGCAATCTGGCGAGGTTACAAAAATGCATTTTCAGCTGTAGCCTCTCTCTGGCAGGGAGGGATCTTTTCATTTTCTTTGAACGTTCGGTCCCTCCTCCAGGTGGGGATAAAGAGCTATGTTAGCTCCAGAAAATCCACTGTGTCTTGACGGCAAAGCTTCTGCAATGTGTTTATTTAGCTACAGAAGTTCTGGGGATGATTGCCAGAAGTTAAGGAAACGTCAGACCTAATGTATTTTCAGTGGGTGATAGACTTGGAGAAAGAAAACAGCAACAAAGAAATCACTGGGGGAAAGAGAACAATGGGAGTGCTTGGTTGGGATGGCTCAGCAGTGCTTGTGCAAGTTAATAAAATAGCTGTGTGGGAGAAATTTATTCAGTACTTTTAATAACTGAGGAGAACTGTGGAAGGACTGTGGAATGACAATCTTTTTATTGATAGGTCTGTTCTGGAGTCTGCTGAAATCAGTGGTACAGATCCATAATCACTGAAGTAGAGCATTTTCAAATGGAAATCTCAGGAATGTAAATGTGTTATTCCCATCTAGCAGATGAAGAGATGGAAGCCCACAAAAGTTGTCACCTGCTGATAGGTCACTTCTTGGGTTTTCTTTTTTCCTTTTCTCCCACATTACAGCTGTCTTTAAACCACAGCAACAAGAAGGGTTTTTTTGTTTTGTTAATGTGTTTTCCTGAGAGGAATATTCCTGAGACAGTTGGAGGCTGAGTTACTTTATGGAAGTATGCATTCCATGGTGTTTGCTCTCCATTCTTATCACTCATTGTGCCAGAGGTTTCTGAGAGGCAAAGAAGTACCCAGCTGCAGTGCCCAACTTTAGCCAAACCAACACTAGTAGCTTCCAGGGT
Organism: Calypte anna; assembly: GCF_003957555.1. Classification (NCBI taxonomy): domain Eukaryota; kingdom Metazoa; phylum Chordata; class Aves; order Apodiformes; family Trochilidae; genus Calypte; species Calypte anna. The sequence continues at coordinate 9,114,229 of NC_044261.1, forward strand.
AAAGCAGCATTTTGTCACCTTGCTGTAAGCACTACAGCATTCCAGTTCCAATCAAACACCACAGAGGTTATTTTAATTTCATGCAGTTGCCATAAGGATGAATGACTCAGTAGAGCACAAGCAATTTAAGTGAGCTAATACAACACTTGGTACCAGAAAATCCACTAGGAAAAGAGACACCCTAAATCCTCTGGCAGGTGGCTCCATTACTGATGTTCAGCTTAAACATTTGGGATATGTAGGAAACACTGTGTGTGGTTCTGGTGTGCACAATACTCTGGAGTTCATACAGCCTTCTCTTCTGAAAGCTGTACTAAAAAACCTCAGATCATATGGGGCCTTCTCTGCATTTTGCAAACTCCAGTGGGAAGTTTGAGTACAGGAGTGTTGCATTAAGGCTTTAGTCAGTGGCCTCCCCACTTTAAAATGGGGCAGTGTCTGTAGCAAAAGATGCCATCTTCTGTAAAAAGAGTGGTTATCAGAGAGACAAATAGACATGGGGGCACTCCAGCTTCTCTTCAAGCCTGACTCAGGTGCAGCAAAGGACAAATCCAAGTTACTGTAACTTCATCCTGATTATGTTAATCAAAGGAATCTAAGAGAAAAAGATAAAATAGAAATAATGTAATTTAAGAAAACAGCATAAGTTACTGATAAATTAGACCTTGTTGTTTGTGCAGGATTAATTTAATCTTTACTTGTAAGGACATGTTGGAGTATGATAAAAATGAAGAAGTTTGTCAAATGTGTTCTTTTGGCTGGAAAATTGTTTGGGTGTTGATATGTCAGGGATGGATGAAGTTACTAGAAAACATGCAGTCTGTTAATCTGTCATGGGAGCAAAACTGGACTTGTTGAACAAGTATTCAGGTGGAACAAAGCCTGGAGTCATACAGGTGAGGAGAAATGGGGGATTTTAGGAACTGTGATAATATTTCTGGTGCAGCTGAAGCAACTTCTCTTTCCAAAGCTTTTCAGCTCATGCAGGCTCAACATTATGCTGCACCTAACATGCACAGACCTGCTAAGGCTGAAGGTCAAGTTGCACATGGATGAAGATGAAACTTCCTTTGTAGTCTGAGAAAATATCGACCCACTCATAGTACATAACCTCTTCTGAAGGAAAGGTCAGCAGGCTCTCAGGATATATTTAACCATTGCAGGGCAATGTATCCCCATGTCTGGCTGCTGCTAGTGTATAGCTCTTTGAGCAGTCTGTTGTATGTGTCATTTGGATTTGCAGTACAAAAAAATTAAGTATTAAACTTCCCAGAGTAAAGCAATGCATACCTGGTAGCAGGATCTGACAGAAAACTACAAGTTCTCAAAGGATGAGATTCTTGGATCTTGGAAGAATCTATGGATTCTTCTTCAGATTATAAAAATTCATCCTTAAGAAATACAAGACTATTGATGCCAGGACATACTCTGGCAGAAATGGAAGGCTTAATGAAAATGTTGCTCTAGCTTATCTCTTATGTTGTGGCTCTTTTGTTAGACCAGAGAGTGTTTTTTTTCTCTTTCAGTATAAAGTAAAAATTGCAGTAACTGTTGGTTTGAAAAGACCCAGAAGCAGGGGACAGTGGTGCATTGGAATGGGAACATGCTGAAATGTGCAGTCTCAAGGGATTGATGGAAAGCAGCAGGACAGCTCTGTGGGGAAAAGTGTTTGAAGTCTTGAATCATATACAAGAGGGAGAGAAAAAAAGATACATGTTTTTTTACATACCAGTTAATTTCTCTTAGGGTAGATGCATTAATTTCTCCTAATGGTTTCTTCAAAATTGTTACATTTTTGCCTAGCTTCTGCAAACAGAATTCCAACTCCAGTTTGCTTCCCCCAGTCTTGACAGTACCTTAAGAATAATCTGGTTTAATAAGCAGTGTATTCTGTGCCTTTTTTATGTGTACTTCAAAATGCAACTGCTAAAGAGAAGAAGAAAACTTAGATTTTCTTCACTGTATGAAGTGCTAGAAATTTGGTTATATTAAAACTGCATTTCTTGCATACCCACATGAACCCAGGAGCTTAAGGCATAAGAATCTCAACTTTTCAACACTCAGGATAAAAGAGGAGTTGTGGTGGCAGAGTGTGTAAGCATAATGCATTGTGCAGGGAGCTAAAGCAACTCTTGGATGAAGAGTCTGAGGAGGTTTGAATATGATGAACATTACTACTGCAACTACTTCCTGTGTTTTGCTTAATTAACATAGGGATTGAGCTTTGAGAAGTAAAGCAACGTTTAATGTGCCATTTTCTGTTCTAGTTGCTGGTGGGCTTTATTCTGAGTTTTAGGTTAGTCTGGGGGGGGAAAAACACCGTTCCATTTGTGAGATTTTCCTTTTGATTTTGAAGTTAGCAGCACTCCAAGCTGCTAACTGTGGTTTCATTCTGTTTCTAGACATTTCCCCATTTTTCTAAAGCAAGACCTTGATGCAGTAAGATAAGCATGAATTGCTCAGCATAGACTAATACTTGAAGCATCCAGTTAGAGCTCTTACGCTTTGGCAAAGTGCCATTCCTCTTTCTTGGTTCACCAGGTTTCTGCAAAATACCATTGACCACAGTGTCACCTTTTGTTGTTTGAGCTGCAGTTCTATACTCAGGGCTAGCCCTGGTGAAACTGCCTTTGGCTGCTCCCCTAGCACATACCTGGATGTGCACTGCACCACAAAGGAGAGGAGTGGGCTCCCTAGGAAATGCTTCTCTGGCTGTGGACTTTGTTACAGAGCCCTAGATCAGCCTCTGAATTCTGTGCATTCCCAGCTGTAGAGTCTGGGCCTTCACAGAGAGAATCTGATGTGTGTCAGGTAACCACTGTTCTCACTTAGAAGAAATGTCTCTGCATTCCCACACAGTTTCCAGTGTCTTCAGGAGCTGCATGACATTCAGCAGTGTGGTGGAGGAGAATCTGTCGTAATGAGGGAAATATATTTGTCAGTCAGGAATAAAAAATATTTCTTCCTATTCCTTTTCTCTAGTGCATTAGATCTGATTGCAGTTCATGTCCTGTTCATGTGCAGGTGCAAAGAAATTGTATGACTTCATTTTAAAATGGAAGGGAGATCTGTTTAATGTTTCAAACTAAAGTTGGTAATTTTTGTATGCTGCATGCAACCAGCAGATCATGATGATGCTAAAGGAATAATTTCACCTCCAACTTTGTCCTGTTCTCTGTTAGAATATGCACAAGGCAGTCAGCTGAAGGAGAGGATTTGGAGCATGTATGATGCTCCAGCAGGAGCATCAGAGAGGAGACTGATGTTCCTTACTAGGCTGTACTGGGTACCTACAGCTGTGATTGCCCTTTCAGTGTGCCTCAAAAGCAGCTTCTCTACCTACAGGATTAGTTGTGAGTTTTTCTGAGGATCCTATATAGCTATTGACATGGCAAGATGTCCTTAGATTAGTTTAGCATCCAGGCTCTTCTATAACCCCAGTACTCAAAAAAACCCTAAACATGCAAATGCAGCTCTAAGCTTCTTGATAAAATGAAATATAATAAAGAGTAAATAATAATCTTAGGAAGGGAGGCACTTCAGAGCCATAATACAGATGGATCAGGCTGTAACTACTTGGTTTTGTAACTGATACACTATATCATGTTATTTTTATCCTTCCAGTTAATACCAGATACTGCCTTCTTAAAGAGCAGTAAATCTATTTAATGATACCTTTAATAATCTCCTCTTTCCTTTTGAAAGCAGTATTTGGGAAGCAGAATGTGTCTCCCACTAATGGCTGTCTGCCAACTGGCTTTCATCTTTATCCTTTCTGATTCTGCAGTCACTTACCCATGTGAAGCATTTGCTCTCAGAACATGCAGTTTTTAGCTCCTGGCATTCAAAATGAAATAAATCAATGTAAATTGTTGGGGTGAGTGACCAGAAAGTGACAGTCAAAAGCCTTGGATATTGGGTGCTTCAGCAAGATGGAATAGTCATGAATGGGGAACTGCACAGAGTTCATGAAGGAGAATCAGTTACAGGACCTCAGAAAAGAGTATAAAAAAGAGCAAATAAAGAAGAACCCCTGAGATGGAAAGGAATTATCTATTGAGACTCATGTAAAGAGTTTCTGGAAATCTTGGCTCTTGGTCTATGGATTGACCTCAGTTCTGGGAGATCATTGTCTTCAAATCTGTTTGCCTGTGGGCCTTTCAGATAAGGACTAAGGAAGCAAAGTGTTCTCTGACAGAAGTTTCCTTAAATAAAAGCATCTGCTATGGAGCAGTCTTAGGAAGGGGAGACTTGAAATGGCTGCTGGAATTTGTTTGCTTACACTGATCTACACCACTGTGATTTGAGACTATTATCCATTATTGGCTTTTTTTCTTTTTAATTTATTTTCCTCATTTCAAGTGCCCAAGTCTGTAAGCAAAATTGTCATAATAAAATTTCACAATCATATGAGACTGGTTAGAATGGAATTAAGAGTTTCTGCTTTGGATGCAGAGCCAAGCATTCAAGAGCATTTGAAATGATGAGATGAGAGAAACAGTCTTGGAACAGATTGTTCTTACACTGAACCAGATTTCTTGGTGCATTTCCAGGAGCATTGAACATAACTGCAAAATGGGACCCAAAAGAAAAAAATTTGGGACCAAGTAGGGCATGGCTTGTTCTTGTAATGCTCTGCTCCCTGTGGTGTTAGAGCCAGCCTATGGCAAACAGTCTGCCAGGGGCACCAGGTGTATCAAAGCAAGACAGAGCTTGCTGGAGCAGATAAATTCCCAACCAACAATTCATCTTACACACATGAATTTCTCAGTTGCCAGATTTCCCAGGCTGAAGTTTATTTTGTATCATGAGATCAAATTTAAAATAAACCCTACAGTTCATCATTGAGTGTCAATCTGTACTAAATGTAGGGAGGTCAGGGGAAGTCAATGGGATCATAGCACATGCAGGATGGCATCTGTGGGCTTACAGGGGTATTATTAAAATGGAACATAACATTGTTCTGTTCTCCAAAATACTAAAACATTATAATCTTGTATCTGGATATGAAATAATGAATAGTGAATGTCACAAGAAGTGTCTTTAAAATCATGGAAGTTTGGAGAATAAGTGAAATGTGTGCCTGAGAGGAAACATAAATTTTATTCCCAGTTTGTTGGCAAATGAATGTGATTTGTAGGGTTACTGTTGGATAAAATAAAACATAGGTTGTTGCATAAAGATGAAGAGATTCAGATAAGTGCTGTATGTGGTGTTAATTCTGTGGTGCAGTATAAATATATGGCTGTAGCCTATCAACAGCTCCTGTCTTAGGAAGCTCAGAGACAGAATGAGAGCAGGATTTGTGTCTGGATTGGGATATCAATCAAGGAGGACAGAGTTCAAGTAGTGTGGGGCAGGTACCTTGTCTCTTCATATCCAGAAATCACTGCTATTTTATGAATGTGCTCATTTTCTGACGTCAAAGGTCATGCTCAATGCATGATACTTGTGCTTTGTTTTATTTTCAGTTTTGGAAATAATCATGGAAGGAAGAGTAAAAAGCTCACAGAATCAGAAAACAAGACTTTTATGTGGGTATTGCCAGACTTTTGAAAGTGATTTGCATTTTGTTCTCTCTGGCTGTGAAACTGGTGTGTCTTTCTAAGACCTCTACAGAGAGGAATATAGTGCTTTGATATGTAGACTGCATTTTAATTTTTCAGACACAAAAGCTGTTGGAGCTTTTTGACTGTGCAAAGAGACCTGTGTGTTGTCCTACAGGTGGAGCAAGGAAGATTTCCTCCTCAGTTTTATTCTTAATTCTGCCACTGATTTGCTCTCCAGCTGTAAGTTAGCCTCTGCTTTGCTAAGGATTGCATGGTTTATACATCCATTGAGGCAAAGTGGGATCCTGTACTGGCTTGTGGCATTCTGCTGCCTTCACCTGAGATAGTTACCTGAGCACCAGACACTGCTGCAGCTTTGTATGTATTTGAAGAACAGAGGACAGCATTTGTTGTGCTTGTATAAGAGAGACTTCACTTAGTGCTGTTGTGCTTGAGAGAAAGAGGCTGATTTAGGAGGCAGGTAGAGACACACAGATAAGGAAGTCTGCTGGCTGGCTTCAGTTCAGATACTTAAATAGGTTTGGGGGCTAGAATTGTCTAGACTAGATCAAAGAAATTGTTTGATGAATGCAGTGTCTAGGATAACTTGCTTTGTACAATTCTTTGTTCACTAAGAGGAATAACCACATGTTTCTGAGAGGTTTCTGACCTGAGAGTCAGGTGCGGGGTTTAAAAAACAGACCACATCAATGCTGGAAGAGCTGTGGCAGGATGATACCATGTCAGCAGTGTTACTGAAGCACTGGTTAAGATGCAGCCTGGAGAAGATATCTGAGCATTCTTCCTGTAGATGTCCTCATCTCCCAGTATATTAGCTGAATTGAATATTAGTTTCTAAATGCACTGAGGCACTGCTGGATCTTGCATAGATGTTTCTCACCGTCCCACCTGACAGGACTGAGTATCAAAGCATTGCTAGAGAGCAGCAGTAGCTCTGCCATTGGGACTGTTAGGTCCACCTTTCCCAAGTTTTGTGGTGTATCTCATTGTGCAAGACCTGGTAGAGGCACAGAATTTTGGTAAGGAATCTAAGAAAGACAAATCCTAGATGTAGTGTGATAGAGGGGCTCTCGACTGGGGTTGCCAAAATACTTGGAAAGCTGTTGATAGGGTGTCTTTAGCACTGTGTGACCTGGGGATGTGGCTGAGATCCTGGCTTAGAGCCCAGTCTAGGTTTACAGTCAAGATTAGGGCTCTGAAAATAAGAAATTCAAGCCATGTTGTGAGAGTGGAGTTCAGACAGAATGCCAGCCTGAAGTGAGGGTTTCTACTAGGGCTTTCTCCTCAGAGGGGTCCTTTGCATGGGGGACTGGAGCACCCCATGGATAAGGATAAGGTGAGGGATTGGCCAGAATGGCTCTTAGGCTGGCACATGGAGGTCCTTCTCATCCAGAGCTTTATATCCTCAGTACACTGTGCCTGCATGGTGGCCTTGAGAGCCCTGGGGGGGGATCCACTCCAGCTAAAAGGATTAGGGTTGTCATGAATGGAGAGGAAAAGAACATGCCATGACTGCTTTCCCCTAGCACAACCAGGGTTAACACAATAAAACCTCAACTCCCACTCATTTATCTTGGGACAGAGCTACTCTTCCATGTAAACAGAGATTAAGGTCATTGCATCCTTATAAAGGACCTTGGCTATCAAACTGAGTTTAGAATTGAGCAGAGGTCCAGGCAGAGGGCAGAGTTCCCAGTTTCACTAATGAACTTCCAAGCCTGTATCTTTTTTTTTTTTTTTTTAAACTTTCCCTATTTCCCAGAAACGTGTTTTGCTTTTCAGCCTCTAGTGTTGATGTCTCATGTATCTAGCATGCTGAGAAACTCCAGCTCATTCTTCTTCACTTCCTGTCCCTCGGAGTTTAACCTCTAAGCATTCACATTGTTTCACCACCATCATTAAGCTGTAGTTTTGCAATTCCTTGCCTATTGCTAACCATTTGGTATTGTTCTCTGCTGTTCTCAGAGTATTGGGATTTGACATTCCTGTTATTCCTAGGAGAAGGAAGCAAAACCAAACAGGAACACAGAGGAGATGACCCTTTGTTTGGTGTCAGATTGTATGAGTGTTGCTGTATATTGATAGCGTGGTGCTGCTGGAGTGGGAGTTCTTCAGCATTTGTAAAACTGTGGTCTTGTTAGGGAGCTCCTGCCAGTGTCTTGAAAAGCCAGCCCCTTGGCAAGAATCTCTTAGCTTTGTCTTCATTCTGGCTAGAGCAGAGTTAAGTCAACCCTGAAGAAAATCACGAGGTCAGTAGTTATCTTTTAAGTAGTTCAATTTCTGTTATTATTACTGATGCTCTGTGGCTGATCAGAGATGCCAAATTACAAAGAAAACAAAGAAAGCCAAAACTTCTGTTCTCTTACAAGAACAGCATGTGCAGGGTGAGGACTCACAAATGAACAAGGCATCAGCTTGGAGAAAGGAGACTCAGGGTTAATTCCAACTTTTGGCCTTGTTATTTGGGATAATACTGTGACAGCAGTTTTAAAAGTGTAGATACCTGTCCTCTGCAGCCAGAAGTCACCATCAATCCTCACTTTGCTGAATCACTGAAGAACCACCCATGGAACTGCTTGGACTCAAAAGCAAGTTTTGGTTTTAATTTCATGTGGAAGCTGGTTGTTATGGAAAGTAGCTCTTAACTATAGTCTGACCTAAAAATTATTCTTTGTCCTGTTCTCTGTTGGAAATTATTTCCATTCCATCATGTGTTCTCAGTGAGAGAGAGATGTTTTCCCTGCTTCTGTTCTGCAGTTAACACCTTTAAAATCAGCTGACTTCAAGTATCAACATAAATATAACTGGGGTCGGAATTAACTTTTGGGCTATTGAGTCATGGGAAATGGAGTTTGTAAATTGTAAGCTGTGATTGAGGAAGCTTTTGTGTTTATGTTGTACCCTTCTGTCACAACCTGTTTGCATTTATCAGAAGATCCCATTTAACCACCAACACATCCATGAGGCACGAGTTAACATTGGTGCAGGGTCATGGTTGAATGGATAAAACCTGTGGTTTTGGATAAGAGTAAGCAGTTACTCAAATTTCCCTTTTCTTTCTTGTTATAAATCCCTTTTTAGTTCATATTCCAGGACTTCTGCCGAGCTGTGACTGTCTTGGTTTTCAGAAAAGCCCCTAAAAGCTGGCTCAGTTGGCTGAGGAGTCCTTCACAGGACTAACAACTCTTTCAGTCTTGGCGGGTTTCTTTCTCTCTGATTGTCCATTTAGAGTGACATTCCCAAAGCCTTTATTCCATGTCCTTTCATGGGCTCCTTCCTGAAACTTCAGGGATCAAGATGCTGCCAACAGGAGGGTGTTAAGGTGGAGATGATCAGCAGTGGGTTCCAGCAGAAGTACCAGTGCTGCCTGCTTCCTGAGGGGTTCTTTCCCAGTAACCTTGTTGCCCTGGACTCACAGGAGGTACAGCAGCAGGTGACAGGCATAACAGCACAGAGCCCTCTCAGATGGGAATGGGGCAGTGTTTCTTTCAGGTCAAATACAGATACTCTGACTAAAGCCACTTTTTCTAAAGTGGAGACTCAGCATGGCTGGAATAACAGCAGTCCAGGGGCCCTTGCGTGAAGAGACTGAAGGGATGCATCCCAGTGAAGGTGTGGACTGCTCCTCTGGAAATTCAGGCAGAAATTCATATGTTTCACAGGCACTGGAACACAGCTGTTAGTGCTGGCAAACTCACCAGCACATTCCCAGTAGTGAATTTTGTCTGTTCCAACCAGCAAATGCCTCAGCCAGCTCCTGGGTGTGGGCTGGCAGTTAGGAAAGTCAAGGAACCATTCTCAAACTGCAGGTCACTGCAGCCACCCAGTTTTAGGACTAACCAGTTGAGTAGCCTGGGCACCTCTGGGTGCTGAGTTAGTGTTCAAATCCAGGTGTTAACACAAAGAACCAAATATCAGCTTGTGTTCAAACAAGGCTTGGTAGTTGTTGAGTCTTTGAAGTGGAACACAGCCATTCTTTTGTCATCTCCAGATACAGAAGCTGGTCTTCTAATAGGACATAGAGGAATCACAATGTTGCCTTTGAGGCTTGCAAAAGGAGGCATTTGAAATGCAATTCTACAGATACTAAGATAACATTAGTTGCTAGAGATAGTTATTACTGTGAAAATTTGCTTTATTGTGGTGCTGTGGCTTTTGGAATTGTAACAGCATTAAAAAGCAGATAAAAACCAGGCAGTTTCTGTAATTTTCAAATAAGCAGCAAAGTTGTATCTTGTATCTGAAAGCCTCTAGTATCCAGTAAATCAGAAGTTGGATGAAATTAAATTAATGAAACCAAATGATCAAGGGCTACCAGATACAAAGACCACATTTATGGCTCAGGAAGCTTCTGAGTTTCAAGTATTGGGAGACTGGAAGAGCACTGAGGGAAAAAAATCTCTATACATTTATTGCTATAATCTTCCCTGGGCATCTACTGCCAGGTGCTGTCAGAGGCAGGATACTGAGCTCTGGGGCTCTCAGTTTGACCACCTGTCTGCTTCTGTGTCCTCATGTAAATATGGTCAACATTTGAGCTTATTGTATAGAAAGGCTGGATATTAAATGGAAGCAAATGGGACAAATACTCTTCAAAAGAAACAGTATATGTGACCATGGAACCAGGACAGGGCTGCACTAAATGTCTTTATATTTAAACATTGAACTATTTTGGCTTGTTTAAATATTTTTTCCTCTTTCTAAGCAATTTCTGGAGAACAGAAGTTTTCCTACTTTTGCTTTTACTGAGTTTATATGTTCGAGATGGCTGTTTGTTTGGCCTTGAATAAACAAGCCTCCAAAAGAGTGTGTTGGGCAATCTCAGCCACTGCTGTGTGTGTGATGTATGTGTTTATGTGTGTGTCCAGTCCTGGTCAGACTGACTGAATTTTTGCCAGTGTCAGGCAAGGAAACACATAACATGTACAGCCTGCTGAGAGCCTGGGCTTGGCAGGCTCATGGAGCACAGATCTGCCCCTGACTCTGCAGCAAGTGTCAGACCTTGAGGGAGAAGTAGAAGAGGGAAAGTCCAGCTTGGCTGCCAGACTGGTGAGTGGCACCTTCTTAGAACTTGTTGTGAAAATAGAGACTGACCTCCAGGAACCACGTGTCACTTGTTGCTTCTTAGTCACCCCTGTGTGGAGTGGGAACATCCAAAGGAAGGAAAGAAAAGTGGTGATTGCCTTTAGGCAGGAGCAAAGGGCCTGGTGAGGGCTGAGGGGGTTTTTTTGAGGGTTCAGGAACCAAAAGTACTGCTGGGCTGGTGCCAGGCAAGGGGATGATGCCATCCCAGCTTGGCAGAGACTCTCTGCAGCACTTGCTTAGGTGAGCAGCAGATAATAAAGCTCAGCTCTGGTTCATACTCAATGTCCTACACCAAGCTGTGTAGCAAGGAAAGAATATGCCCTGCATAGCCAGGGCATGGGCCTCAGGGGAGGCAGCCTTGCACTGCTGGTGCTGAATGACCTTTGAAGCTTCCAAAAACACATTGCAAAGGAAATTCAATACCAGGATGGAACCACTGTGGATAACTGCTTTTTTGGGGTGCATTTAAACAGTACCAAAACACTGTCTAGGCCTGAATGACATTATTTGCTTAGCTTACAGAGAAATACTGGCACTTTTCCTTCACGTTAACCAAATCAACCCGAAACAATAGAAGTATGTTTCTACAAAAAACATTCCTAGAATAGAAAACATCAAAGCTCCTTAAGCTTTTGGCACAAACTATACTGGACCCATGGGAAGGCAGAGCCTGGCGGTGGGGGAGGGAAGGGGACACCTCTTTGAGGGGGCAGCCACCTCCGGCCCCAACCCGTGGTCTCCTGTCCCCTCGGTCCCTCCCCAGCCGAGCCCCTTCCCCCTGTCCCTCGGGGCTGCTCCTGGGGTCCGGGGCAGACGGGAGCCCCCCGGGACACAGCACCGGGACACAGTTCTGTGGGTGGGCAATGGGCCATCCCAGGGGCTGGATGAGAGAACTAAGAGCAAACCCCCGGGAAAGGGCCCGGGGTGCCGGTGCTGCCGAGCCCAGCTGTGCTAATTGATCAGTGACCCGCGGCTGCTGGGGGCTGGGCCCACCGGCACAGCTGTGCCCCATTCCGAGCCCGGATGCTGGCAGCTCCTCAGAGCTCCTGGAAGTTTCTGGATGCCTGCTGCTGCCGGGAGGAGTCCTGCCGTGTCTGGGTGCTGACAGCTCCCCGGTTTGGGTGCTGGGTGCCTTCACCCCCAGGTACGTTTGGGGTGCTGTATCTCTTTCTTGCTGTGAGCCAGGAGAGGGGGGAATGCTGCTGCTTGGGGTTGGACTCCCAGAGTTCTGACTGGGTGCTTCTTTGTTGCCTGCTGGCTCCTGATTGAAGCCCTCCCACCCCTTGATGTGGGGCCCCCATCTCTCTGTGCTGGGAGCAGGGAGGCTCAGGGTACCCGAGGGGTGAGAGTGTTATTTTTTGGGTACATGTGCTTGACAAATGGTCTTTGTTAGTGCAGGTTCATGGTTTGGTGGTGTTTCCCCAGCCCTCTTGGAAGTCTCAAAGGAAGGTGAGTAGCTGGTGCTTTACTAAAACAGGATGTTGGAGGGGGTCCAGAACCTCCCACTTTCCTGGGGAATGTTTTGTGTTTCACTGTGAATGTTTTCTATAACATGAATTTTCGTGGTGCTGGATTGACTTTTCCCTCTCCAAATATCATAGAAAAGCACATATAAGCATGCAGCCATCAGGGGTGATGGTTATTATATTTGTGCCCATGTTGATCTCCCCGAGGTGGCTGGGATTACTTGAGTTCCCATCTCCTTCACCCCTGGCAAGCTCCCTGAGCCTGGCCTGACGTTGGATGGTGCCTCTGAACCAGGATTTCCCCAACGCCTCAGGTGCTCTGGCCATGACAAGCCTCCTCCCAGCATGTTGGGACATTAAAAGATGCTGCCAACACTGGACTTGACAAAAATCCCACCAGAAACCAACTCATGGCTTTGCCTGATCTTAATTTTGTTCAGGAGGGCACTTAATTACGTCAAGGTGTATTTTATACAATGCCAGTCTGCTCAGAGGTGCCTCTTATCACCACTAATGAGCACTGAAAGAGCTGCTGAGGTGTTTCTTTCCAGGAGAGCTTCTCCCACACCCATTTCTGAGTACTCAGGTCAGAGGAGCTTCAGGGATGTTGCTCTTTGCTACTGGTGGGTGAAGCAACCAAGATGAATTTTTCATTACAGCTGAACAGTCTCCTCCTCATACTCAAGGACCCTGGAGGGTCTCTTCTTTATTTGCCCTTTAAAATTAATATCACAATAAAGTGCCTCTGCAGATGCAAAAATTCCCAGCATATTATCTATATTTTTGTAACTTGATTATTGCATAGAGACAACTGATGGGTTATAAACAAAGATGCCTGGAGGAGGAGACAAACAGTGTATGAAATTCATCCAGTGTGGCTTTTGGTTGCGTGCTCTTGGAAACCTCCTTAGACTATTGTCCAATACCTTAAACTTAATTTAGAGTTGGGAAATGTAAAACCCACTGTTTTATTACAACAAGAGCTTGGTGACTGTAGACAGAGCTCTGCAAGCAAACGCCAGCAGAAAGAGACAACCTCTTGACTATGTTGCAATGTAATTTGGACAGTGTAGGGACAAAGCCAGAGGAGGATGCTTAGGACACTAGCATGATAATGCCTCATGAGTTTGGTGTGTGTTTAGGGTTCTTTTAGTTTATATTTTTTAAGAGGAATGATAAATTGAGGGTCAGTGCCTTGGCTTTTCTTTGAATTTAATTGCACAGAAAGCCAGACATGTCTGCTCAACAATTTTTCTTCTCAATCCATGGAAAGCAGCACTGAAAAAAGGGAGGCATGCAGGAAACACAAGACCTGAAATACTGCTCATGCCATAAACCTCTTTTGCTGTAGGCAAGGCAGCAACCTTGTTTCCTTGAGTCTGGTCCCAAAGTGTCATGAATCCTGCTTCAGCATACAAGTCTCTGTCTTGTCAGAAGGTGGCTCTTTGATTTGCATCTCCAGCTTTACTCTGCTGAGCAAATAGCACCCGTAGTGTGTGGATGCTGGTGCTCTTTGGGATTGTCTCCTCACAATTCTGAGGATTCTGAGGCTGGTTATGAGAGCTGGCTTCCAACCAGTAACAGGTTTTCTTTTTTAGACATGACTGATACTGGTCAGTGTCAGAGAAGCAGGTCCTACAGATGGGTGGCTCAGTGTGTCAAGAACATGTTGGAGCTTGAGGTAAAATCACTTTGCTTTTGGTGCAATACACTGTTCCCAGCAGGGCTGAGGAAGCAGCTCCTGGTGCCTCCAAGGCCTTGGTCCTTTCCATCACTAGACTATGGGATTAGACAAACTGCCATGTGTGTTCCCCCTCAACTCAGCCCAGTGGCTGGGATCTTTCAACACCTCTGCAATAATCCATCTGCAAGGGGAATTTCTTCCCGACTCCTGTACTTAGTTTGTATGCTCTACTCTTAAAAATCTGAGGATTTCTATCACTTGGTGATTTCTTACCCTTCATAAGGTAGCTGTGATATCCACATCAAACTTAGCAATGCCTGTACTTGAGATGTTAAATCTCAGATTTGGCCTCTTGAATGAAGATTGAGACAAAGACTTAAGAGGACTCTAACAATATGAAGAAAAACTTAAAGATCCTGTGCCTGGTTATTAGTTATTAAATGGTGATTCTGTTAATAATTGCAATTCTAATTGAAATGTCCTTGACCTATAAAAGTCTTCAAAGGCTTGGTTTCCTTTTCATGCAGTGTACAAAGCCCTTCATGCTGGCAGCAAAGGACCAGAGCATTCTTGCAGTCAAGTGCTATGTGTGGAGATTTATGCCAAGGCAAACTGCACTCCCAGACATGGATGATAAATGTGAAAGTTTTGAGAAACAAACAAACAAAACAAGTAGAGGGCACAGTCCTGAGCCCCAGCGTGTGACCAGCTAAGCAGCTTCTCACATGGGAGGGTCAGTGCAAACTTTGGAGGGTAACATGGTCAAAGTTGAATGTTGCACCAAGACTGCAAAGGTTACACACTGAGACAAGGAGGCTCTGTCTTCATGTGTGTGTCTAAAAGGAAAATGGGTTTGTGGGAGGCATCCATTAGTTGGAATACATCATAACCCTGTCTTAGCTTCCCCAGACACAGTCTGGGAGATGAGACTCTGTTTTACCTTTCTTGCCTCTTCCAGGCCTCCCCCTGACAGCAGAAGGGTAATTTTCCTGTTACAGATGTTTGATGTACTGAGTTGAAAAAACAAATTTATTGGAAATTTGGAGACTGCAGTTGAATTCTCTTTGGTATTTGATGAAAGTAAATGGGCAAAATCCACTTGAGCCTTGAGTCTCTTGGTACTGAATGGTCAGGGTTTCCAGCCCTGCTTTGGATTTAAAAGGAAAAGCTTTTTCAAAAAACACCAGAATGATGATTCTTTAAGTGTTATAGAATAATCTGTCAAAAATTAAACATGGAACTCATGGGGATTGAGAAATTTTACACAGTCAGCAATGTTTTGAAATAGGGGGAAGTGAAGAGTCACATTATAACTGTGGAGGATTCTTTACACATGCCAGATCAGAGATGTGGAGACCAAGAAATTATTCCCCAGGGACTATGGCTTTATCTTGGAAACATTATTTTTCTTGGATTAATCTCAGTTCCCCAAGATAACCTTGTGGGAAGATACAACTACAAAAAAGACAGCTTAGTCTATCAAATGCATTTCTTGGGATCTGATACATGACACAGTGTTGCTTAGCTAGGAGATTAAGTTTAGTACAATTTCAAAATCTGTATTGAAATACAGTGTACATCTGCACAGGTGGGTTCTCCTTCTCCCAGATTTAGCTGGAAAAGGATCACAGATCATATCTTTTAGAAAGACAGGAGGCAGATATGTACTTACAACTTTTAAAGTGTGAGGAAAGTTGGGTAAGGAAAGGCTCCTAAAGACTCCCTGGGGGTGGCTGCACTGTGTAGCAGCCCATGCTGCTCATTGCTGCTCTGATGGGAATCAGGTCTGGTCTGACTTAGCAGCTTTTGGGGGCTGTGGTTGTATCTGCTCCAGTCTGGAGCCCAGGGCTCTCAGCTTTAGTGTTCTGGAGATGTGCAGAGCTGTGCTGCTTTATTCAAGGTATTCTGGTGTGTTCATTTACAGAAGATGTATGGTGTGGATGTTGGAAAGGATGAATGATGAAAAAAGTAAATAAGCAAGATTATAATGAACTATAAAGTAAGAGTAGATATGAAGGTACCAGCTCTGCATTTTGTCTTTAGCTTTTGGTTCTTTGAGTAGTCTTATGGAAAGAAAATACCCCGATGTAGAAATGATGTTGTAGATCTCCTAGTGATTCACCACCACAGGCTGCCTTTGGTAGTTTGCTCTGTATGGTAAGAATGTGAGTACAGAGCTGTGTGCAGCCAGTATTGGGGCTAGAGATTTCACTTTGAAGTGTTCCAGGAGTGAATGTGTTAAATCTTGTCATCAGAGTCTTAAAAAAAAAAAAAAAAAAGGCATATGGTGGACATGCCAGAAAAAGTTCTTTATAAAAGAAAGTGAAAAGTCTCCCAGACATAGAAGAGCAGGGAAGAAAGAGTACACCGTTTCCTTTTGGGCAGCTTTTAATCTTAAAAAGAATGTAACTCTGAGTCGCAGGGGGCAGAGCCCACTTCAGTGAGACCTCCCTCCCAAACCTGCCGGATCCTCTGCTTCCACCCTCGGCAAAGCCGGCGCCTCAGCAGCCTCGCAGCCTGCCCCGGGCACAGCCATGGCTACGGGGAAGGTTTGCTGCCTGGTGCTGCTGACCCTGGGGGTGCTGGCGGTGGTTGTTGTGCTTGTGGTCATCCTGAGTCGTCCCAAGTGTGCTCCTCAGCAGTACCTGCACGGTGCCGTGGCTGCTGACACCGAGACCTGCTCTGCCATCGGCCGGTATGTGAACAGACCTCTGGGGCATGCAGCTGGGTGTTGCTGGGGTTGTGGATTGGGACTGACAGACAGGTACCACAGGAGTGAGATGGGTTTCTGCCCCATCTTCTCCTCTGGGGCAGTGGAGGTGCTCTGAGAGCAGATGGAGCCCTGCCTCTGGTTGGTGCTTATTTTCTTTAGCAGATGTCACAAAAATTTGCAGCTCTGCGAGTCCTTGGCCTTTGGAAGGTACAAATATTGATAGTATATAATTGCAACGTTGTTTTTTATAGTGGAGAAGCAGGAAATTACCTGCTTGCTACATGGTGATAAGTCTGTCAGTGGCTTAGAAATAAATTTAGGAAGTGAGAGGACCTAGGAGAAAGCTTCAGTCAGGCTGAGGGGACAAGGGGACAGCATCCCAGCCTTTTAGGGTGTTTGTTTCTGGACTGAAGGTGTGTCTGCTATCAGGAAAAACACTCAGTATTGTGCAATAAATCTGCAAGGAGCAGATTTAATTAAAATTCAGCCAAGGCAGTGTAAGTACATAGACATACTTACATCATTTGAAAGATGCAGGTTAAAAAATTTCTCTAGCTGTCCAGGCTGTAACACATCAGTTTGTAACAACTTCTCTCAAACATTTTGACTCTTACGTTATTATTTTACTGTTACTTCAACTCCTAAACACTTGCATACATGAAAAGGATGGGACTTCACAAGCCAGTGGGATGCTGGGTGCTCTAGGATGCTGGAGCTGTGTGTTCTACCTGGTGGCAGGAGGAGTGAGATCAGGTGTTGCCATTACACCGTGCTCACAGTGTTGCTCATGTGGTTCTTGCACTGCCATAGCATTTGTGTGTAGGTGCAGAAAATGCAGTGTGGCTGCATGTGTGTCAAGGAAGGAGATGGGGGGGATGCTAAGCCACAGGTTAGTTATGCACCAAAGCCTCCTAAGAAATTTTCTAGTCACATTTTCAAAGTAAGGTAAAGCAACAAATTTCCTCAGTCTGATTTGATTTTATTTTTTTACTTGCTGAATGCTTTTAGTGGAGACGTACAAAAAAGCAAAGAGTGATATCCACAGCACCATGTGGAAAAAATTAGGCTTGGGAACGGCAAAGCTGCTATCAAATGAAAACCTCATGTTGTAACTGGACCTGTTACAACATGTGCCTGCCGGCCGGACCCCTGGTGAGAGCAGAGTCACTGCAACCGGTCCCTGAAGGCCACCACAGAGAGGCTCAGCAGTACCAGTTTGTCCCTGCTCTCCCCCACTCACCCTGTAGCCCTTCCCCTCTGCTGGGACCCTGGCCTCCCCCCCCCAGACATCCCTTTTATCCTGAAAATCCCCCTGAGTTCCCGGAAACCCACGTGGGGGATGCTGGGAGAACCCCCAGGGAAGGATGGGCATGAAACCAGTTGCACTGGTCTGGTGCCAGAGTCTTGGGAACTAAAAGTAGCACGTAGTCTGTCACCAAGATATAAACCTTATTCTTTAATTAAAAATTCTTGTTTCCTTTAAAAAAATGAAACCCAAACTACATACTCTGTGAGTTCTCATTAGCAGTAATTAAATTCCTGGGGCATTACATGACTCTGTGTTGCTGTTTAAGACCCAGTCTTCATGTGCTCCTAATAGAACTTTAATTGAACTTACCAAGAATTAACTGACCTGAATGTCTTGCCCAAAGATCAATCTTGTCTTCTAATAAGTGGGTTGGTAGACTGCAGAAAACACCTCAGGACCTTGTGTTTTCCCCCCTGCCCCTCCCTTCACAGCTGAGCTGTTAAGGAAGGATCCATGAAGGAGCTGTGTAGCTCTGTAATGCATCAGCACAAGAAGCAGATGGGTGACAGACTCGCAGCCCCTGATTGCTGCTGCTTTTTCTCTTCAGCTGTGCTCAGCTGTCATCTTCAGGCTTGGGTTTTCCAGCTCTGGAGATGGTGTTTGTATATTCTGGGTCTGTGTAAGATTCTGAAATCTTTGTGCAACTCCCTGCAGGAGCCCTTTAGTCCCATGTGCTAGAGTTCCTGGGAGCCATCAGTGCCCAATTCTCAGTGGTGAGTGAGGTCAGGTCTTTTGCTGGAGATCAGGGACTGAACGCAGTAGTGGTCAGCTGTCTGGTCCAGACAGGGATTTTGCCCTCTTTAATTTCTCCTCATGTGGAGAAGCCATGAGGAGTTGAGGAGGCAGGAGGTGATTGCCCTGGCAGTGAGCAGCACCCATTGTACCTTCACCTCCAGCTCTGAGCCACTTCTTTCTTCCTGGCAACAGGAGAGGCTTTTCCTATTAACCATGCTAAAAGCTCTATATTTCCTACCAACCTGCTCATTGAGCTCTGCCATCCACTGCTCTGCATCCGTTTGTTTCCCAAATGGCAGAAGCAAGAGCCAGCATGAGGCCAGGGGGAGGTTTAGGAGAAATGCTCATTCCCAGGGATGAGACACAGAGCACTGTGAGCTGGCCTGACCTGGGCCAGTGGCCATCTCAGCCCTGGGAACTGGTTCCTGAAACCAACACCCGCCTGGGGGACAGGGTGGTGGGGAGGGTGAGAATTTAACAGTCAGAAAATGTCTAAGGTCCTGGGAAGCTCAGTCCTAGGCAGAGAATTTGCTGCAAAAAATCCTTCTCAGTGGTGGCCCAGCAGCATTTCTGGAGAATCCCAAAGGACTTCTCTTCCGTTCTGGTAGTCTAAATTTGGCAGCTGGCCCTTTTTTACAGAAACAGCTGTTGCTTTTGCTCTTCAGAAATGTAAAGAAGCCAGTTCCTATATATAATGGGTGGCATCCTCCCAGCTTTCTTTAACAGGAAAAATATTAATACAATAATACAATTTAATTCTGGAAATTAGCATTTCCAGTGTATTTAAAATGGCTTCAGGGCTCCTTCTGGCCAGAGCAGAACAGCAGACTTGGTCTGCATGCCCATCTTTGCTGTGAGGATTGTCTGAGAAAATAGCCATCACTCAACCTTCCTGGGAGGGTAAATCTCTGTTCTGCTGCTGCTGGAGCAGGACTTGGTTGTTCACATCCTGTTCCACTCCTGGTTTTAAGGAAATCCTATTACTGGCCAAACCCTAAAGCTGAGATTATGTATCAGAAAGGACATAGCACAAAAGATATTATCAGATCTTAGCTGTAGCACTAAGATCTCTGTAGAGAGACCTGATAAGGTACCACACTCTGATTGAGGGGCCTTGTGTCTCTCCAGGGTTTTGCAGTGTAATTAAGCTGTGCAGCCATGGTCCCTACAAAGGGAGCAGCATAATGGTGCAGGGTGTGCTGTGATGGGAAGACATAATGCTCCTAAGCTCCCAGGCATTGCTCCCAGTGAAATGGGAGGGCTGTGGCTGAAAGTGGGTGAGCCAGGGGTGGTGAGGGTGATACAGCAAGCCCCATCTCAGAGAGGGTCTCTGGACAAGAGGTAAGTGCAAGGTTTGTAACCATTTACACACCTGTGACTATGGGAAGTTGGGTGGGAGTCTGGTGCTTTCCAAGCTTTGGAAAAATGAGAGAGATATGTCTGATTTTCTACATTAAGACCTTAATGGATTGCGTTGAAATGAAACCCTTACATCTCTTAGGTTTCTTTTAAAAGTTGTTTTTCACTGCGGATTCTCCTAGAATCATGGTTTTCCCTGGCACAAGGCTTCGTATGTGTGCTGCCTCATGGTCCATAACCCAGGGGCTCTGAGAAGCACTGTCTGAGGCCGGTGTAGTTGTCCTTCTTTCCTTCCACAGCTTTCTACTAGGCTTCCTAGGCCTTCTGCAGGGGTAGCTCACAGTCTCAGAACACTCTTGTGTCTTTTTCTTCTATTGGTAGCAATTAAAAAGCTTCAGTTTCAGAAAAACACCGGGCAGGGACATTCCTAATGTCAGAGCCATACCCCTGCTGCAAGGAGATGAAGGGCTGAGCCTGAGCCTTCATCTCCATTTTCAGAGTTACAGCCAGGGAGCACTTACTGCTAAAAGCCATGCAGATCCCAAGCAGAAAGCCCGGTGGTTTCCTACCATTTCTCTTCTCCCCACTTATCCATATGCCATTTCCTTACAGGCAGTGATTCCAGAGGCACTTACAGAAACAAGGGAAAGCCACAATCTGGGTGCCTGCTGGCAGCATCCTGTTCCCAGCCCCAGCAATGGATGTAAAATAAACATCAGTCCCTATAATGTGCTCTGTGTTCCTGTCAGAGCCTCTGGGAGCAGTTGCACTGCACTTAATGAACACTTTCCCTTCTGGCTTTGCCTTTTCTAAGCAATATCCCCCACCTTAACAGTCAGAAACAGTCCTAGCAGATAGGAGGGCTGGCTACAGCCAGGCTGTGCAAGGAAACCCCACCCCACCACATTTCCTATGCAAGGAAAAGATTTTTTTACAGCTGTGCCTGAAGCAGGCATGTGTTAGGACACATTTCTCTAGCAGAAACTCATTGCTGTCAACAGCATGATGCCCTTAATGCCCCTGTGTTCTTTGGTGTGGCTCTGCCTAGGTAGAAACAGTTGTGGCATTTTTTTTCCTGTTTAGTTTTTGGGTTTCTTTTTGGTTGGTGCTTTTTTGCCTTTGGGGAGACAGGGAGGGGGTGGGATTTTCATCCTATCACTGAAGTCCAGGAGAGTGCACTGGAGGAGCAATGAAGTAAAGCCTGAATTTTATGCTAATTGATAAGTGTCAGGCATTTGCTTTACATGGACCCAACTTTGCTTCAGTGCTCCTGAAGCCTTTTTATTGGGAATGGTAGGCAAGGAGATAAAAATCAGTCGTTTGGTTTCCAGCATGTGGAAAACTCTCTCCTGCACCAAGAGAATCCTTGTCCATGTCTAGGAGCTCCTTGCTCATCCTTTCATCACAGCATTTGTCCCATCACTCTGCCCAGAGGATGAGCAGCCTCACACAGGTCTGGCCTCTGCCTTTTTTTCCTCCTGCAGACTCTCCCTTCTCCACCACTGATTTTTCCTTTCCACTCCCACAAAGCAAAGGGCCTTTCTGTGGTCTCACACCCCACACTGCTGCCAGTACCTTTCCTCAGCTGCTCTCATCAACCTGAGGCTGCCTTGCAAGTGCCTCAGGGAGATTCTCAGTATCTCCTCCATCCTGTCATCCCTGAGTTTTAACAATGTCTTCTTTTTTCCCCCCATTTCCACCACAGGGACATCCTGAAAAGTGGAGGCACAGCTGTGGATGCTGCCATTGCTGGGTTGATCTGCACTGCAGTGATGAACCCTCAGAGTTCAGGCCTGGGTGGTGGGGTCATATTCACCATCTATAATGCCAGCACAGGTACGTGCAGCCCTGGCCTCTCCATGTGCCTCATCTCCCTGCAGACACTCAGCTGCCTTGGAGAAGTTAGAATCCTTCATGTTCTCTCTGAGATTTTTTTTAATAAAATGCAGCATCTGAACTACTCTTTGGCTCTTACCCCAAAGCATCTGTTACAGGGAGTGCATCTTTCCACAGCAAGAACAAGGAGAGGGTGAGGGGGGGATGAGCTTTAGATATAAACCAAACTGTGCCTCACCTTCCCCCTTCAAACAATCCCAAATTTCATTTCCAAGTCCCACAGGTGACAGTGCAGCACGGTGTGAGTGGTGCCTCAGAGGCAGGTGGGAGCAGAGCAAGGCACAGATGCTGGCAATGAGCAACATGGGGCTGGGGTGGCTCAGTGAGCCCTGGGGCTGGGACCTGGGGTCTCTCCCTGCATCAGCAGCTCAGGCAGTACCCCGAGCACTGTGAGAGACTTCCTGTCCCAGGTGATGCATCTTCCCTTCAGAAATCTAATCCTTGCAATACTCACAGCCTGCTGGGAAGCCCTTCTGTGTCTGGCTCAACCCCTAGTGTTGTGTTCTTGGTTTTATGGTTTTTTAATGTGGTTTTTTTTTTTCTTTAATTACCTTGACTCCCAAAATGCCCTAGAGCTTATGAATCTAAGCAGTCAAATCAACACTGAACACAACAGCAATACTGTAGTTTTAAAACCTTGCTGAGTGGTCTCACTGGAAATGCTTGGGTGTATCTTATGCAATAGCATAATTTGGCAAAACACCTGTATTTTTTTTTTTCCTTTTGTCAAAGCCATGTAACTTTGTTTCCTACCAGCAGTCTTCTGCTACCTGAGTTACCCTGCTGCACAGAGCCACAGGTGGCTACACACAGCTCGGGTGCTTGGTGCACCAGGTAGCACTGTGGGCTTCTGCAACACAGCTGCATCTGCATCCTGAGCCAGGAAAAGAGAGCTACAGGGCAGAGAAGGAGACAAAAGAATAGGCTAGACCTGAAACATGAGTGTGTACAGGTGAGGTATCAGGAAAACAATGTCATGCAGTCCCCCTTCTCCTTTGCAGGAACAGTTGAGGTGATCAATGCCCGTGAGACCGTCCCCCGGGTGTTTCCCCGTGATTTGCTCTCTGGCTGTGCTGCTGGTTTCCCCATAGGTAAGGACACAGACTGGGCCAGGAGGGCTCTGTAGCCTCACGGTGTGCAGTGCAGAAGCTCACTGTGGGGGAACTGAGCACCTTACTGATTTTATCTGAAGGTCTGTTGCATTGCTCATGCTCTTCTTTAACTGATTTTTCAAAAGCAAGAAAAATCACTGCATGCATAAAATCCCTGAATCATTGGAACATCTGCAGCTTGACTAGGGAGGGGTTGGGGAGCACAGTGTGAGGAGAAATCATTACCCAACTTCTGTTCTTAGGAAGTCTGCATTTCAAGATCAGATTTTCCAAAGCACTCGTTTCCCATCAGTTCTTAAAGAGAAAATAAGCTGCTCAGGCTTTTCACTGTGCACCTCTGAGCCTGGATCCAGTTTCTCTACAGTGCTTCTCCTAGGCAGTAAAAGAAATACATGAACTGGAAAAGGAAATGAAAAAAAACCCACAGAACATAATCCTGCTTTTAGAACCCTTAGTCCTGCCTGTACAAATCCACACTTCCACTACAGAGAGTTGAAACCCACAGGCCAGTGACAGAGTGGGGGTGACTTTGCCATTCTGCTCCCCAGGTCCCCACTGGATTGCTGTACCAGGAGAAATCCGTGGGTACGAAGCAGCCCACAGGCGACACGGCCGCTTGCCATGGAAAGCCCTGTTTGAACCAACCATCAAGCTCCTCTCAGAGCCCCTTGTCATTTCCCCAGTTCTGGACAAGATAATCCATCACCAGGCCTTCTCCAGTGTGGGAAAAAGTCTGTGGTAAGACCAGTGAATTAAATTGTGGTGTGACAACCACTTTTCCCTCAGATTCAGCCCCTTCCTCTGACATGCTGATATGGAGGACAGGCTGCTGCTGTGGCTTCTGCTCAGTAAATATTTGCTATGGAGAGGGAGGGAATAATAGAATGGTTTTTTTTTCCTGTCCACAACTTTTTTTTAAATAATTTAGAATGGCTTGGCACAGCAACACCACCTGCTAAGCACATCTGCTCATGAAGAGGAGCTGGCTGTATGTGGCCTGCCTCTGTCTGTGTGGAAATCATCCCCTAACAGCCTGGCCGTACAGCAGACACTCATTTGGAGAAGCTCTACTGACCTGAGCCCGGGTCAAACATTAGGTCCTGTGGAGGAAACTTTGTCTGGGGAAGGGGTTGCCTGGTGCCTGGGTAGCAGTCGGATGAGAATAATGTTTCTCTGTAGACTGCAGAGAGGCACTTGGGAAGTACACAGCAGCACAAACCAAAGCAGTTTTGGGAAGGAAAAAGAGACCTGCCCTGGGGACAGAATAAGCACGTGCTGTAAAACTGATGGATGATGTTCTTTAACAGCCCACTGATCTGTGACGGTCAAAGGTTTTTGAAGCATGGAGAGACCTTCAGGTGGCCAGCTCTGCAGCAAACACTGAGAGCTATAGCGGAAAATGGAGCTGCAGCATTTTATGAAGGACAGATAGGAAAGGCCCTGGTGGAGGACATTAGGAAGGCTGGTAGGTAGCAGCTACAGTTAATGCTAACAGACAGCCCTATCCCAGCCAACAGTCGGTACCAGGGGAAAGCCAACACATGCCATCTGCTTGCCACTTGGGGTGGTACCTGGCATGGGAGGGGGCCACCTTTCCCCAGTTCTTAAAACTCAGGCCCAGAAGCTAAGAGTCACCTATAGCTCTGGGATTCACCCATAGTGCTCATGCACTTGCCTCTCCAGCTCCCTTAGGCTTTGTCATGTCCTGGGGTTTGGCAGTAGAAGTAGACACGTGAAGACATTGCTGTGCTTGGTGGAAGAAATTTGGAGTACTCAGGGATGGCTCTTCACAAGCTTTGCCAAGGTTCTGCTGTAGGCAAAAGCCTAGGAGAAGTTACTGTGCTAATGCCTGCTACCCATCTGGTTTTCTCTTCAAGGGTCCAGTATCTCACTAGAGGACCTTCAAGCATACAAAGCTGATGTGTCCTCACCTCTGAATATTACCCTGAACAATCACACCACAGTGTTTTCTCCTGGACCCCCCATGGGAGGTGCTGTGCTGATGTTAATCCTCAAGATATTGGAAGGTAAATTCCTGAGGGAAAAGGGGCAACAAAGAGCATTGCTGTAGAGCAGCAGGAAAGTAATGGACTTGATAAACCAGAACGGGCCCCAAAACAGCAGCGTAACCATGCTATGCAGCAGGATAAACCACAGCTGCTGCACAGACCAGAGAATACTCAATCTTCCCAAGGCTTCAAGAGGAAGTCACAGTGGAAGTTAGTACTTGGTTGTTTCTGTGCCCACATCCTGCTAAAGTATAGGGAAAACTTGATAAGAACTGGGATGGGAAAAGCAGAATCTTCAAATTTTTTTTTTTTTTTTTTTTTTTACATTTTTTGAAAGAAACACATTGCCTTGAGTCTATTAACAAAATTATTTACTCCTGCTCTGTAGAATATAACCTTCATGAGGCATCACTGGCAACCCCTAAAGACAAAGTGGAAACCTACCATCACATTGCAGAGGCCTTGAAGTTTGGCAATATGCTGAAGCCCCTGATGAGTGACCCGGCCTTCTCCGAAGCTCAGGTGAGCTGGCACACAGGGCAGCCAGAGACACCCACAGCACTGGCAGCTTCTTCAGCCCTGCTGCTTGACAGGGAGGGAGCAGGGAAGTCTGTTTTGTTTTTTAAACCTGTATTGTCACCAGCTCATTATAGCCTGGGTGCTAAGCCCTCAAGCAGGCCACTGTTTCCCAAACTATCCTGCCTGCCAGCACAGTGCTGCAGTACCAAGTGGTGCTCTGACACCCTCCTGCTTTGCAGCAGAGACAGGCTTAGGCTGTTTCCTTTGTCTGCAGTTTCTGCTCAGCTGCAGGCTGGTACACACTTGGCTGATGGGGATGTGCACATGCTTGTGCCAATGCTGAGATGACCCAGTACTGAGCTTGTTTCATTCTGTGTGATGAGACTGGCTTTGGGGCTCAGGCTGGGGCTGATGCTGCCATTGCAAGCCCTGAACTCTGACTGCTGGGGAGGAATTCCCCAACCCCAGGCTTCCTTATGCTCCAAGACTGACTGCCCTCTGCTTTCCTGACACAAGCTCAATGTCCTTGCTGTGACTGCAGGTGCCAGTGGGGACCGTGCTGTCTGACAAGATTGCTGACCTTGCTAGGGGCCGGATAGATGACAGTGGTGACCATCCCCTCAGCCACTACAACTTGTTTGGCTCCACCTACAACCACACGTACAAAAGCAAGGGCACAAGCCACATCTCTGTGCTCTCTGCAGATGGCAGCGCTGTGTCCGCCACCAGCACCATCAACTACCCGTGAGTAGCCAGGGGGTTGGTAACTGAGTCCCACAGGCCACACAGCAGGTTCCCAGGAGCCTGCAAGGGCTGTTTATAAATACAGAAGCTTTGGGCTTCACAGATTTGGGCAGTCTCTTACTCATCAATGCCTTTTTGTGTGCCAGCAAAGGTCTTTGAGTATCAGTCCAAAGGAACATCACAGTTCACAAAGTTGTAACAACTTGCTGAGCTTCTGTGAGTTGAGCAAATCCCCACATCCACTGCTAACAAGGAGTTTATCTCTGGCTCCAGCACAGCAGCACAAATACCTTTTGGTTGCCCAGCTGGGGCTGGTGTGGGTTGGGAGGAGACAGAGGGAACCCATGGGGTGCCACATTCAGTTAATGTCACCCACAGTAGCAGAGCACTGGTCACTAACAGGCTGCTGCTTTCCTCCCCTGCAGGTTTGGCTCCTTTGTGTATTCTAACCAAACTGGGATCATTTTAAACAACGAACTTGCTGATTTCTGCATAGCAAACAGAAGCATTAAGCCAGGTGAGCACTTTCACCCTCAGAATAAAACACATGGCCAGGAGATGGATATGCAAGCTATGTACCAGTGGGCAGGGACTTGCTGTAAACTGCAGGTACTCTTGCCCTTCTGGGGTCTGGATGAGAGCAAATTTGTTTGGGATTCATAGAGGACAAAGCCCTGTAGTGTGTCTGTGTCTAAGAGCCTATGTCAGATGGAAACATGTAAGCTTTGGTTTCTCACCAGGGAAATCAGAGATTAAAAAAAAACAACTTGAAGCTGATGGTTGATTGATGGGGAGGGAAAAAGTGAAGAAACTACTGCTAAGACAAGCTTGCTGACTTTTCAGCCTTACCTATAAAAGTAT
The DNA here is from genome assembly GCF_003957555.1 of Calypte anna. Taxonomy (NCBI): domain Eukaryota; kingdom Metazoa; phylum Chordata; class Aves; order Apodiformes; family Trochilidae; genus Calypte; species Calypte anna. The sequence continues at coordinate 9,141,291 of NC_044261.1, forward strand.
ACAGTTGCATGCACAGTTGGGAAATGCTATACATTTACCTTAAGTTCTGTAACAGCTGTGCTGATGCAGACACATTGCTCTGTGAAATAAACTCTCCCTGATGCACTCTCCCTTGGGTCTGCTGAGAGAGAGGGTGTCAGTCCTGTGATGGCAGGATTGCTGCTGATGGGTCCTCAGCTGGCTTGAATGGGCTGCACCAAGTTCTGAATGCTTGAAGGCTGCCCTGTTCTGCACCAAGAGATGTTTCCTATTTAGCTTGTGCCAGAAAGCTCCGGTTTCTTGTGAGATGGGGTCTCAGCACAAGGAAAGTAATTTTCTGGAAAACTTGAGCTTCTTGAGCAGCACCTTGGTTTTGCCATGGGTGAGATACAAGAAGAAGGTTTACAAGAAGAGTGAGGTAGATAAACTTGTGTCTCTCCAGCCCCCTTACCAGCCACAGGGGAGGAATAACACTCTCTGCCTCTGCTCTAGGAGAGAAGCCTCCCTCAGCAATGGTGCCTTCCATCCTCATCTCCAAGACAGGAGACATGCTGGTGATTGGAGGAGGTGGTGGGGCCTGGATTATCAGTGCTACTGCTCTGGTGAGTGAACAGGTACTACCCAGGAACACCTTCCACTGAGCAAGGGGACCACACACTGGCCTGCACAAAAGGAATTACTTTGCTGCTGCCAGTGAAAAGGTCCTGCTGCAGACTCAGCCTATCCTCACTTTCTTGCCTCTAGCGTTGCTGTGGCAAGTTCCTGCTGTTTCTTTTAATTGTTTTTTGAAAGGGAAGAAGTTAGAGCAGTCAAATAGCAAGTTTCGAAGTTCTTAGGATGAGACAGTTACTGTGAAAAACCCTGGGGCCCCCAGAAGAACCTGGTAAGTTCTGTGATGGAAAGAACAAGAAAAGCAGAAAACCAACACCCCACATATACACAGAGTAACAAAGTGTAACAAAAATGAGCTTTTCAAAGCACAAAGTCTAACAAACACCTTGCTCAGTAATCAAGAAATGAAGACAGAGAAGACGACAAGAGGAAAAAGGGGACTTATTTCTTAATTGTTCTTCAACTGGAGAGCAGCATGGGAAGGAGTCTGTGCTAGGACCTGATCTGAAAATAGAAAGGACAACCACCAGTAGAAAGATGTAAAATCCACCAGTACCTATCGAATTTCAGGACACCAAAATGCTTCCCTTGAGCCAAAATGGAAAGTATAACTGTGTGCTTACCCTATTCTTGTATTTGCCCTGGACATCTGCTACTGGTGACCATGAAGACCCTTTAATTAGCCTTAAAAGGCAATTAAACACTAAAAAGGCTGCCCAGGAAGGTGGCTGAATAACCATCCCTGGAGTTGTTCAAAAGACATCGAGATGTGGTGCTTAGGAAGAAGGTTTAAGCACTGGACTCGGTAGAGTGAGGGTGATGGTTGGCAGAGTTAGGTTATGGTTAGACTCAGTGATCTGAGAAGCCTTTTCCAACCAGGATGATTTTGTGAAGACACAGACCAGGTCAGCAGGACTGCTGGTTTAACTCAGTGCAGCCTCTCTTGCAGCCCAGGTTTGCCCCATCCTGCAGGCAGGGTTTACAGGTGAGCTGGTCTGGCTGAACAGAGCATGGCAGCCTGTGACTCTTGAGCATCTCCAGTCTGTCAGTGTGGGCTTTGTTTCATTGCAGGCCATCATAAACAAGCTGTGGCTTGGCTATGACTTGGAACATGCCATTTCAGCTCCCACCATGCATACTGAAGGTGACAAGATTCTGTTTGAGAAACACTTCAGTGAGGTGAGTAGCCTTGTTTCCATCTTCTTGTCTTCTCTTCTTGGTAAGAAGAAGATCGCCTCTGTAACTCTCCTGAATAATTTTACTTCTAGCTAATCTCCTTGCTTACATCTTACTTTCTAAACTTAAACCCATATACACATCCCTGGTGACACCAAAACCTCAGGCCCCTGCCCCATTCACTCCATTTCCTCTTCTTTATCCTTACAGGAGGTTAGGACTGGCCTGCTGGGAAGAGGACATAAAGAAGAGAAAGCTAAATTTTCAATGAATGTTGTGCAGGGAATTTCCAAGGAAGGAAAATGCATTTCTGCTTACTCTGATAAAAGGAAGCTGGGGAAGTCAGCTGGTTATTAGCTTGCAATGCCACCACAACTCACAAAACCACAGGGGAAAACTAGATTCAGACCATGCTTTGGCTTGGACTTGCCAGTGCTGCCTGTTCAAATCAGGATGCCAGCTGGACTGTGGGAAAAACTTGTGATTTGCAGTTGTGTGATTCCAATAAGCTGCAAGGCACCCTCAGGCAGTACAAGGGCAGGTCAGCCTACATCCTCCATTACTTATGTGATTCCATATGAAAAACGTAATTTTTGAGCACATCAGCTATTCCAAATAAGAGAATACTGAATGGGAAAGGAAAATTGGTTCAAACCCCACTGGGAACACTGTGAAATCACCAGCTGTATCTGCCATTCCTGCTGGAGAGTCTCAGTTAAGAGCAGCATTGGTTTATTTCTGGTTGTTGCCACAGTAAGCTTATTATTATGGGGGCTCAGCAATGTGAAATGAGTAACTGTGCTGGTTATAAGGATTACAAGAAGTTGTCTGTAGGGTCAGGATTTTAAAATCTTAAGCATCTGGGCTTAGAGGGTAGGTTTAGAAAGGGAAGAGAGCAAAACTCCACTCTCCCTCTTGGTTTTCCCATCCACATCAGCCCTACTTTTCCCAAAGGCAGCAGATGGAATCAGTGCACTACAGCACAAGTCTGCACATGCCCTGGGGATGCAAAAGGCCCCACTAGTTCAGAGTAACTGAGCTGAACCTTGCTTCAGCCCTTGCACACTGGTGACTTTGGGAGTGAGGCTCCCATGGGGTGATGCCTCTGGGAGGGACAGGCTTCTGCGTTGCTCCTGGGGTCACCTCTCCCTGTGGTGAGAGGAGTCTCAATCTCTGCCAGTTCTCACTCCTGCAAGAGAGAAGTCATTTGGGAAGGCAGGTGAGGAGTGCAGGGGAATACTTGTTGGGTTTAGAAGCTTTTTAACTTTCTCCCAAGTGCAACAGATACAGAAGACTTCACTTGTAGCCATGAGCTGAGCCTGCCCAGGCAAACCCCAGGACTAGCAGAAACTGGCAGAAGACTCTTCTCCCATAGCCTAAGCACATGCTCCAACTCCCTGTTTACCATGACTGGTCTCTAGTGTTCCCATAAGATCACAAGAAATTAGGGCTGCTTAGGGCCTGTCACAAAGAGAGAAAACTTCTGGAGGAGAGACCTGAACCCATGCAACTGGATGCAAACGTTCTTTTGCAGTTACCCCATAACTTGGCCCTTGCTCAGAATGGCCAAGGTTATTTTGAAATGGCCAAGAGAATCAAGCATTTAAAAAAAACCACCAAGAAAACCCCAAAGTTCTTCACAAATACCCAGAGGCAAGGTCCCACACTCCCCTATGGACACAGTCAGTATTGTGTGTGTGTGTTTCTGGTGAAGTGAAGCCAAACCAACAAGACACTAGCAGAGCCCTCCCCTTCACATGTTTGTTCTTACCTCACACACAGCCCATGGCATTCTTAGTACACAAGCAACTAAAATCCCTCTGTATCAGAGCACATGGTATTAAAAAAAACAAAAGACCAAACCAGGATGTGGCCATCCACACACAGACATCCTTGCAAGCAAGGCCAGACAGGCTTTAAGTCAACATTCCTACCCATGAAGTCTGTCCAATGAAGCCTCCTGACATCTCAGTCTTCCCTTCCATTTTAAATGGTGCTCTGAGTGAAGCTGACCAGAGCCAGACCTGTGTTCTCCTTCCAAAGCTGAACATTAAGTACTATAATATGACCACAGCTGTATCAAAGCTTAATGAAAAAGTATTCCTAAATTACCAGATCATAACCACGAGCACTTAATCATGCATCTGAAAGACAAGATATGTACAGAGCCAGCACTGTGTCCCCCACTATTTCCTCCTCCAAGTGGGATTTCTCTTCAAGTTCAGGAAGAACTACTGTGTTCCCATCAGATCTGCTTAGTGAAGCCACAGAAGTGGGCCAGCACCCTGTTAGACAGCATTACAGTACTGCTGAATGTGAAGAGAGAAAGGGAAAAGCCCTGAAGTTTTTTTTCAGGGGCTCACTATTTATGTTCATTTGAAAGGGACCACATTGGGTGGTTTTGGTAATCATATTCCACCTACATAATTTGCTGAGGTTTTCTACTTTCTTTAACTCTCTTACCTCAGCTACCAGGTCTTGGGTTCACTGTTTCTAGTTGACAGAAATGACATCCCAGTTGTAGAGCTGTCAGAGGGGAAGCACTTACAGGCACCAGACACCATCTGCAGGTCACATTTCAGGTCCAGACTAACCAGATTGGATGCTGGCTTTAGGAAGATCTGTAGTTACTTCTAGGTAGCCCAACTGAGCTTTGAGTTTACAAAAAAACCACTTGAGAATAGCACTGGCTGGAAATTTCCCTATTAGGCTGCAGGGCAGCCTTCAGCAGTGCCCTGGGCCATACATACTCCAGTAATGGTTTTGCCAACAGAAAACCCAAGGCACCAAGTAACTAAGCCCCCCACTCACCTTCACTTCTGACACACCACACTTCTGTGGTGCAGTAGCTCCATAAAGCTTGTTCCCACCACAAAGACATGGGAATATTACCTGTAATCCAGCACTCACTGCCATTTAACTACTTTGCTACTAACATTGAAACTGAGCCAGTTAATTAACTCGTTTTAAACCCCACCACGTCTTTAGTTTGCAAGACAGAAAGGGTGCAGATCTCTCACTGCAGCAGAGACTTCCAGTCCTGTAGCCCTCACTAACAAACATCTAGTGAAGCTGAGGGATTGCACCCCCCCCCCCCTTAGCACCTCTGCCCTTGCCCTGCCACCTCATCACCACTGCTGAGATTTGCTTGGGTCAAGGCTCCCCAGTATGGCCTTTCCCCATTCATGCTCATGCCAGCAAGAGAGCATTATTTTTGTACTTAGTTGACTCACACAGACTTTTAAAGCACCATTGTACAGAAGTCTTTAAATTATATTTTTAATAAAATGTTTTTAAACCTGTCTGGGAATTTCTCCTCTAAAACTTGTTGCCTAGCCTAACACTGAAGCAAGAAAAAAAAAATCCACTTCTGCAGAGTCAAGAATTCAAGTGCATTTGTAAGAATCATTTTCAACAGAGGCGTTGTTAGCACTGGCAAAATCTGTGATTTCTAAATGGGAAGCTTTGTAACATAGTTTATAAATAATAGGGGAATTTTCTGACCTGCTAGAAGGAATTCAGGAACATAAGGAAGACTGCTGTACCATGAACTGGTAGAAGCAGCCCAGAAGCAGTAACTCAAACTTCTTTCAGAAAGCAGCTTTGTCTAAGAGTCATTTCCTGGAAAGCAGTTACCTTCCAGTTTCAGAGCACAAGCTTTTTCTATTGCAGTTCAGACTATTGTGACTGCAAGGTTTCAACAAGCTGATTTGTTGTGCAATAGTTTTGTCTGCTTCTCAGATGACACTTGGCCAAGAAAGCTCAGCTAGCCCTAAGGCTAATGGGCCAGGGATTTCCAACAAATAGCAGCTGATGCTCTTCCACAGCCAAACTTCTATCAAAGCTCCCTAAAATGCACTGCAAACTGGATTTGAACAGCAGCCTGACACTCAGTGGCATCTATCATGGAATTACAAGAAGCAGAAAAGTCCAAGTCTTAGTTCAGCAATAAAAGGATAAAGATTTGGCACCAAACCAATCTCATTCTTAAAGGACCACAACAAATCTAAGCTATTCACAGTCACTGCCTTAGCTGCACCTAACACACCATCAATAACAGCTCAGGGTAAAAGAGCACAGAGCACCTCTCAGGCAGCTCTTGGTTAAAGCCACTCAGTGGGAGTGATAAAAGCAGATACAGATGTCAAGGTCATGACTGATTTAAACATGATCAAGCTATCTTTTTGTTCCTTAAAACTAGACTCTCCTCAATTCCAGAAACTACTGGCAAAGAGAGGGTGTCTGATACCCAAGTGTCAGTCTTTCATTTTCTCATCAGTGCATTCTGTATTTTCAGATTCTTGCACACTGACAAGAAGTTTCAACAAGCCGAACAGATGAGTTCAATTACTGTTAATTGTGTTTCAAGGACTTGATAAACATTCCGAGAACTTGGTAACATTCTGGAAAATTTAGTTTTGATCTCAGGCTAAGTTCATCTGATGTTATGTATTAGTCCATGCTGGTAGGTGAACACCAAAACCCCCCCTCATCCATAGGCACAGACACTCTTAGCTGTTCCATATAAGACATGGATTTCTCAGAGCTCATTAACTGTATGATTAATGTTCACTTACCTTCAAACAGGAGTAGTTGCACCATGCCTTTCTTTAGAGGTCTCATTTCCTCAGGCTGTGGTATTCTGGGCCTGCAGTATGATGTGTTAAAAGCAAACTGGAAAAAAATCAAGCTTTTGGATACTTAAGTTTTGGGGTTTTTTTTTACTCATAGTTTAATCAAAGGAGAGAACAACAACAAAAAAATCTCTGGACAGCTTCTTTCCCACAGATTTTGCCATCCTTTTTGGCAATAGCAACTGTGCAGGCAAGAAAAATGTGACTCCGTATGTATTTATTTTAGTTGTGCTCAGAGTTTTACAGGTAGCATCTTCCCTTTAGACCTTCTCAACAGAAATATAAAAAAGTTTGAAGCCACTTGCCCATTTACCCACTCATCTCTGATAATCAACAGAAGTGAAAAGCAGAAACATCTCATTAAAGAAAGAGTGGTGAGTTTGTGAAGGTTTATCCCAGTCTAGAGCTGGGCTTCCTGCTATGGCACAGATCTGTGTTTGTGATTTAGAAAACCCAGCCCCTAAAGTCCTGAAACTCCCATCTACTCAACAGTAAACAAATCTCTAGCAGTGACAGGGACATTCCCGATAGCTGACACTGTGCAAGGGAAACCCTTCCTGCAGCTTGGGTGAGCTGGACCTTCTTCAGAAGCTCTGGGTACCCAATCTATCTTCATGGGATGGAGAGGAGGCAGGGAACAAACTCTTCAAGGCAAAACAGACTCTTCAAGTAAGTACTGCACATCCTGGCAGACATGCCTGGCTAAGCAGACTGCTGTGGCATGAGGCACTGCGGTCATGGCTGTAGAGAACTGTCCCAGCTCTGTCACTAGAACCACAGGTAAATTTGTTCTCTTTCCTGTGAGAAGTCCCTGAGTTGCAGACCTAAAGGATCTTCCCCCCAAACACACCTCAGTGTCACGAGACCACTGAAAAAAGGAGCTGAGCCATGTCAGTAGCCTGCAGGGAAGCCTCCTTTCCGGGAATCGGAGGCTGCAGCCCATCCTTCATCTGTTCTGAGAATGGCCTGAACAACCGCCCCGCCGCTCACCCGCGTCGTCTCGTGTTTTCTCTTCTTCAGTTCTTCTTCTACACCCTGCAATGCAGAAGTGAATGAGGACAACAGGAGACAGGGACTGCACACGTGCTCTGCACCACAACCTGCATCCTCCATGACTGCCCAAGCGTTCGGTGCCCGTATTGGGCAGGGACTGCAATGCTACATGCTGATCCTCCTCTTCCCTTTGCTTTCTGGGCTTCCCTGCTTTTGAAGAAGTGGAACTGAGGAGATGTGGCATTTGTTGTGCTGTGTTGGCTACCAGTGGTGTTCCTGGTCACAGAGCATTCTGCCTCAGATATTCATATACCAACAGCAAGAACTGATGGATCCTCTTTGAGACTGGGGGAAAGCACAGCACTTGCAGAGAGCACTTTGGACATCATTCCAGGTGCAGGCAGGCATCTCAACTGTTACCTTAATGAGAAGCTAATCAAAGGAGGATCTTCTGCACAGTTTGATGAAGAAAAATGCCTTATGTAGGAGTGTTTTCACTCATACAGAGATGTGGCATGATACTACCTCTGTCTTGGGCCTTTGGGATGTGTAATTCCTCAGGGTGAATGAAGCTGCCACCTCAGGTGAGTGGTGTGCAGAGTGAGGCAGATCCTGCCATTATCTCTCAGGCTCACAGTGCTGCACAGAGACCTTTACTCTGAAAATATAACCAAGCTTGTTCTTGGGTCCCTCTGTGAATCTTCCCTTGCTGGCTCTACCAGTGCTTCAGCATTCATGAGGAGGTTGTGCAATTGGTCAAGAGTTTCCTGAGGGTCACTGGATTTCAACTACTGGATGGTTTGGACCCTGATGATGCTTCCTATTTTGCAAGTCCTTTGAGCCAAACTACATCACTAGAAGATACATGCCCCCAGATGCAGGTCACACCTCAGTGCAGTAGGCCTTAAACCCATGAGACTGAGACTAAATGTACACTTAACTGTGACACTACTTGACCTGTACCAGCTGTAATACTGCTCACATAGGAACATTTGGCAAAGCCTCATGATTTTCCCCAGGTGCATGCCTTCCAAACACCAGGAGCCCAGCACCTGACAAGAAATTCATGCACACCCCAGACTCCAGCTAGACAAACCTCCTCTATTTGCTGCTCAAGCTCCGTGATACTGGGAAACAGCTGATCATGAAATCTGGGCTCTTCCACTGCTTTCTTCACATCGTAACCAAACCAGATGGAATTGATGATCACCTATGAGAAGCAAAAAGCCTTAATGTTACTTATTTGTTCAAAGAGACCTGACCCTTGTAGCAACACAGGCTGAGGGATGCTCCCCTGAGCACACAAAAGGCATCATTCCTGGTTCCTGCTGCTTTCAGCAGTCCCTGCCTTGGCTGAGCAAAACACAGGTACAGTGTGGCAAGTCAGCTTGTATATGCTCTCCCACACAGAGAGATCATGACTTCATAAAATTAACATAGTAAAAGGCTCAGATCCTCAAGCTGTTGTGGTTAGGTTTATGCTGCTGTGATTAAGCTAGTATAGCTTAGTTACACACACAGCAAACACAGAGCTACAGCTTCTGGCTACTGTGCAACCAGTTTCCTTAAACCTGGCTCATCTCTAAAGGCTGAAATTGCAGGCTGGAGCTGCTGGCAAGGGAAAATAGCCTCAGGATCAAGTGCTTAGAAAGCTGCTCACAGCAGTTTTTATGGAGATGTCTCCACTACCTCAGCTAAAAAGCAGGATTCAGCCAGGTGCTCTGAACTGCTGTGTCTGCTGGTGCAGGAGACAGCTTTCCCATGCAATCACTTTTGGTCTAGCTGGGCCTTTGAATGGCTGCTACAGAGAGCCTGTCTGTCAGATGTCCTGACACCAAGCCTGGACTAAGTTCTTAGTTTCTCTGTGTGATTTTCATCCAAGGTTTACCATGTTGGATTGGAATGTTTCTGAACTAGATGAAGAGACTACTTCATAAAGATCAAAGCTAAACTGAAGTCACAAATCTCCAAGTGGTAAGAACAACTTGCCAAAGCAAAAGACCTGGAGTCACTGAAGGAAGTAACTTAAGAGACCCTTTGTAGCTCTTGGAGGAGTTGGCATTGAAAGTCTGGCCCTCAGAAGGCCAGGCAGGAACTGCCCTTACAGGCCCCTGGCCCAAAGCTGAGAGCCACAGCCATGGTCATGTCACAGGTGGAGACTTGAGTCCCTTACCCAAACACTGCCTCTCCCCCAGTGTGTTTTGCCTCAGCCTCCTCCCATGCTGGCCCATGCCATCACATACCAGAGCTGTTGCTGTGGTTATTTTTGTTCCTCCAGAAGCACCAACCACCATCTTGACCTTTTTCATCTTATCCACCAAGATGGAGGGGCACATAGAGGACATTGGTTGTTTACCTGTTGGGGATAAAGATGGAACAGAAGCTCAGCTTTCCACCTTCAGCTTACAAACTGCCAGCTCCTGCTCCATGTCTAAACCCAGAGCCTCAGTATCCACCTTCATGTGTCTTCTCCAGCCCCTGAGAATCCCACTATCACCAGTACCCACCTCCTTCTTGGTCCTGCAGTGTAAAGCTTAACCCTTGTCCCTCACACAGAGGCTGAAGGTGCCTTTCTCCACAGTCCTGCCCCAGATGGGAATGTCTGAGAAGCACCATGGAACTTTCCTTCCTGCCCTTTCACTTTGCTGCCCCTTTCCAAAGCAGAGGGTTCAGGAGGGCAGCAGAATCCCAGATTCTGCTTTAGCAGAATGGCTTTAGCAGCAGTGAGATGGGTCTGCAGGAAGCAGTGGTGGAGCAGGCAGGGAGCCTGCTTTAGGTACATGAACTGGGTCTGTGCAGACCTTCCTTACAGCCCCCAAGGCAGAACAGGCTGGGCTGGGCCACCTAATATTTACAGCAGCTCCTGCTGCTGCCTCCCTCTCAAATCAGTTCAAAGAAACCCAAATTATTCTATGATTCTATGAATCTTTTGCAGCCCCAAGTCATCTCACTTGATATTTGCTTGGGAAAGGATTTCTGGCTGTTGGAAGGAGGCTTGCATAAGCAAGGGTGTTTCTTAGGACAGCTTCTCCTCCTTCAGGATGCACCAGGAGCTGCTGGTTGTGTTTCTGAGCCAGGTGACTCACTTTTATCCCTGTTCTCTGCAGAAAGCTCTAGCTCTTGGGCCTGATGGCAGACATGCTGCAACCCACCCTGCAGACACCATAGTGTTAGTATGTGAGATAAAGCCAAAAGACTGAGTTAGGAAGGTAGTTTACAGCTACCTGGTGCTATGAAATTTGCTGGAGAAGGAGGGATCCCAAATCCATTGATAATGTAAGGTGAGCTGAAGTCATCCATCTCATCATTAAATAAGATTCCACTCACATTGGATAGCACATCAGAGCCAAAGCTAGACAAAAAGAAGTTGGCACAGACAAGTCAAAAGCAGAGCAAATCCAGGGAGAGATTGAGGTGAATTGCTGCAATCTGAAATCTGGGATTTGAGTGGAGTAACTCTCTGCTCCTTCCTGTTATGAAGGACACTTTGGCACCCCTTGGGGGAAGGAAGCAGTTTACACTGTGAGTACACAGCTACACAAAGAGGAAAGACAACCCAGGGCCCTGCTGTACAGCAACACTGCAAGGACCCCAAGGGGAAAACAGTACAGCAGCCAAAATCAGCCAATTCCCCTGCCAGGGGGGCAGTACTGCACCCCCTTCAGAGGCAGCACAGCTCAAAAGCTGGCACATTGTGCAATGATTGGGGTTTGCTTAGATTTGTGAAGCTGGAGATATTTTCTATGGACAAAAGGAACCTTCACCCCTCAGCTTCAGGCCATACACACAGAACACAGCTCTTCCTGACAGCACTCAAAGAGAAACACTGCACTCCCAGGCCAGTTGTTATTAGCTCAAATTCCTTCCAGATGCCCGGAAAATCAGAGCTGGCAGTGAGACCATTGTTTATGAGAAGATCCACATGCAGGGACTGTTTGGTGGGAGAACCCAACATGAGAGAGGACACATCTTTTCCTCTGACCCAACCACACAGGCCTCAGTGCTAAGAACTGACCCATCAACAGTGCTACCCACCACTACCCCCCCAGAGAGGTGACAGTTCAGAGATGTTTTATACCAACCACAGAATCACCACTAGGAAGATGGCAAAGGCCTACAGGGAAGTAATGTCTGAGCTCATACTATTGGTTGATGGTGCTGGTGGCGGACACAGCGCTGCCATCATCAGCCACAACGGAGAGGTGGGATGTACCAGCACTGTCCCTGGTGTAATACACTGGCTCATAGTAGTCAACAGGGTGGGAGGTGCTGTCTGTGATTTTCCTCCGCAGACTGTTCGCAAAGAACTCGGACGTCAGGTTTCTCAGTGCCTGTCAGAGAAACCCAGTGCAGTTACTCAGCAGATTAAGAGACACGTAGTTAGGAGGCTGATACCCAACACTGCAGATCCCAGCAGTGAAGCTATAGCATGCCAGCAGGGGCTTTCCTCCTTCTTGAAAGATGGACATTGTATCAAAGAGCATTTTCAGCACTCACAGAAGCATCTGTTACAATGCACCCTTTTGTGTAGCAACTCAATCAGCATCCATTATTGCAGATCTAGGGAAAGCTGTCAAGTGTAGGCAAGCAGTGCTATACTTGTTTCAGAGAGGAGAGGGATGAGGTTGGGAGGACTAGCTAGCCCCAGCCAAGCTCTGATGATTGCTCTGCATGTTGGCAAATTTGTGTCCACTAGGCTAAGCTGGGCTCAGATCCTGCTGCTTTTGAGGAGCCACAGAAGTAAAAGCACAAAGTGTAAAGCTGGGAAAATCAGAGTTCCTGCCTCATCCCTTCCCATCTGTTGGTCCATTCAGTATAGGCAGGACTGTGGTCAGAGAGTCACAAGGACGATGGGAATGTCAACTAAAGAATAAGTCTTCAAGCACTTTGGAAGCAGGGAGAGTTAGCCCTGGCTATACTCAAATGCTCCTGGTGATTTAAGGATTTTGCTTTTCCTTACAGCAGGAATGTTTCCTCTGCTTATATCCCTCACAGCTCAGCCACGAATCACACAGGACTTCAGATTCTGATTCAGAGATATTTCAGTGCCAGTCAATAGCAGGTGGCACACAGTATCTCTGACAAGCTTTAGTCACCAAAAAAACTTTAATGTTCTGGTCAGCCTTGGTGTTGCAGAAAAAAAAGGTTTTTGCCAGGTACCTCTGTGATGTTGACAAATTTTGGATCTCCCAGTAAAGTCCTCTTGGCATAGGCGAAGCGGAAAGCCTCCACAATGCGGTGGTAAGTCAGTCCTTTCTCCTCTGTGGTTTTGATGCTGTCAGCAGAGAAATTATATCCTGGCAACAGAAGACAAATGAATGTGAACACAAAGGAAAGGGCACGGTCAATGGAGTGCTCATAAACCTGTGACAAATGGTATAATCTTGAAGCCCTGAAGAGATGCAGTCACTGGACTATCCAAATCTCTGCATGGAGACCACGTGAGCTCTGGTAGTTTTGAGCACTGTGGAAGTCATCAGAAGGATTTGTAATTGCAGAGACATTTTCCAAAGAAGCTTCAAGTACAAGGTATTTTCCACCCATGCAGATACCAAGGAAATGCCCCATTTAGGAGCATATTTTTCCTCTTGCACCTGTATTTCAAGTAGGAAGGTGACATCCTTGAGGTTACAGCAGAAGAGGAATGTTTCTGCATCTCTGATCCCCCATGGGGTCTCAGACTTCTCTACCTGCTGGAGGGCTACCAAAGGAAGCCTGGCTCCCAAACCACAAAAAGGCACTGTCTTGTGAGCTTGCCCAACTCCTGCTGCCTGTGGCACTCTCACCTTTCAGTATGTTGAAAATGAGGGCTAGCACTGGGCCACTTAGGGGGGCACTGGGTGTGTAGAGGGTAAACTCCCCCAGTGTGACGGGTATGGGATCTTCAATCACTGTTGCGTTGTAGTCCCGCAAGTCATCCAGTGTGACAATGCCCCCTGGAAAAGAGAAGGAAACTATAGATGTAGGTTTATTACACCCACATCACCGTGTGATCTCTGGTGGGAAGAGGAGGTTATACTCCATCACCATGCATCACAGCAAGAACAGGAGGGAACACAGAAAAATCCAAAAACTTGCAAGGTAAAGAAAGCAAAGATGGGTGCACAGCAGATGAATTTATTACTTGACAGATCCAGCTGAGGCTCAGACAGCCTAAGCTTGAAGCTGGGCTGATTTACTGCAGCCAAATCTGTTTTTATGAAGGACACCAGTAACGTCGGGTAACAAAACATCTTTAAGAGTCCTGTTTACAGGAGCAGGATGCAGCTTTTGGGTGCAGATGCTTTGTGCTACCCCAGAAGCAGAATAATTTGTATGTTCCATTGCCTTTCTCATCAGAAGGGGGAAGCCTGGTAATTAACCATCACTTCAGGGGGGTGGCTGAAGCTGGCCACAGCTAGCAAGTAAGGACAGGGTACTACCACCATCTAGTGGCATCGAGACATTAAACAAGCTCAGAGTTTAGTGGACCATTTGTGTAAGGTCTGAGGTAGAAACTTGTTGGACTCAGCCTCTGCAAACTGCACGTATCTACTAAGTTATATCCAGAAAAGCATGGACTTGCTAGTCTATATGTCACAGCAATATGTCACAGCGTATACTGTCCACTTCTGATTGAGTCTCAAATGCATCCATCAAAGCACTAAAGGCTTTTCTTGGGTGTCCTGTTGCTACAGATCTCAGAGGTGGCATTTCGGGCAGCAGGCTCGACCTGCTTCCAAGGCTTCTGCAGGTCACAGGCTCCTCCCTGGATGCTGAGCAGCAGCAGTCAGGTCACTCATGCTGTTTGGACAGATGTCCTGTTTCTCACCTACACTGCGGATGTCATCGATGATCTGTTTTGCCAGGCTTCCTGTGTAAAAGGCATCTGCTCCTTCACTGGCTATAGTCTCGTATGTGTTGGCTAGTTTAGGCATCCTGATGATATCGCCCTCATGCAGAATTTTCCCTCCTCTGCAGAACACTTCGCTAACAGAGAAACAAGATTGAGAAGATCAGATCTGAGAGACAAGTTCAAAACTATGTGTACCTGTACCAGCTGACACAGTATTTGAGTGTTCATGCTAGAGGCTTCTTGGAGAAAAGAGAAAATGCCTGAGCTATGTCCCACAGTTCCCGATATCTTGCACTGGGACATAAAAGTGAACATTTTTTTCTGACCTGGAATTCCACATTGCTCAGAATTTGCTCAGTGAAGCCTGCAGGAGGGAGTGTTGATCTTTTTCACCAAGGCAGGCCACCCACCCTACCTGCCCAAGGGGCCAACAACTGTCTCAAGATGCCCAGGAGGGGCCATAGTCCTTGAACTAAAGCAGTTCTGTTCAGAGCAGACTATGAAGCTATGAGGCTCAAAGCTATCAGTGAGTCCAGGAGAATGCATTTCAATCCCTGTTTGTCAGAGCACTTTGAGGGAGACAGTTTCCTCTCTAGCTCCCTCATCGTGCATCATGGATGTGCTGCTGTGGACCTGACGGATGGAAGTACAGGAGATAGACCCAGGCAGTTGGACTGCAAACCAACCTGCAGCTGGCAGAGATTTTAAGGGAAAAGAGTGGATTAAGCACGATCTCCTATGGGTCTGAACACAGACACCAAGGGTTTGACTGTAAGAGGAAGTGAAGGAGCATTTAAAACCCTTCACATTCATAGTCATTTACCAGAAATAGATGGGCAGAGGCACTGATAGAGGAAGACTGACTGCAGAGTAAGAGATGACCCAAAGTCCCACTGCCTGGCAGCAGATTAGATGTTCAAGGACACTCTGCAATTGCCCCCAATGCAGGTAAGATTAGTACACTTACAGCACAAGGAGAAGCTGGGGATTCAGGAAATACATTGCCATCTGACAGATTTATCCCAGCATGTAGTTTCATTCCACCCTTGTTCAGACAAATGGGTAATCAGAGCAGAATTTATCTCCCTTTAAAGGTCAGGACTGAACATTCCTAAAATTGGCTACATGATTTAGCACCTTCAGGAAGCTGGAATAACATCAGCAGGTACAGTGAGTACAGTCACTGGAGAGGAGGCACACTCCTCGCAGACACTACATTACACAAACACAGAGACTTTTTAGCTTGGAAGCAGTTACCCCAAATTTCCCCCCATAGAACAGCAAGTGCTCTACCCACCACAGTGAGACTGCTCCACCTACCACAGGGAGGGATTGCTTTCAATTGTCTCCTCTCTTGATTTGATGGCTGCTGCAAGGCCTTTCCCAACAGGGAATCCTTCTCTTGCCATCTTGATGCTGGGCAGGAACAAGTCCCTCCATGCCAGTTTGCCATGACGTTTGTGAGCCAGTTCATACCCACGGATTTCTCCTGGAACAGCGATGGAAAGTCCTCCTGGAGCAGAGAAGGAATGTATTAGTCTTCCACAGCAAGAAAAGAAAGGGATTAATGGAGAAGGCAGTAGAGCTGGCTTCTCTGTCAGCACTGGCTTTAGGCAGGGGTTACATATATTGTGACCAGCTCAGCATATGCATGCTATGCTAACAGAATTATTCTGCCTCACGTTTATGCCTACACATTCTGTACTGTTGAAACACCTCTATCCTCCTGCTGGTAACTCAAATTTTTGAGTCAATTCCACTGAGTAGGCTCTGTACCAGAGAAAAGTTGCTCAGAAGACTGAAGCTATCATAGCTGCCTGCAGTTTCCAGTCCTTGAGAGAGCACACTACACTAAGAAGCCACAGACTGTCCTCCCAAGCCAAAAACTTTGTCTCAGCATTTTGACTGCAGTTGCAACATATTGATTACTACAGTGTAGGGTGATGGCAGCAGTTTGCTTCAATCCTGTTTTTATTGATATCTCCCAGAAGTTCAACTTACTTCTCAACCTCCTTCCAACATGCTGTTCCTCCTTGGTTACAGAAGTGACCGTGATGAGAACTAGATAGTGTTTCTTTCTATTTTTTTATTACAAAATACTTCCCTGAAAGGAAATTGCTTCTACTTTTCTGGAGATCCTGAAGCAGTGGCTGAAGTCACCACTAAAGGTATTGAGGGAGGACATTTGAACTGACAAGAATGAAGTTGATCCACAAAGATATATCCAAAGAAGGGGAAAGGAAAGATGGCAGTGGGTCACACTCAGGGCTATGAATTCACATGCATGTTCATGATGTGAAATGACCAATTACTTTGAAGGACATTATTTTTAACTTCCTTATGAGGACCAAGTTTGCAGATTGGGCAAAGCAGAGGACATTTCTAGGTGATAAGTCCCACAGATATGGAAGAACTTAACCATAAGAAATGTTAATTCAGACATGTCAAGAGCAGCTAATGTTGGAGCTACGCAGTCCCAGCCAATTCTATGATTCTATGAAACAGTGAAATGAGCCTTTGCCATACCTTTCAGAGAGAGCTGTGTGTTGTTCCCAAACATGTCTGCTGATGCTCCTTTTGGAGCCACCTCTCTTGCATTAATGATTTCCACTTTTCCTTTAACAGAACAAGGAAGATGATGTTTAGGCCTGGACTCAACACATGAACTCCGATCAATGTGAGCCAGTTTCTAGGCAGTTATTTTGAGGACAGCATGTTCCCTCAGAGGCTGTCAGAGTCTTTTACCTTCACTCAGGAAGCATAAATCATAAACATTTCTCAGACTGTTCCAGATGTGTATGGACCTTACCTGTGCTGCTGTAGATGGTAAAGAAGAGGCCCCCTCCAATTCCCATGCTGTGAGCATTCATAAGTCCTACACAAAGCAGAGCTGCAATAGCAGCATCCACTGCTGATCCACCCTGCTGAAGAATGTCTCTGTGGGCAGAAGAGCAGGCACCATATCATGACATGTTACAGTGTCTCAGCTACCTGTGAGCAGGAGTCATCACAACAGCTACAACAGATTCTCCAATGCACATTTGTTCATACCCAGTCTACAGATTCCTCAGGAATAAGAAATTTTGAGCCTCAGTCTCTTTAGAGAATCCATCCTAATGGTCTAGGTGCAGACCAGATCAGCCATCATTAAAGACACATCCAAACTAGCTTGAAAAGACTGAGATGTCTCAAATTACGCTTGGGGACAGGCACTCCAGACACATTCATTACACATGAGAAATACAACTCTCTGAGGAGCCTGAAATCTTCAGCACTTGCATCTAGAACTGGAGGACAGTGTGACAAATGGTTTTTAAAAGGAGTTTGAGTTTTCTTTCAGCGACTACAGTAGCATTGGTAAGGCATGGTATAAGGCCAGGTTGTATTAAGGGCCCCTATTTCTACAGGGAAATTAGAGATTATCTGTGCTGGGCACCTGCCAGGCTTGCATCTGGACATTAGGGAGACAACAGTTTTGTCTTGTGCAAGAGCTGTCAGAGCTAATAAGAGTCACAGCACAGTTAGCAGGTACCTTCCAATTATTGAGCACTGCCCTGCGTCTGTAGCCACAGCCGCCCTCTTGTAGGTGTGGGTGTCCCCTGAGTCAGAGCCCCGTCCAAAGAAGAGTCCCAGGAAGAGGATGAGTCCCAGCAGGGCTGCAGCCAGGACTCCAGCCACCACACAGCGCTTCTTCATCTTCCTGTGGGAAGAGAAGGATGGTCAAGCTTGCTGCCTCTGGGGCACACAGGAACTAGGGAGCAGTCACCAGGCACAAGAGCACTCTGTTTATCTCCCTCCTCTCAGATCTGCTTTTTCCCCTCTAACTCCCCCACAGCCAGCACCTCTGCAGACAGAAGGGGGGCTGGGGAAGGAGTGGCCAGGGGAGCTGTGAGCACACTTCTGGCCTTGACAGCTACATCAGGGTGATGTCCTCTTTTGAACTGAAGTAGAATATAAAGAGGGGAGAGGATGTTCAAGGTGTCCTGCTGCTGTTACCCTTTCAGTGGCAACAGGGCAGCTGATTGCTCTGTGACCTGATGCTCTGAAGATTTTAGATGCTCAGCAAGGCTCAGCTCTGCTTGGGAGGACAGGAGCCTCCCAATTTGATCTAGTTCACAAATAAAGTCAGTAATACCAGAGACTTTTTATCAGATTCTCTCCTCCAACACATGCTGGCAGGCTCTTTGCCTCCTTTGTAATGTGATGGAGTTGAGGGCTGCATGCTGTCCACACCCTGGAGGCAGGCTGGCTTTGGCAGGTGAGCAGTCATCTGTGTTATCCCTCCTTCCCTCCCTCCCTATTTCACAGCCATGCAGCAAGGCTGTCTATGTGACTTCTTCCCATCTTTCCAGCCCTTGCTTGTTAGCAGGTTTCCAAGAATTCCGAGCCATAGGCTGTGAACAGCTTCCCCCTCCCCTCATGGAAGGGTCTCTCAAATATTTCCTCACTCAGATTCCTACCAGGACCTTTTCTATGGACACTGCTGGTACCATTTCTCTCTGCTCCAGCCATCTCTGTACAAAACAGCCATTCTATCAGCTCCAAAGCCTTTACCCATTTCCCCTTTAATCATTGCTGCCATCCTATTTGCAGAGTGATCTATTTCAGTGAGCACCCCAGGGACTCCTGGAAGCCCCTGGTAACAGCTCTGAAGTGTTGCAGTACCAGCAATGGAAAGGCTCCAAATAAGCAACTATCACTTGGGTAAGAACCTGTCTTATAGCTGGCAGGTAACTGTAACCACCAAAAATGCAACAGATTCATAGGTGAGAAGGACAATCCAAGGTGCAGAGCACAATGGGTGTTAGTCATGACTTACATCACCTTCACAGAACAAATGTTTTTTAAAAATTAACTTTGTATAATATACCTTAAAATACCATGTCTGTGAAGGAGTCTCTGTCCAGAAGGTTGTCAACAACTAGTTCAAAACACATCTTAGTCATCAGCAAGCAACTTGGGCCAAAGCCATTTGGCAAACCCCAGCATGGGCAGAGCACCCCCTCCTGCTCAGGGCCCTTGGCCAGAGCACTTTGCCAAGGACCTGCCACTTCTAGAGGGTGACAGCCATGCTCTCGACTCCATGTTTCCCTGTCCTGCACACAGCTGCTTCTGGGGTGTCCAGAGTTAGAGTTCATTTGTGGGTGAGCACAGGACACCAAGCTCTCCAGCAAACATATTCCAGATATGCACTAGGATCAGTAAAGAGTTATTGAGAGGATGAAGTGTCACTGTCACCTTGCTGGGACCTTGTTCCTGAAATACAGCTTCAGCAACTTAACTCATTTCCCTTCCCTTATAGGACTGTTCCAGCAAGAAAGACCTCAAATCATCATATTGCACTGAGGGCCCAACTTCCCCCTGTGTGGTGCAGCTTTGGGTTTTCTCTGTGACTACTGTACTGGTGCAATAGCCAAGATGCCCTTTACCTTACCGAAGCATCTGTCATCCTCAGAGACAAGCCAGTCCATGGCAATGTGGGTGAAGAGTGGCTCCACAACCCCAGCCTCTGGGGATGTTCAACAGCCCAAAGTAGAGCAAACTCCAGCAGTCCGAGCAGCACTCAGTGCTTTGCAGCAGCAGCACACGCAGGATAAGGGAGCAGAGAGGGTGCCAGCACTGAGCTAACTAAAAGAAACAGCCCAGTCCAGCCAACCAAAACTTTTTTCAGAGGGAGGAGATTAGCAAGCACGGCCTCCTCAACCTCACCCCCACTCCTGTTATTTAAATTCGAGATACACACTTGCTATCCAAGCCCTGTGTCTGAGAGCCTCAGCCTGAGCACCAAAGATGGTCTTTTCCAAGTAAAACAGCTCAAACTTGGGTGTAAATCTACTGTATGTGCTGTTCTGTAAACAAATGTCAACCAAGGCAGTAAAAGATAAATGGATGAAACCTCTTTACAGGTTCTAGAACTTGATTTACACTCCACTATTTTTAAGAGACCAGTGGCGTGTTTGCAGAGCAACAACTGTGCAGGGAAACAGAGAAGCCATTATGTCCCCAACAATAGCTCACACACAGCCTCGGAGTTTAAAGACAGTTTTGTTTTTTTTGTTGGCAGAGAGAGTTCAGCTTCAGCACTGGCAGTCTCCTCCAGGCTTCACAAGAAATGCCATGGGATCTTTTGTCTGCCTCCCAGTTAGGCAGAAGGTACTTTGTTTCATCTGAAGGCTGCTCTGTGCTGGTGACTGAAGCCCCGGAGCTGGTGTGTTAACCCACAGGCTGCTGGCTGGGCTGGGCAGTTCTCCTCCACAGCTGCTTGACTCACTGCTGGGCCCCTGTAACATTTACTGCTTTGTCAGGCAAGTTATGCTGAGAGCACAAGAGGAGGTGGGGAACCTCAGATGGCACCACTGCTTCCATCTTTCCCCTCCTCTCTGGATTTGGATGGATTTTAGCATCTCCTAGACCTGAGAAGGAGCTCCATGTGGAGTGCCCAGCTGCCCAGTGAGTGCACAGACCTTGAAAAGGGCTCTCCAGCCCACTCAAGTGCCTCAGGCAGGGCTCCCAGGGCCACGGTAAGACACAGACCAGTAGGGACAGGGACAAGCAGAGAGCCATGAAGGATACACTGACTGCTCCTGCACTGCACTGCAGTTCCACGTCACCATCTGGGCTGGTCCTCTGTGATCCAAGTGGAGCCAGAAAATATGAACTTAATAAAACTTTATCTGTGCAATGTGTTGGGTTGATCCTGCTAAGAAGCAGTAGAGGTATGAGTTAAAGATCTGCAGCTTTCTCTTCTTCAGCAGTACAGAGATCTAACTCAGCTGAGGACAATTCTCTTCGCCTTCACTCTCAGCTTGACTCCTATAAGTTCCTAAACCTATTTCACCCTGACCATAGAGGGAAGTATCCCTGGCACAGTCCTCACTGCCTTCCCACCTGTGGCACAGCCAAGAGTCAAACAGGCATTTTTTTTGCTGTATGTCAACAGGGAGATGGATCAGGAGCCTACAGATAACCATTCCCTAAGCCACCTCACCACTCTTGCCCTGTGCCCTGGGTAGACACCCTGCAGGAACAGCTGAGTTTTTGCACCAATGGTATTTCTGAGCCTTGGCTCTGAAGTCCCAGCTATGATTTATTGTTGGGAGTGGAGCAGCAGCTGCGGGCCACCAGCTAAGCTGGCTACCCAACTATTGTCTGCTCAGACTGGTTTTAACCTCCAGCCAAATTCAGCAGTCTGAACTTGGGAGAAGCAATAGGCCTCCAGGAGAGAGGGGCTGTAAAATCATTAAAGGCAACAAGATTATTTCTTCCTGTTAAAAAGGTCCAACGGCCAGTCCCAGACATGGAATTTAAAATATTGCCTTGATAGTCTGTCTTTATTTCTACTGGAAGATGGGGAGGAACAGCAAGTAGCAGAGTTATGTGTGTATGAGCAACCCCACTGAGCTGTATTCAGATGTGTCACAGCATTCACAACCTTATTTAAACATGACACTGCTTGTGAATCAACAGAGCCCCTGTGCCACAGGTGCTGATGTCAGGCAGGGGATACAGGGTCTGACATCTCTGCCAAGAGGTCTGTAGAGATAAGAAATCTGCCATGGTCAGGAAAGCACCATGAGGACTGAAAGAGGAGATAGGGGCAGCAAGCAGGAGAGAGAGCAGTGGGATACCAGAGGATGACAAAGAAGTCCAGGTATGCTCAGGCACTGCCTCTTCTTGACTGAAGTAGTGAAGCACCCACTGACAATGCCTCAACCTTTAACCACAGACTTCAACCCAACAGACTTCAGCTTTAAACCCATCTTGCAACAGCTGAATATCTCAGCACCCACTCCTAAAGAGTTCCTTGTACCCCCAGCCCAGTAGCCAGTACTTGGCCATTAACTTTGAGACACCAGTCCTTACTTCCCAGAGCAGTCCATGCTATGCAAGGATAGATCAAACACCTTGAATATTGTCACAGGACACAGACTATGCTCTTCTTAGAAAACCCAAAGCCTAATCAATATAAATAACACTGCCATATTTAAATAATTAATAACAAACTGCTGAAATAACGTTTTCACACTCTACTGCTGTGTCTGCACATACAGATCAATTTTAAAGAGGAAGGCCTTGGTGCAGACCAGTGGTCCCTGCTTATTGCTGTGATGTCAAGCCAGAGATAAATCAACACCAAACAGAAGTGAGCAAAAAGCCCCTGAATAAAGGAGGAATAAATACCTCCAGCTGGCTTGCAGGTATGCTGCTCACAAACACAGCTACTGTCATCAGAATTTGCAACTCCTCCACGGGCATTAGGTTTTCTGAATAAAGCCCTAATGGCAGGTAGTATTCTGTCAAATGCAGAGTAAAATGCAAGTTCACTGACAAAGAGACAATAATTTCTTCTTGAAGCAACCTTTCTCCCAAAAAAACTTCCATGTTTTCCTGCAGAAATTTTAGCATCAAATCCAACATTTTTTTATATTAAGCCACTTCAGGATAAACTATGAAGTGAAAAAAGTCAGAAAGGTGGATTAAACGCAGAATACCCCATTCCATATAACTTTCACAGTGTTCTCTAGTTGGGGACCTCTCAGAAATCCAGAACTGGCAAACTCAATCTCAAAAATACAAGTTATTAAAATAAAGTTTTATAAACTCATTCAAAACATCACCATTACATTCACTCCCAATTTAAAATCAGAATGCATCATTAAAATAGTTCTATTCTCCAACTGCTGCAGAAGATGTTTTCATGTGCTCTTCCACCATTGAACTTGAATCTGTTTATTAGACACAAGCTTATTCATACTGATTAGTCAAGTCCTATCATTCTTTTCTGGTAAGCTTTTATATGATACATTAAAAAAGTCATATTGTTTTATAATCTGTTGAATAGGTAAGCCCACATAGCACTTCCAGGCTGAGGGACATGGGTTAATGAAGGTAATTCAAATTCCTCCTTACCTCCCAAAACTTTCTGCAAGTCTGTCCTGTCCTTTTGAGCAGATCTTTATGTGCTGACAGCCTTTGAATAATCTTTCTCAAGCAATGAACCCCCTTCTAGAGACAACAGATCCTTGGAGCAGTAAACACTTCCCTTAAACCTCTCTGAAGCACCCCATACTATTTGATACTTGTACTGCTCTGCTCATGAGCTTAACCCCTTGAAACTCATTACGTTTGAATTCACAGTACCAGAGGAATGCAGAAGTAATCATTGACTAGGAGGAGAGTCAAGAACCCACACCTTTTAAAATACATGTTTTGGCCTCCACAAAGGTTGTGTATCACCAGCACAATCATTCTGTGTTCTTGGATTCAGTTACTACATGGTGAGAATGGGAGTTTTCCTAGACCTCATTTCTAGCTCTTAAATTCTGATTAAGTAACTGAGTAAATATTTTGTCATCTGAAGTAGAAGTGCTCCCATTTCCACATGGCCAAGTACCCTCACACCCCTCTTACCTAACCAGCTGGCAATCTCGTGGTTCAAAAAGGGACTGGTTGCAATGCTCACATATCTGTTTTCAGCAGTCACAGATACCCACTGCCTTAAATTGCCATTAGTTTCAGTTCAGATTAATATTCCATCTACAATGAGGAGATGCAATGCCTATTCTTCCACCCCTGATCCCACAGCAGCACCCTCTGAGGGGAAGGATGGCAGAGCAGGAAGGTAAGGATGAAGAAACCTGCCCTCCATCACTAAACCTCACTGAGGTTTTTAAGCAATAATCCTACGTCTGTTTGTGCCAGATCTAGAAGTACTGTTGCAGCTCACCTTCTGTTAAACAATGCAGCATAAACCCCAGCAGCAAACCAGACTCAAGCTTATGAGCTGGAGGAACTGTTACTTGGACTGAAAGGACTCAGCTACTAAAGCTCTTGCCACTGCCCATGGCTTGCTAGGAACTTCAGACCCAGCTTTGAGCACAAGAGCTGAATGCAGAGCCAGAATGCAGCACAGGCAAATCACAGCTTGTCTGAAACTTGGGCACAGCAAGGATTCAAGCCCACATGTCCTGCACCTAATTTTTAGCCAGGAGGCTGTCCTGCAAATGCAGGATGAAGCAATGTCTGCCTGTCTGCCAGGCAGCACTGCTCAGTGCTATCTTTTGACCCACCAGGATCAGTCAGGCAGTTAATTCCAAACCTGCCCCAACCTTTGATACACTGAATATCAACTTACTTGGGAAGGATGGTAGCTATTCTACAATGACTCATGAATAAAGGCTTACTTAGTTCCAAGAGTAAAAAGTTTTTGAGAACTTTTGAGAAAAATAAGTGATATTTCCTCTGCTTAAAAATGTCATATTTTCTGTAATAACAACCAAAATTAGAATTCTGTTTAGCATTTACATTTGGTAAAATCATTACTATAAAACATAAGCATTCTAGCTTTCAGATATTTGGAATAGATTTAGCATATACCCATTTTTCAAAGGGCATCCAAGAGATCTTAAGCAAACATGGAAACTTTTTGAAGTTAGGTACTGGCACAGAAAATATTCTGTAGGCTCAGAAGGATTCAGTGCTTGTTTGGTTTCTGCTGCTTCTACTGAACAGTTTGATGGACACATGGAGTCCAGGCCATATTCAGTTAGCAACATGAGCTGCTCTCACTGGATCTAATTCATTGATGTGAGACCCATGATACTGCAGAGAAAAGACTGTAACAGAAGCTACTCCAAAAGCAGTTCATGTGGAAAGGTATCTGCTCTCTGCCCCAAACTGAACTGCACTTTCAGTCTGTCACACATTAAATGATGAAAATTTTATAGGGCAATTTCAGATGCAGCCCACTGAACTGAATCAATCCCTTTCTTAATTTACTAACCCCATAGGTGTGAGGGTACCAGGTTTTATGCTCAATAAAAACTTTAGAACTATGAAACTATGTCCCTGAAGTAGGTCTAGATCAGAAGAGCATCTCCCTGTCACCACATTTGTCTCAGAGGACAACACAGAAAGGTTGCTGGTTGTTAAAAAATCCCTGGTTTAAATACAAATTTTCCAAATGTTACTCTTTGCCTCCACTGCTGAAAAACAAATTTTGTAACAGTGAGCCAACAAAATAAAGCCAATTCCTGTGTCCTTCAAGGGCAATGTAGTCTCACCTGTGCATGTTCTTACCAGCAGAGAGCTGAACAGGTTGGATGCCCCTCAGCAAGTCACTCTTTCACTTACACACAAGTAGAGTGAGGATGGGGTCAGAAAATGTTATGAAATGTGAAATGAGCATTTCTTGTTCTGACAGGTGAATAGCTTGCTAAGCACAGGCTGTGCAATGCACAACTACCTCATTTCTGTGGGAACTTCAAATCTTTCTGTCTAGGTTTAACATAATAGTCCTTTTATAACCCAGCCTTGCATATTTCAAACAGCAAAACCACACATCAAACAGTAATACCATGTTTAATGCAGGCGCATTGCTGCCTTGTTAGTATCAATATCTCAACCCACTACTCCAAAAGAAAAAAGTTCTTCCTGTAGTGCTTGCCACCCCTTTTCATTTGTGATGTTCACAACATGGTCTTGTTTAACATTCTCCAAAAATTAGCATGCACTATTACACTGAAACATGAACAACAGATTGTAATCTCCATTTGTTCCTTCTTCTTAAGAAGTACATCCACCAGCACACGAAGCAATGCCCTCACAGCTCTTGTGATAGACCTTGCAGATACAGAGAAGCATCAGGCAACTTCAAAGCATTTTCAGGTAGTTTCTTTTTGCTTCTTCCCCCACGCCCTACTGATTTTTTCAATAGGAATTTCATGAAGCAACACCAGCAGACAACACCAGGAGAGAAAAAAAACCCTAAACTGGTTAAAGGGAAAAACAGAGGATGAGAGAATGAAGGAGGAAGACTGGAGAACAATAAAGATGGAAGAAGTAAAGTAAATGGGAAAACTAAGGGGGGAAAGCAAACATTGCCCTCTCTCAAGGCTAGAGGCTTTCTTCAGGCTGCAGTTGGATCTATCCTTCACATGCACACTGAAGTTCTCAGCAGTTAAGCCTGCACTTTATTTGTGCTCTGCAGAAGGTTCATTTGATGCTATTGTCATAGGAGGTAACTATTTATTTTATAGACTTTGAAGCAAAGAAACAAATACTCTACATTCCAAAATAATAAATTAACCCAAGACTGCATTAATTGAAGAGCCTTCAGCAGAACTTGGGAAGAGCTCAACTTCCAACTATCTGCTTAAATTCAACTGCTTTTGCTAAATCCAGGCTGTACAGACAGATGAGTGTCTTTATTGTCATGAAGCTGGTTTGAATACCTTTGTCTCTCCTGGTCTAGCCATGGTCTGACTCTGGTTGCTTTGAACAGCTGGATCAGGAAATGCAGCCCAGAACTGGGACCCTGTGCTGTATTAAAGAGAAAAGCCCTGGTCCCAGGGAGCCCACCTTTGACATGTTAGAAAGACTTCAGCACAAACTGAACAGGTATATGGGGACTGAGTGGATTTTCAGTGGGAGATGTTGTACCTCTTCCACTAAAGAGGTAACCAGACCTTTAGCTTCGTAATTAGCATGAGTTGTAGTATCGTAGTGTAAGAAAGAGCCAAGAGCATGAGCAGGTCTTTGTTTTCCAAGCACATGCAAAGAAATTTCTTTACCAAGAATTAAACATGGTCTGCTTGGTTTATTTCAGGACATCTCTTTCTGTTTCACAGGCTAGTTTACCCATACATGACAAAACCCTGGTGTGTGCTTTGCTGAGTGCTCCCCGGGCTCTGCACCAGCAGCTCTGATTCCCCACAGCACTGCTCTTCCTTCTGCTTCTGGAAGACACCTCCAGAATCATGCCACTGTCCTTGCTGCCAGGTAGGAAACTTGCTGGTACTTGACAACAGAGTCTGCATTTTCCAAGTTACCATTATGGGTCCCCTCCTTAGACCCATCTTTCTCTGAAGAGAACTACTTGCCAGCAGGGCATCGATTTAAATAGGAATTTCTCATCCTTAGCACTCCATGAAATCTGCCTTCCAGGGTTTGTACAGCTCTGACCTCTCTGGTGGCAGGTTTGATAGTCTTTCCTGTCAGGTTGCTAAAGCAGCACTTCTCTTATCAGCACGCCATGTCACTGACACCACATGCAAAACCAGGGTCAAATTGTGACTCAGTCTTATGACCCTACATACCAACCTTTCCATAGACCTTTTCAGCCTTCAAATAGGGTGGTAGGTAGGGTACCTTTAGATGGGGCATGCAGAGGTGAAATAGCTTTCACAGTGACTTTACAGAAATCCCAGGTCACCAGACAACCTGCTCCTTTCTCTGCTCTCTGCCTCTGTCAGAAAACCCAACACCTCTTTGAAATCATCAGCTCATGTACTGCTGACCCTATCAAGCCACAGTGCTAAGTAGCTCCCCTGAGGGGTAAAGCAGCAGCTATTCAGATTATTTGGACAGAGACCCTGATGCCTTTGACCTGGCCTTCATTAACTGAGAGAATCCAAAGTCAACACAGTAGATTAAGACCTGTCAGTCCCTATAAAAGAGAAACATTTGCTCTCCAAACCTTGCCCGAAAGCTTGTCATACAAAGGTACACTTTAATGAACTATGATTAAAGAGCTGGAAAGGTACGTAATAAAGGAAAATAAACAATTCCTCCATTTCACACCCCAATCCAATCAAAATACAGAGATGATAAGATAAAAATAATGCTGTTTACTCACTACAATAAAAGCTCTTCCTGGGTGCAGCTCACCTTCAGCTAATGGCACTCCTACCTGGCTCTCTTGTCCTTTATCCCTCAAGAGATCCCAGAAGCATGGATTTCAAAAGCAAAATCGGTCCCACAGAGCTGAGTGGCAGCAAGACTTTATATACGGGAGTGGTCAGAAAGGGAGGGTGATGTAATGAAGTTGTATCTTTGAGCAGTAAAGGCATGCCACCCTTCCCCCTCCTCATCCCTGAAGAATTGCTGGCTCACAGGGCAAGCTGAGAACAGAGTGGTCAGACACTTTCCGTGCTGCACTTTCTCACGGTAAAGGGAACAGCATAGAGGGTGGAGAATGAGGAAAGATCAGACATGAATGGAGACAATACTTTGCTGTTGGGTAGTCCCAGGAGTGAATTTATAACTGGCAAAGTTGTTTCTTTTTCTTCATGCATCAAACAATACTCTGCCAGTTGGTGGTTTTGCCAGTGGCACAAGCCCTGGCAGCAAGGGAACACCCTCTGTACTTGAGCACTGTTGCTCCCATTCCCACCCACCCTGTTAAGGAAAATCCCATTCCCAGACTCTTCGAAGTTTGCCAGTGCTGGAGCACTGCCCAGCTTCATGGCCATAGGGGCTGGGAGCTCTGTGGAGAAGGAACATGTTTCCCGTAAAAGCAGTGTGCTGGACATGGACCTGGGAAGCTCTTGAGAGGCACATCCTGTCCTTCTCCATTAGAGGAAGTCTTGTAGCCCGGGAATGGGGAGGAAATCTCTCAAGGATGTACCATTGCTCTCCAAAGGGGAAATAATTCATTTTCAACTTCCTTCACTACCGTTTTGTTGATCTTTCAGGGATGAGCTTGTTTGACCATGGAAAGCCATGTCATGCATTAGTACAAGGTGTGATTCCAAGCTTAAAAATTACTGGTAAAGTACCTCTGGCATAGCTATGTAAAGGAGAAGCCAACAGAAGACATGGTTGTCTTCTCAGCTGAGGCAGCTGGGAAAGACAGGAACAGCTCAGGCTTTTGCAACGTGGAATGCATGGAGTTACTGTCACCTTCCACCAATGGCACCAAGATCTGCAGGAGCACGCAACAGCAGACAAATAAATGCTACCAGCTCATAGAATTGAAATCCCACACTGACAGGAACCTCCATGGCTTGTTCTTAGGTTTGGGTGGGGATGGGAGATGTGGGAATGACTCTTGCAAGCAGAGCTGCTTGTGCAACACATAGTGCACTAGTCTGGAGAATGATCTTACTTTTTTACTTTTTCCCCTTCCCAGGTTATTCTTCAGCCAGAGATCTCCCCCATCCTCTTGGCCCAGGTAAGGGTGGTATTTAAAGCATGGTAAGGAGTGTTCCTGTACACCAAATAATGTTTGGAATCTCATTCACACCACATAATGAGCCTGCTTTGATAGTGTCAAGGGACTCAAAAGCAGATGCAAACCTGAGTTAGATCCCTTTCTGACTGCTAGGAAGCATGCATAAAAGATTTTTTTCCAGATCTAGGACAAACAAGCTTTCTCTCACATATGTAAGATTTGCTTACTATATTTACACTCTCTTGCAAATTATATAAATATGTTATTGGTAAACTACTCCCCCTTGCTCTGTTACATTGGAGGGGGCCTGGCTTTGGAGCTGTTGGGGTCAAAACAGAAACAACTAACATCTAATTGTTGTGATAACCTTATCCAAAAAAGACATCTGCAATTCTGTAGGCATTTTTCAGTAAGACCAAAACAGCAGCAGGCCTGGAAAGCCTGGAATTCCATGGGAAGCTCCCCATTCACTCAAGGTGCCACATGTCTGTTACAGGATAGTTTGGAGAGAGCCTAAACACACTGGGTGGGTGGCAGAGTGAGCTCTGGCCAAACTGTAAGCACAAAGAGGAAGAACAGAGTAATAACAGGTCCCTTCACCTATTTATCCACTGATTCTTATGGTAAGAGAAAGAGACAGGGCAGACTGTAAAGCTGATTACCAAATAACAGTCCCCAGAGCTCTCAGCACCCGCAGGAAGATCTCCAAACAACATTACCTGTCCAGATGGCCAAATTCATCACTGCAAAAAAAAAATTATTACTTAACAGCATTTTTAAGCTGCTGTCTGGACCAGGGAACACTACAGGCTGACATGAGAAAAGGATTAATCTCCCCACTTCAGAGACAGGGCAACAGATATAGAGTAAATCCAGATGCAGTCAGAAGTGACAAGTGCAGAGGCTGACACTAAATGCAGAGTGCCTGGAGCTCCACGGGCTGTTGTTTTCACTGTTTTTCATGACTTTGGTTTCTCCTCCACTGTAAACAGGAAATGAATAAAACATGAAGGTAGCTCCATCTCCTTGTGAAAAATGACAGCAGAATAGATTGCAGCAGAGGAACTGGAGAAAAGTTCAAAGTGTTTGTCACTTAATGGAAAACTTGAAGATTATTAAAGAAAGTTGTTGGATGACTAATTGCAGTTAAAGTCCAACCAAAGCAAGACAGCCTTAAAGCCAGAGGAATAAGGACTTTGCCCCGGAAGAGCCAAGGTCCATTGCAAGGATGTCCACAAATCTTTTTTCCATTCTGCCTAAGAATCAGTGGGACTTGAAGATGTGAGGCTCAGAAGTTATTCCTGAACTTGAGCCCCATGGAGATCTGTATGTGCAGCCCTTCCAAGCTTCACCTCAGGAGAGCGGTGCTTCTCAAGAAGCCTCATAACTTCTTGTCCCTTTCTCAGCAGTTTTTGCTGCAGGATCAGCTCTTCTGCTCTCAGAGCCCCAAATCAAGCTCCTGGCATAAAATTCAGCACATCATAGTAAGCCAGAATCACTCCTAAGTTACTTTATGGCAAATTTTCAATCAGACCACTTAGAAGCTCCTGCTACACATCAGGGTCAAAGAGGGATGAAACAAAGCAGCAGAGGCAAGAGCAGTGCAGCCATCCCCAGAGCTTCTGTCTCCACTTGTCAGCCCACATCCCCAGGCCTATTGGTACCTGCCTCCACCACTGCACACTGTGCAGTCACTCAGCTGATGTGGCAGTAGGAATCAAGCCATCTCTGAGGGTGCTGGATAAGCAAAGAGCCCCTGATGGCTGTTCAGGTGCTGTGTGGGAAGAATTTTCACTGGGTTACTGAGAAGGCTTTAGATCAAGTGCCAATTTGCAATGAGTGTGCAGGGGCTATATGCTTTCCAGCTATGCCTCCCAAAGAGCAAAACTATCTCTGGAATGAACATCCAGAAACAAGAATCTTACGGGCAGGAGAGCTCTGATTTACACCAGGACCATTTTTGCTGTGGTGGGCAGGTGAGGAGGGTGCTCTGCAGCAGCATAGGTAATGCATGTAGCCCTACACCATGCCAGACAGCTTCTGCTGTGAGTCTGGACATACATCAGATTTATTCTAACAGCTCTCAGCCCTTCTTCCCACTCCTTGTTTCTCAAGTACAGGTCCCAAAGCCCTAGAGGGAGAAGGGTCCCTGTCTGGTTTATCTGCCCCCCTGTGCAGCTTTCCTTGGGCTTTTTCATTTTGGGGATGGCATTGTTTTTAAGCTATCAGAATCACAAATCTGTTTCTAAGCACTTGCAGACTACCTTGGAACCTGTGAATGGGCCAGAGGCAGAGGCTGTACCAGCATGGCTCCTGGGAAGACTTGCTTGCCATGGCTTTGGGAGAGGCATGGATTCTGTGGAGTCTGGACAGGCAGCACTGCACAGTGACAAAGCCTGCACAAAAGCTTTACCCCACCAGCTCTCCCACTCCATCCCACACGGGTGGGCTGCTCTGCATTTGCTCCCAGTGCCTCTCTGCACTGGGAAGGGGCAGGTGCTGGATGTTTTCCCATACAGAGTCCACACCTGGTGCTATTTCCACTGCCAGTAGGAATCTCAGATCCTTTTACCACATTTTAACCCAATCTCTGGGGAAGGCTTTGTTTGTTTTCCCAATGTGCCAGGGCTGCAGTCAGCTGGCAGAGCAGGCAGCAGGCCAGTAACACCTGTGTGGCACAGCACAAAGGGATGTGACTGATCAAGCTGCTTCTGACTCCCTTTCATCAACCTGGGCCCCATGTCCACCACTCCTAAGCAGTGAGAGATGGCCACAGCTGGAAAATCACAAACATTTCTTTGGCCCTGCACTCTCAAAGATCAGTGTCTCCCAAGAAGAAGGGTACTACAGTCACCCTCTAAATAATCAGAGTCACAGCAGCCAGTGCCATGAGGCATAAATGGGTATTTGCAGAGGACAAACTGGCCTCCCCAGGGTAAAGCCTTCACTTATCTCTGCAGATAGAGGCAAAGGGACTTTCCACAGGCTGGGGCACTATTGCCACTCTCTTCCCTCCCCCAGATGTCAGGGACATATTGATGACTCTGGCTGTCTGGTGCCTGGGGAGATGGGATAACCATTTTCAGATAGCTGTTGTGTCTCTGTTTCCCTTTCCCCCATTGTTCCCAGCACAGCTGCCTTGAAGCACTGGGAAAGGGAGACAATCCACTGGTGAGATTTTCCCTGGTGTGTAATGGGGGCTTGAAGGAAACAGACTTTGGGGACTCAATGGAGCTGCTTCCCCACTAGAGCTCCAGTGGACAGAAATCAGCTTTGAACTCCAGCAGGTCAGGGCAGATCTGTGCAGAAACAAGAGACTAGGGATTCTTTTTTTAAGAGAGCAGGAAGGAGCAAGGGAGAGAGGCAGAGTCTGGGGTTTGGTCCAGCTCTTCACATCCAAGGCTACCAGAAATGCTGGCTGCTCTTGAAAGGGCTTCCTGCCTCCCCTCCCACTGCCCTGGCTGCCTTGCTGGCCTCTGCCACAGAGGTCCCACCAGCCTCGAGCTAATTTGAGCTGGTTGGGTAGAGCACAGAAACACAATAGTGACAAGAATGAAAAGGAACGGGAAGGAGGACACCCAGGAGACTCATCCTTATCAGGGAACAACACGATATCAAAGGGGAGTTGCAGAGACTGGGAAGAGCCTTTTGTGAAGCCCACAATTGAGCCAAATCCTGCAATTTTTACATGTTGGTCCCCCAGGAACCCCATTATGAAGACTGCTCCAAAGGGGGAACCTGTGCCAGATCAGGCTGTGTGCCAGACATGCTGCACACAGAGCAGTGACACACACACCACGGTTTGCCCCGTGCCTGTGCTTTTTTAATTACCGTTTTTGTTTGCAAAGCATCTCCTATAGAAAAGACAAACTGCATTACTCTCAGCTTATTAAAATCACACTCAAGAGTTTCTCAACTGCTAATTACACCCAGGCAGCAGTGTAACTGTAATTAAAGCTGGGATGCACATTTAGGTTTGCCAGGAGCCCAGCACAACCCCTTCCCTTCACTGCTCTGACCAGGCAGCTGGCCACAGCCAGGCTCAGCCCTGCCCAGGCCTTCACGCCCTGGGATCCCCAGGCACAGCCACTGCCACGATTGAAGATGATGCACGGGAGGCCAAGCACCTCCTCAGCACAAGGAAATGAGTCTCCTGCACCCAAACCTCCCCAGGTTACAGCTGGGCACCCACAGTGTCCCTGCTGCATGGGTTGGAGGAAGGGAAACATGTAGTCTTGGGGTTATGGTGCTGAGGCTCGGGGAGGGAAAGGGGATTTACTCCTCTTTCTGCTGCTAAATTATTGCATTAAATTAACTACGTTGCCTATCTGAGCCTCCATTTCCTTGCGTGTCAAAGAGAGATTTTGGGCTTCCCTTTTAATTAAGGGGCTCTGGGAACAAACCACAGAAAAGACTTCTGCTGACACCTGTCTCACAAACACTTCAAAGCCTCTGTAGACTGTGACACACCAACAAATCTGGGGACACAGGGTATGAAGCCCTAGAGATAATGAATCCCAAAGAGCTGAGAGACTAACAGAGAAGCCTACAGACTTGTGAGAAGCTGGGAGCTCTCTGGAGAGCCAACCCTGCCCATGCAGTGCAGGTATGCAGAGAGCCACACTGGCAACACAGTGGAACATCTGCCCTGAGCTCAGGCCAGCAGAAACAGAACTCAACAGAGCACAACTGGGACCAATGGAAGTTTCAGGCATGTGGGGCCTTGAAACCAGTACTGACTTCCTGCTGCCGAGGGGATGCTTTGGAGAACATCACCACCAGAAAGATGGAGCACTGATAAGGGAAGCAGATAAGCACTGCATCTGTTTCAAGATGAGTTTCCTTCCCACAGAAATCCTCACAGCTTTATCACTCAGCAGGATGCAAACACATCCTTCAATGACTCCCTGGAGCCTCAGTTTCAAAGATCAGTCCCTTCAAAAGCAGTAACATGCTAAGATCAATAGCAGTCCCGGGAGACCATGCCAGCCCCAAAACCACTGAGCTACCACTGCAGCCAGTTACCTATCAGATGCTAAAGGACAATTCTGCCTTTTTGCATTTGAAAAGGCTAAGGAGACTTCCTAAGCACTCAGGCTTACTTAGCTACCAAGAAAAACATAATAAACAAGTAGAAAATATTACATTTCAGAAACAGCATGATGGGCCTGTGCGATATAGCCTGGAGGCACAAACCTGCAGAGCTTGATGGGGAGCAAACTAGTAGATACAGTTCACAAGCAAAGAGGAGCAGAGCTCACAAATTGCTGGATGAGAACCTGAGAACAAGAATATGTTTATCTGCTCCTTAAACAGTTTTACTACTAACTTCATGAGTCTCTAAAAAGAAGTTCTGGGAAGCAGACATCAGATAATTATTATCAGTGCAGCCAAAGAATGAGTGGTCAAAACTTCATGTTGAAAAAACTAAGTGGGGTGCCCTACAGATGGCAGAGGCAGCATGTTCAATGTAGTTATTTGTGTACCAGTAATGAAATAGCAGGAGATAACACTAAGGACATCAGGGAAATTTCCAAGAGCTTGTTGAAAACACATGTGAAACAGGGCAAATAGGAACAGACAAAATTTAATATAGAGAAATACGTAATGCCTGGCTGTGATAAACCAATACAAAAGATAGATATATGCTGATGAGCTTGAGTTGGCAGCTCTTTTCATCATCATTAAAGATCTTCTAGATTCTTGAAAAAATTGGAGCAAGAAGCAAGAATTTGTTAGTTCCTGAGTCATCCTTTCTTTTTTAGAGCTTATAAATGAAACTGGGTCTGTAAAGAGGGAAAGTATTCCTTTGAAAAGCATAAAGAGGACAGAGGCAGAGTTAAGAATCAAAGCTGGCAAATCAAGCCAATTTTTTTTTAAAGAATAACTTAGTATAAGGAACTTACCTAAGAAGTGGTGTAACAAAGATTATGCCAAATAACCCATACTTACATTGAAAAAAAAAAAAAAAAAAGTGTTTTACAGTTGAGGGTGTTTGCTTAAGTAAAGGCAACCGTACTTCCCCTTGGAATACCACTGAAATCTGCCCAAACAGGAGAATTCCAGTCAGAGGTCAGTATTTTTATCTCTTAAAACACCTGTGCAGTGTCAGAGCATGCCATGAGAATGCAGTGCCTGAAGAGCAAAGCCAGGATTCCGGAGACCTTCAAGCCTTCCTCTCCCTACCTGAAGCCACTGGCAGTGTAATATCAGCCAGCCTCATCTCACCTCCAGCCTCTGAACAGACTCCCTCTCCCTGCTCCACCCGCCCCACAAACACACCTGCGCGCTGTGATCCTACCTGGAGCTAAGTGGGATTTTCCATGCAGGCGCTGCGGCATCTCAAGGATCCTCCCAGCACATCCCTGCCTGCCCCAGGGCTTGGCGCCTGGCCCAGGGAGAGGAGAGCCTCTTTTCCAGAGCTGCCGGGCTGTTCCCCTGTGGGTGAGAGGCTGGGTCAGTCCCAGTTCTTGTACTGGGCACTAGATGGCACAGACGGGAGGAAATTCAAAGGTAGCCACAGCCTGCAATCTGCGTTTCAGACAAGGGGGTCTGCCTGCTGCCCCGAGGAGGTGGCTGCCACGGGGGATTTGCTGCCAGCAGCAGCATCCCATGGGGGTATCTCCTCCGTGTAGTGCACCCCTTGCCATTGCCCTGCTGCATCCCCTCAGCATCCAGTCCTGTCCTGTCCAGCCACAGGGCTGTCTGTGCTGCACTGAAGCTGGATGTCCTGGACACAATATGCTATTCCTCACTAAGCCTAAATTCACTGCCTTGGGCATGCAAGCACCTTGTTTATGGAGCAGCCCTGTATTTGGCTGGAACTGCCAAAAGAAGGGCTGAAGTCTTTCCTGGGGATCCACTGCCCTGCTTCACTGTGAGGCTGCACCTTCAGGATAAAAAATGCCATCTAACTCCAGCATGGGGAGGGATGCTGAGGGCTGAGCACCCTGTCAGGAGTCTCTCAGGGTTCAGGGTATGTCTGGGGAACATCACCTTTCCTTTGCTTTTTGCCCAGTGGGATGCTGGTGCAAAGAAGGGAGGCACTTGGTCACTGCTCTTACAAGCACCTTTCAGAAAGCAAGGTCCTTCAAAGCATCTCACTGGTCCCTCTTGTTTCATTCTTTTCAGAATTGCTGCCCTGCAATTGCTGAGGCAGGACCTGTGCCCTGGAGCCTTCTCAACCTCATCCTCCTCCATTTCCTTAAGGCGTGGATGAAATTCCTTAAAGGTGAACTGTGTGGACTGACGCGATGAGGCAAACGCGGACTGAGCCACACAAAATGCTGTGGTAAGCACAGAAAAGGCCAAAGCGTTTTTCATGGTGAGACAAAAAGAAGGGGAAGGTGAAAGGTTGTACATTGACTTCTGCTGTTCTGACATTAGAAATTCACTTCAAAGGTTAACAGAGTTAATGCATCTGGTGAAGATCATAGGCTCTGACAGGCTGTCTGGAAAGGCTCCATCCGCAGCGCTGCAGGAGGGACAGGGTCTGCACTGAGGCCAGCAGCACGCTGTGTGCAGGAGGCAGGAGAGGCACACGTGGGTGTTACCCAAACCAAATCTGAACCTGGTAAAGCCTAAAAGAGCCTTTGTGCTGAGCAGCTCAGTGGTGCCAGGTGTTAATGACACAGACAAAACTCCTAGGAAAAGCCTGTTTGTGGAAAGGAGCAGCACTGGACAGGCTATGCTGCAATGTCCTGGAAAAGATCAAGATGGGCAGCACTGCCTTTCCTGTCTGTCTGCCCTGGCTCTGCCCAGCTGACTGAAGAGGATCTAAGGATCATCTGAGTTTAAATCTCTGCAATACAGAACAGCTAGAGAAGCCCCTTCAACATCAGGCTTCACTGACTGCCTCAGAGACCTCCTTCTAATCACCCAGCTAAGTTTAAATGCTGGGCCACTGGTGTGTAACAAGCTGGCTATGAAAGCTTCCTGGGCAGAGGAGGAAAAGCTTCAGAAAAGGAGACATCTTTTGTGTCACCCTGATGGATGGACACACTTCTCTTTGCCAGAGCCAGTGTTGGTGAGAGCATTGAGCCTCATATATCAGCATCACTCAAACCAGCCACCAGCATTCTCACCTCCTGTTCCTGCTCAGATCAGAACTCCACAGTCTGGCTGTCTCACCTCCAGCACCTGGTTCATGTACTCCCCTGGAGGCCTGTGGTTCCTCTCAGTGGTTTAGCACTGCTGCTAAAATGCTTAGAGCCAATATAATCTGCACTTAGCAGTTCCAAACTCCAAATGAAGCTTAGCAGCACCAGGTGCTCTCTTTAGCCTCTCCTGTATGGGCTTAAGATGGTTTAATGATATGAAGCTGTAACTCCAGCCCATAACCTGAAACTGTAGAGGTCCCTTTTATAACAGGTTTTCTAAAAGCTCTTCAGAAATATTTTTGAGACAAAGAAAAAGGGATCCCAGAGGAACATATTATAAGATCAGATCTTTCTGCCTCTTAAAGGATGGAAATGTGAGAACTCAATGGCAAGGAACATATTAAGTACTTGCAGGGCTTTCCTCCACTGTTTCTTCTGTCTTAGATCAGCCTCTCAAAATGGACTAATGCCTGGAGAGGTCCCAGGACCTTTCCCCACCCCTCCTATCAAGCCTTGTGAAAGCCTCAGAAGGCAAACAGCCACCGTGATGCCCCAAAGGAAGGTGGGCAGATGGCTGAGTAGCAAAGCAGCCCCCTGGGGCCCCAGACTGTCCCTGGAGGGGCCATTTCCTGGCATTTGCTTCATTAACTACATTTGTTCTGCCTTTTTTTTTTTTTTTTTTTTTTACTGCCCCCCTTTACTGGCTGATCAGAAGCACAAGGTGTTACAAAGTGGACCTTAAGCTATTACCAGGAAAGCATCTGGTCCCAGTAAGTCTCCCTTCCTTCTCTGTAGTTTTTTTGTGTGTGTGTGTGTGTGTCTGCCAGGGGAAAAGAGAACTGGGGAGGACAGGAAAGGTGCCTGGAAAGCACACACAGAGCCAGAGAGTAATGGAGAAATAGAGAAAGGTGGAGGAAAAGACCAGGAAATTGTGAGCCTGGAGAAGAGGATGAGAAGAGTGAGGGCTTTCCACCATCTGCCTCTGAAAGCCCAAACAGGGCTGGGAGAG
Source organism: Calypte anna (assembly GCF_003957555.1). Lineage (NCBI taxonomy): Eukaryota > Metazoa > Chordata > Aves > Apodiformes > Trochilidae > Calypte > Calypte anna. Next base: position 9,179,581 of record NC_044261.1, read on the forward strand.
CCTGTGCTGGAGGTGTGTGATACCTGAGTGGGACAGGACAGAGTGGGTAATGCTGCTGTGCAGAGCCTGGCTAGCCCAAATGCTTCCAGAACTGTTACTGGTGTCTCTAGTGGTGCTTTCAGAGCTGCTTGCTCTGCCTTTCTGCCCAGCACTGCAGCCACTGCAGCAGTTGGGCACAAGACTGTCCAACCACCGCAGCATCCAGCTTCACAGTCCAGCTTAATTTAACCATGATAAAATTCAACTAAATGAACTGGGTGCAGCATGCTCCCAGAATGCAGGTAACAGAAATCCTCTGTGCACCTCAGATACCTAATTAATTCATCAGTAAAGTACTGGAAGCTCAGGATTCTACTGTGCTAAAAGCCAAGTTAATGCCATGTGTCACTGGGATGGACTGGTGACATTTCTTGTGCTTGCAGCAATGTTGTCCCATTTAACTGTGACCACAAGATCACAAGGTGTTAAGATTCTCTACTCAAGCAATATACAAGCCAACAAACCTGCTTTTATGGGCCCTGCTAGTACTTGATAAATTTGCCCAATAATGGGCAGACTAGTGTCCACAACTGCTTAGCAGAATTCTGTGATTTTTAAAACCCATTATGCACAGATGCATGCCCCAGCCCCAGAACACCACCAAGGGGCCTCACAGTTGCAAAGAGAGCCTCAGCTGCAAAAAGCAAAAGGTTTAAGACCTAATTAATATTACATGGATTATTGCTACCCTATCTCCATCAAGTGCAGAGTCTCAGCAGTGTCTGTCTGCATGCAGTTGCTGCTGCCAGCACTGGTGCTCTGGGAACATCCACAGACCAGAGATCACAGCCCAACTGATGCTGCCTTCATCTTTTATCCCTCACCCCCTCTACGTACTCTGTATAACCACTAAGGAGATTTCTCCCCTGAAACTAGTGTCACGGACAGGTTGACACATCTATGCTGCTTTTTTCAGTCAACAGTTTACAGGACGATGAAACTCCCCATATACACTTTCCCTTGAACAGATAAAAGCCAAATAGCAAGTGCATTTGTCTCCAGATATAACAGAATTAAAGCTGGAGCCTGCACTAGCTCTTTGCACATCTCTCCAGGGCTACAGCTTCCTTCCCTGCAGGAGGCTTGGCTGTGAGGGATCTGCCAACAAGCTCAAAGCCACGAGAAATAACAACTTGGGAGCCCAGACAAGCTGGTTTGCAGGCAAACAAAAGCTGAAGCTGTGAAAGCATGAGGCAGTCAACGTGGTGTCTGGCAGCACAGCCCCACCACCCCCTTAATCCTCTTTCCCTTCTTAAACGCTATATTAATCAATTACATTTCCAGCCCAGCGATAACAGTCAAAAACGTACCCATCATATACCAGGCAAACATAATTAGGATTGTCACTCGAATCCAGCCTGAGCAGCATACAAATCAGAGCAGCCTCAGCACGCCTGCCCCTGGTCCCCCCCAGCAGGGGCAATTGGAATTGCAGTCACACCATGACCCCCGCCGGGTGTTTCAAGGAAAAGGGCTGTGGCTTGAGCTCTGGTTCCAGCGGTTCTGGTTCTGCAACCTCTGCAGGAAGTGCTGGAGCACTGAGCAAAGCACAGTACACTGCAAGCCTCAAGGCAGCCCTCCAGTTGTGTCAGGGAGGAAGCCACAACCTTTGCAGCCACAGCACATGAGCACGGTCTCCCAGCCTAGCACTACATATGCCACAGTCCCTCTAGGGAAGAGATTAGATGGAAAGGAGAGGTCTTGGCACTCTCTGACCACAGGTGACTGTGAGTTCATTAGGGGTGAGCAATCAGCTATCCCCTCACCAGTCTACTGATGGGCAAACCAAGTCATGGGGGGGACTAAGTATGCAATGGCAAGAGCAAGCCAGGAGTGTTCAGCAAAAGCATCAGCTCAAGGTTCAAAACCAATGAAAAATGCAAAGTGAGTGCTAGGAGACTGACAGTGCAAATCCACCAACCTCACTGTGCTATCAGGTTGCTCCAGGGCACATGGCTGTTGTGCCATTTTGCTAGAGGCAGAACTAGAGGAAGGAGAAGGAGCTAGTTAAGGATAATCTAAGGTCTGAAATGCCTTCTCTACAAGACCAAGACTCTCCAGCTTGGGAAACAGAAACCTGAGAAGGAACATAGCAGAGGTTTATCATTCAAGGGCAGCTTAAAGGAAATGAACAGGGAATGACTGCTGGCTGTGTCTTCCAATATTAAAGTTACAAAGCATCAAATTAAAGCAGTAAGTGACAAATTTAGAACAAAGCAAATGTTTCTTCACACAACACACAGTTGAACGGTGGAAGGTAGTGCCATAATATTTCCAAAATTTGCTCAAGGTCTAAAAAAGTTTAGGAAGAACTGGTAAAGTACTATTTGGTGCAGAGGAAAGGGAAGGTGGGGACACTTCTGAAGACTGGTATCCTTCAGGTCTTGGTCCTTAGCTACTGGTGCAGCCTCTCCAAGGACTGCACAGGACCAGTTTCTGGCAGCCAGCTCGGACCAAGCAAATTCTTGCTCCTGCATGCAGCAAACCTTCACTATAGAAATAGACTTCCTTGCTGTCATTTGCCTTTTGAAAGTGCACACATAGAGAGGGCAGGTTTATCTTTTAGTCTACGAAGAACTGCCAGCCAGCCATTCTCCTTCAGTAAAACCAAGCAGAGCATTGTGTCTCATTAGCTCCTATTATTCATGCTATTGTAGTGTTTCCCTTTTTACAGCACACAGTACAGGAACAGCTGAACTGCTCCTGCAACTGTTTATTAAGAGGATTTGTTCTGTGGTGGGGTATTTGCAAGTCCCAGGCAGAGGAAAAGGTATCCTGGTTACAGTGCTATATCCCTCTGGGCCTCTTGCTTACCCTGGTTATCCCACCTCAGAACAATGCATGTGGTCTCATCTACACCTAAGTGTAAACTGCAGACTGTGTTTCCTACTCCTGACTTTCAGAGATAAGGCATGAGAAAATTCAGACATTAAAAGCTGTTCTGCTATTAAACTGATCCTTTGGTTACACACCTAACTCTTGATGCCCCTCCTTTCAGCAGCATTCACAGGACAGAGCAAGCAGAAGCACAGATCTAGGGCAGCCTGTCCAGTTGCCAGACAATGGGGGAAGTCCACCTCTCAACCCTCCACTGACACCTTTACCCGTTGTTCCAGCAAGGAAGTTTTTGTTCTGCCCTTTGCTCCCAGTGACACTCCTGTAGCTGTAGTGCTGTACCCCACACAAGTGGTTTGCTCCTGACCCAGCGTCTCTCAAAGATCTCTGACCAGATCCTGAATTCCTTACTCAGCATCTACTCTCTCCAAATGGGATTAGCCTGAGTCAGGCTCAGCAATACCTCAGGATGTGTCGATACTAATTTCTCTCTTGCAGGTGCTTAGCTAGACCAAGGAGTGGAATAACAGAGAGACAGACAGTCAGGATTTTTATCGTGGTTAGAGACCTGCATATACACTGTTACAAAATCGATGCATTGGCTGGAGTGCTGCAGAGTCCAGCCCCATTTTGTCCCTGTCTCTTCAAGCCAGACTAAGGTCACCCGTGGAGTATTTGGAAAAGGCTGCAATGGCTACAACAACAGATTCTTCTGTAAATGAATCAAATGATACTTTTTCTAATGGATGCACCAGCCAGTGGGAACTCCAGGTTGCTGCTTTAAGCTGTGCTGCCCTCACAATGCTGCTACCAGACACTCCTGCCCTGTGTGCAAGACTTGTGGTCAGCCATGGGCACATGGGCTCAGCGTAGCAATGGTCCTGAACAGAAGAGAGCCCATGGCTCCAGCTGTAGAAAGTGGGTCCAGCTGAGCCACTGGTTATACTGGAAGCATGACTCAGCTGCCTGCAAAATCTCAGTGCTTGGACATGGGATCCAGGCTTTGTTTTTTTACCATCTTGTTGGATAGTACTGATTCTGTATGAGGAAAAGCATGTGCTAAACAGGAACACGTACAAGACATACAAATTTCTAACCATCACAGGTAAGGAACAGTGTCAGCATTCCACTGTCAGTTGCAGAGGGACTGGAGGTGGGCAAAATTCTTGCCACTTGCTACATTCCTATAAACACCTCCTCTGGATTCAAGAGTAAACTGATAGAAAACACAGCCCACAAAAGCTGTCCCAGCCAGATGGCGTGTTTTGAACCGATATTAATCTTGACAACCTTTTGAAGTGTTCAAAGAGTTTGTCCTAGAAAAAAATGCTCTCCAAAATGCCTGGTTGCAAGGAGCAGTCCCAGTTTTATCCGCTTCTCTCTTTGTCTTCTCCACCGAGCATCTCTCGGCAGAACAAACCCGGGAGGAGGAGGCGCCTCCGGGAGAAGATGCAGCGGCGGCTGCCAAGCCGCTGGGGAGGCGGGTGCTGGGGCAGGGACCCGAGCACATAAAATACCCCTGGGGAGCTGCTGCTCCGGGAGCGCCGGGAATCACCAGCCGGGGAGCCGGGGCGGAGCCGGCCGGGCGGGGCGGCCAGGACCCCCCGCCTCTACCGGCACCTCCCCCGGTCCAGAGCCCGGTGCCTGTCCGGTCCGGAGCGCGGTGCGACGGCATCGCGGCCGGAGGGCGGCCATGGGCTCCCGGCTCAGCCGGCAGAGCAGCCTGGAGGAGGAAAGCACCGAGGAGTCCTGCGCCCACAGGCTGGACGGCGGCCGGGGCGACTTCCACTTCTCCTCCCTGCTCCTACACCCGCAGAAGCTGCCCGGGGTGCTGCGGAAAGCTTCCCCGGCGCCCTACGTGCGGCGGGTGGGATGGCTGCGGGAGATCCAGGCCACCATACGGGAGCACAAGCGGGAGCACGCCGTGCACATCCTCCGGCTGCTCAGGAAGGTAAATGCCGCGGGCGGGATGGGAGGGGCAGGCAGGGCCGGCAACAAAAGGCTGTGCGGGGCGCGGGCGGTGCCGGCCGGGCCAGGGGCTGCGGTGCCCGGCCGGGGGTCAAAAGCCCCCCCTTCCTCGGCGGTGCGGGGCGGCCGGGCTCTTTGTGCTGCCTTTCGCCGCTCCGTGCCCCGGCGGTGCGGGAGCCGCCTCGCTCGGTCCCCGCCGCGGCGGGAAGCGACACCGGCCCTGGCTCCCTGCCTCCTTTCCGTGACCCCGACCGGGTGAGGGGCACCTGGCTCGAGTGTCTGGGGACTGGGAGGGAGCTGTGCTCAGGAAAAGGGGTGTCCAAGCCTCAGCTGCCCCCCTTCATATCCCTCTCTGCCAGCCCCTGCGTGTGCTTGGGATCGATGTCCCCCGAGAGAAAAGCCTGTGCCATCCCACTGCCACCACATCCTGTTATGCCCACCCAAGCAGGTTGGGCAAGATCTGTCGTTGGGAGAATCCAAAATGGTTTTGGAGAAGACTTCTGGGCCAGTCTAGGCTGAGAGGAGAGGTAAAGGGGTCAGTGTATCAGTAGGAGCTTGTTTCTGTCTGCCTCCATTCAGGAACAGAAAAGCCACTGTGCAGTCAGAGTGGTGCCAAAATGATGCTGAGGACAGAGCCCTGCTGCTGGAACAGAGCCATCCCCTCCATCACTCACTGCTACCATCACTTTTCAGGCAAACCCAGCTCCCCCAAACTGCAGGCAACTGCAATCAGTAGCATAGGAGACAAATCCTCCCAGTGATTTGGACACAAAACACCATCAGTTCTTAGTTTATATTACTTCCTCAGATAATACCCTGTCTCTGCTCTGAATGTCATGGGTTTTAAAACACATCCAGCAGTAGTGGTCAGTGCCCTGGGCCATTAGCAAGTTCCACACTCATGAGTAACAATTTACAGTTTCTGCAGAAAGCCTTTATGTGTGCACCAGTGAGGCAGACAAGGGTTGGATGGGATTTCAAAGACATCTTTGGGAAGGCACTGTTTCAAGAAGCTCATGCAGAAAAAAAAAAGGCAACCACTCTCTTCATGAACACAGCAATGTAATGTGAACAGACTTTTGTAGGGTATGCCAGAGGCCACAAATACAGAACTATTTTCTGTAGAGCTCAGCATCTCTCCTTGATACTGAAGCACTAAAAATCCTCACAGACCTTGGAGGTCTCAAGAACATCCCTCTGTGAATAGCCACGGCTTGAATGCTAAGTCACAGAGCCATCTGGAATGGAGAGCCATTTCTGAGCCCTCCTTTCAATGCAGCCTGCCAGCTGCTTTCATGCTCTGCTAAGCATCCTCACATTTGTGCTGAGAATTACCATATCTTGAACACACATTTTGTCCACTGCCTTCCAGCTCCCCTTGTTATTCATGGTTCCTATCTCTGCCTGTCCATGTTGAAACAGTGACCTGCTGTTCATCTGCTGTTCATCCCCACAGAGCAGTGGGATGTGCATGCTGTAGTCACAGCACAGCCCTCCTCTGCCAAGTAAGACAGGAACCCACCCACCCAACACCACCCCAAAACCTCTGGTTCATTGTGTGATTTCAGAGGCGGCTACACCACTAATGCACACCACCCCATTCAACAACTGAACAAAACTGTCAGCCACTCTGGGATCCTGGAATCAGAACCAGTCTTCCCCACATGTCTGATGTCAGCTTCAGAGCACCAGATGAGCAGCCTCTTTTCTTATTTACCATTTCCCTCACTCCACTACAGTCAGCCTTTAGCTTGGTCCCTAACACATCCCTCCTCAGACAGAGGCTTACCTTGGCAGTCTCACTCTCAGGAGTCACGGATTACTGTGTCCCAGGCGAGGGTCTGTTTTGTTACCTGTAAAAAGAGAGATTATCTTGTTCATTCTAGTAGACAGTGAGGATATTTAACACCATACCTCACACTCTTCCTTGGACCAGAGTGCAAACACCTCAAAGAATGCAGAGCAAGTGGTGGGACTGGAATAGCAGCCTTCCCAAATGAACAGATATACTCAGCCAGCGTGAAGGACATGGGCTCCCTGTGTGTGCCTCCTCCTGCAAGGCAGCTGGCTGCTCCCAGCAGACACAGACCTTATCCAGACCTGCAGATGTATCCTGCAGGATCTAACTCTATCTGCCAGTGGTTTTTGACCTGTGGTTTGCAGACCACAAAGGGCTGCAGTCTGCTCCTAGGATGTTGGGAAGTCTTAATAGGCTAAAGCAAGCAATGCAGCCAGAAGCAGATCCAGTAAGAGATCATAGAATCATAGAATCATAGAATCCTAGGGGTTAGAAGGGACCTCGAAAGATCATCTAGTCTAACCCCCCCTGCCAGAGCAGGGCCACCTAGAGATGCAAGATCCCAGCATTTTAGGAGACTGTGCAGAGAACAATTGCAAAGTACAGGTGTACACTCAGGTACAATTGCTTTGTGCAGGAACACTCAGGCAGCTCCATCACACATCATCTTTCCAGTCTCAGATATACACCTGCAAGACAGACCAGATTTCCTGCTGGTGCAAGTGGGCATCACTCAGCTGAAGCCAGGGGAGACATTAGGCTTACAGCAGCAAAAAGTCTGGTATAATCTCATTTTCCTGTGCTGAGACAATGGCCAGGTGTCGTTTTTCAAGATAACAGCATTAAGCCAACAGAACTGGCAAGCCTTAAAATATTATGATGTCTACAGCAGCCCTTTCCTTAGATGGTACAAAATTTTCCAAGGAATGAGGAAGGGAGGGAAACAAATAAGATGAACCAGAAAATACCCTTAGGCTAAGAATTTGTGTGCTATCACCATGAAGAGGATATTTACAGCTATATTATGTATAAAACCCTTGCAGGCAGGATTTATAATGGGAATGCAGGTTCATCTTAATGGTATATCTCCATTTGGGGGAGTTTAATTACAGCTCTGACATCCACTGCTGCATGCCCAGCCATGCCACCCTCTCAGCAGCTTTCTTCATCTGTGCCTATTACACTTGGCGTAGGAGGCTCCACTTCCCTGAAGCCTTATGGTTGAGACACTGGCAGGATGTCTTGGTACCCTCCTGGCCCACATCCAGCTGTGTCTGTGGTTGTCTGTCCTTCAGGACTGAGCCACTGCTCAGGTTCCTTGTTTACTTATGGGTATCATTGGTGTACAGTCAGTTATAGGGCTGAAAAGCATTTAGTTTATTCTGCCTTCCTCCATCAGATCTTATAGCAATGGTCTCTTTGGTGTGTGCTCAGTCCAGAGCAAGAGAGAATGGATACAGCACTGGCTTTGATTGCTGCTTACTCCTAAGATCCCACCTCTCTGTCATCTATAACACAACCTACTGGTGCGCTTGTGTTTTGTGCATATACTCAGCTTTTTTTTTTTTTTTTTTCTGTCAGTGCATCTTTCACTGGGTAGTGCCTGAAGCACACATTCAGTGGAGCAGCGTGAACATATGGGGCACCCATTTGCTTATTCATTTCTCCTGGCAGCAGCATATAGAATGGGCAGAGGACTTGTTTCCTCCCTCAGCTGAACCCTCTTTGTCAACTGAATCAAACACAGCACTGTCCCTGTTAGGGAGCCTTTTTGTTATAGATTTCTAACCCCAGGGTATTTTCTTTTTTGCCCTCAGGGTATTTCCATGTGAGTATGTGATCTCTTTCCCAGATGCTTACTTTTCTTTTTTCCCCCCACAGCTCTATGGTATCTCTTGATTGTAATAGCTATTGTCATATGATAGATCTTCACTCTCCTCTTAGCAAAACCCAGTCTTGCCCTTTACAGTACCACCCACCTAGCCCCTGGGAAGGCTTTTTGTTCCCAAGGATGCTGAAGTTTCTTCCAGCATGTCCAAATTTGCCCCCTGTACTGGTCCATGCAGGTAAATTGCATGGATCAGCGATGTTCAGCTGGTTCACACTGTGGAAGAAGGCAAGAGGATTCCTTGTGAGTGTTGCACAGAGCTACCTCTGAGTCTACAGTTACATCCAAAAGCTTAGCACTCACCAAGAAATTCAAAGCACAGCTAAACTCACCCTAATGGGCAGGACTTTACTCAGCCACCCACTGCCAGGGCTATGACAATATCTAGGTACCTGGTAAAGGTTTGATTCTTTCAGAAAAGCTGAGATTGGAGAAGCAAATTTAGAGCCAGCCTTCCTGCTCAGCTCCTTCAGCACATTCACACACAGAAGCTGACAAAACTCTTAAATTTCTCTGGAGCTAATTCTCTCTGGACTCCAGCCAGCCTAGAAATTCTATCGGTCTCACCTTCTTGTGATAGGTGGAAACAAGGCAGTCAGTCCTTAGTGAGCCTAGCTCAACTTCACACTGCATCTCATTCAGCTCTTTAGCCATCCACATCCCCCAGCACAGTAATGTTGGGCAAGACACAGTTGCTTCACCTTTGTTGGACAGTTTCCTGTACTGAGCAATCGGCTGGCACCTCATGGGACTTACTTTGATTTCAAGACACCTCATGGTTATAGATCTAAAGGAGCCCATGTATTTGACTGACTGTTTTTCTTGTAGGACCTGGGACTGGAAGGAACATTCCTCAACGAAGTCCTCTACAAAAATGCAACTTTCCTCAACTTGGTGGATCCCATCTCCCATGACTTGCTGATGAGCCTTGCTAGAGATCTGCAGTGTCCCAAAAAGGTGAACCCTTCCCTCAGCTCAGTGCACATTTTGTGACATAGTACCCATGCAAGGAGAGTGCAAATGGGGTGACTGGTGCTGGGTGGTGCTCTGCAGTCCTTCAGAACCAGCCAGTTTTGCCATTGGAGAAGCAGCATATAGAATGTTGTGCCAATTTCTGTAGAAAACATTTAAAACTACCTCACAACATGAATGCAGCTGAAGGAAGAAGTTGCTATGCACACAGAAATAAGGAATTTATTTTTTGCACCAATAGTACACTTGGTGAGATAGTAAAGGCCAGATAAAAACATGAAGTAGATGATGGTGCCCTATTCACTAGTATGCCCTAGAGGTTCAAAAATCTTTTCAGATGTAATTTTTGTAGAATTAAGTGTCTAAAAAGGGGGTGGATTGCAGCAGTAGTACCTCTTAACCATACTTCACTTGATCTCATCTCCAGCTGTTCTACCAGACCATCTCAAACACAGAGCATCATATGGATAAGATTTTCCTAATTCCTAGGAAAGATGTTCAGTACCTGACCTGCCCTTCAAAGCCAAAAGGTGTTTAACTGAGGGGCTGAAGAGATTTGGCACCCTGCAGCACCAGCACACTCCCCAGCACACCCATCAGCACACCACATCCCCTCTCTGACCCTGGCTGAGCATCTGGTTGCTGCTTAACTGCATTTCCAGCAAGCAGGCTGAGTGCAATTCCCAGTCTGTCAGTGAAAATTAAATCAGTGAGGACACGGGAAGAAACAGGAGGGTAATTCTGAGTTGTGAGCCAACAAACACTAGCAGAACATTGTGCCAGCTTCTGTGCTGAAGCCTGGTGTGCACGTGCACCCACTTGGAAAGGTTTGCAGTTGCAGATGACAGCTGGGTGCCAGTAGCAGCCTTGCCAGCACAGCAGTAGTCTACAACAGGGTGTGTAACCCAAGGGCAAGGGCCATTCCCTGCAGGGTTCCTAGGGGATTTAGGACAGGGATCAGGGGATGCTCAGCACTGAGGCTGGGATTCCTCACCACTTGGCACAGCCCCTGGCAGCACATCCCTGGGGAGTTCAGCTGATTGGGAAAGTCTCAGCACAGCTGTTGGCCCACAATACAGCACTTCCACCACTTGCAATAAAGAATAAATTAGCATATTCCCTGACAGCTTTGCTCTGTGTTTACCTATCAAATCCCTAAATGCACACATTGCACCACAGCTGGAGGACTGAGGAATGGGAATGCAGGTGTCTGTCAGCATTTGGAAAATAGGATAGAGGGAGCAGACATCCCAGCCTTTTGCACACCCCAGTGCAAAAATAAACCCAGGGAAGTAGTGACTGTCCTGCTGTCATCTTTTCCTGACTAGTTACTGCAGGGGCTTGAGGCAACTGCTGACATTGAGAAGCTCCTAAACTCAAACCTCCAGGAGCAGAGCGGACTGCAGGTAATTCAGATGGAGTATGGGGAACTTTGGTTCTCTGTCTCCTGGCCTCTTGCTGCAGGAGGAGCAGAGATGTCCCAGGGCACATCTCATCCAGGAAGAAACGCTTGGGGGGGTGGGGTAAGGGTATTGACTGCTGAACTTTCCACATAAGAACAGATGATTAGCTTGGAAACCTATAACCAGTTGGAGTTCGGGAAGAATGACAACAAGGTAATTGATAGAGTTTTAGCATAGTCCTGAAACACAGAGCTGGTACCTTGTTTGCACAGCTGGGGATGGTGCTGCCAAGGATACAGAAGTGAGGAGCTGAGATGCCCATGCTGGCCCCACACTGGGTTTTTTTGAAAGCAGAGATCTTTTGGAGAGAAAATGGAGAGACATGGGGTCCTTGCACAGAGCCCTTCTCACACTGACAGGTAGTCTTGCCTTCCTGGCTTAGAGCAGGACACTGTGCCACAGCTCTAGAAAATAATCCCCTCTTCTGAGTTCCACTTGATCCTTTGCAGTGTGTGAAAATGTAGCCCCACTCTGGGCAAGAACATGGTGACTGGGCTACAGTTCTCCCTGGCAGTGCAGAGCTACTGGTCCTCCTTCACTCCAGGAGGAGATGGCATGTGGCACAGGGGCATCTCAAGCCTTTGCAGCATTTCTCTTTCATCCTCTTCACATCTCTTCCCCTGTATACATTTCCCTGCTCCATTACCATCCCTGATCCTTTCCCACCTTCCTATGTCCTCCCCCTTGCTTCCTATTCTGCTGCGGTGCACACGGAGGCCAAGCTCTCTCTTTACTTTCAGGAATATGACCCCTGGAAATCCTCTGACAGGATCTGCAGGCAGCTGATTTATCACCTCACTCCCCACTCGAAATGGCACCGGCACGGCATGCCCCGGAGGAAGTCCCAAGTGTGGTAAGCAGCCTGCAGGGGACAGCAGGCATGGAGAGGGGGGATCTGCCAGAAGAAACCCTCCTGTAGCCAAGCACCACCCCAGTCTGCCACTACTGCCCTTCTCAGGAAAATGCAGAACAGAAAACCTGCACGGCAGCCTTTGCTCAGTCTCAGAAAACCCCAGCCAAGCAGCACAGGGTCAGTGCCCCTCTCTCAGATCTGGTTTGCAACTGACTCCTTTTTACGTAGTCTCACAGTTCTTCATCCTCTCCTAAGGGCACTGAAATCAATTCCACTGACTGCACAGTGCAGCCAGCCCTGCCAGCAGGGCTCCCAGGGTGTTTGGCCCTAGAAGCATGACCAAAGCTGGCAGCCTTACAGAGACACACACCCCTGTGCTAAGGGCAGCCAGCTCCCAGCTCTGCATCCCATTTTGTCCTTGTTTATCCAAGGAAAACTTCCCTGCCTGTGGCAAAAGTCTCCCATTACAAGGTGTAGCGGGAGGAGCCTTTCTTGCTCCTGAGGCTCAACGAGCTGCTGGCTTCTCCATTGCCTTGCACCAGAGTGAGCTCTACTCTGTGGGTGTGTGTCCCACCTTTATTGGCCCCCTGGTCTTGCTCATGCCCAATAGGGGGCCTGTCCTAATCAGGCACAGGTGGACTCACACCCACTCATTGGCAACTCGAGGCACCTGGTTTATCTTGTTTCTCTACATTTCCCCATTTTTTGTTTTTTTTTTTTTTAAAGCTTTCCCCATTTGCCCTAGCTTACAGGATTTTTACACACACACATTTTTACAACACTGATTACAGGATTTTTACACATTTTTACACATATAGCTTACGGAATTTAACCCTAGCTTCGACTGACACACACTTATAGCTTACAGGATTTAACCCTAGCTTACAAACATACAAACATACACAGGATTTTTTTTGGCTGACACAAACATACATAGCTTACGGGACTTAACCCTAGCTTCTAAGACTGACACAAGACTAACACAACTTAAACATACAAACATACACTTATAGCTTACGGGATTTAACCCTAGCTTCTCACACTGCTGCAGCCTAGGCAAACCGTTCAATGTCAGGCCAGGCACTTTTCACAAAGTCTCTGCTTTTCCAACTTGAGTTGTTCTTCTCCCTCCTATATCTGCTCTTCTCTTGGCTTTCCTCTGCTCAGGGGTTTCCAAAGAGAGAATCCTTATCTTGGCTTCCCTCTGCTCAGGGGTTTCCAAAGAGCTTGCTGGTTCCTCATGGGATTACGGGATTTAACCCTTCCTCATGGGATTCCATACACGGGTTTTAACCCTTCCTCATGGGATTCCATCCTCCTGGCTTCCCTCTGCTCAGGGGTTTCCAAAGAGAGAATCCTTATCTTGGCTTCCCTCTGCTCAGGGGTTTCCAATCCAAAGAGCTTGCTGGTCATACCTTTCAGGGAGAGTGTTAGCCCAGGCACTTTTTCAAATCAGGAAGAATGTTCCTGTTGCCAGCTCTTCACAAGTTGCCCGCATTCTCCACCAAATGTAGCGGGAGGAGCCTTTCTTGCTCCTGAGGCTCAACGAGCTGCTGGCTTCTCCATTGCCTTGCACCAGAGTGAGCTCTACTCTGTGGGTGTGTGTCCCACCTTTATTGGCCCCCTGGTCTTGCTCATGCCCAATATGGGGCCTGTCCTAATCAGGCACAGGTGGACTCACACCCACTCATTGGCAACTCAAGGCACCTGGTTTATCTTGTTTCTCTACAACAAGGTACTACAGCAAGCTGATCACCCCATTCAGGAGGAACCACTTTGAGGTGGCTGGCAGAGAGGTGACCATCCTTAACTATCTCCCATTTCTCTGCCAGGACCAGGTGAGGGACCCAGAATGATGCAGAGCCTTACACACAGAGAACCTGACACAAGCACACTGGTCGCAGACAGCTACTGGATGGCAGCTGCTTTCCACAAACGTGTTCAGATACTGACATTTCTTCTCTCCTTAACACTTGCTGGCTTGTCTAAGCAGACCAAAAAGCCACCCCTACTTCTTTTAAACCCTCCCCTTTTCTTCAAGCAAAGCCTGTTCCTGTGGCACAGATCACCAGTAATGCAAAAAAGACAGAGAAGTGACTAAGAAAAGAGGAGCTCATGTCAGCTCCGCTAGCTTCACAGGTATAAATGCAGCATTGCTAAAAAGAAATGCAAAATTGGCAGCACTCTGAGAATGGTCTTGGGCTTTCCTGAGACTTTCAGTCTTTGATGCATGTGGCAGCAGCTTAAAATTCCCTGCAGGAACTGACATTTCCATTGTGCCTTTCATTTTGTCTCTGAGGCAGATGCCCAGTGCATCTTATGGAAAAAAATCCCTAATACCATGATTTCCAGGCCATCTGCCTCTCATACCTGTAGCCCCACTTTGCAACCAAACCTGAGCACTGTGTGGGTTTCACTGCTCTCTCTCCAAGCAGCCCACAGGACAGGACTGTTCCTGTCAGTTTGCGGGTGGGAACCACAGCACAGAACGAGACTGTGGGACCAGAGCTGAGCGAGTTCTTTTCCACACCCACTCAGTGAGATGACATTTTCCCTACGGGATCCTGCAGAGTGCTGGAAATGCAGGATATAGACAGCAGGTCTGACATCATCCCCTTCCCCTCCCAAGATAGAGAGGCTTAAAGATAAGTGTTGGAGATGAAGAGAGCTGATGGCCGTCTCCATCCTTTTCCAAGCTCCCTTTTGCTGAAACCCTGCATTTCCAAGGGAAAAAAATCCCTCTCTGTCACTACTAACTCAATCTTCTGCCTCCATACTCCTGTTTGCAAGCAGACCAAACCTCTTCTCCAATTGGACTCCAGGCTAGACTGTAAAAGCGAAGGTGTTCGCTCTGACTGCACAGCCCAGGGAGAGCAGAGAACTGCCTGCTACAAACTCACCACTAACAACACAGAGAGGAGGACTGTAGCCAGAGGATGAGCTCTGGACCCCCTGAACCCAAATCCCACACAGACAGGTCAGGCCCAAAATACTGGCCAGGCAGAGAGCAGCTGTGAGCACAAGCAGAGAGAGGGCAACCAGGGAATGTGAGATGGAAGGAAATACAGATCTAAAATGGGCATCCCTGCCTGGCAGCCAGGCCCAGCTGCAAGGTGTTACATAAGGCACAAAATAATTTACATTAAATATTAAACAGCAGAGCTTTCTCTTTTAAGAGTGGAGAGGAACTGATTTGCAGTCTGCAGCAAAAGGCACCTGCAGAGTTGGCATCTGAGGTCTTTGCAAGAAAATGGATGTTGTCAGTAGCAGGAAAGCAAGAAAAAGCTGCTTTGTTTGCAGGTATCAGGACCTAATTTTGTCCAGCCAGGATGTTTTCACCTGATCTGAATTCTCCACTTCCCTCTGCTAGTGAGAGTATTTTACCATAATCTCTGTCTCTGAACGCATGCCCTTGGTTTGTATCCTTCCTGCCCTCAAGGTCCCATGAAAAGCACAGGTGTAGCAGCAATACTTCAAAGGCATTTCTAAAATCTAGTGGGGATTTAGGACAGCAGGGAGGTGGAGACCACACTCAGGAACTGAATTCTCCTCTCGCTTTTGCGGTCTCCTTGCTTTGGCTTCTGACTTTTACAAAGCTGATGCAGGACCCTCTTGTTCTCCTCTGAAATGTGATTTCCTCTTTCTGGCAGCATGTCAGATGGGTCCAGGAGATAATTAACAGGGCCAACCATACAGAATGCTTAGAGCATCTGCCAGGTTTTAATTATGTTTGGGCTGCTGTAGAGATGTGGTGTGGGAGATAGAAAGGACCTCCAAGACTGGAGCTGGATCACACATCAGGCGTTCCCTCCCACTGCTAAACAGCAACCCAGGGAGTCAGAAACAAAATAACTGTTGTTACATCCTCATCTGCTCCCAGTGGGACCCAAAACCTGAGCCACCCACGTAAACTGACAAAGCCAAAAGGAGAAGATACATTTCTTCCAGCACTCCTGTTGCTATACACTGCAATGCCAGGACATCTGGAACTGTATCTTTATTAAGAACCAATTATACTTCAATCAAGCAGAAGTAGCCTTGTACTGTTCATGCTATAGAGCTCAACCAGATACTCAGTATTCACAAATAGACTGAGTCCTCAAAGCATCAGACCTGAGAGCTCCAGATATGCACAGATATGTTCCTCTAGAACTTAACCACAAACCTGCTCCCCACTTAAGCCAGACCTAGGTCACAGCCCAGTCCTGCAATCAACAAGCTGTGAATTACAACTGAGCTGTTTTGGCAAAGCCACATCAGGAAACCTATGTATCCACTTCCATCATCCCCAGAGCTGGCCACTACAGTGGAACTACTTCCTTTCTTGAGTGCAAAGGATCAAACCTGAATCCACAAAACAAGCAGGCAGCATACAGAGTGATCTTTAAAAGCAGAAGTGATCTTTAAAAGCAGGGTGTTCCTGGCATGGAGAAAAACCCTCAGATTTTTCATACTAACTGGTTCTGGAAGAACAAAGGGGAACAAAGGCAGTTTTATGCAAGGGGTTAATAATTCCCAAACTGCATGCAGCTACACTTTCCTTTTCACAAGTCTCACCATGGTTTTACTTGGGTGAATTTCATTGTGAAACATCTTGGCTAATCCAAAGATGGGTGAACAGAGCATCCCCCTTCTGGGCTCATAGCTCTGTTCCTCAGACACTGATGTGCACTGCTCAGACATTGCAGCATTAGATTTACTTTTAAAATGCAATGAAGGTGCTTGTGTCCACAAGACTGCAAGGAAACAGCTCTAAAGGGCTTTCTATCTCTTTGTTGGTGTTTTGTTTTGTTTTGTTTTTTCCCATGAAAACATCACTCAGGACTGCAGATGACTGCTCTGGCAGATTAGATCCTAGCCTTCACATGGCAGGAGATGAATATTAACTAGAGCTTCATGTCACCCTTATGCAACAGGGTAAACAGGCACCATCATTCCTGCTCTAGAGACAGGAAGCCAAGTTCGAGACTACCAGTCAGTTAACTAAAGCCACATGGCCATAATCAAATGGAAATACAGGAACTGCCTCACACAATGTTTTTAAGAGGCTGCTGCTCACGAAGATGTCAGCTGGACAGACATGAGCTGGTGAGTAAACTGTGTAGAGAGGCAGAAACTGTCCTCTCCCCTTATGTTACAGTGTAAAGAGACCCACACACTACACGTGATCAGGGTTCCCAGCAGTACCAGGAGGCAGAGGCACCTGCAGAGGCTGTTGGAGGTGATCGCAACCTGGACACTGCTGGCTAATGGCCACTGAAGAGCAGAGTGGGCACCTAGAGAAGGGATAAGTGGGAGAAAAGACCAGACCCTAATGAGGGAGTTGGGTATGATGCAAGGAACTACTTGTTCGATGTGAGAAACAAGCTCATGTACCTAGATGAACTCTCATTCCCTCAGAAGGGCTGGACTAGGGTTGCAAGCAGGGTGCTGGTCCCTTGTACATAGCAGGGCAGGCAAGCACCATTCCTTACCAGATGCTGCACCTAGCTCCAGGCAGGCAGTAGGGGACAGGCTGCTGACTGCCCTTGCTTCCTGCTCCAAAGTTTCACAGGATTTCTCACTTGCAGCCATTTCTCCAGCATCAGAAGGAGTGGAGGGTTGTTTCCTCTCTAAGCTTGCTGCAGATAATACAAATACAGTCTGCATCCAGGGTGCAGATCCCTGTTAGATGTAAATCCCCACAATTATAAATCTACACACAGTGCCAGTTGCAGTAGTATTAGGTTAATCCAGCCTCCAGTGCTTTGCAGTCCTCTGCCCACAACTCCCATGGGCATGGAGAGCCATGTCACTAAGTAGCTGCTTTGTCTCACACAAAGGAAAAAAGCTTCTGCAGCTGAAGCTTTAAGCCGATTTTACTTGCAGAAATTAGAGGATAACAGATAACCAATTTCCCTGGAAATAACCCTGGCATTTTTTCAGCTGCAGCACAAGTGTCAGAGAGCTTTGGGTCCAGTGTATTGTGCCCCTGCCCTCCACCCCAAGAAAAACAGAGCTTAGCAGAACTCCCCAAAAATACCAAGTGTCAGATGAAAGCATCTACCCACATCTCCCTGTGCTGTTTCTGCCAGCAGATATATTTCCCTCTAAAGCAACAGAGGAGGAGTCATCAGCTATTCTGTGCCCTGCTCCAGAGATGGTGGATGCAACTCTTGGAGCTGCACAAGAACATGAAGCAGGCAAGGAGGAGAGCTGCCAGGGTTCAAAGCATGCGTGAAGAGTCAGGTCTCATGCTTCAGCACTTACCAGAGAGCTGAGGGCCTGGCTGCAGCATTAGGGGCTATGTCCACCAGGGCAAGACTTCTACAGACACATCCCTAAGGGAGTTATTTTTACAGGCAGGACAACAACTTAAACACAGGAGGAGCCCACAGTGCTGAGACAGAAGGACCAGAGTCACCCTGGCAGGTATAGAAATGAGGGCAAAAAGCAGCTGCAAACACAGGAAAGGAAAGGAAAACAAGCCAGCAAAGGAGGGAGGGCCCTGGCACAGGACAAGAGGCTGGAGGATTTAAGCACATTCAGCCAGGAGCAGACCAGTCTGAAGAATCAATTATGAAAATGTAATTTGTCTGCTTGATTAAGGTCTCCCCTTGGGGTACTGGCTTGTTGCTGGGAAGAGCAGCAGAAGGTACTTGGTCTGGTCAGAGCACGATCCATACTTAACTGCTGCAGTCCCCCATAGCAGTCAACAGGAGGGGAGGCTTAAGGGGCAGAGACAGACAAGCAAATTGCTTTTGTCCTTTTGACATATCTCCTTTCACTGTCTGCACTCAGAGTTAAGTCACTCAAAAGGGGACTCCAAGAGCCATTCAAACTTGCCACCCTATGAAGAAAGCTGCTGTTACAGGCACAGTAGGACAAACGGCACCTGAATGCTGAGGCCCAGCAGGGGGAGCGGTGCCGGCTCAGACGTGCCCTCCAGTGGTCCCCACTCCAGCCTGGTTCCCATCCCAAACTGGAAGCTCTAAGGCTTACTAGGTCAGAGGAGGCTTTGCACAGACTCGAATAAGGCTTGAGGCCGGGGGAGTGTCCCTATGTTTATGTCTCCTTTCTACCCCCTCACCGGGATCTGTTATGGGTTGACAGCACCAGGGAAGAGAATTTCCCGGAGGCCCAGGCTGCATTTGGATAAAACAGGCACTGAAGTAAATATAGGTGTGATTCTATGCTTGCTTATTCTGTATTCCCCCACACCCCAACAAAGTCTTACTCTACACCAACATGGGCCAGAGCAGGCTTTTGTCTCTCCTCCTGTATCAGCCCCTGCTGGGTACAGGGGGCTGTTTCCCCTGTACATTCACATTTACTCTCCAGATTAATTTCTTCTGGCTTAATCTGACCTAATGCCATTTCTTTCCAATGTGCCTCTGATGCTTGGTTTTGCTAGAACAAATTCTTCATATCAAATGCCCAGATAAAACACCTAGCACAGATAAAGGCATAATATTGTATAGGAGATGGCATAAAGGAGATCCAAGACTCTTCCAGCCTTGAGACAGTCTCTGAAAAGATTTTATATATGCTGAAGCCTCTTTTGTGGCACATTGTGCTACACCACTGCTAGTGGTTGGTGCCAAACTATACAAAAATTGCACACATTGTTTTTCCAGAAGACCTGAAGAAATATGTCTCCCAGGAAGCCTAGGATGATAGCAAGCATCTCTTGGATTACCAGGAAATAAAGGCTATCCCACTGCCACCCAGACTGCAGCACACACAGTTCACAAACCCTACTGCTATTGCAGCAGTTAAACTGCACCACTGCTATGAGCAATGCCATTAATTCTTCAGAATCCTATCTCTGGGGTCCTGATATTGGAGATAATCATCAAGCAAAGGCCCTTTGGAGAGCTCACTTGCATTCTTTCACACCAGTTATAAACCACACCAGTTATAAACTACCAGTACATCAGCATCTGCTGTTTGACAGTACAGACAAGCACTACTCCCCTTACTCCTCCCATGATCCACTGAGGAGCAGTGTATGTGATGTAAAGTCTAAACATCATGAGGATATTTTAAACATTTAGGTCTGAACATAAGTTAGTCCATGCTTTTATTACCTCTCTATCAAGAGAGGTCATGAGCTCAAATGCATGCTTGCAGCCTCGCACAGTGAATTCCCACAGGAAGCAGAAGGATGCACAGGAGTAGCCTGAACAGAGTGCTGCTAAACCCTGAGCAGGAATTTGTGGGCTTGAGAATTGACAGAGCAGGCCATGAGGTCTTCCCACCTCACACTCCTACAAGGAAGCACAGCTACAGGTTTGCCATTTTTGAGTGCATGCACAAGGGGCCGTTGCACTAATCTGCATTTAATCACTCCTATTAACACTTGCTGGGGGGGGAATTATTCAGGACTGGAGTTTCCAGGATGCCATGGACTGCATATGTAAAGCAAAGCTGTAGAGGCAGCATCACATTCTCTCTGCAGCCACAGAGGGGCCTGGCAACACTGAGGCTCATAAGGGCATTCTCACCTGCCATGGGAGCTCCTGTGGTGCTGCAGCCTCCTCCGAGGGAATTGCATGTCCCCATGTCCCCACTGCTCTCAGGGACTGGCTGTGACACAGGTGTGCAGGACACTACAGAGAGCCAGATAGGAAGAGTGGGGACATTCATATTCGTGGTTAATTCTTGACCCACCCTGCTCCTCCCAAGCTCAGCAAGGCACGTCGAGATCAACTGAGCACATGACTAACAACACTAGAGGGGATTCTACTAAGTCTCCCTTATCCTTGAAGTTAGATGTGGCTGAAAGATCAGCAAGACTCATTTATGCTAAGGTACTGGGCTCTCCTACTTCACACCAACATACATTTCTCCTTGATCTTTCAACATATCCCCAGCAGCTTCTATAACCCCACAGTTCTTGCTTCTCACAGCACTCTCAGAAACCCACAGTCCATTGTACAACACCACATCTCATCTTCTTTCACATACCCAACAGCCCCATAGCACAGCTTTGCCTGCTGTAAAGTTTTCCTACCTCTTCCTCACTCCACTTGCCAGGCAGACAGCAAACAAAATGGCTGAAACCATCTCAATTTCTTTGAGCTCCCTTTATGACTTCCCCACCTCCTCACAGCTGCAGCAGATCTAAGAAATGGCTGACACCATCTGTCTGGGTTTCTTTGAGCCCCCTTATGTGCTCCTTGCCTCCTCACAGCTGCAACAGATCCCAGATGATCTGCTGACCACAGAGACCCAAATAGGCAGCCAATGGTGCTGCTTACTGACTATGGGCTGCTTGGGAAGGCTTTTAAAGGGACATGCAGTAAATCCACTCCTGGAGTGCAGTTTGCCTGCAGATACTTTCCTCATAAAATACCCATTTATCAGCCTTTTAACACTGGTGTCCTCTGCAGCAGCCCTGCCACACAGTCTATTTGCAAAATCCACCTGAAGAGGTGGCACACAAACAGCGCCCACACAGTCCAAACCAGTGCACTTGAAAAATTTTCTTGCCTTGGTTATTTTTGCTTTCCATGCATGAACATCTGTACACACAGATACAGACAGACCCTTTGAAATGTGCTAGTGGAAGACACTTTGGCATCCTATGTTTAGCCAATTCTGGCAAAGTTCATGTGTAAGTGCTGAGAATATACAGGAAAACCTGAGGATACAGTCTGCCCAGAGGCATAGTGCAAACCTTGTGCTTGTTTCCCAAATGAGCTCTATTAACCCTTTGCTTAATGTTCTAGCCCATGTTCTTAATGAGTTCTTCCCTGTCCCAGGTGATCTGTGACTTGGGTAAAAGATGGATGATACCAGTTCCCTTAATGATCTTTCTCCCCCTTCCCAGCCTGAAGACCAGCCTGCAGAAGAAGGTGAGTCAGGACTCCATGGATTTGTCAGGGATTCCCCTCACCATGCGAGATGTCCACCGCATGGCATACTACCTGCAGAACAACGGGGACCACCTCACCTCTGTGGACCTGAGCTTCACCGAGCTGAACGACGACATGGTTCGCCTGCTGCTGCCCTTCCTCTGGGCACTACCCAAGCTCACTCACCTTTCCCTCAATGGCAACCGACTGACACGGGCAACCATGAAGGAGCTGACCGACGCCATGAAGGACATGAACAAGTTCCCTTGCCTGGCTTGGGTTGATCTTGGCAACAACGTGGATGTCTCCTCCATGCCACAGCCGCTGCTCGTGGGCCTGCGCAAGCGCCTCAGCCAGCAGACCACACTGCCAACCATCTATGAGGCGCTCGACTGCGACTCGGAGATCTCCAGCGGGCAGGAGGGCAGCCAGCCAGAGGACGAAGCAGCAGAAAGCACCCCGCCACGTGCTTTCTCTCAGCAAGGCTGTGAGAGGTGACTGGACAACAGGCTGGTGCTGGCACACTGAAGCCACCCCAAGGAGAAGTCTTGAGTACAAACATCAAGCAGAGGGTCAGCTTTACCTGCTTCCTTTGGCTCTTTTCTCTCACCTTCCCTGACATCTTCCCCCCCCACTTGCTGTGAGACAAAAGCTCTGTTCCCTCCCCTCATTACCAAACCCATTGCCCATGTTCCAGAGAGGAACCAGTGACTTACAGTGAACCTGGTCCCCAGGCAGGGTCTCAATGGAAGACAGGAAAAGACCTCTCAGAGTCAAGAATATCCTCCAGCAGCCATTGGGTTGAGCAAAAGGGATGGGGGAACCTAAAACAGAAACAGACTTGTAGTTTACTTCCTTTCTTCCTTTTCCCATGCACCTTGGAAATCTTGGGACCTGCAGCCTTGAGTGTGGAAGGAGGTATCCCAAGAGCCTAGCTGCTGTGGAGCTTAGCTGAAGGGCTCAGAGACCCGAGCTGGAGCCCGGCAGTGTGTCTCCCTCTTGTGTCTGGCTCCTTTTGTTTTGTTTTTTTCCTACTGTGTGTTTTGTATTGACATGTGAACAAAGGGACTTGGTCAGAGACCATTGGATTTCATAGGCTGGGGCGGACACATGGCTTGGAACTGCAGCATCAGGATATTTGCTGTGTGACCGGGGTGAGAGGGAGGGGAAGGAGGTATGTGTTGGTGGGAGCATGGGGGATGGGATGAGTTGGGATGGGATGGGAGGGGGAGCAGTCTTGTGGATTGGCAGGATTGGTTTCAAAAACATGTGCTTTTTTACTAAAATTACAAGTTCCAAGTGAAATTGAGGAAAAGTAGACAGCTGAGCACAGAACTGTGGCGCTAGAGGAGCAAGCAGTGGACATGTCAAAGGTGGGCACTTCCCAAACTGAAGTGCAAAGCTTTGGCTCCTCATGGCGTGTCATATACCTCCTAACAGGGACATGACATGAGCAGCTGCATCACCATTTCCAGTGCTGTCCAAAAACCAAACCACTGATACAGTGTTTGTAGTGTTCTCCACCTTGCTCATGCACTATGTAAACTTAATAAATGTTTTCTTTTGGACATGAGGGTGAAGTACTGTGGAGTCTCAGTATCTGGGTTGTTGACAGATCAAGCCACTAGCCCAGACACTGGAAGAATATGGACTAAAAGTCCTCATGCAGTGTCTGAGCAGTGTAGGAGAGCATCAGCACGTACCACCTGCACTGGTGTGGGAGGTTCATTTGTCTAAGGAAAGTGGAACCTGGATGTGGTAGGGTGCTGCCCTTCCTGTTGCATGGTGATGATACAAATAAACTGATCAGATTATAGCTGATTAGCCAAGTCCTCTCAATTATCTCTCCACACAGGGATTCAGGGAGCAGATATGTTTTTGAGGAGTTAAAAGAAATCAGACTTATTAGAAAAAAAACAAACAAAAAAACCCCACACCACCACATAAATCCTGGCCCTCCTAAATGAACAACGGTAAGTTTTGCCTTCCTCTGCTGATTCTCTCTGGAGGTCTCAACATATATAAGCAATATATATTAATAATCTCATAATCAAAGATACAGAAATTCACATGAAATAGATAAACCTTTCAAGCTCCTTGCTGATTTTATACAACATCACAAGAAGGAAATCTGTGATATTTATCAAGTGATTTATCCCCTTTGGACCAAGAGTGTGAGGGTACTGGGAGGTATCAAGGTATCAGTGTCTCTTACCAACTACCAAAAGCTCCAAGTCAGACCAGTCCCCCAAGGAAGAAAGATGGGTTTAGAGACACTGTGCTGAGTATTACAACCTGATGCTGTAAATGCTGGACTCAGTCCTGTTTATACTCATCCCTGGAGCAGGACCTCATAACTTTCACAGTGTTAACTTGCAAATGAAAGTGTTGGAAAGTCTCTATCAAGGTGACCAAAAAGAGCAGAAGATAAAACAAAGTAAAGCAAACAGAGCTAGGACTAGGTGCTAGTTGCCCTAATCCAGTGGAGGTGGAAGAGAAAAACCTCTGAGATAGCCAGAATATGAGGTTTGTCCAGGAAGATGGGGAACAAGGAGTGCAAAGGTAGCCAGGCCCCAGCACAACCCAAGTGGGGAGGGACTTTGTGTTCCTCTGCACAGTTGTCACCCAAAACCACTTTTATGCCCTTCTAGTGAATCTGGAGAGCTAACTGCTCTGACAAAGACTATTTGGGGAGCATGAGACTGTTTTGCTCAAGTAAAGGCTCAAGTAGACAAAGACCACTGCTTCCAAAGGTCACTGCCTGACTTTTACACCTCATTTTCCTCCTCTCAGTGTGGTATCCTTTTCCTGCCCTGCTGTAGGAGAGATGGTATTATTGTTTTCTTCTTTTCCTTCCAAAGTATGTTTCAGCAAAAATGAAAAGCATTTCAAATGTCAGCGAGATCTGCTTAAACTCTTAAAGTCTAAGTAGAGCAGCACTCTGTGCCAGGAAGAAAACTCAGGCACGAAGCATTTAAATGAAGACCTGGAGCTGCATGGTGAGTCAGTGGCATTACCTAGAAAGAGGAGCAGGGGTGCTGAGCATTGGTCTTTGGCTCTCAACACTCTCTCTGTTAGACTCTGCACCAATGCGTCTTCACAGCTTTTCCCATAACAGTCACAACACCCCCCCAAAATAAGACAAGACCCTCAGCATGCAGCCTACCACCCATGCAGTTCTTCCTTGCAAAGCTCCTGGCTCAGGCCCAGGAAGGATCTGTGCAGCCTATTTCCAGCCCTGTTGAAAGCTGTGGTTTTGGTCTGAACTGTGCTAATGGAGAGGAGATATTCAGCCCCTTGCAAGGGAATTCTGTGCTAATCACTGGTGATTCCTGGCTGCTAGTTGGCAGCTCCAGTAGCTGGAGATAAAGCATGGCTTGACATGGACTGGCTCAGCTGAGCAGCTGTGGGATCCCTGATTATTCCTCCATATGCATTTGTTTGTGTTTTTTTCATAGAAACTTCCCCATGGAGAACTGTTTGTGAATAAATACATGCAAATTATGAGGTCTTGGCCTACAAAGCTGCCACTGTGTCTTGGATGAACCCCAACAGGCTGCAGCCTAGCTGTGAAGAAACTACCATGGCACACCCAGCTGTTCCCTGCCAGCTGCTGACTGCACTGACAGGTGAAGGACTCAGCAGGAACACAGTGGTTCATGTCCAGCCCCAGAGCTGTGAAGCACCCCAGTGCCCCCCTGCAGATGAGATGCACGCCAAATCCAGATGAAACTTATTTTCATAAAAGCTGAGTTAACAAACCAGAGAGGATGACACAAACCAAATGAGCCCTTCCTTGCGCAGAATGAGAAAGCTGAGGGCTCTCAAAGGGGATTATAGGGATGAGCTGCTAATTCAGGGCTCCTCACTGATACCCAGAGGCAACAGCTTTGTTATGCCCCTAAATCAGGGCCTGCCCTTCAGTGAGCCTCTGTCTCCTGCCAGATAACACAGCAAGAAAGATGGATCACTGCCACACTGAATAAATACTCTCCTCAGTTCTGCACTTGCTGGTGCAGGGCTGTAACCTCAGCTACTTCAAGCAGTACAAACACCCCACTACTAGGACTCATACACCAGGTTATCCCTGTCATCTCCAGTTTCCCAGCCTCCCGCCCTCCCTGTGCAGGATGCAGATGGTTAGTCTGGGATGGGACCTGTGTCACAAAGCACTGAGGAAGCTGCAGCTGCACAGGATAGTATCACAGCCCCTTCCCTACCCCTGACCTCCCACCAGGAAATCAGTCTCACAACAGATCTCAAAGTAGGACATTTAAGAACACCTTTCAAAAGCAGTTTTCTAGAAGGAGAGGTCACCAGGTGCAAAACCATGCCCCACTTTCCCACCATCTTAATTTTCCCAGACTTTATAAAATACCTCTCAGAAAACCCTCATTCTCCTGGGATTGCTTGATCCCTTTCTCAGAACTACAATCCCATCGTGGCCTGGCACAAGACAGCCAACTTCCATCTCCAGCAGTCTGTGCTGACAGCAGCTTCTGACCCAGCACCCCTCCCAGCAGGCAGTTTCCTACCTGGCACAGCACACCCTTTTGCAAGCTCTCAGAGCAGAGGGAGACAGACACCTGGCACCTGGAAATGCTGATAAGCACTGTCAGCTGGGGCTCTGCCTTAGGTCAGGCAGAGGGCTCTAGCAGAGCCAGCCCCCATAGCCCAGCTGCAGGGAGGTGCAGACTTCTGGGGATGCAGCACCACAGGGAATGAAGCCATTGGTGCCAGACAGAAAAAGGAAGAAGGAAGAGGTCAGGCCTTTTCAGTAACTTGAACAGAAATGCACTTGTTCCCTCCTTACCTGACTGGACAACACTTCCCTCACTCCTCCATCCTTTATTTTACCTCAGCCTCTGACCACAAAACTCAGAGTAACCACCTTAGCGTCCTCCAGGTAGCAATATGCTTAGCACAGAGGCCACCACAAGGCTCCTTCAATTCCTGTGACTTTGTCTGAATAACTAGTAATAATTTTGTTGAGGTAAGGATGCAAAAAGCAGATGGAAGTACAGGCTTGTCTGATCTATTTTTATTTCACACACTTCAAAGCCTGTGAAGGCCCTTCTGCACTGCCAAGGCTTCTTTCTTTTTAAACTTAAAATTCAATCCTCATCACAAGTACTTGGAAGATAAAGGAGTGTGCACTGTTTGGGGCAGGCAGATAGTGGACAGCTGCTGACTAAAGATACAAAATAGAAACATTTTTATCTTACAAAAGGAAACAAAAGAGGATTAAACATTTTGCCTTTAGAGATCACTCTGTCCACCACCAGGTCACATTTGTTTCACGGCTCAGAAGAGGCAATCTTGTGTCTTAATACAAACTCTTACTGCTATCCTATCTTGACAGCATAGCAGGTATAAAACAGCCTTCAAGGACAGCTGGCAGGGAGCCCAGCCACCCCAGCTCCCAGCAGTTGGGGATGATTCTCAATGGACAAGAGAATCTGTTTTGCAGTTTTCTGGCATTAAACAAGTGCTCTTGAAATAGATGCAGTAGCTGGTTTAAGGCTGCCAAGAAGTAGTTCACAAAACAAAATAGACCGGAAAACTCTCAGTTGAGGCCAGTGCTCTGGGAAGCCATGACTGCATCTAGATCTCCTTTGAGAGACTAAGTACTCATTTATGACTCTCTTCTGTTCCTCTCTGACTTGATAGAATTCCAGTTCAGTGATGATGAATCAAAACCAGAATAGCCACTAAACATGCTAACCACACACTAACCCTTCCCCAGGAGAAGAATGAAGAGGAAAGTCAGCTTTTCTTCCACATGCATTTAGTTCTTTTCCCAGAGATCAGCACTCCATCTGCTGCATAAAAACTGGCCTCTAAAGCAAGTGAACCACAAAAACACTGACGTTTCTTTCTACATGAGGTTTATTAAGCTTGCATGCAGGTGTGTCACAAGGGTGGAGGATAGATTCTTTGTTGCTTACTGATCTGCCAGTTCCTCCACTTCTAGCATGATTATTCTTCCCAGTCCACTTTTGAGGCAATGTGCCTCAGGTTGGATACAGTGATGGGACACATTTGGAAAGCTATTGGACAACTACATGGGTCTTATTCAACCTGCATAGATCTGCTAAAACTCCCCTAAAACACATTTGGTCTCATCCAGCACAAACATGGCACAGAAATCTGGAAAAAGGCACCCCTCAGAATAACAGCAGCTGCCTTTGGGTCTCCATTTCAGACTTCTGAGCGAAGCTTTGTTCTTGATCCCCTGAAATCTTTTGGTTTGCAGAGCCAACAGTTTGACGTCTGCACCTTTGTCTGAACTCTGCTGTGACTGAATGACTGGATAAGTCAGAACCAAACTGCTCATTTTACCAACAGCTTTTTGGGGTTTTAGTCTTTCAAAAACTGCAATTGAAAGGGAGTAAAATGGAAAACACCAAAGGAACATGTAACTTTGACATGCAACCACATACTCAGCAGCGACAGCCCAAAGGGTGCCCAGCTGTAAGGTCCCTCAGTTTGTGCCTCAGCCCGGGGCTCACCCATCCCTCAGCTCCATTATGAATAGAAGTGTTTTACAAAGGCACAACCCTGTCACTAGCAGCCCCCAAACCTCCTGCCTCCCCTCAAACAGGAGTGACCAGTGGTTTGTCAACTTCTGGACTGGAAAGTCAGGAGCAGAGGAGGCAGCAGCACTGTCTGTCAGCATTTGCACTTCTGATGCCTGTGCTGCTCCCGTCCCTTGGCAAGATGGTTACCTCACGGAACTGCCTACAAACCCGTGCACTCGCTGCCTTTCCAGGCCATTTTCAGATGACCTCAATGTAGTCTCCCTTGTAGTAACACACAAAAAAAGATCCTCTGTAAAGCAGGAGAAGGAAGCCACGCCTGGCTCCTACCTCCTGTTCCTGCTGTCCCTCACACTTTGCAGAAATAAAGCCAAGCCAGAAAAATCACAATCCCCAACCACTAACCTCAGCTGTCCCACAGGAGAGGACATTTTGCCGTCCTGGGAGAGGTGCTCTGGAGCTCAGCAGTCACTTGTCTCCTACAAGCAGGGACAGCTGGATGCCTCAGAATATTTTTCTGAGGTAAATCCAACCCGCACTATGGGCGCCCAGGGGCTGGTCAGGCTGCAGGGGCTTCCCTGAGGAGGGGTTTGGGCTGGCACAGCCGGTTCCAGCCGGTTCTGCAAGGGCACCACCCCAGGCACAGCTGAACCCAGCTCCAGAGCTGATGGCACCCTCTGGGGAAGCTTATGTAATAAAGGGCAAACCCCCCTCACAGCTGTGAGGAATGAGGGAAAAACGTGTGAGAAACAGCCCAAGGCCTGAAGGGGAGGCAGAGCATGAGGTGGGCAAGGAGGACATGAAAGATGTTCTCCAGACACCAGAGCAGAGTCCCCTGCAGCCCCTGGGATGACCATGGTGGAGCCGGGGACATGCCCTGAAGGAACAGTGACCTGTGGGAAGGCCCCGGGCTGCAGCAGGTGAATGGGGTGAGGAGGAAGGAGCAGGAGAAGCAACTTGTTATGGACTGACCACAACCCCTGCACTGCTGGGGAGGTGGAGGATTTAGGGATGAAGGAGGGAAACAGTCTGGGAAGAAGGTGGGGGTGGGAAGGTGTTGCTGTGTCTTTGTTTCTCACAATTCAAACTTTTTAAACTGGTAATAAATTAATTCTACCCAAGTCAAGCCTGTTTTGTCCGTGACAGTTATTAGTAAGTGATGTCTCAAGTCTTCTCTCCCTGAGGAGGGGGAGCAAGAGAGTGGCTGGGAAGGTGCCCTGTGCCTGTCCTGAGATAGGCCCTGAGAGGTAAAAAAACTCTGGGGTTGGAGTTAAGAGAGAGAAAGAGCTAAGATATAAGTAGGACTGGGGATCAGAGTCACAAAACAAAGCTAGGGCTGCTGCCTGAATTATCCCCTGTGTAACAGACCCGGGGATCAGTGTGTCTCAGAGCATTACTTTCAGCCTGAGA
The DNA here is from genome assembly GCF_003957555.1 of Calypte anna. Lineage (NCBI taxonomy): Eukaryota > Metazoa > Chordata > Aves > Apodiformes > Trochilidae > Calypte > Calypte anna. The sequence continues at coordinate 9,209,185 of NC_044261.1, forward strand.
ACAGGATCATTTTCTCAAAACAGATACTTGAAATGCACACTAAAAGCAAGGCTCAAATGAGATTGCAGAGGTGAAGTGAAGGCTTCTACTTGGACCCTCCCAGCAGTCTTTTGCCAGAGGCTTCAGCATGTCCCATGGTATAAATATCTGCCTTGGTTTAGGATTAAATTTCATGTATTTAGAGTAAAATTCTGACAGGGAATACCTCTAATGAGTTCCCTAGAGCTTCATCCACTATCTCCATGTCAAATTTGGCTTATTAACTGGGAAAAAAAAAGGTTGTAGTGGAAAGACAAAACAGACAGCACATCCTAACAGATAATCAGAGGAAAGTAAGAAGAAACATTTCTTCTGTGTGTATTGATGCCCTCTTTTCCCAAACCACAGCATTCCCTACCTTCAGTTTCCAAAATGTCCTCAAAAGCAAGAGGTGAACAAGACTGCAGGCAAAATGACACACTCCTGTTTGCTTCCAAATATGTCTCTGATGTTCATTTCATTTAGTGCTCTTCAAAGAGGAACAACATTGACTAACTACTGAGCTTTGAAAAAAAACAAAACCAAAAACATCTTTCTGTGGAGCTGTTCCAGAGGCATGAGAGCAGGAAGGACCTCCTTCAACTGGGAAGCAACAAACAGCAACACTTCTTGTTATAAAGGAGTAAAAATCTTCATACTCAAACTCTGTTTCTCAGATGGATATTGTGGTGGGGAAAAAAACCCACTATTTACCCTTCAGTTTACTTACAATTTCAGAAGACACTAAAGATAGCAATAAGGAACCTAAAATGCCTCCACATGGGTCAATGGATCATCATGTTCTTACCTTCACACCATGTCTGCTTAAGGCCATCAGCTCCAGTAATCCAAAACCTTTAAGAGGCTGTGTGCTTATAAGAGTTATGGCCCGACCTGTGACTTTAATGTGGGCTAAATACTGCCCAGCCTCCCAAAAAACTCACCCCTTCTCCCCCAAAATCACAAAGACAACAACCTTAACAGCTCCTATTTTTAGATGTCAACTCTCTTCTTATTTATAGATGTGAATTGTACTCAACACATTCAAAACTGGAATGCAAAACCAATGCTCATTTGTGGTGCAGCTGTCTGTTCTTTTCTGCCAAGTGGGGTGGACCTGGAAACAGACCCAAGTCTCCCAAAAGGAGGATAGCCTAGTCCTCTAAAGATCACCTTTGGTTGCACCTGGGCATAGTGATTTGCTAGGTGTTCTTATTAGAGTATCCAAGATCATTTGATTAGTGACTTATCTTCCCCATATGTTTGCAAGGAAAATAGTATGACTATCATGTCAAGCAACTTACCTGCAAGCCTCCAGAAGAGAGGCAGAGACTGTAACCTCTTCTCCAGATTCCCAATCTCATGTCTTTCCCTGAAAGTGCTTCTTCATAAAGACAATTTTCACTTCTACCTACAGTGAGGAAACATGGTTGACAGAAGCACAGAAATCTATAGCAGGTTTGCACCTTCAGCTGTTATGAACTTACAGTTAACATTCTCTTTTTCTCCAGAATGGAACATCAGTTGATGTCCTTTGAGGATGAAATTCAGGGAGGAATTAAGGAAAGAGAATGAAGATACATGAAGACAGCACAGATTCAGCAGGTCCTACTGGAACTACTTAACAAGGAGGATTGATGTTTGTTGCAGGACAGCAGAGAAATCAGAAAGGGGAACAAAACAGCTGTAAGAGAAAACACTAAAACTGTACTTTTCCAAGCACCACTGAGGCACTTTCAGCACAGCAGCCTGATTATCCTGAGAATTATCCACTCCAAGAAACTACCATGAAGTGGCTTACTGTTCAAGAGAAGACTGATGCAGGAGGTAATGCTCAGAGACCACCACTTCGGGGATGATCCAGCAGTTAGGAGCACTCACTGGAGACTTAGTCCTTGGGCTCCAGGGACACTGTTAGGTCAGTCACTTAAGGATAGGTATCAAAAAGTACATAGGTGGCCAGCTCATTGGTTTCAGCTGGAACTGTGGGCACATCTGTCCTCAAATCCTGGTCTGAGCCTTTTAATAACTTGGTCTCCACCTCCCTTTGTGAAATGTGAGGTGAGAATGTCTTTATACCATGTAACAGTTAAGTATAGAAAAACCCATGAAAGCAGCAGTTAGGCACTTCACAGCATGGAGGCATTAACAAGTTATGGGGACACTTCCACATCAAGCACCCTCTCCCTGCAGATCCAGGCATTCCCAGTGCCTTCCCTCTGCATTACCAACTCAGTGCTATTGATATTCAGTGCTCTGTCTCTCCCCCTTTTAACATTTTAGGCACAAAATGTGTGGAGTTTTACTTCACAACAAGGAGTGGTTTGCTCTGGAGTATATGTACTAGCATCTCCCCACTGAGATGGAAATAGGGCAACCCCCCAATCAGATTTTAAGTCCCCAGGCAGGGGAAAATGAAGAACAAATTAAATGTTCACTGCAAGCAGTTCACCAAACAAAAGAACAATAATAGCGTTTTTCTACTGTTCTTTGATTTCTCCCAGCATAACTACACATCTTCTGGATACAATCTGTTCCTTTGCCAGGGCTTCAACATTCTCCCCGGAATTAATGATGCTGGAAAATCTCCACTTTTCATAGACTCTGATTGTCTCTGCTGAGCAAATGAGCACTGCACAATCCTTGCTTATGCAATGACTGGCCCTGAGCCAGGAATAATAGCCCATCGACTAGGAACAACCAATTCACACAAAACCAAAATACTTCTCATACAATGTCTGAATTAGGTGGAGTAAAAACACACTGAAACAACTGGTCATAGTGCACACAAATGTCAGCCTCCACACTAAGTTAAATAATCCCACACTCTAGTTTTGGGGAACAGAATGAAGAGAGGGTACTCCCTTATTCATTACCTTCATAGTAATCTTGACACTATTCAAGAACTGTTATTACAGGCAACAACAGGATGCCTGGAGCAGTTAAAATGCAGCTTGATCTGGAAAGGTAATTGCAGACAAGCACTGCATTGGTTACTTCAGGCACCAGCAAGCTGTAATCACATGGGAGCTCTTCTGTCTGCAGGCATGATCTGTCCCTCAGCAGATGAGGAGGTGGAGAACAGTATCATCTTACTTGCAAAATAATCTGCAGCACACTGCCCCTATCAGCATTTATTTCAAAGCTATTCTGGACCATGCATGCTTTAAACAGGGTATATCCATATCTCCTCCTAAGGAAACACTGAAGGCAGGAGAGTCCCATAAAATTAGCTTTATCTAATGTGATAGGAGGAAGACCAGGTCTTGTCATATGAAATCAGCTTAGCTGCAGTAAGTTTCATGTCTGGGTCTGAATTTTTGCCTCTGTCAGGAAACACCAAAAAAATCCAGGGAAAACCCTTCCTCCATTTCAACCCATACTGAGAAATAAGCAATGAAATCATTCACTTTCTTGTAAGCCTCAGAATTCCACCCTTTGCTACCTTACCAATCATTACTCCACTGGGATAGCAGCCTGCCATCTTTGCTCACATTTACCGGCAAGAGGAAACAGATCATCTTTATTTTAAATGAATCCTCACTGTGAAGCTTAAGTAGCAGAGATACAGACTGGACTGTTATCCTGACCACCAGCACCAGAAATTCACATTTTCCATTTCATTCTGCCCTTCTAGAAGAGGTTTCCTGGAGGACATGAGAGACTTTACTTTTGCCTTTCACTGGCAGATATTAAGAGGCTGCTGCCTCTCCTGCAACTTTGAGTTGGTATTGTTACCCTGGAAAACACAGCTTTTACAACGAATTACACTCAGAGAAGAGATATCATAGCTTGCCACAGTATCACTACCCAGCCTTTCTCAACCATAACACAATCCTCGCAGACTGATATTTCGCAGGGTACCCTCGGAAAGGTCTCGGCTCTGGAGAGCAGAACGGCACCTGCGTGGGATGAAAGCATCCGAGTTTTCCGAATTCATCCTCTTCACGACAGAGCCATCTAGTGGACGGGACACCATTTCTTAGGACATCCTGATTTATGCCACTCTTAAATAAGGATAACAACATACATATCGCCCGCGGGATCTTCAAAGCAGCCTGAAACAAACGAGCACTTCAGTCCAGTCAGAAATTGCTAAGCAATGAGTTTGTCTTGGCGGGGGCTGAAATTCCTACCAATGGGAAACTTCAAACTGCTCAACACTTAACTCATGTATTTTTCTGAAGAGGGTAAGCAGTTCATCCCAGACAGACTCTAGCCAAATTCACCACGCAAATCTTCTCATTTATGCAAAATCCAGTATCTTCTTCAAAACTGACGTGGATTAGAGGTGTTGCATGCTTTAAATAAACCTTAAAAGCTAAGGCAACAGTGGGTGAAAAAAGTTTTTAAAAAAGTTTCATTGCTGTGTTTTCAGTAAACAGTCATAAATATAGAAGGTGAGAAACATCAGAAGGGTAGAAAACTCATAAAGCACATAGACTGCAGTTTGTTCTCCACCAGATCTACTGGGGAGAGTTACTGTTTCTTTCCAAAATTCATGGCTGTCCTCCTGCCCAAAGCCCTGCTGAATGCCACAAACTGTTTCAGAAAGCAGGTCTCAGGGAAAAGAACACCAGTTCAGCAATGCACAGGAAGAAGGAACAGGAACTTAAAAAAAAAACACAACAGAAAAGGTAAGCAAATCATTGCTAGTGGAAAGAACCCCCAACAAACCTACTGATGTCAGGCAGCTTTAATTAACACCATGGGAAACCCTAAAGAGTAAAGGCCTTTGCCTTGCCAAAATATTGACTCTTTTCCAAAAAAGACTTTCAGTCTTTGTGGCTGACTTCTGTGCCTTAGTTCCTTACTTCCACATATTAATAATTCTGGAGGCTTTACAAAAAAATGAAGCAGAGCTGTGAGGGCTGGGAAGTGCTGGATAGTCCAGAAATCCTCACCATTAGTTTCTGAGGTCTGACAAGGTAACTTCTCTTTGCTCAGATTGTGAGGACACTTCTCATCTCTCCTGTTATTAAACAAGGTAACAGGAACTTTGTCACTCCCTGTACATTACATTAGCCATGGCCAGGACAACCATGGCTAAACAGAACAGCTTGCATCCCTTTCCACACACATTCCATCTTGTATTACTTCATATTTAAGGGAATTAATTGTAGCACTAAGAAATCTCAGGTTTCTATGAGGTACTTGCTTTGGTAAAAGGCAGTTCTAGCTGCTAAAATAAGCATCCTATGAAATCTTGCAGCATTGCTATAACTAACCTCAAGTTAGACAGAGAAGAATCACATATTGTGCCATTCCTGTTCTGCCTGGTAACAGTGGTGTAACTCCAAAGCACAAAAATCACAACTTGATTAGCAACACAATCAGAAACCTGGTATAATGAAAGCAATAAAACCAGTGAACAGCCTGCATATAAAAGAGGTCTGCTTCAAATAGCCATCCCACTACCTACCAGGGAATTAGACATTTTGCATACAATCCTATACCAACAAGCAAAGCCAGTGGATGTCAAGAGGAATCTTACCTAGCAGCTCCTTTCCAGAGATCCCAAGCAGTAGTATATCAGATGTTACAGGCAGACAGGTCAATTGTCAGCAGAAAGATCACGGTATAGCAAAAGGATCAAATTCTTTAGTGTTAAAAATCCTGTTGCAGAGGGCATCCAGTACAAAGACTCAAAATAAACTTCAGCTTCAGTCTTGTGACAGTCAGCTTTTACTTAGGCAGGGGGAGGAAATTCCGTGAAAGATATCTTCTCTCCCACACTAAGAGCTAGAACCAAACTGATGATTAAAGTTCCAAACAGTACAAACAGCTGTTACTACTAGTGATTAGAAAGGCAGACCAGTTTTACTTGCTGGTATTTTATGCAGATATTCTTAGGAAATGGCCTGATAAATATCACTCACAACCCTAAAGTGTTCATTTTAAGTTGGAAATGTCTTCAAGAACGCATTCCTGCCAATGAATCTGGCTCACATGTCACGTTTTCAAACAGGGTTTTGTGAAAAGTGTTTTGACTTTTGCACAGGTTCCTCAGTTTAGACGTAAGACACTACAATGTTTTTTAAATTAAGCTCAAGCACATCTTAAAAAACATTTTCAGGAGGATTCTAATACAACTATTTAGGATCATGGCTGGATCATAAGAACATATAGCAGGGTTTTTCACATAGTCATGCGAGACCAAATACAGCTTTATTTACAGACAATTCAACAAATTATTACATTAGTTCAACTTTCATGTCTGCACACAAGAGAGCCTTCACAGCATCAGGGCAGAAAAGCAAGACCAGCTATATTGTACATGTACAGACTGGTAATTCATTATAGGCAAGTATGTGATTAGGTCCAGAAGTTTTACATTGAAATATCTCAACCCTTTAAGTCAGTAAGTCAGCCATACTCTACTTTTTGCAAAATAAAGTTTCAACTACACGTGGCTTCCTGCAGATCAGCTGGTAATCCATGACTGTGTATAGATGTTAAGACCAAAAGCTAAAGCTGATCCTAAGTTTTGTTCAAAAGATTAGCATTTGTACTGAGTTGTATTTAATGGATAACCATTAATACGACTTTCACCATACATCTGCACTACTGTTCAAATGTACAAAACATTTCAAATTTATCCTTGAAAATGCCTGTTTTATATTCTGTCTTCTTTTCCCAGACAGAGGGGAAAAAAACCAAAACACCACAAACAAAAAAGTGAACTAAGAGAACTTAAATTTTTCACTGCAAATAAAGACTCAGGCTATCAAACTTCTATGTTCATAATGAAAAACTCTCCCTGTACTTAAAGAGTAAAATTCAAAATGCAAGAATAAAAGGTCAATGCACAGCTCTGAAGATGGCCCTCCATGTACTGTAGGTCCATACAAAACAAAAGAACATAGTACTTTGCTTCTCAGGAAGCTGCCTCTGTTTGGCTCCATGTTCTATAAAGGCAAATGCTACTACGACTTTAAAACATACTACTTAAAAATTCTTCACCAAGAACACCTTCACATTCTTTAGAGAAAAGCAACAGGACCAAAGAAGAAAAAGGAAAACATGATCATTAAAACTCAACGTCACACACAAATACAAAGTAGTCAAACCTAGATATAAGTCCCACTATTTCCCAAACAGAGCAAATTTAAGTTTGAAACTGACCTACAATGTCAGAGAAGTCCTGTCATACAAAAGCCAAGAAATTTTTGTCAGAAACGTTTATTAAACAAAACTGACACCAATGCACAGGTAGCCAAGTTAATACCCCCTAATAAAAAAAAACCAAAACCCAAAACAAACAACCACGTTGGCCAAGACCAAGATTATCTTCGCTTCTGGAAGATGTTGCCACGGCCCATACCACGGCCTCGTCCTCTTGCAGCCACTGAAGAAAGAAAACATCAGGGATGACATGAATTTGACATAACTACACATTTATCTGGACAACTGACAAGCAAAACATAAACAACAGTCACTTGCTTGGAGGCAAGGACACAAGGATATCCTATGAAATTCAGAAAGTGATCTAACAAGAAAGAATTTTCTGTAAGAAGAACTAAAATTAATGGTTAATCTTGTTACTCTAGACAGATGTAGCCAAAATTCACACACTTTGTGTTCCTTCTCATCTGACACACAAATGTGTCAGATGTGCAGCTCAAGAGACACAAAATCCCAGTTTTCCAAGGTTTTGCAATGGATCTCAGTATGTTTCAACCAGATGTTACACTCCCACGTACCCTAAAATTACCAGAGGACTCTGGAACTGGGCTGTTCCCCTTGAGAAAGGTACAAATGACAGTGAAGTAGAGAATGGCAAATAATTATAGCTTTCCATTAGCTTAAGTACCTTCTTCATAGCTGAATTTGTTTTTTTGATAAAAACCTTAACAAGAACACTTGGATCGTTCCCTAAGTATTCCAAACAGCTAGCAGACAAATTGACTGGAAAACAGAAGATGAAGTTTCATATGAACTTCCTGTTCAACAAGGCTACTTAATATATCTAAATTATTGTAGCATTTAAGTAACTGGGCACTCCCACTGCAAGGTGAAACAGAGAAAAAACCAACGTATGAACCAGTCATCTTTCAGTTTCTTACAGCTCCCATTTCCTCAGTTATAGAAATGACAGTTTTCTAGTTCTTCTACACCAAAATGGAACCATAAAAAAAAAAAATCATACACACCTTGAGCTTTGAGAATAGCTGCTTTTCCTCGCCCAGCTCCAGAACCCTGGTTTTTATTCTTCATGCTCTTTAGCATAGGAGCATTCTTCAACATATCTGGTAAAATGAGAAACCGTATCTTGCTACCTCTGATGTACACCTGCTCGAGCTGTGCCACTCGTCCGTCTCTGTACGTCACTGTTATGTTGGACATCTGGAAAGTAAAGATCAGTCAGTGCTCACAGAGGCCTCTAAAAGAGCTCTGTATCCCAGTGCCTCTTGCCTACAGAACATGCAGACAGGATTCTAGTACCAGAGCCAAAGACATTCCAAGCATGCTGCTTTCTCAGCTGGAGTTGCGACACAAGGCACCCAGGAGCACTTAAATGTCATCCTAAACCTGCTACTATTCAAGCAGACCAAGAACTTCTGCTTTCTCCACAGTCTGCAAATCAGTTTTATAAGCTTTGTTAGTTTTGTTTTCTCACACTGAATCAGGTTTCATACAGCTGTTATAATCCTGTCATGGAAGCATTTTGATTTCAACGATGACTTGTCTAAAGTCAATCAAAACTAAGCCCTCAGTATGCCTGAAGTATTGTGCATTAAAGAAGAAGCTTCAATGCCTTAAATCAAGGTTTGTTTATTCTTATGCCCAAGTAGCATTAAGCTAAGAACTCCAACAAAAACGTAACTCAAAAAACAGAGTCTTAAGAACCTGGATATTATTGACAGGAATGCCCATCTGACCGTCAAAGTGAAAGAATAAGCACTCTTTGGAGTGCTCAGTAATTGTGGAACCACTGCACTACACATTGTACGTGCAGCAGTACAGTTTTCTTTACCCCAAGACTAAAAGCAGTGGTCTTTTACTCATGTTGTCACTAAGCTAGCAATCAGCCTGTCCAGGCACAGATCAGACAGCTTTTTCTCCACTTTTCTGAAGCAGGTATACCTGACAATTCATGTTGTCTTCAGCTTCAATCAATTTGCCTCGATAAACTTCTCCTGTGTTGGTCTCACAGGTCACAATATGGCCTTCAGCCTCATGGAGGACTTTAATTGGCACTCCAATCGACATGCTTGCAGTGCTGTGGCTCTACACCTGAGAGAAAATAGAAAAAAAATTGTCTACAAGTTGCTTTGCAAGTAGGCTTTTACAATGTATGATTTTTTCCCGGTGTAAAGTACTGATTTGCTCTCTTAAACAAACATACGTATTCTTTGACAATGCATAAAGTCTTTCTGGAACAGTGACGACAGGAAGAAAAGACAGAGTTATCAGCACAAGTAAGTCTTTTCCAAGAGTCATCCAACCTATGAAATTCACTTTTAACTACTAGAAAACGGACCTTGTACTGCCGAGAGCACCACAAACACAAATAGCCCCAAGCGCACCACAGCGGTACCGCCAGCCCAGGAGCTGCGGGGCGCACAAACAACCCCGCAGGCTCTGCGGGAGGAGCCCAGCCCGCACCGTAACCCCGGAGAAGGCCCCCAGCCCTACCCCGAGGGTGGCGGATGGCCCCGTCTCAAAAACCGAGCACAGCCCGAGAGGCACAGCACACACAGCCCCCGAGGCCCAGCAGACCAGCGGCCACCCCACCACCGCTTCGCCCCCTCAGGCCCAGTAGCCCGGAGCTACCGGGGATGCGTCGCCCCTCGGATGCTCCCCCCCAGCGCCCGCAGAGCGAGGAGGAGCCGTACCACTCCGGGGAAGCCCGCCCAGAGCCGGCAACACCACCACTGCCCTCCCGCCCCGCGCTCACCGTTAATGGCCGCCCGCAGCTTCCCGCCCTGCCCCGCGCACCGGATCCGGAAAGCAGCGGCGGGACCGTCTCCGCCCCTGCTCCGCCTTCCCGGGGCCGCCTTGCCCCCCGCGCCGCCGTTTCGCCCTTCCCGGGACAGAGTTGGCTGCCGGCGCGTCCCGCCCCGCGCCATGCCCCTACCCCTACCCCTGCCCCGGCCCCTGCCCACCCACACATCCGCCCGACACCGCCCGCACCGCCGCGACGGCGCGGGGCAGACGGCGCGGGGCCCGGCCCCCCGCAGCCCCCGCCCCTGGGGCCGGGAGGAGCCAGCACCGCGCCGAGGCATGCCGGGCCCCTGGGCCGCGCCGCCGGGGGGGCCGGCTCGGCGGGGCCGGCAGTGAGCGGGCGGCAGGCCCCGCCGCCGCCATGAAGAGCCCGGGGGAGGCGGAGGAGCCGCCGCCAGGTCAGTGCTCCCCGGCAGGGCAGCTCCCTGCCCACCCCCCAGAGCTCCTCCGGGAGCAGCCGCAGGTCGGGGGCGGGCGGAGCCCTTCGCGGGGCGCCCCGGGGGCGGGGCGGGAGCCGGGGATCCGCGGCGGGGTCGGCCCCGGTAGAACGGGCCCGGGGAGGGAGCGGCGGGCTGGGGAGAGGGCGGTTGCGGGCGGCCCCTGGGGAGGAGCAGGAGTTCCCGCAGCAGCAGCAGCCGCGATGTAGAACGAGCGGCTCCAGGGGCTCCCAGTGCTGCTGACAGCCACGGCACCCGCGGGGTTGTACCTTATCTCGGGACAACTGACAGCACTGAAGAACCTCCGGGTGTGTTGGGGAAACAGGATGACTGGAGAATGAACATCCAAGAAAACTGAAGTGATGACCCTTGGAGGTCTTCGCGTAAAACCCGAGAACTTCTTCAGTTTCTCTCGGGACTTGACAGAGGCTCTGGGTATTAACAGAAAGGGAACAGAACCATAACATGCCAAGAAAAAATGATGACAAAATACTTATGGATCTGGGTTTGAGGAGAATCTGGGAATTGGGTTTTAATTTTTTCTTGAGGATACTTAAGAGTAATTTAATGTAGATTATTAAAATGACTGAATATACAAATGGGTCTTCAAAGTCATGACTAAACAGTGCCACAACTAAGAAAAAATATTTGGAAGGAGACCAGAATATCTGCACTGGCTTGTCCCTACATGAAACTACAGCTTTGTTAAAAATAACATCCAATTACAAACAACATTATCCAAAAAGTTTTATAAATAAAATTATGTAAAACCTAGGCCAGTCCCCATGGCATCAAATGCATGTTTATTTCCATCTTAAAATGTAGTTGACCTGGTGTTAACTTTTCAGAGGTCTTTTCTAGATCAAAGGTAAGGTAATTTAGAAAAAGCTCTTTATGATTAACTCACTTTGATGCATGGTGAAGTAGCAATAGAGGTACAACACATCACATCCCTGGAGTGGTAAGGGCGTTTCTGAAACTGAAACCACCACCTTGCCAACCCTGTAAAAATAATAAATAAAAAAAATGCAGAGGAATGGAGTTCCTTGTATTCTGGGACTTTTTAGTAGATTGTTCTTTTTCCCCTCTCCTTTTGCTGTGTTCACATTTAATAGATAAGGCCAACTGGTGCCATTTGTGAGCTTTGTTAACCTAAAATTAAAATCCTTACGAAGAGCTATAGAAAAGGCTCAGATCTGTGGAGCTGGTAAGAGCTCAAGGCCTAGAGATCTTGGTTGCATCTCATCTCACCGTTCAGTTTAACAGTTTGACATCTGTGCTGTTTTACTCACAATGAGGTGTTTTCACTACAGCTGACTGCATCCAGCTGAAAGTGCCAGTCATCCAGCAGCTGTACCACTGGGACTGTGGGCTAGCCTGCTCCAGGATGGTGCTTCAGTAAGTAACTGTTCTGGTTTGAACAGGTGGGAAATCCCATCCCATGGGAGAGGGGTAGCAGGAAGTAGTGTCCAGGGAGAAGAGGAGGTGTGTTGAAGCATCTGTGAGTTTAATTTAGTCTGAGGAGACCACAGATTCTCAGGTACCCTTGGAGAATTACTTGGGCCTGCCACAACTCCCCAGCAGGCGTAAAGGAAAATAGAAACAAAGATTAATTTAAGACCCTTTTGAATAATTGACTGTTTTGCAGAGTATCTGATTAGCTTTAAGAACTTTTCAGGTTGGCATGCATAAACTAATAAACAGTTATCTCTATTTCTTGTTGTTTAAATTCAGAACTGATACTTAACACAGCAATTCACCCGATTCCTTTCTGTTTTCCAGTGTTGGTTAGGTGTACCCCCATATATGAGTATAAACCATCTCTGTCCTGCTGAGCACCCAGTCTGTGGGATGTTTTTGTACAGAAGTTTCAGCCTCAGAACAATGCACTGTATTGCCCTTTGGGGATTCTTTTGGTTTTGTTTTGGTTTTTCTTTTTTTGAACAAGTAGCTATCCTGCTGAACTCCTCTTTCCTTCCACAGAGGAACATGAGCTTAGGTGCAGGAGAAATACCTATTTAGATGTCCACTTAGTAGATATGAAGCAGAAGATTTTCATTTCTCTCCATCCCTTCTGCCAAGACGTTAGTCCGTGTGCTGGTAATTTCCCATCTTGACTACTGTAACCTCTGCTTCTTTATTCCCTTTACCTCTTTGCCACTCCAGTCTGCCCAAACTCAGCTTCCAAGATTAAGCTTCTCACCCTGCTAATCTGACCTTGTTTGCCCCGCATCCTCAATTCCAGTCCTCCCCTCCATTTACTTCCATTCGTTTTCTGACTTCCAGAACTCTCTGTAACTGCCTCTCCCCATCCCTTTGAAACCTGTTCCAGTCTTCCTCCTGACTTCATCTCCCCTTTGTTTCCTTTTGTGCCATCAGTTCCCAAGAAAAGCTTCCTTTGAATATTACTGACTTCCTTACAGTTCCAGTTTTTGAAATGCATTTGTTATGTGATCCAAGTTTTAGTCTTTAACACTTTGTTCTGTTTGCTCTAATATGCTTGTACATGTAGACTGTAAGCCCTTCAGGACAGAGTTCTACACCTGCTCAGTATAGCTTTGCCTATTGTACAGCACCTGTACTTCTAGCACTATAAAACAGTCAAGATACCCATACATTGCCAATTTCAAAAAGTCAGCAATAAATCCAGTTAAATACTCCCTACTCCATTCCCTTCCCTTCAATTTCTGGCTCCTTTATGGGTTATTTTTCGTTGTTGTTGTTTCTCAGCCAAGCCCATTGTTTCAGTTTTTATGTCCTGTGATGTTAAGGTTTGGGGTACAGTGTGCATTTTGCTTCTCCTAAGATACGTGCTTCCCTTCCCCTGCCTTTCCTAATACTATAGGTACCTGAACCATTTGGACAATGATGAATTTCAGAAAGCCATCCAGGAACTCCAGTTAACAAAGAGTATCTGGACTATTGACCTGGCCTACCTGATGCGGCACTTTGGTGTTAAGCATAAATTTTGCACCCAGACACTTGGAGTGGACAAGGGCTACAAAAATCAGGTTAGTATTCTGATCTACTGGGAGACAGCAAACAGCTTTAAAAGCTGTGTGTCAGGGTATAGAAGTTCTGCTGTGCTATAGACAATTAACTGCAGTTCCTGTAAACAAGGTTTGCCTACTGCCCAAGCTGTCACAAATCAGTTCCCAAGGCAAGGCTAAATATTTTCCTATTAGTTCCCTAATATTTTACATCTTTGACTCAATAATACCAATTTAAAGAAAAAAGTTTCATGTAGTGCTCATGAAAATTTTTCATTTATCAAATTCCAGCCAATTTGATAGCCTTGGAGACAGAAGCCCTCTATCTGCAGAACAGGTTCAGCCCAGGCAGCAGCAGTGCTTTACTTCCCCACGTTCCCCACCACAGTGCTTCAGCCCTGACCTGGAAACACCACCTCTAGAAGTGAGAGGGGAACTCAGCCACTGAGGGCTTGGCCTCCCTCAAGACTGCCACCAAGGGCCTGTAGTGGTGATGGATTTTCCAATATAAGCTCCTGCCCAGTAAAAACCAGACAGGCTTCTTTCCTCTAGGCAGCTGAATAGCCACTGGATAGAAATTACAACAGTAATGCAGGAGTGCATTTAAACTTGTAATTTAGAGCAGGAATTCTTATCCTGTTACCAGTAAACTAAGGGAGAGATCTCTTATCCCACAGCCAGATCTCCAACTTATGCAGGCCCTTGCTAGCAAGGGTTGTAAGTGATGGATTACCTAAGTTGAACATCATTCCAGTCCATAATTTCTGTTATCTCCACAGTCATTTTACAGAAAGCACTTTGACACAGAAGAGAATCGAGTGAATCAGCTCTTTGCACAAGCCAAAGCCTGCAAGGTGGTGGTAAAGAAGTGGTAAGCTTACTCTTTCCTTTTTGTCTCTGGAGATTCTGTGGGTCTTATGCTTTTCTTGGAGTCACCAAACTAAACTAGCGAAAAAGACTGAAATCAGGGCATTATCCTTTTCTTTAAAGTCTTTCTGCTCTGTCTGCAAAAAAAAAAACAAGACCACAAGTGGACATAAAAAGTTAGTAACAAAGTTTGAGGAAAAATAATCATGATAGAATAAGTGATTTGAAAATGCTGATATGAGTTGCCTATTGTTTAGGTTTTAAATTTCATTGTCCATTAAAATAACCCTGTAGGGAGTGCCTGCAGCATTCCTGTTGGCCATTGTTGCAACTAAGGTGAATGCTACATGGGCACACAACCCATTGTTCCCAGAGCTATACAAACATTATAGCTCTGTTCCCAGACAGATAGGCAAAGAAAAGGCAAGCATATGAGCCTTCACCACAGAAATTATGAAATAAGGAACCTCTCTGAAAGAGCTGCAAACCCAAGGGAGGGGTTGGGGGAAGGCAGAATTGTTACACAGTCAGCAGTGATATTCTTCATGGGAAATTACTCTGTCCATGTTCAACCTGAGCTGCATCCTGTTTCAGAGTGAAGCTGGATTTGGATCTCTGATATCAAAATGGGATAAATAATTTTAGGAGTAAGAAGAGAGTACAGGGCAGCCACAGCAGCATTCAAATGCTGTAATGCAGCTTTCATTTACCAAAATCATTGATACTTAACAATTCTAACCAGAGCTTTCTAACACAGACAGAGTCTGTGTGGCACCATCTGTTTCACCAGGGCTGTGACAGGACAGAAGGGACAGTCAGTCCATCTTGATTTAGCAGCCTTTAGATCATGGCCTTGATCAAAACAGGGACAGAGGGCATATCAACCTGTGCAGTGCTGAGGTTGGGGCATCAAAGTGACACTGGAAAAAATGAAAAAGCAGGAATTCACTCAGGTAGCACAGACAGCCCTGACATGTGGAATGTATTATGCAAGGAATGAACTTCTAAGGCACAGAGAATACACCATCTGGGCTCAGCAAAGGACAGCTTTTAACAGATGAGATTATAGCTTGTTTGGTTAATACTCATTCTCTGTAGGAGGTACTACAGAATTTGAACCTCAAGAGAATCAGGTAGTCCAAAATTTCAACTGGGAGAAACACATTCCTGTGTGACAGAGGCGAATTTGGGCATGTCTTTAGTTAGTGATCATAAAATATCTAACCATTCAGCCACTAAAGACTTGGTGCTTTAGAAATAAGTTTTTCTAAAATCAAGACAGAACACTTAATGTATAATTTTCCCACAAAAAAAGTCTCTCATCACTTAGCTGCCAGCCCCATTCTGAGATGACATTTGTATTACTGCAGAATCCAGAGCTGTTGCGTTGCATTTCAGTAGGGGCTGTAGCAAAGCTTGCAGAGTTCAGCAGCAAAAAGTTGTATCTGTGATACAAAAATAACTATGCCAGCTGCTTAAGTACTGTCCATCACCACACACTTCATTCTATAGCAGTCTTTTTCCTCACCTTGTTAATATTAATGTCTGCTTTTTTCCTGCAGCACAGTAACTGTACAAGACATCCAGAACCACCTGTCCCAAGGCCATGTAGCCATTGTCCTAGTGAATGCAGTCCTGCTATTATGTGATCTTTGCTCCAGTCCTGTCAAATACTGCTGCTTCCTCCCCATTGGACAGAAGTGCTTCTGCAGGAATCCTGACTACCAGGGCCATTTCATTGTTTTGTGTGGCTACAACAAAGCCTCAGGGAGTATTTACTACAACAACCCTGCCTATGCTGACCGTGAGTAGGCTGTTCCTTTTGGGTGGGTTCTCAGCCATCTCATAGCTACCATGTCTGTAACACAGGACTTCCCCTCATGGTGTGCAGCATCACTAACCAATTTGTCAGAAGGATTTTTTCCATATTAATTAAATTACTGCTGCACTGTGCTTTGATTTACTTGAGGCCCTAAAATATGCATTCTAGCAAACTTGTTTGGTTTTCTGATGAGTTACTGAGAGATGCTGCACTCTTACAATGTGTAGCATACAACAGGATGGCCAATTTATACCCATTTACAGCACTACTTCAGTGAGCAACTGCCTTTGAGATTAAAAGATTTACCTGAGTAAACCTGTAATCTAAGATGATAGCTCTTGCCTGCATGTCAGTTTTCTCTGTAGAGGCTGCTAGACTCGGAGCCTTTCACAGGCATATTTTTAATTTTAACTAACATTAAACTAACATTTAAACTAACATAACTAACATTTAACTAACATTAATTTTAATTTTTATTCCTCCTTAACAGGAACGTGCTGCACCAGCATCAGTAACTTTGAGGAAGCCAGGACAAGTTATGGCACTGATGAAGATATTCTGTTCATCTACACAGACAGCTGACATCCACACCTGATACTTGGGGCCCTTTCCTGTGCAGCCTGCATGGCAGCTGGCTGCTTGTCTCAGGACTCCCCCTGCAGGGACCTTGCTCCTGAACTGCAGTGGGATCTTAACCATGGGAAGCTTTATAGACATTGACAGGACTCTACCACAACGCTGTCTTTTGGGTTTTTTTCCCTGATGAGGAATCTGATTCTGTGGTGTACATCTCACTTTTTTTTTTTTTCCTCATTTTCAACACTGCACGTCTGACAGCAGTTGTAAAACAATGGCCCAGAGACTCTTCACTTTGAGCTCATTTTCAAGCTAAACACATGAAAAAGAAGCACCAAATTTATGAACTTGGTAACACTTGATAACACATGTATAGGTTTAGGTAAATACAACCAGGAAAAGAGGCAATACCTGTTTCTCTCTCTGTCAAAGTATCAAGGGCTGATCTTCATCCTAAATCTAGGCATTTGAGGTTTAGCAGAGTATTATGGAAGGAAAAAATATTAACTTAAACCACTTTTAAATAGCAAAAATGCCTTGCTGCTCATCAATATTGCCTGCATTGTAGGAATGAAACGTGTTTACTCAAGTTAACTTACAAATTCACCTTAGGGAGGTTTAGCATGTATTCCACTGCATCAGATTTGGAGTCATAGTTACTGGTATTGCTCAAAAAGCTTAAATGAAAAGGTTTCATTTGTACCCACAAGTCTTTCTTGCTCTTTGCAGAAAACCTCTGAACGTTATGCCACTCACATGTGCCAGTTCCAGCAGAATCCATTTAAATATAAACTTAAAACTTATTAAGCCAATAGGAAAACTTATCATCCACACTCGTGGTATATACTTTTAGTGTGTAAACTGTAAATACCTGATAGCACAGACTGGGTTGTAACTAAGATGCTGAATTTGAGCCAAATTTTTCTACTGGTATTAGTTCAGTGACCTTTGAAGAGCTGAAATAAAGAAAAGAGGGAATACAAACATCTCTTTGCTAGAAATAAAAAGGCAGGAACTCAGATTTTCTAGCTCTTGGATTAAGGTGGATGCTGTATTCAGGTGTTAAGGAGTGAAACTGTTAGCAGCCCATTATTAATCTTTTCATAGATTACCTGGGTTTAATTACTTTGCTGAAAAGCACTGTAAAGTATAGGAAATAGCCACCTATTTCAGATTCATCCATCACAGTTTCCTACAAGTCTTGATCTCCAGTGCTGCCTATGTCAAAGTGGGTTAAAAAAAATCAATGGTAAGGCCAGCAGAATTTTATTTTGTACTTAATACAGAGACACCACACCTTTGGCATGGTTTCAGATAGAAATCCATTTGAGTTCTGGAACTGTGTGGAATAACAGTAAAAGGACATTGTAGTGTTGGAAATAAAATAGGAATCTACTTGCAGCATGACAAATTTTAAGGGAAAATATTGTATTTTATCAGTTCTTGACACTGGAAAGTATCTGAAAAGTGTTCAGTGAGTGCTTAGTGGTATCAAGAGTGCTCCTTTGTACAAAGGCTAAAAATACTAACAGACACTAAAAATGCAGAAGCCTTTAAAAACTTAACAAAAAATATGTAACAGGAATTTTCACCCTATCAGATTTTGCTTATCACTGCTGAAGGTAGAATACATTCTAGCTCTTGCAGCTGGAAAAATCAGTAAAAATTAGGATGTGATTTTTGAGCAGTAGAACATTAGTGCCACCAGTGGAATCCCAGAATAAAGGTACAAAACCTGTTACAGATGATGCCTTCCAACTCCTACAGAATAAGTCACCATAAAGCTTCTGATCTGGGAATTTTTATGACCAAGTCCAAATTCATATTTGATTTAGAGAGATTGTATCAGCTATGCTGCTAATAGCTAAGCTATTTAACAGGTTTGTAAACCACAGGTTGTAGAGTACTTCCTTAACCCATGCACTTTCAGGTAGGATTAAACTGCCACACAATTTACTTTAGAGCAGGCTTGGTTAGCTAAATAAAACCAATCCTTACAAAAGGCTTGTAACTCACCATTTACTGGTTCAGTTACCCAAACACAAATCTTGGGCTTATACATAAACCAATAATATAAGGGCATCCTAAGTGGCCTGAAATGCACAGATAGGTTTAATAATATTGACTGCTAGGTGTCTGGCACCCAGGGTTTAAATACTTCCAACAAGACTGAAAGATGAACAAAGCTGTTCAAGGTAATAAAGACAAAAGGAGAGCTCCAGTATTGCAAGAGGATCTCATAGAGCTGCCAAATAGAAGAGAGCTGTGAGAGATGAAAACACAAGGAAGAACCAAAAGCCAAGTGAAAAGACTGAGTACTTACGTGACACAAATTCAGTTTAAAAAGCAACTCACTGCACAACATTCAAAATATTTACGTTTTCTGAAACTTTGTTTCCCGTTGCAAGACTGTATACCAAATTACTCGTTCTGAAAATGTTTTGTCACTTTGTTTCCTTCATGATGTCAATAGCAAAGAAGGGGTATTTTACATGCAGGGATTTTATACATAAATATATTTTTATTTGTAATTAAGCCATTCTCAATAAAGGTTTAAAGTCACAGATAACCCTGTAACAAAATGTAGCAAGTGCATTTATTAACTGGTTTATTATGACAAATGTTGGAAACTCCTTGGAGGTGATACTGGAAGTGGCACAGCTGAACTGGAATTTGGGAAAAAGAATTAAGAGTTCAAGTAGGTGAAACAGCTATAAACTCAGAGTTGGCTAGGCTGTAAATTGTATTCATACTGCAAATTCTGAACCCTTTTAGTGCATCACCTGAATTGCACAAACCAAAATTTCAATATGCTCCAGTAGCTGAGAACAGCAGATGTATTGTTACTACCTATATACAGAGGCTATTTTGTATACTTTGCAACCACTGAGTATCCTACTGGAGTGCAGCTCCAGGTAAGTAGTTTTATTACCCATCCTGATCCTTAATAGATTCTCTGTGGCCTTCTGTTCAACAGAAGTGCAGCTTTAGCCAGTTCTGTCTGTCCCTCACAACAAATTGTCTTATCATTTAAAAAAACAGATTAAAACATTCACACTCCCTTGCTCCCTAAATTATGCATTTGAGTAAAAAAAAAATCTGGAAAATCTGGAAAGCAGAAGTATACAGCCTCATAATGCAAGACAGGGAACAGCTTATGTAAACATATTTATGGTCTCTGAACCCATCATGTCATAAAACTATATATCCCAGTACACAGTGCTGAATTTCATCATCATTTTATATCAGTGTATTCCTGCTGGTTATACATCTAGTAAAGAACAGAAGTTTAGACTCATTAGTGTATAAATGACAAAAAAAACCAAACCCAAAGAAACCATTTTTCAATTATTTTACTTAACAGTTTTGAATCCTATTATTTCAAAGTTGGTTACAGTAGATTAAATTCACTTGTGATCCACAGTAAAGCTATGATGAAACAGTACCTTTTAATTTGTCATGTAACATTTCATTGTAATGAAATGCTCTCTCTTACTCTTTGATTATATTGGGCACAAAATAAGGCTGGACTGCTTCAGTGAGCTTCTCTGCATACATTTCATATCTACCAGTCATCTGGAAAATAAAAACAAAGATTCAGTGCTTTTAGTGAGCTATGAAAGCACTTCAGCAGAAAATACATATATCCACTAGGGTTTTTTGTGACAACTATTTAACTGTTTTTTAATTACTATTTAATGGCCCCAAACAGTCAAATAATAATTCAATATGCAAGATCTCCAGTGCCTTAGCACCAGTCAATATACTTTTACAAAAAGCCCTCACATTATGTTGCCTAAAACTGTATTTCTACACAAAAAAGATAAGTGCATTTCCACTCTAAAAAGCAAAACTTAAAAATTAACACTTTCCTGCTTTGCAGCTCTCCTTCAATGACAGTCATATCTGCTGACTAATTACAGAAGGCTATATTGGTTATCCTGGATAGCTGAAAGTTGAATGTGAAAGGTGAACTTACAGTCTTATGCATCAACAACATTATCTTTTAAGTCAGTTATGTCAGTGAAGGCAAAGAAGAGTACCTGTAATTATGCCTTTATATTACGTCCTTAACAACTGAAGAACCTTGCTGCCAGGAGCAAGTTTCCTTATGTGCCCCTGACAGTATCTGGGTTGATCTTACTTTATCCACTAATAACACAAAATTATCATTGCTTTGGGTGACAGTCAGCTAGGAGGCTGAAACTTAGCCTAGAGGCAAAGTTTTTAATTTAAAAGGTATTGGCCTACGTTCCCTGCATTTGGCTATTTCTTTTCTGAATCCATTTCTATCTTTAGCCTCCAGAATATCCTGTTAAATTAGTTCTGCAACTTAAACTTGGGATTTATTAAAAAAAAAAAAAAAAAGGTTGCCTTTAAACTATTGTCAGATTATATGACTATATGAAAGCTTGTTTGTTCTAATATCAAATATAAGTTATTGTTAATTTATAAGAGCAGGCTTACCTTAAAATTCCATTTGTCACTGACTTGTCTACAAAGATTTAGATCCATCTCTACCACCAGAAGCCCATCCTGAGTGCGAGAGAGTCCTGGGGTCCTACTGCCATCTGGTGCAGCTACGTAACTTGAGCCATAAAAATGTCCCAAGTCATGATGTGCTTAAAGAAATTTTTAAAACACATGTAATGCCATCTGAAAATAAACACACAACTTAACATGTCCCATAAAACCTGGCTCAGCTTCTTGTGGTTGCTCACTCATGTGCTTTAAGCAAGATACCATCCTGAAGAGTCACAACACTGTCCCAAGATAACTGTGGTTCTGACTAGCAGTTACTTTCATGCAGGGCACAGCTTTCACACATAGTGAATTAACAGGGAAAACCTCACCACACTGCCTTTTAAATAATGCATGATTATGCTTTCCTACTGTTAAGCCTCTGAACTAAAGTAAGGGTTTTGCTTTCACTGATTTTTATTTAGAATTTACATGAAATCTAATTGTTTGATCACATATTTCTGAAACAGCTGATAGAGATGCACCAAGTCAATTTTCACTACAGGGTCAGAGGTGAAAACATTGGGGTTTGAGGTACCTAATAAAACCTACTTTATATTGCAAAATTCAGCCACATCTGTCACACTAAGCAATGGGTACCACTGATCTTCTTCATGCAGCTGCTACTAACACCTAGCTCCAAAATTAGCTTAAAAAAAAAAAAGAAGGCTCAGACCCATGCCAGATAAAGCCAGAAGTCATGCTTCTCACAGGACAAATTACAGTGTTTCAACATACAAGTGAAGTACATACAAGTAAATCTCATGGCCTTATTTGAATATTCTCTCTTTAAACCTCCAGCAAATCCATGACAGGGCAAAATGGATTGGCCAGGGATTCAGGCTAAAGCTACTACTGTTAATAATCTTAAAACTACAAATAAAATGTCACAGGTGCACTGCTAATACAGGCTAGTTTGTGGGATTTCTGTCTTCCAGTCCTACAATACTGCATTGCCTTCAAAACTCTCAGTTATCTGAAAGTATGTAGAAACCATAGGTCTGAGCTGCTGGTGAGCACATGCTGTAGTATCACCACCTTCCAACAGGAACTGCTCCTCCAGTCTTCAGTAAGGCACTGGCTAGCTGCCAGAGCTGCCATGGAACAGACACTTGGTGGAGAGCTCTCATTTTTTCAGATATTGTAGTTAACAATTATTAGAACTACAGAATGGGATTTCTGAATGTACCTTTTCCACCATCTCCTGAAGTAAAGGCATTTTTGTAGTATTCCTGTGAAATAAAAAGAATCCGTAGGTGGCAGTACAATTCCATTTTCGTTCAAGAACCCCTTGCTACTCTACCATATTTTGTGCAGAAGTTTATATAATTCTGTGAAGATTTTTCTGGCATATTATCAGCACTGTCTAAAGGGAGTCATCAGAGGGCCCCAGCTTCTATGATGGCCAGAAAACAAGATCTTTTGGTATCACTGCTTCTTGTTCACACACACCGGGGAATGGGTCTCTTATCAGTTTCATAAGTTTAAAGAAGAGGCAGAAGAGACATTAAACCAAACTCATCTTTGCAGATGACAAGAGAAGGCTGAAGTATTCAACATCAATGGCAAGAACAAGTCTGGATTTTTGCAGGGAACCTTGCAAAAGAAGGCACATGCTGGGTATTTGTGCTAATCTGAAAGCAAGAATGACCTATTGTGTGCAATTCTCATTTTCATTCTAGAATTTCAGCATCCAGAAAGAGGCAGTATCTGTACAACAGCAGCAAGTCGTGTACCACTGACTTTAGAATATACTTAATTTTCAGTCATTTTGACTAAGAGAATACTGATTTCACCATAGAAACCAGGAGGATTAGCAAAAGGGTGAGTGCCTATTACAAAGAGAGCAATTCAAGAACAGGAAGCAGCTGCAACCAAAAATTAGCCTGCCAGCAACAAGGCAGCTCTTGACCTCTTTATCACTCTCCATCTTCAAATCCTGTTATAAGGGCTAATACAGCAGTTTTACAGTAAAAGAATCTATGCATCCTAGTGCTTCTTTGTCCAATACCTTGAGTTAAGTCATGCTAAAATACCTAAACTATGAAATTAAAGAGCAAGATGCCGATACATACTGTTCCTACCCTGTTGATGGGACAGGTAAAGCAGTGGTTGGCTATGGCAGCATTTCTGGCTTCGATTGGCCACAGTGACTCACTGCAAGACACAAAAGAGCAGGCAGGTATTCACCACTTGCCTACTTCAGAGCCAAATTTAGATTACAGCTGTCTCACACTGTATATTTTGTGTCAAAGAAGCCAAAGGTAGCTGCTAAGACAAATCTTTGCTCATACAATCAAAATCTCTCTGCAGTTACAGCCAAGCACTATAATTATTTTCTGCTCAAATGTAAGTACAAACAGTTCTACCTGATAACCTGGTAAATATGTCTTTGCCATGACAAAAAACCCCAAAAAACAAACAAAAAAAAACCAACAAAAAAGAGGGAAAAAAAAAAGAGAAAAAAAAAGAAAAAAAAACTTCTATCAAGATTTTCAAAGCCACTAAAATGTAAAATGTTTTTACCCTCAAAATTACACAAAGGATTCACATGTGTGCTTCCACATTCCATTCTGCAGCAAAGCTGTAAGAGGTTCATAGAAGTTGAATCTTCTTTTCCTGAAATGGTCCATGAGAGGCTTTTGCAGAAGTGAATGAAAAAATAATAATAAATAAAATAATAAAGGAAAATGAGGTAATAAAAAATGAAGGGAAAAAGAAAAATCGATTTCCACCAAAATTTCCTACTTCTGTTTTTCCAACCACAGTTTTCACAGCACTTTGCAATGTCATCTTCCCATGGTGATTTAATAAAAAATAAAGCATGTTTAACCAAAGCATCCCAGTGACTTCCCAACGATTGTCTACTAAACTAGTAACTAAATTTACATAGAACTAAAACTGAAAAATGAGGAATAAAAAATTCCTTCTCTTTAACAAGCCTCTACCTCTTTTCCAAACAACGATGTTTAAAGCTGAAACCATCTTTTTTTTTTTTTTTTTAACCAAATAGTTTGATACACAGGGATCAGACTAGTTAATAGGAAGTCTGGAAGTACTCAGAGCTCCAAAACAAAGGTGATACAATTTGTACACTCCTGTGACAGCATGTACCTGCCAGATTCTGAGTACCAAGACAAGGTTGCAAGCATCTGACTCATTAATCTCCCAGTCAGACTCAAGAATCTTGAGACTGTCACTAGACTGAAAAGACTTTGTTTATTGCCTCTTTTCACAATTGCTTTGAGTCTGGCAAGCAGCTCTCCTAAGAAAAAGGGATTTTACTGAAAAGCTCCAGCAAATTAAAATTTCACAGAACAGAGACAGGAAAAAAAGGCAATAGCCAACAAGCGACCCCAGAGTTTTTACATGGGCCTCAAGAGTCCTCTTCCTGCAATAAAAATTATATGCTGAAAAACAATCCAGTGAAAGCCAGTAATTAGGAGAGCCTGAAGCACCCAGAGTACCAATGAAGTGTTCTATGACAACAGGGTAATTTCTGTTTGCTCTCCTGTTAATGGGCTATAAGTGGACAAACATCACAAACATTATTCTAGTAGTGACATAAATGCCCCAAAAGCATTGTGTGTTCATTCAACTCTTTTCAAAGGACATTTGCCAGTGTTACTTAACCAAAATTATCTTTTATGCCAAAAACAATTAAAGGTAGTTTGATTGACAGAATACTGCATCTCATATACAGTTCTATTCCCCAGGTTTATGAATACATGGTTTTCTGAACTGGCTGCAGGTATGAAAATTGTATAGCTCTGATTTATTCTTCACCATGCTCAATGTCTTCAGAAGTTTTTAGCTGGGCAACAAAAATTAGACTAATAATCTTGGACCTTTTTACAGAAAAAGAAAAACTGCAAATTCACATTAGGTGGGTAAAGAGAGGGGATTGGGTAAATCCTAAAGAAATGAAAAATGCTAAAAAAGATACTGCTCTTACATTTCTAACTCCATCACCTTGTATACTCAGCAAAGAATTTTGAGTATTATAAGAGATCAGTATGTCTTCTCTTTTGTTTGCTTCTGGATGTTGTACTTGTAGGCAATGAAATATGTTTCTGTTAGCTTCCTAAAACTTAAGAAACTGCCATTTGATACCATGCTTATTGGCTCCTAGGTGCACAATGCAAGCTGGCAAGCTAAGTCTGAATTTAAATTGCTACTGCCAATCAGAAAGCAAAATTATCAAATAGATAATATAAATAAACTCTCATCAGTCTTCAGAACACCAGCTGAATGCTGCTTAACTCTGTCTCAGAGACAAAAGACCTGCAGACATACAAATACAGTTCTAGGAGAGAGTTAGAATCTATGAGCAGACTGGGAGCCCAAAACTCCAGGTGGAAAAAAATGCAGATTCCTTCATGAAGGAAAAACTAGGAGACACTACCTCAGGTTCTAAGACCTCAGGCAAGGTGCCCCTGAGGTCTCAGTGAGGGGCTCAGAGGTTCAGTTAATCCAGAAAGTGTGTAACAACCTAAATCAGTTCCTGTTTTACCTGAGTGTTCCAATAGTGGCTGAGGGGTTAAAGATGATCTCTGCTCCATTCATACTGTACATAAACCAGTTCAGGGGGTGATGACGCCCATAGCAGATATTCACAGCAATTGTTCCATACTGTGTCTGAAACACTGGGTGTCCTGTATTTCCTTCCATATAGTAAGTAGACTACAAACAAACAGACAAACAAACCACCAAAAATACCTACATACCTCCAACATTGCTTTGACACTTCCCAGTTTGATTAGCAGCTTCATTATACCATGAGTGAGAACACCTTTCACCTACTACACAGCTGCACTTTAATGGGTACACAGCTAAAAGTGGCTCTCTAAGGCTGCTGAGCTCAAATTCAAGCTTTCTGTTTCCCTTCACTCATCCTACACCTGTGCACTCAGTCTGACATCAACATAAACACTTCCATTAACGCAAGAAACTTCTACAGAAGCTTGAGACAGACCCAAAAACAGCCAAACTTGAGGCATTCTTAGTACTTTCACCACATAGTAAAGTCTTCCTGAAGTCATCACAATCCTTTGATTCTGATTAAAGGCAGAGATGATGAACACTGTTTAAAGAACATGGAATTCCTCTATACTCACCTGTTAAGTAATGACCTGCAGTAATTTTATGAATGCTATAAGGAAATACCAGTGTATAGTTAAGACTGGTTCCTTCAATTTCCTATATGTCTATTGCCCTAAATAAACAGAAGTCTTGAAACTACTACTAGGAAAAATCACAGGATAAATCTAGAGAACACTCCTTAGAGAAAGAGGAGCCAACTGTTGGCTTAAAAGATCCATTTATCATATGCTGTGAACTTGCATCTTACCCTTTCATCTTACATGTTCTCAAACATGTAGAATTGGATCCCTTCCTCAGTACTGGGCAACTTCAAGGCCCTCTGGGCTACCTTCTTCAGCACTTGGCCACCAGAGAGGTCCCCCTATTGAACATTTCTAAGCAATTAGAAATGCACAGTTCCTCACTAGTGATGAGAAGAACAGGGCATTGCTAACAGCTATCAAGGCAAACATTCACTGAGATTTCTAAATGAAATGCATAGAAATGGTTCTTCTAAATATATGTAGTAAGTATGTGTGGAGTCTCTAAGAGTTGCCTGTTCAGTGATAGTCAAAACCCCAAGAAAATCTCAGACATCAACAGGAAGGCTACTGAAACATAACAGGAAACATTGATTTACTGGTTTATAAGAATTCTGTGTGCCCATGGCTTGAGCACTCTGGGCAGTTCCAGTGGCTGCAGCTTTAAGTATACACTAGAGATGGAATAAGCAAAAGCAAATGAAACGATTAAGGGGATGGGGCAGTCTGTGAGGATCAACTAAAAAGGCTTTTCAGTCTGCAGACAATCTGCCTTCTGAGAGCAGTATTATTAGTGAGATTTACAAAACCACAGAGGAAGTAGGTAAGATAAAATCCCAGCAGCAGGTAATGACTGAAATTAACACTCTTGTACCTGTTTTCAACCAAAGTAGCATTTTTCATGCAGCAGGCAATGCATGTTTAAAATTTGCTTCTTTGTGAAAGCAGGTATTACCACCAGGTTTAGAAGGGATCAGGAAAAGTGAATGATTAAAAAAAACAGATAAGAAATAAAAATAGACAGGAGCGTGTGAGCCAACATTCCTAATACAACAACCATGGAGGCTGAGGGAGCATAAAGGTTGCAGAGTGGCCAGATTCATTCCTAATAATAACTTTTGGTGATGATCTCAGAGTCAGGAAAGCAAGGTGTGTAACCCACCAGCCTGACCCAATGCAGAATGCCTTATCATAGAGATGTGCTGTAAACCAATCCCCTTTTTATGGAAACTCTGTCCATTGTAACAACGACTGGTGTTGGTCTTGAACGAAGCAGAACCACATCAGGTCTCAAGCAAGCACAGCTACAGCTGAGGAACAAACTCAGGCCTCATCTAAGTGCAGGAAAATGGCACAACAGGTACAGGGGGTTCATATCTTCTGAGACCATGAAGGACTGGAGGTTCAGGATGCCCACTATATGTGACATCTCTTGTTTCCTATTGATTATCAGGTCTCATGAATTTGAAGTCACTTGGGCAATGATTTTATCTCCTGTCATGTCTGTAGAGAGCACACCACGTGGAGGACACACACACAGTGCTTTTCCAAAACAATTCCAGTGATGGAATAAATTTCCATTTTTTTTTCTTGTATTGTCAGCTTTTATTGCAAAAGGAGAAGAAAAACAAAAATACTATTGCTTCAGGGAATTCATCAGTTCTTATTTCTTTATTCCTCACCAGAGATCACCACCATCTCCACAGCAACAAACTGTAATGTCTCAAGAAGGATTGATTTTTGTTTATTTATATGCTCTCCCACACATGGCTGAATAGGTTACAGGCCAATCTCCTTCCCCTTTCCACTTAGTTCTCACCAATTCAGCAAGGATGATTTAACAAGGCTGCTTTCCATATCTGCTCTACCAGAAAATACACAGAAAATAATTTCAAATTGAACCCTTCCTTGGGAATTAACTTTGTTGATAAAGAAAACACCATTAAAGTAACAGAGATGAGCATAATCCTTTCCTGTAGCCTTGGTGGTTTCTGAAGTCCCTCTGTCAGAACTTGCCTCAGAAGAATGGACTCAATTTTTTGCTAGTAAAACTAGCTAAAGAGACAGCATTGTTCTGGGTAAACACTACTGACTTCTATAATGAAGTAGATACAAAAAGGAATATCAAATGTTATAGTATACCTGCAAGATATAAATATATTGCTTTGTGGTAATTCTGGCATTTAAACTACATGAAAAAAGTCCTTTCAGGAATTATTCAAAACTCTTAATGAAACTATTACACTTCAAATGGAAAAGTAAAGATATTTTCTTTTCTTAGGTGCCTTTCATTACAGTTTCAGCATAAGCAACAGGAATTTATTTTTTGTTTTGATTACACAGGGAGCAAATCAAAACCAAAATCCATTTTTATTAGGGCTTGTATTTTCAATGCATTTGTTAGTTACTGTTTTGCTAGCTACCAGACAGATCTGATAAAATAAAATTAAATATGAAAAGAACTGCTAACAATAAAAGTCAGCACCGGTGACTGACAGGCTTGTGCCAGAAACCCATTGTCTAGAAACCTATTAACAGCCTCCTCTGAAGAACCACAAACCAGTCTGATCAGGTCTGGGAGCCCAGGTCAAACCTTTCAAAGGTCTTTGAACACAAAGTTTCAAAGGCACAGAAAAAAAAACAAAACAACCTTTAAAAACTAATCAAAAAGTAGTTTGGATTCTGAAGTCTCAGTTTAGTGACTGCAGCATTCGGTCAGGGAACAAATGCAACTGCAGGTATTATACTCCCAGTGCTTAGAAGAAATGCTTCTGTTAATTAGTCATTATAGCTGACAAGGAGAGATTTAGTCTGGTAAGACAATGTATTTTTAGACTCTGGTTAATTTTTAATCCTGATCTTTCTGCTTGTGATAATTCTGTGGCTGGATAAACACATTTCAGACCTACCAGTTTTCTACTGACATTGCCTTTGCTATCAGTTCAGTTTCTGAAACTGATTCTGGAGAACAGCCTGAAAACTGCTGGGGGCTTCAGTGGGAGTCAGCATGTGATTAACAACAGCAAATGCTGTAAGACAGCAACTCAGTCAGAAATGTAATGAATTCAGGGAAATAAAGATAGATGTGTCAAAGAAACATAAGGAGAACTGTCATTTCCAAGACAACCTCACAGTGAAACAGAAACCAAGACCACAAACAATGCTCTCACCTGAACCATGAAACAACTGCCTTTCAAATTAAAGTTAACATGCACACAAAAAACCCCCAAACAACTACCTGAGCCAATCATGCACAACTGACCTGACAAATCCATGACATACAGAATTTTGTTTTAAAGGTCCTTGATACTTCCGTAGTTTTCAATGTTACTTGTTCTTTAAGAGTCATCACCTCCTATTCTACATAAATTAACTTCCTCTAACTTCACCAGAGAAAAATCTGACACTTAATGAGCCACATTTTTTAGAAATACATTATGCTTCCTGCCAATATGAATCCCAATACAACACATGCTGGCATGAACAAGAACTGCAAAGTCTAGTTGATAATCACAATACTGCATCTTACCTCATTGAAATCTCCAACCCTTGGAATATGATTTTTCCTACTTTTGCCAAGAACAGCTCCAGAATTAGAAATGACCACTGCTGTATTCCACAGAGTTCCCCCATGAATGTCATCTCGCTCCAGGATTGGAGATATCACAACCATATTGTGCTTCTTTGCCAGCTACACAAATAAACACAATTCTTCCATTATCCACAAGTAATTATTTTCATACACATTATTTTCATGTTCACAAAGATGGAGAATTAAGAAAAAGTTTTCATCTGGTACACTACTCTCACCATTAATCAAGGGCTAATGCTCAACCCACACTGGCATGCCCACATCACCACAGTTTCTTCATCAAAGATAAACACACCATGGAGAATTTTCCACCTGAATCCTTCACATATCAATCCTTGCAAGGTAGCAACAGGAAAAAAAGCACCCTAACATCACTGGTCAAATTAAGAAGCTGAGCTCTAGCTCTTCACAGGTATAAGTGGAGACAGATCCTATCCCATTATTTTATTCTGATATAGCACAATGGTATACCAGAACCAAAGACACCATGGCTAGCTGAAACCAGTTATTGAAAGATTTTAAAAAGTAAAATATAATTACAGATTTACTATAAACTTTAAATAACATAGTGTGAGTGATAAATATAGTAAGTCCTGACTACTGGTTTACTAGCACATTGTCTTTGCCTTCAAATCATTTTATTTCTCCAAAGTTCTAATTCTGTAGTGGGAAGCAACAAACACTTGCTCAGCATCAAACTATAGATATTATGCTGTCTATAAAAGCTTAACATGTCAATGCATATCTGAGCAGATTTGACATCAAAACAGTCTTGTTTTTTCAATTGCTTGTAAAAGACAGTAAGTAAAAGTCCTCACAAAAAAAGCAGCCAGAAACCAAAAATAAACTCTGCTACCCTTGCAGCCAACAGTCTCTGGAGAAACAAGACACAGATAGTAACAAATCTCCTGGGGTCCATAAGAAGCCCCCCTATGTTTTGTGTCATTTCATAGAGAGATAGCAAAAGGTTTTGTGTGAAAGTGTTCCTTGTTCAGAAATGCCTCACTATGCTTCTCCTTGCACCTTCACACAAGCATTGTTCAATTCTCAGCTCTTCTAGCCAATAAACACCTTTTAAATGGAAATTGGAAATATTTGTATGAAGATCCATTCCTCCCTTGTGGAATTCAGGAATAGCTAAATAGGCAGTGCCCTCCAGGGTACAAGTCAGTCTATAAAAGCAAAGTAGTTTTAAAAAATAAAGACTGAACAGAGTTGTCCATTTCTGCTTCACCACGTATCATGCATTTGTCAAACAAGGTGAATTTTTTATTATTATTTTCTTTCTCTCAGTGACACGAGACATAAAGAAGTCCATGTTCACCAGTGGAAGTTAAAAACTGGGTTTGGAGACTGGATGTGGGTTTTTTTGCTTGGTTGGTTTCTTACCTCTTGACAGAATTTTGTTGTTGGCCCATCCTCTGCTGACTCAGCAAATTCAGTCCATGGAAGCTTCTCACGAGTACAAAAGGCAAAGGGCATGGCTGGAAAACACCAGTGCAAGACAAAATTTACAAGAATATTCATGTCGCTCAATACACTGTTTGCATGAAAAGGATAAAAACGTATACACTTAAAAATTATTCAACTCTTTTCCTTCTTTAAAGGCAAAAGCTATTTAAAAACATTTTTAACAAGGGCAAGGAGTTTTGGGCCCAGACAGAGCAAAGCAGAAGAGAAAGAACTCACTTACTGAAGTCTAACTGGGGGTGAAAGTACAAAATACAGCAAAGCACTAAATAAACTGTGAATAACCTGTTTTCAAAATCTAGGCCTTCATTCTAGTTTTCACTTCCATTGTCTCAAAGACTCCATTTTAATTAAAATTAGATTTTAAAAAATATTAGTATCTGTCTGTGAAAAAAAAAAAAAAGGATCATGAAGAATGACATGAAGAAGGAGCACACCTACAAACATGACTTGCAGAATACATCATTCTTCAATTTAACAGACTTCACATACCCCCTCCATACAGCTGGGCTAACAGAAACTGGTTTTTTTCCTTTAGAAAGCAGATCAGTCAGTTAAAGTGTTATATCTTGGAAGATCTCTGATGTTTACTTACTAGACATGCTTCTAGTACAGGATACTTGTTAAAGAAGTAGAAGGAATTGACAATCTAGAAGGAATAACAGAAAATACTCACTCCAAGCCTCCTGGAAACAAACTATGTTCACCCCACACATTGCAGCTACTTCCACAATTGCCTCAATTCGTCTGTGCAGGGCAGCCACCTGATTGCAAGAAGTGCCATGCTATAAAAAAAGCTGTATGTTCTGATGTGTATATTAATAGCCTGGTCTTACAAGCTTTGTTAACATTAGATTTATCTTGTTCTATACTTAGTCCCATTGCTTTCAGGGGGAATGACTCAAGAAATTATCATTCCTGAGGACTCATAATAGAAAGAGTTAGGTATGGATTTTTTAAAAGCATTTAGGTGCTGAAAATAGAGAAGGCAACCCAATGGAATTCTAATTCTATAGTAATGACATTTAAATATAGGGCAACTCATTGCTGACTGACTTACTAGCTTTTAGCTGCTTAGTAAATAGCTAATTTTTTTTAGCAGAATAAGCAAAAGTTGTAATTTTGCTACTGATTGTAAATCAATACAACGTTAAGTAAACATTAATCACTTGACTTGTCAAGTACTCAGAATCACAAAATATTAGACAAGGACAGTCCATTTCCTTGTTTATTTCCAAATCCTGATCACACATGTGGAACTTGGATGCTCTCTGGAAGCTATTAATTCCAAACTGTTTTCTAAATCACTCTTTCTTAAATGCCAACCAGATTATTATTAAAAAAAATCAAATCTCTATTAACTAGTCAAAAAAGCTTGTTTCAAAGTACTTTTTTTTCATGAGTATCCTACTTAAAGGATACTGTAGCACTTTTCATACTTTCAGATGTCAATATAAAAAAGCAAACAAGACAGACCACCAGTGACCTATGAACTCAGCAACCACACACTGATTCATAGAAATAGTTAACTAATTATATATAAGGTAGAATCATTAATATTACTAGCAGCCTTCTTACAGATGCTACAAAGAATCCACAAACTTGATTCATATACTGAACTAAGTACTCCCATCTGCAACAGGCAATCTTTCAAAACAAATTACTTCAGAAGTGTTCTGTCCTGTCACTGTACAAATATATAAATAAAATATTTTTTTTATATGTGGTTGTCACGGTTTAACACTGGCCCGGCGATTAAACCGAATAACAGACGCTCTCTTTAATGTCTCTCTCTCCCTTATTCTCTCTCCTTTCTCTATCAAGGATAGAGAGACATTTTTTATTTTCTTCTGCTTTTTTAAAGCTACTTTTAGGAGGCTATTTCTATATATATATGTGTCATCTCGGTGCTTTTGTGCCCAAGATACTAAGAACTGACTGTCACCTTGTAATAAGCCTTAGTCTACTCCTATACAAAGAATAATGAACATGGCAATCAGCAGACATTTCGTGATGGGAGTTTTCAACATCAGCAATTGTGTGTTATGTCTCAGTCCAGGAGGAGCTACACACTTATGGCTCAGGTCCCAGTTTATACCTGGACTGCCACGGCTGTGACTGTGGGGAGTGGAATTTTATTCTGAACCAGTCCTACTCGAACGACCCGTGGCCTTCTCAATTGCTCTGGAGCAGCTTCAAATCCATAGCCCTGTAGCTCAAAATGCCTTTCCTGAGCTTCTGACAGCGCAGCAGCTGGTAAATTAAGTTTTCTGGATTGAACAGGAAACAAAGACATTTCAAGATGAGGTACTCTCCTTTTCTGCTCAGAATGTGTCAGGCCATAGGGATCACAAGCACTGCCTGTCCCTGCAGAGACACCCGAGCTCCCAAGTCCCTATATTACAACTATTAGAAAAAGAACAGACAGTAGCCAGCTCGTGTGTGAACCTCACTGCTCTCCTCCACCAAACCCAGTGTCTCCTCTGTAATTATGACTTCCAGACCATGCTACAGAAATGGAGGAACATGTACGTACAAATTTTCACTTGCTAATCCCCGCGTATAAACACTTTTCCTCTCACGTGTTGTTCCCTGTGTTAACCATCGCCCTCAGCTCTTTCATTCCAGACAGCCACCCTCTGATACCAGCTCGGTGCCTCCCTGCGTCCCATACCTGGGCTACCTCCGAACCACCCCCGTCACCTCCCCACAGCCTGACGCTTTCCACACTCAAGAACAACCCTCCTCTTTCCTTCCAGCCAAACCCCCTGTGTTCTTCCCACTCATCATCAAATTGACTCCTTCCCCCTCACTCCCGGCCTGGACATCCCCGCGGAGATCGAGGGGGAGCAGGGGAATTGGACGGAACACGAACCCCCCCCCGCCCTGCGCAGGGAGACGGGGAGGGGATGCGGTCCCTGCAGCGCACCTCGCTTCGCCCCCGTAGAGGATCCGCTTCACCTCGGCGAGGTCCTCGGGCGGAATGTGCCGCTCCAAGCACGCTTCCACCGACTCCAGGCCTCCCGCCATGGTGGGGACCGGGACCAGACAAGACAAGATCAGACCGGACCGGATCGGATCGGACAGGTCCGGACGGGACGGGACGGGACCAGACAAGACCGAGCGAAGCGCGCGGACCCCCCCCGCGACCTTTCCCCCCTGGCGGGCCACGCCCCTTTTACCTCAGGGGTTGTGGCGGGCTCGGAGGGGCGAGGGTGCAGGGACCGGGGGACAACGGAGGCGCCGGGCAGAGGTCCCTGCCCTGGGGATGGGCGCCCCGGGCTCTGGGGAAAACCCCGAGTCGCCCCCAGAGCTAAAGGGGCATGGAAGGTGGTCATTCCCGGCGACTTGCCCCTTCTAGGCCAGTTCTTCGCCCTCAGAAATAACTCATCTGAAAGGAGAACAGTTTCAGGAGCTTTTCATAACGGTATCGTTCAGTAAAAATGCGGAGAAATAGGAGGCAAAATTGATGCTTTTCACACACAGGGGTGCGTTCCATTTTAGTTGCAATAAGGTTAAAGAGGAGCAAGTAATAAAATAGTGTTGTCTTTAACACAGGTTTGAGGCTAAATATATTTAGAAATTGATTCAAAAACCAAAGTAAATGTCAAGACAAAGGATTGAACAAATTAAGACTGTAATCAGAGACGAAAAAAAAAAGTTGCATCTGAATAAAGGATGTTTCCTTTTGCAGATACCAAGTGGACACCCCATTTACAGCAGTCATTCCCACTGCACTGGTGGATGTGATTCCTGCTTCAAAATGCAACAAATTCTCAACATGATAACTGCTTTTCTCATTCAAATGGATGGCTACAGGTATCTAAATATATCACCAAGTTTAAGTACTGCTTTTATGTATCTTCTGGACAACGCTCAGCACTTAGCATCTGCAGTTGTTAAGTATTTTGAGTTAAATATTAAGCCTTCTAGGCTAAATTTAAAAAAAAAATGTCAGAGAGAAACTGTCTAATATTTAACTTTAGACAGAAAGTGCCCAGGCATAGTCTGGTTTCAAGCCATTTTGAGATATGTGATTCTTTTGCTCTGATCTACCCTTTTTTTAACCCAAGAAGTTGCAGTGATGCCAACTGCAGCAGGGCACATGTGCTGCTCTGCTGCTTTGCTAGAGGCAGAAATTTTTTGGAGTAACTCCTAAAGAACTGACTAACTCCTTTAGAGAGAAATTGGAGAAAATATTTTAATTTCTGTCAGGAATTTCCAAGGTAAGCTAAAAGTAGGAATGATTGCATATGAAAGAAAAACGGTGAATACAAAAGAGAATAAAAAGCCATTATCTGGAAAGAAGGATCTTTCTAACAGTCTGGATAGCTAAAACATTGTATATTTGCCCCTTAACCATCAGTGTAGCTTTTTTCTGTTCATGACCAGGGATCTAAAAACCTATTCTTAGTAATTACTCTTTTTTTCCCCCCAAATGTATTTCTGAAGGATAATAATAAGCTGTGACTGACACTTACATGGTATTTTTCATCTGATGATCCCAATTTGCTTTAGTGGCCAATTTTAAAGGTACACATCAGTAACAGTTTGTTACGTTCATGGCTGGTGGATCTATAAACATTGCAGAACAGAAGATCAATGCAAAATTCAGCTGACAATACAGGTGTTAAATTAAGAGACCAAGTAAATTTTTTTCCATAGAAGCATACTCAGGATGTCAACAGATAAAGCATTTTTTGAGGATTCACAGGAACAAACAGAAGGACCTGGGTTTCTCTGGGAACTACTCAATTTCTTTTCTGCCTGAACCACAAATTAAGGGGAAAAACAGCAGGTCTATTTTGTATCCAGCTCCTGAAGAAGGTCACATAACTGAACTTTTCTCTTCAAGCTTCTATTCTTAGTGTGAACTTTCACTGACTTCTCTATTGGTGCCTGGTTTGTTTGTAATTTCACAAATTGTACTACATGTAGGAAATGGACTTTGTGGCAATAAAACTGAAGGCCCTGAAAAGAATACTCACCAGCAGTTAAGAGCTGAAAAAACAGTACATTTCCTGTGCACCACATCAACCATCCTGCAACAGCACAGTGAGGTCCAGGCTGCATGAATAGGAAATGACAAGTCTAGAATTACTAATAATGATGAAAGGAGCCCAGGCTATTCCATAGGGACTGTGCATACAGAAAGGTATAACTCCAGCCAACACAATAAACCTTCAGAGCATGAATTGTTAATGTTGAGCAGGAAAGTAACTTAATAAAGGAAGATGCCTTCCATATCCCAGACAAAGCATATTAGGGAGCTTGGATTTAAGTCTGAATGTTCCACCTCAGTCATTACAATTATCTGTTAACTATGATGCTTGAATCCAGATCCCAGCTCTGGTTTTGACTTCTTCCAACCTCTGTATTTAAACTTCTTCCCAGTTTTGCATTACCTAGACCAAGTAGTAATTCTGGGACATAACTAAACCTGTTGTTATGAACCCATGCTGCAATAACTGGTTTACAGGAAAATGTTTTATGGAACAGAAGTTCTTTAAAACAAGGGGAAATTTTTACAAAGCTGTTCTGACATGTGCATGATTTTCACCTCTGTTGCCCTCAGTCAGGGTGGTCCAGAAAGTCAGATATAGTTAGGACCACACAGTTTAAGCTGAACAGAAAGCAGTTCATGTGTGCTTCTGTGCTGAAAACCTGTATTGTACACATACCATCTCTGAGCTAAAACTGGCTTTTGATATTGCTGGTCCACACACTCTGTGCTGCAAGACTGTTCCCAAGAGTTCCTGTAAAACCCCACAATAGCACCCTGGAATTAGTCAGAAGGACCATGGAGATTAAATTTGAGAGCCAAAAATCTAGAGTTCATGCTAAAATTGGGAAAGACCCAAGAAAATATTCAAATAAACAAACAAAATCTTTCCACTGTAACTCAAGATAGGAGCAAAGGCTGAACAGCATCAAGTACCAGAGTTGGTAGGCAGGTTTTTAGGCAGCATTTCTGTCTTTCCTTCCTAAGTTAGCAGTATGTACATACACTCCCTCTGAAACATGCAGCTTCTTACAAACACTGCTAGTGTCATGTGAATCATGTTTCCAGACACTTTCTTTTGCTCCTGTCTCTTGAAATGGGTCACACAGAGCTTCCCAGAGCAGCTAAAGAAATTAGTAACTCATGTTCCTAATATATAAACTGTCTCACATCACCCACAGGGTCATCCTACGTTTTACTTACACCCATCAAAGGATTTAGGTGGACATGGACCCAGAGATGTCCAGCAAAGCCACATAATATTGACACTTTAGCTAAGCTTGGTATGTAGATGCTGCAACACTCTTTAAAATTAACTTCTATGCTGTCCTTTTCCAGAGGCCACAAAAAGTACTGAGCTGTCCTGCAAAACAGATGACCAAAATAGGTCTTTACACTGCTTCATCTCAAATACAGATTCCCTTGCTTCATATGGAGATACAAAACAAGTATGCAGGAACATACCTGATTCAAAACATTTCAAGTGTAAGAGACAGGCAGGGAAAGGTAATTAGCATAATAAAAGTCAGAAAGGTGAAAATTCTAAAATATAGGAGGAAGATAAAGACAGTAGCTTCATTCTACTTAACCCACAGCTAAAAGGAGGAAAATGGTAAACCTTCTTTCTGTTCTGCTTTAGTTTATATATTGAGACAATTGAGTGTAGGATTTTATGATGTAGGAAAGCAAATATTCTCTGTTGTAAAGTCACTGCTTTGTACCATGACTTCTTGCTAATAACACTTAACTTTGATGGGTTTTTGGTTTGTTGGTTTTTTGGTTTTTTTTACTTTGTACTGGTTACAACAAAGAGCTTGTTCCCTAATTCTACTTAAATCTTTACAAGTATTCTGATCACTGTTAGAAATGTGTCTGTACTTAAACCTAAGTTAAAGTAAAGCTGAGGATTTTGATATGGATGGGAAATTCTGCTTTGCATTTAGATTCCCTGGCTTTCCCATGGGCTCTGCAAAAATCCAGTCACAGTAACAGTCACCTATAGAGTAGGAGAGCCAAATTACAAACCTCAAATGCTTGGGTTTATGTCTTCTGCTCTTGGCTTCCTGCTGTTCTGAAGGCTGGGTGAGGGAGAAGTGGCTGGAAACAGAGGAAGTTAACAATTTGTCTGCTCTTGGGCATGGCTGGGGCAGATGCAGTCCATAACCAGCCATAGATCTGGGGAGGGAAACATGAGTTTTTAATCACCTTACCCTCCCCCCAGAGGGAAAGCCCTGTTCACAGTTTTCAAAGAGTTAACATACCTTTGGAAGAGTCCTTCTGTTGTTAGCACTACTGTCTTTCTACCTAGAAACATCCTCTTTGCTTGCTTTACCTCATCATACCTGAAAATGCATCTTTAAACTGGAAGAGATTCACAAATTCACCACTTTTATCAACTGGAAAGTTCATTCTTCCCTGGAATATCACTATCTCCCTGGTGCACAGGAAGTGCATTAAAGAAGTAATAAACACTCATAAAACACATTTAATGATCTAACATTTAAGAGCAGGGTTCTTGTTCCTTACTGTAACTTTCTGCTAAATTACCACCACCAAGATTGCTCATGGGCTCAAAAGGTCAGTGTTATTTTTGCTGTTAAAGCTGTGGAGTCTGGGAAACAACTGTGTGTAAATTGCTGATAAACTGGAACAAAGACAGAAGATAAAAACATTGAACATATAAGAATGCAAGTAAACCAGCAGGAAAGGAGGGGAGGGCAAGAATCTCACGGACAGTTTATTAAAAGAACAAAAGAGGAAAATCTGGCTCATTTGTTTTCCATGGTTTCAGGAAGCCCGGTCTTTAAGCACCTACTATAAATAGTGTTCTAATCCTTCATCAAAGCAGATAGTAGTCTATACCAAAATGAATGAATTTTAGGTATAATCTGGGAAGAGGAAGATACCCCTCCCCTCAAAGTAGGAGAAAGATCTTTTTCAATCCTTGTAGAAATTACAAAAGTGTAAGAGCTGGAGAAATGAGGCAGAGTCTGGAACATGATGTTTCTATACTCCCAAATTCCTGGCAAGAATATTGTTAGAGAATGGAATTAGCAGACATCTAATTTAGGATTGGATAATCTGGTTTTGAGGGAGATGGTCTTCAATTTGTCATGTGGCTAACTTGAAAATCCTTAAGGAGTTCCTCTCTGAGTGGACACTATACAAATTGTATAAACTTTGAAAAAGCATATGATAGCATTGATAAGGATGTCCCCCTGAAAGCAATGGGAAGTTATTTGAAATTCAGAAAAGCACAATTTTCAGCCATTTAGCCCTCTGCAAAGGATCTGTAAAGGGATCTCAAAAAGCTACCTCAGAGCCATCCAACAAATGCAGAATACAGGAGTCTTATGTTGCCTTTAAGGAAAAACCATCACTGAAAAATAAATTATTTCATGCAAGAATCTGTAAATTGTTTCAGGCAAGCTTATTAGATGGCCCAAACCCCATTATTTATGGGTGAGACAGCTCTGGCTAACATCTTGGCCAGTAACAAAGTATTAAACAATTCAATATACCACTCTGGCTCTCCATTGTATGGGGTTGATGTTATTCAAAACAAATAAACAAGGAGGTTTAAGAGGTTTGCTTCTTCAGCCATCCCATTGATCTGAATGCCTAATGAGGAACTTTTAGGGTAGGCACTGAATATTCTCCAGGCAGGTCAAAGCCTGCATGCAGCAGTTCAAGAAAGGGCCACATTAATCTTTTGTTTCACACTTGGCAGCACAAGAGAAATAAAAGCATCCACTGACAGTCAACATCTTGCCTTTTCAGGAAGGCATTCAGGTTGTGAACCAAGAAATTGTAGTAGGGCCTGCCCCCCACAAAGGATGGGACCCTTCCTACCAGCAGCAGTAGTACAGAGAGCCTTTTAGATCTCTTACCTTCAGGCACTGTCAGGGAAGG
Source organism: Calypte anna (assembly GCF_003957555.1). Lineage (NCBI taxonomy): Eukaryota > Metazoa > Chordata > Aves > Apodiformes > Trochilidae > Calypte > Calypte anna. The sequence goes on from NC_044261.1 coordinate 9,249,463, forward strand.
ACCTCCAGTGCAGCCTGCATGGACTGGCCCAAAGACAGAATGTATTAAAATGCTTCCCATTACTCTCTCCCCATAGCTTTTCAACCCATGGCTCCCACTGGGCTGCAGTGTGATTTGGGTGGCAGGAAATAAATAAAGAAAGGGGGGCCTGGGGGGCCCCTCTGCTGTAACATGATGTGGGAGCAGTTTTGTGCTAAGATGTGGGAAAGGGGGCTTCAACCCTTTGGTTGAATTTATCAGTTGGTTGAATTGTTGAATTTGTTGATGTATCCCCCAGGATCTCAGACTCCCAAAATTCCAGCCTGGAAACTTCTGCTTTAAAATATTTTGATTTGCTTTAGAATTGATTTCTCAGTAACATACTCATTGCAAAGCAAAAACATTCATACAAGGTGCTAACCAGAAGTAGTTTTTCACTTGAACTGCAGACTCGACTGCAATCCAGATCAGTTGTCCACTGTAAACAAGCTCTTTTTTTTCAGAGAAGTGGGGAGGTGACAGAGCATGACATCCTTTAAGGACAGCTCAAGGAGGGGACACTGTGAGGCCTCAGCAGCAGAGTTGAGTAGTGAAGGCAAAGATCTCTGGCTCCCAGCAACATGTGAAGCTGGGCAGACGGTTGCAGCTGCACTTGGCAAACAAACACTTGTAACCTAAGCTTGACACTATAAATGATGGTTACTGAACTAGTGTCTTCATGAAAAGGCTAGATGCTGGCAAAAGGGCATGAGGAAGACAAAACAGAAGTTTAATTAACTTAACAGGAAAGCAGAAATCTCCTAGATAAAAGGAAAATAGCCATTTCTGAGCCAAGTTTTTAAAGGGTTCTCAGATCTTCCCAGGCCAGAGAAGTGTGTGTAATGCTGACTTCCTTCCAGCTCTGTCTGTGCCAGAAATAACTCGTCAATGGAGTGTGTCTCATTAGTGTACCTTTTACCAGAGCCATGCCTGCAAAAGAAAGTGATACTTGCTGCTGACATGCTACTGGCAAATGAGGAAGAAGGAAGATGTGTTTATGAAGAGTCTAACACATTCCACTATCCTGCATGAGCACATACAAGTGCTCACTGGCTTGTAATGGCCTGAGATAAAGACTTTTGAAAGACAGAGAGTGAATCCACAGGGCAGGAGTGCATCCACAGTGATGAAGGGGAGAAGGGTTGATTGGCCTCTTCAAGATCTTCGGTGTCTTCAGCACCTTTCAAAGGCTGGTTTACAGTTAGATGTTAGCAGTTTACATCACAGATACCATCTTTTGTGTCTTGTTGTTCCTAGTGACAGCAGGGTGAAGCTGAGTCCTCTGTTATGGTTGTCACACAACATAGTGAAATCTGTCCAGCTGGGCTGTAAGGACAGAACAAGCTTTGGTAATGCCCGAAGTCACAATATGTAACTCTTGACCTGAGGGAGGCACTGAAGGAATCATATTACCTATATGCTTGAGCATTAGTCCAACAACTGGATGTGGTTTGCCTCACGTGGTCCAGTTCAGGATCTGAGCTTTAATTTGAAACAAAAAGTACAATTCTATCTTTCACAGTTTCAAAGAAAATAATTCACATGTGAATAGAGTGGAGCAGCTGAAAAAATGTGTGCTGCAGTCTGCAGAGAGCCTAAAATCAAAGCTCTGAGAAGAGTAATTACCTTCCACCCAAGTATCTCACTGGGCTAAAAAACTCAGAGAGTGGCTTTATGAAGGGAAAAAGAGACAGAAAAAAGCCATCCATGTTAACCCATCATTGCTCTCAGAAGTCTAATGAGACTGGAGTTTAAACTAGTTGGTTAGAGATGAATTAGAAACACAAAGACAGCAGAAAATAGGAAGGGAAAAGGTTGTGAAGGACCTACTGGTGGAGAAATTTTCCTGCTAAGCAATAGTTACTGTACTAATAATTTCTGATTAAATTTCTAACAGTAACTGTAGGGGGGGATTTTTGTCTGGTATGGGGGATTTTTCTATTTACCAACTAGCCTCCATACTGGACCTTTGGTCACAGTGCAGAGTTTTGTGGGTCCAGATGAGAAGGCTACTAAATTTATAGCCCCAATTAGCATTAAGAATGGAATGTAGTTCTTTCCAAGAATGAGTGAGGCATTCCTCCCACAGCCAGAGAGGGGCTTTTATCTTTTTTCTCTTCCACACAAGGCATCCTCCTGCCCCCCTCCCTTCCCCCTCATACATATAGCCATTTCCTGAAACATTTCAAATTTGTTTTCCTTAGGTTATTTGTGTCTACAGCCACCAGCTGGTCTGTGTCAAAGCCGATATGTTCAACATATTATTCCATTATCCTATTAGGCTGAACATGTCCTTCCTCCCATGAGAACTGTTAAAATATCAGTCTTAGAGTCTTACAGAAAAGAGACAGCTTTGGTCCAACTATCATCTCCTTTCCCCTTCCCCTGTCCTCAGTGATCATATGGCATACAGCTAACTTTTTAGCCTATCTTGATATTTTGTGTTCATGCATGCAGGAAATTATACCTGGCCATTTAACATCACCTCTCTCTCACTGAATAAGGCACACACTTGGCTGAAAGAAAAGCTCTAAAAGCTTGAAAGAGATAGTGTCTGATACTTTCTTTTTTCAAATGACAATTTCCTGTATTGTATAATAGGACTCTATAATTTGAAATTATTACTTCTTCTCCTCCATCAAGATATCAGTCATATTTCCAAAACTGCTCTCTTCATCTTAAAAAGTCTTGGAAAACATCTCCAGCTCAGGTCAATGACATTTAAACTGAGGAAATGGTCACCTTTGGTTTTTCTCTGCAGGCTCCTCATACCCCTGGGAATGGGAGAGCAGAAATTCCTGGCTGGTTTCCATGACCCCAAGGACTGAACATTCCTTGCTTGAGAAGCCTTCCCAACCCCTGCAGCAGCTACAAGTAAGACAAGACAACTAGGGCAACTTGTGTCAGCAAAGAGTATTCAAGAGATGCCATTTGAATGTGATAGGGGTAAGAAGGCACTGGGAGATGAGAGAGAGGAATCACCACAGGTGGGGGTGGAGGCAGCCAGCACACAAATGAGCCTGTATCAAAGATGCACAGGATCTCCTGGAGGAGTACTCAACAAAATCACTGGCAGCAATATGAGCATTAGCTCTTGAGTCTCTCCAAGAACCAGCTCTGGGTGACAAAGGCACCAAAATTCATAATTGTCCCAGGAAGACAGTCTTCATCTCTATTACTGCTACATTTCCTCCAGCTATGGGTTTTTTGTGGTCCTTTTACACCAGGGTTGTATGTTCTCCCCAGAGAACACTGGTGGGCAGTGGTAGGTGAGAATTAACAGACATGCACCTAAAATGCAGAAAGTTAATGAACAAACTGGCATTGGGCAGAATGGTAGAGATTAATATAAGAAGTTCCCATTAAGAGTGCCTGGAGGATCACCATTTACAGATGACAGCAGAGGGGCTCTTAAAGCTGGTTCTGCTAAGCAGCAGTCACAGTGAGCAGCAGTTCCCAGCAGAGGTACTGTTACTGTGGTGTGGGACTGAGCCAGACTGTCTCTTACAATGTGCTGTGGACTCAGCCTCTTATCTAAAACACAAGGGTACCATCTTTCATTTCCTTCCTCACTGGATTGCTTTTGTCACCATAAATCCAGATGTTCAGGCCTTGGGAGGGAAGAAGCAATGACACCCAAGGGCTGCTCAGCACTGCAAAGCAACATGAGGTTATGCTGTGGTCCTGAGGAACTGCAACACTTTCAAGATTCACTTGTACAAAAATGTGATATGCTGCCACATCTGCTGTCCATGCTTCTCTGTTCACACAACATGCTTAATCTCATGTTAACTATTACAGGTCTTCAATGCTTGCTTCTGGTATAACTGTACTTTTCCACTGTAAGCAATCCCTCTTTAGAAACCATCACTATCTACCTGGGAGGCTTTGTGTACACAAAGCTGCAGTTTTCCATTCCAAAGTTCTCCCTAAGGCTAGGAGCAAAATCTTAGTGGAAGGGTTCCTCACTTCTTACAGGTACAAAGAACCATTCTCTAGGCATGTTGAATCACAAGATCTTGACTTACCAGTCCTAGAAGAATGCTTATTTACAACACAGTGATTCAGCAGAATTACAGAATAAAAAGGTGAGAGGAGAAGCAGCAGAAAAATACCCTCCAATTGACTACTGTTTCAAAATGTTAGCACCCAGACCCCAGAGCCACAGATTACTGGGAGCAGTAATAAGAGTTGTCTGCAAATGGCATTCATAACAATTGTGCACTTCAGCCCAGCTATCATGAAGATGGATGGATGCAGTATGCACATGTATTGCTGCCTGCACCAAACCATGGTGGAAATTGGGCAGAGTGATGGAAGACAAACTGCAAATCACAAATAATTAGTATGCCTGTGGCCTTTCTTCACCTTTCCATCTCCTAATGCATTAGAGAAGATATTCATGTCCCAGGCAATAACACTTCCCTGTCCAGACCTCCACATCCCACTTTTTCCTCCTGACTCTGATTTACCAGTTGTTCAGCTTCCCTCACCCATGTATGCTTGACCTAAAAGTATGTTCTCACTCTCATACACCCCATTTTGTCTCAGCTGCCTGCTTAAAATTCACAGCTTCAATATGGTCTGGATGAACTTAGACACAGGATCAAATTGGTGTTTGTTGTTTCTTTTACTCCTTTGTTTTATTTCTGTGTCTCACTTCTTCAGCTGTATTCTTTTTTTAGTTTGTTCAATGTGTACAGCTGCGAGCAAAGCAAGGGCCAAACTTAACAGCAAAGGAAATATTTAAGATCATTTCCCTTCTTAAATGCAGAAAGCTCAATATAACCCACAGAAAAAGTCTCTTTAATGGTTCAGAATCAACCAGACACAGGAAGCACCAAGACAGCTATTCTTGGACCTTTAGAGAGAACTGGAACAGAGTGTTTTCCATTTATGCTATGGACTGTTCTGCCTCATCACCTTATGAAGTCTGATCCGTGACAAACAACAGAGGGAAGCATAAAAATCATCTAATGCCCAGCCTCTTAGGATAACTTACCCTGCCTAACAATCAGTCCTTTAGTTTTATTGAGCATAGGTGTCTTGTGCATGCTGGGACATGTTAGCAGTTTAACTGAAGAAAAATAACACTTTTATGAGTTGCCAGGCCAGTGACCAGTCAGAGCAAGAAAGTCTTGTTGCTCCTGACCAGAGCTGCTCACCCTTCAGGGGCACCTAACTGAAATACCATAACAAAGAATTGATTGTATTACATCTGAGAAACACAGGAATGTTTTCCTGAGCCCAGTTTCAGAATGTGATTGTCATAGAGAGAGAGATGGAAAAAAAAACAAACCAGAAAGCAAGCAAACAATGGGGAAGACCCTCTAAAAGAAAAAAAGGAGGCCTTATAAAGATGGAGAGGCCATAGTGACCTGCACAAGGCAAAGAACCAAAATAAATAAGGGCCTGAGCTAATAGCCTTAATAAACCCAGCATTCAGAGTCATTTAGAGACTCTTTTTCCCTTAAGTTGCTTAATTGCTTTTAAAAATCCTTTGGGGTTGCCACATTTCCACCTGACAGCACCTCGCTAAGGGCCTTAATCTTGATGAGTCAGGTAGTGTCACCTTGGGGACTTGTATTTTGCTGAAGACAATTGAGTCTCCATCGCCTCATTTGAGACTGGGGAAACCTGTCTGTAAGGAAAAACCTAAGTCCTCAGGCTCCAGAAGTTACCTTTTCCCCACCACGTGCTTCCCAGGTTAGATGAACAACAATTGCCCCTACCCTGTAAAACTTAGTCTCAAAAAACCAAGCTTTTTAGATAGCCCTTTTCTATTCCCCCAGCAAGCTAAAGGAAATGCTGTAAATAACTAGAAAGGTTCAGTTGTCTCACTATTTCCTGAATCCCAGCACCAAAAAAGACCACAGGGGTCTGTGATCAAGGAGAATATTCCCAAAGAGAAACTGTCATGGAGGGAGCCAAGCTGGAGGCCTTCCCCCCACTTGAACAACAGTGCTGTCTCCTCCCTTGGCTGAAACAAATGCAGATGTAAAGGAAAGTGCATGTACTGAAGATGGAAGTTGTGCACACCACCTCTTCACCCCACTGCTCAGCCTCTGGCCTGGTTTCTCCCAATGGTGCTCTTTCTTTGCTCCCTCTTCCATTCTTGCTCATATATGAGTCCCTCAAAGAAATAGCAGGGAATCAGCTGGTGCATCCTGGCATGCCAGTGCAGAGAGATGTGGCCAGTTTCAGTGCCTCCCCCTCCCACTGCAGTGTGAGGCTTTTCAGAAAGCAGATGAGCATAAGGTAGGGGGGAAGAAAACTTTGCTGGTGCAAAGAAACAAAAAGCAAAAATGAAAATGTAGCAGAACGGATGCACAAGATGAAATGGGAGAATGACCTGAGAAAAGTGATGAGGACAAAAGGAGTGCAACCACCTGAAAAACACAGCCCAGGTAGAAGCTGGGGAGATGGGGAGTGTCAGCAGACACAGCACACTCACAATTTACAGGAACAAAAGGGTTTTCTTCTGTTCCTCCCATGATCTCTGGCAGCAGTCCTGCCCTGTTCCCCCCACCCATCTATGCAAATTCACCTTCAGTTACCTTACCTCAGGAACATTCATTACAGGAAGATGCTCTGGGTGTATCAAATGAGTGTTTTACAAAAGCCCATTCAGGAAACATCTATGTGAACCTTCTTCAGTTAGCAGGAAGGGATGGGGTGGGGATGCCAGCTGAGAAGGGGGTTTATTCAAACCTCTCAAGACTGCTGGGCTGGCAGCACTCTACAGGTGCTATGCAGAGGGACCACATCCTGCCTGCTCTGAGTACTGCTGCAACCTCACAAGTGGTTTTCTGCACCAAAGCCATCATATTTTAGAGTTCAATAAATTCTAGACCCAGATGGAAAGATCTGGGATGAACAAATGGGCCAGGAGGTATCCACAGGGGATATCTATATGAGATGCCAAGGACAATGAGGAAGGACAGATGCCTTTGCAGGGTGTTTTAACCCAAGAGCTTTGGTATGAATTCATGGGATTGGAACAAGCAGCCAAGTCACGTGGAGCAACAAAAAAAATCGTAGCCCTCCAAAATGTTCCCCCTGTAGCTGGGCCTGGGAAAATAAGAGATTTCCACGTCCAACACTCTGAGGTCTTCAGTGCCACAAAATCTACCAGTCAATGAGGTGAAACTGGCCATGACACTGGTGCTCACCTTCAGCACATTTCCTTAGGTGCTATACAGAGATCTCATGCAGAGGACATAGCCCCAGGCTGATAGCTCAGCTTCTTGACACAAGGTATAGCAGAGTTTATAAACATGGTGTCTCAGAGAATTATCCCATTCTCCTGCTTGTGTTGCCCCAGGGAAATGGGCTGTAACATGCTGCCAACAGCTGTGAGCAAACAAGATAGTCCACACAGCAGCTGTAAGGAGAATGGGACTGGAGAGAGATAAATTCCTGTCTCTGACAATAGCTAATGGGCTCCAAGCAGACTGGCAGCTGCAAAGCACCCACTTCTCTGCTCTGGTTCAGCTGAGCAGGCACCTCTGGGACTGTACTTTGAGCTGGTGAAGAAAAGAGGCAGAACAAGTCTGCTTCGATCTATTTTTATACTGCAGATCCATCTGCTCCCTTCCACAGCTGGCAAAGCCTGGAGCTCAGCTTGGATCCTCCTAACAAAAGCCTCTTTATGAAGCATGAGAATCCCCCACCACTATTGACACTGTTTGGATTGGATTGTCCAAGCAGAGGCTATTCTGGGCACCACAGGTGGCTTTTCCATCTTGCACAGGGATGGAGATAGCAGATGCCTCACCACAATGTCACCCAGCCATACCATCAGGGATAAACTCTCAGCTATTGCTGAGGAGACTCTTGATACACCCACAGGATCTGGAGGAACACAAAGCAGAGACCACAAGGAGAACTTCAGGGTTTCACAGGTGAGACAACAAAGTTTTCACATACACAGAGATCCTCAGAACTGCTTTTGAGGCAGACAGACAGAGACAAGAGCAACATCCAGGGGGAGCAGAGATAATTGGTCTCTGCCCTGAGCAAAGCACCATTTCACCCCCTATCTAGACCAAGATCTTCCTTTCACAGAGCCTGTACCCTGGAGAGCAACTGCTGCTCTGGCCAAAGCAGAAACCACTTATTTTCTCCTTTCCTCTCTGTGCAGGCAGAAACCTCTCCCTTCGTGTTAAGGCTTGACATCTGCTTGCTCCTGTTAGAGAGAGCTCCAAGCTCTGAGCTTTCCCCCCAACACACACAAAGCAGAAATCTCTCCCAGCCTTTCCCTATTATCTTATTGCATGGATACTGTTTCTGCATGGATGCTGTTTCCTGTGTTTATTTTTCTTGTCTGGCTAAAATGCCTGGAGGGTCTCACCTGCTGGAAAACTGCCATTACTTCTCCATCTGCAGCACTGACCAAGGATTAAAAAAAAAAAAAAAAAAAAAAAAAAAAATAGCCTTAGGTCACTTCTAGTTTCCTTAGGATGCCTGACAAACAGCAGAGGCCAAAGGCCACAGATGCTGAGAGAGAGCAGGTTCCTGTGCCTCTTACCTGTAAGCTGACATCAGCAGATGCATCTCTTCAGGAAGCAGAACAGGGGCACGTGTTTTACAGCACTGGGATTCATCTGGTGTAAAGAGAACACAGCCACCTGGAAAACACTGGATTCATGGCTACGTGCACAAGGACCTCCCTTCAGAGAGAGTGAACGTGTCATTCAGCAGACAGAATGCATCCCCTTCTGAGACCTGACTGACACAAAGACTTCAGTGTTTGGTGTCACCCACACGTCACTGACATCCTGACTTCAGGACCCAGCCTTGTGACGGGAACACAGCATTAAACTCTCCCTGGGAGGATCGTGTGTTCCACAAAGTGCTTCCAAACCAAGTGCTGAATGAGAGATACTCCTGCAAGGGAATGAGAGATGGCTGTTAGCATGCAGAGAGCACATCCCTCTCTCCAGCTACACAGTGGAAATCTACAGGAACATTGTCACTGGAGTTCTTTTGAAGGTCCAGGTAGTACTGAACCACAGAAAGGGGCAGACAGCCCCTGGCATCTCAGATAAACTTCCTGTGCCTCCCAGGTCTTGCAAGAAAGGAGGGAACATCTGCAAATAGAGAACCTGGGAAGGGAGAGAACTTACTAGGGAAGCAAGTGCTTAGAGAAATTGAGCTATAAAAGTTTCTGTTTAAAAGCCTTGATTCCCAGGCTTTGGCTCAATCCATAAGGAACAGTGGATCTTGGGTTCAATCAAGTTGCAGATGAATGTTACATGGGTCAGTTCTGAGACTGGAAGGCCTCAGTGTAAGTTAGGGATATTACTGTATATTTCCTCTGGAAGGAAATCAAAATGCTATTTCTCATGAATTCAGAAAGGATGCAGCTGTAAAAGAAACAGCTGACTCTCAGTTTTAGTTGTGGCATTGAGTTACCAGTGGTGGGAGAAAAGACTATTTCTGTTTTTCTAATGCAACCTTTAGCATTTTGATCCTTCTGGAATTAAAGGATGATCTTGAGGAGGGTCTGGGATTTTTTCTCCACCCTATTGTTAGTGCTTTTGGCATGAATATAAAGAAAGGCAGGAAACACTTGGAATACTGGACTGCTCCCAAATGGCAGGCACCTCAGAAACCAGGCAGCCAGTTGTCCTTTACTTTAAGGTGCTGAGTGCTCATGTAGCCCAGCACCCTGGTGCCAGTGCTGGGTACTCTCCTCTTAAAACTCTGCCTTTGAATGAGCCTCAGTGATCTTAGTGAATTAACTGCAGCTCTCCCCTTGTGGCCTCTCTGGGACTGGGAACACAAACATCAGTCCTCTTCTCCCCAGTGTCTTTTGGCTCTGCAGAATAACTTCACAATCTGGTGTGTTATCACCACAGAACAGCACATGATAACCAGTTGTCTGCAGAGGAGCTTGTGTATATTAGAGCCCCTGCTACTGGGGCTAGCTCAGAAAACCTGAAAACCTGACTGTGATCACTCACAGTCATGGTTAAGAGAAGAGATGGCATGGCAGGGATTCACCTGGCAGCAGACAAGTCCCAGAGCTACCATTCCTGTCATCAGCAAAGTCTTCTGGATGATGGAATTGTTTAATATCACAGGATCCAATGTGCGTGGCAGGGCTGGTCAAAAGACATTAATAAAGGAAATAATACTGTTTAATGCCAACTGAAATGCCTGACATATTGCAGAGTAAAGAGAAAGGATGGGAGCATTCTGTGCCCCAGGGTTCACACCACTGCAAGCTGCATTTCTTTTCTTTTTATGGCCCAGCAGCAAAAGGTTGTATCAGCATGGATTCAAAATGACCTTCATCCAGCCTGGATCAGCATGGTCAGAGATGCCGGGGTCCAGTGCACCTGCCCTGGAGAAGGCTTCAGCATCTGCCACTGTTCAGCCCTTCAGCACACCTCCAAAATAGGAATTTGGCAAACAAAGTCAACAGAGTGCATTGCTAAGCAGAACATTCTGCCGAGTCCCAACACCAGGACTGCATGTTATAGGGCACTTGCCAATTCCTGAGTCAACTTTATTTATTATACACTAGGAAGGTCATGACGAATCTCAGAAGATAAAATCTGTGTCTGTCAAGCTGCCTTCCTTATTTTCATTGGCCCAGACCCTCACGTTCCACATCAACAATAACAGGACATGGGTTCAAGAGGCACCATGAGTGCAGCTTACCCTGAGATGGCCCAGGCTTGTTTTGCATTCTTCTTAGAATTGATCCAGGCTGCTTAATTCTCTTTATTAGGACTTCTTTGTTGTTGTTTGTATTCCTGGATGCATTCACCACACTTCACAAGAGCCTTACATCCCTGAGAATGCCAAAGCACAAGCACAAGCTTTTGATGCCAAATGCCCAAATGGTGCACCTTTAAGTTCTCCAGCAATGTGAAGTATTCCAACTGAGATACACTTAACTTCCATTTAGAAGTAATATCTTGGACTTATACCAGCCCAAAAGACATCTCCATGACCTCATCAACAGCTGAGACAGCAAAATACCCCATGAACAAGGATTTTCTTGTCTGTCATAAGCTGTTATCTAATCTATCTTTTGCCTTAGGTAAGGCAAAAAAAATCAGGGCTGCCTAGGGCTCTGGGTAAATCCTTGGCAAACAAAGCCTGAGCCATTGCAGCTCCAGTGCTGTCAGTGCATAAGTTAACAGGTTTAAAGAGTGCCCTAGGCTCTGTGGAAGTTTCACTCACCTCTCTGGATTGCAGATGGACACTCCCAAAAAAACACAGACCCAGGTTTGGAGTTCAGTGTAACAGGCTCAGACCACACAGTATGGATCTGCACTCCAAATAACCTCAGCTATAAATGGCTTATTCTGAACCTGCAGATTGAAAGCTCTTTTCCAAGTCCTCTCCTTTCACTTGCTGAAAAATCACCATGCTTGGCTTAGGTAACTTTCTTTGACATGTTGCAAGTACTACAATTCTTGAGATTTATTTCTGATCTTCTGAGATCTGGGTAGCACTTTCCTATCATGCTGCAGGATCTCAGCAGCAATTACTGCAGCCACACAGCAGAGAAATTATAATGCTTGTAAGAGTGGTGCATCTTACAGCCAAAAATCCTCCAGCAGTCCCATCCCATCTATTGGGTGATTTCTGAGGAAATATCTCCAATATTCTGAAATGTTCCCCTCCTCAAAACAGTACTGAAAGGGAGACTGGAAAGTCAGGGAGGAATACAGCTCCACTTACTGTTCAGGTGTTCACAGCTTTTAAATCCCCAAAACTTCTTGAAACACACTATGGTCAAGAGCACAGAAGTCACTTGTATGAACTATTCTTAGCAGCAGAGGCTTCCTGTATGGAGGCTGAAGTGACAAGGAAGATCCTACTGCTTTAAATATAGTGAAAAACTTTTAAGCCATAAACATTATCCACCCATTAGTAGGGAAAACACCAACCTCCATGCCCTCATCCTACTTTATCATTCAGAAATGTCATCAGTTCTCCAGTGCTGCAGTAAGACAGACACTATTTAGCAATATTATCAGACAGCTCTTAGTCTCCAGCAAAAGCCCTGTGCAATTTAGTTTCTCTGGGTGGCTAAGCCAAGGTGTGGATCTCTGAGCAGTTTTCCAGATCAGGATCAATTGTGTTGTTAAACTGGGAGCTCTCTCTGTTCTTTCAAGTACTTGCTTTCTTTAGGTATGGCCATTGTTTCCCTGGGCTCCTGCAGATGCCCATTGTTCCTCTGAGCTCCTGGCTTTTGATGCTGCAGAACAAAATGCACAGTGTTTGTGAAAGGAGGGGGGGAAAAAAAAAACAAAAAGCTTTTCAATTACACAGTTGGTTGAACAGCTTGGGCACAGCTGGCCACCAAGAACCAGGGTGCTGGCACCTCTCCACAAACTGGGGCCTTCAGTGAGACCACTAGCCCAGCTGCAAAGTGAACCCAAAGAGGGAATGACCAGTAGCTGGTGAACCCTCATTTCATCACTTCCCAATTCCAAATGCTCCTGGACTGTATAGCTGTTCACTAACCTCTTTCACACACACATTTAGCAGCTGCAGCTGGAGAAAGCTGGAACTTATTCCTGCTTCATCCTCTCAGCATTGCTCAGAATTGGCCTGAAAGACACCACAGCAGCATTTGGATTCCCCACCCCCCTACCTCCAGTTGGTTGGCAGCAGCCTGAGTGGCATTGCCAGAACAGGACACAGGTGTGAAACTGCAGTGGTCTTACAACATCTGAGGTGCACTGGCAGGGTCATGTGGAGGGAGAGTCAGCAGGCTGGGATGCTCCAGTAACAGCTGGAAAAGTTGTTTCATGGTCCAGATACAGACCCTTAAGGTTCTGTGATGTAGCACACTGACACCACAGTGGTTTGTGCAAATACAGTGTTCTACCTTGCATTCAGGACACAGCTATGAACATTTTCTCTGTTTGCCAAGATGACAGATCCCAGGGTGTCAGAGACGAGATGGGTCTTCTAGTCCTTTTAGGTCCATCACCAGAGTTCTTATATCTTCTGCAAAAGAATAGGCAGCACCAGGGAGAGAGCTCTCTGGAAGGATCAGGCTATGGAAAAAGCCAATAAAATAATACAAAAACACTTGCACAAAAAAGGGTCAGCCCAGATCATCCTGGGACAAAGGCACTCACACTCTCTTTTACAAATATATTTTATTATTTTAATGCTTATTAAGAAATGTAACCATGACAGACTCAGCAGCACCAGTGGCTCCTCACTGCCCAGCAGTCTGATGACTTCACAGATATGAAAACTTCACAGATTAAAAAAAAAAAAAAAAGAACAAAACAACAAACTTTGGTCAACTCACTTTAAATACATTTGCATGCACAGATGATCCCACCCCATTCCCTCCCCTCCCACTGGTAACTGACAAACAGAGGGAAAACAACAACTATATTCATAAAACATTTAAATTAAAAGAGTAATTGTTTTATAGTGACAACATGTGCAGCAGGGTGTTCACAGAGGCAGCTGCTCCACAGAACAGGGGGCCTGAACACCAGCTCCTGAGACATAAGGGTGGAAGCAAAGGTTGTTCTCCCATCAACAGGTTCCAGTCTTGACCTTAACACATCCTTGTGTGAACAGTCCCAGCACAGAAGTAAGACAGGGAATTACACACAGCACTGGCCCAGTTTTGAGATTCTCAGTCTCTCAGGGTTTGTCACCTCTCAAGCAAATGAAGAACTGTTTTACTGTAAAGAGGGCCAAAAGCTCAGGGCTAGGAAGAAAAAATACCTCTCTGGTATGACTCAGTGCACTCTGATGCCCAAAACAGATTGGGAGAGAACAGACTACCAGACAGCTAAATGCAGCAAACATCATTAGAGGATATTCTACAGCTTTAATGCATCTCAGCACTGTACAGCATACTCATCCTTCTCACAACACATGGCTAGACTGATTTGGTTTTAGGTAGGGCTCATATTCATGAAACAGAAGGGCTTCTGTTACACCAGGACATGATCATGAAATGGACAATGCATCTGAAAGGGAGATAATCCATAAGAAGTATCTCTACCTCAGACACACATAGACCATATAAAGTCAGCCCTCCATGCACATCAGGCAAGGCTGACCCTCTGCAGTGACCCCAGGAGAGCTGTAAGGCTGTACATCCTTTCCAGAGTCCTTCCTCAGCAAGTCATACTTTAGTCTCAGGCCAGCACCATCTGTGCAATCCCCAGCACCTCTCAGCACGTTCCATCTCCCCTCAAGTCCTCCTAAACACCTTCTCTACAAATTGTACTTCACCACCAGGATTTCCTGTCTAACCCTCCAGTCTGCTCCCACATCTTAGAGACTTTTCTAGATCCATCAGCATCCTCTGGAGCCTCTTTTCAAGGAACACTCAAAGATTCAGACTACTTTATGCAACTCCCAAATCCACCTGCACAATGAGCTTCCTATCACCAACTGGGATTACTGGCAAACCCTTTATCTCTACAGTAACCCCAGCTGTCCCACTATGCCAAATTGCTTCTCTGTTCAAGAGCTGCTGTTCAGGCTTGCACAGAGCTTTGAAATATTACTGACCCAAAAGAGTCTCTGCAGGACAAAGCTGTAAATACATTTATTTGCACACACCAAAAGTGGTGTCCTATTGAGGAGAGAGCCCCAGGAAGGACTCTTGATAAAATTTCTCCTGGCAAATGATCAAGCTTTACTTTCTCCACAATCCTATAAAGCAAATAAACCCTGGAGCCCAGGAGTCTCCAAGGAATGGTGAAATTCATGGAGTGCCCTCATTCCAAAGAAGGCACCACATATCTATATGGGTTTTCAGCCATTTTTAGTAAGAAGTTCCAGTTCAATGAAATTTGTCTCTTCTTACCCCAGCTCTTATTCTCTGGGCCCACTGCCCAACGAGGTCTTCTCCAGCCTCTCCTGATGGTCACCTCATTCTTCCCTTTGTCTTGGTACCATTTTTGTTTATCCAGAACAGCTATATTTCATCAGATAAACATTCTCCAGCTGAAAGGGAAATGAGGATATGAGGGGGAAGGTTAGGAAAAAATATTTAACTTTGACTTTTCTAATGATCCTTGCCCCATGTACTTTGGAAGGCAGGTACTTCTCTTAAGAGTGGAGGGCACTGCCAGGAGAAGGAAAGAGCACACTTCATTGATGGGACCCTACAGTTTTGGTTTTGCTTGTTGTTTTTAAGTAAAATAAAATAAAATAAAGCCTTGAAATCATGATTCCTAGGAAACAAGAAATAAGTCCCAACTCTTTTTCTAAAAGGCTCATGCTTCCCCTTAACAGCTGCTTTGGAAACATCTTCTGAAGGTCCATCTCAGACATGTGTTTGCCAGAAGGCACACAGCATGTGGTGCAATTGCCATCCTTTCCTTCCTGTCACTACAGACTTCCAACTCTAGATAAACCACACTCCCTCCATACCTCCACTGCTCTTCCTCCTGCACACATCCCCAGGCCCTTCACACACAATTTTCATTTCAAATCTGTATCACTTATACTGAAAGGGACTTGACACACTTGGGGGACATGTCAAGCAGCAACAGATAGTTCCAAGATGTCTGAAGACCCAGTAATCTCACATGATAATCTGGATGGCCAGGAAAGTTTTCCAGAGGGACAGTCCTAAGTTTGTTGCACCAACATAGATCAACTTGACTCTTGTGGCAATCGAACAAGAAGCTGCCACAACTGAGTGTGAAGAAGCTCAGGAAACAATAGAAAGCAACCAACCCACACCAGCTGTTGAAAGTCTGATGCAATGTGGCATAAAATATCCGTCTACAATGGCAACTTAACCTCAATGGGAGACACTTCTGCACTCACATGTGTCCCAGCATGAGGGACACTGGTATTTTCCCACACTTCCTTCCCTGCTCTGCTTCTTTGTGGACCTAATTGTTATTGACATGAACACCGGATGTAATCTTGTGTTATTCTTAGAAACATTTCAGCTGAGGCCTGAAGAGACCAGACCCCCATTTTCCTGACTGAGTTCCTCTGCCACTGTTACAGGTCAGAGGAGCCATCCCACAAATAACCTTCAGAAATATTCCATAAAGAACGATCAAGAGTAACAAGATCCCAGGTCACCCTACAGAGGAACTACCTACGACGTCAGTCACAGGGAAATGGCTTAGTGCTTGCTAATGGTGCTGGAGTGCTAATCCACTCCTCTGACGTTAGACTATGTGGAAGAACCATGCCAAGAAAGCATCAATTCAACTAAACTGTGAAGTCTATTGTTCCACAAAATTGCCTGTCTTTATGCTAAGGATTGTGGTGGCGACCACATCTTTTTATCTGTCTCACAGAAGCTTTGTGGTAGCCTGTAGCAGTTACATACTTGAACACGTTCAGCATTATAAACTAGTTTCCACCTTCATGTAGGGAGGCTGGCAAAAAGAAAATCCCCTTAAACCCCCCTGATTTTTAATAATATTAATAGTTTGCAATACTTAAAATGAATATGAAATAAGAGCAAACCAACCTAACCTGCTCTGCCTCAGATATCAAAATCCAGTTCCCCTGTCCTTGCTGAGAATGAGCTTATCTGACTTCTGAAATGTTTGTGGACAGGTATGAGGAGAAGCCAGGTTTGTGGGCTGATAGTTCTGATGAACCCATCTAGGGAATAAGCTTCAGATCCCTGGAATTACCAGACTTTTAGTTTACAAGTAGAACTACTACTGCCTGAATCTCCAGAAAGCTGATGGTACTGGACATGGATTGTTTGTCTAGAAAACAAAGACTAGAAAATCTTTAAGTAAAATTCAAGCTGGTGGGACATTCTGCTGTCCTTGAGCTACCAGACTTCTTAAGTGATACAGAAAATTATCAAACCACTGTGAAACAACTCTGCTACAAACCACATCGACACACACCCTTGCTCAGAACAGATTTGCCTGTTCTCTCACACAGTTCTGCAGTTCCTAAGCTGATTTCCACTGCTGATGAAGCTTGTCAGCTCCTCAGAGTAGGAGCATCCTCTAACCAGACAGATGTAGGTCTGTTGGCCTCTGCACCACAGGGACATATTTGGCTTCACAGTAAAACACATTAGGCAAAAAAAAAAAATCAGGGGAGAAAAGGTGTTTAAATAGAGCACACTGGAATTTCAAAAATAAGTATCAGGTACGTGTGTGCTTGTTTCCTCCCAAGAGAAGGGAAAAAAAAATTCAAAAATCCCACAGCCTTTTGAGTGAGGATGAAAAGGACCAAAACATGGAAAATTAGCTCCCCTCACACACATTTAGGGCCATGGAAGGAATTTGCATTCTAGGAGCCCAGGAGGACAAGCACAGAGATAGTGGGGAAAAAAGCAGTCATTGCCCACCAGTCCACTGCCAGCTCACATACCTGATAGCTCTTCACAACACCAAGGTACACAACCACCATGGTGACACAGACCACAACCTGGAATACTTGTCTGCTACCAGCAGCACAACAGCCCTTTTGCTAAGGGAAACCCACATTACAGACTCCATTTTCATTATTTGTCAGACAAGGAGGAGAGCTATGAGATTATATTTGCCTCGTGCATCTGGAACATTGAGTGCTCAGGGAATGGATATGAGTTCTTCCCCATCTTTTGTAACTTAAGATAAAGTAATCAGGACAAGAAAAAAAATCATTTGAGCAACCTGTTGCAGTATAAGCTTTTAAAACATGAACTGAAAGAAAAAATGCCATGGTTGAAGATATCCAAAGTTCCCATCAGGTAAATTCCTTCCCTATCCAAGCAGCTGCTGGCATCCGTCCTGACCAATAGATGTTGCTATCCCCCTTCGCTTTGCTGCAGGGCCAAAGTGCTAAACGGCTCCTCCCTGTTGCTCTTTGCAATTCTGCAAATGCTTCTGGCCATGCTTTTATTTCTGTTGGTAAAAACAGCAAAACTGACACATAACCACAGATACACAGTACAGCATCATGTCACGATATGCCCTGCATCAGCAAAGTCTCCCAGTGCTGAACTTGGAATGCCATCTTTGACCTTGGCACTGCCCTTGGTGACAGGACATGGATGGGTAATGTGTCCCTTCTTCCTTGGTCTGTTTCAACAGTCTCTTGGCTTTTCTCCAGTCTAGTATTGAGGATCATCCCAACAGTCCTGGGTAGGGACCCCTTTTTTCTCCACAGCAATCTGAATACACACCTCTCCCCCCGCCCCCCAGCCTTCCCTTTCTGCCATGGCAGAGGTCACCAATGGAAAAAAAAATAATTCTACCAGGTAGACTTTGAAAGTCTCATCAGGAAACATCAGCTGCTGCAAAGGCTGCTCTTTCTAGATCTGAGTAAGTCACCTGGCCATCAATTAGCTCCTCACTGTGAAGCTCCCTGTTCATGCATGCATCAGAGAGAATCCCATTTTTGCAGGAATGTGGGAGGTGCCCGTTTGTCTCCAGGTCCAGAGCGTTTCCATTCTGGTGCCATTCCAAGCCCGCTTTGCATTTGTTTAAGTCCTGCTTTTCGGGATCCCTGGGGATCTCTCCGTTGGTGTACACCTCCAGTGCATACTCACTGATGCGGATGCTGGCGTTCTCCGCGTCCCCCCCATGAGTGGAAGTCCGGGAGCTGGCTGGTCCTGCCTTGAACGGCTCCTTCCGACCCAGGATGTGCTGGCTGATGATTTTCCTGAAGGTGTATCGGAACTCCCTGATCCGGTAGGCATAAATTAGAGGATTTACCACTGAGTTGGCGTGAGACAAGATAATAGCCAGATACATCAGCCAGAGGGGAGCGTGGGCACAATTCGGGCAAAAAAGGGTAAAGCAGTTAATGATGTGTAGAGGAAGCCAGCAGACTGCAAACAAGCCAACAATGATGGCTAAAGACTTAGCTGCGTGGACTTCCTTCTGCAAAGTGGAGCGAGAACGTTCCCCGTGTACCATCTTGTTCTCCATCTGCTTGAGCTGTCGCCGGGCTGCCATGAAGATTTTCAAGTAGATACCAAACATGAGGAGGAGGGGCAAGAGCACACAGGCAAAGAAGTTGTAGTAGACCATGTACTCCATGGTGACCACAGCCTCAAAGAGACACACCACCATACTGTTGCTGCAGTTGATGGGAGAGGACTTGTTGGAACCCAGCTCTTCGATCTGGGAGCGCTTGTGCCACCCGAGCATTGGTGTCAAGCCAATGATGAAAGATAACACCCAGCAGATGGCAATGATCCCTTTAGCTCGAGAGCCAGTCACCAAGCCATTGTACCTATAAAGCAGAGGAAATGGGAATACCATCACTATGATTCAACAAGGTCCTGATACCCAAGCAACTTCCCAGTGACCCAGAAGACAGCAAGAAAGGCACCTGCTTCTTCAGGCAGGCCTTTGAACTGCTGTGCAGAAGCCATACAGCAAAATATAGGCTCCATGGTGGCACTGAATGCCTCATATTCCCCACCCTCCCCTTTCCTTTAGGCATTGAATAGGTGACAGAAAAGCAGGTAAATTAATACAGTTTTACAGTTTTACTCTGTGATCCTTCACTCAACCAGCCCACTTGGTCATGTGTGTAGATCTTGCAGCCTGGATTATCAACAGCAGTGCTCTGACCCTTGGTGATGAAGACCACCATGGCTCTCCTGCTGAGGGCTGAGGTAGTTCCTTTCTGCCAAAGGAGCACCTTGCAGCACAGAAGTGCTAGGGTCTGTCTTGCAGTAGATTTCTAAGCTAAAGAGCACCAAAGAACTTAGAGGCACAGTGCCATCAGACCCCTGTCCACATTCAGGTGTCATCCAGCAAAAATCTGCTGACAATTGCAGAAGCCAGGCTGGCATTTCCTTGCACAGCACCTCACTCTGCTCCACAACGGCAGGCAGAAGGCCTTCTGGAAGGTCAGCACCACCAGCCTTCCTCAAATAACTGAGACAAGTCAGCAGTGTTCCTCAGCAGCCCAGCTAAGCTCACCCCGTGTCATTCTCTGAAAGGAGGAATTAAGCTGAGGACAGTGCTCTGACTAGAGGTGTGCTGTGGTCTGCACCACACACACCAAAAGGGACTTCAGTGATGGAGGTAGTGATCTGCTTGGCTGAAGCCAGTGCTTTAGTAGTACATTCTCCAAGAGCTGTTGAAAGAGACAATAAGCAACACGGTAAGAACCTGACAGTGCAGCCAGGGACCTTTGTTTGTTTGAAATATCGGCCGGTTCCCAGGGCCTCACAGGTTACTGCGAGTCCTGAGCTGACTCCAGCAGTTCTTCTCTCTGAAAATGTAAATCAGGGCAACAGTTTAACATTTCAATGCAATTTCCTTCCCTTGGTAACGTTTAGCATGGAAAGTAGATGGCTGGATTCCCACATTGTCCAGCATGGGTCCCACACTGTACTTGACCCCTTGTGTCTGTGATCAGACAACGGTGACACTGGGCTCCCAGTGTTTACCCACTGCTTCTTCTCTCTCTGTCCCCAGAATTCTCTCAGCAAACAAACATTTAAAAAAATAATAATCCAAGAAACCATAGAAATGTTTCCATCTCTCAATGAAATAGTTACTCCCACAGGTTCAGCTCCCAATGCAAGTTCAAGACAGGGGAGCAGACAGGCTGCATTTGCTGGGCACAGTGCAGAATAGAGATCCTGCATGTGCTTTAAAGACCCTGCAAAAGGGCCTTGGAAGAGACCTGGCTCCATGCAAGACCAAACAGGTTTGAGTCTCTCTTCTTCAGTTACAAAGAAAAGAGGGAGTGGGTTAGGGAGATAATCACACAATTCCCAGTGCCCAAAACACACTGAAATCCTCCTTCCAAAAATGTGTGAGGGATCCAGCTTGTTCTGATAGAGAAAAAAGTCTTCTCCAGCAAGTAGTGGATCCTGCTCAATGCTTCAGGGATGCTAAGGGCACAGCATGACTGGTAAGAGGGAACCCACTCACATTCAGACCTCATCAACACCGCAAAACAGCATCTGTGCTTTGAAAAGTACACTGAGGGAGCAGAGGATTGGCTGAAGGCACTTGAAACTTGGAAGAACAAAAAACAAAACAAACCCCTCAAAACCCTGCAGCCCTGGAATTGGCTACATCTTGTCAGAGGAATTTTGAAATTGTGCAGCTGTTATCCCACGACTAGAGATGTCCCTTCTCTTCTACTAAAAATATATTCATTACTGCTCCAGGCAAACACCCCCCCCTGCTTCTCCCTCCCTCTTAACCTCTGGGGATTCCTATGCAACAATCTTTACAAGGCTTAGGAACAGCACTTAACCCAAGCAGCCTCCAGCTCTCCAGCACTCCAGTGAGTGCATTTCCATAATGCTGTGCTAACTACCTCCAAGGATAAGAGAGAAAGCTCACAGCATCTCTTCACAGAGTGTGTGGCACTATGTTGGCCAGGTATCCACTGAGAAGTGTCCATCCACTTGTGAGAGGCTGGTTTCTAGGACTCACATGAGACACCACTGGCTGACTTGGCTGAGGTAGGGTTCTAGTCCAGATGGGCTACCCTGGACTTGTTCCTTTTGAGCACTTTAAGATGTCAGCAGGCCAGCATTGAAGAGTTTGTGCACCTGTCTGGGCATCTTGCTAAGCTCACAGCAGCCAGGCCAAAGCTGCTCCCTGTATTCCTGGTGCTGTACAGCTCTACATGACCAGTTCAGGGCTCCAGAAAGCATCACATAATTGCAATTGCTGGCACCTATGCAGGAGACACAGCAGCTGCTCACACCTCCAGCCCATGTTCTGCATACTTGGAGGGTGACTTTGTAGCACATCTGATGTGTCCAGACAGCACTGGATCCACTGTGCACAAGCAGTTCTCCTGCTGCTTCCTGGAAACATTGGACTTGCTACACAAACAACAGCTACTTGTGAAATTCCAGACACAAAGAGCATTAGTGCAGAGCACAGGGATACTCATGGTGGAGATGTGTGTGAGGATAGGGGCACAAGACTCCTCCAGAAAACAAAATGCACTTTTACAAACCTAGGAAATTGTGGATTTTTTTTTCCCCAAATCATGTTACCTGCTCTGCTCTTCTTGTCGGTGCAATGGACACTGAGTAGGTGGGATCCCACAGGGAGGCAAACAGGGCTCCACACAGCAGTAAGAATAATAGTGGGCAGGCACCATTCTTTTGTTTTCAGAACAAAACTTCAGTAACAGCAAGTTCCCCGGCCCATGAAGCCACAGACAACTGGCACTGCTTTCAAAGCCAGGCCCCATGGTTGCTCAAAAGAGGAATTATTCTTGTTTCATATTAGGTTCAATCTGTCCATAATCTTTCTGACACAAACATGAGCACATGTAGGAAATGCTTGTCATACAGTCAAAAGATTTATGGTGAGCAGGGAAAGAAGTAAGTCCAGATATGGCTCAAAGTGACAATAAAACATTAACTCCCTGATTCATTGATTCAGATGCTCATATATGAACATTTGAGAAGGCAACTCTAGAGAATCAAGGCAACTGCTAAAACAGGCTATTCTCAGCACAAAGGTCCCTTCCACGTGCTGTGGTCTATTCAGGCTTTGTGTTCATCCCCCCCTGTTCTTCCTAACCCAGACTCTGAGAAGCCAGTTCTTCATATCCAGCTCTCCTGGCCTCTGGCAGAAAAGTATCCCAAAGCCACCTCAGAGCTGCGGTTTCAATCACCACGTATGGGATAAACCTGTGTTCCAAGCAACACGGAGCTGCACCTTAGTAACACTTCCCCAGAGAAGCATCTCAGCAGCTGAGGCAGTCAGTCATTTCCAAAGCAACCTTCATCAGAGGAAAAGCTCTGCAAGTTACTGCAGTTGGCACTGTGTGACCTGCGTAAGTATTTATGCCACAGGTGAATACCTGAATCCAGCACACAGAGCAAGCAGTAACCTGAGAAAACTTTTCCGTTTGGCTGCAGGAAGAAAAACTTCTTTTCTCTTTCCAGTGCATCAGAGCTACCTGTCTTTCACCACGGGAGTATCTTTACCACAACAGCCTGCACAAGAACACGAGGCTGGGCACTGTGCCCAGGGAGCATTTGCTGGCACCAAAGAGCCTGGAAAGTGGCAATTGTTCTTGGCCCGTGACTTCAGCCTCAGCCTGGCAGCCAGTTTTGTTTAGAACACCCAGGGGTTTTATATCAGGGAGCACAGGTTTTCAGGTACCTGCCATGTCAGAGCCACAGTGCAGTTATTATCCTAGACCTAACAATGGGCCCAGCTCATTTCCTTAGGAGTGTTCCATTTGTATAAAGCCTGGCAGGATTCAGCAAAGTGTTTGAGAACTATTGGAAAGTTTATAAAATTTTACACCACGTTTTAATTCTTTGTAAGGTAGGACCCAGAAGACTTTTTCAAATTAGGTTTTATGTGTTTTGAATTTTACCTATAGATGTCTTTTCTTTCTGCATTTTTTTAGGGAACAGTCTTTTATCCACAGAAAAATCATTCCAAAGGCAACCCTAATTATGTAGTGAGGTGTCCAAGCCCAAGCAGTATCAGAAATATATCCCACTCTTCTGCTTCCTTAATACTGACAGTTTATTTGTATGGGAATAGACATCCACATATGTACTGACTGAGAAGTACTGTTATCTTCTTTAGAAAAAATCAGACATGAAATAGTAAAAAAGAAAAAGAAGTAGAAGAACTAGGCTTGGCCCTTTTTGGTTTCACAAGAGTGAAGGAAGTCTGATTTATTATTTTTTACAAGCATTCCTACAATGAATATTAGGAAATTCTGGTGTTATATTTCTTGTCCCCTGAGAAGAAGAGGCTTTCCCAGGCATTAAAGAATGGGGTGAAAATACTGCATTTTTAGTGGCAGAACTTTCCTTCCAATGGTTGGACACATTTGTGTGACAAGCAATTATTAGAAAAAGGAAAAACCATGAGGCTGTGAGCAGTCTGAATCATATTACATTTCCCTCTTCAGCTATTCAGCTTTTGCTTTCTCAGTGTGTCTGAGGCTATAAATCTAATGCTTGTTCATCCATAAATTCTTAGAGGGAAACAAAATTGACAACCTTTTCACTCCTACTGTAAAAGGACAAGCCAGTAGAGGACAAGGAGGGGGACCAGCCCATGGATCTACCTGCAGGTTTCTGCATCCAATCAAGTCCACTGTTCCTGGGGTAGCAGAGGGTGTGTTCTGTTTTTTCAAAAACAAAATAGTGAAACTGGTACAGTGCCCAGCACTAATGAAGTCTGATTTTTCTAAAAGACTCCTTACCTTGGTTATTCCAGGAAATTAAATTTTCAGGATAATATAGTTATAATGATACCCCCTTAAAATGGGCAGAAATCCAGATTTTTAAAACCCTTTTCCTGGCAAGTCATCCTCTAGCTATAAGAGAGCTTAAACTGTCACCAAGAGTCTTAAGAGTTACAAGCATCCTCAAAGGCAGTCCTTCTCAAAATACTTTCAGAGGCAACCTCCTGAGGGCTACTCTACATATGTTACTTTGTACCATTAGGTCTATAAACTGAAACCATTTATCTGTAGAACTGTAGAAAAGTGGAGACAATCCAGTTTATAGATAACAATAGAGTTTTCTCTGCAATGGAATAGATATTCCTTACAACTACATCAAAAGTAGAGGCTGTAACTGGTATGATTATAGGTTTGCAAACCATCAATTAAGGGTAATGTTACAGCAGCACAAGCTTGCTGAGACAAGGCTTCAGGAAAGAATGTACTGCACTGGCCCACATGGAAAGGTAATCTCCACAGCTGTAAGGAAAAGAATGCTTTCTATTTTTGAGTTGGAGGTTTGTGATAATCAACCTAAGTGCTGGATGACCAAAGTATTCACAAGAGACAAAACTAAACTGCACAGGTTAGCACAAGTGATTTAAGCTCAACAGGAGTAAAGATGTCCAAAACCTCAAACTTGAGAGCACAGCAATCAGAAATTGTTCCATTTTTGCAGCTACATTTCTTGTCCAGCAGGACAGGATACAAGTCCTTCCATTCCTGAGAGCATGCTGCCTCCTCCTAAGGACAGGATGGGAAGGAAGGAGACTCCTACACTCTGCCCACACTGGCCTCTCCTTGGGCTTCCTCTACATCTTTTGAGATTTCTGAAAGACTGGGAAGCAGTGTCACAAAGCATTCAAACCCACCCCACAGAACACAACGCTGCTCCATGCCCATGGTCAAATCCCCTTCAATGTGCTTCTGGAAGACTGAACTGAGGAGCAGCCCTTCTGTGTGGCAAAACTTCCCTTTGTCCCACATCAGCCTTGCTGGTTGCTCACAATGTAGCACCTTGTCATATTCAGCTTTCAAGCTCTAATATTTAAACACCCTTTTGGTTACCACACGATCCTGTCTAAATATGGAAGAGCAGCTCCTAGGTAGCACTGTGGCAATGCCATGGACACACACACAGTATGAGGACAAAGAAATGGAAATAGAAGTGACCAGAACATCCATCTGTGAAAGCAGCCTTCAAGACCTAGGAAAACTTTTTTCCAAATTACAAGGTAAATAATTGCTGCTGCTCATTGATCTTTCCCTTCCTTGATTCATCTCCAGATGTGCTGTTCTCACTGATCCTCACCCCTCACTGCCCCAGCCCCCCTCCATCCCCCAGCCCAGCCCCTGCTCACCTGAGGGGGATGCGGATTGCAATGATTCTGTCAATGGCGATGGCGAGGAGGCTGAAGATTGAACTCTGAGTCAAGACCAGGACGAAGCAGGCAATGAAAAGGCAGCCATAGAAGAAGGCACAGAAGCCAGTGCTGATAGTGATGGCAAAGGGGATTGCCAGCACACCCACGGCAATGTCAGCAGCAGCCAGGGACACCACAAAATAGTTGGTGACGTTCTGCAAGTTGCTATTCAGATAAACTGCCCAGCAGACCAGGATGTTGCCCAGGATGGCCAGCACCGCGATGACCAGCTCCAGAACGATGTAAGCTATGTCTGAAAGGAAGTCTTCTTTCCCATGTACTAGCATGGTGAGAGTGACCAGGCCAGTGTGAGAACGTGCCAGAAAAGCTCAGCGTTCATATCTGCAGAGCACTGAACAGCCAAGACACCTCAAAGTTGTCTGGAGTCTGAAGAGCACTCAGCTGCCAGCTGATGAAGGTTGTTCACACACACTTTTCTCCCCAAAGCTGCTCAAGATCTTTATAGTAGACGTCAAGAAAAAAACAAAACAAAAAAAACCACCACAAACCCAGGGCTTGTGAACTCCAGCGAAGTGGATTAACCAGATGCACAATAATTCAAACTCCAGCAGACAACTGGAGAGAAGAATGTCTCAAGTACATTGCTCCACAGGCCACGAAGTCCAGCAGGCAATACAACCCAGAGAGTGTACGGTATGGCAGCATCACATCAGCTGTGACTTTTTGTTTCCTGTTGACACTCACATTGCTAGTCATGGCTTCCTGTCATGTACATACCTACTAGCAACATCCTCTGTTTCTCTTTTTCACAGTTTCTCCTTAGGACTTGGAAAACATTCTCATCAGCTGAAGCAAACATTCAAATTCTTCCCTTGTAGTTTCCTTTAAAAAAAAAAAACAAACAAAAACCAAACACTAAGTAATCAGCTCTCCAGAGGGGATAGAAAAATCAAAATCTCATTAAAGTGGCACATTAAATTGATAATGGATATTAAACAGACCTAAAAGCATATATCATTGGCAAAAACTCACATTTTGTCTATCCTGAAAGCTGCAGGGCCCAACTCAAGGTTCAGGAAGGCAGTATTTCACACTGGTGATGAGAAACAAGGGACGTTTTGTTTTTGAGGCTACCAACTGAGCTGGCACTTCAGCAGCTGCTCAATGGTCTGCCCTGAAACATGAGAACCCCACTAATTATGCCTTGGCAAGTGCTGTGGCTGCACAGAGGAAAGGTGGAGGAGCCTTTTTACATACACCTGTCTCTCTCTGATCATAAACACAAAACTTGAGTCATCACGTGCTGCCCACCCTCATGTACTTTGCCACAAAACCATGTTGCACTAATAAGCTCTCTGGGATTACACAAACCTTAATTCATAAGAGGGTTATGTCACTGGCATGTGTGGTCACCACTCTTGCCATATCCAGTCTCTCCAAGTGCACAGATACTGGAACATCATCAGCTGTAGGGAGAATAGTTCAAGGTACATCAGACAGTGACATCTTTGAGGACTTCCCTGCTCAGCATGCACACTCTGCACACATCTCTGCAGGTTCCCCTCTTGCAACAACATGGGTTTTGTTCACATAAATCTTTATCCTATAAGCAAACCAGTTACCTGCATTGTCAAGAGTGTTTGTTGCATCTGCAGATTCAAGTCAGCTTTCTTTTTTAACTACAACCAGCCAGAAACACATCCACCACGAAACACCTCTCCCAGAAACAACACAGGCACAACGCCAACATCATCTCTCAAGTACACATCCCTGTTCCTGCAGTATGATGTACACAAATCTTGGACTAAAGTTGGCACCATCTGGAAGGAAACATCATCCCATCATCCCTAGAGCTGCCATTCTGTTTGAACAGACTCACATCACCTGCATGCCTCACTCACACACTCATCTTGCAGGTCACCTCATTCCTCTGCTTTCAGACAGGGGTGCATTTCACCACAGCTTCAGCTAAAAATACAGCAATGGAGAATACAGTTCCCTAAGATTTGTGCCACTATCAAGAGATGATTGTTTGCTGCCCTTCCCTCTCACCGAGTGGGTTTTAAACAATATTTAGCAAGTAATATTTTCTCATTAATTTAAGAAAATAGCCATTTGAAACATCAGAGAGCCAAGTCAGGGAGAGACACAGCAATAACTGATAAATCACTTGGTCTCTGGTCAATATTGGATGCAAGATGAATCTCTAAATCAAAAGATTCTAGAGACTTAATTCACCGTTGATCTGGTGTGGTCCAACCAAGCAGAGTTTCATGCCTTCACAGTTCACTCTGTTTTCAAGTCAGAAACCTAATTTCTCAGGATAAAATAAAAGAGTAAAGACAGTGGTAATAAAAGAAAATATGATTAGCTTGTGATTCACATTTGATCTCAGGAATATAATCGAATTTAAGACCTTTCATTGATTTAGACCTCTATTGCTAATGCTGCATTTGAAAGGAAAGTGAATGATTCTTGGTGGTTTGGATGTGCTTCAAAAACTGATTTTTTTCTCCACCTTCAGCAATCTCATTTATGTGTTTTGTTTGATTTGTGTGGAAGAAATCAACAGAAGAGATTAGTTTCTGAACTATTAAGAGGAAGATAAAGATCATCCATTTAATCTTTTCTAAAGAACAAAAACCCCCAAGGCAGCTCTGTATTGTCTATCTTCCTTTAGCAAAAAGCTCTGTTTTCCACTGACCTCTTGAAGATTGCTTCTACTTTCTTGAATTTCAGGGATGTTGGTGATACACTCCTACACCACTCTGCTAGCACCTGATGGTCCATTACAAATCCCAATAGGTTTGTTTCAAAGCAGTGATACTGAAAACTACCTGCCCTCCCCCAGCCTGACTACCAGGGAAGGGGATTAGATTAATATAAGATATAAATAAATAAAATCTGGGGGAGAGAAAACACAAAGGACAGCATGAAAAATAAACAACTCTTCGGTACCTTGTTTCCCATCCTCTTGCACAAACAGTGGTGTGTATTGTCAACCCAAGCACTAGCCATTTACTCCAAAGCAGTGTGTGAGATATTACATCCAGAAGAGGACAGCATGTCCTTCTACCCCTCTCTGATCCCAGATGGGCTGGAAAACACTCAGGGAGTTCTGCAAAGCCAGCAAAACTCAGAAGAGAAACGATCAGAGCTGAGCAGGTGTCCCAGCCATGACAAAACAACATTTTCTGTCTGCTTCAGTGGTGGTGCTTCTGTGGTAGCCACAGACATGAGAAAAAGCAATTAGCCACACAACCCCAGCACATCAGAGGCCTCACCTGCTGCTTACAGAAGGTGCCACAGCCTGGGAGGTTCCCCTGTTCAACTGAAACTCACCCATCCCACCTCTTCATCTCCGGCAGTGTCAGCCTGCTATAGCTTTTACCCAATACCTCAACAAGATTTTAATTGTGGCAGTATTTGCCACTTGCTTTAAAACAGGAGCAGGCACAGTCTTTCTGCTCACGCAGCTAGAAATTTACTGTGTAGGGATAAAATGAAATACAAACCACCTCGAGAAGACAACATATCCAGAGGCAATGCAAAATTTATTAGAGACTCATCTACCTCATGCAAGACCTAAAGATTCGGCAACCAGGTCTGACAAGCCAAAATTAATTAACAACCTGCTTTACTCACTGGGGAAGTGTATATTTAACAGCTCAGGCCCTTGAGGGATCAATATTGCAAGCTTCTTGAAGTTTAAGAAAAATAATCTGTATGACACAACCTGCAGGACAGCTACAATTAGTATTTCTTCTTAAGTCCTTGTTTTATTTTGTTAATTGCATTAATTCTTTCTTGATACCCTGGGCTATGTTCTGGCCTTTCCCCATTATTAAATAAACCTTTCTTGCCACTCACAAACCTGTAAAGCTGTTGCTCTGTTCATTTTTAGTGACTTGGAACACTCTGTTCTCTCTCATATTTCAGCCCCAATGAAAAACTGCTCCTTGAAAATTCAATAAAGCATCTGAACAGCACGTTCCCATGAAGCAATTCACCACTGGAGCCTAAGCAAGCTTTTGTTTGGCATCTCCAGTCAGCTTTGGACTAAGGTGTTGCCCCTTTTCTCTCCTGAGGGCCAAAAGCATCGAGGTGAGCCCATGGGCACTGTTTGCTTCAAACCACCCACCTCACACAGCTCATTCCCTGCTCTTGGGCCCCGTCAAGAATCCCACTTTGGGACACCCGTGCTCTGTCCCACTGGCACAGAGAAGACTCTGCTCTGTGTGCCAGGCTGACACTGTCTGTGACACTTCAGCCTGACAGCTCCTCTCAGACATCAGCAAAATCTCCAGGGGATCAGCAGCCCTCAGGGCACTCAAAAGAGAGTCTGTGGGCACATAGGTGACAGGCTGCAGCTTCCCCAGGCTCCCAGAGGACTGGTTTCTCCTTGTCTGTTTCAGGAGGGGGGAAGCAAGGCAGCAGGTAGCTTCTGAGGCTATAGGGAAGTCTTCATCAAGGCTCATTCCACAGGTCAGCATCTCCTTCTGACAACATGACCCTTCCCAGGTAAACCATGTACAGATTACCTCACTCCCTTAGGGAAAACCCTGGAATTCACACATGGCTATATGCAGAAAACTGGTGCTGCTAAAAATCATTTGTTTCCTACTTTCCAAAGCCTGGAGGGGGAGATGCTTGTCAGCTTTTATCCTCTCTTTGAAATCTCTCTAGCTCAGAAGAGAATCTCCCTATCTTTTAAATCAAGGTCTCTAAGAAATCTTGTCTCTCCCCATTTCTTACCAAGTCACAATGAAGTGAGCCAGTGTGCTCACAGGCAGATCACAAATTTGCAAAACAACTCGGGCTGTAAAACAACAAAACCAGCTGTCCTTTTGGGGAAAAGGATAGGGAAGGCAGCAGTAGCACTGCTCTGCATTGCTCAACAGTTTCCTTTCTCAAGTTTGGTGTTTTATGACTCCCTCACATAGAGCAGCTTCCCCATGCCCATGACTGCTCACATAGAACCTGTGTGCCAGAAGCCATCAGGGAGCAGCTTCCCTCCTCCTGCCAAGGATGAAGAGATGAAGCTGGGTGGGGCAAGAAAGAGAGGAGGAGGGAGGCATCACCCATCTAACTAAGATACTTTTCCTGTTCCCCGAGTTGCTTTATTATTGGCTGCAGCTAAATGATCTTTTAGGTCATCTGCTTACTGTAATAGGAGGAAATTAAATATTAATAATAGACTATTTCCCTATAGACTGCTCTTTGTTAACAAAAGATACAAGTGAAACAAAGCAGGCAAAATTATCAGCACACTATGTTGGTGTACCTTGATTTTCAGTTCTCTGGAGCACTTGCAGTTTCCCTCTGCCTTCCCTGGAGTTACAGATTCCCACTGTCCTGCACAACTCTCCGTGTGGACACCCATACAAGTGTCCTACACAGTGGTACCTGGAAATCCTTGTTCCCTAAAGGGGCTCCACAGGGTAGTTTGACCCTTCCACATCATTGTTTCAGACTTCAGTCACAACATTACCTGAGGGAGTCATGCAAAAAATTGCAGGGCAAGGATCTTCTGAAGCACAGAAGATTTGGAGAGGAAAGTCTCCCTCCAGTGTAAACCCTACAGTGAGGTAACAAGGTGTTTGGGTTGGCTTTGCAAATTCTCCAGAAATACCGAGTGAAATAAGGGCTTCAGCTTTCCTAAACTTGGTGTCATTCCCTCTCACAGGAGAGCAGTAGCCCTCAAAAACATCACTCCATGCTCCAGAAAGGCAAAAGAAATGGCTTTTTAGAGATCTGTACTAGAGACACTCATACTGCTGCAGCAGTAACAGAAAGAAAGAGCATCATAAAACCATGTCCTTCAAGCTTATCCCCTATCTCTCTTCTCCTGTCTTCTCCCCATCTAAAAATCACAGAACAAAAGCACCCCACAAGTGAAACCCCACTGCACAACTAGCAAATGTTGTAACACAGATGGGCTGGCTGAGAGGAATGGCTAATGCAAAACCAATATTTCAGCTTTGCCTCTTGGCCTCCAAGGGCTAGAAGTGGATTAATTTTTATTGCAGTGGCGGAAAAGAAGACGAGAACAAAAGACATTTGACCATTTTTTTTTCCCTAAGTGGATGTTATAAATGTTTAAAAGCAAGAAAAAAACCCCACAGTAATTATTCCCATTCTAATGGTCACAAAAAGCCAGAGAGGGCAAAACTAAGTAAAGCTGAATGACCAGCAGTTAAATAAGCCAGATCAAACAAACAAACAAAAGGGAAACGGTTCCCCTGTGCTCATGAGAATGAAGTCTCACTGGGCAGCAGGCATCATGATATATTGCCAAAAGGCACAGAAACATGTTGGATTTTTGAGCAAACCACTTGTGTCCAGGACTAATGATGCTGATTTCCCTACAGTGGCATTTCCAAAAATAAAAATAGAGCATCTGGATGAACTTTCATAAGACAGACATGTAAAAAAGCATAATTAAAATAATGTACCATATCCAGAACCAAAGTTACTACTGCCAATATAATCCACAATGTCTCTGAGGATCCAGTTTTCCTTTCCTGTGTGAGGGAAGGACTCAAAGGAAATTTTGCCTCCCCACAGCCTTAGTAAAGCCAGCTGTGTTCATACATAAGGAGCACTCCCTTCAAGAATAGAGTAGGAGAAATGAAGAAACAGGATATCAAGAGGTGTCCCACTGAGGAATACAGGCTAGGGAGGAATCTGCTCTGAAAATGTTTATCATATTGCTGATGCATTCATTTTGGCATATTTTAAAATAGGGGAGTAGACTCTCTCCAGATGTGACTTCACCTCTCATTTGTATATGAAGTTTGCAGGCAGGCAGTCGAGAATTGGGTACATCTGTTTGTTTTTCTGTTTTTATCCAGTTGTTCCCAAACCCTATTTGCCTTCTACAGAGGTTTGTTCTCCACCAGGGCTGTTGAGCTCTGCTCCCTCTCCTCTGAGCACTGTCTGCAGCCTGTAAGCACCATTTGCCTGAGCTCTGCCAGTGAAACAAAACCTCACTCAACTCCAGTACAGGGAGTGCTGTGGTACCAGGTCAACCAGCATCCTCTCCTCTACAGCAGAAGGAATATATCTTTTTCTATCTCTCTCTATGTAGCCTAAAATTATTCCCCAGCTGTCCTTTCCTACCCCCATGAGGCATTGTACAATTTGAACAGAGATGAGCAAATTCTACCTGCCTGTGAGCCAAAGCAAAGTTATCTCCCTGCATTAGCTCATCTGTGGCCCACACACTGACCTCTCTCAGCAAGGTTTATTACTGAGGACTCACCATGGAGCTCCCATCATAGCCCAAGTCATTTGACCCACAGCCACCCACAGGATGAAAATCCTCCATCCTAACACTGCTCATCATGTCCTTCCTCCCCAACTCTCTCCCTTCTGTTATCAATTTAAGCAGTGACACAGCACCAGCATTCAGCCTCAGCTCCACAGAGCCTGTCCCACTGCCCGGGCAGCTGAACACCCCCAGAGTTCTCCCATCCTCTGCACTGCCAACCCCTGAGTGTCACATTCACTGCTGGCTCAGTCTCAGGGATTGAGCACGTGCTCCCTGTATCTTGCAATACCAGCTGGTTTTCCCCCAACACAAGAAACCCTGTTTCCTCCCATGGCACAGGGTGTGTCCTGGCCCCTTGCACGCCCAGCATATGTTTTACTCAACTCATTTCACCTCAGCTTGTCAGTTAGAGACCAGTGAAAAAGCATTTAGACAGAGTGACAATGCTGGTGTTGTGTGCTTAGCCCAAAACCCACAAGAACAAATCTTCTGCCTTCTTGGTTTCTCTCCAGCAACTTGCCTTCTGCCATTTTATACCCTGCCTTGCTAATGCTTATTTGCCATCACACCTCACCATCTTGTTAGTGTTTCTGTCTCTGTTTCAAAGCTATTAAAGGCATTTTTAGGATTCTTCCACCCTCTGTGGATAAGGAAGGGTTGATGCTCTGATGCTGTCTAAAGGCCACATGCTCTTACTTTGTCCCTCTCTCTTCTCTTTGCTATGACTTGCACCATCCTTCTGTCACTCTTGCAAAGTGATTTGTGTTTCACTGTCAGTCAGCCACACCCATACAACCCTTTCCAGAGGTACTCAAAGTGACTGTTGTGGGTTTTTAATCCCAAAACCATGATTATAACCCCAATTATTAAGAACTTTCCTGTGGCACTGCTTACTGATCCCAAAGCCTCAATGTTTAGCTGGTGCTCTGAGGACTCTAACAAAGTCCTTCCAGCATTTCCTAAGCCCTGGGTGGTGTGATGAAAGCACATCTGCTGCAACCTCTGACTGCTGGGGCTGGAGGCACTGATGTGCTGGGGTGGAGACAGCATGGGACTGCTGGAGAAAATGACATTTATAGTCACTGGTTTCTCCCCTTATACACCAAATCATTGCACTGAAGAACCAGTAGCCATTCATAAGCCACTTTAAAAAATGTTTTGCTGGACTTGGTAGCTGTTGATGAGTTAGTGTGCTTGTCTAGAGGAAGCAGGATGGCAAGGAAAGCAGCAGCAGGCACCCTGCTACACCAGAGGCACCTCTGTGACACTTGGGAAACAGCCCTTTTCTCCTCTGAAAACTTAAGGTATTTTACAATTTTTGCACAATAAGAGTTCATAAAAAACTCCAGCTGTAAAGAAACTTACAATAATTTCCTAAATGTATGACACGATCCTCACACCTTGCTGTATAAGTGCAAACCAAAGAAGACTCCCAAGGCTGATTTCTTAGGGACTGGAGCACTGGACTTCAAATACAACAGATGTTAGTTAAAGAGATGGATCCCAGGAAGATACCCAGAAGACATCCCCAAGACTTTAGGAGAGTTTCT
The DNA here is from genome assembly GCF_003957555.1 of Calypte anna. Lineage (NCBI taxonomy): Eukaryota > Metazoa > Chordata > Aves > Apodiformes > Trochilidae > Calypte > Calypte anna. Next base: position 9,283,824 of record NC_044261.1, read on the forward strand.
CCCAGGTGGACTCTGTCCATCTCTTGCCTGCTGTAATCATACAGCTAGGATGCACTGTGGCTACATGGAGGAAAGCAAGATTTCATTTTAGGAATGGAGTGAAAAAGACAAAAAAATCTGTCAATGAATTGCTTTTCCAGTCTGCAGCCCATGAGTACAGCTTCTTAACCTTTCTATATCCTGCAAGAGCTGACACCATACAGCTGTACCAGAGAAAAATAATTGCATAATTATACAGAATCTGCCAAAATTACCATAACCCATGCTTTAACAAAAAATAAATCATCATGGTCAAGCAGAGCAAGCTCTGTATTTATCAGCATTTACCAAGACACAGGATGACATAAACCAAAAGATTTTAGGTGTTTTTTAGGTGTCAGACAAAGTTAGGTGCCTCAGTTGTAACACATTCAGCTAAAAAGGCCTGATTTCTGGGAGTGAAGCACTTTTTGGAATGAGGGTATTTTAAGAAATCCCTAACCAGGTAGCCATTAGCACAGGTCATTTTTTTACCAAAAAATTCAGGCTGTAGAACATGTAAGAAACATTTTTCTGCACATGCTCCAGAAACTGTAGTGCTGCTGGTGCCAGCCCAAGTCAGTCTGATGTTATTTTCCATCATCCCATTGAAGCTGGGCACTGATCTGTGGATTGGACGTATGTGGAAACTGTAATTATTCAAATCTATTTCAATCAGGTGCCTCTCTTCTGAAGATTATATTAAAGAGCCACACACTCCAGAGCTGTCGTTTATCCTGGGAAATGTTTCCTATGGAAAATCCTAGTCTGTGCCCAAGTATATGAATCTCACACTGATCCCAAAGTTGTTATCACCACAGAATATGGCATTTAACAGCCTATTGCTCTTAACTCCCAAGCCTCAATGACTGATTCACACCAGGATCTGACAATCCTGTCCTGGGGAAGCCTCAAAACCCAAAGTGATAGGTCAAGTTGTAAAGGACTTTCCCAGTACAAGAAGGGGGATGTATAACAGAGCAACATTACAGAACAGGAAAAAAGAGTAGATCAGTATACGATCTGAAAAGAAACCAGAATATGCTTATGTATGAGCATGTATATTTAAAAAAAAAAAAGGGGGGGGGGGGGGGAAGGAAAGAAAGAAGAGATGAGAAGTAAGAGAACACAATTGTCTAAAACCAAAACAAAATAGGTCCAAAGAAGCAAAACCAGGAGAGAATGGGAGGGACTCTGAAGGCTTAATAATAATTGAGGAAAGAAACTTCTAACAGGGAAAGTAGTGCAAAGCTCAGCGCTCCCAAAGGGACACACTACAAGAGCAGAACAAGACCAAATCACTCTTCCCTCTGTTGAACAGCATTGCTCATGCAGACACAGGAGAGACTCTGCCCGGGGAGATACAGACCTGACCCCCAGCTGACACTGGCTCAGGTTCAGCTCAGCTTCAAATGGCTCCCACCAAGCAACAGTTCCTCTCCTGACCTCCTCCAAGAGCTGCTGGACAAGAAGCCACAACTGACCCTGTGAGTGTTGCCTGAGATAAACACAGGGAACAAGGAGACAGAGAAATGCTGTATCTCAGTAGCTGGCAGATAAAACAGCTCCAATCTGCAAGTACTAGAGGCCTCCTGAGAATGCCTTGAGTGTCTTCCACCCTGGATTTGAGTGCAATCACAAATGCTAATCAACATCCAGACAGGAGCCCAGCATGTCATTCCTCACGTCTCCAAAGCTTCAGGAAAGCCCCCCTTTCCTCTCCTGGTATCAGAGAAGGACAGGAAGATTCCTTCATCCTCTGTATGCCTTTCCCTCCCCCTGTCCCTGACTCAAACCATCCCTGCAAGAATTTCCACTCCCCACTAACTTGTCCATTGTCTCAGATGCATTGTTTGCAAATGATCCCTAAAAATGCTTTGCAAAGTATTCTTAATTCCTGTTTCAGCTCTTTGCAGATCCCTATGGAACACCTGGACTTTTATCTTGTTACCTGTCAGATACAGATAAACCTACTGCATGCAACCCCTGACTTATCAACTAAGATAAACATGATCTGTCTTGTAGCTGTCATTTCTTTTCAAACCTTGCCTTCCACTGCTGCATTTACAGTTGTAACAAATTGCTTGTGTTATTTGGGCTTGAAAAGTGTAACTTCTCAAAAAAAAAACCAACCAAACAACCGAAATACAAACCCCCCAGAAGCCCTAACACAAAAACAAAAAACAAAATAAAAACCAACACAAAAGAAAAACAACAACAAAAAAATACCAAACACAAAACAAACCCACAAAAAACCAAAACAACAGCAACAACAACAACAAAAAAAATCACAAGAGCCCCAAAACATGCATAAAATTTCAGGTATAGCATTCCTGACACTAGATTTACTGCTGCTTTGTGAGCAAGGAGATTCCGATACTGTATCTCCTACATTAGCATTTGAATACACTTTACATAAGATACATTATATTTTATGCTACCTGGAATTTTTGTTTTTAATAATCAACCATCAGGCCCAATGGTGAAAAGCATCCTTTCCCCAGAACAAGTCATAAACTAAACTGATAAGGGCTGAGTTAGTTGCTTAAATACCAATGAATACTGAGGTCTGAAATGCCCTAAGCTCACCTCAGCCTCTGCTGTCACTTCAGAAAGACACACCCCTCCCTTAGGTCCATCCTATTCTCTGCCTGCCCCACCAGGATGTCTCACATAGCATCAGATGTCTGTTTATAGCACCCATATCCAGCCCCAGGCACCCTGAGCAGGAAGGGACAAAGCCTCCTCTCCCCCCGTGCTGCAGCACTGGTCACACTTCTGCCTAACAGCACTGATCACCCTGGACACAATTTTTACAGAAGCCATCTTCTTGCATCTGGCTTTTCTCTGAACTCTCCTCAGCTCTTAGTGGCTCATCAGCTTTCATGACTTCATTGCTGTGTGTTTATCCCAAAAACTTGATCCAAACTCTGCAATTGCATCACCTGAGGGAGATGTATCACAGTCTCCCTACCCCACACCTCAGCTGGTACAGCAGATCTCCAGCCACACCAAGCACAAGGCAGCAGGCTTGGTATGTTTTGCTCCTTAACATAACTCAGGTTGAGGACTGAAAGAGATCAAACCTTTATTTACTCACAGACACCAAATACCTGCATTTGCTGAAGCACTTCTTACTACTCTGTGCTAATCCTCTGTGGGATGCCTGGTGTGGTCAGAATGAGGAATGAGTGATAGTAAAGGAGATTTAAGGTGAACATCAGGGTGTTCCCTGCATGGCAGGAAAGTAAGGAGTTTCCACTGCAGGTCTTCAGGAGCAGGATGAAGAAAGAGCTGTCAGGAATGACAAAAGCATAACTTATCCTGCCTTTGAGCAGAGGCATGGATTAGATGACCCTGGAGTACCTCCTGAGGATATTTTCCATAATAGAGAGTTGTATGTGCCATCTGTCCATTCTGATCAACAGAGATTTACCTCAGGACAAAAAAAAAAAAAAAAAAAAAAAAAGTGCAATACAACCAGTAACTCTTCTTGACACAGATGCAATCTTTGCGAGGGGAAAGGCATCTTCTGATTCTATAGAAGAAACCAAAGCCTTCAGAGGTTAAATCACCACCTGTGTACCTGCCCAGATCCTCTTGCCCTCCCAAGCCAGAATATTGCCAGTTCTTTACCCCTAACAGACCAACTCTCAATTCTCAGCTACACAAGCACCTCAGTAAGTAGACAATTTTCTCTGCCTTTTTTAAATGAGCAGAGAGGCAAGGAACTGGTGCAATTGTGTTCAAGGAGGTTTGCCAAGGCAGTTCAGATGCACTGTTGCAAAACCAAAGGTGGTCCATGAGGCAACCAAGCTTTCTGGTCCTAGTGAAAGGACTGATGAAAGGGAGTAACTACATTACATTGACCTGGGAGAATTCTCCTTGATTCCTTGACACACAGCTCAAGATATGTGGTGTTTTAGCTTAGATTCTCTGATAAAAAAGAAAGCTTTAACAGCCCATCTCCACTTGCAGATGGAAGGCACACAATAAAGACCTAGAGAGTTATTCAACATCCAGATCAGAGAGAACAAAAAAGAAGAACTGACATCTGTCCAAGCTGAAGACAAGGACAAATTTTGCAGGACATGAGATGCCAACCCAGCCTTTGGATGGAAACCACCTCACTCACAGCTGTGCAGAACTCGGAGAGAGCTCAGCCACACTGAGCCTTGTCACATCTCGCGAGTGAAAATGTGGGTGGAAATGTCAAACCAAAGAAAAGAACTGAAGCGTAGTGAGAATCAGGTGGAAAATGTGCAAAGCTTTAAACATCCTGTAGAGATGAGAAAGCATCAGTCACCCAGGCAGAGAGGAAGTGGTAAAGGGGGAGCTTTTCCCTCCACACCATATGGAAAAGCTGCCAGGCTCAGGACTGAGGGGATGTTCTCAGCCAGCCAGCCCAGACCCTTCAGAAGCACATGACTGCAAGAGTGAAGAATCAAAACAGTCTCCCCAGACTCCTGCTGGACTGAGCTTTTCCCAATAGTTCTTAAGAGGGCTTAACCACATGGCTCTACAGAAAATCTACTATTGAAGATTAAACAAAAAAGATTAATAGCTTTCAAAAGTTGATTACATTGAAACGTAACAGTGCCAGCAGCCCTTGCAGAAACACCCTATTAAAATATCAGCAAAAAACAGAAATGCAAACATGGGAGACCTAGCAGGAGGCTTTTCAGCTCAGATCTTTAGTGCCCTTTGCACCCACTGACAGAAGGACAGAGGCTAAAAACATCATTACAGGGCTGACATCCCCTGACCTAGCACAGAATGATGCTGATTCTACTTTCTACGTATAAAAATACGTATGCAGGGTGACACACAATGTGAAAATGTGTAAATTACAAATTTACCATCTGAACAGCATCAAAAAAGAGACCTGCTTGCCTTTTTTTATTTTTTGGCCCTGTATCCTGGAATAGGTCAGTTTTATTTTATATACACACATACATGTTTGCAGTTTGTACTGTACCCATGTGTTTTCTCTACAAATTCAGAGGCTCATAGCTTTCCTGGTTAATTCACAATTTAAGCCATTTGCCACATTAGACAGGATTTCATTTTCAGAGTATTTTTGTAATACGAGATTGCATTTCTATTGACTTTTTAATTGAGATTCAAAATAAGGTATTTTTTCCACAGCCCTAATTCAATTGAAATATTTCTCACATCCCTGTTGGTCACTTTATCTAATCTTTCTGTACTTCACTTGTGCAATAAGCTCTGGGGGGTGTCTCTAACAACAGGAGCTGGCCATGCTTTCTCTCTCTTCGGGTTTCTCTCAAGCAGAAGAATGAACTTATCAATTACTACAGTTCTTGAATTACACAGGTCTGAGACTTACGAACCTGATAAGAAACCTGAAAACAAATACATCCAAAGATTGAGTTATCTAATAGCTGTCCATCTGCTTAGGAAAATCATTTTTAGAACTTAGGGCAATTCTATTAACTGCTATTTACTGTGTGAGTCATGGTGCCCTCTTTAAGTTAACCCTTCCTCCCTCCTCTCTCCAAAGCAGTTTTAAAGAGGGTGCTCAACCACCTTTACTACTTTCAAGCTACAGCAAAGCCTGCAATACCTCTGCATTCAAAACATACCCCAAGCTCATACTGTACCAGGACATATAAAGAGCATGAAAGCACTCATGGTTCTTCTGGGCAACTCTTAGACCACGCAAACAACAACGCAGCAAAGTCTGCTCCAGTGTGCTCTCCCGAGATGGGCTGCCTGCACCTCCGTGAGGGCAGGTGACCCCAGCAGGGCCCCGGAGCCCTGTCTGCCAGGGTAGGAAACCTTCTCACACGTCCTCCCAACAGCTCTGGAGACAACAGCCACCTTGCAGCCTCTTCCCCTTCCCTTCACCGGCCCTCTCCCCTCAGCACACAGACATCAGGCTCCTCTGTGACTGGCAGCTCCACAAACATCCTCTGGGTACCAAGGCTGAGAGCTCCCAGACACAGCAGAAATGACACCGCCAAAAACTGTTTCGGTCACTTCACACAGACAAGGCAGTTCACAGGACGCAGGGTGCTCCTGTGGAATCGCTATTTTATAATTAAGCACAAATATCAGCTGAAGGGCTAGAAGGAGGGCTGGGTGCTGAGGGGACAAAGTCCAACACTTGATGTTTGAAGGCAGATCCGTGGAGCAAACACCTCGGAGTTGTGGGGGTGTGTCGGGGAACTGACAGCTGGGAATCAGAACGGTGTGGAAAGCATCGGCTCCACGGCGGAAAGAAACCTCGAAGCCAGGGCAGGGAAAAGCGGTGGCAAAGAGAAACCGCTCCTGCTAGGGGGCCGGGGGTTCGGCAGCACCGGGCGGCCGCTTTTAAAACTCGCGGCAGAGGCAGGAGGGAACGGGGCTGCCTCCGACACCGCGAAGGACGGGAGGGAAGTTGCGCTGCTCCGGGACCGCGACTACCGGGCTCGGGATGCACCAGCGGAGCGCCGGGACCGCCCGCACCGTCCCACCGGCGGGTGGGAGGCAGCGGGGCACCCGGCCGGGAGGTCCCATTCCGCCCCTTAAAGCTGCACACCGGGCACCCGCCGCCCCTCACCGTGGAAGCCCAACCGCGGCGATGTCAGCATCACCCACCTGCCCTCGGGGCTCCGCTCCGTTCTGCTCCGCGCCGCGCCCGTGTGGCGGTGTGGGCGCCGGTGCCGGCCCGCCGGGCGCTGCCCCGATCCGCTCCCGGCACCGCTCCCGCCCCGCGGCGCCCTCGGCCGCGGAGCCGGCGGCAGCGGCGCCCCCTGGAGGGAGGCGGGGGCAGCACGGGGAGGGGGCGGCCCCGAGGCGAGGAGGAGACCCCGGCCCCGCTCCCGGCCCCGCTCCCGTGGAAGCGGCTCCTCAAGGAGCGAGCGGTGGCGGAGCCGTTGGCCAGAGCCGGGCGCCCCGCGGCTCTACCTGCCCGAGGCAGCTGGGCGCTGAGCGGGCTCCGCACCGCCAAGGGCAGCGGGGATCAGCATCTGGCAAAGCGGCTGAAGGAGAACTGGCACTTACTTGAAGAAGTCCAGCTCTAGGCGTGAGGGACCTGCAAGCTGAAACGGGCTTTTACTGCGCTTGATCTGCATACAATGAAAGTAGGAAAGGGCAGGAGGGCTTTCTCCATATATTGTTTTAAGCATCTACTCCTTTCCAGGATGGAAAACCCACCCAGTGAGATGAAGCCTACAGCCTTACCCAGAGGCACAACGCAGTGCTGTCCAAAGGCACCGTGAAAGGCTGCAGAAACAGACAGAAGCTTAAGAGTTCCTTCTCTGCTTAACTGTGGTTATTACCACCAAAAAAGAAACCCTGGGAATTACTGCTCTGGAAGTGTTTAAGAGTTCTCCATTAAGAAACTAAATATTTTACATAAGTTTCACATTTCCCACTGAGCAGGACTTTGTGGATCCCACCCGTGTGCACACGAGTTTCCTTCCCAGACCCTGGCTGTGGTGGACATGCCCCTTGGGGCTGTGCTTGTCCCCAGCCATCTCCTGCTCCTATGCACCAGTGGACTTGGGTAACAACCATGACTCATCTTGCAACAATTTTGGAGCCAGGAGAGAACTTCTGGAGTTTGAACCCACTGCTCTTTGTGAAGATCTTATAAAGTCTGTGTGTTTGGTTTTGTTATTTTTTAATTTCTATTTTTCAACTTTACTATTGACTGGACATTAGAAGCAGGAAAAACCTCTAGCATGACTTCACACTTCCCACCAGCCCCATAGCAGACTTCAGCCCATGAAAAAAACAAAGAATTGCAATGACAGCCAGCAGAGCACAGGTCACCATCACAGCTTGGATTCCCAGCCCCAGAGATGTTTTGCTTATGCCATGTCTGACACAAGTGTATGCACCTTACTTTGACCCACAGGCTACTGGCTTTCCCTGCCTTCTCCAGCAGCAAGAGCATGAATGATGCTCTAAGGCTTTTATTCAGCACATCAAGACACTAAGAAAGAAGCAGCAGAACTGGCAACAGCCACTTCAGCACCAACCTCAAAACCTATGACCATCTGAGAATTAAAAATTCAGGAGTGGCAGCAGACCCTGGCACCTCTGCTGTCCTTCCCCTCAACTCTTACCGCAGACAGGAGGCAGGTTGGTGCACAGGCTGCCTCACCTGTGAATTATTGTGGAGTGCAGCCCAGAGCACTGCTCCAAACACAATGGGAGTCCTGCAGGAGGGGAGAAAAACAAAACAAAACAAAAAAAAAAACCCCAAAAAGCCCAACAAAAAAAACCCCAAAAAAACCTCCCCCCCAAAAAACCCAAAACTCCAACATTCTTCCCAGGAAGTTACAGAAAAAGCTGAGTAATCTACCACACAGTAACGTGCAATGACTTTAAGGACCACATATATTGACTAACTAAGTCAAGAGAAAAAGCAAAAATGGGAGTCTGAGAAATCTAGAAGCCTCAACAAGACATGCTGCAATATTGATATATTTACAAATGCCACTATATAAAGTTTGCCAGGGGTTTTATAAAAATGCTGACACTAGAGCTGGGCACTGTTTATGTAGTGGTCTCAATTTTGCCCTGAACAAGAGGTATTGTTTTCCAACTCTTAGCTGAAGCTCCATGAAATTTTATGCTTTGCAAATGTGTTTGAACTGGAGGGGCAAGTGTCAAGCCAGAGCAATTATCTGTCTGCCAGGATCTGCATCTATTTGACTTTGCTTCTTTCCAGGGCAGTGTTTCCTACATTGTAGAGGTTGCCTCTCATCTTTGGCCCAGATCCTCAAAGACATGCCGATGTCTCTCTCCCATTGAAAACAATCAAAGCTCAGAATTAAAATACTTTCAAGGAGCAGGGATGCAATTTCTAAACATGATTTTGTTCCTGAGAACATTAAAAACCAAAGTTGTTGCAGTAAGTCTGATAATGAACACAACAAGCTTGTAATGTTCCTCAGAAACTACTTTTTTCACAAAAATATTGAGACCACTACCTACCAAAAGCACCAAACCACTGGTTCCTTCTGTCCCCAGCCATTCCTGTTTGGATAGCCCATCAGGTCCCCGTTGTCACCAACTGATTTTCTCTGTGCAGGTGGAAGTTCTGCAGTGTTTTAAGATGAAAATATCAGTATTGACACCTCCCAGAGCAACTGAGCCAGTTCCTCTATTGCTTTTGCATGCTCATTGCTCACTTTGGCACAAGTAAATGTGTTTATAATGAGCAGCTGCTGGTTTATGTCCTATTTAGCAGCTGGCTAGTTTAGCTTTCATTACTACAGTAGGATCTGAATAGATCTGTTTCCCCTCTTTCCAATTAATGATTTTCTGCTATTTTGTCCCTGTCAGATGTCAGATCATTTCTTCTTTCAGATATTCAATATGTATTGTTGTTACCTGTAGATATTTCTAGTTATGCCCTCCCCTTACAACTGGCCAGCAACAACAGTAAATTGACAGTAAGTAACATAATCAGTTTTGGTGGTTTTTTTGTTTGTTTGTTTTTTTGGGTTTTTTGTGTGTGTGTGTTTGGCTTTTTGCTTTTTGTTTTGTTTTTTGTTTTGTTTTTTTTTTAAATAGAATATATGGAGGAGGAGCAGTAGAAGGGAGTGCTGGCTTTCTTTCCCTTCTTAGTCAAGTCAGGAAGGAGAAAGCCAGCATTACCATGACTGCTGTGTCCAGGTACACTTTGAGAAGGGACTACATGAGGACAGACTGAAACTACCTGGAAACACAACAGCTTCCAGGAGCCATGGGGAAGGTTACTGCCACATGCTGAGAGCTGACTGCTGGCTCAGGCCTGAAAGAAATCCAGGACTGCAAGGAAAGCTGATTGTACAGCCAAGAAAGGCTTTTTAATTCCTGAAAAGCAGAGTTGCAGTAACATACTGGACGCTATCTCCTAATTGAACAAGCCAAACTCATGAATTCTGGGCAGCTGAAAAGAAGTGATAAGAGACTATTTGCACTTCTTAGACTTAGCAATAGAGCTGAAGTAGTAAATTCTAAAAAAGCTGTGCAGAATAAACCTGGGGCTGCTTCCTTGAAAGAGATGAGAGCAAAGTGAAAGCCTTTCACACTTGAGACCTATCATGAAACTCACCCCTGCCTTTGTGGATAACTGCATGAGCAACTGCTTGGGCACGTCAGCAACGCCCTGGGAAACACAAAACCAAACCAATCTGTAAAGATTATAACTGAAAGCACACTGCCTCCCTGGGAAGGGGAAAGACAGCAGGAAAATCATACCTATGCACTGAAGCTTCCATGTGAAGGACTTAAAATGAGCATCAGTTTATCTAGAACAGAATTTGGAAGAAATTTTTTTAATGGAAAAAAGATTTGTCTTAAACAAAAAAATTATTCTTTACCAGTTTTTAATTTCTTTCTAAACAAAGTGAATAATCTGATACATGCAAACTTCTATTTAAGGGATGTATACCTTGCAAAGAAGCATCATGAGTATTGCATTCACACACATATGCAATGCTCTTTAACAGGGAATTTAAAAATTATGAGTCTGACTTGTATGTAATCCCATTCCTGCAAGTACTGCCTGAAGATGCCCAAAGTGAAATGCACTTTTTTTTAGTCTAGGAGAAGGAATGGGAGCTGGGCTACTTGAGGTCCTTTGAAAACACTAGCAAATCCTTCAACATCAAAAACATACACAATGAAATCAGTGTGTTTTCATATGCACAATTATTTCTCCCACCTTTTCAACATAAAATCGTTAGCAATTTTAAAATCAACACTGAAAAAAAGAAGCCAGCTTTTAATAAAGTTAAATATGGAAAACTTTGCTGGAAATGCCCATGCTATAACTTCATAAAGAACATTCCTCTGTGTCAAAGAGCAAAACCTTCTCACAAACTGTTCCAATTCCAGTGTAGAAGCCCAACTTGTACTGAGGCTTGAGGAGAACAAGCTGAAGTCAAGGTAAAATTTGTGCTCACAGGGAAATGCAAACCCATATCCACAACACTGTTTAAATCCTGCCACTTGCACTTAGGTCTGGAATGAACATATTTTCAATCCTTCAGTGTCAAGATTTGGACTTGTCTCTGTGAAAGGCACTGTCCAAACAGACTGTGGCTTCATTTCTCTAGATATTGTTCAGCATGACAGACTACAAGATGGAGTTCAATCTAAATTTAAGCACTCTTTGTAGACTATTAATAGAGGAACTCTGGTAGCATGAATCATCATGTGGGAGCTGCAGAGCAACAGCTATTTATTTTCTATAATAATAATAAAAACATATAGATGTTACCTTTACACAATAACTGAACTGTTGGAGTTGGAGGGCTCAGCAGAAGCAGTCAGATGATTCTTCTTCACTTACACTATTCTCATTTTATTCTAAGGAGCAATGAGAGGGTGACCTTAATTTAACTTAACAAAATCCACATTGTGTTTAACCAATCTCTGTCACAGATCAAATCTGAGACAAAAAGTAGCTGCTGACCCCACCTTCCCACCACTCCCTGCTAGGGAATGATGTGTCCTGGAAAAATTGGTGCAAAATGATGGAACTTAATAGGTTTAAAGTTAAGTTAGTGTTTCAGCACTTGTATAACAATTGCATCTCCAGCCAAGGAAAACAGCAGCCTGCCCTCTCTGTACATTTCTTCTCTGCTGGGATCTCAGTCCAGCTGTATTATTGTTAGACTAGCCATTTTTGGGAAAGATTTTTCAGGATTGACCAGCTACCAGCTTCTGAACTGCAAAACCTCTGATGCTCAACACCCCTGAGAATGGGGACCATTCCCTTAAATGCTGTGCTCTTCTTTTACAAGTGCACTGCTTGTGTGCCCTGTAGGCTTTACCTGGGCTCTCCTCCCTTGCAGCTGCTGGAGTCTCCATGTGGCCCCACACTCAGTGTTCACTCCACATGCTGGCATTTCAGTGCTCTGCTGGATATTTATTTTTGAAAAACACGATATTGTCAACAGCTCAGTGAAGTTGTCTCCAGACTGTTATGTCTCCTTCTCAAGTTTCTTTCACTTTTAAGAGCTTAACTTTTAGTCTTCTGGCATGGGGAAAGAGCCTAAAATTGTTTAAGAAATGGAAGCATAAACAAGGGTGTGAGCTATGCACAGCACTGCAGAGAAGCACAAATATTTCCTCCTACTATATAATCAATGCAAATATCTAGCAGTAAAAATACTGTGATAGGACAGTATAATGTTCAACCCTACTTTCATAATGAGGTGAAGGAGGTTCCAAAGAAATTGAAATCTTGAATATATAAGAAAACTCAACACTGAATTTTTCAAACAGGACATCTCATATACAGAAATTCAATACCACCACTACCTTGAGAAATTCAAAGATTTCTAAACCTCATTCAACCTTTAGTATTGAGAATGAAAAAGGAAATGTATGTTTAAGAAATTAGGAGGACATAAATGCTGGGCCCAAAGAAAGAGCTGAAGAAAACCCCACCATAGACCAAGCACTAAGCAAGGAGCTAAGAGAGGGTGAACAATGTGAGAGAGACAGAATGCAGTGTCTTTTCTTTTTTTCTCTCTTAAATCTTAACAGTAGCTGCTGGCTAATAATAACTTCCCATCTGGAGAAGGGAGTTAACTTTTTATGATAAGTTAGTGTCTCTGTTTTAAAAGAATTCTGTGTGGGAAGAACTTACATCTTCGTGAACCCCTCTTGTCTCTGTGCTTGGATATAATCCAAGTCTCTTCCGTTGATCAAAGCAATTATGAAATGCTTGATGATAAGAATTTGAGCTGAAAATTAAGTAATGCTAACATAGTTCCTATGCAGAACTACCATGACTCCAATGTAAGCTTTTGTGATTTAATACAATGGAATATTATATTGCTGTTGCTTCTGAGGTTTTTATTATACTGTTCCATAGAGCTGCAACTTTTTGTCACAGTAAGACCTTCAGAATTATTTAACTGATTTTATTATACTCAACTCAAACACAAGGGGCTGATTTCACATATTTAACAAAATTATGTAGTGACAGCTTAGAAGACAATCCCTGGAGAAAACTTTGCTCAGAGAACATTATTTCAGTGCAAATGGAATAGTTGTAGCTCTACAGATAGTGTGCACACTGTTTCAGCATTACCTCAGGCCTGACCTCCAGCTCACTGCTTCTGTCTTGACCTTCAGATTGTCAGCTTCAGGTGTACAGGGCACTTCTACAATGCTGTCATGCACTTGCTATAGAAAACAAAAACATCTGTTTTCTGACATGAGTTTACTACACTGTACTTTTAAAACTTTTTGTTTTAAAAAGAAGTAAGAAAACTAAAGCTCTATGCTTAAAAATAGGATATAAATCAATTTTGAGAACTTAGTTTCCTTAAGCCACTCATACTCAGGGAGAATATTTCACCTCAAGGAAGGAGAAGTGAGGCATTTTCTTGCCGAAAAACATGACGGAGGCAAAGACTTCTCTGGACTGCTGAACAGTCAGAAAACACCACCTAAAATCTCAAAAAAAACTTTATGTAAGAAATAGATAGAATTAGAATACCTACACACTGTCAGTGTGTTTAAGAGAAACATAATAGGAGCTCAGTCCAAACCTCTGAATCCAATTTATTCCAGAGCACTTGAAATTAAAGCTCTAAAACAGCACTTGAAAACAGTTACCATCCAGTATGATTGAGACCAAATAATATTTAAAGTGTTCCAGTCTTTATTTTCACTGGACATTATTTTTTTTGCATCTGTTTTGTGTATATACACATATAAATACTCTGAACTGTTATAAAGATTAAGTCCTCAGTCCTCCCTCAGCCTAATTTCTTTAGAGAGGGAGTGAGCAAGCACACACACATTGCCTTACTTGCATTAAGTAACATTATTTACATTAGTCTCCTATATAAAAATATATATTCTGTAGTTCCCTTCTGCTACTCATATTCAAGAGTAGGACAATACAGGCTAAGCAGATGCCCTAAATACATACCTCTTATCTAGGCTATTTACCATCTTAATATTTAAAGCCTTTCAGTAAAGTATGCTGATATACCAAAGACAAAACTTGCAAAAACTGAGGTTCTGTGATTTGCATGCACTTCTCACCCATAGCATACAAACATCCACAAACTACTTCCTGTAACATTTACTCCTGAAAAACCACCATGCCACAAATACCATCAAAATAATCCCTTTTGTAGTGGTTTCACTCAAGAAAACAAACACATGTTTTGCTGATTGCAATTTTTATTTCATGAATAATTAACAAGAAAACATGGCAACATTGGCAAATTGAAGGCATACATACTAAATACTCATACAGAATACATTATGGAAAAAGTAAATGCCCAGATCTTTAGTGGTCCTTGCAAACTAGAAGCATATTGGTCCTCTAAAAGGTTTAGCTAAAATTATGCTTGCTCACCTTTTAAGTTCCAATTAACAGCTTGTGCCTTTCAAACCAGAAACAGGGGGGAATACAACTTGAACATACATCCAAATTTCCTCAAACCTGTATTTCTCACCTTTAATCAGATGGAAACAAAATGTTTTCTTCCTCTTTACATTTTAAATGTATCTGCTAATTCACCACCCTCAGTATTCAAGATGCAAGCACTTCTTGAAACATGTTCAGTATTATTAAGAACCTGCACATGTGCATATATCTACACACATGCTCATGTATGTGTGTGCACATATATATGTGTGTGTGTATATATGTGTGTATTTATGTAAAACCTCTCTCTATATGTAAAATGTCTATATGTATCAATGGTGTGTTCTGTAAAGGAGAAAAGTGCTTGTTGTCTAGAGCAAGAATTACTAAACCCATACATGTACTGTTAGGTCAGTCTAACACTTGTGTTTCTAGGCAGTAGAAAACCAACACAAATGAAAAAAGATGGGTGCACGAGAAGAGCTTTTTAGAATCACTGTTTTTCACAACATCCTTAAAAGCTATGAAAATAAACTTTAAATTAGCTATTGAGGAGATATTAGTACTGGCTGCAGTGTCATCTCAAACAAGGTTAGTCCTTACCCAATACAGTGCTGTGAACTCAGACTGACACAGCAATAAAATTCTGTTCTTTCATGAAGTCCAAAATTCATCACACTGTTGCCAATCCTGCCTCACACCTGAAGTGAAAGTACCCCCACAAGAGTTGGAGGATACCAGTTAATGCCCTTCAGACTTTGATCTGCAGAGTTGTACAATATTAGATGGGATCACTGATGTATTTTGGACACATTGAACAACTCTTGATCATTACTGACCTTAAGTGAACTTAAAATCTGGAGGCTAACTAGTCTATGCTTTGCTTACTAGTGTTATATCTTCTTTCCATTAAATAACATACAAAAAAAAAAAAAACAAAAAAAAAACCTCAAACAAAAACAAAAAACCACCCCTTCAGATATGTGTAAAAGTGCTACTTAAAAATAGTAAAATTGAAGTTACAAAATAAGCAAGCCCAAAAGTTTCTAACAAACTGAAATGTTGTAAGTTACAAGGATTAATTACTTGAGTATGTTACATGTACTTGTGCTCTCTTTACTGAGCTGATTCCCAAGCAATTATCCTAATGGAACATTTTCAGTAACTGGGAAACAGTAAAAGCCCCCAGAGAAATTTCAACAATGGAACAAAAAAAGAGCCTCTTTCTCCCCATTTGTTGAAGTAGACTTCAGAAACAAAAATTGACTATTCCATTACTGTCAAAACAGGTCAGCTGATGAACTGTGGAACCAGGACTGCAGCTTTAATGTCCAGTGGGCTTCCTAACTACCTTATAAATACACCAGTTACATGCCATTAAAATAATAGGTATAGCACTAGAATGAAAATACATGTAATACATTGATATGCTGGGTAAGGGTAATTTTTAAGCTTTGACTTCCCCAAACAACTTGTTCAGATTCTAGAACTCTATGCAAAATACAAAAGCCTTAGAAAAGTGCAACAAAACTAGCTTCATGACATTTTTCTTTCAGTTTCCATAAATACAATCTCATAAAAACATTATTAAAACAGAAGCATACTTCCCAGTGGAGACCAAGTGTGCCACGTTTCAGCTTTAACTAAGTGATTTTGGCTAAACTGAAACCCCCTGAAAATAGGGGATTAAAATGAAACCACCTTAATCACATCAGGCTGCCATAATATTCTGCCAAAAGTTTACCCTATTGCTCTGCATCCACAGGTCCTGCAGCAACTGATGGGAACTTTATGTGCAACTCTGGCAGACACAGTTGTCTAAGGGTAAGAAATATTCCCAGTAAAAGAAAAATGTCAGCTAGAAGGACAACATTTGGTATTCACAGATTTTACTGAAGTTTTCCTGCAAGGAAATAATCCTATTTTCACAGAATGAATGTATTTATGGAGGTTATCATAGTGGCCTTGTCAAACTGAGTTCAAGAGTGTTGTATGCCAGAAAGTGACAAGCACAAATACACATCAGGAAAAAAAAAAAGACACTCATCTCAGCACTAAGAGAAATCAGAACTGCACAAACCTTAAAGTTATTTAGCATTAATTACCAAAGCATACTTGCTACATATTCCAGATGCTTAACATCTTGGCTTTGACAATTACAAAGTGTACTCTAACACTGATACTGAAATCACAGGGAACACAACAGAAAAAACTTCCATGAATGAAGGACTGGGAATGCTCAGCAAGCCAGACAGTAATTTAAAACTCATCCAGCCACTCTCCTTTGAAAGCAGAAACACTATTACCAATATCTTTCTAAAGAGGGATAATTAGGTAATTAAGAGATGTCTATGAACCTTTAACTCATTTATCAAGCTGATAATTTGGGGGCAAGAACACCTGATGGACACCCTGGGGCGATGCAGGCTAAATGGCAGATAAGGAATTCATGGGAGACTTAAGCAGCTCTAACACATTTTGTTAAACTCACCCACTTGGGAAAGCACCATGGCATGTCCAGAACTCCTGGATGGCAGCCACACTGTAATGCCCCTTCTCACCACACCAACTCTCAAACTGATTAATATTACTGAGTTTTCAGACACTAATGCTAGCTTGAAGAAAGAAACTGCAGAAATAGAGCTTGGCAGAACATAAAAATGACACAAATAAATATTTACCAAGGCATGGGAAGGACCACAAACAAACTATATAGTTACATCAGTCTGTACATGAATACTACTATTTAAAAATCCCTTTCTTAGGCCATCTCAGCAAGAGTATTACAACAGGAAAAAATAGTGTAAAGGTGTACAAATGGATTTCTTCCCAGGAGAACTCTGCCTCTAAATGGCTCCTGCTCAGGGTAACCTGTAGATAAGCTGTGACTGCATTAGTTTCAAGAGCCAAATAAGAAGTGAACTCACTACATGCATCACAAACACAGTTTTAAAGGCTTAACTTTAGCCTATGCATAGTTTCATGCCAGCCACCCAGAGGAGGCAGCTTTGGAAGATTCTGTCACATTCTGCCATTCTGTGAAAGCACCTGAAAACCAGACAGTGTAACTAAACCAGTCACAAGCAGAACAGAAACTAAGAAAACCACCCCAAAATTCTCTGTACCTCAGACTTCCCAAATAGTCTTGTTTAAAACCAGGCTATAATAAAATTTGCACCATGGTTAAAAACTGTACAAAAACACAGATAACTGAGTAAAAGTAATTTTTTTGTGATGTAAAATTGCAACAGAATCCAAACAGCTGAAGTGTTGAATCAGGAAACTGAAAAAAAAACAAATCAGAACTTCACACAGAGATCCTTAACAGAAATGAAATTCAAATGGGAAAATCTTGTAACAGCTACAAAATTCTTAAGGCAGATCCTCAGCAGTTTAAACCACTGCACTGCATCATTAAAGTAAGGGACAAAGCTACTTCTCATTATACATGTAAAACCAGAGCACAACAGCTGCAGGTGGATTTATACAATGCATCAAAGCAGAATTCACTCAGTTCTGGCAAGTTAAGGTGCCCCTAAGCCAGTGTTTCTGTTTCAATATACAAGACAACCAGATCAAGCTGTATCAAACAAAACCAAGTGGAAGCCAAATCAAGTAGTGTGTACTGAAGTCACCCTCGTTCTGTTACTGTTAGATACTTCATACCAAAACTCTGTGACAGCATTTTCCTGGTTAACCAAAATTAAATTTTCCTTCCATCTCTTATTTTTTTGATAAATAAAACCTCACAACTGTTCATACAGCTCATTGCAGATGATCTTGCATCAGGATGACAACAGCATCAGCCAAATCAAATACACATATGGCTCTAAAATGTGCTCTCTCATCTATGGAAGTGTTTTGGTAAACAAGATCCAGCAGCTGATGTAGGTGCATCTGCATCAATGTGTTCAACAGCTCCGTTTTGTTGTCAGCCCCACCCCTACAGATGGCAATGAGTAACCCTGATATATTACAGCACAGGCATTTGCAAGGCACATATTAAAATGTAGTAATATAAATTGATGATAAAATATTAATAATTTTTTTTAGTACATTCAAGAATATTTTCTGGATTAAAAAGGAAAGCAAACCAGCATAAACTTGTACTTCATAGGTGCAAAAACCAAGGTTGTTCCAAGATTAACTGTGAGCAGGAACCAAACAGAACAGTAACATCCACATCCTGGAGGGCTACTGGTAGACTTACTCTTGAAAAATGTAATGCTGTTTGAACCTTCAGAAAACACATTTTGTAGAGAGGTTAGATGTGTGGTTAGAGCTTCCATTGCTTCGTTACCTCCACTCAGACACCTGAGCAGCATCTTATATGTAAAAGCGCAGACACAGCATTATTAAAAAACTCTTCATGGAGCCCAATATTCTTTTACAGATAAGCATTCAGCAGAGGTTTATCAGACAGGTCACACCAAGAAGTTTACAGAGCTCTGAAGTTCAAAATAAGATCATTTTGATAGTTACTAATAAATTTCCTCTCTCTCTCTGAAGAGTAGCAGCTGATCTTTTGAACAGAAAATATCTAGAGAATATGATTTCCTCTTCTAGGAAACATTATACTATTGGTGTTGTTTCAGTTAAGGACTAATAGAACATTGTAAATGAAGTTGACCACTGGACAGAAAAAAAAAAGAAACAGCTTAAAGCTCAAATTACCTTAACAAAATAGGTCATGAGTGAATTTAGACCAAGAAATACTATCCACTTCTCTAGAAAAATATTATCTTAAAATCTAAAGCACTGAATAAGACAATCATAAAACCAATGTCTGTTCAGAGGATGAATAGGTGTTTTTTTAAAACATAAATTGGCAAAACTTGGAATTTAATAGCAAGAGATGAATATGAGACAGCAATAACGTGTATTCCCAGTAAGACTATTCTTATTAAAACTTGCTTGAAGATATGAGTAATAAAATTTTTAAAGAAATCTATAGAAGAGGAAATTGTACTTCAGACTTTATTAAACTCTGTTAATGATTTTTCACTCAAAGCTTCTCTTGCAACAATTGTCTTCAGATTACATAGCTCTTCAAATGCACCAATTAGTAATCTGAGAGTACCTAGCTACTTTTAGGGTTCTAAAGAACTGTAAGGATGTATGAGACACTGCTGCTCTACAAACTTCTCTGAAGGCTCTCAGCATGGATTAAGTAGTTGTTTTCCAAATTTTTGTAATCCTCACAGGCACATATTAGTGAAAGCTTGTATTTTTATATAATAGTAGCTGCTAAAGACATGCTGATTATATTATATTACTCTTCACGTGAGCTATGTTCTTCAGATGACAGGTTTTGTATTTGGCAATAATTTTGCATTAAATCTGTGCTTTTATACCATGATGAAGTTTCACAGATGCCAAGCACAGTTGCATTCACTGGGTTAACATCTATGACATTCAAACTGTCCTTAACAGTCATAAGAGCACCATAGGAATGGCAGATTCATTTTCTTTATAGCAGGGCTACTGTGTTGAAAGAGCATGTGCTTATAAATAGCAGTTGTTACTGAACTCTGCTTTAAAATAGGCTTCTGCTTACCATTAATGAGAGATGCTCAACTGCAGCTTAACTGCTGATCAGTATTCAGGGAAACAAGAGGCAGAAGCACTGCTAAGGTGAACTCTTCCCTTGATTTGACAAATGAGATTACAACAGTTTATGACAAATGGATATATGAAACCATTCTGAACCATCAACATTCTGCAGGAGGCCCTGAAGTGCCAGGATGTATCAATTCAATGATCACTAAGGCACTTACTTGAACTCATTTGCCCAAGACATGAATTCAGGTACACGAAGTTTAGGAAAATAGAAGTTGAGTAGATTAAAAGTTTCTCAGTTACTTCCTTGTGACAGTGAGTCATTTCCACACAATATTCAAGACTACTGGGTGTACACACATTGCATCAGTTCCTCCATAGTTCTTGTCAGAGAACTTCTCACCTCCCGTCAGTCAGATGAGGATGTGCAAGATCAATGAAAAACACACAGAAAACATGGCAGAGCTGGATTTTGAGACAAACTACTTCATTATTACATCTTATTGAAAATATCTTCTCTGCAGAGGAAATGCTATCCCAGTTCCAAAATTCTACCACAGGAATCCATGACATATGTCTGTATTGCTGCAGAGTAAAGCCTGGGGTAGCTGTGTGTGCTATACAGGCAAGGAAGGAAGAGGGGTGGGGAAAAAAAAAAACCATGCAAGGGTTGATTATTGACTCATTTCTGTTGTAGTGGAAGCACAGGGAGTTGGAACAGATTCCTTGAAGTACAGCATACCCTGAAAACCAGGAGCTGTGTGTGTCAGTCTTTACAATCTGTAAGTTAAAGTTGGAAGCCACATCACTGTGACAGAGGTAGGCTTATAATGAAGCTTTAGAATGAAGAGTTCTGTGCCAAAGTTTGAGGTATTGAGAGCACTTCCCCACTCAATTTGCCATTATGGAAGAAAAGCTTGTTTTCCTAGAATATTGTGCATATTTTGAAGGAGTGAAAATACCTGTAAAGGCAGTAACTAAATTACCATTAAGAACTCTTCTGTATTGGGGTACCAAATGCTGTGGGTAGAATATTCAGACTGTGGTGTTGAGATGCTACAGGAAGTTCAGTAATATGATGCCATGTTATCCTTTTCCTTCTCAAAGCTTTAGCTGCACATTCAGTTTCCTATATGCTACAGGATTCATTCATCTTGCTCTCCTAGGAAAGAAAGCTTCAGGAAGTCTGGCTGGAAAGGCAGCATGTAGATAGTCCAGGCTCTTTAGGCTACATAATTAATCAGAATAGCTTAATAACTTGGGTTATTCCAAGCACTGTGGCAACAAGTTCTTGCTTTGAAACAGTTATTTTCAGGCTTAGTAGCTGAAGCAATCTGAGGCAATCCAGGGTAGTGACACTGAAGTTTGAGAGGACTCAAAAATGTTGCCAGTTTTCAGTGAAATGGGGATCAGCATTTCTGTAAGATTTCCATCTGTTGGTTTCCTCATGTTGGTTCTATCCCATGGATCTGCTGAGTTACTAGGGCCTCAGGTTTCAAAGTATTTGTAAATTGCTGTAACATACAGCATGACATTTTGCCAGTCTGGACGCTCAGTTCTCACCATTTCATTGATGTCCTGTCACAGAAAACATGGATCACAATCAGGAATAATCACCTGGAGAGTAAGGTGGTCGTGTTTTCACAAATACCTGGGAATGGCAAATCTGTCAAGTTTCCACCAGCTTAAAGCACAGATGAAGAAAGCTGTGTTTTCTTCCACACATCTTTGTGATTCTTACAAAATGTAAATGGCTACGAACACCGTATCTGTGGACACTTGTTCTGTTGACTTAAGACTGAAACCTGCAGTGCTGTGGGTATGAGAGTTGTACTCCACTTAGCAGAGTAGTCAAGACTTTAGTGTTCACATACCCTCCACAGCCTCACAAGTCAATGCAATCTACCCAGGTACTGTGAGTCACAGAATCAAGGCCTAGGTATTAAATGAAGCTAAAGTTAAGAAGTCATTCCAGGGTAAGAGTCAGCATCAATAAATAATTGAATCTCATTTTACAGTAGACATCTGAACTTCAGATTACTTTATACATATTTTTCTTTTAAGCAAAGAGGCAAGGAAGAGGAAAGTTTTCTTTACTATCACTTTGGATACATCCAAGAGACAAAGCAGTCAGTTTATGTCTAAGTTACAGACCAGTTCACATGTACTTCATGGTAACAGTATACCAGATTGTCTGTGGATAAGCAGGGTAAACAAAGCCTGATCTACCCTTTTCAGCACACATAAAAAGGAAAACAGAGTGATGGAGTTTCCAATAATTTTTGGTTTTGCTTACTGTAGAGGTGTCTTTTGTAAGCTTTTGGGGTCCAGAAACCTCCCGAACTCAAAAAAGAGAATTAGGGCATGGTCTTAAGTTGTGCCAGGGGAAATTTAGGTTAGATATTAGAAAGAATTTCTTTACAGAGAGAGTGATCCGACACTGGAATGGGCTGCCCAGGGAAGTAGTGGATTCTCCGTCCCTGGAGTTATTTAAAAAGAGACTGGATGTGGCACTCAGTGCCATGGTCTAGCAACCGCAACGGTGGTTCAAGGGTTGGACTCGATGATCTCTGAGGTCCCTTCCAACCCAGCCAATTCTATGATTTTCCTTTTTTAAAATTTTTCTACATGTACGTGGCCAAACATGTTGTTATTCAGGGAATAAACAACTTCCCAAAATGTTCACAAACATACACATTACACACACTGTAAGTATGTTAGTAGATAATAAATCCTTAGAGGGATAAAATTTGCACTGAGATTTAATTCAGTTTGATTTGCCTTCTTAGAGTATCAGCAATTCAGTACAAGACGACAGCCAGTCAGCAACCATTAAGACTAAAGCTGCATTATTTAAGAATTATTGCAGTTACTTTCCACAATCTGCTTCTCATATCAGAAGAAACTTCCATGTTTCAAATCACAGCCAAAGTACTAAAGCCCAACAGTTGCAGTGCTATTGTCAGCAAATACAATGCAGGGGACAAAGGCTCTGATAAGGATCAGGCAAAGTGTTATTTTTAAAATTGTCTTTGTTGTATTATTAGTTGCTAACTGTGGCATGTCTGTTAGAATTTAGGTTACAAAAGTATAGGATAAGTTACAATTTCTGATAGTGGCAATGTTAGCTGAATTTCTGTGATTCTGTGATCCTTTCAGTTCCATGCCTTCAATAATCTTTTTCTAGTAATTGTATAGTAAACACTATGCAACTGAAAATTTTTTAATCTAATTTTGCATAAGAAAGCTTATTATAACCAATAATTGAGAAAAACCTTTCAACCATTTCTAATGATAGCCAATTAAAAGTCTCAACTTCAGAATTAAAAACTTGATTCACATTACCCTAAGCAAAAGAACAAATCAAATAGCTTGATTTGTACTCCTAAAAATCAAAAAACCTCAAATAATTATAAAGTAGGTCAGAGAAAAAAAACAATAAAATAACTTCAAGATTTTATCACTTAACTATTTCCCCAATTATTCTGAAGCAATTCCAAAACCTGTATTATGATTTCTGATGATACTGAGAGCATTACAGATAGTAATGCTTCTACAGGCTGGGAGTTTACCTGCTACAGGTTATCATGCTGTTGCCTTTGCTGCAGCAGTTGTACAAGTCTACCTCAGTCACTATTTAATGCAAACAGTAATTATAATTTAATGTAAGCATGTTGATGACTGTGGGTTTATTAAAGCCACTGAGGTAGGGAGTATGAGTTCTTCTCCAGTCAAGTATGACATGGGCAATAACATATAGCTGAGCTCACCTACTGCTATTTTTAAGCATAAAGCATCAAAATCTTTCCAAAGTACAAAATAGAATAATTTCATTTTTTATAAATGGCACATGGCTCATTCAGTATGCATCTAAAACTTACCAGAGTAGATTTGATACCAACACTTTCAGCTGCCTGAAAAGCCAAAGTGAAATTTCTTCTCTGTATGAGATTAAAAAAAAACCCATTAGAATCCAAGGACATACAACTTCAAACATAAGTGTTAAGAATGTTCATAGCAATGCTGCAACTTTTGCTCATTTATAACCTGACCAAAGTAATTTAAAAACAGCCACAGGAATGAACACATCCTAACATAACCCAGAAATTCATGGAAAATTTTGATTAAGTCCTCATTCAGAAAATAATGCTGAAAAATCATTGTCAGTGAAGAATGATTAAGTTATAAAAAGCTAAAAGAATAATTCATTCTTTAAAAAGCATAAATAAAAAAGTATTCATGTGCTAATATTCTTTTTTTTTTTAGGCATTATAATTAATAATACATGTCCAGACAAGATAGCTGTAGGCACTAAGTATAGTGCACAGACATACAGACTGCTCTGCACTCTTGACAATTCCTGGTTTACCTTTATTTGATAAATCACTTGAGAAGAGAGCATAGTCACTAATAAGCATAAGAAAGCAGGATGAAACATCCTTGTGATATTCCAAGGAATGAACAAAACATGTCAAGATACAAATTAGGTGAATTTAAAATGTTTTGCTCCTTGCTTCCAAACCTGAAGTGAAAACATTTGCCAGCTGTTTCAGTCAAATGCCTCAGACTTAAATTTATGATTTTTTTTTTTTTTAAATCTTTTCCAAAGTTCTGTTTAACCCAACAATCTCATTATAAATAATAAGAATAGTAGCAAGGTACTTGAAATGAGGTGTTTCAATTATGATTCCAAGTGATTTTGTTTTTAGAACTCAAAGTTGTGCTTCTTTATTAAGCCACATTTATTATATCATCTCGCAGTCCCAGGAATGGGAATTTTTGTGTCATACCTTGTCCTGGCTGTTTAGTTCCTGATAGGGAATATGGGCTGGGAGGTAAGTATGGAGGACTGCACAGAAAGCCAAGCCATCATTCCAGCTACTGCTGAAGTTTGTTATGTCGATATTCTTGAAAGGAAAAAAAAATATAAATTAATATTAAAATCATAATCAAACAAGTATTAGTTCTACAAATTCACCAATACTTGCAGGGGTTTTTTGTGGTTGTTTTTTAAAAAATACCTTTAAAGAAATCAGCAGGGAAAACAAACAGCCTATTACTAAAGTTTTGTGGTAAAAATCAAAAACCCACTGGTGCAGAGAACAAAGAAAATCAAGTATTAAGTCAGTCAGTTATTTTGTT
This sequence comes from Calypte anna, assembly GCF_003957555.1. Taxonomy (NCBI): domain Eukaryota; kingdom Metazoa; phylum Chordata; class Aves; order Apodiformes; family Trochilidae; genus Calypte; species Calypte anna. The sequence continues at coordinate 9,308,890 of NC_044261.1, forward strand.
CCTTATTTCCAGGTAATATTAAGCTTCCCTCCCACACACCACATTTAAAAAAAAAAAAAAAAAAGGTGCTAGCTCTATGTGCTAAAAGGTACAAAAATCTGTGCTAGAGAGGGTAATAGAATAGTTCTGGTACAAATGTACACACCAAGATAGAAAAGCAAATGTGTTAAGAGGTGTATGCCTAAAATCTCTGAAACAGACCAGGTGGTAATATCTCTCCTAAAGCAAGATTTTACTTTTCTGCTTCTACTGCATTAATATGCAGACAAAATTTCTAACTCATGAGAAGTATTTTCTCTTCTCTAAATAAAACATTTCTATATAGAAACATATGTGGACAAGACCACAAACAAAAATTAGGTTTTGGTTGGAAATAAAGATGTTCCAACAGATTTAACATTGACAGTGGCAGAGAGTAATTTTCTTTTTTTTTTTTATTGGAACTGGACTTGAAAAAGGGAATCTTGTATTCTTGATCTTTTGGTTCCAGTAGCAAACTCAGTGGCACTAGTAAATGCATCTCCTGAAATCTAGTGTTATAAAAAGAGTCAGCTCTGTTCAAAAGAGCTACGACAAAGATGCTTTGGTGACTTTTTAAATTACTGTACACTTGACTGTTGTCAGTTAAACAATGGTATAAGTGGAGAGCAATAAACTTTGATTAAGAAACAACCAGCAACATCAGTTCACTGTTTATCTTTTAGACCTTCATGGAGAAATAAATATGGTTTAATATTCACTTCACTGGGCTTAAGCAGGAGCTAACAAGCTCCCCCACATAAAGACTTAAACGTAGCAGGAACTATAACCTGCAGTCACTGAGCTGCTGAAACCTAAACACACAAGTCAAATTTTCACTTGTTGGCAATGTGATGATCTGCACCTGTCTCTCACAAGAGGCTAAAACTTGCCCTTCCAAATGCAGAAAACCCCACCCAGAGCGAGAGCTGCTGAGCCAGGCAGGCTGGGAACCCCGGCAGCCACACCAACACATGGCATTAGGAATCACACAACTGCAATCCCAAACAAACAGCAAAAAGAGGGAAAAAACCCCCACAAAACCGAAGGCAATTTCTAGAAGAATGTGAGGGAAATCTCCGTTTCCTGCTCAGCTTTAGCACTTTTCATACCAGGTCCCCTAAAGGCAGGTTGAGGCTGTGGTGATGTCAGTGTACGTGCTGGGGCTCACAATGGCCCAGGGCTGCTCCGAAGGAAACTGCATTGTTGGAGACCCCCAGGCTGTGGGAACGCTGCTCACACGGCTTCCTCCAGCCATGGGGGTGGGAAAAGGGAAAAGCAAAGGAAAAAAAAAAAAAAAAAGCACAGCTCTCCCTTTTTTTCTCTCCTCAAGACAGACAGGAAATTGCATTTAAATTAATGCCTGTTAAAACTTTTTCAATGTTAATTAAATTAGGGAAAGACAAAGTAGAGGAGTTTAAGGGAAAAAAGGAAAAAATCAGAGAAGACAATAAATTCCTACTTGTGTCTGTTTGCAAAGTTACTTTTTTAAGTTTCTTCCCCCTGCCCTGTAGCCAGTCGGGCATCAAATGACATCTATATCCATAGATGTGGCTTTTTCTTGTCACAGTCACCTGTGGCAAGCCAGTCCTACAAATCAAATGTGAATGACCATGTTCCCCTTGTTACAGTCTGCTGAGGGAGAAAAACAGTCTTGGTTTTCACCCTTTCCCTTCTTCCCCAGGATGGCCAAGTGATCTGGGAGGGGGAGGAAGATGTACTGTCACATTTATCAGCACAGATCTCCTCAGCCATGCATGAAGCCAAAGTATTAAAAAAATTATACTAGGTAAAACTACTGAAGAACTCAACCAAATTTTAAACTCTCAGGACTGTAAGGATAGATATGACATTCTCTGTTAAAGTAAGGAAGATTGTGGAAGCACCACTGCAGCTGATTAACAGTTTCTAACCCATCACTTTCCAACCAGTGACTTAATGGTTGCCAGAGTCTGAACAAGTACCTGTTGAAGGGATGTAATTGCAGAATATACTCTATTTAACACAGACAGTCACAGTGCAAATAAAATAAAGCTTAATACTACCTTGCCTCACAGTGCTTACAATATTTTTTCTCTCCCAGGTTGCTCCACACATTTCAGAGGAAGCACAGCAATATCTATTTGAAAATTAAAGCATTTGAGCCTGAACATCAGCATCACTGAAGCACAGATGAAATCTCAGTACTGAAACAGGGATAGGAAAGCTATTCAGCCTTCAAAGCAAGAACAGGAACTTCTACTGGAAATGATAGGGCAGAGAAAAATGAGAAGCAAACAATGCAATCCTGTTAAAGCAATGAGCTGCAATAGTGATTTTTGCAACAGTCAGGATGGACACCAACAGGCAAGAATGCATTCATCAAACTTAGGAAACAGGGCGCTGCAGTGATGTGTATGAGATCAGTTGAGCCTGTCCATGAGGTCTGACTCCATGGATGAAGAAGGAAGACGTGTGCTCAGAATATATGAAGAAAGAAGTTGCAAGGTTTCAGAAGTCTGGCTGCACTAGAAAACAGACCTCCAGAACAAGTAGGGCTGAAGACAGAACTCCCCAAATGATCTAAAACCAGGAGTATTCGCCTTCAAAATCTAAAGACATTTTCTGCTGTTTTCTAAGTCTATTCCCTTAGCCCAACATATGAGGAAAGAAAACAGGAAGGTTTGCTGAAAATAGTTAATGAAATTAAATCAAGAGAAAGTCATCCTTCCTTAACTATTTTAGTTGTATAACTAAACATTTCACTTAAAGTATTAGTAGCATCCGCAGAATGCTGAGTTTTGAATATAAACACTGGAAAAATGGCCACCTAAAAACATTCAAGTTTGGTTGGTCCTGAAAAGGGACGCTCTTTTTTTCTAAATCTTCCTGTAGGGTCCAGCTTTTATTCTTAAGACAACAAGCAGAAAACAAACCCATCATCCAAGAATTTTAATGTATCCAGAGAAGCTGAATTAAATACAACGGAAGGAAACAATTAAAAGGAACTGGTCTCTGTTTCCAATTGCCCTGAGCATTATGAATTATTATTATTACCTCTCAGACTAAAAAAGTATGATATTGGTCAGACACTAAAAAACAAATCCAGAAACTGGACAGATTGTCATTTAAAAGGAAAATTTAATTTTTTGTGTAGGGCTTGGAGCACATAACTGGCACATTTAAAGACAGCACAATTTTATTTCCTAAATGCTTTTAACTACTTGTGGTTTTTTGAAAAAGCTTGGTCAGTATAATGAAATCAATCTTGCATTAAGCTCTTATTTCTCAAAGAATTGATGGTAAACAGAACATCACCCTAAAATCTCTGACATAATTTCTTCTTTGTTACTGCTTCTATTAAGTAATTGGCTCTATTAAGACAATTCTGCTGGAATCTAATCTGGACTTTCTCTTCAAGCCATTTCAGACCACAGAACATGAAAGCAACTGAAGGACATACTTTCAGATAAATTGTCAAATTAGGAATAAACCTTTCCAGAGATAGTTGAACAAGGAGATTTATCAGACCTTGTCTCTTAGCATTAATTATTAATTTTTTAAAGGTAATTCTAACAAAAGTAGTTAAGCAACAGGATGTTGACATAAAATAATTGGTGGAAAATACTTTCCAGACAGGAATAAAAAACAGTTAAAAGTTTGTATGGTTTTTCTAGAGACAGAGCATAGGAATATAACATTTTACATAATCTAATAGACCAAATTCTATAGTTCCTTCTACCCACTGGATCCAGAACAAAAAAAACATTTCAAGCATGACTGAAGCTCCTGCAGAGTAGGAGCAGTTGCAACAAAATGAGTATACCCTTGCACTCACATAAGAAAAAAAGAGTAAGAAGATTCTCCCTGAAACAATGTTGAAATGCAATAGGAACAAAACAACCCATCAGTTTAGGCTGAAATACAATAGTGGTTGAAAGTAAGTGAACAGGATTTGAATGTGGACCAGAAGTGCAGCCTCACAGTAAAGGCAAACTGTGCCCTGAGCTGGAGCACTACGAGTACGGCCAGCAGACAGAGGGATGGGATTCTTATATTTTTCTGGGCCCTTGTCAGTCTACACCTGGCATTCTGCATAGAGCTTTGGTCTCCCCAGATCAAAATAGTCACTGAAGAATAGAAACGGGTCCTGCAGAGAGTTACCAAGATGATTAGATAGATGGTTGAAGCCCTTGAGAGATGAAGAAAGGTTGAAGGAATTTAGCTTATTCAGCCTAAAGAAGATTCAGGAGAGATGTAATCAGAGGCTTCCAATGCCTAAAAGGCAGTTACAGAGAAGATGGAGGTACTCTTTTCAGAAGGACACACATGGACAACATGGAACAGGCACAATTCCTTCCCAGGGAAATTGTCTGATAGAAGAGGTCTTCACTATGAAAGAAATACTGGAATAGGTTACCTAGAAAAGGAGTAAACTCTCACTAGAAGCACTCTACATTGGTTAACAGGAGTCTGCATAACATCAGTCTCAGGTTTCTCCCAACTTGTGACTTTTCTAGACTTCACAGTTTTCAAGTGGTTTTAATCAGTGTAGTGCTGATTTTGGATTTGTCTTCTATTGCTTTTTGCAATAATCCTAAACTGAGGGTCTTTCATAATCTGTGAAAATACCTTCTCTTAAAAAGCAAGAAACAGATATTAATAATTATAACCCAGAGATTCAACTTTCTTTCTTCCGTGTTCTCCCCAAAGCTTCCCAGCTAAAAAACCTCACAAACACCAGAAAACTCCAACTATAGAAACCATGCTTTCTAACTTAGAGTTACAAACTAAGAACAAAGTTATTTGAGCTGTTTCTTCAGGGTACATATCCACAGCCATAATCAATTTCCCTGAACTATGTATATTACAATTTGAGCAGAGGAGCATATTGCAGAGCAGTTATTTCTCCACCCCTTGCTCTGCACAAGGCTCAGAGGTTCCCTCATAGTAACTCAGTTTGGCTCACAAATGAGTTGGTACATGGAGAAAATAAAAACATGTGTCTATGTCTGTTTTATTAGTTTATTAAATAAGTGGCTTGAAAAAGCAAAAGCATTAATATGATTTTGCTCTATAATATATTAAACCATTAAAAGAAGACTTGAGTTTTAAGCATATAGACCTTGGCAGGCTTCTTCTCATGGCAGAAGACAATCACTATTAAAAAGCTTTAAAAAGCTTTTAAAGGCACATATTCACATATCCATGACTATCCATGAAAAAAAATTAGAAAGGTAAACTACAAAATAACTGCTATCTGTGCTCCATTGAATCAGGATTAAATGACTCTTGAATCATGGATTAAAGCTGAGGCATCAGTACTTAAAGCAGTAGAAAACAAAGCAAAATTATTTCTGGAATAGACTTAGCAGTGCCAACTACTGCCTCCTTAATCCCAGCTTCTGAAAGGGGAGTAAATGACCTATATAAACCATCAAACCCCTAAAATATTGACTGACAATGTTTTTTTCCATACTAAAGTGAGGTTACTTTATCACTTTTGGGACAAAAAAGAGCCATAAAAGGAGCAGTTGTTCTGAAAAAAAGAATAGCTTCAGACATTAACATCTGAAACACTTGAAGAGATACAGACAGCTTCATAATTTATTCTAAATTCTGCTGTAATTAAGTCTAACAAGATGACATTTCTCTTGTATCAGAACCCAATCCAAACAGGACTGGATTAACAATTTTTGGCTAAAGCATCACAGCTTAAACTAAGAAGTGTTTTGTCAGTCTGACTCCTTTGACAAATCAACCAGGCAGCATCAGGGAAAGCATGAACACCCTGGAATCATGATTTCAACACAGGCTTAATTTAAGCACAAGGTCTTGTCCTCTTTTTAGAAATTAGTAAAATATGATCTAGCTTAATGTTAATAAAGACATGTATATAAAACCAGCTTTTTAAAAAGAAGCAACATGAACCATCTTTTACCTTTAAGTTATTCTACACTCATTACTTGAGTACAAATGAAAGCATTGCTTGATTTCAAGGTGCATTCACCACAGCATTAGGTACACGTATACTCACAGTGCTCAGCAAATTAACTATCTTATTGTTTGTTGCTACCATGCAGATAATAAGTTTGAAATTTTTACAAAGACTTTGATCTGCATAGGAGGTAAAAATTAGGTGGTCTTTCCAGAAAAAGGCAGCACTGCATGAATTAGAGGAGAGGTGCTACAAAGCTAAATTAATGAGCTCTTCCAGTGTATCTACACTTAGGAAGCATGGAAAGATTAAAGAAAGGTTAAAAAAAAATGTAGTCTATTCCTGCTGCTTTCTTGTGGCATTTGATTTTTTGGTGTCAGACTTTTGGAACTGAAAAGAATTATTGCTGTAGGTAAGAATGGGTAAGGATGTGTGGATCCTGTTCATTGGTCCCCTTTTCAAGATGAAACATGCATGCTTGCATCCTTCTTGGGACTTTTATTAGTTGTGTACTCAAAATAAAGTAGTTGTATTGCAGCTAGGGTAAGTGCTCCTTAACAGCTGGATGGGATTAGCTCATGCTTTGAAGATATCTGGAATTTGAGACAGTTTTATGACACTGCACATATTTTAGAGGAGTCAGGAGGATTCTCTTCTTTCTGGAAAATGCAGCACTTGGCAATGTATTCTGAAACAGTATGTCAGATCCTGAGTAAAGCCAACAAATTTCAATTATTTTGTGCCTGTACATCTGAAAACAAAAGGTGGTTTGCTCCATCTTTATCTAAATGCTTGATAAAGCCCAAAACTTAAGACAGCAACCCTCCTCTTTCATGGCTTACAGATCTGTTCAGCCCTAAACATAATTAAACTCAGTAACTGAGTCCAATGCTGTCTAGACTGAACAGGCTCTAAAGGAAAGTTAATACAGAACCTGCCTACTGTTAGTTCTGCAATGACCTTCTGCAGATCACCATTCTCCAAACCTGACACTGAAGGAGACATTCTGCTTCCACACAACATTCAGACAGCACATATGTGAAAAACAAAAATATATATAGAGAAAGCCATACAGTTTTTTACATGAGTAAAATGTTCTCTTATCTTCATTGGCAATTTTAGCCTTATTTAGCCTTATTTTCTTGTAAGAAAAAAAATAGCAGATTTGGAACACAGGTAAACATGGTTTCACAACTACATTTTCAGAAATCTATTCATTTATTCCCTTCCAAATTTGCTTGAATAAATCAAGAAAACTGTATGATGAAGGAATTTATCATAGCTTTTCTCTAACAGGGTTAAGTAGTAACTTGTTTATCATAATGCATTTGCAAAAGAGAAAGGCTTAAGATTCCTTTAAAAATTCTGCTATGTGGAACTATATATTTGTCAGATGTGGAAAGCAGTTTGGCATAATCATCTGTGAATGTGTGTGAAGAGCTTTCTGTAACATCTTCAAATTATAATGGGCTCAAATCAGAACTTCACCATGCTATGAGCTTTGAATTATTTAGCATTCATAAAATTTCAAGCTTCTAAAACACAGATACTAAACACTTTTATTGCAAAGCTTGAAAGTAATTTCCTAGAGGGTATAGGGAAGTTATTATTTTATTTGAACAGAAAAAAATACTAGCTGTAGCAAGTAATTAAGTATTACTGTATTCTCCACAAGAATCATTGGAATAAAAGAAATCTTCTCTGAAACTATACAGACCTTGGTATGCTGTTTTTTGGTTTTGTTTCTTATTTAGTATATTCAACACATGAAACAAAAAGCAGCTCAAGAACTACAGATGGCCTCCAAAGAGAACAACACTCAATCTGCTGCTGCTCATTAATAAGGGTAAGTCAACTACTTCAGACCTTATTTTTAACATTTGAAGCCACTGGCAGCTCACCTGTAACTCTGTACACTTGAAGCAAAATTTTTGAAATGGAAGATTTGTATCTGGCTGCTTGTGCAATTACTATTTATTGGTCTATCTACAAACCAGAAATTCAACTATTTTTCAAAGCAATGCCAGGAGCAAATGTGGCTATGTTAGACACGGGGCTGTAACTCAATGTGCATGGTTCCACCTTCTCTATGGAATGGCAACAGCTGAAACAATTTTCCATAAATATTTTACATATGATTTTCTATAAATACTCATTTATGCATAAACAACTTCAGCTACCAGACATCACCTCCAGGTGAGAAGGAGAAAATGAGACCAAAAAAGTGACTGTTGCTGACAGCTGATGAAGAAGCAAACATATCTTCCCTTGTTGGCAGAGACATCCTTAAAAAATACTGGCTTACAGGGCTGAGTTTTACTTAAATAATGGTAGCTTATTGGATTTGTATTAGAAAGAAGTAGATATGAATAAGACAAAATTATCAAACAATATCAGCTCAGAGAGAGCCAACTGCTGGTCAGTCAGCATGCAGGTAGCTCTAACAAGCATGTGCTGGCTCTTGCCCAGACACTAAGCCAAACAAAAGCAAAGAGGTGGTAAAGAAGGAAAGCAGAAGTTCTAATGATGGGAAATGCTGGGGTTAAAAGGTACCCTGTCAATATTTGTGTGAGAGGGTAACAGGATGAGAGCTAGAGTACCTTAAATAGGACTGAATGAGGAAAGAAGTTCATTATTCTGATGCTTGTTTAATGCTTGTCAGGTTTGAATCCATATAGTTTCCAAATAAATTTAAAACTAGATTTAGAATAAAAAAAATCCTTTTCTGGTATTGATAACATTGTTGGGATACCAGAAAGCTGGATAAGCAGTATTCATAATACAGTGCCAGATATGTTTAAAACATTAGACCACCACTAGCATGGTGTTAAAGCATAACTGAATTTCAGGGGATGTTGAAAATAATCACATTCTCTACAAGAAAGAAATGAAAAATGAGTGTGCCTAAAGCAAAACATTCTTCTCAAAAAACCACCCTAATAAAACCTTAAGGAAGACAACATGAGGATATTGTCTTCCTCTTTCAAAAGAAGGCATGTACTGGCTGCAGAAGCTATATGCTATGGTTTCTTGGTAGCAGAGAACCACATTAGTTCTTGAAGCAAGTACAGTAAGGCTCAAAACCTATTTTTCTACTAGTGTATAAACCTCAAATAAGTATAAGCAGCTCTTGCATGTGCACATAACTATAGTATGAAAAGTTTGGAATGCTTTCTATTACTTTTCCTAACCCGATAAGGAAGTTGCCAAACTCATCTTTCATTTCAAGACAATATGGGAAAATATTTTTGCCTGCAGATTTACAGGATTTATAAAGAAATATAACATCCTGCCTTTTTTCAAATGTGGAGAAGGAGAAAGGCTCTTTCAACAAAAAAAGCTGAACCTCAGAAATAGCACCATTTAGTACTAGACGTGCCACAGGAAGAAGGGGGAGGGCTTATATCACAAGCCTGTCCATTGTGCTGCAGGAGGACTTTTCCTATGGATGGGTGATCATCCTGTTATGTGGCTCTCAACTTCCTCCTGCATTGTGAGGCTCAAGTCATGGAAAGAGTAAAGTTCTTAAACTGAGGATTGTGTTGGGAACTCAAAACACTTTCAATACAAGTTAACCAAACAAATACATCATGGTCAGACTATTAACATCCTGGTTTAGTTTGCTGAAGCCACTATTCTTTTGAAAAAATAATGTAATCAGGAGAACTCTGGATAGTTATCTTGTTAGTTCTTTTGGCTTCTGATAACATTTGGACTAAGTGAAAGAAAGAAGTCTGGAACCACAGTAGTAAGCCAAGTTCAAAATGCAAGACAATGCAAGCTTCAAAAAACAAGCTGTCTGTAAACAGAGACTAAATGTGTGCACACTGAAAGATCTAAACAAAACTACACTAATTACCTATCAAAAATATCTCTGAAATCTGAGAAATGGTAGTCAAACTGCATTTGGGAAACATTAATTTTAACTTTAAGTTGCTACCTTTCAGCTACAGTGCTATATGTAAAAGGCTGTTTTCAAGTGCCTCAGTAAGAGGTCAGCTGTCCCCTTAAGAGGAAAAAAAAGAAAAGGTATTACCAACAGGGAGCAAAGTGACTAAAGAACTATTAATATTAGCTAGGTTAGGACTTGTAGCATGTGTTCCAAGAAGAGAGTACAGTACATACCAATGCCATTGCAATCTATGCAATCAACTGTGGAACAGCCTGGTTTATGGCACTGGCAGATTCTGATGTGTTGCAGCTAGAAATATGCTACGTTTACTGGTTCTACAGTTACCTGATATCCTTCTGTTTTTTTCTGGCACCACTTCAGCAAGGCATTTCTCTTGGATCCTCCATATTCTCTTGCTAGGGCAGACAAGGGATCTTTCCTCTCTTCTCTAGGAACAAGGCAAAAGGACAAGTGTGAGTTTGTGGCTTCTACTTTGCAACAGAAACACATATCATAAAAGATTAAAACAAAGGATGAATTACTGTCACAGTGAAAGTATTAGGGTATAGCACTATTGACTGAAAAAATAGAATACACAGAAATACCTTATTTAGGAGTAATTCTTTCATTAGCAAATCATCCTTCTTTTTCCTTCAATTTAAACATTTTTTTCCTAGGCCTTTCAACCTCAATGATGTTTTCTCTAAGAGTTGAGATAATGAAACTCACAATATGGTAAGTTCTAGCTTGCTACATTAAGCAAAATCAAGTGACTTTATTTTGTATTTATAAAGAGAATAAACTGATGCTATCTCGTTTGCATCTCATGGCTGATTACAAATGTCACCTTGAAACAACAAGTTTGCATTTCAGCAGAACACTATGATTAACAGAACATTTGCCTGTGCTCTGGAATTCTTTAAAAAGGGGGGAATTAACTCTGTTGATCCACCATTTAATATACTGGCACAACAATGATTATTTTTTTTTCTTTTTCAAATAAGAATGCTCAACTACCAATAAAAGCTATCAATTAATTTCACTTAAAGTCTGACAAGCTTTCTCCAGTAATTTTTCACACGATTTCCTCATCCGCCTTTTAAAAAAAGCTCTATGCAGATGTAAATCAAGAGTCTCACAACATCCACAAAGATGATAACTTAAGTTAATCTTTTGGCTCCAAAGAGACATGGAGATTGCATACATTAAGTCTCACATCTTGCCTCTTCTTGACTCTTAGTTCTTTACAACCCCATTTGTGACTAAAAAGAGGGGTGGAATGTGGAAACAAGTAGTACTTTCAGTGGATACTCTGCTGCATATTTACCAGAGGAAGAGCAAGCATTCAGAGAATGTGGATTTCTCCATGCATGTGTGCTACCCACAGACCACCAGAGACCACTCTATCTATCAGCATCTATCACTCAATGCATAAAAGATAACATATGCCAACATACAATGAGATGTTCTAAAGGCACTAATCTTAAGTGTATGTATTGCAATTTGCTCTGCCAGTCTCAACTGAAACACAGAAAGATGTCAGAGCTAGTTAGAAAGAGATAACATTTGAAACATCAATGGAAATACTTGCACAGCAGAACAATAAACAGGCAATAGTGCCTTGTAGCATGAAAAAGAGCAGTGTCTTCAAACTTAACTGCTTATCTCAGAGATTTAACATCACAAGGAAGTTGCTAATTGTGTATTTTAATTATGAAATAAATAATCTGAACAGGTTACTTTATCTAAACTTCATAGGTACCACAGAGACAGAATGATGCTTCAAGAAATTCTGTACTTCAGTTCTTAAATATGTATATGTTTCAGCAAGCCAAACTGGTGTATTTTTTTCCACAGTGATTGAGAAATGGTTTGACACATAAAACTTAAAAGTTAGTATACTAGGTCAACTATATTCCAAGTCTAAGAGCCAACAAAGTTGCAACTAGAACAGAGAACAGTAAGCTTCCAAGTATTTGTTTCAATGAACTACAGCAATAACTGATTATTTTACAACAAGTTTCAGAAAAAGGTAGGGGAACAAAAGAGAAACCTGATCACATAAACTGAAGGCCAGCACTGCCATTCTGAGGAGGTTCCAAACAGAGTGCACACCCACTGTTGCAGATTCCACTGCTAAGTCTTTTTGTAGTGCTTAGCATTGCAGTCAACAGTCAGGTGGCATAGTGATAATGAGAATAATTTTAACTATTTTAACTGCACAATTTTAGGAGGAAACACCATGCTGTTTCCTACATTCTGCAGGCTGCCACCAATGCAATTTTATAGATCACCAGTTCAAAGTTCACACACATGTGTTTTAGTCTCTATTTTTTCTGTATCTACTTGGTCTAAATTTAGGTGCTAAACACACAGTATTAATTGCTACTGGTAGAGCACCCACAGATCTGAACTCAGTTTAATTGCTGCATAGTGAAAGGCCAGCAGCACTGAGGCATGCCTCAGCTGATATCAGGGAAATAATTTTCAACAGCACCCACAGCTGCAAATAACTTCACAGTTCTGTAATGTAATTATTACATATTATGAATGTCTCAGAATATTAAGAGTTTAGTATTTCCACTGTGCAAAACCATTGTCAGGAAGTTCTGTATTAAATGGTCTTCTGCCCTTTTCCCTATCTATGAAGCAGGGCTAAGTATATACTTGGCTTGCATAACATGAAGCTAAAATACTTTGAAGTCCTTTGACTGACAGAACTATAAATTAGAAAAGTTTAAAATATATCACAGATTTATCTTTTTCTCTTTCTAATGAAAGGGGGTTGCCTGACCATTTCTTATTTGGATCTGCATTAGACTTAATCTGTGGAACAAACAGCCCAGGCCCAGTCACTCATGGCTATTTAGAAGACTTGGCAGTGTCTGGAGTTAAGACCTGGTCACACTGCTTTTTGTCTTCAGCTATGACTACAAAATTTAAGGTTTATCATGCAGTCTCCCTGGATCTAAGCCACTCTGAAAGATTTGTTCAACTGGCATAAGCTCATTTCTTGAATTTAGCTTCATGGTACTATGAATTGGTATGATTCCATTATTCAGTGACATGACAGCTTCATTTTTCAGTGTAGCATCAAGGTTTGATATCAACCTCAATCTCCAAAAAGCCTAGCTTCTGGTCTAACCTTTAGAACATACACTCATCTGCAGAAAACACTTCCTAAAACTCTCAAAGACTGCTGTTTTACAGGTAGCAGTAGAATCTGCAGCCTTAGTGCCAACATTGTGCACCAGATATGCAGACAGATACCCATGAAATTAACACTTTTCAGTGCACCACAAAGAAAAAGGGTTTTACCTTATTCGACTTCTGGCTGTAGGAGTGACTGATGCTGTTGGAGAGGATGAGAGTGACAACTGAGGTGAGGTGGTACCCATTGCCATGAGAGATGCTGGAGATGCTCCATCAGGTGCACTAATATCCCGTTTGATTTCTTCACTACTTCTTCGAGACACTAAGAGAGAAAACACCAATGTATTTATCATTAGAAAACAATCTTCCACACCTCTTCAGAAATGTTGCTAGGTAATGTGCAAAAACATTTATATCTATTAAATAATGTACAATGATGCATTTTGTTCCTAAAAAGAACAGTCCTCCTATTTTAAATCATTGACAATGATTCTCTCCACAAACAACAACAGAATTGCTGAATTAGAGGATGATAAGATGCTTCTCTGCCTCACTCACTCAAAAAAAAGAACAACCCAAAAAACCCAAACCTACATGCAAGCAGTAAAAGGGAACAACCATGAACAGTTTCTTTCCCCACATATACCTTGCACATCAAAACTATTCTTTAATGCCAGGAAAGATGACAAAGACATCTCTGTTACACACGATTCATACTCATCCATCTGGTAGGCTAAGTCTCTACATGCACCACTAAGGACACTAGATGAGCAATTAAAAAAATTAAATTTGCTTCAGTTCCACTTGATGCAATAAAAGAGTATTTAACCACTGGACTTCAGTTTCTTTCCTCAAATACTTCAACAGAAAACCTGGGCAGTGAAAAATAAGCTGTTCCAAACATCCAAATAGTGTTTTTTAAAAAGACAAGAGCTTGGTAGTCTGAATATCAAAGCTCTCTCTTGAAAAAGAAAAGCATATCTTTAAGAACATAATATATCTAATCAACTAAAAAGCATAGTATTACCAGAAATAGATTTGGCACTTTCCATAGCAGGTACTCTTGGTAAAGATGCTGGCCTGCTGGTGGAAGATGTTCTCAGCAAGTGTTCTGGACAAAAAAAGAGAACATAATTAGTGAAGGGTCCAGTTAAGTGTAAGATACTCAGGAATGAGTCATGAATATTTTCTACCAGTGCCCAAGTTTGACTGCTATAGTGAGTGCAACTGTATTTTATCTTTATGAAAGAGAAGGCCTAAATTTGCTCATTACCAGTGAAAGGCACTGTAGGTACACCATGACCTTCCTAATCCTTTTCTTCCAAGGCCTCTTACTAATCCACTTGTCTTGGTCTATAAAACCTAAAGAATTGTTAAACCAAAAGACTAAGCAAGGGATCCCCATTTAGCACATGGACAGAAATATTCAATATGCCATTCACAATGTGGGTTGATAAAGCAGAAAGCAGATTCTTTTGTCCTTCGTGATTTATTTCTTTTGTTCTTGTTTCTTGGGTTTATTTTCATTTTATTTACCTCCTCCATGCAGTGGGGTCAAAACGGTGCCTCTACACTTTATAGGGAAAGATTCATCCTGCCTACTGTCAAGGAGTAAAATCAAACTACATAAGAAATTGATTTCATTAATAATTAATAGTTTTCCCAAACTATTTCCTATTATTTAAATCTTCAAGTAAAACCAAAAGGTTTACATCCTCCTATGTAGGAACACTTATGCAGTAATTTGAATACAAGAAACCTATGAAAATGAAGAATGAGGATTAAAAAAGTGAAACACTACTCACTAGCTGAAAATGTGACAGCAGAAAAATACATTGTTACAAAGATACTTAAATATATATATGGCTGTAAATAGGAATTCTCTCTGGCACATTCTCTACTGGAATGCAGTCCTGCTCCTGCATTACAAGACTTTAATGAAAACAGAACCACTATGTAAGGCATACCATTCATTTTCTGTTTAAGCTTATGTCTACCCATGAACTCCATAACAATTAAAGAATTCTTAATTATCTTCTTGGAAAGGCATTTGGATGTTCCCAAAAATATCAAAGTTTCTAAAATTAAAACTCCAGCTGCATTGTACAAATAACCTTAATATGCATTCAAGAAAAGCAAGAAGGAAATCTGGCACATACAGCCTATTATGAAGTGCTACAAAAAAAACCAAACAAAAAACCAACCACCCTTTAGAAAGCATCAGACCTCAAGAATACCAAATTGAGAGGAAATATTCAGCCTGGAGTCATATGGGGATTATCTTGAGAAACATCTACAAAAAAAAAAAACCCAAACCAAACCTAAACCAGGCATAAATCAGAGAGCTACACCCAACACATGATAGCCATTCATTCTCACAGGAAGAGCACATTGTGAGCAGTGTTTTGAGAGACAAAACAAAGTTCACAGGACAGGGAAATATTGGGAAACAGATAAATCAACACTCCATTTAATTCCATTCAATTTTTTCATCTAGCTGCTGAAGATTCAATATTTATTAAGTTTATATTTTGTTATTCACATGCAGTGCAATAACAACCAGCATTCTTGTTTCAAATGGGGGGAAAAAATTCCTAACCACACTATACATAATGTAATACAGAAGTGGGTATTTTTAATATCTGGAAAACAGTTGCAAAACATGGGCCTGAAATAATTTTGTCCTCATTGTCCAAATGATTGCAGTTTATGCACAATTCAAAACCCACCAGAATAATGCTGAATCATGAGGATGCAATCATGAGTTTCTTTATGATATGCCACCATGTGTGATGAAACACAAATAATGAAAATCTGAACCTGAAATACTCTATGATGCTATGAAAATATGATGGTAATAAAAGTAGTAATATTACATAATAATCTCTAGATACTAAATGGTAGAAAAAAAAAAGCCTTGCTAAAAACAAAGTTGAAATGAACTTGGATCAATACCTTGAACAGGGATTTCAGCATAGCTTGGTCTTTTGTCTGTCAGTGCAGCAAGAGGTTTTGAAGCTGAAATTGGTCCACTTATAGAATGCCTCTGAAATGGAGAAATAATTGTGTCAAACATATTCTGAAGATAAAAAACATGGAATTGCAGAAAGAATCCATTTCAGAAATTCAGACAGCATTACTGATTGAAAAGAAATAAAATAAGAAGCTTTAAAATACTTAGTGGAAATAGGTATGCCCCTCCTTACCTGTTGCTTCTGTCAATCTGAGAAGTATATACACACCATGCACTGACATTGTCACATTTACTTCTTTCATCTTAAACCTGATTCTCAAACCAACATTGCCAATGAAGGTTGGGATTTCCCTTGTACTTTCTGTATTACTTTTCACCTTCATTTGTATTTTGTTTGTACAAACCTGTTCTGGTTCAAGTTGATGTGTTTATTTAAACTAATACAACCCCCTATACGTAGCCAAGATTTAGTGTTTGATTTTTGTTATTAACATATGCCTTTACAGCTTTGTGGCTTTTCCTGGAAAGTTAGGATAATAATAATAATAATTTAACTGGGATTCTCTGTGAACAACTGAGGACAGATATTTTTTGTTAGGTATTTGTCAAATATGTAATGAAATACAAACATACTAGGATCAATAGATATTTTCTCAACTACAACCATCACTTCACACTTCAGTAGGTTCAGTAAGTACTTCACACCAGTGCATCTACACATGGCAATTTCAAAACAAGTTCAAAGAAAAAGCAGGACATTCAGTGGTGACCAGTGAATCCAAAACATACTTCAGAGAGTCCTTTAGCTATGATACAGAAAAAGAAGGTACTCGTAAAGTGACAGATACACTTCCTTGTCCTTATATTCCTCACTGTGGCATCTGCTTTGGTCACTCTTAGCAGCATACCAGACCAGCTGAGCTCTGGGCTAACCCAGCAGGGTTGTTTTTGCATTCTGAAGAGCATTCTCTTCATACCTCTCTTCCTAAATTGTTTAGTAGTATTGCTAAGTGCTGTGGTAAATAACAGTTATGTTCCACTGCAGGTTTGGACATGAAACCAGAAAACAGTTTCTTTGTTTGTTTGTCTCAGTTGCAATACTGAATCCAAGAATCTCTCTCGTCATTCATACACCTATTTCTGTAAAGACAACCAAAGCCAACAAAAACTTCTCAACACTAAGCAATTCCTAACACAGTCCAACACAAAAATTAAGTGACACACACATAATTCAGAGAGGGCACATTTGATCCATCTCTATGGGGAGAATCTTTTTTGCAACCCATCCATCTTATCATAATATTAAAATTGTGCCAGTTCCTCATTAGATGCCCATGTAAATATTTCCCCTGTGTCAGAATTCAAAAGCAACTAAGATTAATGTTAATGAGCACTGCAACACCCATTCAGAGGTCAACCCTTCCACCTTTACTCAGGATCTTAATCTGCAGCTGACTTCTCTAAATGGGAGCTGATAAATCAATTCACATAGTGACAACTTATTAAAATTTTGCCTTTCAATTGCAAGAAAGAGCAAAAACCTCAACAAAAATTAGACAAAATTTGCATAAAACAAAGCAGTAGAAAACAAAGTTAACATGAAGATAAAGAAAAGGAAAATATTATGAAAATCAGTTTTGAACCCAAACCCTTCATCTCATGAGCTGAAAATACTCTTTAAATGCAATATGCCTGGGGTCACAAAATCTAGTTGTCTTTTGGATAACTGCTTAAAAGAAAACCATCTATCTTCAAAAACTCAATAGAAGCTGTTTTCAGTTACACACCCTACCCTTTGTTTTTCAGGCAATTCAGTTTCCCACTGATGAATATCCAGCTGTTAATGACTTGGTTCTATACCACAAGTAGAATTCAAAATTCAAGTAATTGTGGCAGATTCAGAAGAGAGCTTGTAAGACAAGACTTTGCTTCATGGATAATTTACAGGTAAATAAAGTGAAATAAGCCTTAGGCTTCATCAAAAGGTCTTCTGTCTGCCAAAGCTCTGGTCTAGCCTTTTAGGACATGAGATTAAGTATGTCTCTTCCTACAAGAGCACAGAAAGAAACTGTAATATGAAGACAGATCAATAGGAACCAAGCATCTGTTAGAGAACTTGTCACTTGTAACTGCTTTAGAAAACTGCTGTCAAGAATGACTGAGCCACAGGAAATAGCAGAAGCTCTCACAGCAAAACCCCCAAAACCAAACAAGAAACATTTAATTGATTCTCTTTGCTCTGAAGCTCTCACTCTGTTTTACGAAATTCATTCTTAAATGAATAAAAGCTGCACTAATCTGAGCACATGAGAACAGTCTCTCTGTTCCAGGTAGTGTTCCTAAAGCACTAGAAGCCCATAGGGATACAGATTCTTCAGCTCACACAGCAAGGATTTATTACCAAACATTATGATGATAAGGAGGAAAAAAAATACAAATCAGGTTTTGGTACTTCTGCTGAATAGTATCTTGAGGGTTACAGGAGGGTAACAGGATAATTAGTGACACTGAAGGAGCAAAACATAGGGCCAGATTCACAATGACCTGTATCTGGTTTGTCCTTGTTGGTTTTTGCAAAAATCTCACTTTATGTGGCTAATAAAATAATAAAGTCAGCAGAGATCCACAAAGCTGAGCATTAGAGCACTGATGATGCAATCTTAGTGTACCTAAGACTCCTGTAGCAGCTGGACAAATGGACAAAGCTGCAGAGGGGACACAGGACAAAATACACAGTACAACCAGCAACTGGCCAAACTCTCAGTACAAAATGAACACAGATAATCAACTCACAATTATGTCATTCCTCTTGGGTCATGTCTGATATCAAAAGCCCAAGCAACACTGCCAAGTATCCCACATTTGTACTGATGATTGCTGACAGATTCTGCACAGATCTCAGTCCACTGCCCAAAGGGGATTACTGCTGTTTCTGTGCCAGGCATAGGACTGACAAACAGCAACTCTAACACTATGGAATGCAGACAAAGTCTTCCTCCCGTACTTCTAAGTAGCACAGGAATAGTAGGGGTTGGAAGTATTTAACAAGAACTTCCAATTTATGCCAAATCTTTTATTTACAACATGGTTCTGAGATAGACTTTTGCTAAAGTGGACACTCTAGTAATTACTTAGTTGAGGAAACGTTTTAGCATTATTTCCCCACAAAATCCATCACTCTATTTGTATATTACCACCTGTAGTTTCAAATGCTCTCCTTTAGAAGGAATTAAGTGCAGCCACAAAACACCTACCTGCATAGGGGACACAGCAGCAGCTGGGGGAGTTTTCATGGGACTTGGGCTCAGGGGAGTGCGAGGAATGGTGGCAGCAGCAGGGCTTGGAACTAGCAGAAACACAGAAAGGAAACCATCATGAACATTGCACCATTTTGCAGTGAAACAGGAGAATGGGTGTTACAGCAAACTCTTTCATTGTATTTTACATTACCAGTTTTATTAGATGACATCTTTCAGAATTTCAATTAGTAACGCACTGCAAAATCATTTAAAAGTATGCCTACACACTTGCTCCTCTGTAATTACATTAATTTTGTCTTGAACATATCATCTATGGTAAAAACATAGTTTACTGGGGGTGGACAAGGCTAAGGAGCAGTATACTATTACCCTAGCAGATATAAATGGTGACATTATTAGTGCTGGGATCTTCAGATAATTAAAGAGACAGTAGCAGGCTTCTGAGTTTTTCCCAGTATGGAAAGAAAGATAACTTAAGTCACCTGCTTCTCCTTTATATTTTCCAATCAAAAATGAAATACTATATATAGGTAGAGACAGTCCCTGAAATATTAACATTAAATAAGTAAAATATTTGGAAATGTATGAAAAGAGACAAATACTGAGTTGATTACTGAGCAGCATTAGACACAAACGCAGAGGAAGAAGGTAGATAGCAGCTTAAAATAAAAGATTAAAAAGAAGGAATGATTTATCATTTTACTAAACTAACTCTGGAAAAAAAGGAATCTTTATCCAAAAGCAGATTAAAAACAACTTCTAAATTAACACCAGGAAAGTAAAAATCAGTAAATACCAAAGAAAGAAAAGGGTAGAAATAGAACTATTTACAGAATTGCCAAATAATAGAGATGCTTCTATACCTCTGCTATTTTTTTTAGTTATAAGGACTAAAAATAGATTTGCCATGTACAGTACAGTTAGTCTCTCTGGTAATATAGTCTACTTCCAGCCAAGGTTTTTATATCAGAATTTCATTATTATAAATGAAATTCAAAGCCAAAAGGCCCAGTGAGGGAAATATTTTAATCCATACAAGGTCTCCACATGCAGTCAAAGTTAAACCTCAAGTGTTTTCCATTTCAGGATAATTACTTTGATTCCTTATTCTGCTCATTTAGAGAGGAGGACAATAGTTCTTGTTTCCACAATCAGAGAATTACAGTGAAGTCCACTGTCTTCACACTAAAATCCCTTACATTTTAGAAAATAGTCCCAATGTCTCTTAATAAGTAATACTGGTTGGATCTTATTTTTAAAATTCTTAGAGTCAAACTGCTGATGAAAGTTATTAAAAGAAATAAACTCAATTTTAGCCATTACATTTTAGAGTGCTTCTTTTTTAACATTCAGTCCGCATCTTAATAGTAGGGCTGAAATCAGCTGTACTTCTAGCTATAATTACATGTGTAATATGTGTTTATGTATTTCTAATACATGGGAGCACTGAATCAAAGCATCTAGCATATGAGTCATTGGCAGTGTGACAGTAAAGGAAAGACAAAAAAAGGATAGCTGCACTTAATCACAATGATCAATCTGTTATGCAATCTAGTGTAGGTTGGTTTGTTTCATCCATCACTTATAGGTCATGACAGTACATTCAAAAAACCTTACCTTTAATTAGGTAAGTCATTAGGATGCTTGTGTATAGATAATAATAAAACTACTGACCAAAATCAGTAAGCCAATTCTACCTTTAGAAGTGCACCTGTATCCCCAAAGGTTCACTTGTAAGCAGTAACTGAACAACTACAATTCTGGCTGAACGGTGTAAGAAAGATTCATTCATATTAATTAGTTTGGTCATCTTATTTCAGATAAGACACTTCATACTCACCACTCATCCAATCGCAATCATTTTCTATTTTCAGTGTTTCTATTTTCATATATCAACATATGTAAAATCATAACTGTGTACAGCGACTACACTGGTTGAAAATAATTACCTTGGGAGGCACTGTCAAATGACTTGATCAGTGTTTTTACAGTAGGAGTTGGCTCTGAGGACGTGGAGGATCTGCGACTCAAACCCATTCCTTGTCTCAGAGCTGCCAGATCTCTCTCTACAGCATTCATGTAATTGTACACTCGACCACGTTCCTCTTCCTGCCTGAAATCAATATGCACCTTATTTAGGCATTTAAAAACCATTTTAACATGCAAAGTGTTAAAAAAACCAACAACCATCAACACAAATTTGAAGCCAAATTAAAATCCACAGTCCAAAGTGGTTACATTAGCCTGGTTTTCTTTCCATTATAATTTAGAAACAGATTATTGTAAATTCTTAGTATTTGTTAGCAAGAAAACTTAAGCACCAGAGAAAAAGGCTATCAAAATCAATCCTTGCAGGCATTACATATACTGTATACAGAAACAAATATTTTTCTTACAAATTCACCTACTTCAACCACTAAAAGCCTGCACAAAGCAGTTTGTTGAAATACAGATCCTCACAGTGAGAGAATTTATGAATGTCCAGAGTCTCAGTAAGACTTAAGATACTGGACTTCCAAAGTTGCACACTCCTGAAAGAGACAGCATCTGTTGGTTTTTGCATACTTGCGTGACTTTATTTCCTCCAACTCTTTAGTGAGCTTCTCATTTTTCTCCTGAGCCTCATGTAATCTACGCTTCAGGTCTCCTATCTCTTCCTGGGCCTCAGATTTGATATCATTTGCTATAACCACTGCAGTCTGTAGATCAGCCTGGAACTGCCTCCATTCTGCTGACTCCTCCTGTAAGCAAATAAAACTTTAAAATGAAAGAAGCAGCAAGAGTTATGAAGTTAAAAATAAAAGCTATCCTATTAATAGTTTCCCTGTGCTGCCAGTGGAAAAAATTTACAGAAATGACAAAGACACTAATCTCTGGCATCAGGTATAACCTAACTTACAAATTAAGCTAAAGATGCTTTGCTGTAAATAACTGGACTTTCAGGGTTATGAATTTATTTTCTGGAAACAAAGAATATGTTTAGAGAAGAGGGGGAAAATAATATTAAGCTATACACGAAAGACAGACATTTTCTTCCAAGCCTTATCTCTGCAGCAATGAGAATTTTTCAGGAGTTAATTCTTTCATGTCTGTAGGGTAACTATTCCCATATGATGCCTGAAATAATTATTTGAATGGTGTCACAACTAATCATACTACCTTTTCACAATTTCACATGCAGGTCTTACATTTTCCAGTTTATTGAGTTTTAACCTACCCGGAGTCTCCTGTGAAGATTCTTTATCTCTCTTTCCATGTCATGCTTTTGGTCCTGAAGTTTTTTAACCGTATCTGGAAAGAAAGTCACATTCTCTGTGAGATTTTAGTCAAGGATCTATTTATGTTAGAAAGAGTAACTGAAAAAAATTTTAAGAAAATTACTCAGATAATACATTTTTATAACCAAAGCCACCTGGAGAAAAATAGCATGAGCTGAAATAATTTGACAGAAAGTGTCAATAGCTACATCTCTATGACTGGTGAAGGGAAACAGCCTCAATTCTTACAAAAATCCCAGTCTCTTCTTAATTCTCCACAATATTAAAATGACAAAGCAACAACAAAGAGCAAATGAACAAAGTAGGTAATTTAACATACAGGGAGCCTAAAAACATGGATGTCATTTTCCCTCCTCAGATGTAAGTTACATGAAGTTACATGAAGTCTTGATTCACAATTTACACTGTGCCACAAAGAAGCTGGCATCACACTCACAGTCACCCCTTTAACTGGGATAAAATTCTACTGAGGCACTCAAGAATCTTACATTCTTGTCTATTAAGCCACTATTTGAAGTTGAAACAAGCTATATTTACAGCAAATGGGCAAATCATCCATGAGATCATGTTATGAATGAGATGGTCCCCTAAATCTGTCAGCAGCTATACAAAAGAGCATGCAGCTTGATCACTACCAGCTCCCAGAAGGCGTCTGACAGACTGGCTACTGCAATTATTATTCATATGCTACTATATTCACTACACAAGGACAAGGTAATTGCTTACTCCATTCTTATAAATAAGCAACTCATGAGGAATAACAACAAAGCATAAATTTCTTATTAGAGTATCACTTCACTGATCCTTGTTTTTTAGAATGTTTTATTTCTATAGCTTCATGAGGCTATTTCCAAACTGTAAAAACAATGGGGCAACTGACTGAATGTATTCTTTTTTTTCAGCTATTATTCCAAGATCTACTGGAAGTAAGTATCTTTCCTGTATATTTGGGATGCTACTTCCACAAAAAGACTGAAGTTACTTAAGAAATTCAGGCTGTTCAAAATAAAATCTTGGAAAAAAAAAAAAAATCAGTAGAATTGCATAATAAATTCTCCAAAGTCAGCCTACACCTTCAGTACTCCTGATCTTTCATCATGTGGCTTTTCTTAACAATAAAAAGAAGGCTATCACAGGCTAAATACAAAACAGTAAACATTTCAAATTAGATGCAACAAGGACTAAGAACAGAGTTCAGCTGATTTAAACTGATCTACACATTAAGGGTCTTCCACTATGATCCAAAGAATATCTCAACTTTTTGATCATAGAATTCCTTTTGTTTTTTTCACCAGTCCCAAGGAAGGAGTCTTTTAATGCCACAGCCAATTTCTTTACAAGAATGATATAAAACTCAGCTGGCCTGACAACATGATAACCTTTCAGGCTTGGAAAGCTTGAACCACTAAAATTAGAAAGATATTTATGTATTTATCTCCTCACAAGACCGCACAGTTTAAGATGCATCCATCTGATCTCTAAGCTTTGAAGATAAACCTGAGTGGGCCACTCAAATCTCATGCTAACATACTTAAGCAAACCCCTCCAATTTTTTAGCTTGTTTCTATATACATAACTTGGTTTGAGCTGAAGTCAGCACTGAGATGCCAAGTTTAGGTAATTCCACACCCTTTTTGCCTTTAAACATATAGTAAAAAAGCCTGCTGCAAATGAGATAACCTTCAACAGTGACAGCAGTCGACATGGCCTAAAGAGCTTCCAGTTCAAAGAAATTTTCTTTTTAAAATAAAATTTGTTCTACTACTAAAAAGAAACTATAGTTCATTTAAAAATAACTACAAATCAGAGGCTATAAATGCATCCACAGTTAAAGCTTGTGTAATGCCATTGTTTTGAGCTTTTGTGAGATATGAAACGCACCATTAAGTTTTAGTATATTTATGCTTTGAAGTAAAACACAATGGTCTGAATATTCTGCAGTTACTATAAACAATACAGAGCACTTCACAGGAGTTGTTAGAAACAGTCCTCTCCCCCAGTGAATCAGAGATTAAAAAAAATTAAAAAAAAAATTTAAAAAAAGAACTAAAACAAGCTACCAAATTGCAACAGAATTTAAAATGTAGTGAGAAATTAAGACAGAGTCAAGTAATTTCACTTTTTACAGCCTGAACTCCATTCTTCACAGTTTGTCACCAATTACAACCTGAAAATCCAAGTCAAAAGAGATTCAGTTGCCTTGTAGTATCTTTCCTTCCTGCATGAGGATAACCTCAACAATTCATCTCTAACACAGCTAAAGTCTTTCCACCTCTACGTGCTGCAGTTTTCAGTGTGGTACAACAGTTATTCCTCTTCTACCATCATCCAGTCTCCTCCTTTCAAGGACCATAACCAAGAAAGAGGTTTGAGATAAAAGGGAAAGTAACTACTGTTTAGGGTAAGTGAAGAACAAGGAGACCATTCTGATGAGTAGTCTGGATAATCTAACATGACAAATGAGCAAGCTGGTTCTGTTTTACTCCAGGATTCAATTATGCCTCAGTGTTACAAAATTATATAGATTCAAATCACAGCTTGACAAGACCTTGCTTTTTAAAAGGTAGAAAAATAAATTAAGGGAAATGCAGACTACAAATGGTAAAGCAAAACATTACCTCTAGGGTTGGAGGTGGGAGGAAGAAAGTAAGCTATCATGAATTTTGTAAGGCTGCCAGAGAAAAGGTATCACTGTATTCTGTAACTCTTACTAATTATAATTAGCAGTTAGAATTTATCATTATGAAATAAAAAAGAGTATCAACATTCAATTGTTTAATTCCAGTAATGTCGGGAAGGAGAGGGGGAGAGAAGGAAAAAGGAAAAAAAGAAGCATGTATTTGGATATGCATAATAATTTCAAAATATGACATTACATTTCCTGATAAGCAAAACTGAACTGAGTAATCACAATGCAGGCAAATCCACAATGAGCATGCTTGCAGTTTTTGTACAAGTTACATTGGTTTGCCTTGTAATAGAACAGCATTTCAATTTTTTAGCATAGAAATGGCTATTCCAGTATAATCAAATGTACCTAGAATAGTGCCAGCATGACAGTTAATGTAAGAATTACAGCTTCTTGATATACAGAATAGACACTGGTTACTATTGTACCAAAGGTCAGGTAATCTGCATATTGGTTTTGTTTCTCATCTCATCACTGTCAGATAACAGATCTCATTTTTTTAAGGGTCCAACACTATCGGGGGAAAAAAAAAAAAAAGGCAGTAACAATTAAAAATCTGATATCCAGTTGACTTCTCCAAAACTATGCTACAAAATACCTAAATTGAGTAATGTAAAAATTTAGTTTCACAACTGCTGTCAAGACCCTTTTCAAAATGAAATGCAGCAGAACTAAAAAACTAGTGCTGTGAGACCCATAAAGAGAACAACTCATTCACTGAACATTAGATCTATCAGCCTTCTTGCTTCCATACCCTTGCTCAATAAATTTACTGACTTATATAGTTATGGACTAAAAGAACTTACATCTTTAGCACAAACACCTTGAGCTAAGAGAACATGCAACTAAGATTTTCAGGTTACACCTGAAATGTCTGACAACTAATGAGACAACTACAAATACCAATTTTCTGCAAATTAGGAGACAAAGTTCTCTGAAAATTATTTCCCCACAAAATCTTACTAATTGCTTGGAAGAATAATAGCTTTCTTTTTTCCCCTTAGTCATCGGAGATGACTAACAGCACAGCTTGGCTGCCTGACTACTGAAGTTTTTTGCAGTCAGAAGTGAAAAGCAGAGGCAAGGCGCCATCTAGTGCAACGCCTGCCCTGGCCCTCACTGCCTCTCCAGACCCTACAGCTGCCTCCATCTCAGCACACCAGGGAGCATATAGAACACACAGCTTATCTTAATGTTTCTTAAGAATTTTTACACACAGTACAGTGTGTTTATAACTCCTCCTCCCACCAGTAAGTTCAGCTACCAATGACTACAGTTCCTGATGTATCATGATGGACATCATGAACACACTCTACATCTTTAATCAATGCCATTTATATCCCACTGGCCCCATCAAACACGTCTCAGTTTCTGCTGGCAGAAATATTAACAGCTAAAATGTAACATTTCAATATTCAGATTACTGTGAAAAATGTTTTGTTCTATGTTCTTTATGCTTCTTTTTGGTGTTTAGAAGGCCCAAAATGAAGGGTACCCTAAGCATCAGTGCTAGAGCATTTCACATCCCTACATTACTATTTAGTGTTGATTAATGATTAAATTGAATGAACACTCACCACCTCACCTATGAAGCATCTCTTCTAACTGTAAAGTCTATCTTTCATGAAATGTTCAAGCAATAATTTTCCATCACTTATCACCTGTCATTTATCAATTTTCTTGCCATCACTTTCATTCATCCAGTAAATCTACCATTAAACAAGTTCTCTCTATAACAGGTGCATTAGATTTCTTCATATTTTAAAATATAAAAGTTCACTACAGAAAACTTTTAAGTATCTTTATTACACTTGGTTACTGAGGCTGCAAAAATATCACTCTTCAAACTAGTGCTTTATAATACCTAAAGCTCTACTAAATTCTCAGTATTTAAAAGCACAGAATTCTGGCTGACAAAATACCAGAACTGACCAAAAGACTGATCAGCATAAAGTACTTTGCTACTTCTCAGGTGTCTTTTTCCATCTCTCATAAATTTTATTAAAATTCTATCTTCTGTAGGTTGTAAGTACCTTCAAGATTTTCTGAGATGCTGTTCTTTGCTGTCACTTTATAGAGGCTACCACCACAAAACTCCTGTACAAGATTTAATTATCAACCCATAACAAACATCATTTTAAAGTGCTCAGAGAAAAATAGTTTATGCCATTTTTGAGGTGCCATCCTTTCTTACTGCCACTAGATGCCACTCTCCTTCCTGTCTATAGCTACAACAACAATGCTTTTCTTCCCTAAAGGATTACACCAGTGCATCAGCTAGTACAGCTAGATTTTCCAATGTCAAGAGCAAAGAGTCACAAAGCCTGTCATATTTTTTGTTGACAATTTCTGCCCAGAATGCTGTTGTCTGTCTGCCTGAATTTTTACCAGTTTAAGTGAAATATCTGACAGCTGTTTTGTAGACCCAAAGCAGAAGCATCTAAAAATTAGACCTGCTTTGTAACTTGGTATCAGTATTTAATATTAGTATTAATAATAAATAACGAATAATATTAATGTTTAATTGACTAAAGTGCTTCTTTCTGTATGAATGAACATCAGTTAATAGAAAAAAAATGCAAGTAAAAAAGCAGTCAGCCTTCTTAAGATCCAAGTAAGAGCCACTGGTCATGTGTGCCTTAGCTTCTGCTCCCAGGTAAATGTCACTCTTTGGTTTTGGAAGAGAAAAAGGAAAAAAATGCAGAATAAAAACCTAAAGCAACTTTGTAAGGAGAAATACTCATTGTCTTTCAAGCTGACAGCCACATGTCTCATGACACAACTCCATTAAATAAACAATTCACCTTGATTAAGACACTACCTTTTCTTGAGAGCAGATCAGTTTAAAATCCCTTCTATGAATATTTCCCTTGTTGTTAAATGCTTTGTTGTTTTTGCTAGCTTGCTTAGTCTTTGTATATCATGGAAGAATACCAGATATTTGAATTCTGTAAGTAGCACAGTGCAAATACAACTTGCCAGGGTACAGTTGCCCAACTTCTTATTTAGATGGAGACTAATTGCAGAATTCCAGCCCGTGGTAGGAATGTCTGAGCAGTTCTTGGAGATCAGAGAGGGAACTAAGGCACAGAGAGCTAGACAAGTATACAGTACACAGAAATTTCATTTTAAGTCATAACCATCTCATGTATGGTGGCAAGAGTCAACCCATGAAGTTTTATTCTAATTTGCTTGAAGTTTTTCAGATGTATTTTTAGATTCACAGAGCAGTTTTTTTGCTTGAACAAATCTACCAGAAAGAGCTACATAATGCATCCCAGTCAGCTCCGACATTTGTAACTTTCAGTGCCTCCACTCACCCATTTCTCCACCAAAAACACCTTTCTTCAGGTGAGAAGAATCATTGATTACAGACACTCTCAAGCTAACTGGTAACTCCTAATATTTGGGCTCTCAAGAGTGCATTCTTAAAAAAAGCAACAAAACACTAAATCAATCATCCAGTCTCCAAAAGGCACAAGAAGCACACTATTATTAAGTCTTTAATTACAAGTTCTTCTCCTCTCCTATGAAAAACAACTTTGAAAACAGCATTATCAGATGTGATATTTATTTTTAGTTCATAGGCTTTCATTCCCACACCAGCTACTACTGAGACTGGAAAAGCAAAGCCAATTTGAATCCCCACCCCCAGTCTAAAAGGGATTCAGACATATGAAAGGCAAGTGAAAATATTTTCAGTATTACAACATTCTATTTCATCTGTCTTTAAGTATCATTTCTATCATAAGAGAAAGTTATAACACTTACTCTCCAAATCAGATATGATGAGATTGTCATGAAGCTTCACAGCACGATGCTGCTCTACTTCATCCTCCAACTCAAAGATAGTTTCCTTCATGTCACTTCTCTCAGTCTCTTTTTCATCTAGTTCTGTCCGAAGTTTTTCTAGAGTCACATTGAGGTCCTCAATTTGTTTCTTGGCTTCTTCTTGGAACACTCTGTATTCATCTTCAACCTGGGAAAGAATCTATCTTAGAATGACTAAATTTAGGTCACACTATTAGTTTCATAACTAACAAACCTACAGTGTATTTCTGCAGCCAGAAAAAATTATGGGACAACAAGCCAAATGTAAGCCTTTAAAAAATGTATTGTTCTAGTGCAACACTTATCCTGAACCAGAGTTAAATTCTCCTATTCCAGCCTGCAGATTGTATTCCCCAGATACTCTAAAAGCAGTCTCCTATATTCAAGTTAAGCAACAATACCACAGAACCAAGGCTGTGATTTTGTGAGCAGCTGATCCAGTGCAACATTTAGCTGCCATGGAAAAAAGGAGGTGGAGGGGAAACTCTTTACCCTTTCTTCCTCTTGCCAAAAACCAGTCTGCTGTCTTCTGTTCTGTGCATCATTTTTTGTGCCTGTTGGACCTGTGAGATGACTCATTTCCTTAACCAAGTAGAAGGATTCATGTTTGTGAGTGAGATGTTAGTGAGTTGAAGTGGTTCACAGAGGAGTCTTACAAGCTACTGAAATGAATTTTAAAAACCCCAAACCAACAGAGAAAGCACCAGGCAGTAGACTTCTCCCTCTTAGGAGCACCAAGGCTATTTTATCCTGCCTCATCAAACTGAAGTGTAAGCAACAAGCTGGGACCACAGGCACAGTAACATTAACCCAACAGCAAAAATTAGGGTGTCAGAAAAACAAGAGAAAAACAAGGTCATGGCTTAGGGTGGGTCAACACATTCAGGCACCAAATTTAATATACAGAATGCCCTGCTTTAAATCATCTGTTTCAGTATTTTTTATTTTAATAGCACTCATCAACTTTAATTATTCAAATTATATTTATTTTTGTCCCAAATTAAGGTTAATTCTAGCTGGCAGGAGACCATGACTAACATGTTGATTTGCAACTAATACATAGTTCAGACATTAAATATGTCAAATTTTCTCATCAGGAAGATATACCTTTGAACACATAGCTGAAGTTATCAAATTTATTATTACTTTTTTATTTAATTATGCTAAATATTTTTACTAGACATATTTACTAGATAAATTAGTTACATTTGAGTCAAAATAGCTGTTCTAGAACTAATGATATGCATTTTGATTCAAAACTAAGTCAACCCAAAAGCTGCTCCTGGCTGCATCATTAGTAAAAAACCTGTATTTGCCCACGTTTAATAATAACTGTTTAAAAGGTTCATTTTTTAACTTTACAGCTAAAATATTTATTCTGTAAGCTACATTTAATTAGATAAAAATATCTATAAAATCCATTATTTCTTGATTGGAGAGAGAAGACACTTTTCTGCTTTCTTTATCATTAGTTTATACTATGTTAACTGAACCAATTTGAATAAGCTGAAACTTCAAAATATTCTCTCAATACCTACAGAGGTGTAGGACAGAGGTCCTACAAGTCACCAACAGCTGGGTTGCCACTTCAAAATTTGACCCCCAGTACTTTCTCAGTGACATCCCTCTTCTACCAGTTTGGTACTAATTTCTTAAAACTCTTGCAGAAGGTATGCAGTTCAAGCACAAAATTCATAACTCATATTAAATATAGCTTGAATTTGGCCCTTGAAATAGGCTGTGGAGTTTAAATATCAGTAATTTGTAAAAAGTAACATGACAGTTAACCTGTGGCTGAATGTATCCATATAATTTGTAAAAAGACCTCCATCATTTTTAACAAATGTTAAGAGAAAGTAATCAATCCTATCACTATGGCCACCCAATTAACCTCAGAATCAATCCTTCGCTTCTAAAAGAACTACAGTGCCCAGCAGTAAGGCACAGGGCACATGGGATGTTAAAATACAAGTTTTTTTAAACACTACCTTAGCAATGGCATCTTGCAGTCGATTGGCATCATTACGGGTGTGTGCCAGCTCCTCTTGCAGACTACTGGCCAGCGTCTCTGCTTTTTCTTTATCCAGCCTGACGCTCTCCAGCAAATCTTGAATATCTGATTTATCTCCTGAGTTGTGTATAGAATACAATTCAGCCACCTTCTGCTTTTCATGCTCTAACTGAGCTTTCAGCCTGTTCATCTCAATCTGGTCACTGGCTACTGTGGCTTTGTACTCCTCCAAGGTAGATGCTATTGCTGTTTTGCTTTTCTGCTCTGACTCAATAATCCGTTCCATGTGGTGATTTCGTTCTTTTAAGGCCCCTATCATTTCTTGGGCCTCCTTGTTGTCTTGTTCTGCCATCTTCAAAGTGTTACTCAAGTGCTGCTGAACACCTAGCAGCTGCTCTCGCTCAAACCGAGCGTTCTCTGCAAGGTCCATGTAACGTTGCTCCAGCTCCATGTAGCGACCACTTTTCATGTCTTCATCAATTACATATGAAATGTGGTGTTCATCTAACAGGGATCGGAAATACTCAATCTGACGGCTGAAGTGCTCTAACTTGTCACTTTGCTGGCACAAAGATTCCATAAGGATTACTTTTTCCTCTCCAAGTCTTTCATTCTCACTGTTTAGCTCTTGTGTTATTTGTTGCAGATCTGCAAGCTCTTGAAGTGTGGCTTGGAGTTCTTCAGCTGTACTGTGCTGATTCTCCTCCATCTGATGTATCCGTTCTGTCAGACATGCTACTGACACTTCACTTGCATTGCCACTGCTCCCCTTCCTAGATCTTTCTATGCTTGGTACACCTTCAGATTCCGAAGATGATGGAGCATCTAAAGCATCATCACTTGATGTCAGTGGTTGATAAACTTCACTGCACTCACTGTCTAAATTATCCATGGAATTACTATGTTGGTTGTCCATCAAAGTGTTTTCATCTTGACTTAACAAGTCTTCCATTGATCCAGGAGCAGAACCTTCCACTGAAGATGTCAGAGTACCACCCCCATCACTGTGGTTGCCAGCTGTAATCTCTGGACTCAAAGACTGATAGCCAAAGAGTTTTTCAGAGTTATCCAGCCTTTGTTCCAAAGAAAAGCCTAATGCATTCAGTCTGTCTTTTAACATTCGATTCTCATTCTTCAGTTGGTTGAGCTCTTCTCGGATGGCAGTGTTTTGTTCCTGCAACTGCAGCAACGTAGACTCTACATCAGTTGGCTGATGGACAATGATGGCCTCTTTTTCCTCAGATTTTTCATCACCTTCCTGTTGATCTTCGTTAAGTCCCAGCTGAGCACGCATATCTCTTAGTTCATTCCTCAGGTGCAGGATTTCCACATCTTTAGTTTTCGCCAATGTCAGGAGATCATTCACCTTTGCTTCCAAGGCAGCTTTGTCACTGATCTGATTGTCTGATTTGGACTTGCTCATCCGGATGTCTGATTCTGGATTGGTGCGGCTACGGGAGCGCTTTGCCAGCACCGCGTCGTTGGGCCCCTGCCCAGCCAGAGGCAGCTTCTTGCTCTGGCTTAAACGAGAACGATCGCGAATTCTTTCTCTAGAAGAGCTTGACTCTTTATTTCCAGAAGAAGTGCCACGCTTAGCTGTGGAACTTGTACCTGTATGTTATTTGAAAGTTAGGAACATTAATTGAAAATCCATTGCCCGTAACAGAAGCCTTGTGTACCTTGTATCAGTAATACATTGGTTGATTTTCAATCACACTGGTAAATTGTATTTCATAAAATACATTTAAACAGTTATACAACCTTAGCCATTAATCACTGAAGTTATATTTTAATTGATTCATGTTTTGCCAATTGCTTTGATTTATGTATTTTGGAAATTATTTAAATGTTAAAGTTTAAAATTTGAAAGTCTCTTTTTTTGTCTTCAACAGCCTCTGATAAACTGTGCAAAAACTGCAGCAGTGCCATTCCTACAAGCTTAAATCTGTTTCTCTTTTCAGTAGATTTCCACGCAAGCTTTTAGGTGATGAACTGCATTTTATGATTCCCCAAAATGAAAGTGAAGTTTTCTTGTATTTTCATCTTATTTCATAAAGACAAGGATAGCTTATTACTACTTTATTTCCAGATGCTTTACAGCTTTGCAAACATTACTCAACTGGAAACAAAGGAATGGAAAGCAAGACACTTCCATCCATACTGATAACACGCTAAACAATTTCTCTTGTCTGAACACTTTCTGAAAGCTCTCTAACTTCATTTCTATACAGCAATTCAAAATGTCCAAAATTCTAGTTGCAACAAGTTATCACATCTTAAAATTTTATTGTTTGTGGCATAAACTTTTTAGACAAACCTGATTCTCTAGATTAATTCTATTATCAACTTTTACTTAGCAGTTGATAATCACTTCTGAAAAAAACTTAGAAGGGAGAACCTTCCAAAAAGGCAATTATATTTCTAAAAAAAAGAATGAAAAGAGCACAGGATGTGTTTGATTTGAGAGTGGCCTTATTAACCACTTCATTAGGCTGCCTGGATCATCAGTTCATAATAGGAAAATAAAAAGCCACCCAACTACCATTTTAAGAATCAATATATCCATTTACCTGCAATAGTTTTAGGTTTATTTTCCAGACTGTTCATGGTCGTCCCTGAAGCTGAAGATGATGTTGATACACAAGTGCTCTTCTTTGCCTTGACACCATTGGTCATTGTCACTCCACCACCACCAGCCATCCCTGCTAAGAGGTCATCGTTACTCTTAGTCTGAAAGAAAGAGAAGCAGCAGCTTTAAGACAGCTGGCTGAGAAGTCAGCATAGCCAACATTTCTTCTGCTAAAGATTCCATCCCTTTAAAAAGTATATTTTTGACTAGTCATGTGTCTGTGCAGGAATGTTGAAAAGCACAAATGCAGTTCACTGAGCAGAGCTAGTAAGTTGAAATTGAACTTCAACTTCTCACATATGACTGACCACAGAAACTAAGTCATCTCTCTCCCAGAAAAAGTAGTTTCAATACCAGGGAGGAAAAAATAAAAATTAAAGTAACACAACACAGTGTAATGCTTCTCAATGTTGACTGAAAGTTTACTTAAGCATAAAGATACAGATAATTCTTAGATAATTAAACAACCAAAACTATGTTAGTATAGTGTCCTTCAATAGAGCATATTCAAGCATTTTCTGGTAGACAAGTTCACAACAAAAAACCCCAACAAAACAATAAAAATCAATCCAACATTAATAAAATACCCTTTCAAGCTGAAAACACTAAGCTACAAACCATTAGAGGGATGAAAAAAGCTTTATCTTTGCCTTGTTTTCACACTTTGCGTTAGGCACTCTCAGAGACAGGATATTTGGTGGACTTTTTGTCTGACATTGTATGATAGATTGTTCCTGAAACTCCTGTTATCCACAAACATTGCTTGGAATGTGCCATGGCAGTAAGCACAAGAGTCTCAAGAACCAGATTCCCAAATAGAGAATACATTTTTCCTAATAAAGCAAAACTCTAGAAAGATGAACTTAAGTCTTATTTGGCAGACCTTATAACTTTTTAGAATTTTTCAAATGGCACATCAAAATATGCTAAGCATTTTTCCTGTTAAAAAGGAAAATTGTTCCTAAGGACAATTAAAAGAAAACAGCTGTGGTAGCAACATTCCTGGAGTAACTATTATTCAGCTGGACAACATAGAATCATAGAATCATAGAATCCTAGGGGTTAGAAGGGACCTCGAAAGATCATCTAGTCCAACCCCCCCTGCCAGAGCAGGGCCACCTAGAGTACATCGTGCAGGAACGTGTCCAAGCGGGTTTTGAATGTCTCCAGTGAAGGAGACTCCACGACCCCCCTGGGCAGCCTGTTCCAGGGCTCTGTCACCCTTACAGTAAAAAAATTTTTTCGAATATTCAACTTGAACCTCCTGTGCTCCAATTTACACCCATTACCCCTTGTCCTATCACTGGTCATCACTGAGAAGAGCCTAACTCCATCTCCCTGACACTCACTCCTTACATATTTGAAAACATTGATGAGGTCACCCCTCAGTCTCCTTTTCTCCAAACTAAAGAGACCCAGCTCCCTCAGCCTTTCCTCATAAGGGAGATGTTCCACTCCCTTAATCATCTTAGTAGCTCTGCGCTGGACTCTTTCAAGCACTTCCCTGTCCTTCTTGAACTGAGGGGCCCAGAACTGGACACAATACTCCAGGTGCGGCCTCACCAATGCAGAATAGAGGGGGAGGAGAACCTCTCTTGACCTACTAACCACACCCTTTCTAATGCACCCCAGGATGCCATTGGCCTTCTTGGCCACAAGGGCACATTGCTGGCTCATGGTCATCCTCTTGTCTACCAGGACCCCCAGGTCTCTTTCACCCACACTGCTCTCCAGCAGGTCAGCCCCCAACCTATACTGGGACATTGTGTTGTTCTTCCCCAAATGCAAAACTCTACACTTCTCCTTGTTGAACTTCATCATGTTTCTCTCTGCCCAACTCTCCAGCCTGTCTAAGTCTCTCTGAATGGCAGCACGGCCTTCCGGTGTGTCAGCCACTCCTCCCAGCCTAGTGTCATCAGCAAACTTGCTGAGGGTACACTCTATACCCTCATCCAAGTCGTTGATGAAGATATTGAACAATATTGAACATATTTGAAGTCTCTACCAGCATCCCACCTAAAAAGCAGTGCTGAGGAATTAACCAGTTGCTTTACATCACGACCCTCAGATTTGGCAGTTTTATAACTTCTAGCTCCCATACATATTTATCTTAAAAACTATATGCCAGACATTACAATTCTATGCATTAAGAATAAAAGTACACTTATTTAATTTAAAATAAAGTTGTATCTCACTCATTCTATACAGTTTCTGTTGGCAAATGCAAATTTTGGAAGTTAGGAACAGTGATCAGAATACTGTGAAAGCACACGGATGGGATCTGTGCCATTTACAAAGAGCAGCTGCAAAACAAAATGGAGCTTGGGATGAGATCTTATTTGTTCTGCATACAGTTGTTAGAAATACAGATAATTTACAGCGAGAAACAGGTGTTTGTAAGGGCAAATTCCTCTAGAACAAGAATGTTTTTATTGAATCATGTAGGAAATTATACAACCTTCTAAAAAGGCTTATAAAAGGCTGGAAGAAAACACACTACTTTGAAGCTCTAGTTCAACGTACATTTCAGCTGGCTTCCTGCTATGAAAAAGCCACTGTTCTATCCAGCTCTCCTCCATGTGCTCACACACTGTGCTGTGTAAACTGAAGCCTTTTCAAAGGGCAACTTCCTCCAAGGAGCCAGATCAGCTCCTTGATCTGCTCTGCTACACAGCCATGCAAAACAGCAGATGCAGAGTAGGTACCAACAGGAGGGCTACAAAGCCCACACTACCTGTGCTGGGGGAAGTGCTGATCACAAACTACTATTGTATGACAATCCTCTGTTAACCTGTAACCTAATCAGATTTCATATGTAAACTAATTTTGTGGGTAGGGGGGGTGCAAGGGAGGAAAACAACCTCGTGAAGCAACTATCACCTAAACCAAAGTATAGTAAAAAGCCACAGAAAAGTGATTTTATATTTTGCTACTGATTCTGCCATCAGTCAGCAAATACGACAGCATAAATGGACTGTTACCTGTCAGCATTTCTACACTGTTGAAAGAGTGGGGAAATTAATCTAGACACTTACAGTACAAGTACCTGTTATCAAGCCAAATAGGTCAAGACATGACTCAGCTTGGAAAAAAAAATAGGCTAAGTAAAATACACTATTTCTAACATTAGTCATCTCCAGTCCTTACTGAACAAAGGAATTTAACACAGCCATTCTTCCAACTTACCCGTAAACTTTCTAGTCTAGTTTGGAAGGCACTGCCTCCTCTGCAGCCAATTAGAGAACAGTTTCTCAAAACTGTAACACTATACTCTTGGAAAAATTACAAACCAGCAGCTCTCTTTTCTTAATACTCCACAATGGTAACCATTCTTGACTTCAAAAATCAAAGGATTTTCATAGCCCATATTTTTAGTAGAAGAAAAATCCATGCTATATGTTTAATAAACAGATTTTTCCTCAAGCAAGAAGTTTCCTCTACTGAGAAGAGTGCAATCCTGCTTAGCATTGTGACCCATACATGAAAATATGAAAAATTTAAAAATACCATGTTTAGAAATGCTCACCCAGACCTATTTTGATTTTCTATATCAAAACCCCACTTACAATTCATATCCTGTTTCCCCTCAGATCTTTCTTCCATTACAGTGAAGCCTGAGTGATCACTTCTCCAGTTCATTTCATCTTAGTTTCTCAACATGTACATCCTATTTACTGCACCTCATTCAATTCCCTTTTTATATATATCTAATTATTCCTACTGGGATTTTCTTTGATGCAGCTCTTGCTGCATTCAGTGCTTCAAACATCAAACTTCATAACAATCTGTAATTAAGTTACTGCACTTTGCAAATAGAATACTGAAACCTAGACACATGAATACTGAAAACACAATCTAATTTTTACTATTCAAATATTGGTGTCCTGGCTTTCCAGGGACACAGAATGTTGCAGTTAATTTGTATGAAGTACTGCTGCTGTCTATTAGAGCTGTGTCAGCATGATTACAAACTCATTAGCTAAAGAAGTAAAAAAAAATGACAGTATTAAAAATAAGAACATTGTTATTTGCAGAGTATTTTTTTACAGGCTAAAAACTGGAAGTGGCTGGCAGTTACCTTCCTACAGTAGCAATGTGTGTGTGGGGTGGTGGGGGTTCTGAATATTTACAAAAGTCCTGGGCAAAGTGGGAGTCAAAAGCCTACAGAAAAGTAACCAGCAAAAAGGCATTCTGAAGCAGATAGACAAACCAAGCTCTGCAACAGTGTTCAGCTGTACAGAAGGGTGGGTCTCACTGTTTCTTCCTGTGCCTGTTGTAAACACACTTTGAAAACTCCACAAAAAAGGACATATATGCAAAACAACGCACAGTAAAAAAAGCCCACCCAAGGCTCAGCACAGGCCTATGGTGATACCACAAAGGGGATAGGAAAAAAACCATACTATAATTGAAAATTAATGCTAAACTTTGCAACATTACTACTGACTGAACTAAGAATGCTATTAATTAACGTAAAATGTGTATTTCTACTCTTTATAGTGGCCTTTCATTCAATATCCAATGGAAAGTTTTCTGTATACTTGCTTTGAGGACTGAAGGCGTTGCAATTGTAGTTATTTAATGTGGCCTTTTTTTTTTTAAGCTCAAGGGACGTTAAATTAAATTC
Organism: Calypte anna; assembly: GCF_003957555.1. Classification (NCBI taxonomy): domain Eukaryota; kingdom Metazoa; phylum Chordata; class Aves; order Apodiformes; family Trochilidae; genus Calypte; species Calypte anna. Next base: position 9,347,169 of record NC_044261.1, read on the forward strand.
ATAATACACACATCAATTCATAGAGTCTAAGAGAAGAACCTAAAACCACTATCAGAAAAAACAATGTGCCAAATGCTTCAAATTCAAGATCAAATATAGAACTATGAAAATCTTTTAAAATAATACAATCTGTTATTGAGACTACTTTCAAGGTAGTAATATAAATGTGATTTGCCAGTATCAGCAAGTAATAAAAAAATTTTAAAAAATCAACTCCTGTATAAGTATGGAACACTAAAAGAAAAGATTCACATTACTATTAAGCCACATGGTTTGCACAACAGCATCTTAACAAGTAAAAGACATCCAACTGTATGAGTAAGTCTGGCTGTAAAATAAAGCTGAGATATAAGAATAATTTTCATGGTGCCTCAGACATACAATTGTCAAATCTAATCCTACACTCAAACATAGCCAGAAGTGCTACTAATGTAAGCAATATCACACAAGCATACTGGGTCAAATTTCTTCAGTGTTAGGATCCTCCTCCTCCTTTATATCTCACCGAGAGGTATAACATAAGAAACTTCTTAAGTAAACTATAAAGGACTTTCTTCTCTGTATCTCTGAGGGGTTTCTAGAAATACAAAATAAGTAGTGTCAATGAGTATCAGAAGATTAAAGTTAAGAAAACTGCAAGGTATGTTGGGTGGCAGAGGAAAGCAGGGACAACAGAAAATCTAACTGAAACCTGGCTTGCAAGTTCATCAGCAAGACTATTAACCATTCTTCTATCAAGAAAAGCAAGAAGAAAAGAGAGAAAGGGAACACACCTTACAACTTGAGTAATACTGCACAGTGACTACAGAGGAACCTCAAACCTTACCACTTCTTTAATTTTAGGTTTTTATTTACCAGTTATTTAAATGGCCTCTCTGGCTTCCTGTAGGTGCCAGTGGTTCAGGTCCCAGTTGCAGACACCAGTCCTGTTCTTTGTTCTGTTCATTTGCTCCAGGCTAGAAGCAGCACTGCCACAGCTCTGCATACTGGGCTGCAGACAGGCTATTAAAGAGGTGGGTCCAGCCATGTTTCCATGCCAGGAGAGAGAGGCAGGCCAGGCAGGCTCACACCATATATCTAACCCAGGTGTGTTGGCTCCCAGGCAAAAACTCCACACCAGCACACCTCAGTATGTCTTACTTTTCTTGGTTGTTGAAAACCGTATGTTCCTAAATCTACTGCACTGTTTTGCTAATAAAAAACTTCTACCTTTGAACTTGTTCTAAGAGCAAGAATTGACTTGTGAAAATTCAGCTCAAGCAGTACTTCACACAAAGCAAAGGCCAAAACAGCTGGAAGAATGCAGCTGCACTGACCTGACATGGGTCACTGGTATCAAAATGCTTCTCATGTTAGATACCTTACTAGTTCTTTTTTCATAATTAGTAAATAACCCTGATCAAATCAAATTAGTCACTGACACATCATTCAAGCATAACATGACACTGCTAATCACATTCTGCTCCTGTTGCAGAACAGCCAAGTTCTGCAAATTACATTGCTTTCCATCACATAACACACTGCAATATGAAAAATACACCATGAATGTGTAGGTCTTAGTGCCCTGCCCCGTGCTGTCCAACTATCTAAAGTCCCTTCAGTTACCTAACAAACCTCTAGCCCAAGCTGCACTAGACATGACTTAAAATTCTGCTCTTTTTAAAGCAGATTTTTTATAAAATTAAAAAAATACAAATAATCAGAACATTCTATTGGTTATTACCTTCAAAAGAGAGGCTGATGTCCCGGTTTTGGAGAGTTTTGTTACTGTAGACACTGAGGAGCTGTTTTCTGGTTTGGCTTTTTCAGTTGTTTGAGTTTTATTTACTCCAGGCACTTTGGGCACTGAGCCAACACTCCTGCTTGCTTTCTTCATTCTGGGCTGTCTGTTTATGATACATTTACAAACAAATCTACAAGCAGAGAGAAAGAAATTTAAAATGTAAAACACAAAAAACAATGTCTTTTTTTATCATGCTCTACTTAAGACCAGAAGTCCAGAATAGTAGTAAAGACCACAAATCAGAGCCAAACAGACTGCATGTGACTGACCATTGGTTTTTGCTTTTTTAAAAAGTAATTTTTACCAAGAATTAAGCACTTCCTACAGCTACATTCCAAATTATATTTTTTTTTCCAATTGTCTTTCCACAAATGGCACTGAACCGAGGATATTTTATAAATGACCCATGCTGCTGAGTTTGCTCATTAGCTAGCAAAAGAAAGGCTTATTAGGGCAGCAATGTTCTTTATGTCTGACTGTGGGAAGGAAAATACCGTGGGAGTATTCAGGCAACAGCCTGACTACCAACAACACTGGATCTCAGAGATTACCACCAGCTTGGTAGCTGAAGCACTGAGAGAGTAATGGCAGATGCAGAGAAAAAAAAGTATTTTATAAAAAATTAAAAGTTGAAAATTTTTGAATCCCTGAAACTGTTTACTTTAAAAAAATCAGGTTAATAAACACATGGGATTGCACAAAATCTAATACCAGTCATATGGCTACAAGGATTATCTCTTAGAATAAATCAGAAGTACAACGTCCCATGGTCAGCAGTGAGGATGTTTTAGCTTCTTTACCTTGCCTGCAAGTTTTCTTGAACAGCAGACATCTGTTAATAAAGTCCTTCCAGCCATGAGCAAACAAACAAAATCCCAGAAAACAAAACTGACTTTACTCAACCCAACAGCAGCAGACCCAAATACTGCAGTTAACACAAGAACTGCTAATAGTGGAAGACAGCCTCAAAAAGGGCAGACAAGCCAAAAGCCATAATCTGAAGCATGAACTACCAGAAAGACTACACACACATCTTCTTCCTTCTTGCCAGAGTGAGATAGTTACCAGTTGTTTTCCTCACCTCCCCTGAGTCCGAAGACCTATGACAGAACATGAAGAAGAGGAAACTTCCACTACAGTTACTGTCTTGCAGATTCTGGGTGGGAAATGATTTGGTTTATCTGAGCCCAATATCCTGTGGCTGATTAGAAACATGAAGCACACCTATATTTGTTTCCATCTCCTACAAAGTGAAGCATTTCAAAGACACCAAAAGCAGACTGATGATTGGGTGCATGAAAAGTGTGACACAAAACCACAGTAATCAGGAGTACTTTGATAGAAGTCAGTAAACCTCCAGGAATTCTGCCTCCTCAGACCCTTAAGTGCTGTTCATAGAAGCAACAGGAAGTTTCATTTTAAGAGACTGAAAATATTTGTTTATAGCTTCCAGATTCCCTTTAGCTCTGAAAGCTGGCATGAGCAGATGCTAAATACTTTGTTTGCTGTTGCAGTTTCATCATCAGAATGTCAAAAATGCACTGGTCCTGCCATACAGCTACTAGTAATCAGAACGCCTTCACAGAAGATTAAATAACAGAGAGACAATTTGAAATTAAACACTCCTAAGAAAACCAAAACCCAAACCAGAAAAGCCCCATGAAGGTAATATGTTTGCTTTACACATATAATTTTGAGTTGTATGACAGCCTACTAGATCCCACAAGCAGATGCTAATATTTACAGGTAGGACCAAGTTACCACACTTAGAGTTCTAGCCTTTTTCATCTTTCTGAGTTGAATGCTTACTGTGCTTTTGATCTTATTCAATTGAAAACTGAAAAGACCAAAGAGGACAGAGTTGTTTTGTAAAACTGGCATTGTTACTACTGAATGATATTTTGATGTTCTACAAGCTACACAGAAGTTGCCCATAGCATGCTTGAGAAACAATCAAAAGACTTTTCAGCACACACTGTTGTGAAGCTGAACTACATTAAAAAGATTACCTCAAAGAAAAAAAAAAGATACTCTTGCAACAAACATACTAAATCAGAACTACAGCTTTCTAACAGCTTGTAGAACTAGAAAACCTGTGCTATAATGAAGGTTAGGTTACTGGCAATGATATGGCTATCATACATTTGGGCTGAGCTTGTCTGGCAATGTAGATAAAGCAGTAGCTCCAGCTGGCGGGCAGACATCCAGCCATGGCCATTTGCAATGCTCATTTCACAAATCTACAGAGCACATTTGTCAAGGCTGACACATCTTGCAAGAGGCCAGATCCACACTGCACACATGATCTTTGCATGCACAGTAAAAGATCAATACATCTGGGACCCACTTATAGCAAGTAATATAGTAACCCACTGGATGGATCACCTCAAAAAGAAATACAAACCAACATTAGCTTTTACAGCACAAACCACTTATACTCTTACAAATATCACAGAGGTCATCAGTGACAAAAGACTGTGGGAAGTCAAATGCTTCTCATCCATAATAGATTTTTTAAAAAATGCATGTTTTTGAAGTGTTCCTGAAAATATGGAATAGTATTTGCTTAAAGAAAGCACATAGCAAACAAGTGAACCTCAAACAAGTGAAACTCAAAGTATAATCCTCATGTTTTATCACAGGATAACTTTAAAATGTCTATAAATTTGGTACCAAAAAAGCATTTCTGATTTACTGAAACTGACAGGTAAAGCCACTTTTCCAGAAACTTCAAAGATACTTAAAAGGACTGGGACAGTTAGGTAGCACTGTTCCTGTTCTTTCAGAAAAACTAAGCTCTAGTAGTTTCTTACTGAAAGAAGATTGTGCAATTATAGCTTAAAAACTGAAAAAAAAAAAATACATGAGTCAAACAACTTAAAATCAGGGCAGGACATTAATTAGCTTTATACATTTTAAAAGCAGTGGCTCACTCAGCCTTCTGAAGTGAATTTATGACTTCTCTGTGTCATTTTCTGCCCTTTTGCCTTCTCCATGAAGGAAAAAGAGGATGGGGTTTCAGCATTGAAAACACAACACATAAATATTGTAAGTGGAAAAAGTCCCACCTAACCCAGATCCTCAAAAGGCAGATATCACAGGTAAACACTACCTTTAGAATTCTAAAGAATATCACATTCCTTAGGAAGGCACAGTATTAGGAATCAACAATAAACTTGTCTCTGTCTCACATTACATTTGCAAATAAGAAATGAAATGCTCACTACCCAAATTAGTTTTTTTAAGATTAAACACACAACACTAAGTTCACGTGAGAGCTTATTATTTTCACTATTGTTTTAAAAAGTAAATAGGGCATATAAAACTGTAGTTTATATTTTGCCCTAGGGAAAAAGAGGGAATTACTGAAGACTTCCTTTCCCTTTATATACACTTCCTCCCATCACAGAAAGCAGAAAATGAAGTAGAAGCTTAGCACTAAAAAGTTGCAGTGTTCTTAAAAGTTGTAACTCTGAGACAGTCAAGAGAGAGTTTTCCAGGTCCCTCGTACCACACTACTAAACAAAACACCCATCTATCAACAGACACAAGAGTTTACTAGAAAACTTTTGATTAATGCTAGTACTACAGTATCAATTATGAAATTAATCAGGATGGAAAAAAGCCAGAACAAGCCCAAAATATCAGATAGAGAGACTGCATTCCTAAACTAAAATGTAACTATTTGCTCTAACCTGTATCCTTTCCCAGCCCTCTCTCTTTCCACAGCGCACATAGTACAGGAAACAAAAGAGAATCTTGTTCAGGAGCTGCTCTCCTTGCTCTGGTGGAAGCATGTGAAACCAGTCCTGCATTTTATACCAACTGCAAATACAACTCCATAAATAATAATTTAAAAGTGTTTTGCCCAATAGCATGGCTCTGCCCTTAACTGTAAACTGATATGATACATCCACCCAGCCAACATGCAATGCTTTCAGGGTTATTCCTATGTACCCTTTAGAAACCTGAAAACTGAAAAGAAGGAAGGGTATGATTTCTTACTGTGATTATTTTAATCTCATCCATTATTTAATATGCTTATTTATGCTAATATTGCTGTCACAAATGTAAAACTCATTTACAAGAGTACAAAAAATAGTTTCCTGTGCCTGTGAGAGAGGGTTAAGCACCGAAGAAGGTATTAAGGCTTTTGGTTTAAAAGACAAGGTATTAAGAGCTATTAAGCAGTTTTATCTATTAAAAAATTGGCAATTATGAAAATTATAAACAGTCTTACAAATATGTTTAAACAATTCCAGAAAAACAGAAACAACTGATCCCTCAAATTTGAAGATGCTGAGTATTTCTGAAAAATCAGTTATCCAAACTGCAGAGGAAAACAGAAATATTCACATCTAAGAGCAATGGAGTCAGCACACTTTCACTCTGCATTTGTACAAGTTCCTTGGTTTTGATATATTTAGGTTGACAACTTTTGCCCAAATAATTAGGGAATGACTTTTAAGGTCACTTAAACAGCTCCCAAAAGGCAGAAATGTGAAGAAAAAACCATAGGAAATGCAGCATCTGTAGAATAGATTCAGAATTTCCCCCAGTCTCTGCAACCAAGACAGCAGAGTCGCCAACAACTAAACAACTGGGATTTGAAATAAGCTACACAGCAAGACATTATTTTCTGTATTTATAATGCCCACAGCTCAAACTTTCAGCCTGCAAGCTGTACAAGTACTCTAAAATTATGTGTCTTGCTCAATAATTCCAAAAACTTAATCCATTAACTCTGGATAGAAGTAGAGAGCAAGCAGTACATTTCTTTCATTGCCTAAGATCAAGACATCACTTTTAGTGACTTGCAGGTTTGCTGATGGTAGAGGGCTATTTAAGATACCAAAGATAACAGGAAACCTCAGAGAATCACAAGAAGATCCTTATAACACTAACTGGATAGTATAAACAGCAAGTTAAATTAAATGTAGGGAAACACAAGACAATCTGTCTCTTGGGAAAAAGCAAGGTTGGCTTCACATACAAATGTGCTTGCAACTCAAATATTGCTCAGATCGACTTCACCATTTTGATTCACAGCTTGATTAAACTACCAGTACAGTGCTCGGAATAAGGCAAAAAACCCAAAGCAATTCCAGGAATTATTAAAGTAAGGAACAGAGAACAAACCATAAAACACAAGTATCACACTCAGCAAAATAACTTCTTTGCCCATCTACCCACACTTTAATTGCTAAGTGCAGCTCCAGTCTCTCTCAAAAAAAGGGGTTTTTTTAAATATCTGGAAAAGGTCCACAAGGGGCAAAAAATAAGATCAAAGGTATATAATAGCTCCCATGAGACATCTCAGAGGGAACATTACAAAAGCCCATCAAATCTTGAATGGCATCAAGAAGGAAGACTGGTTAATCATCTCTCCAAGTACTAAAATTAGAGACCAACAAATTAACCTAGAGCCAGGTTCAAAATAAGAAAAAAATGAGCTATATCTTTAATGTAGACTGAAAGAATGCTGTGGCTGCACAAAGTACAAGTGGAAGGAGAGACTGGATGTGCACAAAGGAGAGAAATTCCCTAATGGATGTTAAATAGGTGAGCACAAAGGGCTCAGAAACTCCTCTGAGCCAAAAATAATTACAGGGTGGGAAAAGCAATCAGGGTAGGAGTGAACACTTCGGTTTGGGTTTTTTTTTCCTGAGGCATCTGCTTGCAGCCAACCCAGAGCACCAGGTGGGATGGATCCCTGCTCCAGGGAGGGCAGTGTCTGCTATGTTCTTATGCCATGAGGAAGACATACAGATGTCAACTACTTACAGGTGCTGCAATTTTGGAACAACTTCTGCAGGCAGCTATTAAGAGAGGAAAGACTTTCCTATTTTTTATCTTTAAAATTCAAAACAGCCTTTGCAGTTTTCCATTACAAGTTGCAGAATTACAAAAATAAGAATTCTACTTTTAAGTTAAGTTATCCATTCAGCTTTTTTTCAAGAGATATTTGCTACTGACACTTCTCTTTTAAACAGAAGGGAGGAAAGAGTAGAACTGTGGGCAAGAATTGGCTGTTCTACACCTAAATTTCTCTACTCCTTCTTTGGAGAAAACTTCAGGGCTGTAACTGCTGTGAGCAATGTGTAACCGTTGCAATACTTAACATTCCAGACAAGTGACAGGAACATTTACAGAAGAACTCCTAAACTTACAAACTGGGCTCTAAAACCCTTTCATAATAAAATGAAATAATGCAGCCTTGTTTGCAATCTCCTGCTTTAAACAACTGTTATTTCAAACCACTGCCAAGAAAAGAAAAAACAACTGTTCATCACCCAAATGCAACTGATTCTTCATAGCATGGGGAATCTGCTCCACAAGGAAGCAGAGCACTGTCCCTAACCCAGAGAAGTACTTTCAAAATCAGCCATGTACAATTTTAAGGGCAGGGAGATTGTCAGAACAGCACAACAGGAGATGCACAACTGACACAACAGCTTCCTTTGGTTCCAAACAAACCAGCTCAGTAGATAACCTTTCAAAGTATTCTGTCTCTAGCACAGCTGCTCCCAAAAGTGCCAGCAAGAGTAGATGACCAGTGGTGACCTTTTCCCTTTTGTCCACTGAAAACATTGTCAGCTGAAATCTCGTTATCAACAATTGCAGCAAAGGCTTCTGTGCATGAAGTTCACAGGGAGAAGAACAGCAGGCAGCAGCTTAGCTCCCATCAGAAACAGGGAGAGAGAAAGGTCATGCAGGAGTTAGACCAGCAACTCCTTGCACTTGTATGTTACGGGTAAAACCTGCAAGAGAATTTTGACCAGCCCACATGTTCATCCAAAACACTCCATCAGATCTTCAGTTCATGCAAAAAGTAAAAAACCCAAATTGTATTTACAGTACAGTTACGTTCTTACCAGCTTTTGACTAATATACTCTCAACTTGAGGACTTTCTATTAACTGGATTTCTGGAACTGGGAGGGGAGTAGGTGCTCAAGATGTCTTCTTCACCACTGACCTGGTCTGGCAACATTCCTGAAGGCATTGTCCCCAAAAAACAGAGAACAGCAGAAGCTTACAGAGATACAACTCCTTGAGGACCTTCCCATCCCCCAGGTGCTTATATCTCTGAGATTCCCAGTTCCAGATCTCTCCTGGTCTAAGCTCGACTAAGGGAATGGCCTGAACAGGAATGGCCAATCCACAAGCCAGCCTTGCTAAGGCTCAGGGAGAGAAGTTCCTTCTGGGGATTGCTTAAGCTAGTCATGAAAATAATTTATTTGTACCTTGCCACCAATAAAGATAGTCCCTCCCATTCTTCAGTCCTCTCCTTTATTTTCATTCTAGAGATCACAGCTCTTTTTTTGATGAGTTGGTCTTTCAGACAGATCAGGACTGATGTGACTCACCTTGTAATTGCTAGATACCATGCAAAGGAAGCAGGACTGAGAACAAGGGGGAAGGTTCACCCTTTCAGAGCTGCTGTAGGCTCATTTGTTCTAATATAGTCTCAGGCTATTGGACACTCAGGAAGAACTCTAATTTAAATGACCCTCTTATTACCCTCCAACCACCACGGCTTTCCAAGCCACACGGTAAGACAGATGAAACAACAGATGAACAGATTTTTTTTAAGCAATCATGACAAAACACAGCACTGATCACTGCAGAGGGGCTGAAGATTGGCTATCTATGGGTCTGAATTACGTGCTCTGACCCACACCTTCCCTCAGCTCCAAGATCTGTCATCAGCACACTCATTACTTAGCTTAAAATTCTTCAGGCTTGACAGACAGAGGAAAGAGAGAAATGCATGTAAATCTTTTAGTAAATATCCTGGTATCACTAAGGGAGGAGCCTTTACTTATTCCAGTGTGAAAGCCCAAGGACATGAATTTGAGTCATATAGGAGAAAAGTCCTTTGGACAGAATGAAGAGGCTCCCATCTGTTTTTCTGCAGCCACTGTTTTTCTTCTTTCTTCTACCAGGCAAGAGAATGTTGCCTCTGTTGCCTACTGTTCCTCTTCCAAAATTTTATTCTAAGTCTTCTGGAAAAGGGTGAATCACTAACTAGTTTATGGAGTCCCCGTTTCCTTTGACATTTTGGTTATTGGAGCAATGCAGGACTCTACAAGGGACTGAGCCTGGGAAAGCATGAAAAAGCCAGGACCAGCACAGCATCCCTGAGCACTTTAAGCTCAGTATAACTTATATCCAGTAAAAAGTTTAAAAAAAATTTAAAATCCTAAGGCTAAACAGAGACAGTCAAGCTCTAATACATCATTTTAATAAAATTGTCTGTCAGTTAAAACTTGTCAATATGAAGGCTGTCAAAATTTTAGCAGCAAACAGCAAAATATGTTGAAGAAGCCTCTCCAGCACCGACCCTCACACAACATGGAAATTCTATAGCAGAACTTTCAAGAAGGCTCCATCTGCCAAAACCACTGTGTGCTTTTAATTAAGAACATATATAGAAATGTATTAAGAAGAACACAGAACGTTTCAGAGTGCTCAGAATGCCAGCCTCTTGGTCAAGCTTTCCACTCACACCCCCAAACGTGTACCTCAGAAGAAATCATTATTTAATGCATGTACCTGTACAGAACATGCACTCTACATTGGCTTAATGACAAAAGTCAAAGAAACCTTGTAGCATCAGAAAAATACCAATACTTTCAGGCTGATCATCACTCAAGTACTACCTTTATTCTTTTTGATACTATTTAAATACTGGATGTTAGATACTCAGTTAATTTTCCTGAATAAAACTGCACATACACCAGTTAGTTGCAGGTGACTGGCTGCGTTCTGGAAAACAGTTCCAGAAAATAAAATAAGGATCATGCAAGACTTACCTTCGATAAATGTCAAACCAAGTTTTGAAATAACTAAGCAGAAGTTATTTTCTTTCCTGGGATTTTACTTAAATGGCTCTACAATGCTTTGATATGTGACAAAAGGTTAGTTCAATCTTATTCTTACTTATGATTTTTTTTTTTACTAAAACTTGCAGATTTATCCCCTTTAAAAACTCCCTTTTAACCTGACTTCACAAGTTATTCTTGTATTACTCTTTTCTGCAATTCAGGAAGCTAATTATTTGCAGCACAGTGTTAGTTCTTTGCAAAATTAAGCTATCCTGAAACATTTACGTAAAGATCAAGAACAAAAGTTGCAGTGCCTTCACAGTAAAGTCCTCTCTCCCAAAGAAAATCATGTGTGAAAACTCTAACAATGAATTATTTATATGTTAAAAGATAGTATCCTGTGATTACTTGCAGGCTGCATTAAACTGTTAAGTGCTCCAAATGGTGGCTTCTCTGATCAGTTCAGTTGGAATCAGCTCAAAAGAAACAAGTAATATGTTCCTTGTGACTAGTTACTTGGTGACCATCAAGGCTATGATTAAGTATATAACTCATCTTCCAACACCCATTTTTTCTCCCTTTTTCAGCATAAAGACTAAAAATAAGATCAAATGGGGTGATTTTCAAAGCCAAAATGTACAAGAATAACATTTTCTTACTCTGTTTTTCCCACTAAGCAACAGAGATTCAGTCACATTAACAGCCATATACACTTCTACAACTGGATCCTAGTTGACAAGACAGGCAAGAGTAGGGCAATAAAAAAAAAACTTCTGAAGGACAGTAACGACAAATCTCTTGAGAGACTACATGTCTCTGCCTTCAGAGAATATACTTTCCACTTTCATACTAACAGTAAAGCAAAAATGGCCCAAACTTATTTCCCTTCATCATGTTAAGTATATATTTATTCATGCCTAAAACGTCAGCTGTATATCCCTTCATCTATTCTCTACAGTGAAATTTTCATGACATAAAAATAACTATTTCAACATGCACTTAGACAAAAATTTCTAAAATTCACTGGCTACACCTTATACTAGTAACTAACACGGGCCAGAGATCATTCTTCAGTCTGGAGGCAAAGCTGCACTGCTGTATTTGTGACTATATAGAAATAAAATCACTTTAACTTCTCCCCCACCCAGGCAGGGGGTTCATGTCCCATCTCTGTGTGGAGAAGACCTGGCATTTGTCACCTCTGAATAATGCCCAGGTATGGCTTAGGAAAATATTAGGGGGCCTAGCTAAGCCATACCAGTAACCATGCTGACAGCTTACCAGTATGAATGATCACACACCAGACAATCAGCCTAACACTTAAGTTTTCTTTGATTTGCTACTATAAGAACACACTCTCCATTAAAGGAAACCTTGACTTCAGCTTCTCCTCAAGCTGCCTTTGGTGGCATGCCTGGAAAGCCACTGAGATCACACTGCCTTAGAACATGGAGAGAAGGAAAATGCCACAGAGCCAGTCAGCTGCAAAACACAATAAAAAAAAGACAGTCCAAGAACTGGAGACCCCTGCTCAGAGGTTTGCCCACTGTGATGTTCCACCATCACTGAATTTTTGTAGAACAGACCTTTATACTACAGAAGAGAGAACACATCTTTATGAATAACCACACCAAAAGTCATGTCAACAATGAATAACCACACCAAAAGTCATGTCAACAAATGGCTCTTTGACTTGAGCCAATAAAAGAAGTGGGAATATGGGCTGAAGTGTTTATCTAGATGGCACTGTATTTGACAAAAATGATAGAATGACTTAAAAAGTTTTGAGATCTTTTCTTCCCCACAATTGCATATAATATTCAATAAAGAAAGGAAACAGACACAGCTCTGCAGACACACAGAAACATACGAAAAATCAAGTTTTCCTTTCTCTTATTCCACACAGTCTACCAGCCTAGAATATGATTAACTGAAGATTAAGTGGCAGTGTTATAAGAAATATGAGACTACTCTCCTCTCAGTTTCTCTCAACTGCTTACAATTACTTGCTCTGTTCACTTTTCTTAGCAATTACCTAACAACAGTCAACCAGGCTGAAGGGGGGAGGAGAAACTGTATCTCTGAGCTACTGCAGAACTGCATTATGATCCACACAGTGTTAAAAGCAGCCACTGGCTTTAGTTTGCCTATGTTTCAGCAGCTAAAGTCCATACCACTAACTAAGCAGGAAGCAGCAACAGAAGGTTTATGTTTACTTTTGGTGTGAGTAGAGCTTGCAGACTACATCCTTCCACAGAACCTGGGGCTGTTTTCATTCAGTGGAACCTTTTACAAGACAAATTTTCTGCTACAAGAGTTACATTTTCCAGATCATAGCACAAACAGACCCTTCACGCAATCACAGATGGTGAACTGCTGCTGCAGAGAGAAAGAAGTGTGCAGTTTGCTGAACACCAGCACTGCATTGTTTTCCTCTCTGAGGACACAGAGGATAGAAGACTCCTAGAACAGGCTGGTGACCCTCTGATTTAGGCCCAGCTATAGGAGTCTGCTTTCCTCCATCCCTGGCACTACCAGGTCACGAAAGACTTGCAAGAAGGAACACTGTGAGGGACAGAAAAGTATGCAGAAAGCCCAAGGCTGGAAGTTCTAGGAACTTTTAGGTGTAAAAACGCAGAAAATCGGCACTCCAGACAAGCAAGATTGGAATCCAGACACAGGTCCTCCCCACCACCACAGAACCCAGTAGTCCAAGTGCCCAAGTGCAGGCACCCCACCTTTCTCCTCAGAAGGCTCCCCCACACAGCACCACCACCCCTCTCCGCAGAAACAGCTGCGTGAAACAAAATTATTTCACCCTTGGATGATAACCCGAGCAAACCTGAGCTTACCCCGCTAGCCGGGAACCGCGAAGCCCTCCGTTACCTCACGGCCTCGCAGGCAGAGGGCCGAGCCGGCATGCCCCGGGGCACCCCGAGGCGGCTCCCGCCGGCAGCGCCGGGAAGGGACAGTCACAAAATGGGTGACAGGGACGACGCAACGCGCTCAGCCCGCGGGGAATGGCACGGCAGGGAAAGGAAGGGAAAAGAAGGGGAGGGAAAGGAGGGGAAGGGGGCAGGATGCCGTCCACGGGCGGGCGAGCGGCTCTGAGCAGCGCGGGGGCAGCTGAGGGGGCGCGAGGCGGCTGTCAGCGCCGCGTTCGGCTGAGGGGGCGCGCGGCGGGGGTGACAGCGCGGCCGGCGGCCCCTCGGGGTACAGGGACCGCAGCGGGGAGGCGGCAGCGAGAGAAGACCGAGCCCGGGGGCGGGCAGCGCGGCAAAAGGGCTCCCCGCGGCGGCGAGAGCGAGGCGAGCGGTCGAAGCCCGGGATACAGGGCCTACCGGGGCCTGCGCGGCCGCGGGCGACCCCACAGGCGGCCGGGTGGGGGGTCGGGACTAGACTGGGCTCGCCGGCGCTGAGCGCTTACCGGGCAGCCGCCTCCTTCCCGCTTCTTCACGGCGCGGCCCGAGTCTCGGGGAACCGGACTGGGCCGAACCGGACCGGGCCGGGCCGCGAGCGCCACCGGCGGGAGGGGGAGGGGGCGCGGAGGGGCGCGCGGGGACGGCAGAGACCCCTCCGCCCGCGCCCCGCCCCTGGCGGGCGGTGCCACCGCACTGCGCAGGCGCCAGCCTCGCGCGGGCCAACCCCGCCCCAGGGCCGGGGCGGGAGGGCGGATACCGTCGGCGCATGCGCTCTGGCGCCTCTCTCGGCTTCGCGCGTCTCTCCCGTAGGGGGCGTGGCCGGGAGGGGCGCCTCGCTCAGCACCTGAGGGACAGAGGGCGGGGGCGGCCCCGCGGTGAGGGACGGGGGGATCCTTGGGTGCCCGGGGGGGATCACTGAGTGCCCTGGGGGATCCCTGGGAGCTGCCGGGGGGGATCCGTGGGTGTCCGGGGGGGATCACTGAGTGCCCAGGAGCTGCCCGGGGAGATCCCTCGGCGCCGGGGAAACAGCTGGGGTGGCGGCTCTGCCCGCCCTGGTGGCGGCGGCTGTGCGCCTCGCTGCCCCTCGGCTGAGGCTGCCCTGCGGGGCGGGGTGAGGGCGGTTGCCCCGGCTTAAAAAAAGGCTTAACTTATTTTTTTTTTTTTCTCTAGAATAAAGTAAAATTTTAAGCTTCAGAGGAACCCTGAAGAGGGAACCCGGTAAAGGTGCGGCGGTGGCGGTCTCGTCCCCCTGGGTTCCCCAGCGCTGTCACCGCCCGGCAGCCGCGCTCCGGTACTCCCGGGCACAGGGCAGGGAGAGCCACCCAGCCCAGGGGGCAGGGGAGGGGCTGTGGGTCTAAAGCTGTCCCTTACGGTATAGTACTGCATCAATTTCGGCTTTTCATTTGACTGAAGGATAAAGACGGTTTAAACGTTGTAGGAAATAGCTTTGTCTTCTCTAGGTTCCGAGAACTGTGCGAACACAAGTTTACAGATGTTCTGCTCCTTTTGACAGCCTGTGCACGGTTTGGTAGCTATGCAGGATGTATGACTTGTCAGGAATAACGAGCAACTGCAGTTAATAAACCCATATTACAGGGTTGGTGCTTTAGTGGGAGGTACAGCACAGTCTGCATTTACAGGCATTGGCTGGAAAGTGCTGTGAGCACAGTAACTAAGGAAATGTGCTGATCTGACATAACCCAGTGAAAGTTTCCCCATCAGGGTTTCTGTGTCACTCAGACCATGGGTTAAAGCCTCTCTCTCAATAGCAATTCAGCTGTTGTATCAAAAGAAGCACTTTGGTGTAAGATTGCACTGCAGCCTCTCCCTTGAGCTACATTCCTTCACAGAATTCATAGGGCTGCAGATGGGTGAGGGCAAGTATGATTTACAGTCCTCTCCTTATCTGAGGTAAAATTGAATTTTTAATATTGTAAATGACATCTAGATTTCATCAGAGTTCCCTTTAAAACTGAGATGTATGCTTCCAGGTGTTACAACATAGTTTGATTTACATTGTGGGAAAAAATTACTATTTATATGTCTTATGAAGTCAGTAATTTTATTTAGATGTCACTCCCAATCCATTTATTTCTCTGTCAGTCTGCCTGTACTTAGCTGGAGGGGATTCCCTTGTAGGGCTGCTGTACCGACACAGCAGACTTGTTTGACACAAATGCTCCTTTATACTAAAGTAATAGTTCTGATGTTTGTTTTCTAACAATATGACCAATGCCATTCCATTAAGCTTGCTGATCCATGATGTGTTCAACAAAATGTTGATCTGTCTTTCCACCTTTGTGTTTACTTTTAAGTTGTCAGTAAGAAAATGGCATTTCCATGACAACCAGCAGCATTTCTTCTGTATTAGAGATATGAAAAATTTGTTTTGTGCAATGTATTCCTCATGTAGCCCACAAAGGGGCTCTGCTTTCAGTCTTCTAGCAGGAAACAGAACGTGGTTTGTCCAGTTTAGTAAATTAATGAGTAAGCTGCTAGGTGACAGTGCTTCAGGAACACACAGTCACTGAAAAAACCCTGCATAATATTGCAGCACTGCATCCTGTAATGTCTGTGAGAGTGGTTCAACTGTCTGTTAGGAAAACTGTCTCCTTGTGGTTATGTACTGGATTAGATTGCCCAAGAGGATTACAGAATCTCCATAATTGGAGGTTTCTAACAAAGAGCAGACAGTCTCTGGGGAGTCAGGCAGGTACAGCTGATCCTGACTCAGACTGATAGCTGTATCCTGCAGGGCTCCTGGGGAGGAGCTGCCTCAGGACAGTCTGCTCCAAGCCTCAGGAAGCTGCCTGGAAAATAAAGACACCTGCTCAGGTGTGGCAGTTTGCATAGAACATCCATAGTTATTGTGTACTCATATGTCTTTTCTCATCCTCCTCCAGTCACAGCTCCAAGCCTGGCAGAGTTCATGGAGCATCTGAATGATGCTCTTGGCCACATGGTGTAGTTTTAGAATCATAGAATTGGCTGGGTTGGAAGGGACCTCAGAGATCATCAACTCCAACCCTTGAACCACCGTTGTGGTTGCTAGACCATGGCACTGAGTGCCACATCCAGTCTCTTTTGAAATATCTCCAGACACGGAGAATCCACTACTTCCCTGGGCAGCCCATTCCAATGTCTGATCACCCTCTCCAGAAAGAAATTCTTTCTAATCTCCAACCTAAACCTCCCCTGGCACAACTTGAGACCCTGCCCTCTTGTCTTGCTGAGAGTTGCCTGGGAAAAGAGCCCAACCCCCCCCCCCGGCTCCAACCTCCTTTCAGGGAGTTGTAGAGAGTGATGAGGTCTCCCCTGAGCCTCCTCTTCTCCAGCCTCAACACCCCCAGCTCCCTCAGCCTCTCCTCATAGGGTCTGTGCTCGAGTCCCTTCACCAGCCCAGCTGCCTCCTTTGGACCTGCTCCACGACCTCAATCTCCTTCCTGAACTGAGGGGCCCAGAACTGGACACAGGACTCAAGCTGTGGCCTCACCAGTGCTGAGTACAGGGGCAGAATCACTTCCCTGGACCTGCTGGCCACGCTGTTCCGGATACAGGCCAGGATGCCAGGTGGTCCTGCAAGGAGCAGGGAGTTGGACTTGATCCTGATAGATCCATTCCA
The DNA here is from genome assembly GCF_003957555.1 of Calypte anna. Lineage (NCBI taxonomy): Eukaryota > Metazoa > Chordata > Aves > Apodiformes > Trochilidae > Calypte > Calypte anna. The sequence continues at coordinate 9,364,324 of NC_044261.1, forward strand.
ACAGAGATGTTCTGTGATGTTGTGACACCTTAATAGAGTGGACATCTAGTAACTTTAAATAGAGTGTGACATCTTAATATAGTGAAAACTATACTGTAAAGATACACCTCTGAGAAGAAGTATTGATAACAGTCATGTGGTTTCCCCTTTTTTTCCCAGTTTAGGGGTTAGCTTTCTCTTGACCTGCACCTCATTTCAGTGTAGTTTTAAAAACTATACAGTCTCCCTTTTGGCTATTGCAATTGAGACCTGACAGCTCTGTGATCCACACAATGAAAATCAGAGAGCTTTCAAGCAGGTAGCATTTCATTATAGAGGTTTATGGTTTATATTAAATTTGGACTATATTAAAACAAATGTACTTTAATGACATTAATAATTTAAATAATATTTTATTTAAATGTAGCACCAAAAGAACTTGCTTGAAATAATGGTTCAGTTTCTACATTGATTCCTACAAAACTCACTAATTTCATGCAATGCTTGAAGAACTAGAGGCCAAAGCTGATTTTTTTTAGCAAATATGGTAACTACAGCTCAAGTGCTCTGCACACAAGTGGAAGGTGACAGGGCTTGAGCCTGGCTGCATTTTGAAGAAATGCTCCTACAAAAGGATTAATAAAGATCTGGAAATGGACTGTTTTGCCCAGCTACTTCTCCATCTTCTGTGATATAGCTTTACCTTGTAAAACAAGAAATAGCTTTTATTTTGAAACAGCAGTGTTAAATTCCATGCCTCTACCAAATGCAATGGAATGCAAGTCACACATTCAGTCAAATGTATGTCCAGTTTTTAGTTAAATAAGACCAAAAAGAACCTGACAGACATAGTTACAGGAGATTTTATTTAACATTGTGTACAAAGAAAGGCTACAAATGCCTTTTTTTTTTCCCAAGTACAGTTTTGGATCCCTTTTTCATGTCACTTATTTTCAGAAAACGCAAAAAAAAAAAAAAATCCAGAATGACAATACTTTTCCCCTCTTTTCCCTTTTCTTTTTCTCTTTTTGGGCCTAGACTGAAAGGTTCAACACCTTTCAGTATTAAACCAATAGGATTAGGTTTTCTCTTCCAAAACCAGAGCACTACAAGATACTGAAGCACCAGCAGTATAAAATTACAAAACCCAACTTGCTAACATGGTAGCATTAAAACAATGCCAACAATATTAACTCTGATGAACCCCCAAATTATCCAAACAATAACAAATTGTCTTCTACACCTGATAATTTAGCACTATTTATATAATTTAATTGTATTTAAATTTAAATAAATAGTCTTAAGTCCCTTCCTTGGAATTCTTCATGGATTATCAACACTTGTAATACTAGAGATAAGAATAAACTACACAACTTAGGCAAGAGAAGGCTTAGTTTTGTGGGGTTTTTTTGCTGGACAGACAAAAGACACAGCATCCTGCTGTGAGATCATATTTAATTTCACTGTTTCATTGTGGTGCTTCTCAGTCATCCAGTAACAATTCCTTGCCCTCTTTTTGCTGCCTTGGTTAGTTCTGGTATCCCAAATATGTCCCCTGTGCAGGTTTTATCAGGATTCTGACCACACACACCATCAGTGAGTGGCTTCTTCAAGTTTCCTACCAACCTGTGAAGCCCCAAGCAGGATTTCTGTCAGGCTGTGAGAAGTGGTGAAGGCATCAGAAAAGGCTGCTGGGAAGAAACATCCTTCTCCTCTGGCAGCTACTGCATTACCACCTGCTGTATTTGAAATTGGGTTTAGATACACATCCCTTTTCAGCTGTTTGAGTTAGTGCAGTCCTCATTTCCCCCAAAATGGGACTAAAATGGAGGAAGAAGCTTGAGGTGCTCTGTGTCGATGGGCATTAGATCACTAATAAGCACAATGGGAAGGAAGGGGCTGAATTTCTTCCTCTACCTGCCTTTGGGCCTCATTCCCAGAGCCCCAGGGGAGATGTGAGCATCTGAAGACCAAAGCCATCTGTTCAGTGGCTCTTTGGCACTGTGGTCTTTGTTTGAGGTCATCTGCAGAAAGCTGCTCTGCTCTTCCAGGCAGGAGGCTGCTTTGTACCCGTGCCAGCCCCTCCACACCTCCACAGGGATGTAACCTGGCCTTGTCACACAAATCATTCTGCAGAGTAGAGAAATGGTTCACCTGTGCTATGTCTTGGGAACATCACAGCCCTGGGGAAAAGACTACAGCAGTGACAGTCTGCTAGGCTTGGGGACTCTGGAAGCAGATTAATTCCCAAGTATGCTTAAACAGCTGTAAATTGAATCTTTACTCACAAAACAGTCCTACCAGAGCTTTAGCAGTACCTGGTGTATTCTGCACCAGAAGACTGGAAATGTTTTAGTTATCCCCAGGAACTGCTCTGCTACAAACTGAACCTCCCAGCGTGGTAATTTCTACAGTACAAAATTATGTGAAGTGGTTTCTGTTGGAAAAGGAGGGGGTCTTCCTTACTGCAAGGTGAAACAGGAAATGTTTGCATGGTTCACCTGCATATTTTCACAACGGTCTTCAGCAATTCTCCTGCCAGATGGTAACAAAGAGAATCAACAGTGGAGGCAATCCAAGTAATTTAATAATTTTCTAATTCTTCCCAACAGCATTTATGTATCTGCTTGACCTGGAAGGCCTGTATCTCATGAAAATGGGAGGAGGAGAATCAACACACACACTCAGCTTTTCTTTGGTCTTACTGTTTCTAGCATTTTCTCATTTTAGCAATTTGTGGCATTTTATCCTTGCAGACAGACTTTTAGCTTAAAAGAGAGTCTGGGTCACTGCTTTTATTCACTTTTTCCTTCTTTGTGGTGGTGTTTCCTGGACAGTAATATACAGATTATATTAGTCCTAGGTATTGCCACTGGGGCAAAAGAGGTAGAGCCAGTGATAAGCTTTGCTTTCTCAGCACTGAACTGAATTTTCAGTAGAGAGAAGGAGGGGTTCCAGCACACTCCTGTATTCATTTGTATTTACTGGCCAGACAGTCTTAGCTCACAGTTACTTGTGGCATAAGCCACCTTCTGTAATGGGAAATGAGAACTTTCTAGTTTCAGACCATGGGATCTGAATGATTTCTAATTTTGCTTCTCTTTTCCATTTGTGTTACTTCCCTAAAACCTTCTTAATCAATAACCATGAACTCACAAGTGCTTCCTTTAGAGCTCCTCTTGGTTGCAGGGGCAATCTGTGTATTCTGTTCAGGGAGAATTTCATAGTTTACATGAACATTCATTTCATTTAGCTCAGAATGGAGAATTGCTGAAACTCATCTAAGGCAGTACAGTGCCAATGTGAGCAAAGTTCATGAATAAAAACATATCCTGAACTACAGATTTAGGAGGGAATAAGCAGACTACTTACTAACTACACCAAACATTCAATTAGAGTAATTTGATTGTTCCTACTTAGGAATTGAGATTTTTCTTGGAGGAACAGACACAAATCCCTTCATTTGAGCATGACTGTTATTACAAGTCTCCATCTTCTTGAATTAAAGTAAAAAACAAAAGGGCAGGGGGTTCTCTTGAAACATTTCCAATTTTTTACTATAATTCCCCTAATAAGAACACCACATCTGATAATGTTATCCCAGTAGGTAACCAAGCACTGAAATAAAAGAATTAACCAGTGAGGCATCAGAGAGGGTTGGGTTTTTTCTATCAGATTCTAAAAATTTTTCAAAGCCCTGTTTGACAATTTCTTTTTCATACATACTTGAAAAGATCAAGATAAATTAACACATTGTGATGCCTTCCAGTGTTACAAAGGTGACAAACAAATTTGGGAATCCATGTGTGATTTAAAGAACAGTATATTTGTTTAAATAAACTCATAACAAACTAAGAAACCACCATAAAACAGGTTTTTAAACAGGTAAAATGAATTAATGCATCTCCCATGAATGTGCTCTGGGGGACCCACCACCTTGTGGCCAACAAAACAGCTGCAGTTTTGCTTCAGACAGAGCAGGCTGAGTGCCTGGGATCAGCACCTGAAGGACAGGATGGATGCAAGCAATGGGCATCAGCAGCTACAGCCAGCACACTGCTGGGGTTTGCCCTTAAGCTGCTAAACAGCAGCATTAAAATACAGCCTGAAATAGCTACCTCAGCTTGGTAAAACTGTGCAAGAAGAAAGAACACCATCAGCTTTTTCATGGATGTGTTTCAGCTTGGTTTCAGACACTCCCCTCCCATCCAAAGCATGCACAAACTCAAGGCTGGTACTGATCCACTTAACCACTACTTCTGTTCTGGCTTTGAAAACTCTTCCCATAGTTTGCTTTACTTAATATAAAGTTTTACTTAGAGATTTATTCAGTGTAAGAAAAAAAATACCATGGGAATTTAAAAATAGTTTCTAAAAGCCAGGAAACTGATGCTGATTCCTCTCCTTAGACCAAAGACACAGCCTATCCTCATCTGAATTCCTGCAGCTGAAAGCGTGAACGTTTCACATTCCTGCCACTAAAAGCTACATTTTTAGGAAGGTCTCTTCAATACACTCGAAACTGAAAGAACACAAATCCCCAGTGCATATGTAAAGTCATTTTTTGCTAGTTTGCTCTGATGTTTAGATTGTACCTTACTGGATATACAAAATGGAAAAGTTAGTTTTTCTGACACAACTCACAAGGGAATATATCAGAGTAAAAATCAGGCTTTCTCTAAAGCCAAGTTTTGCAATTCCCTTTTTTGTTTAAATATGATAAGGCTTATTACAAATATAACAAAGTAAAACAAAACAAACAAAAAAACCCCACAGAAAACCCCAAACGAATAAAAAACCCAAACCAACCAACATCCCTGGGAAAAGGACATAAAAGCCTTTTGGAAACAATTTCTGAAAACATAAGACTATCTGAAAAAACTTAATTGCAAAATTAAAGGACATTCAAGAAATCGATTCTCATATTTCAAAGCAGTCATTTTCATCATCAGCAATAAGATGCACTATCTTTTCCAGCCCAAAATTACCAGCTTTGGGGAAAACATATTCATACTTAACAGAAATAATTAATGGGTTAAGTTAAATTAACTTTTTTTTTTCCCTGATCCACATGCCTGCATGTTAGATATTGTTACATTAGAACTGAGCATTGTAATGAGAGACTAAAAGCAACAACCTGTAACAGTAACCAAAGCTAAAGCAATTTTCTCATGGTTACACACTATAGATCAGTAATTTAATATTAAAATTTACTTCCTACATAAATAAAAATTAAAAAGTTGGGCAAAAGTAAATTGGCACAGTCATTATAATATTGCTTTCCAGTTTCAAAACTGCAAAGAGCAGCCACAGATTCCAACAGCTGAAAGGAAAAGGCTGTCACCCAACCACCTGCTGGAGTTTGGGTGGGTTTTTTTTCCTTTTAAATGAAGTCATCAGCAGTGGCACTGCCTCAGATCCATCACACAGCCCTTGGAACAGGGAGGTGTGCAGCCTGCAGTAAAAGGATTGCTCTAGAACTGCACTGTACAACTGAGAACAAAATACATCAAACCAAAACCCTGGAGTCTGGTTTACTGCTCTGCATGACTTGTCTGAAGTCAATGTTTTTCAGGAGTGTGATTAATTTTTACCCTCAAAAAGGCAAAAATAAAATAAATCAAAGTCTTAAGCCTTCAAATTTCCTTGCCTTCATTCCCTCCCTCCCCCCAAAAAGCACCTCCTACTATAAACACTTTTTCAGTTTCAGGGGTTCAGAAGTTGGAATGTAGTGGAAATACATACAAGAGAGAAGGAATTTCTAGTTGTACATTACATTACAAAGAGATTTGCTCCCAGACCTAAGGAGGGAGGGATACTAAGCAATATTAAACTCCTATAAGAATCCTTACAACGCATGCAAAATATTGATATACTCACAAAATTGAAATTTATATTGATTCCTTTTTTGAATTTGCAACTTCACAGTACAGTATTTTCTAATATTATGCAGCAGTCAGAATTACAGTGACTACAAAAAAATTTCCCTTTAATTTTTTTGTTTGTTTGAAATAATTTTGTTACTTTGTTTGAGAGGTTGCAGATCACCCATCAGAAAATGTGAAATTCAGCATAACAGTGGTTGCTTTCTTTGTCATTTTTCCCAAGTGATGTTGACAATGCTACCAGCCTTCCAAAATCTGTCTCTCCCTCCCCTTCCCATGCCAGCTCCTTCCCTTGTCTCCAAGCTGTACCTTTCTTCTCACCAGAAGGATGATAGATGGATGCCACTAAATTGCTGCTGCAGACAGGGTAGGAAGTCAAGGGGGCTGGAGTAGTTTATGGAAATGGGATCACTCCCACACCCCCTAAGATGCTGGGTACAGCTGCTTTCCAGCCAGAACACTTTGCTCTGGATCCCAGGAGTGAGGTGATGCTTTCACCTCCCTGGACAAACACTGCTGCCCCTTACACCTCTGTAACCCCCATGGCTTTAACTGGAGGCAGGGAAACACAAAGCCAGTATTTGGCTCAACCTTTTGTGCTGCTGCATGGAGTTCCATAGAAATTTCTTCACTGCTCTTACTTAAACCAGTGTTGGAATTTCACATGATGCATGCTACTTGCTAGATTGTCCACCAAGTACATTCTGAAACATTTTATCAAAGTATTTGCATCTATCAGAAAAAGACTCTTGTAGAAGCAATGTACAAAGCCTCCAAAAATTCAAGTATCAAAAAAGAAAAAAGATGTTCTGATAAAAGTTTGGAGTAAGCAGCCAGCCAAATGCTTCCATTATTTTTGCAGTGATAAAATCTTTCCTTTGGAGTGTTGAGAATTAACAGTCTTTTCAATTAATATTCATTAAGTTTGGTGGGGGTTTAAGGAATTTAGCAATTCTGCCTGGATACCATTGCCCCTGCTTTTGTATGCAAACAAACAACAGAATCACAAACAGCATCACTGACTTATCCTCCCTGCCTCTCTTTAATTTGCTGTGTTTATTTCTAGTCTAACATCACTGGGCCTGGCTCCCCTAACCCAAAAGAAAAAACCCATCAGATGTGCAACATATGCAAGAGCAGGGCACCTCCTTCCCTGGAGTCTGGATAAACATTTGCAAGGGAAGGGGTAGGTGAGAGGAAAAAAACCAACAAAACCAAACAACCAACAAGAAAAAAAAAGCAAACACAAAAAACCAAAACAAAACAACAGATATAACTCCCAAACAAACCAACAGTTCTAGTTGTACACAAAACTGTTTCATTTCTTAAGAACCCTGTTCAAATCAAGACTTGAGTTTCTGAGGAGGGAATCTTGATCCCAGACCCTTCCCTTCTCCTCTCCTCTGGCAAAGCAATGTTATTTTTGTGGCCTAGAACAGTACTTTAAAAACAGCAGTTATTAAAGACACAGCTGTGATATATCTCCTAACTCCCCCTCACCCAAAAGGGGTGTCCTATCAAGTGGTCCAGTAGAAATCTTGAAGTTTCTTTATGATAAATTAAACCCATAAGATGAGGAATACCTTCTGTCACATTCCCAACAAGAACACCAGCCACACTCCGCAGTGCCTTTGTTTGAGTGCCTATTGCTCCTTCTAGTGGAGGTTCTGGGCAGCTCCATCTCCAGTTCCATCCTGGTCCTAACAATCAAAAGAAGAGATTTTTCCCCTCTCTCTTCAGCTTGTCTCTGCTTAACAAACAGCAAAAGCACTGAGGGCTGTCATTCCCTGGGGCAGGAACAGGCCAGCAGTATCTGAAGGAACACCAGTCTTCTTTTTCTCAGGCGTGGCAGATTGTGCCAAGAGCAGTTCTGTGTGTCCTGGTGGTCCTGCAGACACCTACACCTCTGTGGAGAAGAGAATGCTCTGCCTCTTGCTGTCTGGGGTAGGGATGGTCTCTAGCTGCAGGAAGTACAGAAGAACTTGAACCTGGAAAGAGAAAGAAAAAGGTGGTAATAAAGCTCTGTTAACTCATTCTCATCCTGAGAACTGGCAGACATGCCTACAGCTCTCTCCCCGAGAACACCTTGGATTTATGTATTTTTTTTAATACAGTGTATTGTAAAATACATTTTTAAAATATTTTTAAATTATTCTGTGTGTGTATATATATATATATAATCCTTATATTTAAATGCAAGGAATACTTAAGCTTGCAGTGCTTCAGAGACACTCATTTCAGCTTCTAGGGTGTAACAGTAGTGTTGGTAGTTCACTGAACTGAAAAAATCTGATCTGTAACTTGCTGCTACTCAATCATGAAAGTACAAACCAGCCTGAGCAGCTCTCACAGTGAGCTAGGTTTCTGTGCTTGAATTCTCTGCATCACCCTCAAAAGGCAGCAGTAGTCTAAAGAACCTGAATTTAACAAAGAATTCTGTTGTGCACCAGTGAGGCTGGTTTCAGTGCTGAGGAGCACTGAAAAACACTGGCAGGCCTTTTACCCCAGGTGAGCAATATGGTGCTATGAGACAGCCCCAAAAAATCTTACTGTGCACAAACAGGGAATATCCAGGAGTGTGTGCACATGGACATTTTTCCATTGAAAGCTGTATCCGTACAGATGCCTGAAGACACAGTTCTGCAAACCTAAAATATCCATGTAAGGGTGAAAGTTGTTTATGACTAAAAAAACCCTGTCATGCAAACACAGCAGGATGGCTGAAGCATTTCTTGCTAGAGGACTGCAGCTTCCCACATACTGTGTTGCCAAGATTCAGTAGCACATTTAGGGTTTTACCTGGGACATGACTTCTAGTGACCAACTATCAGTCATTGTGATGGGCTGGGTTGGGTTAGCAGGGATTTTACTGTCCTTCTCTGAAGGTCTGAGCAGCGTTGGTCCAAAGACAGTTGCAAGATTGTGCAGGGACATCTTGTTAATGCTTTCCCTCTCAGCAACCCTGGGAAAAGAAACGATGAATAAAGCAGATCTTTATAAATATCTGAGTTTGGGAGCATTCTTAAGTAAGAAACCATATTTATTCCTTTCATAAAACGTTTTAGATACATTTAGTCAATCACTCTCTCCAGATGTACCTAAATGAACTTTCTGTGTAAGCAATAGCCATCATCTAACACAATCACAGTCTCCCAGGCACTCTACAGACACAGCTCACAGTTGAGAACAAACCAAGGCACAAAAGTTAAAAAAATTGAAATCAATAATGCTTTAAGCATTAACTATGTGTCTAAAGGATCCCTTTTTTTGATACCTTTTTAAATGGTCCAAAAGGAAAAGGAATGTCACAAGGTTGGGTTCTGGAAGTGATAACAATAGATTCAACATGCAGCTTTCCTTTGCAACAGGATCTGAAAGTGCTACAAGACAGAAAAATAACAAAACATCACCACAGGCAGGGAGTAAGAATTTGGCTGACCACATAATTTCCAAGCCAGCAAATATGGATGGTCTGTATCCCAAATAGGGATGACATCCTGTAATTACATCAGAGATCAGAAAGCCAGATTTGCACATCAATACCCACAGGATCTCTTTCCTTTATTTCGTAAATATATTGAGAATATTTTTCTCTCAAACATTTCAAGTGCTTTTGGACTTTGAACAATTTTGAATCTTTTCCTCACATCAAGATACCATGAGATATATCCCCCTCAAAGTGGACTTCCCTGAAAACCTGAATGGGGCAACCAGCAAGCCCACAAGCAGGCTGTCATTCTATTCTTAACCTATCCTTCAGAAAAATGAACATTTTTGTCTTACAAAAAGGCATGGCAATTGCTCATATTCAAGCTCATAGGAAGAAGATGCCATTCCAACACCCATTTCTGAGCTCCATTTCACTTCCCCAGCAGCTTGTTCCAGGTTTCTGTCTGACATTATAAATACAGGGTTTGTATTGTGTTGGGAGCATCCTCCTACAGAACAGTGTCTTTAACTCAGACCCAGTTATTGAGGGTTATTTCTGGTACCACCTACCAATGCCCTCAGCAAAGTTGGGGTACAGTTCATCTGTAAAGAGGGGTTCAGGCAGCTCTCGGAAGTAGAGTTTCAAGGTGCCTGCAATGGCATTGACATCCATCTCACTCATCATCACTGACACATCTTTGTTATCTGAAAGAGGGAAGAGGGGAAGCAGGGTAAAGAAGCTGCTGGCTTTGCTTTCCTTCCTTTTTCTGGTTTTGGCTCTCTTTGTTTAGCCATTGTCTTTGCCCAAATAGCTGAGAGTTTTCCTGTTTACATCTCCCAGAATTAAAGGAGCCACCTTCTGATAACTGAATGACTACACAAAAGACTGCAGTTTATACCTTTAACTCAGTAGAGAGTTTAGTTATGCTGTGCCAGCAACCTCAGCCTGATCTGAGACAACCCTGCTTGCCAATGTTTCTAAGAGTTTCACCTTCTGTTAGTGACAATTGTTATTCCAATTCCCTGTCTCTAACAGCATGGAATAGGAGACTCTGAGCCTGTCCAAGTACCCACAGAGTGCAGCTGGAGTACACAGGCAACTCAGGGCTCACATTTCTGCTTTGTTAGTACTAAAACAACAAAACCATCCCCTCTCCTCAAACAGACCAACCAGCAGAGCCAGCACCCATGTCAAGAAGCTAAGTGTAAAACAGCATCCAATAGGAATTAAAAAAAGTAGTTTTTTCAAACTGTGAAACACTCTTACTTCCACTAGTGAAGCTTCATAAATCAATGTGAAAATGATCCTTCTTATGCAGGAATCTCTACTCCTTAATGCTCCTTGTGGAACACAAGAGTAAAAATAGCACAGCCAGCTGACAGAGAGCTCACACAGCTTCTCACAGTGCAAAGGGAAACAGAAGAAGCAATTACTTACTGACATCAAAGGCAGCTTTCAAAGCTTGGATATCAGTTGCAACCCCAGAGACACGGTAGATGCCCACCTCCTCCATCCCACGTCGCTCTATCTCCTCCACACACTGGCGCACTATGTAAGGCACCTTGGATCTCTCTCTCCTTAAGAAAGCCAGAGACAGGAGTTCAGCACAACCCGTGTCCTCAATGCTCATCACCCCAGCCAAGCTGCCTAAAATCACCCCATCATTTTACTGTGCAAACCCCTTCTGGGGAATGGTGAGGGAGAAAGTCTGAGCTGACAATCAAGACTGAGTTGAAAAACTCCTTCTGAGACTTGAAAAGTTTTCTGAGTGTCCCAGTCTGGATTTTCTGTTCTGCAGCTGCCTGAGCACTTGGGCTTCTGGCTGGGTCTTTGTGCCTCTGAGTCTGTGACTGTGTGCAGGTAAATCAGGATTCACAAACAGACCTTGAAAGCACAGTAACACTGTTACTTTCCAATCAATGCCATTCCATAAGGAGGAAATACCACACTTCCAAAACTATGTAACAGAACAAACAGGTTTCTTCTGGCAAAGGATTAACAACAAAAGATCAGGGGCTAAAATAATACAACGGGATCCAAAGAACTGGAACATTTCCGATTACGGAAAGGAAACATCACTATTCAGTGTCTCTGGAAATATGTGACTGAGTCAGCTAACTACAGAGGAAAGGGGCAAGGGGTATTTCCAGAACTCATAAAAACAATATTTTGTAAGTAAACACCTGAGCTTTCAAAACCTGCGTGCGTGCTGGTTTTTTCCCTGCAAAAACTGAAGCTCAGATAACATACACCAACTCTTTTCTCCAGCCCCAACCATCTACACCACTACCCACGTGCAGCAGACTTGGCTAACAAAGCCCTCGGTGGAGTAGCAACACTGCCCAGTTGGCTTCCTGACAAACCACAGGGAGAAATGTGCCCCATCAGCTCACTTGGTGACAATGGCAATCTTGACCCCAAACACCCCAGTCTGTTTGCGGGAGGGCATCCTCTTCAGGCTGAACTCCCGACTGGTAAACTTCACTGACAGCTTCACTTCAACCTGAACAAAAGAGGATAAAAGAGAACTGCTATTACTTTTCAAACCTTTAAATCCTTTGATTTTTTTTTTTTTTGTGCTGCGATGGAAAGCAAAGAAATAAATAAAGCACAAAAGAGGTACAGAAGCAGTGCTAGCTTCTCTTATCCATACTTACTCCATTCATGGAGATGACCGTGCGCTGCCAATCTTTGTCCTGCAGTGCCTGTGGGTCCAGCTGAAAAACATGGAAATTACCCATGAGCTAGGAACAGACTTCAGAGAACTCAGCTGTCCTGAAAATCTTCTCTAAGTCAGCAGAGCACTAGGTGCTTTGAACATGTCATTTCCATAGGAAAACCCATACCAAAGCTTCCCTGGTTCAGGAAATGGGACATTCAGGTATTGTGCAGTTCTCTAAACAGGCCTGATGACTCCTCACATGCATGGGAAATCCAGCAACATGTGCAGTGTCTGCTCAACAACAAAGGCAACCTCAGCAAGAAAAATCAAAGTTGGAAAGCCAATAACCTCAGCTTTCATAGGGAGAGAGACTGCATTCATTGCTGTAGCACAACAGGCACGTTAACAGCCAGACAGATTTGTCCTGTTCCACAGGGCTAGAAGTCAGAAAAGGGGAGGAGAGATTCATTAAATGACTCTGATTTGAAATAGAGGAAACTGTCTACCTCTTCAGTTTTCTAGAAACAGGTGAGGTTTGATGAGTGTGAAACTATTGCACTGAAATAAAAAGCCAGGCTGGAGAACTTTATAGCTCTTGGCTATGAAACTAATAGCTTCCAAGAATGTTCCACTGAGTTTGAGAGACATGATGACCCTAACAATCAGAGCAAAGGAGAGAAATATAAAGTCATCCATACAGACACAAATAACTTTAAACAAAACAAACCTCTGTAGGGATCCAAAAGAAAATAAATTGAGAAAATGGTCCCAGAAACCACAGAAAGTTGTCCTCTTTCAGCCTGCCTATTCCTTTTTTCCCATTTCTATTGGAACACAGAGGTAGGAAGAACACCTGGCTCTGCTATTGCAAGAATTCATTAAACAAAAATGAGTTCTGTCACCAAGCCCTGACCTCCCATCTTCAGCTTTGCTTGATCTTGAGTGGACAGTTGTGGAGCTGGGGAGCAGCTGATTCGAGTGCATAAACACCACCCAGCCATCCCAGTACTGCTTGGGAAAGTCCAAACACATCTGAATGCCTAAAGAGTGGCAGTGAGCTCAAGCTAGAGGGGCAAAGAGAGAAAAGCCCTGTCTGCATGGGGTCTTTTAGCAACAATCACAACCAGCCAAGGCAAGAAGACTTCAGTGCCTCCTGAGAAGGCTGCATAATGCTTGGCTCTTGAACACTGAGATACAGTAAGACCAGAAGGAAACAACTGCTGTGGCACTGTCCTCTGCAAACAAGAGGACACTCAGCACTAGAGCTACTTCTGTAGCACAGCTCCTCCTGCCCACAGAACCCCAGGAAAAGCAGAGTTCTCTGAAAGGCAGAGGCAAGTGTTGAAGCAAGAGCAGCTGCAGTATACTCTGGGAGATCCTGGCTGCAATCATGCTCACACTCTCAGATCACCAACAAACCAGCCCAGTGCTGCTGACAGCTACAGAAACAAGTCTCCCCATGCACTTCTCCACTCCTCAAAAAGGACAACTGGCAGAGAGAAGTTTCTCCCTGCTTGCTCTCACTACAGACACCCAAGACAAGCAAATCAGCCAACCTTATCTCTGCGCCCTTTGTCACGGACGGGAGCCCACAGGGGAGTGCTGCCAGCACACAGGTGCTTTCCTGTCGAGTTGGACCGGTTCCTGTAGGTGCAACTCTGGAAGAAATTCCTGAAGACCCCTTGTAAGGAATAGTCAGTAACCCGTAGCTCCCACATTTTGGGACTGCACACAGGTCCAGGAGGCCAATGGGCAGCAGGGCTTAGCTTCAGTGCTTCAGCAAACCCCAAATAGCAGACTGCTTGCCAAGAGGGTTTGCTTATAACTGGTGGAACAGATCCGCCCCCGCCTGTGTGGCTGGCCAAGGTCCCTACAAGCTGGCCAGAATCTAGGCTGTTCTTCCCTGAATTTCCCTGCTGGGAGTTTGATTTCTTTCAACAACTGCATTCTTTCCCAGAATCAAGAGGAAGCCATTCTGAAGTGTCTGGTTTCCTATGAAGGGCAACCATGCCCAGTATTCCTGAAAGCTGGATCTCCAGCTGCCTCAGCATCCCACTAAGCCACTAAAATGGTGCTGCTGATAGATACAGCCACACAGATCCTCCAGCTCAGAAGCAGTGCTCCTCCATATGCTTTTAGAATGAAGTCAGTGAGTGTGTATTATTTATAGCAGGGAGAAACTGCTTAAGACTGAGAGGGGAAGAAGGTTTTGAATATCTGCCAAATACTAGTTAAACTAGCAGGTATTACTGGTTAAGTCTCAGTGATGACAAGAGGATTCATACCACTGTACAAAACAAAAGTAAATAGCAGTTGAAAAGTACAAGCCAAACAAAGTCCTACTCTGTCCCAAGAGTGTCAGGCAAAGCACTGGCTGCTGGAGCCCAGAGCTCATAGAGATAAATCCTTGCTGGATAACTACTGGAGCTGAGCAAGGACTAGGATGGACCTGCTGCCACCTCTTAGTCTCTTATCTCTGAGCTCTGTTGCAGGGCTGGTAGGACCCTGTGCTCCCCTCCTGCTGTTTGACACCTGCTGGAGAACAGCTCGGCTTGAATGGAGACCAGGTAGGGAGAACAAGCACCAGGGAATGGGTCTGGTCTGGCTGACCCCAGCCAACCCGGCATAAATCACTGGCAATAACAACAACAATTAAAAGAAAAAAAAAAATCTCCCCTAAGGTGCTATTTAAATAGCAAAGTGAAATGATGGAAGCTAACACAAAAGCAAAGCTTCAATAAGCTCTCAGCAACGTTGAGTGAGACAGGAAGATCAGGTCCAACAGTTTGATAAAGTCACAGTAGGAAATAACAGAGTCAACAGGAAACTAAGAACTCCATTTAGACTTTGAGCAAGCTTTCAGTCCTGGAGCCTACAAATGACTGACCTAAGGCCAGCAAGAGCAGCCCGGGGAAAGGGCAGCTGAAGCAGACTGGTTACAAAGCAGTCTGAAGACAAAGAGTTAAGAGACTGTGATGCACAGAGAGAGCCTGTGACAAATGGGGTCATGCTGTCTTCTGGCCTGATTTGTAGATCAATGACTTGGAAGACAGAACACTGAGCAGAAGAATGCAATCTCCAGACTGCGAGGCAGAAGGAGGCTGCTCTGAGCAAGCAAGCACAGGGCAGTGGCTTTGCCAGCTCAGGAAGGGGAGGCACTGTGAAATGACTGCTTCTGCATTAAATTGACAGTGAAATCTCCTGCATCTTTAAACATTTCCTTCAAAGAGTTGCTTAGTTTAAATGACAAAGGGAACTGTCCAATTCTCCACTGAAACTGTGAAAAACTGTGCAGCTTCCATGACATATATATGCAAACAGGAGAGACCTGCTAAAACCCTCCCAACCTCTATCCCACTGCCTAGTTCAGACAGTCCTCACCAAAAGTGCACGCTGCACAGGAAAATTACACACCAACCAGTCTGTCTTTACTCCCCCAGGCATTCTTTGGCATTTGCAATGGCAAGATACAGCCCCAAATTCACTAACGAATGCCTCTCTGCATCCTGCACCAAACACAATAGAACAAAGCAGCTCAGCACCACAGGGATTTCTGAGTGCAAGCCTCTGGCCCTCCTGGCAGCTTAGCAATGAATTAAGACAGACAATTAATGCACAGCAGTCAGCAGAGGCTGAGCCTGCAGAACACAGAGCAGTAAGCAAAAAAGGTGAACTGAGGATGATGGTCAATGGCAGACAGGCTCTGAGGAGAAGGGTGTCTGTGCCCTGCCCCAGAGAAACACCAGAGTTTTATAGATGTTTTTTTTTTTTTTTTACGTTTTTTTCCTCTGGAGGGAAAACAAAACATACAGAAAGAGGAAAAACCAAAGACACAAGTGTGGAAATTAAATGCCTGAGACCAAGGACTGAGGCAACCTTAAGGCTAGTGTGTTTTCTGCTATTTATTCACATTACTTCTTCCTTTTATTAAAGCTCCCTGGCAACTTTACACTCCATCAGTTTTTAATTGTAGCTGATGTGACAGACATGCTGTCAAGAGTCTCACTGCTGCTGGAAAGTCCCAGTCCAGCCATAACCCCATTCTTCTCAAAGCTCCCCACTGACATCTTAATCTTCCCCACCATCACCCTTTAGACATGACCCCTCACCTGCTTCATTTCCACCCTGTTTTCATTGCTGGGATACTGTTCTGCATGAGCAAACTGTTCAAATGAACTTGAGAGAGTAAAAGGTTTTCAGAGTTGATACTTAGGAGGTATACAGCATGTGGCAATCTGTTTTACATGGAAAACAACCTAGGTGTCTGAAATAGCCATGGGCACTGCTAGGAAACATCTCAGATTATTAAGGAGATGCTTGTTTTGCATGGCAACAGAGGAATGGTGTTGCACTGCTCCTACAGAATGACTGATCTACAGTCACATGCTTGCTGATTTTCCAGCACTGCTGTAAGGGAGGAGGAAATGATTTGCCTGAGCTTTTTTTCATGCAGAAAAAAACAACACAGGAAACAACATTTCTAGGACACACCAACTGCAGGAGATGGATCACAGGATAAAGGATCAGTTTACTCATGCAGCAAGTTCCCAAGGCAGAGGTAGTTTTGCTGACTTGATTGCCCACTTAGATGCAGTGTCAGGACCAAACAAAAGGCTGCTACACTCAGAACATGTGGATGTATCTGCCACATGAAGTGCCAAATTCAAAGAGCAAAAGGATCAGCTCCCCATGTGCCAAAGATGGATTGCAAGGTAACAACAGAAAAAGGAAGAAAAAAAAAAAGTTCAAAATAAGAGGAGCTAATGCTTACAACTGAACTAAGCCTTATGTTTCCTCCTGCAAGATTATTTCCCTTTCTTCCTCCCCTAAGGATCTCAGTAATTTCAGTTTCACCACGTACCCAAAAGTGGCAACTTCTCCCTGTATTTCTCTTGACTGAGATGCAACAGAAGCCCCCAGCCCTGTGTGTCTGCTGGTTAAATACTGCTCATCCACCACTGCCATTCCCAGAAGGTTTGACAAGGACTTCAATTCTACACTTACAGGATGATCTCCCACACTAAAACCTCGTGGGTTTCTTTTTCATGAATAAAACTTGCATGTTGGCAAGCAATGAAGTATGAGGCTACAAAGCCAGGTAAATAAAGTATTCCACAGGAAAAGAAAATATGAGCAATGAGAGCTACTAAAATTGCTGCCTATTCCTGGAAGCTTCTGACCACATGGACCAATTTCCAGTCTTCCTTCCTCCACTACCATTATGTAACGGGGAGATTTAATAAACATTTCAGAGCCAGAACAGTTCTCATCTCCTTGATGCATTGTCCTCATCACTGCAGCTCAGAGAATTTGGTGAGTCAGAAACCCCAGTAGGGGGAAGTTGAAGATTTACAATAATAACATAGGGCTTAACAACCCATTGTGAATTAGCCAATACAGAATTTTTCCTATTTTTATCAGCAAGAGGATGCAGACATTACTATTTTCTTTACGTTCCCAGAGATTTTAACTGAAGGGAATCTTGGAAAAAAATCCTCATCCAATTTTACAGACTTTGCCATTACAGAAGACAGACTTTGGATGAATAATGACAATGCAACAACAACACCAAAACAGAAAGCCCTGGATACACTAGCAACTCTAAAACAAATTTTTAAAAAACATGTAAATGCACCTGGGAAAATCCTGAATGAAAATTACTCTAAAACCAGTGGCTGGAAAAGATGCTAAAGGCATTAATACCACTAACCTGTGGCTGTAATTTGATTTTGCTGTTGGATGGTTAATATTTCTTAATAGTGAAATGGTGCTTGCTTTAAAATAAAAAACCTCCAGTAATCCTTATCAACCTGAACTATCACCAGACTCCCTTATGACTTGAAGTTATTCAATAGTATTAAAAAGTTGTATGGTGGGAAAGAAATAATGGGGAATTAAGAGGATGCTGTCAGAGCTTAGTAAATTTCTTAATACATTTCATAGTGGATTTACTGAAAGCAAGAGAACTTCTGCATTTGCCTTTAGTGATACAACAGAATGTAATTTTTTGCACATTAATAAAAACCTTGTTTTTCTTTTAACTTTTCTCTGTTCAGGTTTCTCCAAAAGACTCACAGTGCTATTAATATTCAAGTATCACCAAGGAGTAGTTTTACTTACTAATTTAAGTTAGAAAAAAAAAATTAAAATATAAAATATATTATTTTTTTTTTAATTTACTTAAAATAGGTGAAGAATTTAGTGGGTCAGTGATTTCAGAGCTCTCCATTATGAGCACACAAATCTCCAGGGCATTTCAGGGCTGCAAACTTTCTCTTTTGTAGTTGCTCAGCTCCATGGAAAAGAAGCTTTTGTTAGCAAAAGGGCCACAGTGATTTCTGGTTAGCCTGAGACATACACAGGAGGCACCCTGTACTAACATTTATTGATTTGTATGCAAATTTTCTTTCAAACACACACCCTGTGTTTGGTGACAAAAGCTTTTCTGGGAAGCCTCAGGGCTGCAAGGAGGGAGGGAAAGAATCAGGCCTAATGAAACTCATTTAGACAATCAACCCTTTTAGAGCAAAGGTGAGATGTGACCCTGCCCTCAATCAGAGCTGCTTCTGAAATCCCACAAATGGCCTTGGCCTGTATGACCATCACTGAAATGTTGGAGAAAGCTGTCATCCATGGGGTGATGAAGAATCAGATGTAAATGAAGGAGAACTGGTGGTAGTTTTCAGTGTTCCAGAAAGCAAAAGGTATCTGGGTAGGGTGTCTGCTCTGTACAGCAGTCAGTCCAACAAAAAGAATGTGTACTCAGAGCAAGCATTTAACCTAAAGCTGTGGAGAGATAGTGCAACAAACTGGAAGATGGAGAAGATACATTCTCAGTGTCATCCTCCACTGCTGACCTGATTTGTCCTACATGGAGCTTTATCACACAGCAGTTCCCTGAGAGTAGTATCCATTTGCAATCATGTCATCACATCCACTACTGCATTCCAGATTTGCCACAGACAAAGTGTCCTATGCTGACTGTCAGCAGTGGTAATCTTTCTCAGATGCTGCCTGCTGTCATGGACACCATACTCTGGACATGGCAGTTACCAGGACAATAAGTCTGTCCTACAAGGCTCTGCTATCACATCAATCAACTTCCAGCCATACAGAAGGCAGAATTTCTTCCACATGATTTACAGAGGGGATAGTATATTCATTGCTTCCTCTTTTGTCACAAATGGAGCATCCTAAACAGTGCCCAGGACTTAGTAACAATGCAGTTCCTATATACAGTGCTGGGAGTTTTAAAAGTTAACAGGGAAACCAGAGATCAATACATAAATGTTAACAAAAAAGCAGCTATTCCATAAGGGTTTGGAAGCAAGCACAGAGGACAAGGCAAGAAGGACAAAGCTGCTCACTTCCCTCTTTTGAATCACAGTGTCTACCTACCTCACTGTCTGGAAGAAAATCTCCAATACTGAGACAATCAGAAGGCAGCATTAAACCTTCCTGGTGAACTCCAGGCTTCAGAAGTCCCATTATGTTTTGCAGTAAGGGTTTTGCAGCAATGAGTTCAGCACAGCCTTACCTGGATCTGGCCTTTCCCCATTATGCGATCCGTGCTCTCTCCATCCTCTTTGGTGAGCTTGGTTTTGTTGTAGCACTTTTCATAGCACAGAATCCGCAGAGTCTGTGAGCCTTCCAGCTCAATCTCAAACTCCTGCAGGGTACCAGGGAAGGAAAGAGGTATGCATATACCACAGCAGATCACTAGTCTCTTAATAATTAATATATTCCCCCTAAAACTCATGAAGAAGGAGCACTTGAGGACTGATACAATCTCCTCCCCCTAATGGAGTTGGTCTAGAAATAAATTGAAATTGGGTTGTATAGATATGGTGGTCAAAATTGGAGACTAAAATTGCTGACTCCTCAGTCAAGTTTCACTGAGTTTCAGCAAAGCATCATTCAAAGAAACAAACCCACCCACCTTCTATTTAATTTTGCTCCACAGCAGATTTGAGTTGGCTGTAAACAGGCAAGATATCTATTGCTATTTCTCCCATCTCACAACAAATAAAAAAAAAGCACCTCCTTCTTCAATAGATTTTTCACTTGTGTCTTTAAAAGACAATCATCAAATATGCATCTGTTTGAATGATGAAATGCTGGACAAGATTGATTTGTGCTGGAATGTTTGTTTAGCAATAGCTAACCCAAGAGAAAATCTGCAAGCCCTGACAGCCAAATGAACCTGGCATGAAAATGTTTTCTGAGAGGCAGCATATGCAGCACAAGTGCTGTGCATGCAGCAAGATCTTCCATTTGCAGGTTTTCTGTCCACCATGCATTGATGTTTGGCACATGAAAGAAGTTACATTAAGAAAAAAAATCCAACTTACCTCATTCCAGTTGGGCTCTGTGGTGTCTCTGTAAACTCTAGTTTTAGCCTTGTTCACAAAATACCCAAAAGAATCCACCTCTAATGTGCAGTACAAATCTGAGAAAGGGAAACAGAGACAGAAACCTTTTAAAAATTTTTAGAATCTCCTAACTAACATTAATCACTTCCAGGGTATGTCTTCACTTGCATTTTCTTTGTATTAGTACCAGTAACATTATCCAGCACAAATCTCATCATCTGGAACAGCAGAGTTGCCTTTATGAATCTGAAGTACCAGAACAGCTGTGTAAGTGACCTCAGCACAGACAAGCCCTTCACCTCTACCAAAAGAGAGGTGGATACTATTATCCAGGATTTCCCAGATCAACCCACAGTAAGCAGGTGTACACCAGGGAGAAATTAAACTTCTTCAGGGTGATGCTGGACCCCATCAACAAATCATAACTGATGTCACAGAGAACATCATCAGTATAACATCCTTCAGTGAGCAGGTTGGGGGCCAGCCATAAAAACCTCATTATCTTCACAAAGTGGTTAATCACAGGGTATCTGGTGTGTCTGCAGAGCTAGTAATGAGCTGTAGACATTGTCCCTATTTCTAAGTTATGTTGTAAGTGATGTTAGCCAGCATTTGGGAAGTCAGTGGCTCAGCAGGAGGAAGACTAAAAGAAAGCAGGTAACATCCAGTTCACTCGTTTCATCCTCAGTCTGTACACACAGATTAGATAAGAACAGGATCCCCCAGCTAGGTAAGCTTTGCAGTTTTTCCTGGATTATCCTCATCAATACCCAGAGAGCATGTTTATTTCTACAGGTGTCCACTTCACTCTATTTTCTCACCTTTTTTGAGCCTTCTGTCAAGTTACTCCTTTAAATTTTAACACCTTTTTCTCCACACAAAAATTCTGGATGTCAAAGAATGCTTCCCATGCTTTTATTGCAAAACAAAATCAGTTGAAAAATTTCAAGACAAGGGCTAACTTGTATCTAAAACTCTTAGGTAATTAGTAAACACTGCTTTAAAAAAAACCCAATAGACTAGACTGAAAAAATAATGCTGCATGCTTGATCCTTACCTTTCTAGGAGTTAATAATAGCATTTAAAAAATGCTTTCCACCATATTTCCACCAACACCCTGATTTCACTTCCAGTTCCACAAATCACCTCTCCTTCTCACCATCATCCCAGATGCTACAATCCTAAACTAAATCATGCCCAGCTCTCCTAGCACCTGGATTACCTAATCCCTATCACTTCCTCTGTGTATAACCAAACTGCAACTCACTTGAACTTTGCTTGAATCCTGTGGCAGAATGGACAATGACATTCAGGAATCCATAGAGACCTGGGGATTCATCATCTGTACAAAAGACCCAAGAAATTTTGTTAGGTTCAGATAAGCCAAGCATCAAAGACAGACTGATGAGATTAATATTACACAGGTAAATAGAAGAGGGTAAAAGGTTCCTAAGAAGGTTGGCAGGAGCATGTAATCTAACCATTTCCACAAAAGAGGAAAGACTTCCAGGTTTGGTGTCTGTTTCACATGTAATTGCCTTCCAGCAACATGTGGCTTTTACAATGCCATTTCTAGGGCCATTAAGTCAGTGTGAAATAAATTAAAAGGAGAAAAAGCAAAATATATAGGTTAATCTATACTATCAGTGAAACAGTAATTTAGCACTGTCTCCGACACAATTTTGGCCAACTTTCTTCCAAAGGGCTTCCAGACATAGTTCAAAATAGTTCCAAAGGACTTCAAGACGTAGTCCAGGCTAGGACTCTAACAGGCACTCCAACCCCTGCCATGATGGTTGCATGTAAAGACCATTTAATAATCAATGAATATATACTGGAGGATGTCCAGGAATATCACACTGATTTAGATGTAGCCATACAGTTTGGAGCTTGTATTTTTATTATTGCAGCAACTAATATTGGGATGACAGCCTGTTCTTGTTCCTGCTCCTCTTCTTGTACCCTATCATATACTTCAACTAAACAATACAAGTTGGGTATGTATGGTCTCAGCTTTTGTTTTATAGGAACTCTCAGTTTCTAACTCATCACCAGGCTGAAGCCTGTAGCAAAAAGAAACAGTAATAGCAGTTCTAGGGGAAATGAGCAAAGGCAGGCAGAGGTAGGTTTTCACTGCAACTGTACCACGTGAAAGCATAAATCAAAGGTCTCACCTTCCTTATTGATAGTGAGGGGAATGTTGTGGACTGTCTGAAGCTTCACACAGGAGTTTGTCAGCATCTGGAGCTCCACTGATGTGAGTGAGAAGCTTTTAAAACCTTCCAAGGAGATTCAAAGAGGCAGGAATTAAAATTCAAAGCAAAGGATGGATGCTGGTTCCCTCATTCTGGGCATGTAGAGGATAGCTGCTCCCTGGGCAGTACTCAGCAGCAGTACTGTGGTGCTCAGGTCTGTATTGCTGCTACAGCCCAGCCTGACTGAGGGCCTAGTTAGTTACTCTTTGGGGTAAATAGTCTTGGGGGGTGGGGGGACTCTTATTTTCTTGCAAAACCAAGAAACATCATGCCCCAAAAGTTAGTTAGTTAGAGCCAGGTAAAAGGGTGTAGCTGTTACTTCTACCTGGAACTGCAAAGAGTTCTTATCTTTAGGCAAAAAGAATCTCCCCACACATCACCTACGTGTTGTTTCAACCAAAAGTCCCCCAGACAGACTCAGGTGTGCAGAGACAGAAGATACCCATGTTCTGCTGTGGATTTCAACACACATTTTTCTTTTTGCTAGGAACTGTGCTCCACACCTCATTCTAATTGCTACACTATCTGTAGCAATGCCCAGCTGAAGGACACTTACATTTCTTCTGCTGCTCCCTGATGTTCTCCCTCCACTCTGCCCTTTCATAGTCCGATGATATGAGGAATGTGTAACTCTACCCAGGAAAACACAAAAAAAACAGAGTATGCATTAGTTTGACCAACCACTGAGAGCAGGCCTGCCTGCCTGCCTCCCACCCTCTTCCAGCAGAAACTGTTGGATTTACTGTCCTCCTGGTACTCATTTGCCCTACATCACAGCTTTGTCAGTGGCAGGCAGGACTCTGGCAGTGTGCCTGCTCAGAAATGTGCCAGTTGTACCACCACAGACTCCTGCAGTCAGATCTCACACGGAGCTCCACCCCCACAAACAGCTTCTGCACCTCTGGCAGCATGAGGTCTCATGGCAACTCTGCACTGTTCCTCAAAACAGCTGTACCAGAAAACACAAAACCCTCCAGCACAGGCCTAGACACTGATGCAAGCTGAGGTGGCAGTGACCAGCTTGTGGATTTTTACTGAGTAGTAACAGGATCTTGTAGGAATCATTTACCATGTGCATGGAAAGGCCACAGTGACAGGACACAGCACTGCCAGAGCAGGCAGATGCCTCTGGCACAGTGAGCATCCTCCAGTGCTCAAGAAGATTGTTCACAACCTTTCAGCATCCCTGGTGCCAAGGGCAGCTTACAGTCCTGAGTGCACTGAGCCTTGAATTTGAAGGAGAGTCTAGAAGGCAGTGGCTGCACAGCCTTATCACACATGAAGAGAGCTTTTCCTCTGCTCTGCCAGAGCAGGTGCTGAAGCAGGGATTTCTAGGATATTATTTTTTAAATGTCAATGTTGCATATAAATTAGCCATAGTCCTACAAGATGTCATAGTAACTTTTGGTGTAGGCAAGGGTTAGATGTCTGCTGCTTGTGAAGTGCTTTCAGGTCTGAACAGTAAAGGCATGAAGACCTCCTTGTACAGCAGTGTACACAAACACACCCACACCCCTTCACCTCTGTCTTGTACACAGAGGGGGAACAGAAGAGCCACTCACCTTGCCATTGCGATTGTGTACTCTGAAGGCCATGTTGGGAGACATCAGCAGTAGGAGTGACTCCTGCTCTGAGAGCTTCTTTTTCAATCTCTCAATGACCTTGCTGCCTTTATTGGCCCTCTGAAGGGTGGGGAAGAGAGGCAGACAGAGGACACACATTATTCTCAAATGCCCACTCCTATTTGCATTGACAGGCATTTTAAGATCCAGAGTCCCTTCCCACAGTGAGTAGCCAAATGGCCCCAGGCAGGAGAATTGCTGTCAATAGGATCCACAGGGCTGCCAGCTGCTCAGGAAGATGTTACCTGCACTATCTCTATGCTCAGATTTGGCTTTGTTCCCCAGTTCCAGTGGCTGAGTATCACTGACTAGCAGAGCTGCAACACAAGCCTCTGCTGAACAGTCTGTTTTACCAAGCTGTGCTGCTCTGGGAACAATGCTTCTCTCAGCACCTCGTCTCAGCAGAGACACTGAGGCTGGACTTGGCATGGGGTGCTTCAGTCCTTTTACCTTTTCACGCTGAATGTCGTTCTTGATCTGGGATATCTTTATCTTCATGGCATCCAGTTCCTCATCAGGTACCAGTGGGATATTGGGTACTGCCTCAGACTCATCCACCATTTGGAAGCTAAGGTCAGTGAGTGGGATGTACCATTTGCAGTCATACTGCTGGCTTTTTCTGAAAGACAGAAGGTCCAAACTTTTACTATCACTGGTGCCTGGAAACACTCCCCCTTCCCACAAGCCCTTCCCCACTCTAATGGGTAAGATACAGAAATGGGCACAACTTCACTGTGACTCTCATGTAGAAAATGTCTAGTAAAGGGCTGCTTTCCAGCAAGAAAGACTAGAAGGGCTAATAGCCAGCACAGCACATAACAAATCAACTTGCTGATTTGTTATCATTCATCCCAAGAAACCACAAAGATCTTTTGCAAACCCTTTCAGTCCTCTGTGTGTGTGCTCTTTTTGAAAGGTTTCTCCCCCCTCATTTGTGACAAATGCCAACAAAACTGTTCATATAGCTGCACTTTTGCATTGACATATAGTCTGCCTATTGTACCTTTTCCATTTTTATGCAAAGCTGTTACCTGGCTGTAGTTACAAGGCCAAAATTAATAACCTTTGTAACAAAAGAAAGTGAAGAATGTCACCTATTAAAAGAAATGGGAGACAGAAAAGCGAATGGCATTTGTCCACAATACCAGCAGCTAGAGTGTATGCTGTGCTCCTAGAAAGGCTCAGGGCAGGGGGTAAGAATTAACCTTTCTCAAGGGATCAGGACTTGGCCAAGGTCTATATAATAGACAGTACCACCTTGCTGATCATTCTGTGTTTAACTCCATCTTGGGGATTATGATTACCCAGGTTTAGGGTATTCATATTCAATTAAAACTGCTGGTTAAACCCAGGATTCTGCTGAAGCACAGATGCAGAGTCCAGAAAGAAAACCTTACCCTCCAATCTGCTTCTTGAGCTTGGCACAGAGGAACAGATCAGTAAAAAGAAAGACATGACGCAGTTTGCGAGCCCCCTCAACCAGTTCCACCATGAAACTGTCCTTCAGGAGCTGCCGGTGCTGGTGAGGAAGCAGAAAAAATGTTTTAGTTAGTGCACTATGAGCTCCAGATTTGGCATTGGGGGAACACATTCTTTGACCTTACTCCTACCAGAGGCAATTCAGTAAATTGCTCTAATTCAGAAAAAGAAAAAAGGCTGTAAAATGCTCCTTGCTGCATGCTCTGCTCCCCACTCACGGGTAGAAATGCCCATGCATCTCCCTTCTTATCTGGTTCCAGGTCAGACTTCAGGCTTCTCTCCATCACCTGATCCTGAGCCCAAGCATAATTTATAGCGAGTTTCCATATCCCCAAGGGCCAGCCGAGCTGGCAGCACATCATCCCCTCACCAACCAGCAGAGAGCAGCAAACATCTTTTTTCTCAGGAGCCATTTACCCAGCCACGGAATTCAGTTTAAACCACCCCAGCGGGGAGAAAGGAGTGAACACCAACACCTCGGCCCCATTCACGACAATAGTTTAACAGCATTAACATCTGAATGCCATTGCTGCGTCTTTATTACAACTGCTGTTAAGGGATTATTCCTGAACAAAACGTGCATCTCTCAAGCTTCTCAGTAGTCTCTTATCAGCCTGTGTTTAAATAGGACCATCTGGATATGCCCCCCACCCCATGCCTATTTAAATCTCCTTTATACACCATATAAACACTCCCCACATCTAGAAGATGCAAAGAAGCTGCACAACCCTGATGCCTTTATTCCTGTTTCTAGTTACAGGGAGCTTTACAACCTCCTAAATAAGAGGCACACGTTGGAAGGCAGAAGCATCACTTTCCTGATTCCTGTAAGAGTATGGGTGGCTGTGTGCTGTTACCAGTGAGCAGGCCAAGAGTTTCAAGCCCTGCTCTATGCTCAGCCCTTCTGCTCTGATGATCAATAGGAAGCTGAGTACAACGATGGAACAGGTATCTCCCAGTCTCCCAGAGTTTCAAACAGTCAGGGATACTAAACTTTAGGCAGAATTTGTTCCAAACAATATATATATAGCTGTTAGTGCTGCCTCACTTCACAGCCAGTACAAGCAGAACCACAAGCAGCTTCACACAGGTAAGATAAGAGGCTTTCTGCTGACTGTTTCCTTGCTATTCCAGCTCCTGACACCAATGAGAACCACATTACACTTACCATACACACCTAGAGAGCAGAAGGACTTGGGACAGATCCACTAACTGTCCAGCACTAACCAGCACCTCCCTCTTCTTTCTCACTGTCATACTTCTCCAGGCCCATGTTCAGGACTTGTCAGTACAACCTGCTCCTGACCTGCACCATCTTTGTGATCCCCAAGCTGAGTAAACTGTGCACAAAAACTGTCCCAGAGGCAGCTGTGCTCAGCTGTGCAGCAGTGTGCAACTGTTAACAGGAAACTTAACTTCAGCAGGGTCAGGACATCCAAACCAGAACTGATGCCTCCATTTCTCAGGTTATGCCCCATGGGCTTTGTTTGCTGCATGACTTAACAAGCCCTGAGCTCATTTACTGCAGAGGGTGTGGGAGTGCAAACCCCCACGCTCTACCTCTCCTAACTCCTCCAACCCTTCCCCATCTTGACTCTCCAAAATGAAAAAAGAACAAACCACATCAGCCCTGAGCCCAGCAGGCATCATGGCAAAGAACACAAGGCAGAGGAATGCCCTTGCAGACATGATTCTTGTTTTTATACTCTGTGCTACAGCACCCTGAACTTCCTGACATGGACTAAACATCTGCATTTTCCTGTCTGCAGATACACCAGCAACTTGGCTGTTAAAACATACAGAACAGTGGCAGCAGCTCACCTTGGAGCTCCCTTCAGCTACACAAAGGTCCTGGAAATCTGTGACCAGCAGCAGCTGCACACAGCTGCACTTTTCCATAGTGCCAGGAAACAAGGCTGCTCCCTAGTAAGCTGTTGCACATCTCTGGGCAGAAGTCTGGGGAGATCTGGTATTCAACATTAATTCAGGCTCAGAAAGGCCTGTACCTTTGTTAATATTTGTTTTTAGGTGGGTGTCATCCTCCTGGCTTCTTCTCAGTGGTTTTGGAGAGAACATCTGCCTGCATTAACAACTCTGCTGCTGATGTGCACTTGTGCATGCCTCCCCCTCCTGCCTGGCAAACAAACCCCAGGTAGAGAACTAGAAACACTGAGCTTTAAAAATAAATAAAAAGGAGAAGATATGTTGTCAGTAGCAAAACCACTCTTCACAGCTGCAAAGAATTACATTTGTGAGCAACAATGAAGCAGGGAAAGATATTTCCTGAGCAAGCCAAAACCCTGCTCTCAGGTTTCTAGATCTGATGCATATTAACTACGCTGCAAATAATCTCAGCTCCTCCAGGGCAATGAGAATATCTGCTTGTTGCCAGCTCAACCTCTGCTCATTGTTCGTAGGTGTAAAGATGTTCTCACAGCTCACTCATCTCTGCTACCCTGCAGGATACCACGCTGTCCCTTCCCTACTTGGCAGGGACATGGCACAGTCCTGACTTGGCCTCCTGGCCCCATCTGCCAGGCACTGTCAGTGTGTGAGACCAGCCAAGACCCCAGCCCACGCTCTGCTATGAATTCCTAGCTGAAAAATGCAGCAGGCTAGTCCAGAGCACAGCTGCACCCACCCTGCCATTGCACAGTTCTTGGCTGTCACCATCCAAGCAGACTTCCTTCAAGCAGGAACTCTGTCCCTCATCTCCTCAAAACCCAAGCAGAAAGCTCAGACTTACGATGCCAAAACAGGGGTGTGATTCAACAGCCTTCATACTGCTCATCTGGGACTGAGGTACCACTCATCTGCACCAAGTTTATTTTGGCTAGCACTCCTGGGTACAAAATACCCTGACTGACATGAGACACACACCATGAAGCAGCAAAAAGTCTTTGGCAGTGTTATCTCCCAGAAAGAGAGCTGGGTGGGAATAAGACAAGGCTGTATTTCCTAAGCTTGACTGGAAAAGAAGTAAGGAGGTGAAGGGATGTATACCAGCAAACCACTCAGAAGAAGACACTGAGCTTCCCAAACCTTTCATCATATCCTCTCACTTATGAGCAGTTGGAAGATCTACCCCTCCTGCTTGCTGAAAGTAAACTGCTACAAAAAGCAACCAAACAACTGAGGAGCAGAGGAAAGGAGAAACATTTGAGAATCAAGTCAGGGTATCTTTCCTCTGATGGGTGTGGGTCTTGATATTGGATCTAATGATCAGCTTCTCTTGAGCAAATGGGACTTTCATTAGGGCTGGGCATAACAGGCACATCCCAGGCTGCTCAGCATCAGTGGAGCAGAGAAGAAGCCCTTCAAGAAGGGTCACATCCTTTGTTGCAAATGATTCACCTCACCAGAAGGGTTCAGCAGGTCAGAGGGAAACAATAAAAGGATTTCCCAACTGGCTTACCAGATCCATGCCAAACCCCACAGTGAAGGAGCACAAGGCACCTTTCCGGATCTCCCAGCATGAATCAGCCCATCCTACTCCACCCTGGAGCAGCCAGCAGACCCCTCACACAGAACTCACATGGGTCAGATGCCAGTGCCACCTCAGCTCCACAGGCCTTGGCTAGCAGCTTGGGAAACCAAAGTCCACTTTGGTTCAACTCCTCCCTTGCAAGGCCAGCAGCAGCCATTCCTTTGGTGGCCTTCTGTTAAAAGGAATCTCCTGAAACATGAGGTCTTTTTGGCTGGGTATAGGAAACTGTTCTCTACCCTGTTTTCAAAGTTACTCTCTTAAGGTTACCAAAAGTGCTAAAGGTTTCTAAAAATACCCTGAAATGACATACAGACTGCAAAAACACCAAACAAACACTGAAGAAAGCATAAGCTTAGGATCAGAGTGGCAGTACAAGTGACAGAGTGACCCCCACTCTTCCATATAACAGCCCCAAGGACTCTCTGATGTTCAGCACAGGAGCTAAGCACAGCTACAGAAAGATGTTCCAGGAGGCCTGGAGGAAAATTTCCTATTTTGTATCATATGAAGTGAATTAGGATCATCTTTAGTTTCTCAGATAGGGCTGACTGTTACTTTCAGGGGCTCTTACAAAGCTCCTGTGCTGGTGCAGTATAAATTCCAGATCTCCTCTCCAGGTCCTGCTTTCCTTTGCATATTTTCACCTGATTCTCCTCCCACCCACCTGTGTTGTGGAGAAAAGAGCTCTCCCTGTACATCTTTCAATGCTTGGATATCTTCTTTGGATTGTCTATTGTTTTCCTCCTCCTCTTACCACTGTCAGTGAGCATCTCCCCCTCCTCTGCTACCAACCTCACGATTACCTGTAATGCTCATCTACTCATCCCACAATGTTTTTGTGCTGTTGCATATGATAAATCCTGCTGCTGACATGTGCTGTTTAACTCCAGAAGTGTGGCAAAAGACCAGCTCGCCTGAGACACATTACAAGAAGTGGCATTTAAAAATCTACTCATCCAGACCACAGCTGTACAAAAGGCCACCCCTCACTTGTGTGCTGAGGAAAGAAGCTCATCTGACAGGGTGACAGCAGAGGGCCTGCAGAGCGTGTGGGTGAGAGCCCTGAGAAGGACTGGAACATGTGTGATGCAGGAGGAGGAGGGTAAAAAGCAGGAGATGGGGTATTGGCACATGTCAGCGAGGAAGACGTGGTTTGGCTTTCTGCAGAGTGTAGGAAGAAAACGAGTCCATGTGTGTGTGTGTGAGTGTGTGTGTGAGTGTGTGTGTGAGTGTGTCTGTGCGTCTGTGTGTGTGTGTGCTGCAAGACCAGCACTGCAGAATGAAGGGACGCTCTGCCTAGGAGCTAAACTGCCTGCTCTCTGAGTGTTAATAGCCTCTCTTTTCTCTTTCCAAAGCTCCTGTCACCAGGACCTCACTGACTCCAGCTGTAAGACAGAGTGTGGAGCATCTAAGATAAATTTTGAGTGCTCTGTTGCCAACATCTGCTCAAGGTCTCCAGAAGCAGTAGTCACCAGCCCTCAAGCTGTGCATGGCTGCCTGTGCCTAAGCCTAGCTCCCAGCTTTTCAAAGGCTTTAGTCTATACTTCTGCTCCCTGGAAAATGTCCTTTGTCTTTCCCTGCCCTAGCACACTTGGTCCTATACCAAGTTAAACAAGAGCCTAAGGCAATGACACCCAGACCATGGACTAGAGGTTTAAAACCATATTTAGAAAATATGGCAGAGCAGCTTGCCAAGGAGCCTCTTCTCTCCAGGGCAAGGGAAAAGGTACACAAGGAAAAGAAGGTACAAGGGAAAAGGTACAAGGAAAAAGAAGCTACCTGTGATCTAGTGGGTTTGATCTAGAAAGAACTACCTGTCAGCCCTCTTGTGTCTGGAATAGTGCTGATGAAATCAGACACAAAGCCACCAGAGTGATCCAGAACTCATAAAGGATTCTTTTTTAGGCATCTCCATTCCTCTGTGCCACTGTGGGATCACACAAATACCAGTGTGAACACTTAGAGAGAGTGGACTGCACAGCTAGGGCCAAGGCCAGAATGGCAGCCACTACTTACTCTTTACTGGTCCAAACTGCCCCAAAAACAACATCCTGAGGATGCATTAGATAAGGCAGGAGTCAAGTTAAGCAGGAGTCAAGACAGGAGCTCTATCTCCCAAATTAACCCTGCAATTTTTTGCAGTTTTGTTAATTTCTGCTTTACAAACATGGGCTGGATTAGCTGGAAGACAAGCCTTACTTCTGGCAGGAACACATGATACAGTTATTTACATTCAGGCTTAGTTGAAAAAAACCCATTCAGTCCATCTAGCTGCTCTGTTAGTAAGACTAGAAAGGTTATTACTCCATTCTGGCACATAAGAGCAGCACATCCTTCACCTCAAAGCATTCATTTTCCTGCTTCCCCAAGGGACCATCAGTTGTAGAACCTTGAACAGGTTCCCTATTTAAGGCAAGAAAACAGGGGTGAAGAAGGATCAGCACTGAGCACATAAGATGCCTGCTCCATGGTCCTAAGGGGGGGGAAGATTCTCCACCACTCACATTCTGACTCAGAATATACAGTGTACTCCTTTCCCTCCATGTTGCTTTTTTGCTGTTGTTGTTAGTTTGAGGGTTGACAATATGGATGCTTGCAAATAATCCATGATAATAAGTAAAACAACAAAATTAGAAAGATAGAAAGAAAAGGAGTGAACAAGGGAATCTATCAGGTCAAGCTGAATGGAAACAGATCCAAAAGCACAGATGAGCCCTCCTGGCTCCCCTGTGTTGCCAGGCTTGGGGCTGGTCCTCTCCTGGCTCCTCCTGGTACCACAGTCCTCAGCAAACCATAAAGCAGAGAAGCCCAGCTACAGTCAGCCTGGCAGGCAGCAAGGGCCAGACTGTGTGTTTGCAGGCTTTACCCACCAATATTGCCTTCATCCTTGTAGCCCTTTCTGCCCCTCTGGTGAATGGTTTTACTCCTTTTCCTTCCATCTCTTTGTACCACCTAAACCAGTCATTCAGCCAGCAAATTAAACCAGGCCCAGACATCATAGAAAACTTTCAGTTTATAAGCATAATTCCAGACAAAAGCCTACTGAGGCAAGCAGAACCCGGGGTCTGGTGTGCAGGAGGGACACCTGACACCACACAGGAAGAGAGCAGGCAGGTCAGACTGACTGGATGGGTCCTGGTTCCCCTTTTGCAAAAGGGAAGAATATGGAGCTGATAAGCCTGTTCTCTGTTTTCTCTCCTGACCTGCAGTCCTTTACTTAGCAGCCTGCCACTAGGGAGATTAGCAACTGGCTGCTTTCTCCAGTTCAAAGCGAGCCTGAAAGAAAGAGCTGGAGCAAAAGGCTGGCAAAGGAGATTTGACTCCTCCCCACAAGGCACTCAAAGGAGAAAATATTCCACATAAAAGGCAAGGACTGGGGAAAAAAGATAACTGGGATCAGCACCTAAGCAATACATAAGGGGAAAGGGCTGTTTTCCCTCCTTCCTTTCCACCAAGGAAATTTCAATGGGAGGAAGACAAATAACAAAAAAAAAAGCCATCGAAGCAAGCTGGTGATTCATTAAAATAAAAAATGCATTATGCATCAAGAGCAGTCTATTAGGAGATGTAAACTGCACACTGTCCTGCCACCTTAGGGGAAGCACAAGCAAGGCAAGTGGGAGGAAAGGATAAGTAGAAAAGCAAAGATTTACAAGCATAAACAAAACCCAGCTATGACCCCAAGCTGAGTAGTTTGTAGGAAGGAGCAGCCATCACTAACCCACACAGAGTAGCTGGAAGCACACTTGTGTCTCTGGATTACTATACATACCTACTCACAAGCCTCCCCCTTCCTGCTATCCAAGATCTGACAAATACACAACTCCAAAAAAGAGATGATCAGGACCGTCCCCCCTGAGCCTGCCCCTCTGCCTGGGCTCTGGCACATCATTAGGATCTGCACTGACACTTGCAAAGCCTGCATCCTTCACTGAGATGCTGACAGACAACTGGAGAACACAAAATGCTCCATCCCCTGTGAGGGGACATTCCAGCCTGTGATTTCTGCCACATTTTCTGCTACAACTCAATCATCATCACTTTGATGAGGTCATCACCAGCACTGAGGCCCTGGTGACTGATGTCTGAGCTTCTGCCTCAGCCCCTCCTCTTCTTTTCTCAGCTGCAGATTTCCTCAGTTGATAAAATGAGACAGTGAGCAAGACCTGCAGGATGAAGTGCACCGAATTACCAATACTCCAGCTTTTAGCAAATCTTTGTCAGCTGAGAATCAGTTTAGCAGCTAAAAGCAAGCATGTTTAGCTGACAGGATTTGGGAATACGCCATGAAAGTTCATGGTATCTTAGCAATCTCCTGGGCTTTCTAAGAGATGGGTTTTTTCAGGGTAATTTGGGTCACTTTTGACCAGCTAGTGTCTCTGGCATGCTGCCACAATTCTCTTACACATACACTATCTCTGAGCTGCACCTCTCTTTTTTCCAATCTCCTACATGCTTCTTTCTCTCAATATCAGTCCTTAAATTTCCTCATCAGGAAGGACTGAATTGCTTTCTAATGAAATTAAAAGGTAGCTGAATCAAGACCATTGAGGCATGCAGGACTTCACCACTGTGTAGCTCTAGGCCCCTCTTGCTAGACACTGCATGCAGGTATAAGATTTTAGAACTTCCTGCTCCTAGTAGGGCTGCGAAGAGATAAATCACACCCTTACAAGTCAATCACCTCCCTGATTGGGAGCCCATTGCATTTCTTTTGCCCCTTGTCCCATTTACAATATTCTTCAGAAATAAGGATGCAAAAAAAATAGTTTCATGGCAAGAATGAAGATTTCAGAAAAGAGCTTTTCCTAATCTTTTATGATTTCTGAAGTTTCCTCACCTTTTTCTCCTCCCAAGCTTCCTGTTCAGTTTCACTTTGCAAGTAAAATACAAATCCATTTAGTGCATAGCAATAGGCATCATAGAAATTACATATGACAAATTATAACAATTCTAAGGACAGAAGTCTAATAATACTTTTCCTCAGGGTTTCCAAACTGTTTTCCAAACAGAAAACAGAGAGGAGCTGTACCACCTCTTTTAGAGTACAAGGACACTGCATTAACTGTATCTTAGCAACAAACGAATTCATAGCATTAACTTCCTAGTCTGCTCTACAGAAAAGGCCCAACCAGTATTTGGAAACAAAAAATAACAAAAGCTTCAAGACTGACCTCCCCTTTCTTTACAGTCATGGACTGCCGACGAGGTGTGATCTCCTCATTGATGCTGGAGAGGAAGTTCTGTGAGATCCGCAGAGCATCCTGCAGGAGTGGATGGTCAGGGTGGCTGACTGGAGTGTGCTTGAGTAGGTCCTGACACCAGAAACACAAAGAACAGAACCATGAGCAGCACTGGAAAGGAGAAAGGTCTGAGGGCCCCTAAATAGAGCTGTAGAACAAGATGCTCCAGCCTCCTCTTGCAGATTAGACTAAGGCTTTATCTCCAGAGGAAGAGGATAACAACTCTGCACTTCTTTGTAACACCACTGAAGAAGAAGGGTCCCACTTATGGACTCCCCTCAATCTAAAGGGAAGAGGCTCTTATGCAGCATGACAGATTTAGTTTTTGCAGCTCCAGTGTTCCATGGGAAATTTGGTAGGTGAAGAAAACATGAAAGGGATCTAAAGTTTGAAAACTCCCCTTGAGATACTCACATGAAGGACAAGTGTGCTGCGAGTCACTCGATCCACTGGCTTGTATAATAAAGCTGTGAAAGAAAAGCAGCAGGAAGTTAAGGAACAGGTATCCAAACAGAGCCCCTGCAGCCTGTCCAGTGCAACCTAAGGTACAGGTAGGGGTTTATTAACCAGTGAGCTGAGGGAAAATCCCCTCCTCTAAGGTCAACGTGCTGCACAGCCAGTGAAACACGCATGGACACACAGAGGAAATAAACATGCTCCACAGCAAGCAGCTGCTCACTTGTGACCATGCCCTGCCAGAGGAGAAGGAGCACACAAGGTGGTACAGAACTGCACACAGCATGGCACACTACCAACAATTCCCTGGCAACCTGGCTGGCCCTACAGGTCAGAATGGAGCCTTCAACTCATCAAGTTGCCAAGGAGGTCCCTGGAAGGTCAGCAGTGCATCCCTCCTTCTGGAGTTCAGCATGATATGCTGAGTGCTTCCAAATCCTGATAGCAGCCCAAAAGAGGAAGGGGATTGGCTTTTATACTAATGAATATAGAAGCTTTTATAACTTGGGCTGTCTTCTGCCTATGTTGCACAGACGACAGACAACTGGAGACCATAAAATGCTCTCCAGGATTGTATACCACTTGCTAGGTTGGTATCACTGGGTAGCACATGTTTTCTTAAAATCACAGCAGTCCTCTGGTTAGCTGGTTTTCCAAAGGGACTGACAAGGTTTTAAGCTGGACAGGGGATTCCCCATGCATTCATGCAGCTTACTATGTACATGTTCTGCTACTTAGCAAAAGGGGGCTGATTTCTCAGGTAGAGTCAGGAGAGACTTCATAACCTTCCAGCATTTAAAACAAAAAAGGGAGAGCAGATGTTGGACTACAGCCCCCACAGTCCTGACAAACCACAGTCTCCTCTGCACGGATCACTCACTTTCCAAGGAGTTTTTTGTCGTCTGATCTTTAGATTCCTTTGTGCTTCTAGCCTTTAAATTCTAAAAGAGAAAGAAAACCCACATAACAGACAGTTAATCATCTTGAAATACCACATGGGAATGTAAGAGGCTATCTGTTCCTCCAAGTGAGGGCTTAAGTATGAATGGAGGAAAGCCCTACCACAGTTCAAGTCTGTGACAGAAAAATGTACTTTTAATCTTGATGAATGTACCATTGCTCTGTCACAGGCACCACACATCTCAAATATTAAGCAATTTTCTTAGGACTGTATGTTTTAAGAGATGCAGCAAAGCACGATACCACCCATAGTGACAGAGATGGCAGAGTTTTCAAATCATTTGCAGGAAGAGGGCAAGTCCATAAGGATGCAGCCATTGTCACAGCATGTGTACAACACCAATAAATAAAGAACAGGAGTGGGACTCAGTACCCACAGGTTGTAGTTCCTTATGCCTGTACTCAGAGCTGGGTGACCTTGGACAAGTCAGTTTTCTTTCATGGCAGAAAAGGAAAAGTGACTCTTCTCTTTGCACATGGACTGTGAAACTATATGCATTTATGTGCTGAGCTCTGAAATCCTCACTAGGACATGGATCATCACCATCATTTCAAATCCAATAGATCCTAGCATGATTTCACAATCACCCTTCAGAAAACAGCAAAGCCAAGGCATCACATTTACACAGAACCAGGACCCTAGGGCTTTAATCTCTGTCTTCCAGGGATTACCATAATGCTCTCTATACATGTTACTACCAGTAAATGGGGAAGTCCATGGACTGCCTTTCAGTACAGAAAGAAAAGTAAACACAGGGGAAGCCAGTTTACTAATGAGTTGACACCACTAGAGCATAGAAGTGGCCAGGCAAAGGACCAGAACCTGATGAAAATCCTCAAGAAAGGACAGGCTAGAAGACATTTGGACTCTGATAAGTATTACAGCAGGTCCTAAAAGGCAAGCCTTGCTTCTCTTATTTCACAGAAGTAAAATAAAGCATTTTCCCTCTGTCAAAAACATCCAAAGAGACACGTGGTATTGACTGCACTGAGGGGTTTTTTTAAAAAGCAATAAGTGCTGCCAGTATTATTCAGTTCTGATTATTTATCTGCTTGTTTTTAAGGACAGAAATATGAAGTTCATGTTTTTTTGGCAAATGAATTCTTCAAGGTATAATAATAACACAAAAAGTTAATGAGACTACGCACTGCAGGCAAAGCTGGTGGCCTG
Organism: Calypte anna; assembly: GCF_003957555.1. NCBI lineage: Eukaryota > Metazoa > Chordata > Aves > Apodiformes > Trochilidae > Calypte > Calypte anna. Next base: position 9,401,325 of record NC_044261.1, read on the forward strand.
GGAAGTCTTAAATTCCAAATATTCCTCTTAAAGAGAGGAAATGGGCAGCACAGTGCAAATATTATACATTATGCTTAATACAGTTGCCTTTTTTAACTGAGAGCTACCCTCTCCTCCTCTCCATGCCCATGAAGCCTGCAATTTCACTGACAGCCATAATGCAAACCATTAAGGATGGCTATGTACACCACAGTCAGCCTCATTTTTAGCAAGAAAAATATTTAAGAAACTCAAGTGCAGCTTTCCCTTCTAGAAATGCATGAAGGTGGCACAGAGCTGAGAAGTTCAAAGTAATGCCAGTTTATACAAGATTCCCTGGGTGGGGAGTGCATTAAAGGCTATGCACAAAGTATAAATCATTGTAAGAACAGGAGCTGAAGATGTGAGTCTACAGGAGCTCACAACTTCTGAAGAAGCCAGGGCTGCAGAGATACTTGGAGGATAGACAGGAGTGACATCTTAGGGGATTAGTCAGATGCAGACAGCTCATGTGTCTGAATACCATGACATTACCTCAGATATTTCAGCAAACTGAGCATTGGCTTGGCAGCATTTCTCTGCTGTCTCCATAGCAACTTCATAGTTATCCACAAAGGCCCGGTACACTCCCAGCTGGCTGGCCTGCAGGAAGCAAAACAAAATAAAATAAATGCTAGGGAAAGAGACAGTTTGGGAATGCCAGTCTCAGTATCTAATGATCAGGTCATGTTCTCTCATGCCAAAGAACTGCAAGGAAAGCTGAGCAGGGCCAGAAAGACATCTCTGACCTGTCAGCTTTGCTTAACCAGCACAGGAGCTCCCATGCACCCAGTTCCCTCTATGCTGAACAAGTTCACTTGTGAAGGATGTGGAAGCCTGCAAGAATGACACATCCTTATTACTGCCATCTACGTTTCCATTCTGAGCTGCCAGATTAGTATCTATTAATATTTTAGCTCATTGATGTAACTGGAACTGCTGGCTACAGGCCACAAAACATGATTCAGCCCAACAGCTTAAGTGTGACCCCAGTAGACTGCTTGCTGATTTTTGAGTGATGGACACACTAAATTATATCAGTTTTTTACCCATATCTGCATTAGTGAATACCATTATAAAGGCAGCAGAGTGCTGAAAATACAGAAGAGAAACCCAGCACTCAATCTGGAAGACAGTAACTAAAGCACTCAGTGACAGAAAATGGCAGTTTTTCCAAAAGGAGTTGCAGTTGCTCCAGAAGAAGATGGAGCAGGCCTCAGAGTGCAGTAATAAGTGGTGAATATTAACACTAAGTCTTAGCACTGATCCCATTTTCTGAATTAGGAATTGCAGCCATATTCATGCCAGAGAATGTAAGATATAGCTCGGGAAACCCCCAAGTAGATTCCAAGGTTGTCTGGATTGCAGAGCTGGTGTTGGGTTGCAGAGCTGCACTGGCAGTGCTGTAACAGCACCTGAACAGCCTCAGCAGCTTGAACATGCTTGCAAGTGCATGGTCAGTAGAGAGCCAACAGGTGGAGTGCTGCAAAAGGCTCCATCTGAAAGAAGTTTGTCACCAGAAGAGCTTACACTTACCTTATTATGTCGGCAACTTCCCTGACACTTCTGCCCAAGACGTGCAACAGACAGAGCAGTTAACATTCCCACAGAGAGTGTTCTTTTCCTCTCCTGCTCTCTCATAATCATTGTGTCCCCCATTCTCTATGAAGCTTTATGCAAGAGATGATGGAAGACAAAAAGCTACTCTCAGGAGAACATTACCTGCACAAATATTTTTAGCTAAGAAACAGCAAGCTACTTCCTAGAGCACGTTTTACTGAAAGCTCAGGAGTCAGTCTCAACCCTCACACAAAATAATATGGTTATGACTGCAGTTGAAGGAAACTGCACTCACTTATGCCAGGGATGACCTGGCCCCAGCAGTACAGAGAGAATAAAATCTGTGTTTGCCACTGGTGGACAACTCTGTGAAGAGGCTGCTGTCAGAATTAATGATCATTTGCAGGGCTTATGAGAATCAAGGTTTGGATGATGCCAGCTAACATGGCAGAGCTTTAAAGTTTGCCCATTCCTGTGGGACTCTCACTTCCTGCTACTCCTGAACAGTCTTTCTAAGCCATCATGAAAATTCCTTTTTCATTAAAAAATGAACTTCTAATCAAAGCAGTAATGCTCACACACAGTTTTCATGCAGGTTTAAGTCTTCTCTTTTTCAATTAAAAAGAACACATTGAAAATTAAACAAGCTATAGTAGAAATAGTTGGCTTTTGGTTAATTTTTTTCCATTCCTGCAAGCTATCAGTGATAATATTTGATAAATATTTCTTCATTTCTAAAGATAGTTCTAAACTGTTTCCTTTCCAGTTATAAAAAATACTTACAAAATACTCCCCAAAAATGAGAAGCATATTTCACTCCCACATGGCTAGTATCTTTTTTTTCTTTCTCATAGTTTCAACAGGAAAAAGGTGGATAACAGTCACTGATGTTGCACACTTTGTGCCAGACCACACGAAATTATAAAACTCCTTGCATGTACTATCTATACCTTCAATCCATGGTGCTTTGTTTTGTGTGATATTAAAGAAAATTCATGTCCCCAAGGACACCAGGATCATAGTGTCATGGTGTCAAGTTCATTGCATAACATGACCAAAAGTAAACAGTCTGCTCCAAAAGATTTGATATTCCTCCTATATAGATGTCTTACAAGGCATGATGTCCCTGCTGTCTCTTTCATTTAGCAGCTTCCCCTTGCCTGACAAGAATTATTAGCTTTATCTCATCCAGCAAAGTGTTTGGCACCAAACCACCAGAACCTGAAACTAAGCTAGCTCAGAGCTTCCTGCACTGGGGCAATTTGCTTTGTTACTTCCAATACTGATTCAACAAAACTAATGATTCTTCTACAAATCCAGAAAAATCAGGGGAACATAGAATGCCAGAAGGGTTTAACTCCTGCACCTGTGATCACCATCAGCAAAAAAGAGTGTTAAACAAAGGCCTAAGTAGCTGTTTGGTGAGTCTAAGCTTGCTACACAGACACCAGAATTAAAGAATATATTCAAGTCTTCAGTCAGTGCTGTCTTCACTGCTGCACTGCACTTGCAATGCAGATTGCAAAGCCTCCACTTTCAGCAGCCTTCTGTATCTTTGCTTCAGCAACCAGCACCAGGTGGTTTTGCCTTCCTAAACCAGTTGCTCAAACTGCATACCATGAACTACTCAACAAAGCACCAACTTGACCCCTCCTGGATAAAACATTCTGGCAGAGAAAAGCAGATTGAGCTGCCTGGAAAACACCATCTCCCAGGCCCATTTCCCCCTTCTACCCAGGGGATGGGGCTGGTGCTGGGCTACACAGCTGCTAATAATTGAGTGACCCTGGTAAAGCACACTCCCCATCCAATAAACTCCTCCTAGCAATGTCACTCCTACCCTGAGAATCAGAGGCACCTCAGGAATGCAGATTCTTTTCTAAAAAGGAAAAAACAGCTCCTTTAATCCTTTGCTCTCTGCACATGCTAGGGGAGAGGCTAAAGGGGCCAAAGCAATCTTCTAGAATGCAAACAATTTGTCATCTGGCTCAGAAACTCAGCAACTTTAATTCAGCCTCAGGAATATGCTGTATATGTCTTTGTGCTGTTCTGCACTCAGAGAATTTTGTTGAGGTTGCTTGGAGGATTCTTAGCAGCAAGCTGACTGCATAAGCAAAATAGCAGGGGAATATCAAGGCTAGGATTGTGGCAGAAAAGCAAAGCCAAAGGTTATGACTATAAACCAGAGAAAATCAGCACAAAATAGAGCAAAGCAGCACAGAGGAAGTAAGTATGTGCAAGGGGAACTAATGCAATACTAAGGAACACTTAGCTGTCAGTGTTAAAACATACCCTTTTTAACACTGCCATTCCCCCATCATCCAAATGGTTTGACAACACAGCAGACCCACTGGAGAATCAACATTTCTGTGAAACTGTATTTGTATCAGTAGCACAGCTGGCTTAAGTCTTTAAATAAAGACATTGAAACAGTGCCTTTTGCTGTAGGCCCTTCACTGCAGTGGCCAAGCTAGAAGCCTCCCACCTAACTCAGCCATGGGCTTCCATCCCTTCAGTCTGTGCATGGTCACCAAAGGTGCCAATCATACTGGCACCTGTGAGCTGAATAAGAGGTAAATCTGATAACAGCAATTAACTGACTCACCAGCTTTTGGAAGAGGTCCCCTACACGTTGCTGGTGACTCCATTGCTGCACTCGGGGAAAGAGACCATCATAGAATTCTTTGTGGATTTCATAGAGCTCAGGCACTTTGAAGAATATTGTCTCTATCTGCTGACTAGTCAGCACAGGCTGAGAGGTGGTGGCAGCTGCTTTCAAAGGCTTCATAGGCTGAAATGAGGAATGAAGGAAATTGTTATCATGCAAACTGAGTACATTTACCCTTGCCACGTTACAACACATCCCTCCAGAGGGTTGTTTTTCATCCTATTAATAAGTGATATTTGCATTCACACAACTCCTGAAAGCTAGACATGAACAAGTTCTCTCATGGGGATCAGCCACCCTGGTAGGTGAATCTTCCCAGGATATTAATTGTGTGATTAAAATCCCTTTGCACTCCATATCCTTAATCTTTGTCCAACTGTACAGTAACATGACTAATAATTAGCACAGGAAACCACCACACCAATAACTCCCTGGTTGTGCCACATCCAGTCCTTTCTTTAAGCCTCTCCCAAAGGTACCCTTTGCACCCTTGTAACCTGTAGTCTGTGAAGTTCTGGGAAACTTTGGGTGGACACAGCAGTGGAAATTTAAGTATCCATATATGAAATGGTATCTGCCACCAGCACTTACCAGAAGCAGAGCCTCCAGGTGGCTCAGGTAGGTTTCCTCACTGGCTAGGATTCCTGACAGGACCCATTTTCTCATCTCCAGGCCTTTCTCCAGGTCTGGCTCACTCTACAAAGTTGTTGTTAAAGAGAAAAACAAAAAAGAAAAAAGATAAAAAACAAGAAAGAAAAACAAGGGGAAAAAGAGAGGGAAAATAGAAAAAAAAACAAGAATGAGGATGGAGAGTAAAAGGTGTAATTTAGCTGACCAGAGCATACTTGGGGTTTTTGGCTTACTTTCATATTAAAAAAAAAAAAAAAAGAAAAGAAAAAAGAAACAAAACCCCACCTGTTTTTAGTGTTCTGTCTCTAAAAACATTCAAACATAGAACATTAAAGGAAATGATGAGCATTGAATATGAGCATGAATATTCACAGCTACAGTCTGTCACTGCTGTTAAGATGCCTGTTCTTTCCCACACTCTCTACTTTCATGAAATTATTTTTTTGTTGCTAGCTTGCAACTGTCTATTTTTAGTTAGAGGATGGAATAATCAGCACTGTTTGGAACACACATGCTGGGCTCCATGAAGGAGTTCTTAAGAAAAACAACTGGAAAAGAAGAAACAAATAAACAACAACACTCATTGGCAAATGCACACAGTAAGGGAAAACTAACATCAGGTGTTAGGAGAAGTAATCTTTGCTGGGAATTTTAGTTATCCTTCCTCTCAAAACTATAACCTGAAAAATGTTTAACTTGATAAAGTGAAGAGAATTTCCATAATGTCTGGAAAATATGTGGCTGAACCATGAAGGTTGCAAATAATCAGAAACACCTCTCTTTTACAGAATCTTCAGTTCTTTTTATTTCTGTTATTCACAGAAATTGTTTTTTACAACTCTTGCAACCTTTTGATGTTGATAAACGTTTCTGAAAATGGAAGCAGCAGTTGGATCTGAAAGGGTAGATACTTTTCAAGGACTTTGGGTAGGTTGGTTAGGGCTCCATCCTACTCTTGTTAATATCAGAATATTCAGTTATTGATTTCAGCAGCAGGAGTGTCAGAAAACATAGCAGCATGCTTCACTTCATTAGCTGAACACAAAGTCTGTCCATAACTGACTAAAAAAAGCTCCATTTAATTTAGGGTCCTGGGCTCTGAACCCTGCAGATGTATATATGGGGTTCATTATGGAGAGAAGGTATCTTGGCTATAGGTAAGCTTAGAGTAACCATTACATCCTGAGGGTGACTTTGAGCCTACACACACTAAGAAACAGATCCTCAAGCTCCCAGGTGTTTCTGGATTCAGTCTCATCAAGAGCCATTCTCATTTTTTAACACTTCCATTAAATTTCACAAGATATTTTCTAGGCTAAAAAGCCTTGCTGCAAATTCTTTATAAAAAATTTGTGAGGTGTCAAATACCACCATCACCTCTTAAATGAAAGTGGCAAACAAAAGCTGTTCTAAGGAAACAGCTAATCTAAGAAGATTTTCTAAGAAAATTTACACACACATCAAGTACTACAGGGAAAGAACTTGTCTTTGCATCCCACCCTTCAGTGAGGTTCAGTAAGAACCACAGTGCCTTTTATAATCTTGAAAGGGCATCTCAAAGCAGCTAAGAATTTGTAATTCAGCAGTTGTCTTCAGAAGATTTCAGAAAAACACCCATGAGAAACTACATGGTGAAATGAACACTGCAACAGATTTTGTGCATCTAGAGAACACCCGTGTGACTGCCTGCGAGTGCTCAATCAGAAATGTGTAATAACATTATCAACATTCCTTATGTTTTCTGTACCAGCACTGCCTGGATGTACACACCTCATGGACCATTCTCTAAGGCACAGCACATACACGTAATCAAGACAGACAGCCCCAAGATGTTTAACAAAGATTGCCTTCATCCAAAGAGGCAGGGATGTAGCTGTCTGTGTTAAAATCCCAGAAGTCCTGGTGCAAGAAAAACACAATATCTTTTGCTTTCCAAAGATTTCTTACAACACTAAAAAAGGAAAACACAGCTTCACAAAGAAGCATTGAGAAAAACTAACAGTGCTCCAAAGTCCCCACTGCTGAGCATGAGGTAACTGGTCAATATTGACACAGCACTATAATTATCTCTAGCAGGTTCTCTTGGAGGAGGTAAGGATTTAAAAACCAGCTGGGTATGTTTATAACATCTGTGAAGAGCAGCACACAATTACAAGTTATTTAAATGATTGAAACTTCCCCATCATGATAGTGGCACGACAGTTTTCCTTACATACTGAGAACAGTTTTCCTCTTCACAAATAAAAGCTTTAATTTACAAGCCAGTTCTTGCTGGGCTCTGTCAGCTGACAGAAGACAGCATTTTCTGCCTGAATGTTAATTTCCTCTCTTTAAAAAAGATGGTGCTTTCAGAGAGACAAACATCTCCCAGGACACACTAAGGGGCCTTCCTTCCTGGCCAATTACCACAAGGTCACTTTGCAAAGTCCATGCTATTGTCCTAATGCTTTATAATAGGAACATTTTCCAAGCATGATGCTTGCTCCAGACTCTGGCTGCCAGCCAGCCAGGGCAGGGCCTGTCTGCTCTAAGCTACAGCACAGCAGTTGCTTAAGAAACCCTCAGGGGAGTTTATCCAATAAATCACAGAGCACATTACAAGGTTTCCAATGCAGTACCTGAAATTTAAAATACGGATTCCTCTTAATGTGAAAAGATGATCTCCTGCTGTGTCAGGGATCCTATATGTCACCCACAGTGCTGTTGCCTGTACTGAGCTTGCCCCTCTGTATTTCCTCCTAAGAAGCCAGTTGCCCTAACCAAGAGTTTCCTGCTGAGAGGCCTTTTCTGACAATGTCATCTGGGGCTGTACTGGAGCAGCATCTCTTGCTTTGGATGAACATGCTGGAAAACAGCCCCCCAGTGCTGCTCAGCCTTAGGGTGCTTTCCAGTCACACTTGTTATGAAATGTACTCCAGGACTTGAGAAATGTCACTGGGAGCTGGTGCCAAAAGCAGTAAGAAGAGAAGCAACTTATTACAAACATTCCTCACTTGGAGAATTGGGACATACTCACCGTGTTTTACGCCAAACCAAGAGAAGAGCAATTAGCAAGCAGAGATACCAGGAGACTGTATTTCCCTCTCCCCTTATAGCACAGCAAAACATGATGCACTCATTGCCAAGGGCATTTTCTGCTTTGCCCATATCTGACAAAAAAAGGAAACAGCAATGCTGTGACCACAACAGGGCTCACTGACTGCTCTGTTCCTGCACTCCAGGCAGAGGGGCAGGTGTAAGAGACGGGAACATCCTGGGCAGAGGTTATCAAGCTCCCCTTTGGTCAAGCAGATGTGCAAAGGCTGAGGACTCTTTTCCCCTGCTTTCCCCGGCAAGAAGCAAGCAGTCAAATTTTTGAGCTGCTTATGGCAAGGGGAGGAGCTACTACATCTACCAGACCACATTAGCTAGGGGAAAATACACCTATTAACCAAAGTGCAGATGGGATGTTCCCAGCAGGATGTGGAGGCAGCCTGAATTAGCAAACCCTAACCACTCAGCAGGAGTGCCAGGTGGTCAGCAGTCCATCCCATGCTTCCTACCCAGCTTGGTTAGCCCGTTTTTCACTCATACAAGTCCTGAACAAGTATTTCATGTTCTGACTCTGTCCCTAACTCTGATGTCAGAATCCATTTCCCAGACTCTATTGCCCTTCCATCTTTTGGCTACCTCTTAAACCACACAATTCCGAATAAATCTCTTTTACAAGACAATCACAAGGAAGCAAGCCAGAAGGCATTCCTGTCTGTCTGCCATGGGAGCCATGAGGATCCAACACTGCCAGTTCCTGAATAAGCAAGCAAGAAATCAGTGATTTGGTCCCACTCTTCACAAACTGCCATTTAATTTCAAAGAGTGCAAAAAGGAAGGTGGAAAGAAGAAATATTTTAAAGTTTACATGTATCTCTCACGCCTATAATGTTCCAGTGTTTTCTACCCAACTGGGTGGTGCTTCTTGCTATTCCTAAAACTGAACAACCAAAAGATTGAGTCACAGTCATAAGTGCAATCTTGCGACCTGAACCAAGGCAAGTCAGAGTAGTTAGAGCACTGAAGATCTATTAGAGAGCAAGCATACACTGGCCTCAAGCCATGGCTGCTTTGAATGTGTTTTACAGCCTGTCAGCCTAAATACTTTAGTTTACTAACCAGGTTGGGCATCACATGTTGTATTCAATTACTGCAAGCCTGAGATTCACTGGCTCCAAGGATTAGACAGATTCAGCTCTTCCTGATTCTGTTTGAAGAAGTCATGGCTTTCTGGTTATTGTTTAAATTAAGAGCAATAATTGTTTTCTTGCAAGTGTTAGAAAAAGGCAGATGAAAAATCTAGAAACCACAACACGTAAGATTTTGCAAAGTGGTTGCTGCCAGCATAGCTCTGTAAAGAGAATCAGTGATTCAAAGTGGGAGTATTAAAGGCACTTTAACTCTGAGACCTTGTTTGGTACAGTGTGTTCATGCACTGTGCACTGCCTGTGTTCAAAGGAGAGGTTTCCTGTAAGGACAGCTCAGAATCTCACAGAGAAGCTGAGAGCCTATGAAAGAGAAAAACTATTAATTTTTAAAGTGTAAATATCTTAGAAAACTTCTGCTAAACAGGATGGAGGTGTCTCTCTGTCTTGGTGATATTAAACAGGGCAAATTCTGTAATCAAGCCAATCCTGCTCTATGCAGGGAGGGGAAGGAGCAGGGAGAGGAGCCAACATTATTTATAACATCAATACTGGTGTGCCAGCTCTCCTTGGGAAGGGCTGTTCACCCAGGCAGCCCTTAAGAAGCAAAGAGTTGGAGAAGAAAAAGGAAAAGTTGCATCTGTTGTGGGTGTTGAGGAGAAAGTGACAGTAAAATAAAACCAAACAAAGCCAAATACTGAGAAGAAAGAAGAAGGAAACACTGGAGAGGGAAGGACAAGCTAGCAAAAGCAGTATCACACAGAGCAGTAATCCCACTTGTTGATGTAGCTTCAGAGGTCAACCTGGGACCAAGCTAGGAGAAAAGTCTCACCTGTTCTTCCACAGCACTGTTTTCCACATAGCTGGCAAATATTAAGAACATAAGAGTCTTGTCTGAGGACTGGCAATGGCTGCCAGTGCTCTGCCAACCAAGAACTGCACAGCAGAAAAGAGAAGATGAAAAATTCTCCTGGGAAATTTCTAAGTACCATTCAACTTCCCCTCCAAACAGAACAAAAGGTAACAATGGCTCAGCTTTAGCACTTCTGCCTCTCTGGGGGTGATACTTACAAAAGCTGTGGACTTATCTTCTCAGGTATAAAAGTGACATCCCCCAAGCCCTGTGCTTCCACGGGCTGCCCTGTGACCACCTCTACAGAGCCTCACACTGCCAGCTCTACACACATCTTTGAGCCTGGCTTTGTTGGCCAGCACATCCTGAAAGGCATTTCTTATTTCTACTCTTCCCATAACTGTAATTTCTTCACCACACGACTATCAGCAACAGGATTACAAAGACTGAAGCTTCTCATCCCTCTCAGTATCTCTGGCCTCCAAGCTGCAAGCTGCTCATTCCAAAACTCTTGGCAACACCTCTCTGCTGAAGGGTGACAGTCACTAACTTTTCCAGCTGTACCAACACTTTCCTGGACCCCAAGAATACTGTAACAAACTCTCATTCTCTATTGTAACTACCCAGGTACCTTCTCCACTTTTCCAGCTAACTGTAGGGGGAAAACAGGCACATTCTCTTTCTGGGAGAGAATTGTCATTACCTATTACAAAGACTGTCTAACACCTTCTGAAACCACCAGCACTGTCTTACTTAACAATCATTTGTGCTGGCATTTTCCAGGACAGGTCTCCAGAACTTTCGGAAGGTTCAATCACAACAGTTCAACTGTTACAGAAAGCAAGGTTCAGGAAAGGTAAATCACTTATCAAGTTAGATAAACAACTTAAGCATTAGTGGGACCTATTTATCCTCCTTCTTTTCCCATAGGCTTGCCTCAGAGCAACAGCCAAAGTTTGGCAAAAGCACTGGCTTTATGCCAGGACACATGTCAGCAGCTCAGCACTACTTCTGGAAGAGCCAGAAGAGGGGGTATGACCCAGCTGACTCAATAGAAACATTCATTAAGGTCTCCTCACCACAGAAATGATGAGTCAGGGGATGCTGAGATCCACACTACAAACACCCATAGCAATTATGTACTCTCTGATTCACAGACAAAACTAATGATGGCCTACCTATTGTCACCCTTTGGTGCCACCTCTTGTCATGCTTCTTGGAGAGCAAGATGTTTGTGCAATGGACACATAGCAGGTGGAATATTAATATATAAGAAGTGACTAAAGTGATAGAGTTCGGAGACAGACTAGCTAGCACCTTTTAGTCTGCTTAGATCATGCAAGTGGTAAGTGGGATCCCAAACACAAAGATTTAGATCCCAAACAAGGTGCAGAATACCACAAACTTCCTAGCAGTCAGTTGTGGCCTTCACTTCCTGGAACACAGAACAGTAGGTGCTGGAAATTGGTCACCCAGCTCACTGAGAGAACAACATGAAGCCCCTCCAAAAGTAGTCCAGGAGGTATCCCTTCACTGGCTTGTAAAAAGAGACACTGCTTTTGTCACCATGCACTTTCTCTACACTGGCTGGGTAGACCAGGTGTAACTTTGATGCACTATCCAATCAAGGGTTGTAACTGCTGTGAAGGAGATAGAAGGACTTAGTCAAACACTTGGCAGAAAAATACAAAGCCCAAAGCAAGCCCATAAAGTAATTCAAAGCAAAATGCCCTCAATATCCAGATAGCAACAACTCAACTGCCAAGAGGAAAGCTGTTCTCATGGATAAGGCAGATGAACATCACCCCAGAACACTGCTGTGTCTGTGTGATGCTAAACAAATTACTTAGGATCCCATTGTAAAATAACAAATTAAAAAAAAATAACATTGCTGCAATGTTTCCCATTTTCTGCCTACCTGACTGGAGTGTTATTATCTCCTGGCTGCAAGTGAAACTACAGGAATTTTACTTTAAGCATGAAGAAAACTGCATTAGGAGTCAGAACCTTGTTTTGCAGAACATTACCCATCTCACATTAAGCACCCAAAATTAGCAGATGCTTTTCCTATAATCTGTCTGCCTTGATTACCTATGGTTAGTAAACATACCATCCTCTTATCTCACAGGAACACTGCAAGGATAATTAAGACCTGTGTAGCATTCCAACTGTATTTGGAGCTAATGGTCATGCCAAAAGGAAATGAATACTTCTGTACTCAGAGCAGAGTTTGCACAGTGTCCTGTAAATAAGGTGTACACATAGCTCTAGAGATAAAATACTGAATCCAGTATCATGCAGTGGGTCACATATACAAGAGGCCCAGAGAGAAAAAATCCAGGATATGATTGAGTAACTGAAAGTTACCATAAAGATTCAAAACAAGGCTAAGGTAAAAGGTAAGGCTGGATAACCACAGTAATTTCTTCACTTCTGAATGATTTCACAATCTTAATATTTTGTCAAACTGGTGTGTATATATATATATATATGCTGCATGTGTTGTATTGTTACGTGCAGTCAGCTGCTGATTTCTGGGCTCTGGTCACAAAGATAAGCTAAAATTTTCAGAAGTAGTCTGATCTGTATCAGGACACCTCTTTCTTTTGGAAGCCATAAAACATCTTACTGTAGTCAGAGAGAAGGAAGCAGCCATTTATGTTAAAAATTATTTTTTAAAAGGCAGTCTTCTAGCATTATTAAGGTAACTTTCAAGTCAACCACTGTGAAATGCTTATGACACAATATGCAAACAAATAAAGTACAAGATTAAACTGTTAGACAGTGTGTCTTTCAGGCCTTCATTCACAGGCACTATGACAACTGGTTCTTTGAAGATAACTCTCAGCCATATGGAGTCTTGCAGCATTTTTCCTTCAGTCTGAGAAACATAACCTGGAAATCTCAAGCCAGTATGAAAATGTTCTTGGAAAGCTTGAATCCACTAATGGTAATTTCTTTATTAAAAAGTCATTTACATATCACAAAAATTCAAGAGAGAGAAAAAAAAGCATCTAACAATTAATAGACTGAAGCACTCACATATAGCAGCACTATATATATTTGATAATTCATTTTTATGAGAAAGAAGAACAAGAACACTGCCTCAAGTAGGTTTTTTAATCCAACATTCATTCTAGGAAAAAAAAAAAGGAAACATGATATAATGCTAACTAATAAAGAGTGACAGAAGGATGTATGTAATGAATGCTAAGAAGAAATGGTTTGTGGAACTCAGACTCTTGAAATCGTTTTGATGCAAGATAAATAAAACTGATAAAGGTGATGGAGTTGTTTAACATGTACACCCTTATCTGTAAAACATCCATCTTCCTCTCCACTGACATTTTAATTAATAGGACAGGACAATATAAAGCAAACACCTAAGCTGAATTACCTAAATGACAGATTTCAAAGTGTTATTACAATGGGGGAACTCAATGTTGTTTGGCTACACTTTCTTAGATATACAGTAGGAAGGAAGTGACAGTTGTCTTTGTGCTACTAGGCATTTTTATGAATGACTTGGGGAAACCAAAAGTTTGCAGATGACAAAGATATTCAGGGAAAAAGCAGCTTGGGATTAAAGTGCTCTACAGTCTAGGATGGAACAGGATAGAGAGAAATAAAGATTGAAAGTCAAACATTAATTCAAACTAAGACATTTTTGAAGACGCAGAGTCAATAGTTATTTACCAAGGCAAGCAGCAGACTCTTAACCAAGACCATAATTTGATTAAAAAAACAAACCAAAACAACAAAACAAGTACTAAAAGATAAGAAATTTTACTTAAGTTGCAAGCTATAGCCATGCTACTGAACATGAAGCAAAAATAAAGCAAAATAACCTTAAGGTCCACATCAAACTGCAGGTCAGGCCATGTGGTCCCTTCTGAACTTATCTTTCATAACTGATTACATAGGTAGTTATTTAAAGAATAGTCAGATTCCTTATAAGAAGCAGTCATCTCCCACCCAAAGCCACCATACTTCAGAGCTGGTAGTTTTAATTCCTCTTACTCCATTTTAAGAGGGTGAAGGAAACATATGTAGAGTTCTAGATGCTTTATCAAAGCATCTCCAACCCACCTGAAAATAACTCTAATTTTCCTCATGAAAACCAAAAAAAAACCCCAAAGGCAGAGATGTATGAGCATCCTAATGTAGGATGTTTTCCTTGTAGAGTCTCCTTTCCAAAATACTTGGTATTTAGGACCCTCTCAAAAGCAATTAATCACTAGTTCTCTCCACTAGAATTTACAGTGTGAAGAACTCAAGCTTAAAAATCATACACACAACACTCATACCCAAAGTTAAAGCTTAGTACCAGCTAAAAGCCTCAATTTAACTTTAAATATAGAGTATCAACCAGGCACTGTTATATGATGTCAGGTGGTGTCCTACAGTGCTGGCAGTGCCTCTGTCTTTGCTCCCTGTTAAAGCAGTCTTTCCCCCTTGAAAACCTACAAGGCTTCCCAGGAAAGGCAAGGAAGGGCAGGAAAGGACTCACTGATTTTGTAGATTCCAGAGACCCTGAGGACAGGGTGTCTCGGCTGCCCCGACTCTTGGAACTGAGATGGGGTGAGGATGAGGGCGAGTCATCGATGTAGGGCATCATATCATGATGTCTCCTCTGTTCCTCAGCTCGGTCTGCATCGTATGCATAGCTGGGTGGTGTGCCACTGAATGAAGCATCTGGAAAACACAGGAGAAAAATCTGTCTGGTCAGAGTCAGGCTGGATGGGAGACAGGCTGTTCAACCAAGGCAGTGCCTCTCTCCTAGCTATTATGATTAGTTATCAGTAAACCCAGAGTCAATGATAGTTAAGCACAGATGAAGGGGAGGTTCCAATTTAATTAAACTCATCTTATCACCACACATTCTAAGTCCTAAAAGGTAAAGTTCTCTCTAACATCGAACATTTGTGTTCATTTACTTACAGCTCCTTCCCTCAAGTTCTCCTTCAAAAGCATTAGCATAAAAGTAAATCCTTTTGCAGATTCCATGAAAGTTTGCAGTCTGGGTTTAGGAAAGCATTGGGTTAGGGTAACAGACCCTGTTTTTTCTGTAGAACAAGAACAGATGATGCCCCTGTCATAGATAGCAGTCATAGATAATACATAGCTCAGGGGAGAAACATAACTCTTTCCAGACCTCTTGAGAACAAGAGGACAAGGAAAGAAAGATCTTACATGTCAAGTGAACCAGCCTACTGCCAAAAATAAAATTGAAAGAGGCCCTCTTTTATTGGCTGCCCCTCCTCCTCTGTTTTGAGGATAACTGCTTAAGCAAATGAATAAACAACCACCCTGCTCCTTCCTCCCCAGCCCCCAAAAACCAACCCAAAAACCCCAAACAAAAACCAATAGTTGATACGAAAAGTGAAATTAATCATTACTGTATGGGTTCTCTGTGGAAAGATGAAATATAAAACTGGTTCTGGTATCTGTAGTAGCTGTGTGCAGAGACTGTTTCTGAAGAAATCTGAATTAAGGCCTCCCACACTCAGCAGCACCCTCTAACGTAGGTTAAAAGCTCTCTTACCTCTCTGCACAAAGAAATACACAGAGAGGACCAAACTTTGCTTTCTGCACACTGGCACCACAGCAAATACATTTTGCCTGAGAGAAGCTGGAGACAACCTTCCATAGGAGTTACATGGCCCTGTGAAGCACTTCCACCTGTCACTGCCCAGAATCCTCCTGTGTGCAAGGACAGTAGCTACACATGGGCCACTCAACACAAAAGTTTCCTTATCCTCTTTCAGTTACCAATGATAAAATGCCACTCTTCTTCTAAAACTGAAAAATAACCACAGGGAGATAAGCTAGATCCACTTTTACAGGAGCTGGCAAGCTTTAGTGAAGACAAAGCCACCATAAAAAACCCCCAAAAAACCCAGAATATTTTTAATTGTCTTCTACATTTAAAATTATGCATCAAATTCACATTTCAACACAAGAAAAACCATTTTTTACTTATTTTCACAACTATCCAGGTGCTGTGAAAATAATAAGCAGAAGCTGCCAAGCATACTAATAATCCTGTTATACATCACGGAGGCAGGGTGGGGGAATAACATTTTAAAGCCCACTTCACTCCCTCACAGTAAACTCAGTTAAACCATGAGTCATTGCAGTAAAGGATGTGAACTTTGTGTGGAACAGAATAAAACTTGATCCATGTGGCTTTTTCAGGAGGGAGAGCTGGTCTAGGGAATTTACACAAACAATATAGTGAAAATCCAACAATAAACACACTGTAGAAGTGAGCCTCTGTCTCAGCTCCTACCAAATACCACCCAGCTAAATAACAGCTGTATATGAGGCCTTCAGGCTGCTGTAGGACCATGGCAATATTATTTTAACAAGCTCAATGAGTTTAATGTCACCCACCCACTTGTGGGTGGTATTACCTTGTGCTCAAGGTCCTCAAAAGACCCATTAGATTGTGCAAGACCACAGGAATGGGGCTGGGGTGGGTAGGCAGGAGGGCAGGTGGCACATGTTCTCTGGAAGGGAATTTTGGCTAGATGTTAGAGGCTGCCAAAGCTCCCCAATCATCTAGAAGACACCCTGTTATTTTGGTTTGGTAAACAGAGGTTTGAAAGGCAGTTGCTGAAGTAAGGATGTTCAGTCACAAAAAGACATTTTTAGATATTTCATATCTGGATAGTGGATACAATGCCTGCAAGCCAAACAAACCCAATGCTGGAATTTTTCAAATCTGTTTGGCTGAAAGGATATGGAAGAGAAGACAGCATGGTCCCTACCTTGCCCTAGCCAAACAGGCAAGGAAACACTAAAAATAAAGCTACCCTCCTCACACACAAGATGCATGGTCTTCTGTCTAGCTGGAGGGTCAAGGGACTGTTATGACTCCAGAAACCAGAATTACAAATGGTAAGGAGGATGGGTATCTGCACTAGTTATGCCATATAAAAACAAACAATCAAACAAAACCTCCCTAATAGTATATAACTTCAGTGAAGGAGTACAGATATCTGGTTTTCATTCAGCTGTCTCTTGTGCAGCTTTCTAGCCAAAGAAGCCTGCAAGATATTATAGACAATTTCACACTGGCATTACCCAAAGGAGGAACATTAGTACTGAGTGCTTATGTAGGCTTCATGCCTTTGATCCAACAGCAGCTCTTTTTCCTTTAAAAGTGTCTTTAAACTACTGTTATCCAAACCAGTTTTCCCTGTACACATGCAGGAGGCCATGTTGCTGTGCAGAAATTAAGGAAGGAATATTTCTTTCAGTCCCAATGCTCACTTTCAAAATCTCTAGCTTGCTTCACTTCTGTTAATGGGGGAGTGAATGCAGACTCAAATGTATTTGCAGAAAGGCTTGCAGTGAATCACAGTATTTTCATTTCCCTCATCTCCTGCTAAAAAGAAGGCTTTACACTTATACTTTCCATAACATGTTCTGTCTCCTATTGCATAGGGAAACTTTTATCTGAAATTGAAGGGCAGTTGGAGGACTTGGGCTCAGAAGATATTTATTCCTAGCTATGCAACAAGATTCAGTCTTCCTTTGAATCACTTTTTCTCCCTATCCATAAAAAAGAAAACAGTACATCTCAAGAAGGAATGAATCTATCAGTGTCACAGACTTCCATGAGATCTGTACATAGAAAGCTCCATACAGAATTTAAAACTTTGGGTCTGTATCCTTCAGGGTTCCTTCACACATTAAAAAGCTTAGAAGTAGTTACAATCCTTCTCCTTTCTATAATTGCTGCATACAGAACTAAAATCCACCTATAGAGATTTTAATTATCTCTGAGACAGAAGGACCTTTTTTGCTTTTATTCTACCATTTTTTCCAACAGAAGCAAAGTATTACTGTCGTCAGACACACTGTGCAAGGCAACACTAATAACAGAGGTAGACTTGGATCTCTGTGATTAAAGAGACCCCTGTTGCTAGGGAAACTTGGTTATTCAGATCTCCTAAGCCCAGCACAATGCTGCAGAGGCTGTTCAAGCACTACCTGAGAGCAAAAAAAGCAGAACAAAGCAATTAGAGCCAAAGCTCACCTGCTCAAGCACTTCCAGCTGCTCTGGGGGCTGCTATTGTAGATGGCAAGTGGAGACAGCAGCTGGGCCTAAGCAAAAGCAGTTGTTTTATAGCCAGCATCTCAGGTAGGGTGAGCTTTAAGAGTTCTCTTACAGTCTTAAGAGTTCTTTTACGGTCAGCCAGTAAGAGCAATCACTGAGCCACCAAAGCCAGAGAAAGATGAAACACAGGGACAACAGACAATTGCTGACAAGGGACAACTAAGGAAAAAAGGTAGGCATAAAAGGATGGTGGGCTCAAACACACTGTATTGAGAGCACATGAGAGAGATATTGAGGACACTACTCCATGTCCATCATGCTTTTTTTGCCTCACCAGGAGGCCTCCTTCCACCAAGTCACACATTCTGCTAAAAAACTCAAGCACTTACTTTCACCTTTGGTTCTAACAGTAATGGCATCCCTGGCCTTGCTTTGCTCCAGTTTTTAGGAGTCTGTTCCACCATCCCCCCCCTCAGTTACTGCTTCCATCCCCTCACCTCCTTTCTTAACACTGCTCCCCCTCCCACCCCATCCCCCACTTCGTATTTTGTTCTCAATGTTCCATTCCTTTATTTTCTTTTTTCTCTTCTAAACTGCTCCTCTTTCTCTCACTGTTAGTAAGGAAGACTAACAAATTCACCATTAGTCACAAAATCACTGTCACTCAGAGCCAGCACAGCAACATTGTTCCCTTGTCCTGTTGCCTACACCCTTCCTGCTTGATGCCACATTCATTCTTTGGGAACATGAAATCAAGTCATAGATCTAACTTGAAAGCAGGAGAGGAAAACAAAATTAACTTGTAAGTAAAAAGAAAGACTAGGCATATCTCATCCAGGACCACACAATGATTCAAATGCACACCATATTTTCACATATTCACAACATTTTCACAGCTTCACAACATCCATAGCTGCACGAGAAGCTTAACAGCATCAGCAGGCAGAGAAGCTTCCAAGCGAGCTGTGCTCCAGTTAATCCTGCTACAGGAGCAGTGAAGCCACAGCAGCTCAGCCCTGCCTGCCTAAGTAAATAATAAACTAGAATCTTGAGGGGGGGGGGGGGATTGCATCTCATGCCAAAGCCCCACATCACTGTGGCTTCAAATGGTACCAAGACCAGCAGAAGTCTGGAATGTCTATACTCACTCCAAAAACATTCCCACATCTGCAGAGCAGAAGAAAGCTAATGCAGTTTGCAACCTCTGACTGTGTGTTTCCATGTCAGGCCATGTGTGAGGCCATACTTTGACAATGCATTGTCCTGGCAGCAATAGGGGTTTAAGGTTTCCCCCACCAAGCAATAAAGCACTGCATGGACCTTTCCCCTCCTATGCTCTTAGCTCTGAAACCCCAGATAAATAATTCAGCCAGCTTCAACACTTCCCTTCTAAGCTGGATCAGGTCTCTGAAGGGAGGCTTCTAAACAAATAACTGGACACGGAAAGGACAACCACAGCTTACACAGCAACAAGAGATCTGTGAATCCAAAACTTCAGCAGATTTTCTTGAAATCAACATATCCATTTCAGATTTGCATCCTTCCCTTTCCCTTGTAACAGGTCACCTCTCTGCAGTACATTAAAAAGCTGCAGAAAGAAAGTATCTGTCACATGCAAATTTTACCCAAGGTTTCACTTTTTTTAAGGGTAAGGGTTTGATTTTGTGTGTGCATATGTATGCATGCATGTAAAGACTGAGAGCTGCATCTTATTTTTGAGATGGAAAAAGGAGAAAGCAATGTACCTTGCATATTGAAGCAGCAAGACAGCTGGTGGTTCTTCCCACCCTCCCTCCCCTGGGGAATCTCAGGCCATAGATGTTAACCAGTCTCCAAGAAACTTCTGTGTCTACCACAGATGAGCTTCATCCCAGGGGCAGACAGCACCCTTAAGTCTTTAGGAGATGAATTAATTGAAGTCCACTTTTAATCTTTTAGGTGTGTCAAACCCAGATCATTACACACCTAAAAAAGAAGATCAGAGTTCTTTAATTTGCCCTTATATTCCATGAAGGATTCCTGAAGAGACTAGAGGACAGGTCTGATCTGTCTGTAGCAGTCTGTTACTGAGACATGCTGCTGCATTTTTCTCTGACTGGCATTTTTCTGGGGACAGATTTAACATTCACACAGTTAACAGTCATGCAGGGTGAAGTTCTAGCCATGAAATGGAAGAGCTGGACTACTGAGACAACTGTCCACCTCAGGGAAGCCCAAGGCATCCTCACACAGGCTACTGAAAGTACTGCTCACTAAGGCTACTGAGAGAATAATTCAGGAACTTAACCAGATCACTCAGAAGAGTCCATCTTTTACCAGAGAAGATGGCACTGCAGCATGCAAATTCCAGAGACTTCCCTTCTGCCAGCCAGCACAACTTCCCTGCTGCTCATCTTTGCATCAGACAATTCCAGCTCAGCACCCATGGAGTGCTACATGTGAAGGTGTGTAGGAGCTGCCATCCACACATTACATTCAGCCAGGCTTTGACACGTGCATGCCACCCACAAAGGTCAGCAAGGGAAGAGTAGCAGAGGTGTAAATTCCCATCTCTCCAAGACATCTGACAATTGGATCAGCTCAGATCAAACTGAAATACTGGCAGGGAAGCACAATCACTGCACACCGTGAACTAGATGGAGGAGCCAAACTGTTAATTGTTGTCATGAGGAGGAAAACTAATTACACATTTAGAAGATGTGGCCTTTCAAACACAGGTTGTCTCCACAGCCATTTGTAAATTTTAGGATATCTAGAAGCACGCTGCATGTAACTAACATTATGAAAGAAAGTTACCCGTAGTTACTGCTGAAGGCAAGGCTTGAACATTGCTCTGTGATGGCTGATGATGCCTATGTCCTGCTGGCTGCTACGTGCTCTCCAAGACACTAAAAAGATTTAAACCACATCACTGAAAGCCCAAAGCACCAGTGAGTAAACACACACATATGAGTGAGGTATGTTCTCGCCACAGCTGGCTGCAAATACACTGCCAAAAGGTAAAGACAGAGAAATGCTGGTCAGGCTGAATTACACAGGTACCATCCATCCATTCAAGGAAGAGTGTGAGAACACTCACAGGGCTGGCTGAGGCCCAAAACAGTGAAAGTTGGTTTTTTTTTTTACCATTTCTCCTACATGTTTACCACTAAGCCATATGGCACAATGTAACACCCCGTAACATGGATGAATACCTCTCAGATTCCAGCCTTGGAGAGTGAATCTGTTTCCATCCAAGGACTATGCCTTTAGATTCTTCTCCTGTTCTGTTTTCCCAGGCAGGCTGGAAAGGTTTCCATGTTCAGTTCATATTGGCAGTCAGGCCACTGGATGTTCTTGGCAAAATAAATCCCGGAGGAAACTGGAAGATCTTTCCAGTTTTCTTTTCCACTCCTTATTCAGGAGTATGCACCAAATTTAACTGTTCTCATGCACTGTAAGTATTACAGGCAGAAAGTAAACTTCAGGCCTGAGAGTTCAGAATTAAAGGTTTTTTCTAATATAAAAATATATGGATAGGCAGCTACATTCATGTGGCTTTGCACCAAAGGTGCCAGGCACTGACTAGATCAGAGGTGCGAACTGACAGAAGTAGAGAAAATGTTTTCACAAAAATAAACAAAGTAAACAACAATGAACAATACACAGCTGTAAGGAGAAGACCTTAGAAGTCAGACTATTTGGCAACAAAAGCCAGAGCTGCATTAGGAGAGCTACATTTTTAGGACTCAAGCAGTCTCCAGGCTCCTTGTAGGTTTCTGTCCCTTCTCCCTCACTGTCCCATAACAGACATGTTTGCAGGGAATACAGCAAACCTCAGTAGGAGCTGGCCAAGCTAAAAATAACTGTCAAGAGTGTTATTTTATAAACCAGAGCAGTTCCCCATTCCATTTCACTGATCACCTCCACACAATGCACCAGCATAGCTGAGCACAGAGGTGGGACGGAGCAAATGAGACTGTTCAGGTCAGCACTACTGCTGTGCTCAAACTACAGCCTTGGTTTCATTTCTAAAAAGAAATCTAGAAACAAATCCTAAGAGGAAACTGCATGTACTAACTACAGTGTGGGGGCTCCTCCTCTCATACCTCATGTGGCTATAACATTTGTCAGGTGAACAGATGAAAATTCCAGCCATGATCAGCATACTACTCACTATTTTGTTCTTCACAATTGCCTCAGAGTTTTGCAGCTGCTTCAAACACTGTTTGGCAATAGGAATTTCCAGAGAAGTGAAAGAGATTAGAAAAGTGATAGAAACAAAATAAACCGTTTGCCACAGCATGATCTGTTAACAAAATGCCCACAATGTATATATTCCACTTCCTGTGTTTAACCAGAGCAGACTAAAAGTCCTGCCATGCAGACAGGAAAGGGCCTGTTCAAACAAGAGTTTAACTTAGCTGAGAGTTCTGTGAGAAGGGAAGGGAGGACCAGCCCCAGGCAGCAGGGGTATTATAGTAAAAAAAAAAACAGTAAATATGCCTGATAAGACTACTGTTCTGTTTCTAGATCTTCAACCTCTTTCAAGATGCATTGCTTTGGCCTTTTTTTTTTTTTTTTTAATACTGTTTTGTTTTCTCACTAGTGCAGCTAGGGCAATGAGAAGCCAATAAAGCCAGCCACACTTTCCTGTTTACACTGTAAATCTAGCCACTGACATCTTGTTACACTGTAAAAAATAAGCTATTGATTTACCATCCTGGCCTAGAACAAGCAACCGATGCTCAGTGCCTTGCTAGGCAGATGGCTCTGCCTACACCACTAACAACCTTTTCTGAACACATCTGCTGCCCAAGCTCAGTGCCTTCCTGTCATCTGGCTGGAGAAGAAAAACAACAGTTTTGTGTCATTCATAACCATGGCAAGGTAGCTTGTCTGAAGGTAGAACACAGCACTAATAAACATCTCTTTTCCCTTGAAACTGCTATAGAAGGTGCAAGTAGTTGGGTCACACGTAAAGATTTGCTTTGAGCTAGTAATTTCGTACCTGACATACCACACCACCTTCCTTCCCAAACTGAGCACCTTATGCAGAATCTGCTTTTAGAAGTGGAAGTCTCCCTCTATTTATTTCAATTATGTATAATAAATTCAGCAAAATATGAGTGAAGAACAAGATTCAATAGTGATGGCAGTCAGAGTCCTCAAAGAAACTGATGAGCAGAGGAGAGGAAAAACCTCACTCTGAGCTCCTGGTGTACTCCATCCAACATACCAACAATGCTGTTTTACACTTAGTACTGATTCATTGCTGTTCAGATTTTATTAAAATATGGCAAAAGGGGGAGCTTCTTTTGGTACCACAGCTGTGTTACACTGCCATTTCAGTAAGGCCTGCCATTCCACACCAGGAATGGGCCAACAAGGGATTTTGAAGCCATGCCAAGGGGAAGTACTAAAATGCCAATGAATTTTATCCAGAGGAAAACAGGACCACACGAGTCCCAAGGAACAACAACCTATGTACTTTATGGAGTCCCCAACAGTGTTCTGCACCCAAACAAAGCAGAGCTACTGGACAGGCAGCAGCTTTCAAAGCAAACTATTGGAGGTCCTTGTGCTCAGCAGGTTACAAAGTAGTTTTATACAGTACCTTTGCATCAAGGCCAAGAACTGAGTTCTTGTAGCTCCAAAATACTGCAAGGAGAGCTGTGGATATGCAGAGGCACAGAGAAGCAAGCAGGATCAGAGCCTGGCTGCCTGCACAGACAATTCTTCAAGGGTATTCAGAAGCTGTAATTCAGATCAGCTGTTGCAGGAGAAGAGGGCAAAGCAGGAGGAGGGAGGACTTAGCTGTGGAACAGCTTTCTCTGCTGCAAGCCCTACAGAAACCTTTGCACTACTGCTGTACTGCAGATCATGGAGCTAAGGACAAAGCTAAGTAGTGAGGACAAATTCCCAGGCAAGTCACTGAATAAATGGATTTTTGGGAGGGGGTATCCCCACACATCCCCTTCCAGAACAAGACCTTCTCTTTCCCTAAGGGTGAAGTAAGGTTGTTAGGGAAACACTCTGGACACAAAATGTCAAGAAACACAAAATATATATACCAAGTGTGGGTAGAAGATTGATCAGATGTCCCAACTACCTGGGAACAGGATTTGGCTTGTTCCATAACCCAGGCTGAACCCAAGGAATCCACACTGGACACCTACTGAGCAGTCTGCACAGAAGGATAAGATTTTAAAAGATTAACCAGTACAGAATGGGCACTCATACACAGAGCAGGCACAGTTGCTGATGATGCTTGCTGCTGTTAACACATTCATTTCCAAAATCCATTGCTGGTTAAAAAATTTAAAAAATTCTGAGCAGCTATTCCAGGGCATAACACAAGCCAGAAGTAGAGCTAGAGAACCAGTTTACCCCAAATGAACTAGTTCAAAGAAAGAAAATGGTAACAAACATAGAAGCAAAAGAAACACTTTCTCCATGTGGCTTTAGAGTTACTTTCTCCTTTAATTTCCAGTGGCAACCCCCGCCCAAAGGAGCCAGACAATCATTGCCCAAGATGAAGCACTGAAATACCAGGAGTGATAATCACAGTGGCCTGACACTGGCACTTAAGTCCTGCTTCTGATTTCAAGTCTGAAAAAAATAAATCAATTATTTACCAGAATTATGACCTACTTAGCAGATAATAGCCTGGGATCTCCTCCTTCCCCTCTTTACAAGAAACGATTTTGGTAGAGAACAAAGAACTAAATAGGGAAGTAAAGGGGAGTAATTGGAACAGGGTCTGTCTTGCATGAACTATCAACTCCCAGCAGTACCATCACATCAACTGTTGTTGAACAGTCCCAGGCAGCTCCCAGCAGACAGGTGGTCATCAGAACCATCTCACACTGTGTCAGGGACCACTGAGCTGCTCACCAAAGCACTCAAACTCCTTGGCTTAAAAGCATCTTGTACTCAGCCAAAGCATAAGCAGGCCTGAATGCCTGTGACTGGCATCTGAACAGTGGCTTTGGAAACCCTGAGAATTCCACGTTCTGCATGAACTGACACTGAAATCTGTAGTTTGACAGGACAGACACTACAAATCCAAGAACCACTAAGAGAAGCTTTATGGAGGACCCCTACAGCTATAATGAGAAAAACCTCAGATGTTTGAGACAAAACCCAAACTCTTCAAGCCACAGAGCTTCCAAAAGTCCTTTATGTGGGGCAAAAGATAACAGAACTTCATGCTCAAATGCATTACAAGTACAAATATGGTCTCAGCATCTTGATCAGGCATCTTACAAAGAATACAGACCCACATGAACCTTTGTCCTCATACAGTTAAAATTAACAGATGTGGGGAAATACAAATTCACCTCAGTCTGAATTGCACTGGGAGATGGTTTCACCCCACCTACACCCCAAAAACTGATTTAGGTATGATCTCAACCTTATATAGCCCAGAGGCATGTCTGGAAGCAGACAAAAATCTTAGTTGGCATAAACTGCTTGGTGGAAGTGGATCCATCACTTGACAACAGAAGAAATCCTCACATTTATGCTACCCCCATTAGAGGGAGAGGATCCAGGCCATGGTTTGTGACTTGGCTGGACCATTCTGGATGGCAAAAAGCTTAGCCAGGCACAGACCCTTACTCTGAATTGAGTAAACTGTATGTCCAGCTAATTGCTGTGCCAGTAACAGAGCACACACCCAGAAGGATGGCTGCTGTCCTCCACATAGCACAGCTGTGGCCTGCTGCCTGCTCTAAAGCTTAGCTGCCTCCTATCTTCTATTCCTTTTATAGGAATGTATTTATTTTTTTTATTCTCTTGTCTTTCATATCAAGTTTGTAGGCAGCCAAACATTCTGAGTGAACACTTGAGAGAAAAGCCTAACCCTATTTAAATGGAATAAATGTACAACCAGAAGCAAGTAAAACACAACAGGGGAAAAGAAAGGAACACTTGTACATCAGCACTATATTTAGATACTGCTTTCCTAGGACTTTTACAGAATCTTGGAAGACGTGTTGTGTTGATGCTTAGTCCAGCCCCAAAAAGCTTCAAGCAATTTGACACAGCCCTGAAATAGAAGTTCTGACTTCTCTGACCACAAGCTGCACAGAGCAGATACTGTTCAGCAGCACAGTAACTGTTTTCTACAAAACCTCTGCATGCCACTACGTTTCCTGGATTAATGCTTCACTTTAATTTTCAGCAGCATTTGAAACAGAACTGCACTGTCTGACAGACTCACACATTTTGATAGGTTTGACGTAACTGAAAAATTGGTGGGACAAGACAGAATTCTTGTCACTATTACTACAGCAAAAAGAAGTATTACTCACAAGCTGCTATGTGGGACTAGCTATCCAGTGTGCCAAGCAGGGCATCCACTCCCATACAGTGGAAAGCTGGTTCCTGCCCCAAGAGCAGGGTTTAGCCAGAATGCAAGGTAGATAAAAAAACACCAAGCATTAATTTGGGATTTGTTTTTTCCCCAGAGTGCTCCTACCACAGTACAGATTCCACATTGTTCCTAAATTGCACCCACCCAGTCCTGTGGGTACCTATTTTACTACAAAAGCTGCATGTGGCAATGGAAATCCTGTTCAGAAAATCACTGTCATAAAACAAGTACAACATTCAAGAGGTTCCTTTTCTGTCCCAAATACTCATTTCTTGTCCTAAAAAAACCCCCCAAAACAAAAAAAATCAAACAAACAAAATCCCCAACCACACAACAAAAAAAACCACCCCGAAACAAACAAAAAACCCCAAAACAAACAAAAAAAACCCCAGTTCCCACACTGAATATTGAAAAGAAGGAAGTTATCTTGGGAAGGTCATTTAAAATAGGAGTACAGAACATGAGGCTAAATTTTTGGGACCCCACTGATACCTCATAAGTTAAAATAATTCATGAAAACACAACTTAGACCCAAGCTACTTAAGCAAATTTGAGCCTAGATCCTTGACCAAAAAGCTTTCAGTCAAAAAGTTTAGACTATAAAAAATAAAGTATAATTAAATGGCTGGTGTTAGAGATGGCACAGAGGACATTAAGAATGGAAGAAACACAGTTCCCCCAAAAGAGGTGACAAATATCCTCAGACACTTTATTCTCTTAATAATCAAAACCATTTTAAGGGCTTTTGGACCACAAGTGGCTAGACACAGAAGGAGCTACAGGAAGTGAAACATGCCTCTTCTATCCTAAAATAAAACTGGGCTGGAGCTTAGTACCAACTGATAATTTTATAAAGAGCAAGCTGTCATTTAGCAGCAGCCTAGTAGAGATGAAAAATGATGGAATAGGCTCTTTTTTGTTTATGGGTTTGTTTTTAACAGATGTGAATGACAGAAGAGAAACCAACAAGGCATAACATACATTCCTTTTGTGTATTACTCCTTAACAGACAAGAAACACTTATCTATGTGGATTAATGAATCTTACCTCAAACCTTCCATGAAGCTCAGGGCTAAATTCAGTGAGCCAGGTGATAACTTCCTAGGTGAAGCCAATTTACCCTTGTGACCACCAGCTACCTCTCAAAGATTCAAGAACTCAATCCTCAGTTTTATGTTTCTTGCCTTTGCTTAGTATGCCCCTCTGCCACAGCAGCGTGAGGACCCATGCTCTGTCCAACTCTACTGCAAGATTAGGTCCAGCTTCTCCTCTGCCAGTGACTGGCATCTGATGTTGACAAATGAAAGCAAAATAGGAAGGGGCAAGAAAAAGTACAGCTGACCTTTGCCAAATCATGGCATCACAAACTGGATGTTAATCAAAGGACTTGGATCCTCAACCTTAAGTCACTACTCCTATTCTCTTCTAGTCAGTACAGGACCTTACAATTGCCAAGTTCCTCTTCCAAAGCAGGGAAATTTAATCTTAAACCAAACCTCAGGTCATGCACACAAGCTGTTCTGCCTTAAAGAGGCACAAAGGGTCACAGGAGCAAAGACAGAGTGAGTCTCAGGACCTGAAGTACTCACACAAGGGACTATTTTAAGAGAGTTATCACAAAGTATTCCTGCTGCTGTTTTGTCCTGGATATAAGGACTTGAGCCGAACATGTGAACCCCTTTCCATGGCTGCCTCCCTCCCACAGAGAAGGATGAACACTGACTGAAAGGTCCCTCGTGAAGAGCAGCCACTATTCCTTTTCTGTTACTGCTCCTTGGAAACCAAATTCCCTATGGGACCTGGCAAAAAGCCAAGAGTGAAAGGCAAAATTTAGTAACAGCAGGATCTGCAGCACAGCAGCCTCACAGTGCACAGACTCTCCTAACGGGATTACTGGCTATCAGCCACTCTCAGAGGGGGCTCTTTGTATGAGGCTGGCACTGCTCCCAGCAGAAGGTGTCAGGGGATGACACAGACACTAGGTAGCAGAGGCATAACAACCCAGCATGGATTCACTATGGATGAATCCCCTTCAAGAATCAGGGAAAAGCAGCCACTTCAACAGAGGGTCTTGTCAGATGACAGTGCTAACTCTACAGCTACTCTACAGTGTACCAAATGGTGCTTAACCCCAGAGCACCCCTAAATATAGGAGCTTAAACCTTCCTCCTCCTCCAATCCAGGGCAGACAAATGGCACAAGTGGAACCAGCATGTACCAGGGAATCTCATGTCTCAGCATCCCATGAACTAGTCTCCCAAGTACACTATTGATCAGTTCAATTTCTCACCAGGTGCATTTAAGAACCAACAGACACCACTGGCACACTGGAACAGAGGCAGTCAGGTTATGCCTTATACCAAGGAATATGGAAAGATATGCTCTAGCAGGCACTGAGAAAACCTGTGTGTTCAAAAGACAGGTGTTTAAACCTAACTCTCAGCAAAAACTCAAAATGACCAGATTGCAAAATAAGCTTTCCTCTGGATATACAATTTCTTATTCAAACCCACTCACTTTTCAGGCACATATAAGTAGTCCAGAATTAAGCTGTCTCTCCTAGTTACAGCATTTTCTCTCTAATTTGCTCTCTAGGTAGGACAGGCTTGCTTCTCCCCATTGCTTCTCTCTAACCAGAATATAAAGCTGCTTTTTGACTGGTGTCCTCCAAGAACCTTGGACTTCTCTTGCTTAGCCCACACGATCTGCCAGCAAGTCAGGGATAGAAAAGTTCTTGCATGTTAATATTTCTTTTTCACTGCCCCAAGCATTTTTTGTAAAACAAGAAGAATTCTACCCCATATAACTGTACAGATGCTAGGATACCTAACTTGCAACACAGCAGGTTGCTCTGTGCAGCTTGATAAGAAACTTTGAAGAGGACACATCCAGTAAAGCTTCTCATATCTTAATTCTGTTAATAATCCATTTTTCTTACTGAATGCTGTCCATACATTACTGAGATCCTAAGAATGCAGCAGCGTGGGTCGTGTACACAGCACTCCACATCTGGAAGCCTGCAAACAATGGGAGGTCAGGGCTGCATCATGGGCCAGGAAGCAATCAGCTCAGCAAGTTTTGTGGTTAAGTGCCTAGCCTCAAAATATCACGTTCCAAATTTGAACCTACCAAAACCAGCTTAACTAATAGGCCCAAGTGCTGTGTATAGAGTATATATCTAAGAGATCAAGAAGAGGGAAAACAGAATCCATGAATAGAGGCTTTCATATGTCAGAAGTTGGGTATTTTAAATCTCCTAGTAATTGAGTTCAATATAAGGGAAAAAGGGAACCACCTTGAACAAGACCCTCCTGCCTGTTTTCTTTAAATGGTAACAGGTTCCCATTTAGTTTCACCACATGTAACTGAAAACCAGCATAATCCACTACTACAGCTACTTATTTTATATATTTAATTACTTACAACACAACAGGGCTAATCAAACCTATCCCCCTGTTTCCAGTGTAGGCTTTCCCCTCTGTTCTCATGCCGGATATGAGAAGCATTAAATGCAATGGCATCCAGTGCCAAAAACTCTTCCAATTCTTTAAATAGGAGAGCCTATGAGAGTGATCCTACAGAGCAAGGCACTCAATCAATGATGAAAAGAGTTTGGACATGGAAAAAGAAGTGGTCTTTTTTCAGATGTCACTACTTGTAAGAAATGGAGCACAGACATCCTGCATCTTACTGATGAGAAGAAACAGAAAAAAAGATTGAAGAAAAAGGCTTGAAACAGAAATTATAAAAAAGCAGTTGCTTCCAATGGAAACCCATCAAACAACCTTTTTCTGTGCAAGCAAACAATCCCAATAATTTCTGAATGCTCCTTCAATATCCCAGCCAGAGAGTCAGGAATTTCTAGCTACAGAGATTTTTACTGCATTAGAGGAGTTAAAACCTTTTTCCTCCTTACATGGGGAACACATTCAATGTCAGCTGTGTAATACATTATACATCTGAGTTAATGCCTCTCCAGGCAGAAGTTAATGGCTGATCATGGTAACATAAGAATTATATCAAAGTTCCACCACAAAGGATAAAACTAACTTAAAGGGCAATAGCCTTGGACTGAGTGAGCTACAGCTAAAAAATAGGAGGACTAAGGCTTAGTTCAGGCCTGCTTCTCAAGGGGAGGAACAAAAACTTAAACAGAAGAGACAAAGAATGGTGGAAGAGCTGGTGACAGAGACTTCAATCCAGAGCAAAGAGAAGGTGGCTTCTTTAAGAATGACAGCTGGAGAAAGGAAGTCCTGGCATGCAGGAAATCCAAGCCAGAAACACCTTCCAGAACTGTGTAAATGAGTAGTATTCCAGTAACTTAAATTTGATTGGTTATAACATCACAGCTTTCTGCATGCTATCATACTGCTCTGGAAATGGGCAAAACCTATTAGTACTTCCAGTATCACTTGGACAGTTTATTATTCATGAGAATGAGGCAAAGGGAAGTTGTACTTCTCTGTATCTTGCAGATGTTTGAAGTCTGACTGAAGGAAAAACAAAACAGCAATCACTGAAAAAATGTCTAGTAACCCCTGGTGCAAGGTTTGACAGCACAGCACCATGGTTACTAATACAATACAAGGCACAAAATCCTGCTGTATACCTAATCCCTTTGTGTTTAATGATCTGTGACAGCAGTTCCTTTCATGCAATAGGGATGAGCATTTTAGCAATGTGGCTGTTTGTCAAACATCAAGTTTTTCCATTAATTATATCTTTCTGAAATGTACTGATGTGATAAAATTAATTTATGCATCGCTATCAGGACGTGACAGAAAGACAACAGGGTGTTTGGTTTTACAAGTGAAAAGTTAAAACTCTAGGAGGAACCAGATTAGTACCCAGTAGTGCCTTGGCTTCCTCAATTTTTAAATTGAAATGGTATCTACTTATACTAAGAACATTAAAAGTTAAAATATATATATATATTTGGACATTTTTGGGCAAAAGTCAGTTATTACAGGTAACATTAGCTCAGCTTTTCTTAGGCCAGCTGCTTGCCAAAAAGTACATGCACATCAGATCAATTTTCATAGCAGGGAGGGTTTGGTAAGTGAATTAGGGTCATCTTCACAGAATCACAGAATTGGCTGGGTTGGGAGGGACCTCAGAGATCATCAAGTCCAACCCTTGATCCACTACTGCTGCAGTTCCCAGCCCATGGCACTGAGTGCCACATCCAGTCTCTTTTGAAATATTTCCAGGGATGGAGAATCCACTACTTCCCTGGGCAGCCCATTCCAATGTCTGATCACCCTCTCAGTAAAGAAATTCTTTCTAATATCCAACCTAAACCTCCCCTGGCACAACTTGAGACCCTGCCCTCTTGTCTTGCTGAGAGCTGCCTGGGAAAAGAGCCCAACCCCCCCCTGGCTCCAACCTCCTTTCAGGGAGTTGGAGAGAGTGATGAGGTCTCCCCTGAGCCTCCTCTTCTCCAGCCTGAACACCCCCAGCTCCCTCAGCCTCTCCTCATAGGGTCTGTGCTCAAGTCCCTTCACCAGCCCAGTTGCCTCCTTTGGACCTGCTCCAGCACCTCAATCTCCTTCCTAAACTGAGGGGCCCAGAACTGGACACAGGACTCAAGCTGTGGCCTCACCAGTGCTGATTACAGGGGCAG
This sequence comes from Calypte anna, assembly GCF_003957555.1. NCBI lineage: Eukaryota > Metazoa > Chordata > Aves > Apodiformes > Trochilidae > Calypte > Calypte anna. Next base: position 9,433,279 of record NC_044261.1, read on the forward strand.
AATCACTTCCTTGGACCTGCTGGCCACAGCCCAGGATGCCATTGGCCTTCTTGGCCACCTGGGCACACTGCTGGCTCATGTTCAGCTTCCTGTCTTCATAGCTAAGGACCAAATTATTCAATTGCAAAGAGCAGAAATTTTAAAACATCTTTCAGGAACCACTTTCTGAGACAAGGAAAATCAGACACCTTTAAATTACTATATAAACAGGCAAAGTATACTGCCATACACAATAGCAGAACTTCAGAATTACATGAATCCAAGACCCCCAAAATCTTACACATAAGGAGATCATCACAGAAGCAATGCACTATTTTGCACTCAAGCTCTTCTGGTTGCCATGCTTTACTCCTCTTTTGACCTTCCTACTCTAATCCTTTAATGAAAGTTTCAGCAAAAGCATGGAGAAAAACCTGAATCAGTCAAAAATCAATAGTTTCTACCCCCCACAATCCCTTTAGCTGTGATTTCATAGATGCCAGTCACAGCATCTAATCTTCAGACAAGCTTATACAGACATTAACTTGGCATCTTCTTGAGCACCTAAATGCATTATTATTTTGGGGCCTTACAGGTAAAAAGGTCACTGTATGAGGACATTCCTCTCTCAAGTACCTTCCTCTTAAACTCTCTGGACTCTCTTCAGGACACTGCTCTGAAATATATCACCACAGCTGCTGTCAAGGTATTGCAGCATGAGGAAACTTAATAAAGACAAAGATTAAAGCGGCTCCTGCATCAATCTCACCACGATACCTTTGCTCACACATAGAGACTGTGTAAAGACAATCTGGAACCTCACTGTCTGCACTGAGCTGAAACCTGTGATGCACACTTCTACACAATGACATTCAGATAAACAAATAAATAAAGGTAAGTCTGGAGAATTATGCTCTTTGACCTCCAGTGCATATGATCAAACTGCTGGTTTGGCCTGAGTAGTTTCCACTGGTCCAGGATCTCTGTATTTGCAGTGGGAAAGCAGCTGGGTCTCTCCCATACCTCAGCAGACCAGAAATACAGCTTCACCCATTGGATACCAATCCCAGTTATCTGGTGACTTTTTTTGTTTTCTCCAATTAATCACCTCATTTAAGTCAAATTCTGGGTTTTCCTGTTGATAAGAGCTGGGATGAACTGCTTCAGCCTGGCTTCCTCTAGGACACGTGGGGAGGCAAGATAAGCCCTCCCCTTCAGTGAGTGCTGACCACAGATAAGCAGAGGGGCTTTATTATTTCCACCTGGTCTCTACCAGCAGACCACAAGCAAGGATAATCTGAAAACCTGACAGGTTGAGGAGTAGAAGAAGCAAATGCTTCTTCAGCAAGTCTCAACTTGCTAGCAAGGTTAAAACAACTGGGAACATTATTTTAGGGTCAGGAAGTAACAAAATCTTAAAATTCCACAGGAAAGAAAATTAGTTCTCCTCCCTAGCAAAACTGAGGGCTAGCAGCTGATATGTACAGCCATTCTTTGGAGGGCAACACTTATTGGTAAAGCTTTTTAAGGCAGCCTTTACCCAAATGAGTTCTCTTTAGCACAAAGGAATTTGAAGACCACAGTCTAATAGATGAGGAAGCTTTGCCATCTCACCCTTTGAAGAGGGGCATAGGTAGCAACACTTAAAAGTGTCAAAGAGGGGACTGAGTAAAAAAAGAAGAGAGGAAGGACTTAAAAATATACTGTAGTCCTAGTGTTTCAACAAATGCCAGGAAATTACACAGTCCTGCCTCTTATTTTGTCCCAAAATACAATGGTATGATTTAAGAAGGGTGTGTGAAAAGTTATTTGGTGCACCTTAACTGTGTATGCTGTTGCCCCCAGGCAGAGAAAGTATACTCCAAACAGTGTAAAGTCTTGATATCTTATGACCTACAGCTATAATGGAACAGATGCACTTTTAAACTTTGTTATTTTTTTCCTATCTTGTAACCATGTTACCCTGCAGATCTTTCTAGAGAAAAGTTTGTCCCCTGGAAAAAAAAAAAAAAAGAAGCAAAAATTACAGCCCAGATGATTAACCGAATTCCTACACCCATCTCAGCAACTGTGTTTCTCATTTATCCTCATACACTGCATTCTCCAATTCTTTCAAGTTGTTGCCACATTCCTAAAGACAGCTCTCAGCATAGCAACTGCCATGATGAAACTGGAGTACCATCTTTAGACTTCAGATGAAATAAGGTCTCAGAAACAAAATGCAAGAAAACAAGTCTGTACTATCAAGCATTTGGAAACTCAGTCAAACAGCTGAGACAATGTTTCTGCACTGGAAGAATGTGCTCTTCATCAAAATGCTGCCTAGTCCTTTTTCTGTAGATTTTTTTATGGTACTGCTTCCAAGCTGGTTTGTCCCGCTAAATCCAACCCTATGTTAGTCAGCACTGATCTCCACCAGATAATTAACTGTAGAAATCGCCTTGGGAGTTCAGATTAGAAGTATTCTGAAATGTAGATTAACTGAAAAACTTACTGTGGACCTAAATGTTTACAGCTCTAGTCACAGAAACATTTTGTCCTCATGAAAAGTTTGAAGTATTTGTGGGCCAGGACAAAGAAGCACAAAATCTTGTTACTAAAAATAGATTCTTGTAATTAATTTGAGAAAGTTCTTTTTTTACTGAAGGCAGTGGGACCAGAAAGCATGGTTAGAACACCAAGAAGTCAAATAGTTGGGTCCTTTGGAGTTTCTGCTCCTTAAGAGACAAGGAAGTTATCTGCAAAATAATCCAATTTATAACACAACAAAACCACTCTTCCAGAAACACAAATACATAAAGCAAGGTGCTCTCAGTATGTACAAGCAGGCAAAGCCAGGATATCTGCAAATCATTTGACAAGTTGTAATTCCGTTCAATGTTTCTGTAAAATAAAACACTTAAATAAGCAAACTGAAATATTTTATTTAGTCAGTGTCCTCCCAATGCTGTGCTACAAGGCTAGCTGTCAATTTAGAAAAAAAATAAAAGAAACATTATTTTATTTAAAATAGAATGAAGAAACAAAATTAAAATAAGCAGGAAAAGTATCCCTTAGTGAGGCAAAGGAGTAACCCTGGGGCAAGTCATTGAAACAGGTTCAGATTTGTCACACTGCACACACAGCATGCTCAGGGGCTACCCAAGCAGCACACTGTGCAGCATATGCAGATGAGGAAGACCACACTACACACACCAGTAGGTAACATACACCATGCAATTAAATATTTAGGGAAATTAGGACCTGCATGCAGCTCTGCAGGAGCCCTTGCCTCCTTTCACTGACTCTGGAAGAGAAGGTACACATTAGCCTTTGCACAGACTCTGCCCTGAGTAAGGGTGACTTTCACCTTCATGACAACCTTTGCACGAGTACTTGTGGCAGAGGAAGATGTGAGGCTCCAAGTGACCAAACCACTCCACACAAGTCTTGCACACTCAGCAAGCAGGAAAAAGTTTTGCAGTCACAAAAACTTACAGGGTGACAGCTCTCATGGCAACTAAAAAAACTGCCATGATGTACATACATATGGGCAATACTGGATGCCAAAACATCAGCGTGTCAATGAAGTAGGTTGTGGGTATTTTTCTGAACAAGAGTTGTGAAGGAACCTGCACTTTATGCACTGCATAGAACAGGCCTTACTGCTGAACCACTCCATATTCAGAACACCATGATAAAAACAACGCCAACAACACCCCCCACACTCTGAAAGACTTTTAAACTGATTCATAATGTCTGCATAGCAAACTGTAATAGCAGAATCCTATCTTTTACAGCATAAGTAAAGGAGTGTATCTATCTCACTTGTGGACCATTATAAAACCAGATTTCCTAGAGATGGAACCTCCCAGCACTGCTACAGTACAGCAAGACCAGACTGCAACAGCTACCCAGTAAAACACATTATGCAGGCACAAAAATGGTGTCATTCACCAAGTGGAACATGCATTTTTCTGCAATCACAGCTTATTAAGGCTGCAGTCATAACACAGTTATTCAACAAATTTCGAAGACATTAGCCTCCTGGAGAGTCTGAAGTAGTTTTTTGCCACTAGAAGAACCAGCTGCCTGAGGATTACTGCAGTGACAAAAACCTCTTCCCCTACATCACCTTTCAGTGACAAGCAAGGGCATCAGATTGAAGAGACAATGGACAAGCCATGAGTCTGTTTAAGTAGACATCTATGGAATGCCAGAGTGACAAAGAGATGGTTCTAGAAGAGATTACACCAGGGGAAATGCAGGCTGGAAAGGACAGATGCCAGTTCAAATGAAGAAGCTGCCTGATGATAGGCCCACACAGAGTCACAGATTACAAACTGCTACAGGGGAAAAAAGTGGCACGTTACATGCTTTAGATGCTGCCTCTCCAACATGTGGAATTCAGAAATTCTCTAGGTATTTCTACAGCCTTAGTTCTGACCACAGCAGAACTGCATTCCCAGAGAGGAGTGAACACCAAAAAGCAGGAAGGAGCAAATGGCTCCTGGCAGGAGAGGTCACAGCTTGTCAGTCCAGTTGGACCACGCTGTGAGAACATCAGGCTGCTGTGCCAGCACAAGAAGTCACAGGTAAGTCACATACTGAGGCTTTTCCAAAGTCAGTTAATAAATCACCCTTGTCTCATACCAGTTTTCAGTTTCAGTATGAAGCTTGATCTTAATTAAACAGTAAGATAGGACTCATAAAGAACAGTAAACCAAAGGATGGAGATTTTCCATCAAGATATTTGATTAATTTTCTTTTATAAATCTAGCCTTCGAGCTAAAAGAGGACACAGTTTCCCATGGAAAAGGTATCCCCAATTAACCATCATACCGGAACAAACTTAATCAGTTGTAACAATTTAGCTTTAAAAGATTCTAGAAACAGACTTAAATAAAAGCTGTCATACTCTGCAGGCCAGCTTCTTTAGAGCAAAAAGAGTTTTATTTCTGTCATGTTCACATGCACAAATCAACATGTAAGACATGAACTGGATTTCAGCACTGGTACTACAATCTAAATTCATAGTAGTGATTTCCAAACCAAGAGCTTTGAAGAACCTTCTTTTCCAGAATTTCAGAGGTGCACATAACTCATTTAAATTTTTGAGGTTAGAGTACATTCCCAGATACTTCAAACCCATGCAGGAAATCCATACTCCCCTAAACAAATTTATGGGCACTTTCTGGCCAGTATTTCAGCAGTTAAAGAACCAGGAATGTAAAGTGTGCTGTGACTTGAACTCTGGGTGTGGTTACTACTAAACTGAAGGAAAGAGACAAGCCAATGCAAGAACCATCTCCGGGTTTGCCCAGGATATATAAACAAACTAAATTAAAACCATAAACTGTGATAACAGATACTAAGTGTCAAAGTGAGTGGCACAGGCTTCAGATGTGCAGAAGTTATAGAACTGACTGCACCTGAGGACAGGCAGCCATGGTTCTGTTCCTGTTGATTAGTAATTTCCTGGCAGCTGATGCATGAACCTTAACAGCAAAGCAAACAAGAAAAAATCAGTTTTCCTCCATCTTCAGAGCTCTTAACAAATCTCTGTCCAAGCAGTAACTTTCTCAAGCTTTAAAAACTATACTTCTGTAATAAGATGACAGTTTTCTTAAAACACAAGCAGAAAATTGTCACATTTTGTTATCCTTAGCTCACTCCTTTGTAACTGGAGATACCACACTCGCTGCAGTACCTAAACACAAGGATTATAGACAGAAAATCTTTCTGTTATTAAAGATGATTGCCTCTTTACCACAGCTTTACACAAAGAACTTCTTTGCATTGGTATCACCATCAAAAACAGTATTGTCTTCCACACTCCTCTCTACTTATCACCCTCCAGCTTTCCCCATCTAAACAAATATGGATGAACAAAGTCTGCCTGCACACATCAATTTCCAACAGATTCCAAAGAGATCCAAGAGGCTCAGTCAGAGCTGAACTTCCAGCCTCCAAGCCAGTCTAAGAAACAGACTTTCTTGTAGACATGAATTTGCTGCGTTGTTGTTCGGAATGTATAATTAAAAATACATTTATACAGTAGGTTTCTTATGAAAGACATTAGCTTTGAAGGTGATTAATATTTACAAGTCACAGAGTTCCACTAAGACAATGCCCAGAACTTCTGAAAAGCAAAATAGACCCCAAAATCCTTCCCTTAAAAACAAACAAGCCTTGTTCCTGACACACATAACGACCCTGACAAAGGTATTTGTACTCTAAAACCAATTTACAGTTCTTCCACAAGCAGATTTGTGTAGCTGGCAGAGAAAATCCCAACTTGCTACACTGGGCAGAAAAGGGCTGAAGATCCACAAGCTTCGTAGTGTCTATGCTGTGGGAGGAATCCTTCCTGTTGCTTTGTACTGCAGCAGATAAAAAAAATCAGAAATTCCTCCCAATTCCCAAGAAAACATCACCACGGTGCTCATCCCCCCTCAACTTCCTCTTCTTCCAAGCACCTGTAGCAGAGTGTAAGTTTGAAAAGCACTGTGAGCCATCAGCTGTGCCCATGAAGCAAGCAGACAGACATCTTTTGTGCCTCCCTCGTTTGGCAGCTGCAGGGGAGAGGTGTGGGGGGTGGGAGGAGGGTGTTCTGCCCTTACACACCCAGGGGAGAGCATCAGCAAGGAAAAAAGGACTCAAGAAAACAGGAGAGGCAAAAGAACAAGTACAGAGATGCCCATGTATTGACATCCTCACACTCCTTTCAGAGTGCAGTTACTTCTTTGGAGGGCTGATTTTAATGCAGGGGAAATTCCAAGTACACCTAAGGCTGGAGAATTGAAAACAGAAAAAGTGAAGCACAGTACAACCTTGCCTGCCTGCAGCCTTTCAGTGATAAGGAGAGGAGAAAAGCCTGTCTGACAAAGTGTCTTAGTCAGCGACAGTAACCCACAGTTTCCATAAGTCAGCCTTTGACATGATCCAGGTGCCAAACAACTGGAACAAACCAGAAGCCATTGAGCACTATGCCAGAACTGGCATGAAGCTGGAGGACCTCAGTCCTATCCCACCACCAAGCAGATTCCACAGTGGGGCTTGCAACAGGATCCCATACCACAGGCAACAGGTGGATCAGAGCAAGTGGCAAGTGAAAAAGCCACAGAGGGGGGGCAGCAGCTGAAGAGGTGAAAGCTCTCAGCAGAGTCCAGCTGGAATCAAATGCAGCAAGCTGGGAGGGGGGTGGGAGCACCAAGCCAATCTATGGAGCAGGAAAACTAAAGTTTTCCACAGAGCCAAATCCTCCAAGTTCAGTCCTTAAAACATAAAACTGTAAGCAAAACTAACATAATAATTGTGAGAGGGACAATAGCAGAACCTATACAACATGTTTGCATAATATTTACTTTTAGTAGGAACACACCACATGAGTGTTCCCTTCTTGGAACTCTTCTGCACCTTCCTCAGGTTGTCTGTGTTTCTCTAGCTAAACAATCATTAACCCTCTAAAACTCAAGCAGCGAAACTCAGATGTGTGCATACCACACTCCTCTCAGACTCTGGCTTATCCTGCCATTTTCAAGCTAAGTACAGAGTTACAGCACAACTCAGTTCATTAACACCAGCTCAGCTTTGACAGCACCTTCTGTTTTTCAATACAGTCAGCTGGTCCACCAGCTGCTTTCTGCATGCACCATCAAAAACTTAAGAGGCAGGGCAGGCAGCAGAAGTTTGAGCACCAAATTCCTGGATTAACAGGGGTCAGATGGGGCAAATACATAAGCAGCAGCACTCTGAGGAAGTCAGAATCATAGACACATAGAATTGGCTGGGTTGGAAGGGACCTCAGAGATCATCAAGTCCAACCCCTGATCTACTACTGCTGCAGATCCCAGCCCATGGCACTCAGTGCCACATCCAGTCTCTTTTGAAATATCTCCAGGGATGGAGAATCCACTACTTCCCTGGGCAGCCCATTCCAATGTCTGAGCACCCTCTCAGTAAAGAAATTCTTTCTAATCTCCAACCTAAACCTCCCCTGGCACAGCTTGAGACCCTGCCCTCTTGTCTTGTTGAAAGTCGTCTGGGAAAAGAGCCCAACCCCCCCCTGGCTCCAACCTCCTTTCAGGGAGTTGTAGAGAGTGATGAGGTCTCCCCTGAGCCTCCTCTTCTCCAGGCTGAACAGCCCCAGCTCCCTCAGCCTCTCCTCACAGGGTCTGTGCTCGAGTCCCTTCACCAGCCTGGTTGCCACCTTTGGACCTGCTCCAGGACCTCGATATCCTTCCTAAACTGAGGGGCCCAGAACTGGACACAGTACAGTCAGTAATAGAAGCAGAGCTGCACAGAGCCCACAATACAAGAGATAGCAAAATGGTGTTTCTCAAACTTTTAACATTTACAAACACACAAGTGGTAGCTAAAACTCCCTAAAAATATAGAAAGGTAAATTTCTCTAATACCGATTTAATTACAGATAAATAAATACTGCTGTAGATCCATACTCCACCAGAAGACATAAGCAAACAGGAAATAAAGAGGCAACTCATACCTTTCTTGTATCACTTTATGAAGCCCAGACTCTCCAGCATCCAAGTTGCTGCCACATGCCATGCAACTGCCAATGACCAAACATCACCTAGCAGTTCATGCACACAGGTAGGAGACCACTTCTTCCATTAAACAGGCTCCATGTTGGAATAAAAGGCTCAAAGTACTGATCCATATACCTTATCTTCTCCTTCTAGCTATGACAGATGAGATATTACACAGCTGCAGGGGCTCCCAGCACAGAGATATATATCCCTTATCCACACAGATTTTAAAAAAAGGCCATGCCCAGCATGCTTAAGGGAAGGCATCCAAACCAAAGTTAACTGGAACAAGCAAATCCAGCCAGAGCTCTGTAGTGCTGTTGGCTGTTCCTCATGAGGAGAGCTGCCATGGGGTGGAGTTCAGACACACCCACAGGCAGTTCTGGCATGGATTCAGTCTCCCTTTGCATGAAGTTCAAACCAATTTACTAAGAAAATCATCATCTCTCATGAGGAGATGAGAGAATTGCTAAGAAGCAAAGGACATTCCCCCTCAACAGTCCCACTTTCTTCCACTGTACCATGCCATACTCCAGGGATCCCATTCAATTCAGGCTTTCTTGTATTACAGTGCAACAGGACCCTGTGCAGTCAGAAGGGAGTCCTCTATATGATGATCAGTAGACAGGAGCTGAGGAAGGCTGGATGGGAGTATGCTTAAGAATTTTGTTTACCAGCTTCAGGTAGGCAGGCTTCACTGTACCAACAGCTACTCATCTAAGCCCCTGCTTTTCACAGATGATATAAGAGGGGGGTTTATAGATTCCTCTTTCTGGCTCTTCATTTTCATTCAAATCCAAGATTTTCCCATTGAAGACACTCCATCCAACATCCCCCGAAAGCTATGGCTTGAAAGGAATCACAAGCTGAACACTGGTTCAGTGTTCATCAGTAGGATGTCTCTATCTGGCATCCTTTATTGAGTTTTGTGGTAACCTTGAGCCTTCAACCTTGCCAACCAGCAACATGATGCCTCTTAAAATGTTCCATAAAGAGGCCTTTGCTGCATCCACAATAACTCTTTCCTGACCACTCCCCTGCAAACAGTAACTCTGCTGGTGTGCAACAAAACTGTGCATCTCCCGTCCCACTCTATGCAGACACAGGGAATGCAGTCATCTCTCCCCCACCACTTCTGCTCTCAAATGACTGACTGGATATACAGACCCAATGCTCCCTTCTCACAGCCAGAGAAACTGAGGGCCTCTGCAGCCTATAAATGATAGGTGAATATAAATGACATCCCACCTAAAACTCACACTTCTGGCAAGGCAAGGCAAGTAGTATTTTTTAAAAAAAAGAAACCAAACTAAACAACAAACACAAAATAGGAAAGACCACAGCTTCCCTACTTTTAGGCCTTCCTCTCCCTACCAAGACTTAAAGGCAACCCCCTGGTAACCTCACAGAATTGCAGCTTTCTTGACAAGCTACCAGCAGCTCTGTGGGGCTGCCCTGTGAAAGCAGGGGTTCCTTTATTTACAGTTTCTTCCCTCCTTTTCCCACCAGTTATTTTTGAGGGATTATGTTTCCTGTTTTCACTGCTCTGCCTCCATTTGTCATTCATCACAGCCATTAAAGTAGGAGGGAAGCACAGGCAAGCAGACCAACACAAAGCAAACCTTTATGGTTCAGCAAGCAAGGGATTAAACGTCACCTCTTTCAGCACCCAGCAATGCTCCCTCTCACACACCCTCCAAGATGTTATGTAAATATGGTGTATCCTCCAGCATATACCCAGATTCTGACAGCTTGGGCAGGCTAGACATTTCAGAACGGATCACACAGGCAATGTATTCATCCTGGTTTGTGACAGCTACTTACCCTCCCTCTGGCTGATCCATTCTGCATCATGAACAACTTGTTCTGGAATATCCCTGGCTATAACTTAGAGCTAGAAATGGTGCCACAGCAGTTTTTAAGAGATGAAAGCAGAGCAACTTAACCCAGATACTCTTTTGTTGTTAAGGGTGTTGCTTTACAGACATTACCTCCCTACCACTTCAGTACTGGATGCCCAATCTTCAGGAAAATGTAGTCAGAAAAAAAGGAGGGAAAAAAAAGACCTGGCAATAGTTTGAAAAGATCCAATCCACAGACCTAGAGCCCTCACCTTAAGCCTTTGCTTAAACATTTCTCTGGCAGCAGTTTCACAAACCTGATTGATGAAGGTTGTTCTCACCAGGTAACTCAGATGCAGTAGAGTTGCTACAAAGACACTGCTACTCCACAGCACCACAGCTCTTCTGCAACTTACAGAAGCACAGTGACCCCTGGGGACAACAAACACGTTGGGTATCAAAGGCTAAGGGTAAGAGAAAAACTGGGTTTGAGTAAATAAAGGATAACTTTACTGATTTAACACCTTTCCAGATAACTCAAGGGATTCACTCTCCCTTCATACAGTTTCCTTTACTAAAGCCCATTTATTGTCAGCCACCTGAGACTCTCAAATGCACGTGCTATCTATGAAGGACAAACAATAACCATTTTAGCAAAAGTGGAGCTAGAGGCAGCCCCACCAAGTCCATTAGCCCTCTCTTATAGTTCACAGGGTCCTGTTCAGCTGATGAACCTTCCCCAAGGCTACAGTGGCAACCTTCCCACCCTCCTCCCTCCCAGTCACATTGCAGGGCTGCCCCAAAGGTGACAATGCACTGCAGTAACAGCAGATAATGGCTGGAGGATGGAGGCAAAGGAGACTAAAGAACAAGATGTCGAGACAGTGACTGAGTGTCTCAGAAGTAAAATGAATTTGGTTTATGAAGACAGCTGAGGGTATGGCTCAATTATACAGCTAAGCTATTCTAATGAGCAAGCGTGGGTTCATGCAGCAGCAAGTCATACACAGAAAGGATTTTTCCAGGTATCAGAAAGCAATTAGGGTTAAATTAGGCTCAGGATAGAGGCATCAACACCAAAGAGGAAACTAATCACTTGTGCAACTTAACCATGGATGGCATGTACAGACAGGAGACCAGGAAAGACTGGAATGGTAAAGGGCACTGTGGTGTTTTTCTCCCTTCTCAGTTAACAGAGGGCAGTTAGCATCAGACGTGACCACAGCCATTTCTGAGGAAGACACAGCTCTGCTCCCAGGCTCAGTAACCTCAGTCCTATGAGACCGCAAAAACGAACTTCTCAGTGGTTAAGGAAAAAACACTCAACTAAAAATCACAGCTTTTTATGTGATGGCTCAGTATCTCACAGCTCAGATTGCACAGCTGGGCAAAATGGAGGATAACCCACAAGAGCAATTCCCCAATGCAGAAATCAAGTCCCAACTAACACTAGCTCAAAACTGGAGTCTCCTTCAAACAATCTGTGCTATGGTAGAAGTCTATCCCAGTGATGCCTGTGCATTAGAGCACAGCCTGATGATTAAAACCCTATGATGTAACAGGTGGTGCATCCACAAGAAGGCTTAATGCTGCAGGGTTCTTCACAAGAAAGTCAGGAGGCTCTGTGTAGGCACTGTTCCACTCAGATGATACATTCCCTGAGGGATGGGTATTTCTTTTTCCTTTGAACAGAACAACCTTATTTCTTGATAGTCACGTAAACAGACTCACCACAAAGACTGGTTTAGGGAGCTGCTGATTCAGAGCATTAACAGCTTAAGATTTTAGTTGTCCTTAAGAGGCAGAACAAGAAGAGTGCCTAGTAAAGGAGCTTTGGAAATAATAAGAGCAGTAAAAAAGAATCAGGCAGGAAGAGTATAAACTGACTACTAGGTAGTAAAGACCTGGGCAAAGCTGCTGCAAGGAAGATACTGAAAGTTTCTAGGCTTCACTGGTTTGCCACAGTCGAAATGCAGCTGCGTTCCTTTGCTAACTACAGGAGATTCTGTCACTGATCTTGCAAGAGAATGTTAATGAGACCTGTCTGGGAGGCTTTAAGATTTAGGGGGAGCACTGTGCTGGCACAAACTTACTGGTTAGTAAGTCAATCTGAAACACAAATTACCTTTACTGTAAATGCACCTTTCCAAGCAGTTAAAAACCAAACAACACACAAGAAACAAAAACAAAGCAACACAAAAAAACCCGCAAAACAACCCCCAAACTAAACATCAGCCCACCTCCCCCAAACAACCCAACAAACAGACCTACCTTTGGAGAAAGGTAAATAAGAAAAGCCAGTTAGTCTAGAAGTTAATCCTGCAGCAGAGGAAAACTGGATTTTTTTAAATTCCTCTCTCTGTTATTTTTGCCAGCTACAGGATGAGTTGATTTCTTAAGCAAACTCAAGGGGAGAACAGACTGGACTTCCCTGAAACAGTTTCCTGCCACATAATTTCAGTATTTCAGTTTCATTTAATTGACAACAGTTCTGGGCAAAAGAAGTGTTGCTTGCACTGTAGTAAGTGAACGAAGTCAGCCCTGGATTCTACTGTATTAGGTGCTGTAGATACATTTGGAGAGAAAGAGAGAACTTCATAGTAAGGAGTTTGGCAATGAGATACAAATTACTTTATAGCTTCAGTCCATTTACAGGCATTAGTAATTAAATAGCTGGTTAGCTGGTATGGTTCTTTATCATTGAAGTAACTGTGGAAGAAGCCAACAAAAAGGCAGTAATAATGGAAAGACAAAGTGGTTATGTGAATTTAACTAGCTTTTCCCTTTAGGGCCTATCCACTGCCAGGCTCCAGCAGAACTGGTGAAAAAAACAAAGCTCCAACCATACTTATTTAACCACCACAGGCAGAGATGAGCCAGGATAAAGCTTATTTAGCATTGATGTTGCCATCCACTTCACAGATGAGATGCATGTAGTAGAGACCATCTTGGAGATTAAGTTCTAGAACTAAGAACAGAAGTTCAGGATCAAGATCCCAGAGCTATCATCTCTAGATGATCTTGGATGCTTTTTTTTTTAATTACCAAAACCTCAGATTCCCTGGATTAACAGGATATTGCTAGTTGAACTTATCCATGCTGCTGAAACACCAAAAAAGACCAAATCATTACAACAGTGCAAGAGAAGATTTGGAAAAAAAGAATACAGTTTTAATAGCATTGATCCTTCCCCTTCTGTGCAGAAGACCTTACACTGTTTTCTCCTCCCCATTCCCTAGAGACAGACATAGGATTTTACACTATTTTTCTAAAGCCAACTTCCAAAACAGCACTTAGTAATATTATAATGACAAGTTATCATTTTAAAAGTAAATAACTGACTATACTCTCAAATTTCTCAAGGACTTTAATACAATTTCAAATATATTTCAATTTACTTAAACTCCATTTATTTAAAGACAGGACTCACAACATCGTAAAGACTTGCTTTCTACAGGCCTGCTTCTCTGCATAACATTCACCCACCCAATTTCTGCCTTATCAGGAACCTGCTACATTCCAAAGGGCTGCACTCAAGGTTGTAATGTTCTTTTCCAGGCATTTTGCTGACTATTTCACTGCCAAATACAGCCCTTTGCAGGATGCACTTGTTTGCAAGAACTCAAAAACCTGAGACATTACAACAGGGCTGCACAGCATGCTGACGGGAAGGAGCTGACTGCTGTTTACTTTAATGGAAGACAAAAAGTGTGTCACTTTGTGTATTTTTAAAACCAAGAATTATTAATTGACATTTGCCTTCTCTCAGTCCTTTGATCCCAAAGCAAAACAAGCTAAAGGGATACAATATAGTAACACAGCTGCCTCTGGGGTGAGCAACTAGACAACTGCATACTGTGAGAAGATGGGAAGAGAACAGGAGTTTGCCCTTCTAACAGGGAAATAACTTCTTCCAAGCCCTTGCAGAGCAACCAGATTTGAGAGACTAACCTGAGAGACCAAGTTGTAGACAGCATGATGGTAAACAGTGTAAGGGGTCTGCAACTCCTCGTTTTCCCCTATAAATAGCAATCCCTCCCTACTGCCTACAGCAGTGCCTGACATCTCCCAGGCACACTTGGTATGCACACAGAGATATGACAGAATTTGACAGCACCAGGTTTCATTTGGAACCATCTTCAAGGACATATTAAGTGATGCAGTTCAAGCCACTTAAATACACAACAGAGTTTCAGAATAAACCTGTTAAAAGGATTATTCTACATACTAGTTGTTTTCCCCACAACAGTTGTATTTGTTGCAAAAGCCCTTTAAATGAATACAAGATAAGGAAATCACCTCAGGGCTGAGGCCTGGTAGAACAGGTAGACAAGATTTATGAGCCCAAGAGAAGAAACTTGCTATTCTAAAAAGAGATTTGACAGAAGAGAACCAGACCCATCTCTGCTGAGCTGTTCAGATGCCTCAGATATTAATCCTGTTTCAGGAATACAGGGAGTGCTCTGGGCACAATGAGTCAGCAGGGTGGGGCATTTTTTCCATGTTTGTGGACTGAACAGGAACAGAAAGAGCAAAGGAAGCTGGAATACAGAAATCTAGCACCTGGCTGCTGTACAGGCAGAAGAATTTCAAGAGGGTAAAGTCAGAAAATCTCACAAACCTGTGCAGAGCCACCACTCACAGGTGAAAAGAGAAGTCTTATCCAGTAGTAAAGCAGGCACCCTAAATAAAAAGTAAAAGAAACTGCAAAGATGTTTCAATGCTATAAGCCACCTGTATTTTCTCCTGATGACTCTTGCCCCCTCCTTGTTCTAGCTAAGCTTTTTAAGCAAGTTATGCTGTCTGACACAAGTCGTAGTTGCAGTATTAAGCCGGGACAATGACATTTTATATTTCTAAGCAAGCAAGTGTAAGTAGGCCTAGAAATAACTTCTAAAGCCCCCCCAAAAAACACTCATCAGGGGAAAATATTCACATACTCCATAGTTGTAAGATGTAATACTGCAGATGTCTCATTACTGTAATTGCATTGTAAAACTAATATGACATCTTAGCCCATGAACACTCATGCATATTCTCTTAGAAACCAAACACAAGTCACTCCACTCTCCTCTACAAGCTGTGCTGACCTGGCATCTACAGAGCCCTCCTTCCAGAGAATTTATCACCTAAGCAATCTTCTAGCAGAAGCTAGAGACTTTTTTTATTCTCAGTCAAAAGGAATAATTGTATTATCTTTGCCATTTTCTCCTGGCCATAACCAGTGGGTGTATTTGCTGATATAATAAATAAAACATTAAGTACTTATACAGGCAACTGAAATGTCCTGGTCTGCCTCAGAAACACTGGCTGTATCTTTTCTATCTTCTCCCCCATTTCCAGTCCTAGCATACTACTTAGATTTATTCTACTAAACAAAGAACTTCAACCATCAGCAGGCCTTCGGGCTGCTTTTTCTTCCCTGCTCCCCCCCTACCCTGCAACAGCAGAAACAAAGCATCTGACTAGAGAAGAGGTGCTCTGCTCAAGATCTACCCCAAACCTCATCCTGAAATCCCAAAGCAGATGGCTGATCAGAAGTTAAATTACTGAATTTAAACATGGCTTCTCAACAATAATGTTCTCATTGTTATTTGAATTAACAGCCTCAGAGTCCCAGCAGATGAGGGGTGTAAGCAGAGGCTTTTACTCTCTCCTCTCCATCCCCAAACAGTTGATGCTTCAACACAAACCTTTGGGGGCAGGGTGGATGGGATCCCTGGTTCAAGGGGTTGCATGTCTGGGCTTGGGGATTTTTGCCATTTTTATTTGGTGTTGGTTTAGAAAAAAAACACAGATAAATTCCCTGATCCAGTTCTCAGCATGAACCTACAAATGAACAGCTGTTGGCACAACTGACAGGGCAGCATGCCACAGCATGAAGCATTATCACCAAAGACAATTTAAATCAAGACTTAGCCTCAAGGGGCATAATATGAAAATACTGGAAGACATATACAAACACACGTTGTAAGACAAGGCAGCCCTGGATTAAAATTTTAAACAGACAAAAATTAAAAACTAAAAGCTGTAAAAAAGGCAATCAACAGATAAGCAGAACTGCTAGAGGCAGGTAGATTTAGAACCTAGTATTTTGAGGGGAAACTGAATGAGTTAATAGGAACACAGAATTAAGGAAAACTAAAGAAGCTGTGGAAGAAAGTTTATGAA
This sequence comes from Calypte anna, assembly GCF_003957555.1. Classification (NCBI taxonomy): domain Eukaryota; kingdom Metazoa; phylum Chordata; class Aves; order Apodiformes; family Trochilidae; genus Calypte; species Calypte anna. Next base: position 9,449,801 of record NC_044261.1, read on the forward strand.
CTGTAGAAATCAGTGAATAGGCAAGCTTCAGCAAGAGTACCTTTTTTTTTCATCAGGTTTTGGCTTTTTGGTTTTTTACAGCATTTTCCTTTAAAAGTTATTTATGGAAATAAACTTGCTTCTAAACACATACATTCAGAGGGAGTTAATCCATTTTCCAGATAAAAGAAATGTGGTCCAGGAGAAACACACTGGATTCCAGGACACTAGGGCTCACTGAGACTCAGCTAGAAGCCTGAGCTTCAGCAACTCAAAAGAGCAAGCTGCATTTTTCATTAAAACACTTGGAAGTTTATTAATTCAAATCACTATATAAAAGCCTGTTATAATGTTGATGTTTTTTTTAATTTCACTTTTCATTGTATACAGGTGTTTGGGAAAAAAATTGGAAATTTTTTTTTTCCTTACAAAAATAAAAAAGACAACCACAAAGCAACGAACAAACAAATATTATTTTAAAAGCCCATTTGTAATGTGCATCAGCCCTACATGGCAAGTTCCCATTAATGTAAAAAACAGTTATAGCATCAGAGTATTTCCTTAGCCAGCTGTTGATCTAATTATATGAAAAAACTTGTTACAAAGTTCAGGTGGGACTTGATAAGGGTGCTTCTATCTTTGCATGGTGCCTATTTGCACACACATTGAAACCAGTTTGAAACACTTGGATACAGAATAAAAGATTTAAGTTCAAAAATTCTGCCTTTTCAGATTTGTATTGTGCATACAGAGATTCAGAACACATTTAAGACATAACAGATAACCAAGTCTCCTTCCTTGCTTTAAATAGAGATACTGAGATTTCATGCAACTACTGAAATGGCAGACAGGCAATAACTGTGAAAAGATGTGTAACCCTTTATCAGCAGGATAAATTTTACTGTGTTTACATATTGAGCACAAACCAAAGCAGAGTTAGATCACATTAGTATGCATTTTAGTTTCGCCAGACGGTGAGACCACAACAAATTATGTATAGGTCAGTGCTCAAGCCTGAATAAATTTGGGGTAGCCAAGGTCAGGGCTAGGGCGTGTTTGCTGAACACAAACATGACAGGTCAGTCACATTCACACAGCTAAGATCACACCATGCTGTAACAAAACTTAAGTTTTTTGCAGACCATCAACCCAGCTGAAAGGCAGGAACCTTCTTCTGTTACCTGACACCCTAAAAAGCATAAGACATATTTTCCTCCCATTATCTACCAAAGAAAACCCCCAGACCTCTGACCAAGCCAAAATTCATTTTGGTCTGACCTCAGACAACTGAACAAACAAAAAAGCCTATGTGATGTTTGGATGTTATCACCTTCTCTTGCCTTTTTTCCCCTCTTAAGACAGCAGAGGCTAAATGGCACCAAAAGAATTATTAAATAAAGTAAAAATACTTTCCAAACTCTGTTAGCATTTCCATAGCACCCATCCAGAAGGCATAGCAGATGCATCTGGACAGCTAACATTTCTCCAAAAGCTAAGAGAAACTTTAAAACAGAACTCTGTTTCTGAACCCCATGCCCAGTACAGCTCACAGACAACTCAATCACACCAACTTATAGATGACTAAAGCCCTGTTCCAGGGCACTGCCCACTCCCACCCCTGGCAAGATGGACAAGTGCTACTACTGGACAAGCTTATTTTCTCTTCCCTCATACTCTAGTACAGAGGAATAATCATCAACTTGAAGTTTCTGATATGGTTTCATGGTAACCAATACTCTAGTAGCTCCAAATATTGATTCACTTTGACCATCGATTTAGTAATATATTACAGTTTGGATTGGAAAGGGTTAAAATGATATATAAATCCTATGTGTATATTTCTACACAAAGCAGTGTGGCTTCTCAACAACTGCAAAGGGACAATTTATGGGTTGTGTAACTGCTCAGCTGTGTTTAGGAGGACCTTCAAAATAATCAGCAAATCAAATTGAGGAAGAGCTCCTCTAAGACTAAATGGCTACAGTGATGGCTCTGCATTCATCTGGGCAATGCATACAAACATCACTTAGGAACACAGGAAAGGGGGAAATAATTTTTTCCAATATGTTCTGATCTAAATTCATAAGATATGAGAGCTCCTGCACACATATGAAGCAGAACCCAGCCCTCATGTGAATGACAAGAGCATCAGACCATATAAACAACCTCAAAATTGCAATCAACCTCTTATTACTGTCTTATTACAGTACAGATCAATTCAAGAAGATAGCTAGGCCTCAATACTCCACCTGAAATACCAAAGGAAAAATGGAATTTTCTTAATCCCTATTATCAGGAAAGAGCTTGGGGGCCATCAGTTACATCTGCCAAAGGCTCTTTTGCTGGAAAAGAAAGGAACTGTTCCCTAAGTGTAAGTGGTTCCCAGGCTCCATGTTGAAGTGCACACACTGACTCTTCTGAAGATACCTGAGGACTAAATACATAATCCCCTTTCGCCCACACCAGACCCTTTGACCCTTCCACCTGATCAGATGGATTCTCATCATGCACTTCTGTTACCAACAGCTGATTTTTTGTCTCACTGCAGTCACAGGTCTCCCAGGAAAGAAGGCAACAGCAGATCACAGAGCACCCAAACAAGTTAGGTAATTCAGAGCACACTTCACTCCTGTGGGTAAGTTCCTTAGGAAAGAAGCTAGCAGAGAAAGTGCTGAAAACAAGGTTCACCCAAACAATTATTCAGGTGGTTGCTAGCCTCAGGATATTGCTTGTGTTAGATGCAGTAATTTTGTCTCATAGTTAGAAACAGCTCTTTAGGGCCTTTGAGGATCGTGCTCATATGAGCTGAGAGATTCTTGTTCCAGCAAGTTAGGAAGCCAAGAGCACCTCAGAGACAATACTCTGGACCTGACTAAAGCATTCACTTCCTGATATCCACACACCCCACATCAGGAGCTATGGGTGATCAATGTTAGACTAGAAAAGTGTTATACTTCCCAAGTCCAAAGAATACATTTTCATCAAGACTACAGCTTGTCAGATTTTTTTCCTCTTTACAATTCAGATTTCATTTATCTGCTTTTTATTAAAAACAAACAAGAAAAGCAAAGCAAGGAACACATCAGTGGCTGCAGTGAAGAGCTGCACATCACCTGTAAAGGCACCTTTGATCACAGCTAAGCACTGGGCTTAGCATCCCCCACAATGGAATGGCTTAAGACAGGAGAACTGCAATAGGAATTTACAACAGGATGTTCTCTGCTGGCTGATCCACAAATTCAAGTAAGCAATTAGTACAATTAGCAAAGACAAATATATTCATCCAAATATCACAATTTTGTCAAAGACAAGGACAGAACATTGCCAGACTGAGGCATTACTGTGTTTTTCTTAAGAGTGATGACAGTGATTTCATTCCTATCAGACAGGGGGTCCAACGACCCCCTCAGGAGAATGTAAAGCAAAAGGCACCAAAGGAAGGGAACTCCCACACTCAAACATTCAACCTACAGGGACTCAAACAAAGGGGACCAAACAGGTGAAGGGCAAGGACAGGGGGAATACACAGAATTCTTCCAACAGTGATCAACTTCTCATCATACCATTTTCTGAAAATTCATTTGGTAATGTCAGAGCTGAGCATTACAAAAAAAATGTTAAGAACAAAGATAGGTTAGCAGGAAGCAAAAATGAAGATTGCTATGAGGCAGCTGAATGCTAACAGTCAGAGAAACGTGCTTTGCTGTGCTGTGCCTCATACTAAGCACCATAATCTTATCTCTTTCAGGAAACCCAGCCAGGCTGACAAGCCATTACTATCTTCCTGGGCAAAATCACACCGTGCTATGTAATTGTAAGCTGCAGCAGATACAGTTCTTTGTATCTTACACCTCCCCAGTGACAACAGACCAATCACATTTACTTTTTAGCAGCTCAGACACATTTGAAGCCTAACGCTCCAGGGAACAAGGTATTTTTCTTCATTGCTGATTATTCTAGAAAGCTGCTGTCCCATTTTACAAGAACACACAAATGGGACTGGAGGTAACTGAGGGGTTTGTTGTTGGGTTTTTTTTGCGGCTTTTTATGTGGTTTATTTTTGGTTTGTGTGGGTTTGTTTGTTTGTTTGTTGGGGGTTTTTTTAAGGACCCTAACTAGAGCCTGCTCCAGCCTCAGTCATATCACGGGTTCAAAATGGGCACTCCTTACCTGACTTAGCAGCCAGAGGAGTATTTAATTTCTGATAACATAATAGCTGGAACATATCCCATCAGAGAAGTAGCTGCATTTCAGTGTTGACTATCCTCAAGTCCATAAGAAGAAGTAAACAGACATTGTGAGCCAATGCTGCACAGGGCCCCTCTCCACACATCAAGGACAGGTCACAAACCCAGAGCTGCTCACTATTAAGTAACCACTGGAAAAGCTGGCTTCTTGGATTTCAGATAATACTCTGTGACCCACAGCAACAAGCTACAGTTGTTACTCTGCTGTTGTCACAGGCCAATCTGCAAGTAATTGGAGGCTTTTGAATACTTCAGAGAAACACACAACCTGCAAAGAAGCTCCCAGAGGGGATGGGGATTTTTTTATGTGTTATTTTTATATGAAGGAAGTTGTGGTGGAGTTCTCTCCCTAGAAAAGAATTCTTCCCTCCGCAAAATATAAAAACCAAACAAAACAAAGAAAAAATAAGCAACAAGGACTGGTAAAATTACTGCAAAGAACAAAATAACAGAAGATCATTGCAGGCAAAGGGCCTGCGATACCAACAGGTAGAATTCAGTAGAATAAACCAACAGGCTGAACTTTACTAATTCACTCATCTCACAGGGCAATCATTGTGGATTCTAACACACATACTCCTCATGTATTTGTGTAGCCATGAGCTACTAACTTGGCTCCAGCTGCCACATGTGGGTAGAGCTTTCTCTGAAACAGAGATTCCAATTACATTTGCAATAATCTGATTACTACATCATCTGTAACCTGGTTAAGAAAGGGTCTGAGATACAGCATTTTGGCAGCTGGGGAGAAAACAAAAGGGAAACATGCTTTTGTTATTTTATTAACAGAGATTTGCAAACCACAACCAGATTTTGTGACAGGAAAACACCACACTGGTCTTCGGCAGGACAATTTTACTATTTAAAATGCATTAAGTACAATACAAAACAAGTTTGGAGATGTTATTAATTTGTAAAACTGGATTTGTAAAAATCCATTAAAGGATTTGTCTAGTTTATGGTTGCTTTCACATCTCATGTAATATAAAGATACAATCAGGAAACCAATCCACGTTGTTATGAGTGCCAAAAAGCTCCTTTGTAATGCAAGCCACTCAAATTATTGTTTTGGAAGTACCTCACTCACAAGTAGTTCACCCAAACTAACCCATGACAGCATTTCCATTGTCACTTGCAGTCTCTCTGCACAGCAAAGTTGCCACTCAACCTGTATGAGAAAACCATTTCTTTTCCTACAGGTGCCAGCAAGAAATTACTCAAGTCAATGATATTTCACAGGGATAGAACAGGACTGGGTCCTTATCTGAGCGGGCAGAACAAATCAAGGTGGAGACAGTATAAAAAAAAAAAAAAAAAAGAAAAAGCCCTCCCCAAACAAAAGGAAAAACCGTGCTAGCCTTGGTTTCTCCAGGGGAAAGCAAGCTCCAGATAAGCTGTGCCTCCAATCAACAGCCTGATTTTCATGAGCAGCAATACCTTTCCCTGTGGTAATTGAAATGGAGCAATTCTCCTCAAACAGCTTGCCAAATCTCACCTCATTAACCTTTATGGACTGCCCTCTAAAATTCTTTGAAGCTGAAATAAAGGTCCCCCTCTCCTCTGCACGGTGTTTATCCCCAAGAGGCTGGGGAGAGAGGGAGGGCACTAGAATGTGAGCTGCTGAACATGCCAGAGCTGGAAGATAGAGACCTGTTTCCAGGCTATTACTGGAGCCCAAGCCTTCCCAGGCTTTTGCTTCCTTTCCTGGCCCATTTGTTAGAATATCCTGCACAGCCAAACTGTGATTACAAATGATCCTCCCACAACACTTTTAAGAGTGAGTATCATTAGCTATATTCTGTTGCCCAACATTCAGCATCTTCTATCCCACACTTGAAGGTTTAGCAACTTTTCTAACGAAACTATTTCACTCCCCTCTTAAGTCTTTTCTGCAAGATGCCTACTTGCCATTCCACCCAACTCTTTTTACTACCTTTGCTCACAACTCAGTGAAACTTTCTGCTGGCAATGAAAAGTTGTTAATGAAAGAGTGATTGAACCCACTACTTAGTATTTTACCCAAATAGCCAAACCAGATATACTAGATGAATGGACATACTTAGGAAAAGTGGTAGAGCAACTAATTCCACAAATTATTAAAGTCTTTCTTTCTCTCAGTGTTAGTTTCAGAGAACATAACTGCAAGAATCAAAAATAAAATGTTCCAGTTTTGCATCTCTGGAAGTCTACACACAGGGTCATGTGTATGACTTACACTAAATGGTGAAAATCATCATGGCCAAACCCACACACTTGTGTAATTGCTTTACCAAAACAGGAGACCAACACACCTCATTCCACTACATGTTTCACTGCTTTAAAGTCCAAACATGGACATACATCAATTCATAAACCATGAATTGATATACCAAGCTAAAGACAAAAGTCATCCTCTTCCCATGTTTGCCTATTCCTTCACACAGCAATTAGCTTCACTCCACCAGCCCAGACCCTTTATTAGTTCCAAACCCTAACTGATTCCTCCATGCTCATCTCTACTCTCAGTTCTTTGCTCCCTTGCTCACCTTTGGTCCTGCAAGCTTTTGGTCCAGCTGAAAAGCTTTTTAATCCAGAAAAGGAAGCCAGTGCAAAAATGATCAAGACATCAGTTTTTCTACTCCTTCTTTCTCTTCTTTTTCTTTCAGCTACCTAGAAAGAAGCCTCTGTCTTGGAGGGGGTATTGCACTGAGGCAGGCAATAAGCCCATGGATTGATTCTCCCAGCTCTCCCTGCCACTTCTCAAGGCAGGATCAAAATTTTGTTCAAGCAGAATGGAACCACAGTTCATACACATCTGTGAGCTCAACTGCTTTGGCTATCAGTGATTTTTCAATTCTTTACACAGTTAACCAGCACCATAAGAGCATCTTCTAGCTTTGAGTTCCCACAATACTCCCAAACTTTAAGTATGTGCTGGTATTTTACTTCAGCCAGCCACAAGTCTGGCTCCATAGACTCCACTAAACTCTGCTGGAGAGAAAGAGAAATCTAGCAGAGGAAGAGGAGCTCTTCAATCCTCCAGACTAAGAAAAGGGGAGTGGTAGCACAAGCAGCTTGATAATCTCAAAAGCCACTAAATCACTGGAAAGCAAGGGTGGGTTGGGGGCAGGGTTGGCTTTTAAACAGCATCTTGTCCTGAGTGCTCCTAGGAAATCCACAGATCATCACAGCAAAGAATTAAAACATGTTTAAAAAGTAATAGCAAAATCAACTAAACAAGTGTCAGAGAAAATTTAAACCTCATTTTTGACACAATGTAAGTCACAGACTGACAGGATCTGTGGTCAGGAGCCCTTAAAATTAAGCAGCAAGCTGGGCATTATGAAATTTCTCACGTTTCAGATCCTCAGGGGATGAATCACTACAAAGTGGACTGAAGTCTGCCTCTGTATTTCTAAACCACAGCAAAAGCACTTGCATGTTCCCTCACGAGTTGCCTCTGCACCTCAAAAACATTAAAAAGCACCTTCCAGAATATATCTTGTAAAATGCACAGGAATACAATAGTGAGTAGAAGAAATGCAGAATTAAGAAACTTGTCCCAAATATCAGAGCATGCAAATAAACCAGTAACAGACCCTTGCAGAGAAACTGGTAGAGAACATCCTTCTATGACAACATATTACATGCTTCTTAGGGCTTTAAAATTAAGTAGTTGGATTACATTAAAAGCAGAAAATTCAGATTCTTGCCTATCTGGTCGGGCATTTAAGGCATATGAAAACTGAAAAATCTACAGCTCAATGTATGTGCTTTAAAATGGCATTCTGCCTGGCTAAGATTACAGGAACTTTGAGTCTTGCAGCTCACATACATAGATAAATTCCAGTACTTTTCCCCCTGCCTACACCAAACTCACTAAAAATACAGAGAATGATCCATGCTCTTCAGAAAGGGACATCCAGCACTCCCACACTTAGTAGAAGCTAAAATAAGTAAAACTTTACTCCCAATGGGATTAAATTACACATTTCCCCAAAATGACCTTATGTTAAGTACTATGGCTGCTGGTAGCTTTATAGAGAGCCCAGCAGAACTATGGAGAGCACCACCAAGTCCTCTCAAATGAACAGAAGTCACTAATGGATACATTAAAGGAAGCAGCTTTGCAGGTAAATATTACCCATGACAGTTCCAGAGAGGGTTTCCATGTTGTTATGCAAATTGATTAAACAGTTTCACCCAAAGCTATGAGAGAGCATCCACTGATTTTGTGGAGCAAGCTAGAAAGCCAAGCAGCAATGCTAATGTGCTCATCAATTAACTGTTACTAGCTAAAAAACTGATTAAGCTGAGGCTACTCTGAGGCCCTCTCACTGCATAACTGCACTACTCCATTCTCCTGCTTATAAAGCAGAAATGCCTGTTGGGTGTTGGGTGGCTTCTCTTGTGTCTTTTTCTGTTACTAATGTGTACCAGTAGACAGAATTCTAAAAAATTTTGTTCTTCCTTCACAATCATGGTAAAAATATTCAGGCTTAATACAGAGTTATGATACATTTTTTTTCTCTATTGACACTAAGGGAAATTAGTGATACATAAGTAATCATAACATAAATATCTTTGTCCACTTTGTCCATCTTTGAGCTCCACTGAGTACATTTAATAGAAACTACAGGTACTACCAAATCTCAGCCCTGAAGCTCTCCTTCTGCTTCTTGGAAAAAACTGAAATCCTATTACCTCTGATTTCAGGTTTTTATAACCCATCTCCAGGTACCTGGATTCAAATTTTGGCTTAGAACCCACTCACTTGAGTTAGGTGTCCTCCTTCTAGTTCTTTTTTGTAACACAATAGTAGGAAATTGACACTTCACTGAACTCAGAAAAGAACGTGGACAAAACAGCACGCATCTGCTGTCCAAGCTCAAAATGCTCTGGGATGGCAGATCCAGACAGAAGGTTCAGATTGCACCTGTCCACACCACATTCAGCATTATTATGGTCAGAGTGACGAAAAGCAAAGCCAGAAGGCACACAAAAATCTAAACACACAAAGAAGCCAAATACTACTGAACAAACCCCACTTGATGCTAATTAACATGAGGGCTGGCCAGAACCTGCTGCAATTCAAACTTGCACTCTGTTCAAGCAAAACTTCAGGGAAGCCTGGCAGAACCAGGGACTGAAGCACAGGTGCAGGAAAAGCTGTCTGGATCTGTGAACTGCTTTCATTTCACATGGTGATGGAGAACACTCTGCACCAGAGCGTGTTAGTTGAAAACGGGAGCCAGCCAGATCACACAGTGATCTCTCAGGGCTTTTGTTTGTTTTATGAAAAAGAGTTTCTGCCAGTTGGTTTCAGATCAAAATTCTTCTTATCCAGGAAAGAAAGAAAATTTCATATAAAACGATGTTCAGCAGGAATTAATCAGAAACATAGTCCTCCCAAAGGCATAAGCCTTTTTGGTTAAGTAAAAAGTTGCCACCAGCTAATGTGCAAGACAGTCATGATTTGCCATCTGGTGAAGGTTCCTGCTAAGCTTGCCATGCTACCCCCTATGCTGAGGAAAGCAGAAGGTGGATCAGTTACATTCTGTCCTTGCCTGCAATTGTGTGGTCATCCTTACACACAAGACACAAAGCTTTCCAGCACAACCAGGAATTGTAACCATTCAGATTTTAAGCAGCCAATTTTCTTCAGTCTTCACGTTCCAGCTTAATTATTTAAAGTAAAAATTATCTATTGCCTTTCTGAAAGTTGATTTTATCCTCAACCTTTACCAACCTTTGTTATTTTTGCTCCTTTGTTTCCTCCTGCAAAAACTGGAACTGCCAGGAGGCTTCCCAGTCATCTAAAGAGCATCAGTAAACAAGAGCAGAGACAGATGGCTGAAGCTCAGTTTAAACCAGTGCAGGATCCAGCCTCTCCCCTGCACTGCAAGTACTACCCATAAGATACAAACATATGCATAAAACCAAACAAGAATGCAGTTGTCCCTGATGGAAAACAAGTATGCTTATACAATCTGATAAGGAAGAAGTCACTGTGAGGACAGGGTGCTGAGATTTTAATGTACAGTAAACATCCATTACAACCATAGAGCCTTTCAATAACATGAGGGGATGTAAGGATGACAGGGTGGAGGGAGGGGAGGGGGGCAGGAAAGAGTCCTCTCTCCACTGTTGCTCCCAAGAGTATTGCTGGCAAAAAAACAATCAACAGGGAAAGTAAAACCAGGCATCATCTTCCAGCAAAGTTACTCATCTGAGGACTAATACACCAAACTCACCCAACCTGAGAAAATTACATCATCTATAGTAGGCCTTGCAATCACCTATTACTTCAGAAATTCAGTCACATTGACAAAAACATTTTAACCTCTTATTAAAATGGCAGATTCAAAGAGACAAAACTCAGAAGTTAACTCACAAATTTATAATTACAGAAGTCTATCAAAACAATCATACTGGTGTTTTTGTCATTCCTGGATTTGATAGTTTTTAATTTAAGGCATAAGAGGTTATTTAAGGCATACTGGTGGTAACACAAAATATTATTTACACGATGTACTTGCTAAACAGTCAGATGTCCATTTACATTCAATAAATCTAACTGAATCAACACAGATCACTATTTGCCTCTTTCACCAACCATAAATCCAGAGCAATTCCAGAGGCACCTGCATGCCTGAATGGTTTGCATAAGAACAGACTCAAAGGTTACCCATTCACCCCCAAACAAAAATTCTGCCTCTGCTGAAATTAAATTAACAGCTCTCTCCCTGGGGGTTCCAATATTCCAAGGTCTTCCTTCACTTAAGAGATAGATGGCAGAAAGCTTCAAGAACAGGGCTGCACAATCATCACCTCCAATCAGCTTTAATTGAAGGATAGCACAAGACAGAACAAGAAACTAACTCTCCAATTGATACAGACAGGAAAAAAATATTGTGGGAGCAGCATCATTATTGGTAAAGCTCCAGAAAAGCCCTCAAGCTGTAGCAGGCTGGCACACTACCACCTCTGAGGTAGAGATTAAATACTCCTCAGTGCAATAATACAAGGGAAGGAATGATCTGGTGGGGAATACTGAACAGTTCTGACCCATTTTTACCTCTGAGTTCACGTTGAAAATTTAAGAACTGATTAACATGGGACTCCATTTATGGTCTCAAGAGAAGCCTGAATCAACCTTTCTGGGAATCTAATCTGTATTCCTAAAATGCAGTCTGATGTATGCTTCTGCAGGACCTTCCTGAATCAGGACAACTACAAAATAGCCACAGCCTTCTCATATTAAACAGTTGACCCCCCTGGAGCAGCTCACCCGGGGTCAAATAGAAAACCTCCTGTTCATTTCCATGATGTTATTTCCTGCTCCATACATTTAAGAGACTAAACAAAAAGCAGGTACACACCTGTATCCCCAGGGAAGCAGCTGTCCTGGTGACATCTCCCAGAAGGCAAATCTCCATCACTTGGCCAGATCTGTCCTGTTTTTCGTACACCCACAATAGTAGCTTCAGACACGATGACCTGCTGCTGCCTGTGCCGTTTTTGGGACTGGGGGGTTGGTGGACTGCTGCTGTCAAAGGACTGCTGAGAGTTCTGGGAAGGAGAACGGCTTTTGTCCCGATACATGCGGTAAGTGGTGGGGCTAGGGGAGACGTGGCTGGACTGTCCTGAGGAGAAGTCTTCCTCACTGGAGGTAAGGTTCTCATTAGAGCTACAATCAGGAGTATAACCTCCTCCAATATCTTCAAAACTCCTGGGAGAGTAAGACCTTCTGGGCCAAGTGAGGTGTTTTTCCTGGTCAGTTGTGCCCTGATTTCGCAGAACAGGTCCTTTTCCTTCTCCTTCCCCCATCATTCCACCAACATAGATACTCTGATAGGGTTGAAAGTCCATGGGCTGCCAAGGTGAGCGGTTGCTGCCATTGGCATTAATCAGGTTATCTTTGAGAAACCTGGGGTTCAGTTCAGCATCCTCATATTCTCCATCATAGCCAAAGCTGCTCTCTGAGGACCTTCCCCTGTAAGCAGGCCTCTGGAACTCACTGAAGCTGGGTACCATGTTAGAAGGGAGGGAGTGCAAAGACTTCTTGCGTTCCATTTGCATTGCTTGACTACCAAGGGAGCTTATTTTATCAGAAACATCTTTATCGTTGACCTTTACTAGACCCTTCTCGTGATGATACTCCATGTTGACATAAAAGGGCTTTTCCACAACGTCCCTGTTATCTCCAGAAGAGTGTGAATTAACCTTTTTAATCCTCTCAAAATTGGACCTTAGGGCTGCCACACTGGTGCTGTTCCCTCTCTCCTTAGAAATAGGTTCAAATGACCCCTCTTTCTCAGCAGATCCCACTAGCCTGCGAGCAGAAGCCGATCTGTGTTTCGAAGGAGAGCCATCTGTATCGCAGCGATTCTCCAGATCTTCTGCAACTCTCCTCAGCTTCTCCTCACCATAGTACTTACACCTGTCCTGCTCTCCTTCTCCATGGTGGGGACTGTCCAAAGGTGACAGGTCTGACCCATCACTCTGGGTAGACAGCTTCCGCAGAGAGGGTATCCTGGGTTTGAACTTTTCCTCCCCGTGGTGTGATTTACTTTTTTCATATTCATCTTGGTCAGCAGACTGATGATGATGCAGGTCTTGGATCTGCTGCTCTGCACCCCCTTCAGGCAACTGAGAAACACGTTTAAAGCCCCATCTCTGTCTATCATAGCTTTTTTTCTCCTTTGCCAGAAGAGTCTGCAGGTATATCATGCGGAACCTCTCCTTGTTGACCTCCAACTCCAGTCTCCGAATAGATGCTTTGCACATCTCCAGCTCCTGTTCAATATCTCCCACAGATTTCAGCTCCATTTTAGGAGGCTCAGAGTCTGCAAATTGTGCTTTCCAAGCCTCCACAAACCCCACAGGGTCCACCATTTTGCATACAGGAGTAAGTGGAGAATAAGAGAAGGAGGCTGGAGAGAGATAGGTGGAGAGAATAAGCCAACCGGATCTCACATGTAGAAGGCAAACAGCTCCGGCAGGGTCAACTCAATGCGTCTCTTTCACGGTCCATGCAGGTAAACTAAGGCAAACGGCAATCCTCGGAGTAGTCTCTCCCCCCCTTTCTCCTTTAGCTTTTGCCGGCCCCAGCCCCCTCGTCCACTCGCTACTCTCTCCCCAGCATGACTGCTCTTTTGCTAGCGAACAACAATGCTCCCACCCCGGCGATCCCAGAGCACTTCAAAGTGGGTGGACAAAGGAGCAAGCTAGAGGCGGGGGAAGGAAGGTAAATATCGCCCCCCTCCCACCCACCCACCTCCTGCCGCTGCCGTCCTGGGCACGGTCCTCACTGCCGCCGCGCTCGGGAGTCCTCCGCTCCGTCCTCCCCTCGCCAGCCCCCGTGTTGTGCTTTCTCTTTCTCTCTCCTCCTTTCCCCCTGCCCCTTTCCCTGTCTCCTCCTCCCGGCTATTGTGCTGTCCTCGGGGCGCACACGCTCTCCGGAGCCTCCGCGCAGACCAGCGAGGAGGCGGCGGCGCGTCCCGCGGCGAGCTCCACCGCTACCCCTCGGTGCCCCAGCGCCCCGCGGCCCCGCGGGAGCCCCCTGGGCGCGGCGGCGGCGGTTGGCGGGGCGGCAGCGGCTGCCCGCGGCTGCCCATGGCGCGGCCCGGCTCTGGCGGCGGCGCCCCGAATCGCAGCGCTGCGGAAGGGGAGGAGAGGAAAGAAGCCGGGCGCGGCGATTGACACGGAGCTGGGGCCTCTTAAAGGGGCAGCCCCGGCCGGCGGCGGGGGGCCGCGCCCCCGGGATCCGCGGGGTTGTGGAGGGGAGGCCGGGCCTGCCCCACGGCGGACAAAAGCGAAGATTTGTGAACTTGTGGACGTTCAGGGCTGCTCACGCTTGCAGCCGCAGGCCTGCATCACCGCTAATAGACATGACTATACCTACAATTCTGGGTAAGAACATAGCACACACGCGTTCCTGGGCGCAGAGGGGAGTATCTGTTCTTGTTCTCTTATCCACGCCCTCATATGTTATGTGTAGACAGGAGGAAGCCTCTGTACTCCGCCGTGTTCATGCCTCTGCCCCCAGGCACTGATGCAGCTCACCTCCAAAGGTCACGTTTCCCCCCACTAACGCCAGGGCTGTTCAGTAGCAGGCTTTTCATTCACTCAGACCTTCCTTCCTTGCCAGTAAGCGACAAGCTGTGTTTCTGAGATGGGCAAGTAGCACTCCAAAATCACTCTGATATTAACAATAAAGGCTGCTTTGTCCACTTTTGTCATTTGTATCATCCTAGCCCAAACAACTCAGTCCCCTGCCTCAGCTCTGAGTGAAGGGTGGCAAATGATTTTAACAAAAGGCTGTCTGCTGAGCATTACTCCTTCCAAAATCACAGTACATAATCTTGCTTAAGCCCTGTATCCTTTCCATGTACTAATTCAACCTCTGAAAAAAAGTGGTAACAAATACATGTGCTCCATCTTGCCTGTTTGAATGATAGAAAAGTGCGACCTGTGCACCCTGTGTCCCACAAAAAAAATGGGTTTTGTCTGTGAAGTAAAAGCACGGGATATAGCCCCAACAAGAACTAATAAAATGTTGCAGGAATTTAAAAATACAAGTCCACAGAAGTAGGTCTCTTACCTTTGAAATGTTTCATTATCCATTAAAGACATTTTCTCTTCATGCTTTTTTACATGCCAAACAAAATATTTTCAGGGATTTTCAGACATATCACAAATCATGTATTCAGTTTTGCATAGTTCATCCCTTTTGGTTTGTTTCCTGGCTCTAGCCTCTTTTCCTGCACTTGTTTCCTCAGCTTTCAGCACAAACAGGCATTGGCTGACCTATATGGAAAACAGATTTCAGTCTAAATCATAATAAAATATGTATGTTTAGTAAATGCCTTCATAAATCTTCCAGTAGTAACAGTAATATAAAGCTTAAGACTCTACTGGCATGGGTATATAACACAGGTATAATACATCATAGGGATATTTTCTCAATTCATACATTACTTCTACTGAAACCTCACAGTTCTGGGTTTTTTTAAGTGTAGGGTTAATTGTGATTTTTTGGGGTTCACTTTTCTGACATTATTGCCCTTCCAGAAAGGAGTAAGAATTACTATGAGTCTGAGGAGGAATTTCTGTATGGAGACTTAACTTTAGTGTGTAATACTGTTAAACATACAACAGTATGAGAAAGTCCTTTGGAATTGAAGGGATTTCTGAATTTTTGCTGATACTTTATGCATTCAACAGAATATTATTATACTAGGATACAAAATGTCATTAAAGCTAGTGTCAGACACATCTGTGATTTGAGACTAAGAATCCTGTGGTGAGGGTGCTAAACTAGAGCTAAACTGTCCAGCACATACCCTCTGCAGGCCGACATGAGATTGCAAAGCCCTTCTCAGACGAGACAGAACGAGTGCTAAAGTGACCATAGAGCTCCCTCTTGTGGGAAAGAGGAGCCAGCCGGCTGAGGCTTAAATGCGGTCAGTCCTGCACGGTTTCTTCAGAATGGACTCACAAGAGAGGTTTTGGAAGAATTAAAAAAGAGGTAGCACATAAGCAGAGCCTTTTTAAAGCTAAATAAAACATGATTTCTGATTAATCTATATCATAAACTGAGAAACCATCCTATTTTGTTGCACAAAGCGGCACTCAGTGGTAGTTTGAGAAAGCTACTAAGTCTCATCAAGTCCCATCCACTCCAAATCATTCTATGAACCCAGAAAAATGGGAACTCTCCTTCTTAGAATTCAGATAATGGCAGTTTCTAGCCACCTTCTGGCCAAGAAACCAATGAACCTTCTCCATTACCAAATGCCAATTCTGATGCAACTTCAACTTGCCAAACACTTCATTTTAACTCTCATACTCAGAGGATGCAGTACAGAAAGGAGTTTATAGCATTCACTCACCAGTGCATCATATTACACACCCTAGAACAACCTCTAATTATTGTTGAAAAAAAGACACAGAGAGAGAGAGATTTCTTCATGAAGAATGGGATTCCAGTTGTACCACAATGACATGAGCTGGGAACCAACAGGGAAGAGCTGAATTGCATGCAAAGAGTAATTGCAAGTATAAGAATACAAACAGTAAACCCAACCAAACAAATAAAACCAATTAAAAAAAAAGTTTCAAAGCATCTATGATAATGTAGGTGAAGTCAGACCATACCAAATAATAGTGGATGACAATATTGCATTTGTTTGTGAAAATTCTGGAGTTCCAGAAGGTACAAAGCAGTGATGACATCAAGAGAGGTACTGAATCACTAGAAGAAATTGTCATTGATTTTCCAAGCAACATGATTGCAGGGCTGACAAAATTGCATCTCTGTGATTCTGTACAAAAATTGCACAAAAATTTTGTACAATAATGACAGGAACACTTATAAGACACAGTATTTGGGGAAATAACCAACCCCTACAATCCTGATCTTCTCTTAAATTTGTTACTTCATCATTTTGCAGCTGCAAACCTTAGCAAGTCTGCACTGACACCTAGCTCCTAGCCTAGACAGCAGGATTTACTGCAACAGAGTGAACCAGTTTTTCTTCTCTCATTCAAACTCAATAAACATGAATGCCACAGCTACACTGCCTGCTCAGTGCAGTACTTGGTACAAGTGGAGCCTATGTTCATCAACCTTGTGAAGCAGATTTGGGAGATGAAGATCATAAGGTCAAAATATTATACATTTATCTAATAACTCCTTACATACCCACACATATTAATTTTCTCCACCAAATGCTACACTTGCATCTTTGCCAGCACTATGGGCACAACTGCCAATGTGAAGATGTCCAACTAAAAAAGACACAGGGCTCCTAGATCTCTTCATCATATTTTATGAAGCTGCACTAACTTACATCCTAAGAAAATAAAATAAAAAGGATGTTTAAGTCATGTTTCTCTACTTGTTCCTATTTCTTATCAAATTAAATGAGGGGGGTGGGAGGGATGGCAAAAATTTTCAGAATATTTTCAGTCCAATGGACAGATTTATTTTAAAAAGTCTTTATTTTCTCAGCAGCTCAAATCTGACCAGTCCTGTTATAATGCTTTCCTGATATCATTGTTTCTGTAATGACAGAATGAATATCTTGAGAAACTGTAACTTGTAACTGTCCATAGATTTTCTTCTTTCTCTGCATTTCAAATAGTTGCAGAATAAAATTTAGAGCATTACAGATGTTCCACCTGTCTTTTATGCCAGTACAGCATGTAATGCTGGATTTGAATACAAGAAGTATGGCATTACAAGTGTTGATTTCTGGAGAAGTCTTTTTGTTGTTCCATTTTAATTCCTTTGCTTATTCTTTCATTTGAGTGCTTACACTAATTTTGAAGGATAATAAATTTGTATGCTTCAGTGCAAGCAAAGTATTTATAGCACCTCATTTATCTTTAGAGAAATATCACTAGCTAGATACTCAGAACTAAATATTAGAATTCAGTAAGATACTGGAAAAATTAGAGGGAAATAAACTGAGTGCATTTCTTTTTCACTTTTGTACTTCTGCAGTTTAATTCCAAATAGCATACTTAGTGATAGCAATACAATTTCACAAATACTGACAAAATGTTTGTTACATTAATTTCTGACAACATCATTTCTCAGTCAAATTTTTGGAAAAGTCATTTGTCAGCAGGAACAACTTTTAAACAGGAATATTTTTTTGCATC
This sequence comes from Calypte anna, assembly GCF_003957555.1. Taxonomy (NCBI): domain Eukaryota; kingdom Metazoa; phylum Chordata; class Aves; order Apodiformes; family Trochilidae; genus Calypte; species Calypte anna. The sequence continues at coordinate 9,467,680 of NC_044261.1, forward strand.
AGTCAGATGCCAAAGAGCAGAAGAGCACTATAAAGCTGCTTTACTTCAAAGAAATTCAGTGATACCCAGAGCCAGTCTCTCCACACAAAACAATGCCTGATTTCTAAAAAAACAGTTGCACAAGGTAATCTCAAAGGGTATTTAAAAAGGCAAAACTGGGTCAAGGTCTTTTTTGATCCAGCCAGCACACCAAGTTACAGCAACGTGTCCAGAGAGCATGTTGTACTGTAAGCATTCAGTAATGACACCAGTGACATCTCCATGTGACAAGTACCTTAGGGCTTGACAAGCACATGCCCACTTTGGAGAACTCCATTTCCCAACCTTCTAAACCCCCCCACACCTGCAAGTCTTAACAAGACAACAAACTCTGCTTTTGCTGCTTTTACTAAGCAGTGGAGCAAACTGCCATCTAGTGATCCCATTATCTTGTCCAGTAGAAGCAGATAAAGTGACTAAGAGTTAAGTAGTAGCATTGAATCTAACCTTACCAGCTCAGGGTTCCTACCACAGACAGGGATAAACAAGTTCATGACTGAGACTGCACATGGCTCCAGAATTATGTTACATTACTACAAACAAACAAATAAAAGTTAGAATAAAATGAAAATGTCTTTACTCTTAGCAATAAAGTAGTACTGCAGTGTAGACAATATTAATGAAGATAAATTCAGAGAAAGATTCTGCAGCCTCCTTGGAAGATGCAATATATGAAATTAATTTTTCTATGCCATGCACCAATGGTTCTGAACCTACTGTTCTTCCTTATTCAAGAGAGTGGAAAAGAACAGTATTCTTATCTGGTAACATTTTCAAAATATTAGACAACTGAGATAAAACAGCAAAGGTCCTACCTGGACTTCTCCAAGGCATGGAAATTACTTAAATACTGGACTCTGATTCTCAACTGGAAAATGAAAAATAATTTTCCTGGACGGAGAAACCACATGGAAAATATGTCACCTGTGTTTGTGTCCTCCATACCTGTTATTTTACAAGACTTCTTTTGGAACAGTTTTAAAATATTTGGAACTGGTAAAAGCAACTCAGAGCTACTTTATGGTATGATCTTAAAAAGGCAAGAAGATATGGATAGCACCCTTTATTCTGAACTGCCATTTTTTTTTCTACTCCCATGAGGAAGCAACTTCACTATCTAAGATTTCTTGAGAACTATCAAAAAGCAGCACACTAAAATTACATAACTTTTGACTGTAACTGTTTCTGGCAGAAAGGTGAACACATTGCACTGGCAATGTCTTTTTGCATTAAGACAAGGATGTTACATTTCCACTACACAGAGAAAGGTTTACATAGCAATTGTGCAATCCTGCACAAGTGAGCCTGCAGGGCAAGGGAATTCTCAGAAATGAAGTTTGGATAACTTTATCCTCTCTCACTTCCAAAAATAAAAGCTTTCATTTCTGGTTTGAGAGCTCTCATTGTTGCAGGTGCTCTGTGCTGGACTACAGAGAATCACAGTGCTTGCAGAAACACTTGACAGTTAGCAGCAATTCATGCTCACTGGAGTGTTGCCTTCTGGGATTTCCAACATGTTCTTTTCCAGTTCTGTAGAAACAAAAAAGTTATAAAAATGGTAAGAAATTATACCATCAAATACTAAGAGTAACAAAAGCTGGATGCAGCCCCAGTCACTCCCATATGCTAGAACTCAGACAATAACATGAAAATGCTCACAGGTGTTTGAAACAGGCTTTGCAGCTTGAAAAACCTCCCCAGTTTATCAGAGAGGAAACAAAATAACAAGACACAAAAAGAAAAACTTAACATACGGTTGAGGCTTCCCACCCCAATTTGGGTCATGCACTCTGCAGTTTTCTCCAGCTCCTTTATCATGGACTGTTCAAAGGCCAAGGCAGCAACTCGGGAAAATAACTCTTTGACATTTTCCCCTGGGAAACAGGACAGGAATTGTGTGTTTTTACAACTGCATATCAACACATGACTCAGCATAATAAGCACATAGGTGAACAGATCAGTGCTCAATACTGGGACAGAACAATCTGCCCTCTATTCTGATCAATGCACAGAGAATATCTCATTTTCTTAGTCTGGAATACTGTACCTTTATTTTTAGTCAGCAACAGAGAGAATTAAGTTTGTGGTATAATCTTTTTCCATTGCTAATGTTGAGTAACAGTGCACACGTGCATTTATGTAACTACCTATGAATTAAACATACTTAAGACATTGTGCAGAAGCTCAAGCACTCCTTTCCATGCACATGACAGTGGAAGCACACATACAAGCACTTTAATAAAACCAACCATTAACAGACCTCAAGATTGCAATAATAAAGTGCAATAACAAAAAAATCCTGCACGAGAATTGGGGGATAAGGAACTTTACCTTCCTCCTACCTTAACACAAGCCTGTGTAGGTTAATCTATTTTTACATCATTTGCATTTACTTACCTGTTCTGGCTGAAACTGACCAATATTCTGCCTGCATCTCATTGGCAAAGCGGATGGCATCCAGCTCTGTCCTTTCACACAGAGCATCTGACTGAGAAAATAAGATAATAACTCTAACATAAGAAGTGTGTCTGGGCTATTACATATTGGTAGCTAGAGAAAGACAAACACAAGACAAATATTACAGCATGAGTGCATTATAGTCTGTTCTTCTGAAAATGCTCACAATTAAGCAAGAATTCTTCTCTGTTCCTGAATAATGAATACAAGATCCCATTAAAAAACAAACAATAAAAAATACCCAAACCTAAAACAAAATTAGCACCAATCTTCAGGATCATTATGTACTCTGTTCTTTTGGGCACCCAAGTTTTTTCTGCCTTCTCAGTTGTTAGTTAAGTGTTTGGAAAATTGTAATGCAGAGAATGTAAATAGTATTTCACTAACTATCCATGCAAGTGGTTTAAATTGGTTCAAATGTCCTTTTCTATTTACCTGTGAACTTCTTTACAAGTTATTCCCTCAAGATTTTTTTCTAAACAAGATTGTGTAAAACTTGTAAGGGAAACCTCTTGAGGAACAAGGAGAAATCTGGTTTCCTTATCTGCATTCAATTTACTTACCACCAGATCTTTTTTTGTTCCAACTAGAAAGATGAAGCTGGAATCTGGCTCATTCTCCCTCAGTGCATCTTCTAGCCACTGTCTGAAATATAAAAGAGAATCAGTCAGAAGGACTGACAAGTACAGGAGAAAGTGGCAGATAATAGGGTCACAAGAGAAGTGAGAGGATGAATTTATGTGAGTGTCAAAAGCCTTTTATTCTAGCCAGAAAGAGACCAGGAGCTATTCCACCTCCTTTCAATACATATCTTCCACAAACGAAAAGTTCAAAAATGCCCACTACAGAGTGCAAACTCAACAATTATTTCAGCTCCCAGGGAGAGTACTTATTTATCAGTATGATGGAGGGGGCAAAGTTTTGATTGAGATAAAGAATATAAAACCAAGAAGCAGAGTTAAAAATATGAGCATCATAGCAGATTAGATACCAACAGGAACACAGAAGAGTGAAATAATCTATTCAGCATTATAAAACAGCTCTCTATGAAGGCTGCATGATTCTTGTCTCACACGCTTTTATAGTTTTGTTACTCTGGCAATCAAGTTCCTCTTGAGTCATCCAACACAAGCCAAGGAAGGAAGGGAGTGTGTGTGTGTGTGTGTGTGTGTGTGTGTGTGTGTGAAATCATGTTCACAGGCTTCAATTATTTTCAGCCAAGCAGAGACACTAATATAAATATTATTTTACAAAGTCCTATGTAAATGAGCTAAGTACCACAGTAGTACTCCAAGGAAATAGTCTCATACACATTCAAGTAAGACAGAGTACAGGTTGTAAAGAAACATGTACCTGCATTACAGTCAGAACAATGTGCTAGAAACACACACGTTCTGAGTTGGTGACAAGAAGGTGTAGCATAGTTTTATGTAGAATTTTGCAGCCTGCACTAAAAGCAGAACACTTTAAGAATGAGCATGATGTTGTAACCAAACCATTTCAAGTATCTGAGCCAGTAAGTTCACCTTTATCTACATATATTGTTTGTAATTTTCTCTCCTCCTTTTGACAGCCTATCAACCAACAGAATCACTACAGAAACTAGAAAATCTTTTCAAGCTAGCAGTGCACTTAGAAAATAAGAGGCTCTTGAGACATTATGCATGAGCTGCATCTCATCAATTTTAGCTTTTCTATCAGATGCCAACCTGTTCTTCTGTGCAAATGGAAAAAAAATAGAACACTTTTGGGGTACACTTCACCTCTGCATCCCTGGTTTTGGAAGGCTCAAGCTCTTACTGAAGTGTCTTTCTCTCTCCACTGACTACAAAGGAAGTCAAGGCTAAGTAGTTCAATTTTGTATCTTTGTTTTCTTCAGAAAAATCCCACCCTATGTCTTCAAACAAGTGTCTCTCTTTGTTTCTTAACTCAATGGGAAATACACTCATGATCCAGAAAGTTCTCAGCAACTACAGGCTATCCAAGGCAATTAAACCTGCTGTAAAAGATCTAAAGATTAAGTCAAAATAAAAAAACTTACTTGGTATGATCCAAAGTCTGGATATCAGCCAGATCAAACACTGTTATTATAACTGCAATAAAAGACAAGAATAGAAAAAAAGTAATTAAGTTAGAAAGTGTGTCAGAATTCTCTCCAACTCATCCCATTAAACAGAGCCAACATTTACATATAAAGCGTATAAAGTGCAAGAGCAGATTTAACACAGAGCAACTGGAAAACTCCATTTTAATTATTTTTCTGCCTTCTCTAGCACATAAGACTGAAGTGTTCAGTCTTCCACTTTGGTCTTTACCAGTAGTCTGCAGTCTGTAGTGCCATTACTCCTCTTACTTCGGCACCACTTTGATTCCTGCATAAATTCTCTCTTAACAAAGGGAATGACAGAAATATCCATTCCTAACTTCAGCAATAATCTTATCCAAACCCAAAATCTTTTTCCCCTAGATACAAGTGCCAACATTTATCATGGCTCCATTTGGGGCTTGCAGGTGCAACAACATATCAATTCATGAGCTTTTTAGTCCCTTCTCTCCAGTAACAGACAATCCATTCCTCCATACTGAGTTTACAGGTCCCCTTCCAAGGAGCACATATGCATATATGTTTCCATATAAAGTGAAACCTCCTGTCACAGCCAGGATCAAATTAATATTGTTCTCACCCTCTGCTCCTCTGTAGTAGGCAGATGCAATGCACTTGAACTTTTCCTGACCTGCTGTGTCCCATCTGTGCAATGGGAGAGAAAAGGAAATTTCAGGTTAATGAAACCCAGAGTAACCTGAGTAAATGCACTAATGAAGCAGCAGCCTGGTACAAGTTAGAGAAGAATGTGATACCAGAGAAGTGTTATCAACTGGAACATGTTATTCATTAACTACTGATAGAAATATGGTGAAGCTCTCTTACTGAATGAAGACACTTGAGCTTGGTTTTTATGTTTGTTTTTTTTTTTTTTTAAATACTGATCATTTTGGAGACACAACTAAAATATTTGCATTCTACATGGTAATAGCCTTTTCTTTAAGTATTTTTTCCTCATGTATGTCATTTGTATGTATTTCTAGGGCAATCTGATTTTGAAAATTTTCTGTGCTAATATTAGCTAAATCATGTATTACCCCATATTAGAATCTTGCAACTGCTAGATCTATCCATATCTATCTATCTAGATCTGGCCATAAATGACAAATTAGAGACCTACAGCTCTGTCCACCACACAGTCATGACACCACTGAAGAAAATCAAAAAACATTTCCTATTAATGAACATGATATGCAGTCCTCTTGACTGCTGCTTGCACTAGAGAGGTTTGGGGTTTTGTTAGAACCTAGAACAACCAATCATGGGTACTTCCAGATTTATCTCACACAGAAGTCTCTCAGCAAGAAGAACCACTAATGCTTATCATATGGAAATTTTCTACCCAGCCACTGAAGATTCTGCAGATAATGCAACCTGACTTTTAGTAGCTCATGAACATTACTGCATCAGCTGGCAAAATACTGACACATTAATCTACATTTTTAGAGAAACTCAAGTTCCAAAAGGATAGTGCCTGGCAAAATTATTTTTTAGTGAGAAGAAATCCATGACACTAAAATTTTTAATAAAACTTCAAGTCCAGGTACAGACCCTGTTTTTCAGATCAGATTATTCTTTGTGTAATTTTCTTATTTTTAAAAAAATCTCTATTTCACTAGAGCCTGCAGCAATTCAAGAGATTGTACAAGAGATTGTACTCTGTGCAATTCTTAACCACACTGTTTCAACTTACATCTGCAGACTGTATGGCATTCCAAATATTTCAAAACGTTCAATTTCAAAATCCACTCCAATGGTTGCCTTGTAGTCTCTGTCAAAATTACCTTTACAAAATCTGCAATAAAATAAACAGGCACTTGGCTTCAAGTAAATGCAAAACTAACACTATCTAAGGTGAATTTTTAAAATCTGACATACTGGCTAACAAAGTAGGGAGCATATCCATCTAATAAGCTCTCAGGATGAGATGCGAATCAGAACAAAATATCTTTGGACTGTCAAGGAAGATACAGTATTTTATAGTTTTCCTTACAAGGAAATATATTTTTCTGTAAAAAATAATGACCAAAATGATTAAACAATGGGATAAAAAAGCTTACCATATCTACTTAAGAACATGGAAGAAATAATGAAACAACAAACATAGACAGAATGCTGTCATGGTGATCATTAGCTAAAGAAATTCAGTGATCTGTTTACTGGACTTAGATACAAAAAGAATAAGAATTCTTTTAAACATCCACTAAATAATCAATTAACAATTTTTAAGGCATTCTGCCTTTACCTTTCTTATAAAATAAGGTAGGTGGAAAAACTGAGCTTCCTCTACAGTTTCAGAGCTCTAGAAATTAGTCCCCACACAATGACGACTTTAAAATGTTTCAGCAAACAATCCTACAAGTAAGGAAAAATCATGAAGCCAAGACTCAGCCACTGGAAAGTTTGTGGAGGATTGTTTTTGGTTTTTTTTTCTTTACCTTCTGTTTGCTTAGCCTTTAGCCTGGCTTTCTTAAGGAAACACTATCATATTTGACTGGATAAAAATCGTTCAGAATACAACAAACATTGACTGAATTGCCAGAGCATGACTTTCAAATGAGAACCATTAAGCACTACCCTGCAGGGACAGGAATAGAAACATTGCAATGTTTATTTGAAAAGGGGAGAATCAAACTATCTGCTGGGATGTTCTGTACCTGTTGATTAGGCTGGTTTTCCCAACATACAGGTCTCCCACCACAACCACTTTGGATATTTTCAGCCTGTTATAAACATTTGAAAACATTACATGGTTTTAGTAACAATTTCAACATTCTCTCTCCTAAAATTGTGATTCATATCCTTAAATTGCAGGCAATAACCACACTTACCTGTTACTCCCATTCACCTAAATGCAGTTGTGTTTCTTAATTGTAAGAAAAAGGTGGTCACAAAAAAAAACCAACTCTGGAGCAGAAAGAGTCCATTTCTTACTCTGCATATTTTTTTTCTTAAATATAATAAAATAAGACATAAATTCTATTCTATTAAAATTGCTTTGATTACAAATATATACATTTGGCAGTTTGCACACAGAGAATCTGTTAACATTTCATTAAAATTAATCATAAGTTTCTCATTGAGTTTAATACTACAAATCAATTTCTAAGTGTATAAAACCCAAGCAATTGCTTATAATAAAATAAACTAGTGTAAACTTGTTTCTGGGGAAAAAAAACCCCACATGGTTAGAGCTAATACATTTTCTGACTATCTGAAATAATATTAAGCTGAAACTGGCTTCATACAAATAATCCTCTTTGCTCTGGATCCTCCCACAGGGTACAGCAGATGGGCCTTAGGTGACTCAGCCTGCATTCTTAAAATTGAAATGCAGTGTCTCTTTTAGGAGATACAGGTGGATAAGTGAATGTAAGTGTATTTGTTGTCTTAAACTTGAATTGACATCTCCTGTGCACATGCTATAAAAACAGCTTAAGAGGTTTAATGTTCTCTGGCTTAAAAAAAAAGCAATGGCTTTTTAAACAAATAAATTAATCTTCTACTGAATACTATTTCTGGTCATGCCAGGCTTCTGTGTGATACTGATTCCAAATTACCTATTCTAAATAGTCCAAACATTGACTGGTAAGCTGCAAGACAAATATTTGGGGGGAAAAAAAAAAAAAAAGGCATTTTGTGTGGAAGTCAATGCTGCCCAGGTGGCCACGGGACTCTAAGCTGCTGACCTGTACCTGCCTGCTTAACTGTTACTGATAAAATACTGAATAAAAAATTAATAAAATTAACAACCTTAAGAGAAAAGCAAAAATGGAAGTAATGGTTTAGAAGTATGTGTTCCATTAATTCACACTGAAGCAAAAGTGTCTAGATTAGACAATTTAATACACTGATGGAATATCAAGAGTCTGAAACACAGCCATTAGCTCCTGAATTTCTCAGATTACCTTTTCAATTGACAAAGAAATATTCCATTACTTGGGATAATGGAAAACGAAGATAATGGCTACTCCTGTCAAGCTTTACAATTACTGTACAAAACACTCAGTTGCCTGTCACTCTTATCCATGCCCCATCAAAAAGAATTAAAAAAAAACCACCTAATAATATCTCAAGAGCAGTAACAGTGAAAAGTTTTAATTTTATTCACAGAGCTAAACGTAAAGCTTTTGAGCTATATTCAGTTACCTGAATAAATTAACTGAAGAGCTGGTTTACTTTAAAATTAAAGGACAAATACATCTTGATTACAGAGCAGGAAAAATGCCTCAAACTTAAAGGATACCTTGCTAACAAAAAAAGTCTGGACACCTGTAACAAATTTGCATGTAACTAAGCATGCTTCTAAAAAGCAGCAAACTCACTGGTGTCTCTCAGGGCTTCAGTTTTTTGGTATCAAGACTGTCTCATGAAATTAATAAAAAGTTGCATTTAAAGATGGATATGATGACAAGTGTTGTGGCATCAGCAACTTCAGATTTGGAGGAATAGTAAGGTATTTGTCAGTATTCATAGAAACTCCACTCTGTGAAAGATCCTTTACACTGGAATACAGAACCATTACTCACTAAAGTATACAGCTATTAAACTGAATAGTGGTGATTTCCAGCAGTTTAGCTTTCCTGCTTTCTTTCAGGAATAAAATTAGCACAAGAATTTTGCTCCACTTTTAAGGAAACATTTGAAAGAACTCAGCTTGTATATTTCTAAAAGACTACAGCTAGATTCTTACATGTTTCAAACAGTGTAAAACTGCTGTATGTTTAAATTCCTCCAAAAGTCTTTATTAACTGCTCATGTGGAATAGCAACAGAGAACACAGACAGGCTGGATCTGCCCTATTCCTTGTAATTGCTTTAGAATTTGGTTGGTCTACTTGAGCTTCACATGCAAAAGTCACCATGAAAAGTCAATTGAACTAAATTCCTAGTTCAAAAGATTAAAGTTGCTAAACAACTATTTATTGCTAAGCAACTCCACTATTTTTTCAACACTACTTATGCCAGCAGAAAAAGTATGTTTGACACTAATGGGAAGAAAAGGCACTTTACTAATTTACTGTGAAACAGGTTGGAGAACTCCCACATGCACCCTAAACATACTGGAGTGAGGCAGATAAGGAATGAAAGAAGAAAAGCCTATGAAAGAAGCAGGCTATGAAGATCTTCAATACTTTTTTCATAAAATACTTTCTTTTTGTAAAGGGAGGGTTAGACTAGATGTTCTTTCAAGGTCCCTTCTAACCTGTAAGCTTTTATGATTCATTGCACAGGTTTATTATAAACTTACCCAGCTGTTCCAGTGCTCTGCTGACAAGCAGTCCTGACCTGTGCATGGAAGTGCTCTTTGAACTGCAGACAGGCCTCAGGTGTGTACCACTGAAAGTAGGAGAGAACAGCTCCTGGAATGAACTGTGTGATGTCTACTTTGCAAATAATCAAATCAGCAAGGAAAAAATAGCTAAGATTCATTCAAGGAGTCTGTCAAGCACATGGATATCCTGGCATAAGAAAAAGGACAGCCTGGTTAGAAGGAAGTAAGGCTTCCTCATAGTCATGTTTGCTAACACTGCTTTGGGCAGCACCATCAACTGACCACCTTTCTGAGTGCCAGCATCTGAGCACTTGCTAAACTTCCACATTTGCTCATCATTCCATACAGTAGCAAGTACCCTAAATTATCCCAGTAATCTGAAACATACAAGACAAACACAGATGGGAACACACTACCAGTAAGTCTTTTAGATCTTTCAGATTTTAGATGTATGAAACACGGTTTTTCCTATTAGTTTTTAATTAGGCATTACTTAAAAATAAGGAAAATGTATTTTGTCATGTATTTGCTTAAAATAACTGCAGTAGTTTACATAAAATTAAAAAAAAAAAAAAAAGTGGCCAAGATCATGCACAGAAAAAATGCTAACTCTCTTAAAAAGATCTTTTGAACAACTGAAAGAAATGGCAGGATCATTCCTGGTCCTTCCTCATCCTTAATTCTATCACACTTCAAGCACAAAACTCTCTGGGGACATGAGTGATCTTTTCTGCCTGTTTATACAGTGCTGCCTAGTGTATGACTAAGGTTCCTATACAAACAGAAAATTAAAGTTGCCTCAAAAATGAGGTCACATTCACCTTTGAAATAAAACCTTAAATAATTTGTGATTTTAGCAGAAGACAACTGTACTTGAACCTAAAATACTATTAGGACAACTCAATGTAGCAGGTGCCACAAACTGTGGCCAAGATAAGGAATGCTCACCTTGGGAAACTTGGAGATTATTCTGTCCCTACTCACGGGGGGAACCAAATCCATTAGGTTGGCTTTCATCCTCCAAAGACAATGAAATTCTACCAGACAGGAAACACATGAAGAGAAACACAGTATTCAGGAATTACCTCAATAGAGGGGAAACATGAACAAGAAGAAAAGTCAAAAAAAGCCAGTTCTTAAAGACTCAATTTTTTTGTTGTTGTTTGTTTTGTTTCAATACAACTGGCAGTTCTTTCACTTTATATGTGTTAAAGAAAAACCTTTTTCTGAGGTAAAATGAGCCTCTTTGGGACGCATAGCTATAGCAGCAAACAGTGGCTTCCTGAAACTACAGAGCATCAACTCTAATTCCATGGGAGGGCAAAGAATTGTTCACTTAATTCAACATAAGTTCTTGCAGTTTACCCTTCAAAGAATTTTGCAGTCTTTAATTTAAAAATCTTGCTCATTGTTTGAAATGCCTCTGCACTAAGCTCATTATTAAATATTATGGGATACCAGATTTCATTTGGTCAGAAGAAAGGAGGAAAGATGAAGCTGCCACATTTCTTGGCACAACATCAAACTTCCATCCAAGATCAGCTCAGAAAGAATTAAATCAGTAGATAGTCTGACTTGGAAAAAAATAATGTTCACATGAAAATCACAAATGCATTTAGCTATCCCACTTGAGACATACCAATTTGGTTATGCAATGAAACCTCGTGGGTTGTTGGGGGAGGGGACCCTTAATAGGGTACCAATTTCTTACTGGCATTCAAAAGAATGTTTCTAATAAGAACGTTCATCATGTAGCGAAGTGTAAGGAAGGACTCACCGCGCAGCAGCTGATGCAGCAGGATCCCAGCCACACAAACAGCTCAGCCTGCTGCTGCGTGGCCATAGCAACAGGCTCGAAACGCTCCCTTCCTCCCCTTCTCTTACAGCTTGGGAAGGCGGAGTTGCAGTCATTTAACCATACACAGGGCCCTGGATTTGAAAAACAAACTGGTTTTAGTGACCACACAGATTCCCTTGATCAGAAGCTGCTCCCTAATAAAACAAATGATCTCCTAATGCTGTATAGGAAAATAGTTTCATTTTTTAAAAAGTAGTTTGTATATATGGATACAAAGAACAAGATTAACCCAGCAGACAAGAATCTAAAGGAGTGGGGAACTGCTACATTGCTGATGTTCAGCACAGAAGCAATGATAAAGAAACTCCAGAGGGTCATTTTTTCAGAATTTCAACTTGATTTCATTTCAGGTTTAACACCAGGATGTGCATGCCACCAATGAAATATCTGAATTATATAAATGTCTTCCTAGTCATTAGTGATCTTGCTTTTTAGCATAAGAAACACTAAAGACAGGAATAAGAAACCACATAGCTCTTTGATACTGTCTAAGTATTGTTAATCAACTCATTAGTTCAGATAGCACTTAGTATGCTAGACTGTAATTCATAATGCTAGAAGATTTTGCTATTTATTTAATTACATTTAAATTTCCAAATTTCAGTACAAAAGGAAGCTCCCTCATTGTAATATTCATATTTTTTTAAATGATGAAACAGGTTTGGCCCTCTTAAGAACCAGGAGAGAAGCCTCAACCCTTCCTGCAGCAGACTAAAAATTCTACAGGAAAACTCAATATGGACAAGGAACTATAAACAGTAAGTAAATATGTAACAAACCAAACAACAAACCAAACCCTACAGTTGTGTTTTACAACCACATGCTAAGAATAATGCTTAATAAAATTGCTAGTCCACTTCTCAGAATTAATGTATTTTCTCTTTTGTGAGGCACTTCACTTCAGGCATTCAAGTAATCTCAATAATAATGAAACACCCACTTCTCCCCAAAGAATCCAGTTTGCAGCTGATGGGTTATTTACCAAAGAAGGTGACATTACAGATTTATTTATTACCATATGCATAGTTCTATTTATCATGGTACTTGTGACATTATAAAATTAGAGAGACTAAACCTTTTTTTATTGTGTGCTCCTGCCCTTTTGGCAAGTTAACATTGCCAAAAAAGCATTCAAATGTCATAAAAAACAGTTCTGAAAACAAAAAGGAAACCCCTGCCAGCTAGTAAGGTTTTCAAACACTAACTTGCTCTCTCCACATTCTCCCACTTCTTGTTCAACACATCCTAAGCATGTAATAATGATGTGTCTCCTATAGCTCTTTCACAAATTAAGCTTAAAAAAAAAAAAAATCAACTCAACAATCACAGTGAATCCAAAGTCCAGGAGGGACCAAGGCAACCAAACAAACATTTTAAAACAGGGAGGCCATCAGCACTTTCATTTAGCATATTTAATCTAAATCTTACACACAGAAACATAAACTGCCTTATCAAATCAACAAATTAGCCACACCATTGGAGGAAAAAGATAAATTATTTAAGAAATAACAAGTTGCTAGAAGTAGTGAGAATTATTAGTCCCAAGATTTATGCTTTCTCTTCTGAGAGAGCTGAAGGGCATTCAGTCACCAGGGAGGACTAGGAATATAGTGTCTCCATGGCACCACAACCCGCCTTACATCAGTGTTGCTGGAACAGAATTACCAGCAGATTCTGTAGGTAGACAATTATCTAAGGAAGGTATCCAAAAGCTGTTCATAAAATAATTTCATGTCATTAACACTAAAATCAGTATTCCAGATTATGATGAAAGACAAGACAAAAAACTCACACCACAAGGACTAGAGATAGCACTGAAGGATAAGTGCCTGAACCCACCCATTCTACACTGAGAAAAGTTCACATTCTACTGAAAAATAGGGTGAAACTTTAAATATATAGTTAGTGGGAGTCTAATCAAATTCAGGAAAATAATGCCTACTTTAAATAATCTGCTCTAAGGGGCTGCAGAAAAATGAATCCTTTCCGGAAAATACTTATTAAACAAGTAACTTTTCTTTTATGGATTTTGAAGATCAACAAACCAGAAGCTATTCCTGTGTTTTATTTTAATCTGGTCGATCAGAATGACTTTGGCTTTGTAAAATCCAGTTTAAGAACTTTGATTATCGTAATTGTCACTCAGAAATAATGAAAAACATCTCAATGACTTCTCTACTTACACAAAGAACCTTTCGTATCACAAGCTGTTCAGAGGGTTGTTTTTCTTATGTTTTATCACATCTGACAATCCAGAACTCCCTTCAGTTGTACTAACAACGTTGCAATGATACACTCTCCCCATCCTCTGAGCGGCACCATACTTTCTGGTAGATTCATGCTGAAAAAGATGGTAAATCTTTAATTACAGTTATGTGAAATTACCTGATGACATGGGAAGCCTCTGCTATACATTCTAGCTGTTTACAGCGACATTCTGGAGACTAGGAAAGCAAACCTAGTCCAACACTACCAAGCTCCCTTCAAGCCCTGTACCTCATGGAACTCCCCTGCTGACCTCTGCCATCAAATCCGCCACCATTTTGTCCAATCTGAATTTTTTTCAATTTTGTTGAAATTACTTTGAAAAACGGGCGTGGGGACAGAGCCACCCTCCACGCTTTAGCAGAGAAACGAGGTAAAACGGCCTCCTCACTGCAAGCCCATAACAGCGTTACCCCCATTTCCTCACACGCTCCCTTCCCTGAGGGACCGCGCCTCAGCTCCAGCTCCCGCCGCTCTCCTCAGCAGCGCTCCGACTGCCGCGCAAGCAGCGGCCCCGGCTCCGTATTCGCCAACTACGCCACTAACGTTACTGCCCAACGAGCACCACCGTCAAACGCGTTTCTTACGCTGTTGGCGCAGGGGAGACTCAGTATCCCGGGGCCCGTAGTTTTTATTCACAGAGCGGGGCATACGCAGAGGTGGTTGCTGTGGCATCGGGAGCAGGCGGGCGCGAAGAGCGGCAGCGTAGCTGACAGGGGCCGGGGAGCGGGAAGAGGGGACGGCCTGAGGCGGCGGCGCGTTGGTGGAACAGGGCACCTTTGGTTATTCACTCTGTTTCTTCTGTTCTGAAGAGGGACTTGTGGTTGTTTAGCAGTGGTTTTAACTTTGTAGCTCGTCTGTTTGATGTGTTTTTTCTTACGTTGTTTTCAGCCTTGGCGGTTGTGTGCTGGTCAGTCAGCGCGCCATGTTCCTCACTGAGGGAAGCGGGAGGTCAGCGGTCACCGGTTCTCTCAGTAGTTAAGGGATTCTGAGGGCGGGCTAAAACTAGTTTAAAAAGAATGCCTTTTTGAAAAGTGGAGTTTTGTTTGCTTTTTGCTTTAGCATTATTTTGAAACCCTTCTCTGGTTCAGGACACTGGACTACTTCACTTTAACCCTCTGAAGCACATTCCCACTCTTACCTTGCAATTTTAAGCTTCCTCTCTTTTTTTATTTTTTTCTCTGTTCATTAGAGAATTGAGCCAGATCAGACAATTCAGCTACTGAACAGGCATTAATACTCATGACCATGAACCATTCCAGCCTTTTTCCTAGCTTCCTAACAATGAATGTGTGCTAAAATAGCATTTCTGGAACACAGAGCACTGGAGTTGTCTTTTTGGTACATTAGCTGTCCAGTTGGCAGGTACAGTCATTTTAGAGCATTTTTAGGAAAAATTGGGATGGCACATGCTCGTATCTCGGCCAACCTCCCTCCTGATATAGATCCCACAAAAGCTCCCATTGCCTTTGGGACGAGGGCCCTTCCTAAACTAAATGAGGAGTTGCAGTCTCCTGAGCTGCTGACGCAGCAGCGGGCACTGATGGCACTCTGCGATTTGGTCCATGACCCAGAAAATGTCTACCAGGCACTGAGAATAGGTAAGTAATCTGCTGTTGTGAGCTTGTATGCTACTTTCTTCTTTGCAATATCTTTGATGACACAAAATATCCCTGAAGATTCTTTTGGGTTTACCCTCTACTTGTTTTGACTTAAAAAGGTGAATATTACCATGTCATATACATGGACAGCTACTTTAAGAGTATCCTCACTTTAGAGTTTGTCAATGGCTGTTGTCTTTATCAACCCCTAAATATAAAACTAGCACAGGATCTTTGTCTTCTGTGTATTCTGAATTTTAGGTAACACCTATCATAGACAAATGAAATTTTAAAAGCTTAATTAGTCCAGTTAGAAAATTACACCTCCCCCACCCACGTGCCACTTAGTTGAATTTCATCTGCATGGAATCTTTTCTAATCCTATTATATGTGAACCTTTCAATTAATAATTAATAAATTAATATTTAAACACAGTTTAAAAGTTAATTTGCGAAATCCATGAAGTCACCCTTAGCCTTTGATTCCTTCGTCAGTGGCTAGCACAGCACATTCCAATATAACTGCATATTTCAATATAAGTGCACCAGAGAGACAAAACGTCAGAGATTTTTATGCAAAACTTCTCAGAAGTAACTTAATTGTAGAATGAGTCTGTAACAAAAAGCCCCAAACCCTGAGACCCAAACTTCATGAGAAATTAGGATACAAGACAATATAACCAAATGTATCATACTCATCAGGGTGCCAACTGGGCACTACTATTTTCAAAAGCTTTTACTCCAGCATTTGGCAAAGTTCTAAGTTTGGATTTTGAAAACAAACAAAGCAAAACCAAAACTCTCCACAAAAAAACAAACAAGTTTATCTAATTTTCAGCTGGTTGTTGGGTATCAACCTAGCTCTATGTAGATACTGTGTAACTATGTATCTATGTAAGACTGAATGAGTCCTCAGGTTTACAACTGATTTTTTTCTCTATTTACTTCCTTCATATTTTTTTCCTCATAAAATATAGCAATAATAAGCGTTCAAAACAGTAACTGCTGAAGCAATGCAAGATTGTTGTCCAGGTTTTGGTTTTTGTGCTATGTGTGTAAGCACATCATCGTTAGTGGTTTACTAAATTTGTTTCCTTGTGTGAAAAGCACCACTACATGTTTTTACATGGCCTACAGAAAGTTTTTAAGAAATGTAGGTGTCAGCCTCTAAAAACTTGAAGGAGTCATGTCTGTAGGATGCCATGACTGTAGTGTGGCATTTTTGCAGTAGGCTTTGACATCTGCAAGTTTCTTCCCAACTTGAGCTATGATAACAAGTCACGCTGTAAAGACAAAACAAAAATTCTGATTCTTTGCACTTCAAATTGAAGTGCAAACTAATAGAAAGATTAGTATTACTATTACTAGTATTACTATTTTCAATTAATGCTAAAGCTAAGAAATAGTAAAATGAACCATTGTATCCCATAGGATTCTTGGATACCTTGAAGACTTTGGTGCAACATCATGACAGCACTGTTCGACAAAAAACAACAGAAGTCTTCTCTATAATGGCTATGCATAATGTTGGCAGGTGGGTTTCAGAGTTTACTGAATGAAGCAATAAGGATGTTTCAGTGAGAAATAGCAACAGGATTCTGTTTTGCAATTGCAATGTAAATAAGCATATTTAGTTAAGATTAAGCTGCTTGCAAATATACTTGAGTATTATTAAGCTTAGTTAAACCTGTTCTCCAATGTTATCTGTAGGCAAGGGCTGATACACAATGGAGTAATTGCTGCCCTTGGTGACCTCTTGGATGACCCAGTAGATATCTGTCGGAAGAACACACATAAGGTTTTTGAAATGTTGGCAAAATTACCTGAAGGTAGGGACTTTTTCAGTAATTAAGTATTCAAAAAAGCAAAGCAGATAAATTTTACCTGAATCCATATTTAATATCCTCCAGATTTATTTTATTCTGTTTTCCTTGAAACTAATCTTTTTAAAACAGTATATTTTCTCTTTTTCAATCGTCTTAATTTTCTTCAGTTAGTTTTCTTATGAGAATTTATTCTTTTGGTTCTTTCAAAGGTAATATCTTTTATTCATGGAGACAAATATGTTTTCTAAAGATGTGTTCACTCTTCTAAAATTGGCAAGTTACTGTAGTAATAGAATACTAAGCCAAAGTACAGAAAATGCTTTGCACAGACAACAAGTGCAATATCTTGGGTTAAAATAATACATCTGTGAATAGTCCTTTCTGTGTACTAGGGGTGTGATCCTGCTAGATCTGTTGATTTTCATAGCTCTTACACAAGTTAAGGTGACCTGCTCAACACAGGTTGTGTGGACTGCACACTTAAATTTGTATTTCAGAATGTTGCATCAAAAATTCCCTTTGTCCTCTTCTATTCAAATGCTGTTCATCATGGTGCACTGATTTCACAGCACATGGGGTTTGTAGAAAGTTTTTTTTGTTTCCAGATGTAAAAAATCTGTGAAATTTGTTTTATGCCTTCCCTGCTTCTTACAAGTGCTGGTGTAAGAGGAGACAAAAGAGCATGTAAAGGCACCATCCCTTATGCTGTGGGTTCCACAGATTACCTGTTTCAATGTGTCTTTGACCTCAGGCTCATGCACAATAGTTCTTAAATATACACTTTGACATTGCTTTCAAAGTGATAACATTTTTTAAAAAGCAAACTTGTGTGTTATGCAAGAAGTAATGAATAAGTTCACATTTCCTGATATTTTAATCAAATATTGCCTTGGGTAAAAATTGTTAAATAGAATTGGTAGGCTATGAAGTTAAAAGTTTTGCCTCCAAAAAGCAAAAAAAGAGTAAGTGGTATGAAATGAGGTCATGGAAATAATTGTGAAATTAGTTACTTGTTAAATTTTGTGCACTGATGCACAGAAATGCAAAAAATGCAATTTCCTTTTATATCCAAGTAAGGAGAATTTTATTAGAAACCTGGAATTTATGGTATTAATACTTCCAGAAGAAATAAGTTTACTGGCAAGAATTAATGGGCATAAGGACAAAAATAAGACCTATATGTGTTCAGTAGAGAATAGAAGAGGGAGAAGAACCACCAGCAGGGGAAACTTAAGTACATTGGAAATACTAACAGCAAAACTTTCACTCTTGTCAAAATAATTAGTTGGCACACAATGTTTAACAATGTTAGTGAAAGGCTGTTATGCAATGAGAAATGAGCTGGGCAATAACAACAGCAAAGGTAGATCTAGGAAAAAAAATAAATTAAACTTTACCTAGAATATGGTTAATACTGGAAAAGTTTAATAATTTTAATAATTTAATAATTATCTTGTCTTCTATGGGCACTTAATTCTTTTAGGCAAAGATTGAGGTGGATTGGATGGGGCAATGGATTTTTAAGCTTGCCAGAACCTCTATTTGGGTTTTGGTCCAAGAGATAGTATTTCTCCTACTTTACTTACCCTTGGTACCTCCACTATTCTACCCTTGGAAAATCATAACTGAATGGATCTGTGGGTAAGGACTGTTGAGGATACTTATTCCTTTGAAACTTATTTTGCTGTATGGAGTGCAAAAAAACCCCCCACAGATGGCATTTTTATTGCAGCAGATGGAACATCTCTTCTGTGAATGTCCTTGTTACCCAGGTGAACTGTATTAATGCAGTTCTTTCAGGTGGCAATGTGCTGCATTACTGATAAACCTGAGAACTGAGAAAATAGATGCAAATTTAATTGCATGATTTATCCAGGTGAACAACTAAGACTCAAGGGTTTTCATTACAGCACCTGTCCTTGGACCAGTTTTTTAAGTTTTAACATGCCTGGGCCTTGAGTTTCTTATTCAGTCAGAAAATAATTATCTTACTTCTTTGTAAACCATGATTTATTTTAAATTTTGAATTCTTTTCATAGAAAACAGAGTAACCATGAGTTATTCAGAATACCAAGATGAAAAAGGAATTACATAGGTAGTTAATAGCAGAGAACATGATTATGTGAACTGATTACATTTAACTATTTATTGCTTTATTCTTTCTTATACCTATGCTTTTTTTAAGTTAAGTAGGAACACATGGCAGTGCTTCAATTTCTCTTCTCCTTCCCAAGCTGGCCACCATTCAATGAGAAATATAAATCCCTCCTTTTCCTTAGAAATACCCTGAGGGCTTTGTTAAACTATCTGAGGTTCTCTACTTCTGTTGTAGGTTGCCTGTAATACTTGTATTGCAAGGACCTTCTTAGTTGAATAGTCAGTTTTTAATGTAAAATATTTCTCCCCATCCTTATAATTGACTATGCTTTTGGTTTTTAGTTTTCTTACTACACTGTAATGGATGCTGGTGTTTTCTTGCCACTGCTTTCACTACTCTGCAAAAGCCACAGTCCCATAAAAACTCAAGGAAAAGAAGGTTTATCATCTAATAGTCCGTTCACTGGAAAGGAAGCCCTGACTCATTTTATACATTTTTCACAATTCAACTGGTTAATGATAGCATATTACACCATAGAAAGCAATTTAGACAAGAAATACTGTGCAATTTCTCAACTAAATGTTAGCAGCTTAATAGTAAATGAAGTTTATAGAATCCTGTAATAGCTCTCTGGACTGTACTAGCAATTACCATATATAGCTTTTTGTAAACTCACCAGGGTCAAGAGGCTTGGCTGCAGACATCACAAGTGGGCAGGAGTGTCTTCTCATTTCAAGTAAAACCCAAATACTCCCTTTGTGGCATGAAGAACCTTTATTACCTTCAAGGCACAGCCTCATTGGCTCCCTTGCCTCTCCTTCAGGTGAAACAGTTAGCAGGGCCTGCTTAAAGGGGCCCTGTATCTCCAGTACAGACATAAAATACCTCATTCAAATTAGACAGTTTTTTCTCCTTTATCAATTATATCTGAAGAGTTTTGACCCTCAGAAAATACTTTTGATTATGGTTGCATTAAGCTAGCAAGGCTGAAAATGATTATTGCTTGAGCCACTGCCTTCAAAAGTATTGTAGTTATCTTGGCAGCCCCACATCATCAT
Organism: Calypte anna; assembly: GCF_003957555.1. Lineage (NCBI taxonomy): Eukaryota > Metazoa > Chordata > Aves > Apodiformes > Trochilidae > Calypte > Calypte anna. The sequence goes on from NC_044261.1 coordinate 9,488,259, forward strand.
TAGCTTAAGTCTCCAGTTACTTAGAAAAATCCAAGCTTAAAATTTGACATGCTTAAACAGACCAGAAGGATTCCTAAAGATGAGGTAAGAAAAATTAGGAGGTTTTGATGCATTCTGTAGAAACGCTGAGAACCAAACAAAGGAACAAAATATTTTCAGATGATCTCAGAAATGATTAATGGTGTGGAGGCTTCTTAGTCAAGTTCTGCTTAAACTTCAGGGATATTATTTATCTAGTACCCCCTAAGAAGTTTTTAAGTTTACACTGCTTGTAAAAGAGTTGAATCTTTTCTTAATGTACATCCAGACTTTTAAAGATTTCAGTAAGAGAATGTTCTGAAGAACCTTGTTACAATCTGAATGGATTTCAAGAAAACTTCAATGAAAATCCATCAGTAAGACCTATGGGGATAAGATCCCCTTATATAGTAATTTAAATTTTTTCAAATTTTCTTATGGCCTAATTTTTCACAAGCATGAGCTACAAAGAATTTCATATTGATTCTTGGAGACTTGCTGAGAGCTCAGTAGTAGAAAAAAAAAGTGAACCTATTTCTCATGGGGTTTTCCCAGTTTTTAGATAGAAGTTTAGGACATCAACTTCAGACACTATTAAAAATTTTCCGTCCTTTACCTATACATGAATTTCTAAGCATAGACATCTGTGAAAAAGTGTCTGTTTGTGTACAGCAATATGCAGATAGGCTTCTTGTGTACTTTGCAGATTCCACAGAAGTTTCTTTCCTGATATTTCCTGTAGATTTTGATCTATATTCTTTCCTATAGTGGTTACTGACCACCTTCCAAAAAAATATAACAATAACATTTATTCAGAATTTGTAAAGATACTAAATGGAAACACATCCCTTAAATCTGAGACAATCTTACTTAAGATGTTACTCTCTCAGGCAATCTGAGAGAATCTTAAGTTTGAAATTGGTGAATGTTGGTGAATAAACTGTGGAAAAAGCTCTTGAGGAAATAAAATTCAGTAGTCTGTCATGAAGGAAAGGAAACTTCACAAACTTCTAATTAACTCTCAAAACACCTATTAATGAACACATTAAAGACACGTTCAGTATCATTTGAATTATTTATTTTTTTAGTGAACAATTTAAATGTTGGTGGTATTAACCAGTTTGTTTTAAATTTCTTAGAGCCCTTGGCAGAGATTTCTTGCACTAATCATAGTACATAGGGGGAACAAAAGTAGAACATTATTTTCCAGTGTGCATGTGTCTGTGTCTCTGTGTACTTATGTGCTTTACAATTATCAAACATATATTTACACACCAACTTTACAATTAAGTCTTTAAGTAGTCTTTTTTTATGGCAGGGGAAAGAATCAACTGACCAAAGACTTAGGTCTGTATGTTCCATTTGAGATTTTCCAGTATAGTCCCACAGAGCTTCTTACGAATTCAAACTTTTGCTGGGATGTTACTCCATCCAGTAGTGTTTCTTTATGAGATGAGACCTAGAGCTGAGGAATGCATCTCTTCAGTTTCCTTAACATCACTGAACTGTAAATAATTTAAACTATTAAATTGAAATATCCAGACATTTAGTTATTGTTCATATCGCTCATCTTTAACCTTCTAATAATACATCACATTTAAAAAATAATTTTAAAAAACAACCAAAAAAAATACTTTGGAGGATATATACTACACAATCTCCATGGCTCCTGTTTCTTGGGAAATCTGTTACAATATTACAGTTCTCAGAATGTATTTGGAGCAGCAAACACAATTGTCCCTTGGCAACTTCCACATTAAGCAATCCAGACAAGACAATACAATAACTTTAAAAATTGCATCATGATTTACTTTTTTGAATGTATTAAAAAAGGAACACTAACCTGCTTCATAAGTATAGTTTGTTGTTTGTGAACCACAAGATTTGGCAAAAAAAAAGATGTAAAAGAAGACTGTTCTGATGTATAAAACTGTTTACCAGTAGAAGAAACACTGACCTTAATTTGGCCTATCCATAGACTCATTTCATGTAGTATTACTGCATATTTGAAGCTTTAAGGAGCAGACAGAGCTGCTGGTCAATTTGGAACTCACAGAACAGTTGTGCACCATCATTCAAGGTGTCCATGATCAACAGTAAAGCAGAAGTGTGTACATAGTATATGCTGTGAGTCATGTGCATACATGATGTATGTGTATATACTGTTTGGCTGGGTGTACCAATATTGTGGGTGCATGCCTATTCCCTACAACTTTAGGTAGCACTTTGCTTAAACTCTCCTGTTCTGTAGCTTTTGGTTTCAACTAGCTTTTCTCTCCAATCCAACCATTCTGCTCCACACCCTCCTCACTCACCAGCTTTAAATCTTCATGTGAGCAACATTTTAGGACAACTGGATGAAGAATTATTTCTCACACAGAATATGATTACACTCCCACTGTAGGAAATGGAATGAAACAAATGGAATAAAAGTGCAGTGACTGTGGTGAAAACATCTCCACAGACTTATGCCTCAATCTTTTTTTTTTTGTTTCTTTTTTGTTTGGGGTTTTTTACTTGTTGGGGGATTTTTTCCACTGGGTGTGTGTAGTTTCCTGGAGAGAAGGCTTTCCCTCTCCAGTATATATATTTGTGAAAAATTATGTAGTGGGTTAAGGGGGCATAAGAGGAAATGTATACATACATCAGATTCCCCCTTTTCTCTCCTTGGGCTACTAAGCATTGCCTCATTTTTTTCCACTAGAAATGGATGTTGTTAGCCCCTTTTTTATCACTTCAGGAGAACAGATTAAGCTCAAGGATTCTTAGCAGAGGCCAATGTATTTTAGATTGTTCTGAATGATGACATCTGTCACTGCATCAAAGACAAACTGGATGTTACTGGTATCAGTGGCACAGGTGAAGTGTGAGTAGATTTCCTTGGTCTCCTTGTTACGATTTAAGTCCTCGAACTGGCGTTGGATGTAGACTGCTGACTCCTCATAAGTGTTTTGGCCTTTGTATTCAGGAAAGCAGATTGTTAAGGGGATGCGTCGGATTTTTTCTGCCAGCAGATCTTTCTTATTCAAAAAAAGGATGAGGGAAGTGTTGATAAACCAGTTGTTGTTGCAGATGGAATCAAAGAGACGCAAACTTTCTGCCATTCGACTCTGTAGGGGAGGAAACAACAGTGTCAACTACAGTGTTTCAGCATAACTTTGGAAAGCATGCAAAATACATTAGTGAGAAAAATCTGCTTTTAGAAACAGCTTTTGTTTTATTTGGTGACTGTCTCACCTGATCATGAAATTTCAGGGACAATAATTCACTTCCTTTGATACATTTCTCCACAGACTGTCTCTTTATTTTAAAAAGTATTTGGCAACTATGCAGGAAAGTCTAAAACTGAAGATTTAGAAACCATAGGTGTAAGCTGGAAAAACATGGTTGTGTTCAAGCTTAGGTTAGCACTAGAAACAAATTCTTTAAATAAAAGGGATAAGTAAGGATTTCACACTATAGAAATATTCTCCAGTTAATTTTTTTAAAAAAAGATGAAACTGCTACAGCACAACTGCAGCATTGCATCATTAGATGTATAGTTTTTCACACCATACACAATGAGAATTTTTCTCTTTTGTTTGTTTAATGGCGAGCTGGAAAGAATACATTCTGCTATAGTGGGACAACTTGTATGTTTATAGGTGCAAGCTGGCACATTTAAATTATTTTTATCTGCTGCTTTGAGCAGACAGACTCCGTTTATGAACAATTTAGGATGACCACTACAATTATATGTTTGGAAATAACAATGCAGTGCTGCTATAAACCGAGGGCAGGATCGGGGCCGCTCAGAGCTGTCCTGCTGAGTCGCTGCTGGCACAGCCGGAGCTGTCCATGGTACCCAGGGCGTTTGGAGGGCTGGGTTTATTGATGGGTTTACACCTAGAAATAGGTGTAAATAAATGTAATGTTTTGAACAGAAAATATAGATTATTAAAATAAATATCACTCAAGTACTTTCAAAGGTAGATGCAAAAAGATTATTGTGTGTTTTTGCCATGGTTAATCAGTATTATCCAGTTTTTACAAGAAAATAATATGAAAATATAATTTAAAATTTACTTTTGATTCGGTTCTACTAGGCAATTAAAACATATTTTACTGTTATCACTTCAGAAGAGATTTTCAAGAGTGTTGATCATTATTGTTACACTAAAACATCCTGAAAAAATTGCTCATTAAAAATGCTGAGTTGCTGGAGTATAAACAGACTGTTTTGCCTAAGACTTTAAAATTTCCCCTTATACTTTCCTCATTTTGTGTTAATATTCCTTTTTATTTGCTATGTATTGAAATGGTCAGTTACATCCTCTGCTCTCAGAGTTCCATGAAAGCACAGACTTATTTATTTTAGTGAGTAAATCTTTGTTTATAGATTAAAACTAGGGGTTTTTGGCAGTTTCTGGCTATTTCAAAAGCCCCAGGAGCACTGGGGCACACCACCATGGCTGGCACTGCCACAGAAACAGCATGTTGCCATGTTGGAAACTAACACAGAAGCCTCTTGAGGCATAATGTCATATAAGCAAAATGTTACAGTCTTCCCTTGCAAAGGTGGAGTTTTTTGACTTTTGAGCCTACTTTATATATAGGTAGATTTAAAGGTGTAAAAACAAGGCTTTAAAAATCTCCTTGAGGGATTGTTTTTTTATTTTCATAATGCAAATCCTAACAAAACACATAATCCCCCTAAAAACTTGATAGATCTGTTTCCAAATGATCTTGCTCTTCTTTCCTTCCCTGAATTTGTACCTAACAATAAAACCATGAAAAAAAAATTAGCTCAATTGAAATGCCACTAATTGCCTGGAAAAAAGGTGTTCTAGAGCTAATACAGGTTTTTGGCACAACTCTCAGAACATTCATGCCAAGAGGATATTGCATTTTAAGAGGTTTGTGTTTATTACTGTATTTTGTAGTGAATCATAATACTGTCCCTCTACTACCAAATCCTCAGTTGGAGTCTGCAGTCCAAGGGCAAAAATCAGAGGGATAAAAACCTTCCATAAACTGTGAAATGTAATGAGCATCTACAAGAGGACTGATAGTTTTAAATTAATATAAACTTGGTCATCTCCTACATACATGAAGACAGGCTAAGTAAACTCTTGTAGCTGACACCAATGAAATATCCTTTTCTATGTAATATCATTATTCTATTGGTGGGTATTTGAAACACATAAAAGTTAAACTAAACTAAATGGAATTTCTTTTCATTAAAATGCAAATAAGGAATGATTTCCAACAAGATGCAGGCTATATTACACCGGTGCAAGAAACTACAGTTGTGTGGTATAAATGCATTGAGAAATGAACCCCTGATATCAAGTTCATAATTTAACTATAAAAGTAGGAAAATACATCACTAGACAATGAGGAAATTAATCAGAAAACAAAAGTCTTCACATAACAGTAAGATGACATCCATATGATTATTAGAGCTCTAGGGAGAGAGAAACAGGCAGCATCTACTTCCATTTGAAGAGCAGAACACTAATTGAAGTAATTCTCAGAATTTAACTGTTAACAAGGAGCTACAAAATACACTGTTCCATCTCACTTTCTATGTGGAATTAAATGACAAACAAGTAAATCCAAAGAGAAAATAATATACATTTATAAATATTCAGGGGTGGCTTATGATCTCAGTGCATCTCTTGCTTTTTATAGCCAGATAACATCTTAATATGGCTGAAAATCTTAAATAAGTAATATGTCCACAGTTCTAAGATGAAGACTGACACTGAAACTGAACTTAAAGATACGTGATGTACAGACTCATGTGCTCCTGTCCTAACATGACAGGCTTGCCTCTGGTGGTCTTCAGTATTGTAAAACTACTGCACATATTGCAGGGGAATTGAACTTGAAAGGGTTATGGCTTATACTAAAATGTAATTTACTGTACAACTCCCAAAGGAGTTGAAGAAAATTCTCTTAATATGAAGGAAAAATAAAGGTAGGAAAAGGCATTCTTCTCTGCAGTGTCTTTTCCAGTTCAGGAATCCTGAAGAGCGTAGCTAGTCAGGTGGTTAGGAAAATGTGCTGCTGTAATTTCATAATTATACACAAACTGGGGTATAAGAAAGATAATGTCACTGACTTATCCAGATGGCCTTGGTGGGGGCTAATTGCAAATTCTTCTCTGAGCGTGAGAACAAGGAATTGGTTGCTTAAGGGAAAGAACATGCTAAGGAACAGATGGCTGCTTCTCTTCTTCCAATAATTTGCAAACATACAATCATCCTTGGTCATCCTCTGGAACAGGAGGAGTGTGCTTAGCAGCAAAGAGTTCCAGAACAACTAAGAGTTTTCAAAAGGGAAAATTCTATTATCAAGATAGCAAGTAATCAGAAAAATCACTTGGCAAATAAAGCCAAGTTGGAATGTAGGAACTCCACAGGTTTCACATGAAAGCTTTCTGGTCACAGGAAAGCTTGGAACTTAAAAGAGAGAAACTATCACAGATAAGGGAATTAACTGTCATTTCTACTAAATACCTAGGATCTTTCAATCGTTATTTTATAATAATGATTTATCTTATTTTCTACTATTTTAAAGCTGGGGTTTTTTGGGACTGTGAAACCTAAGCAAAGTCATATTCCTCTTGTGTAAAAGTTAAACAATGATGAATCAAATTGGTGCAGTATTGGTAGTGTTTGCTTTCCAGAAAATCTTTAAATGTCAGTAAATCTCAGAAGACCCAGTGGAAGCTGTTGCTGTTTCCCTGTGATTGTGGTTGGCATTTAGCATATGCAGGTAGCTAGGGGCTATTTCACCAAGTGGCATGAATCTTTTCTTCCTGTTTCAAACGTGGTGTTCAGACATCCATGACTCAATGCTTTCTAAGGAAACCAGGAGAAGCTTAAGTATTTGATGAAGGGATGGTGAGGTAAGAAAGTAATTGAATCCATTGGATGTAAACATTATTTTTTCCTTAAGATTATTATGCAAAAAAATCAAATCAATCCTGAAGTAATGACAGTCTACAAAATAAACAAAGGAAATACCATTTCCCAAGACAGTCATAACCAGAGCAATTCAGGAATGCAAACTATGTTTGAATAAATACATAATGGAAGGCTGGAAGAAAGAAGAAGCATTTTACAGAAAAACATACAGAGAAATAAGATAGCAAGAGGTAGCCTGGGTAAATATATAAAAGCCTAGGTTGGATGCAAGTTGAAAGATCCTTTCAGCAGTAATGCATTCCTGTTTGAGTGCAGGATGAGAGACACTCAATTTTTTAGAAGAAGACTATTGTATGATTCATCTTTTGTTCAAAGAAAGAAAACTCCTACAAAAATGCTCAGGTGGCTGTGGGTCTAAATGGGGGAAGAGGATGATAATTTCATGAGTTACAAAAAATAATTGCCTTCATCTAAAAATCAAAAAAGAAGAAGGCACATCTGTTGGAGAGAAGTTAATAGAGTTAGTCCAATCCACTCTCAATATGTATTCTCAAAGAAAGCAATTAAGAAACTCACTTAGGTAAGAATAAAAAGATCCTGTGTATATAGATGTTTCTGGCACTTCCCAGAAGGCTCAGAGTAAACAGACAGAAACAAGACAGAATTGTTTTGCCTTTTCAAGTCCTTTCTTGCCATTCCTAGGATCCCAGGATTTTCCTGGAATATGCTGGCAATTCTAAAATGTAAAAAATAGAAAGGGTGACATAGAAGGGTAAGTCTCGTGTTACTAGCAAGTAACATTTATAAACTACTGATTTAATTCCTCACGATTTTAAAGATTGTTTATATTTACAGTTTCTATATGAGAATGTATAGCAGGTAGAGGAGCCAATAGCCAATATCTCCTCAGAGAAGAAAGGGAAAACAAACCTGGCAAAGTGGTTCTGCAGCATCCTCTCCTTCACTGGTTTTCTGTGGAGTATTACTACTGTCTTTACAGAAAACTTTAGATAATCAAGTCTGGCAATATGAACAAGAAGTATGTGAGGACCTCTAGTCTTGGCTATTGTATAGGATGACAGTGAAAGCATTATGAGTATTTTATCATGTAGGAGCTCTGACTGGAAAAACAGTGGTAGTGTTACTAAGGCTTACTGTGGACTAGACGAGACAAAGCAGATTTAATTGGGAATATTACTTAAAGAGAGACTTTAAAGAGAGACTTAAAGAGAGACTAATTGGGAATATTACTTAAAGAGAGAGAAAGTTTATCTCTGAAAATTGATCCCTGCAACTCTTCAGGAGTGCACTGAAACAGCAGGTTGTGTCTGGAGGAGTACCTGATAAGTGCCAGTGCCAGAGTAGGGTAAGCCACTCTTTAATACTACCAAAACTGTTTAATATTTCTGTACCAGGAACATTACAGATTTGATAATCTTAGTAAGTACAGTCTGACACCAGGCTATGATTATACTAAGGACAGTGCCTGAGCTGGGAAAGAAATCTGATTAAATTTCCTGACAGAAGAATTAGAGTTTGAGCCAGGTGATTTCCAAGTAAAAGAGCAGAGCAACAGATGCTTCTGCAAGCACTTATAAACTAAAAGAAACCTAAAGGAAAGATATATAGAAAACTCTTGGAAGAAAAGAAGAAGAAGTTACTGAGTTCAAGGATCATGAAGAATGGGACACTTCATCATTTAACAGAAATGTTAGAAGATCCAGATAAAGGCTACTCCAGTGTGTCTGCCCACACAGGGTTTTAAAGGCTGTTCTACAACATGGAATGGGGCAGAAAAAAAGTGAAGTAGTTGGAGTTACTGCTTGTGACCAGCTACACGTAGCTTCTAAACAAGCTGAAGTACAGGAAGTCATAAAATGTGCAGAGGTGTGATATTTATAATTTCTCATAAGTGAATTACAACTCCAGAAGAAAATCCTAAAAAAAAAAGGTGTGTTCAGGAGAACAGAGATACGGAGCAGTCAGTGTTGGTCCTGTGCCTGATAGGAAAGCAGCAACGTTTCTGGGAAACAGCAATAATGATAGACTGGCAAAAGAGATGCTGCTGCAACTGAAGCAGGCCAAAAGAAAGTTAAGGTCACAATGGGCCAACATTTTGAAACAGGCCTCCATTTAATCACTAAACTGGGTGGATAGCTTGTTTTTTCTCCTTAAAGGAAGCTTGCTGTGTTTCAGTTGCTCAGTAAACAACTGTTACCACTCTCCTACTGCCTCACAGGTCAAAGCTCTGTGTTATAGAAGCTTCTTGACATAAACAGATACGAGTGCCTGCATTGTGCTTCTCTGTATGTTATTTTGAGCAAATAGCTTTAAGAGGACAGGTATGCCATACAATGAATTTAAGAGTAAATCTTCTGTCTTTGACAGTGACAGAAAGTTTTTTCTGACTACGAATTAAGATAGTTACTAATTTAGTTCTAAGAAGTAAATTAGCAGCATATAATACCTGTACTTGCCTCAGGGAGTGGGGTTTTTTTTTTATAATTGTACAGTATTCTAAGCAATTCTATTATAAAATAGTTTTGTATTAGATCATGCTCATTTACAACCCCAAAGTTCTTGAAAGTATATCCAGGTAGAATGAACATCCATACTTCAGTTGTAAATACCTGGATTTATTATCCTTAAACTGAGTAATATATATGATAATAGAGGCCAGCTTTTTTATTCCTGGCATCATATTTCAATTGACTTAAATGCTTACTCATTGTTTCCAAGTGAAGTGGGTTTTTGCTGTTGTTTCTTTCAGACTTCGAATTATTTGCTTAGCTCAAGGGCAAAAGGAGCATGTCAGGTACATATCCAGCATAGCTGAAATGTCTCACAGTTTTACAAATAAAATAGTCCAGGATTTCTGCTGTCCACATTTGAGACACTTGGCAAAGAGGAGGCTAAAGGATGATCTAGTAACAACCTACAATTACTTGATGCATAGTTCAAAGGTGATAACACTAAACTCTTCCAAGCAGTATCAGATGAAAGAGTTAGGAGCTATGGACATTAATTGCAGTTTAGTTGGTTCAGGTTAGATTTTTTTTCAGGGAAAAAAAATTCACTAGAAGACTAGCACAGCACTGGAACAATTTGCCTAGAAATTTTGTGAACTCTCCATCCATAGAGGTTTTTCTCACCCAAACAGATAAAGCCATAGCTGGCCTGATTCACTGTTGGCAATATTCCAGTATCCTGGAATAGGATAAGTGACCTTCACAGATCACATCCAGACTACATTTCTATAATTCCATTAATTGAAAAATCATATTTATAGATGAATCCATAAGTGAGAAGTCAATTTTATGCATGCAGTTCTGAGCAGATCTCAAACTTTTCATCCTAAGGAGGCCAACTCAAGCATAAGGGCCATCCTTTTTGTGGAAAGTTAGTCTATGCTGACACCATCCTGTTAGCGAGGTAGGATAAAAAATAAATGGTCAAAGAATGGAGTTGTGGCCTATGTGGAATAACCACTTTTTATTGTTTTCTGTTCTCTGCAGCTCCCTGCACCTTACAGTAGCCCCTAAGCTATTAAAATAAAGCAGAAATCTGCATGAGGACTACATAAGGATATACAAGTAAAAAGAAAAATGTTTACTCACTGTTCCAGCCTATCTACTAACCTACCTTTTCTATAGTTTATGCATAACTTAAGCTTTGGCTGATAGATTATGTGTAAAGAAACAATGCTTTTCATCACACCTTCTTTGAAGTGTGCATTTTTCTTATACATTGGAGCAGCAGGGGAGGGAAGGGTGTTAACAGGCTGAATATTCGTTGTAGTCACCCAGGCAATTGTTTGCCTTAATTGAAGAGAAGGAATTCATTGCATACATAAGAGAAATTGTTGTGGGTTTTGGTTGGGTTTGTTTTTTTTTAATGAGAGAACTCCATTACTTTTTGCCACTAGAATGCACTAGTAAGCTTAATAATTTGTTGTAACAGAATAATGGCAGGGGGACAGAGTGCAAAATCCAGGGCCTATGAAAGCTCTTTGGATAAAAAAAAATATTTGCAATCTGAAACATCAGTGAATCAAGAATCCAACTTGATATCCTATGTTAAAAAGAGGAGTTTTCATTTCAACACAGTCAAGTTCAGCTTTAAAGCAGGCTTCTGGATATTTAAGACAGCTAATAGGTAAGACAACTAATAGGTAGAAGTAAAATGAAGGATCATTTGTAAAAGTAGAATTTGAAGACACAGAACTAAAAATCAGACAAAATAGGTTTTTCAGCCTGGAAATAGAAATAGCTGAGAGAGAACATCACAGAGGTCATAAAATCATGAATGATGTGGAAAGAAACATCCAATTCACTTATCTGACAGGAGACAAGTTTTCCTTTCCTACAGGGCATAATTGAATGTAAAACTATCATAAGGTGTTAGAGAATAATAATAATAGTGAAAGCCATACAAGTGTAATCAGGTTCAAAAAGCAATTAAATGAAAAGAGCATTTAAACAGAAAGATGCTGATGCCTTCCTTGGCTCAGTTATCTGGTAGGGCATACTGCAGGAACTATTTGCTTGATCTGTTCCCATATTCTGTTCTAAACTTAAATGCTCAAGAGTCAAATGCTGAAATGATAGTTGCCTATATAGTGTTACTCCTGTAAACCTCCTGCTACATGAACAGTTTTTTCTTCACTAAACTGTCTCATTCATTTTGCAAGACAGATAATGTCCTGCTCTAGTCAGGATTTTTCATTATTGTCACAACTCAACTTACAGACTCATGCTTTACTATAAATTTACTATTTATGAGCTACTCAAAATGCAGAATTACCAGTTTATTATCAAGCTTATAATTATTGTATTTGAGTATTTCATTGGCTACATTTGTCTCCACAGCATGTTGTCAGATCAAGAGGTGCTGTTAACAGCAACTTGTACATAGGGAGCAATACAATGTGTACCATGAGAAATCCTAGTGAGAAGGAACACAGCAATTCCAGACCAATTTTCTAGAACCTAATTTTTCAGCACATGTACCAAGACTAATTGGGTTATACATGTTGAGGGCCTGTTCATAAGGAGGTGTCTCATGGGTCTCTTCTGCTCTCAAGAGGCAATAAAAGCAGTGCTGTTATCTTATTTTAAAAAAATAAAATAATCCCTGTTGCTTGGATTGCTACTTGTGGGGTAAGAGGAATTATGGTCACATCATAGGAAGTGCTGGTAGAGTTATGGCAGTGGCAAAAAAAATGGAAGAATAGGGAAGAAAAAGGGGAAGTCGTCTGAGCATCTGATCTATTCCATTATTGCACAATTACAAGTCATAGATTTATTTATTTTTTATAAGGCTTTTAACTTTTTTTTAAGGCTTACTCAGTTCCAACAACAACGTCTTAGCACTCTGCCTGGTGCCTTTTCCAACAAATCAACTTTTAGTGTTGTCTCTGTAAAATAACTGCTGTCTGGCTGGTGAGCTCTTAATGGATCCTCGATTCAATCAAGAAAGAGACTTTCTAAGAATGAGTTATACCAGAACAAGAGGGATATAGTAACAAAGTTAATAACTTTTGCAAGCTTGAAGGGACTTCATTTATTTGCATGGCTCCTTATCACTTACTTGTCCATTTCTTGGATTTCTTAAAAAAAACTTAGTGTAGTTTTCTATTCAATACATTAAAATGGAGAAAGTTATCTTTTGAATTTTTGGTACTGCTTCTCTATTTTCAACTTGGTCTTTATACATTAGGTCAGAATTGCATTGGGTATGCAATTACAACAGAGAATAATTTTGGTCCAGTGAGTCCTGAACTTCACCTAAGCACAGTGACAACTCATAGATGCCTTTTCCTCTAACTTCTCTTTTCCACTGCATTCATTTTCAGTTCATCTTCAGGTTTCCATGGAAATAGCAGAGAAGTGGGCTCATAGTCTTGGCATTAAAATATTCATAAAGAGAGATAAGGAGATGGTTTATATGGCAGATGCTGTATTGCTAAGCAAGCAGTTAAAAACTAATCTTATGTGTAAATGATCATATATATAAGTGAATGTATTCTGGGGAGAATAGGCCCAAAATGTATTCTTCACAGGGAAAGGAGGAGGAATAAGTACTATAAACCTGACTTGCAGAGAAAGCAAGTATTTCCATCTGCAGTGTAAGACTTCCCAGAACAATGCAAAATAATATGCTGCTAAGATATTACCATTAGAAGTTGAAATCTTTCTCAAGGGAACAGAAGATGATTTGAACTTCCTACAGAGGCACTTTATACTAACATCACATATTTTAACCAAAGCCTCTTCTCTAATAAAAACCAGTATGATACTTGAAAGAGAAATTCTGTGGTTGCTGTCAACAGCCAGTACATTAAAACCTCTCAACCCAAAGTAAAATCTATCTTCTTCAGAAAGAAAACTATTTTAAAAACCTGATGTTTGAGTGGGTTTGGGTTTTTGTTGGTTGGTTTTAAGGTAAGAAGGGTACTTCTCAAAATATAGATTTCCTTGAGTGCTCTATTCACCTATTCACGTCAAGACTTTTTGCCAGTGCATTTTTCTGCTTTAAATATTCATGATTTGGAGAAGGAATTGAATGATCTGAGTATAGAATGGCTTTTCTTTTTCAGGGCAAGGTAATATTTCTTTGACTTACTGTGTGGCCTTTTAATTTTAAATTTTTTCTTGAGCAGAATAGCAATGGTAAGATTTTAGAAAAGCTGCATCATTCTTTTTTTATTCAGGGCACCTCCACCTAACTTCTGGTTAACTGTCATCTTAACAAGAATTTATTAAATGACTTATTTACAACTATAATGGACCACTGTGGGGCATAACTCATGTCTCAGCCTGGATAACTGGATGTGTTGTGGAATTTAATGTCTGAATGCAGTAGACCCACTCTGGTCATTGAATCCCATGGATTAGCCAATTTAGCAGAGAGTATCAAGAAGAAATTACAGTAATGTCTGTGTTCTAGTCCTATTATGGTGTGCATTTGTTGGGGGCTGTTTGTTTTTGGTTTTTAATAGATGTCCTATCATTTGCATTAATATTGAGGAGAGGAGCTAGTACATATTAGTTTCTGAAATACACAGTTTATTTGGTGACTACTAGTTTGAAAACAGGAACATTCAGTGGCCTAGAATTTCTCACTCCTCCCTCTATTAGCAGACAGAAGGTATAACTGCATTCAGGGTAGTAATATCTCCAGTCTCAATTGCAGATTAAAACAGCAAGGGCTGTTTAAACAAGATAACAGGCTGAACATGAAAATATAATTCAAGAGCCTAATATTTTTATGGAATTGAATTTTTCTGCTGGAAAAAGACCAAATAATTATTTTTCCTCTTATACTACATTTCATGTTGGTATTAAAACTTACCACACCATTTCCTCTCTTAGAAATGCTTGCAGCATACAGTCAACAGCTAAACATCACCAGGAACAAATATACCTCCCATATTTTCATGTCTCATTCATAAACTAGTGTTTAAATTTCATAGAATCATAGAATCATAGAATTAGCCGGGTTGGAAGGGACCTCAGAGATCATCTAGTCCAACCCTTGATCCACCGGAGCAGTTGCTAGACCATGGCACTGAGTGCCACATCCAGTCTTTTTTTAAATGTCTCCAGGGACGGAGAATCTACCACCTCACCGGGCAGTCCATTCCATAGCCTGATCACCCGCTCCGTGAAGAAATTCTTTCTAATATCTAACCTAAACCTCCCCTGGCACAACTTAAGACTGTGTCCTCTTGTCTTGTTGATGGTCGTCTGTGAAAAGAGTCCAGTTCCCACCTCGCTACAGCCTCCTTTCAGGTAGTTGTAGACAGCAATGAGGTCTCCCCTGAGCCTCCTCTTCTTCAGGCAATTTGATACCTAATTAAGTTTTGTTAGACTTATTCTGCATTTTCTTCAGTTTTTAAGCTTGTTTTTTTTTCATGACATTGAACTTCATTTTATGTCTTTGGGAACTAAAGCTGTCACCATAACCTGTGGAATACAGATCCATGGCAATCAGCTTCTCAGAGCACTTGTCTTCTAGCTACAGTCAGAGCTGCTCCATATCAAGGACACATGACTTTGATCAAGTCCTTGTTTTCATAGTATGATAATAATTAATCTTGTATTGAAAGGGTACTGGAAAAAAGCTGTGGATGTCTGTTTCATCTGAGGCTAGCTGCTAGCCAATGACAAATTAAAATGTCATAGTATTGGATTATAGCTCCCTGATAAGCTGACCTTGCCAGTGAAACTGGAAAAGGAATTACCCTACTCCTGCAGTGCAGTGGAATGTCCCTCCCTTAAGCCATCACATCTGTTTGTGAGGTCACACTGTAAATGCGATCAGCAGGACTGATCCAACAAAGAAATAGCTCATTTTGGAGGAAAAAAAAAAGAAAGAAGGCTTGGAATTGCCAGTTAGACTTGTTTGCAAGGCTCTGGTCAGGCTGCTTCTAAGCAAGGCATGAAACACATTGGTACATAGTAACATGAACGTAAGATTAAAATCAGGTCTCTGCTGTGTTTGTACAGTGTGGTGATAACTGTATTGCATACATAGTCAGCAGAGAAAAAAAAAAAAATCTCACCTTCCACCCACACAACCAGCAGGATTTCTTCATGCTTCTGAAAATAATAACTGGGGAAGAAACAGCCTGTATTCCCACTCTCACTTGCACCAAGTACAGATACAAGATATGGATTTGAAAAGGAAAAGTTGTTCCCCGAGGTCTCTGCTGCATAATTGATGCACTTTTGGAAGGAACTATTATAGGTCTATGTCAATGAAAAAAATGTAATGTAGTGATGATGCTACAGATTAGGTATTAATTCAGTGTACTGCAGTCATTACAATAATCATATCAATGAGAAAGATTGGCTTTTCCCAGTTTGACTGGTAAATTAATTTTTTCTTCATTTTTTAGCTGTATGATGCCTCATTTATCCTGAAATGTCTGTATCTTTAATACATTCTTAAATACTTTTTGGCACAGTAATGATTTTCATTTTTTATGGTACAGATGTGACACCATAATTTAAACATGGCAGTGTTTCTATTCACACAGTCTACTTGTTGAACACGTGACAATGAACTGAGAGTTGTAAGATGCATGTTAAATATCTCTTGAAGCACTATGCTAGATAAATGCAGGAAATCTAGAAGGTGAATTTTCTAGCAAAAATATTGTGTAGAACTCCCTAGTGAGGTTTTTACAGTGAGTTGCTGTTGTCTTTTTCTAATCTGCTTTAGAAAACTAAATTTAATTCCTTTTTGCTGTGGGCATTATTTTGTCTAGAAAACAACCAAGACTGTCAGAGGATCTTGAGGAGGAAAACCTCCCAAAGCATTCTTTTTTTACATTATTTTACATTGTTTCTTTTGACTAGATGGGCAGCAGAAGAGATTGCCAGTTCACACCATTCTAACTGAAACCTCATCCTATTTCACTTAGTCAGTGAACAAACAAGCTGATATGCTATATTAAGCCTGTTCTAAATATCTACACAGGCAAATGCTTTTTAAAGTGCCCTTTAGAAGCATTAAATAATTTGAAAGGAGCTCTGTTACCCTGAAAAAGAGTATCAAAGAAAAGTCTGCCAAAAGAAAAGTAAAAAGTACAAGAAAAATAGCAATTAAAATTATCCATATGCATTGAAATTCCAATTTAGTATAAGAACTGAAATACAAATTTAAAGATAAAACTTTTTCAGGTTTTTGTATTCTTCATTTTGGGGGAGACAGGGCTGCATATTTATGTTTGCATAAAATTAAATCATCACCACTGGCACCTCCCCTAGTTTCTTTAAATAAAAAACGAAGTGGTTTGTGTCAGGCTTATTGAAAGATGATGTTTTAGAAAATGTTTGTAGTATCTGACATGATTTCTCTGACTTATAGATTTATAAGAGCTTTGCCTCATGAACTGTACAGAAATTGTAGAAGGCTGTTGAATACAAGAAAACTATTTTTCAAGACAGAAAGCTATAATCTGTAATGGAATTGTGTAATGGAAAAGGATTTTGAAAAGAATATAGAAGTGAAAAAGAGGAGATTGAGGAAATAATATGCAGGGT
Organism: Calypte anna; assembly: GCF_003957555.1. Taxonomy (NCBI): domain Eukaryota; kingdom Metazoa; phylum Chordata; class Aves; order Apodiformes; family Trochilidae; genus Calypte; species Calypte anna. The sequence goes on from NC_044261.1 coordinate 9,505,243, forward strand.
TACCAAAAGTGAAGATTTCTCTGCATAGAATAATACATTGCAAAATTGTGAAAGGATGAGCTTGTTTCAGTGTACTTTTCTGTGAAGCAGCTTTCTCTTACAGTAAGATTCAGTTATACAGGAGGAGTTCAGCTGTTCTAGTAATTCATATATCAGAATGGGGAACTCTGACTCATCTACCTTTTGCTTTTCCTCTGCTGAACATGGGATCCTACTTCTGCCTTACACTGATCTGAAACTCACTGGACTCCTCTGCGAGTTACATACTTGGGATTCCAGCAGAAACTCAACCACACTGAAAGATTGGATTATTTTATAATAGGTTTGTAGTTACATTTGTTAGTAAGGGCCCAAAGAACAGTAGAGCTGGCACAAGTAATGAGGTAGAACCATGCAGAAGAGGTAGCAGTGGTTGACAGAAGAGCTGAAGAAAAATCAGGAGTGAGACCTCCCTTTCTTCCTAAGCAGGGAGCTTATAGATAATCTCAGCACACTTATATAATTTAATATATGCATTCAATATGCAATTTCTCCCAATGCCTGTAATTCTGCTTTCCATATCCTATGCTGCTTCAGAGGAAAGAAAAAAAAAAAGCCAACCCCACACATAATCACTTTGTCAGAATGGGAGATTTTAAAATGGAAGGAATTTGCAAAAATGTGTTAATTTATAAATTAACAAGGCTTTATTTTGAATCTTTATCCCTGTATAAATAGGTATTAAACAGAATATCATGATAATTGGATCTTTTGGTCTAACTTCTGTTTATCACAACAGTGGTAATTTCCATCTAGTGGGTTTTCCCTGTTTTGAGCCTGTAGCTGATATCTGTCTGCCTAAACCCTGTCTTTCAGAAAAGCTACTTCAACTTGCTCAGCCTCCTTCCTCAGTTTTTTAAAAAGAAGCTATTTCAAAGATGTATCTATCTGACCTAGCTTCTACCCAACTGTTCTTATTTTGTGTCTCACATTACGTGTTTCCTTAAATATGAGCATTTTTTTCTCCTTCAGGTACTTATGTCCTAAGCAGGATATAAGTTAGACTTCAAAATCTTTTTAGTGAAACAAAACAAATTAACCTTTTGAAACCTTTTTAAATGCTGTAAGTCTCAGTCTGGATGTCTGGATAGCAATGGCAGCCAGATGCTCTGCAGAACACTGCCTCCAGGACATTTCAGGCACAGCCACACTGCATTTCGTTTTGTCAGCCTTTGATTTCTTTTCTTTTTAACACATCTTTAACCTCCTTTATTAACCTTTCACTTTTCCAGTTCATTCTGATTGTTTTTCTTTCTCCATGTATGGGTTGCTGGGTTTTTAAGTTTGTTTCTAATTACTGCTTTCATTTGATCTATCAAGAACAGCAAAGGCACAATGCAAGCTGCTATTAGAAACACCCCTCTCTGTATCACTGCCAGGGCAATTCATACTATTGGATTACACCTGGTCCTAACAGGCATTGTAAAAATTCATCTACTTTGACAAGTCCAATGACATCCTGAGCCAGTATTTTTAGGGTGCTACTGCATGTACATCTACACCAATGGAAGTCCAACTGATTTTGGTGAGTATTAATGGAAAGAAACTCTCATGACTACGTCAGAGTTGGAGTGAGAAGGCTGAAATTGCTAGAAACACTGCTAGCTTTGGCAGGACACAGCTGAAGCACAGCTCATTGTTGACTGATATGACACTGTACCATGCCACGTTGCCAGGGAAACATAAGACAAGAACATAAGGTTGTTAAACTGGAGGGGTTCTTAAAAAAAAAAAATTGTAAAAATGTTCAAGACCAGACTGTCCTAAAGCAAATGTAGCACATGTGTGACATACCATCATGTTATCCTGTAAAATTAGTTTAGTCATAGCCTTTCTCCCCCACACACTGATGGACTGAAGGGTTCTTGCTTCTAAAAATGCTACTTCTGTTACTATTATTATCTATAATTTATATCTACTGATATGAAATAGTTGGGGGTTGATTCCTGTTTGTAAACTGAAGTATGATAATCAGTAAATAATGAGGAAAAGTACACAGAGAATTACTAAATTGTGTATTTTGAAAGCAAGTTGTTCCAGTTACTTTAATAATGAGGGAAGTATCAGGATTAAATATCTAAAAAATAAGTGACAGGAGTTAGAGTACTGAATTAATGGGAGTAGAAGAGTTATTAATTGTCTGCTAATTTTAAAGTATAATCAGGGGGCACTGTCATTGGTTGACAGGTTCAAAATTTAACTAAGCCCATTAATAGCTTAAGAAGAATGAGTCTGTGCTAACAAGGACATCTAAGTAGTGAATCTTATCAGCACACAATTAGATATAAACAAATAAATCCATGGAACATGCACATACATATAATTTGTGGAGGGGTAGAAAATTAAAATCTGGGGAAACACAAGTATTTCCCTTGTATTTTATCCCAGCTTCTCAAGATTTGAACTCAGAACTTCCAAGTCAAATGAACTATCATGATATTTAATAGTCCTTAATATTTATTTTTCTTCTATACATTTTTCTATTCCTTCTGAGCTCGTGCAGAGTTTTGGCACCATGACATAATCTGCAAGCTCCAAAATTCCACTGGATATTGTGTGGAGCTTCACTGCCTTTACCTTGTTCTGACCAATTTAGCTAATGGTGTCATTCAATATCCTGAGTTCTTAAGAGAGACTAAATGATTTCTGTATTCCAGTTATCACTTCATGAGACCATCACATTGCCCTGCCTAGGACCATTTTTTTTATCTTTGGGGAAAATGTTCCCACCTATTTGTTATTTTTATAGAAAATATTCAGTACTTTGTCATGCTTTGCTCTAGTTCTAACATATTTTCTACAAAATGGAAGAACAAGGATCTACATACCCTTCTGAGAACAGACATGCTTTGTATTTTATATGATTTTCTGGTGTTTCCTTAGGCCTTTTGTAACATTGTTTGCTTTTTTGACAACTATAGAACATCAAGTTGATATTTTCAGAGCTGTTAAAACTCCAGAATCTCTTTCTGATCTGTGCACTGTATGACAGTGAGTCAATGTGATACTGAAATGGACTAAACCAGAATCTTTAAAGAAATTAAACTTCCCATAAAGGCCTTGTCACACTTCCAGAAAGATTGCAGTTACCTAAGCACTCACAGGATTAGTTTAACAATCTGCTGGAATGGCAACAGTGTAATACAAACATAGAATTATTTTTACTTGCATACGATTTCCTAGCAACCAACCACCTCAAAAGAGGGAGAAATACCACATAATCAAAAAAGTTATGATACAAAAAGAAATATTAAAAGAGAAAAAAAAATAGAAAATAGGCTCCTTAAGTATGTGGTTTAAGGAAAAAAAATTACTTGATAAAACATTTATTGGCAGAAACAGGATTTCTGTTCAAAATTCATACAATTAGTGTATGAGAGAGATCTTTCTAGGTAAATTATTATTATTAATTGAGAGGTTCCATTATGACCATTATGTAAATAGTTTTACTTGAATATTCATATTTATAAAATTACTGAACTAGTGCCATTTTTAGAGGAAAGCAGACATGTACTGCCTTTGCTTGGTCTTTCCTGCACTATGTGGATCTGTTGTAACTACTGACCCCAGGAATTCTCAGTCACACATTCATCTTTAAAGAATCTTTCTAATGGTCTAGAACCTGGTTGCAGCAATGCACTATGGAAGGAAAATGAAATCTGCTCATCAGAATGTACAACAGGTATAAAACACAAAACTGAGTGCATACAGGCAGACAAGTAGGGAGATTTGCAAAGAAACTGCAAGATTTCTTTTCAAACTGAAAGGGGGGAGGGCTAACATAAGAGAACAGAGATTATTAGCATTCTCTAGCACAGATTAATTTAGGGAGAAATTTAAGTAAAGATGAGACACTTGGTATTTAGAGGCAACTCCTCCTAAGTGCAGGGTGCAACATGAAAGAAGGCCAAAAAAAAGATCACTGGATAATTGAACATTATTGAAGGCCAGAGATATCATCTTAATATGTAATAAAATACAAGATGTGTCAATCAGGTGCTTAGTACCCTGAAAACTAAAACAAATTTGACATAATAAAGAAGAAATGAGCACAGGGCTATAGAACCTAGGGCACCCTCAGAGTTCTGGTCAGGAATAATAATCTTATAATAAATCAATAGCATTCCAAAACCAATTTTGCAACTCTGTCAAAAGAAGAGGCAGCTGTTACCTAGTTGAGTCATGCTAGCTATGTGCATGGAAAGATAAAGCTATATTTATTAAGTTAGGCAGAAAAAAAAGTGTAGGACATTGTGGAAATGAAAACAGACACAGATCACATTTGCAGATAAGATAAGCAGGGAAAGTATTGTTACAGACAGATAAAAGAGGAAAACACACATGGTGGAGGAAAAATAAGTGAAGAATTAGAGTTTTCACTGTCTTGCCCTTTGCTGAGCAGCTGAATATCTCACATTTTGAACAGAAATGTCAAAATACTGCTTATGCCAGATCTACAGATTTTTAACTCGGGTGATTTTGTACCTGCAAGTGATGTTACTCAGACTAAATTATAGCAGGAGAAAGACAAAAGCCCAAGAAAAAGATAGGTTTTCCCTTCTCTCATTTGCTTCCAAGCATCATAAAAGCTTAACTTTTTTTTTTCTCTCTTAAAATTACATACAAAGGAAACATTTTCCAGGCATCTGGCATTTTGAGCATTATTTTTATTCTCCCTTCTCTACATTAGTGTCACTACTACACTCACCCTGAACACACTTCACAAATAAGCTATATTTAGGACTAGCTCATTTTCCCCTCAATTTTTACCATATTTGTCAATCATTATTTTAATGCACCTTCACTCAAGCCAGTGCTCATGCAGAGCCTTCAGTCAGTTCTGTCAACAGAAAGTACAGAAGTCACCAGACTTACATCGAGCGTTTACTCAGCGTTCACAGTTTATGAATCAGCCAAATCCTTACATGCTCTGTCAAGCAGTAAGTTATGCTTGGCAGTGGACTAGTTTTATTTAATAATTCTCTTCACTGGAGATACTACTTCAGGAAGCATTTTAGACTCAGCAACACTATTATTTGTAGGGCTTTTTTCACAAGTGGCAGTCTCAGAGTTGCAGTTCAAGTGATTTACCAGTGTTGGTAATGCTCATAGTTCAGCTACTGCAGCTGTTTAATCCTGTATCTTCAGCATGCCTGGAACACACTGTGCTCTCCACAGGAAAATTACGGATATGTTTATGGATAAAGCATAATAGTCAAAGGAAGATGGGCCACAGGTAACCTGTTCTTTCTGATGATGCAGTCTGGTTCCTCCTGAAATGCTATTAGTGTCCCTGTCCTTTTTGCCACGTAAGTAGGAGTGTCAGGAAGATGACTCTTCTTGCATATTTAATCTGTGTTCTAATTTCTCAACATGTAATAAAGATGTCTGCAGAATTTATTTTTATAGATAGGCAAATACTTTGACAGTGGTTACATACACATGGAAGCTGAGGGATGATAAAAGTCTGACTTTCATTGTTGATTACCCTCTTTATTTAGTAGTACCAAACAACAGCAGACTGCAAAAAAGTACAAACAACCCTCCAGGTTGCTAAAAAGCACTGTAAAAGTGGGCTACAATGTCACTCATAAATAACCCAAGTTATTACTTAGCTTGATTTTAGATAAAGGAATCAATATCAGCATACATAAAGTTTTTTTTGCTATTATATTATGGGTTTTGCACCCTTTGGCCTACTTCCTTTTGGGTTTTAAATCTGAAGAACAAGCAGGAAAGGTCTAAAGAAAGCAACTAACTCCTAGTCAGGGGCTGGATATAAATAAGATTCATTTTCCTAATGCTTCTGAAAACAAATCGAAAGAACTAGGGACAATGCTTCTTGCTTGTCAAGTGGAGGTTACTAAACAAAAATCAGACAGAAATCTGTCACAATAGGAAGGCACCAATGCCAAGTCAAGAGAGTTGAGATAATGAAACCTAAGTCCATATGTGGGACTGCAAATGGTGAATCAGCAGAGTAAGTGCAGTGAATAAGCTGTAAAATGACTACAGAGGATGAGAATATTATATGTGATAATCTATAGCAATGAAAAAGGGCCAGTGAAACAGTGCCAACAAGGATTATTGAAAATACTGTATCTTTGCAAAAAGTATTTAAGACATAACTCCATACCTGTAGAGTTGCCTCAGCCCCTTGCCTGCTGCTTCTGCTGTAAAAGAACAATGATTCTGGTGTTCTGGGCTACACCAAGAGCCAATACTGGTGAACAAGCTTTCTAAATAAGTGACAACTGAAGCTTTGTAAGGGAGTACAAGAGAAATAGGAGCACTTTAAGGTTAACTTTCTGGGTTTACATTAGAGATTTTCATTCTTCCTGAAGGCTGTTTTCAAACATAAATACACTATGTTTACAAACTGCCAGAAGATAAAATCATTGTGTTCCTACCCACAAATTCCCATCTCTTAAGCATGATGTTTTACAAGGCTGACAAAAAATGAGTTCCAATTAAAACCTGTAAAGGTTAATTCAGGAACTTAAATGTGATAGTAAGCACATAGTTGCATATGTGTGTTAATGTATTTTTCTGTAGTTACTATATTTGCATTCTGTTAAAGCCAGAAGATTAAAGAGAATTAAACAAGAGTAGTTATTCATTGAACAAGACAAATCAGCCATATAATCAAAAAGAAAGTCTTAAATTTAATAATTCCATACTAGTGAAAAATATTCTTTTTTTTTTTTTTTAATTAATTTAATTCCAAATTCCTATGGACAATCCTCAAAAAATTAGGGAGAAAACAGTTAACTTACTACTAGTTTTAGCTTCAAAAAAATTTGAGGACTTTTCCAGGACTTGGAAAACATGGTGTCCAAATGAACAGTCCCTCTACTCCAGGATGTCACTGCTGTCTGCCTTTTAAAATCATGTTTGGAGTAACACTTAACCAGGTAAACATCAAGCAGAAGGGCACAAAAAAAATCTGCTGTCATGTGAAGAATGACAGTATTTCCCAAAAGTATCATTAAATAAATAATTCCCTCCAGAGCAGAAAACTATCCAAATAAAATAATCATAGCTGTGTTACAGCTATGGAGCTACAGCTTCACAGATTGGAGGTGGGAGAAAGGAATCACATTCAGTACTGGGAACACAGGGATTGCTGCCTTGAGGGTGAAGGGAAGTGAGGTAAAAATGAAGGCCAAACAATGTGGTGAGGGAAAGGAAGGGAAAAGAGGAAGTAGAAGGTGTACTTACTGTTTGATTATCTTCATACAGCTTCAAGTCATACCCACTGAGCTCCACACAGAAAATTATTGCTGTAACCCCCTCGAAACAGTGGATCCATTTTTTGCGTTCAGATCTCTGTCCACCCACATCCACCATTTTGAAAGTCAGCTCTTTGAAGGTGAATTTATTTTCTACAATCCCTGTGGTCATGTCCCGAGAACGCAGAATATCTTCCACTGTGGGGATGTAGTCCAGTGCTGCAATCCTTTCTAGGTCATTTAAATAGTAGGCAGCATTATCCTCTAGGTGGTACTCATTGGAGCGGCAAAAACACTCCTGCACACCAGGGTCCACCCAGAGCCGTTTCATGACTCCCAGCAGCTCAGGAGTGATCTCGCCTTTGCTCTCAGCTGGGCCTGTCAGAGCAAAAAGCTGCACAGCATCATAGGCTCTGTCAGGATTGTGGAATTCTATCTTAAGTGTGGCTAGAGCCCGGATGATCCGGGTGAGGGAGTCAATTGCGTTGTAGATAATCAGAGGTTTGTATTCCTTGCAAGCCTCCAAGTTAAAGCCACCGCTATGAATGATTTTCATCTGCTTTACAATAGTGCTCTTCCCAGAATTGCTGGTACCCAGGAGAAGGAGCTTGATCTCTCTTCGTTGTCGCTGACTCTCAGAGCGCAGGTGGCGGTCAATCCTCCGGGACCGCCGCGCTGCCTCTTTCTCCTCAGAGCTTTGCCGACATCCCATGGTATAGCAGGCAGGTACAGAAGGGAAAGGTTGGAGACTGTCACGCTCTTTTTGGGACTCTGGAAAAGATCTGTGGTGTCTTTCAGTCCTCGTGCCAGGTACGCCTTGAATAATAAAAAAAGTCACTATCCAATACCTGATGATCCAAGATGCCTGTACCACCTAATTCAGTCCCAGCACGGGTGCAAACACATGTAGATATGCAACCATGGAAATAGTCTCTTCAGTAGATCTCATGGCACTCCCCTTTCCAGTGTATAAACATTGGCACATTCCTGTTAATGAAGGGACGCTTCCCTCTGCCACACTTTGGCTAGATCCATCAAATAGTCTTTTCTGTTCTGCATAATTATTTTGCTGCCTTCTGTCCGGAGCTAAGGAGCTGCACTTTCACCTTCTCTTCTGTAGCCCTTGTCTTTTAATTGCGTTTTCTGGTTGCTGTGGTGATGCTGCTAGATAAAGCTGAAGCTCTTTTCAATGGTGCTGTACTTGTTTTGTTTCTCTTCCCCCACTTCTTCAGCTGATCCAGTTCAGCTTTGTAAATCTGTGCCTTTCACCTGCCAAACAATGAGAAAAGAAATGAATGAACTGGGTCTCTGCTTCCTTGCTGCAAACGACTCACTCTCTTCTGTTCTAGACTCTAAACCTTTTATTACCCCAAGCAGAAAATACAGGTGGAAAAAATATGTCAAGAAAAACAAAAATCTTCGCAAAAACTCAGGGACAGCTGAGGCTTGCCAACCTAAGAAAATGTGGTTTCTGAACAATGGTAAATCAAATCTCCCTTTCAGCCTTCTGTGTTTTATTATCTAAACCTACATGAAAACAAACAGTGCTGAGCTGTGCCCCAATTTCTCCCTCAGCAAGAGCTTATGGCACTGCTTTTTCTGCACAGTCCTGTTCTGGCTGGTTTTCCTAAAGTAAAAAATGAAAGAGACAACTACTTTTCCCAGTCTCTCTATTTAAAACAGTACACTGTTCTCAGACAGATGTCCTCCTGAGTTTTCTTTCATCTTTTCTGTTTGCTCTGAATATTTAAATAACTAAATTAGGAACCAAAAGGTGGTAATTAACTTTGCTTCAATTTTTTTTTAAAGGGAGAATTACTGATCTGTGCAGAATACAGTAACAGATCTCTCCCCTTGGAGAGCAGTACTGTTAAACATAGTACCTGCATCCTGCTGCATTGATGAAGGGATGCACTACAACAAAATTCATGAACTTCTTTCTATAGCCAAGCTAAGCATCAATAAACCTCATCTCTTCCATTTTCAATACAGGAAAACCTGAGATGCAGTAAAAGTGAACAGTGACTACTACAAGGCAAATGTTTAATAAAAAAGCACAGGAAACACCTTTCCAGGGCTGAAAGCTTTTCAGTGGCTGTTACAGCAATTATTCTTTCCCAGAGCAGGGGTTAAACCACTAGTTGGAGCTCAGCAGAAGGCAACAGCAGGAAGCATTTACTTCTCACAGGGGGAAAACACATTACTATTAGCTGATTGGTGATAACTTGCCTCTTTTCTAGGAAGGCCTTGCTGCTCCCACCAAGCTCAGAGCACAGTGGGCAGCAGAATCACAGATGCTTCCTCACTGTACACAGGTCTCAGCCCCTTTCTCACTGCGTGTTTACTTGTGTCTAGAGGGTCTTCAGTGAGAACTTTTTACAAATTAAGTGTGTGCCACCGAGATACCCTTAGAGGTAGGCTTGAGAAAAACTTCTGAGCCAACTAAAGGAATATAACTTCTATTAGATTTTAGTAAGACAAATTCCATTTTCAAAGTTCCCCTAGAAGCCTTTGGAAGTTTTTCCTGCATGAGTTTACTGGTATTTCAATGTAGATGTGACAAAGCATTGAAATACACATAGAAGAAAATAATTGTGCACTATCAGGAGAGGGACAGATTTATCACAGCCAGATGTTGAACCTCTAGCTTTTGTAGAAAAGACACTGAACTACAACTACTTGCAGACTCAGGTATTTTACTTCACTCTTTCCTAAGCATCACAGCAGAAATTTTAATTACCAAAGCAATTCAAAGTAGCAATTTGTAATCATATACTTAAAATGGGGCACTGGATTTATCAACAGGTACTCTTGGTTTCCCCACATCACAGGGTAAGATCCACTTACATAGAGACCCCAGTAGGATGGGGTGGACCTCATTCCTACTACACACAGTGCACATAACAAACTGCTAGCAAGCTCAGCTGGCATTGTAGGCACATGTAGTGATCTCCCTCAAATGCAAGTGGTACCAGTAGTTTAATAATTTGGCTTCACCACCACCACCCCCCACACACACAGAGCTTGAGGAGCCTCATCTTACCCAGCTCTTTACAATATGTCCTAGTATCTAGGTAATTCATACACTTCTTCTTCAGTAATACCTCATTTAAGAAAGTAAAGTGAAGTTCAGAAGGTTGCAGTAAACTTTCCACAGTAGTTTTAGTTATAGTTGCCAGCACTCTTGGTTAATTCAGGACTGTTATTCTGTTTAGTATTATTGAACCTACACTATGAGAGGAAGAAAACAAAACCTTACCCAAGCTGTACTTTCTGAGCTTATTGGGTTTGAGAACTTCTTTACTTATCTGAACGTTTAGAGGAAGCAGACCAGCCTGTCTGAGCACTCATCCATGTGAAAGAAAATACAAGCAAACCCAGGAAGAAGTAGCACAGCACACATCTAAAACTGAGAAATGTAACCTAACCTAATGTAATCACCTTCTAATGATTATACACATCCACAGAGGATTCCAGTACTTTTTAAAAAAACCAAAGCCATCTTATTTTTACAGAGTTTAACTTTCAATCACTTCTTACACTATTAACAAAAGAGAAAAAGGCATGAGGGAGTATGATATATCAGGCAATACCCAAGGTGGTTTACTGAAGAAATCAAATGTTCTACTAAGCAAGCATCACTTTTTTTTTTTTTTTTTTTTTTTTTTTTTTTTTCATAAGAGGAACCAAGGCTAATAAGGAATGGGGAAATTAGTTCAGATTTTTTAATCCAGGAAAGCAGTGAGAAAGAGTCCCAAACCTGCCTGCAGTATAAATGCAAGGTTGAAATGATGTCAGAGAAGTTAGTTTACTGTTTAATGTATGGTGATTTAAAGTGTATTTATTACAGAATAAAGTTGTATAAAAATAGCAGCCACAACATTATTAATATTCTCTTTAGGCAATCATTAAAAATTTGAAAGAAGAGGAGGGAAAAAGATGACAGAGGAATAAAAAGATTGGATTTGGTTTTTTCTTAATACAAGCTCCTAGTTGGTACTGCAACTTTTTGTGGCAGTTGGATGACAATATTATGTTGCTATTTTCCACTGCTTAAAGCCTCTGGAAAGTAATTACACTGAAAGTATCTCCATCAGAAATCTAAATAAATTTCCTTGAAGAATACAATATTCCAGGAATATTACAGTGGCTCTAGCAGTGGGTGTGCAGAAAAGCCTGGCTGCTTGACAAGGGCAAGAGGAGAAACACCACACAGAGCATCTGCTTTGGGGACATACAAACATCAGACTCATTTAAAAATCTGTAATAAAGCAACATAAAAAATGCAGTACCCACTCAGTGTTTTGTAAGCATTTAGGTGATGACAGTAGTGTAGATTATGTCTTTATTAGAATTGCTGTTTAGCTTTTGTCATCAGTGTTGCCATAATTCTTATGTGCATGATTCAGGAGCTAACACATATCCCAGGGTTACTGTTTCATGGGTCCTACAGAGCTTAAAGAGATGACTTTTACATTAAGGAAAAGTTCATGACTATAGTGCCAAATTCAGTTTGCTCATGACTATAGTGTCAAATTTCCTATCACACATTCAACCTTATTGCACATAATACTTCATGAAAGTACACGTTTGGTACTTATCATAGCAAAAGAAAGTTGTGGAGGGATTTGGAACAGGATAAGAATGTAGTCTTGTAAAAGGTATTTTCTATTTCTGTGCTTAAAAGGTCTCATAGAGCAAAACCATGCTTTTTTTCAAGTGTTCCAATGATAGGTACGAGCTAATCAGAGGTCAAAATCAGAATCTCTGTAGTAAGAACCTGACAGCCTAGGTACAGATAAAACTGTCTTGAAAACAAGAAGTTTGTTTAATGTGATAAGGAAAAGCAGCCACTGCAGATTCCAAGATTGAAGCTTGAGGCCAAACAAGAAACAGGAAGAAGATGGTCCAGTAAATGGGAACCATGCAAACAATAGATGATGGGTAAGATGATGGGTAAGAAAGCCTCTTTTAGACTCTGTGCACAAATAAATCACAGTAGTTCTGTTTCTGTCTTTTAAGGGAAAGAAGCAGAGAGACATAAATTAAGGCAAAGAATGAGAGAGTTAAGTCAGAAGCTAGGTAAGTTTTCTAACATGAACTGAAAGGATGTATAAACAAAGGAACCAAGAAACTTCTGTATCTAAGAAAAGAAAGGGAAGGAATAGTCATAGAGGAAGGAAAGATAAGCTGAGAAAAGCAGATGGGCACATCTTACTATATCATACTGGCAGAAATCAGAATAAATCTACATAGAAAAGAAAAAAGGCCAGTGGAAAAGGATTGACTCAGAAGTTGTAAAGACAGGTCTGCACATGTTGGAATGTAATTACACTAAAAGAAGAAGAAGAAAAAAGCAGATAATAAATCTATAATATAAAAAGTCACTCAGGTCATCAGATTTCCACCAGAATGGTTTTGTTAGAGAAAAGAAATTGTTGAGAATGAATCAAGGCTGAAAGAGTTCCAGTAGAATGATGAATGCTGACTTCACAGAAAGGCTGAGCAAGAGCATGGGAGGAGTGGACTAGCAATGTGATAGTTAATGCTGGGAACCAAGCAACAGAGAATGAGTAATATTTCACAGAGAACAAATCAAAAGAATCTTGGTGAATGGAAAAACAGAAAAACAGATGTAGGTTGAATGAGCATGCAGGAGCAGCAAGTTGTCAACATGAGATAAAGTCAGAAAAGGAATATAGATCTGTGTAAGGAGAGAGTAGTTCAGAGTGAGGGAGTTCAGAGAGAGTGGCTTAAAGAAACTGTGAGAGGAAAGAGTGACATGATGCAGGAAAAGCATCAAAGAACTGTTCAAAATGGAAAAGAGGAGGAGAGGAAAGCAGGACTGTGAAACAAATAAGGCAAATAATTCTCATGATGGTCTAATTTAGGAAAACCAGACAAACCTGCTGAAGTTGTCAGCATAACAAAAAGTCATAGATGTGGATTAAAATGCTGTTCCTAATACAACAAGAGAAAGAAAGGAAGAAAGAGTGTGAATTATCAGCATAAGAGGCAGGGCTATTATCAGGGATCGATTTGGTACGTCAGGTAGAGAGCAATTTCCAGCCTTGGGCCACATATTAAATGAATCATATGAACTACTTCAGAAGATGTCTGCATCAGAACTGTGGATTTCACTTGTTCCATTTTAACAGCTGAAATTAAGCCTCATTAGATCCACGGAAGGGTCGATGAGGAGGGGAAGAAGTATTAGGCCACAGCCCAGGCAAAAAAAAAAAAAAAAAGAAAAATCCCCAAAGGCTACACAGAATCCACAGTGTTCTCTGAGTGTGACTCATGGGAGAGCACTTGTGTGCTACTAAGTACAGATTGCAGCTGCAGCCTACGCCAGGTCTCATTCTGCTTCTCTTTTGAAATTCAGAAGCTTTGGCAGTCTTGCAGTCCTGCTGTATGCACCAGATCCAGCAGGTACATCTCAGACAGCTGAGCTGTGATCCTAGTTACTCTCTAATTCTTTCTCATAAGCTGAATATGAAGGAAGTTGTCCATGTTCTTGTTTTGATACAACATTGCTTTGGGCCCAATCCAAAAACCAGATGTACTTCTACTTCACAAAACATAACTCTTCAACCAGAAGCACTTAAGTACATCATTGTACAATGCTTAATTAGCTCCTGGTTTCAAAATTTAAGCTAATACCTTTTTTACGGTATTTTTCCATCTACACATATTAGACCAGTAGCAGCTGGCTTAGATAACTGCATTCAGCACTAAATTGCACACAGCAAATGCATCATTTAGTACTCCCTTTACTGAATAATAACCTCTCCACTGAGGTTGTGTACAGACCTATATGTATTGGAGGGGAGGGGGCTCACTCACAATAAAACAAAAAGACCTTGGTAACCAAATACATCTACTTCTTTAGCTGCAATTTCCCCTCCAACAACACAACACCACCTCTCCTCTAAAAAAGAAAAAAAAGAAAAAAAAACCAAACCCAAACCAAAACCAACTACACTAAAAATTCAAAACCACAGATTGCTGCTAACCTAAAGAAGCTACCATCCTTTTCAAGGTTTGGCAGCTACTAGGATTTCTCTTCAGTCTCTGCTTTCCACTTCCCTCTCTTCAGAGGGATGATCACACCTTCTGCACACCCCAGCTGCTGTTGCTGCAGTTACACACCCACCACCACCAGCCAGAGGAATCCCAGTCACTTTGTGGAGAAGCTCTGCTAGCTTGTGGTGTTAAACACACACACAACATTAGAGAGCATTGGAGTGGTTAAATTCCTTTTATCAGGCTTCACAAATGTCTTTTAATAAGCAGATAAAAAGAGAGAAGGTGCAGTTTTAATTATCTGAAGACACTGAAAGCCTAATTTATCCTGAGTGTGCAGGTAGACCAACAGTGCAGGCATCTCTTGCAATACCAATGTGTTTTTCAATGCTTATCTTCTTGAGAGGGTAGGTTTCTTAAAGTAATGATAGTTTTTTTCAGTGTATTCAATGTTTTTTTTTACTGAGATCAAGAATATTTCTACTTGGCACTAAATGAGATTGCAATAGGAGCTGGAGGAACTCCATTTAAACAGTTGTGGTGAAATGGCAGGCTCTAAGTGACACTTTGGGGTGTGAATATTCAGAATAAATGCCACTGTAATTGACTAAAGGAAAAATAAGATTAAAAAAACCCAAACCCTGCAAAGTGCAATGGCTGTGATTCACTTAAGGGAAGTCTTTTAGTTGGCTTCAGTGGGTTTTGAAACAAGCTCGTGTCCTGTTTTGAAAGGATGCAAGTAAACATAATGTATTTAAAAACACTGCAAGCAGGAAAACTGCCAGCAATGTGAACATTTTTACTGATGAAAACTTAGTGTTTAGTGAGTGATTCATACTCCTCTTGTATATGAATATCTACAGCTGAAAACTTCTGTAAGAACAGATATGAAATTGAATAGTTTTAACTTTCAGCTCCCTGTGCTTGTATGATCTCATCACTACTATCTCACTCGTAGGTACTGAAGCACAATCAGAATCATTGCATTTTAAGAGTAATTTCTTCTCTATATGTACATATTGTAGCCTGGCTTCTCTTGGTATCCACTGTGTGTGTGTTGGTCACAGGTCTAGTCAAATCTTTTAAGAACAGAAGCCAGATTTGATCACAAAGATTTTGAGTCATAATTTGACAAAACTAGGACAGATGACTTCACATATTCATAGGACCATACAGATTTTGTCAGTATTGTGGACTACTTCTGTATCAAGTTGAATATTCGAAAAAATTTTTTTACTGTAAGGGTGACAGAGCCCTGGAACAGGCTGCCCAGGGAGGTTGTGGAGCCTTCTTCACTGGAGACATTCAAAACCCACTTGGACACGTTCCTGCGCGATGTACTCTAGGTGGCCCTGCTCTGGCGGGGGGGTTGGACTAGATGATCTTTCGAGGTCCCTTCTAACCCCTAGGATTCTATGATTCTATGATTCTATGATCCTTCTA
The DNA here is from genome assembly GCF_003957555.1 of Calypte anna. Lineage (NCBI taxonomy): Eukaryota > Metazoa > Chordata > Aves > Apodiformes > Trochilidae > Calypte > Calypte anna. Next base: position 9,520,983 of record NC_044261.1, read on the forward strand.
AGAATAGATTTTTGTCTATAGCAAAAAAACCCCAAAACAATAGGTGTTTTATGGTCATTAATATTAATTATTTTACAAATGAATATTTAACAAAATGAGCTCGTCAATGTAAGTCCATCTTCAGATGAAGGTTGGAGGGGTTTTTAATCTGGATACATACAACAATTTAAGAGTGACATGACTTAGATTTGGCTGGGCAAAGATGGTTTTTTTCACCCTCAATTTTTTCCCCAAGCCTGCAATATATAAATAATAGATGGATTTATTTTTATTAGAGATAAACCAAACTCCATTCACATTTTTTCTTGGTCTTTTATTTCTCATCTGTGCATTGGTAACTGTACTACTACTAGTATTAGCAGTTGTAGCTCCAAATTTTGTAGCACATCCTGATTATTGTTTTGGTGTTTTAATAACACTGCTTGTACTTGTGTGTGTTTGTGTGTGCATGTGGAGACAGAGGGGAAGGAAGGTAATTATGACTCCTATTCATGTTTGTGTGGTATATAAGGACATTTCCAGCATTTTAATTTTTTCTCCCTGTAATCCTGCAAACTCCCAAGCTGTGCAACCCAATTTCTATATTTTTACTAAAATTTGTGACTGATTCTTACTAAAACCTGACTAGTTCTGTATTTTTACTGGTTCTTTAGACCTAAATTCTGTCTGTAATAATCCATCTCTTCTGCTGTACCATTTCTCCTATGTTGAGGTCAGAAAAGCTTCCCTTTTGTGTCACACCTCAAGTAGCCTTGTCTCCTTTTATTTAAGGTACCTAGTTAATTAGCTCACCATTTTGTGAACTTCATTGTTTTATTCATTTTGTTTGAAGCAGGGTCTTGAATCAAATACTAAAATCCCATAGGCTGATTTATGATGGGACCTACATGATCTACTGCTTCTCTTAAGAGTAATAAAAACAAATTTTGTTGCTTTTTCTGCGTGAGCTCAGCAGCCTAAGTGAGAGTTTCACAAACCAGACAAATGTATGACTATAACCACACAGTGCAGGTTTAACATCAGCATTTCAAATGGTTGCTCTTTTGTTCTCTTTACTCTCAGTGACATCTCTTCTTGACTCAAATAGCTGTGGCACTAAAATTATCTTAAAGCTGAAAGGTGCTAATCGAGCCTTTAGTTTATTCATTATTCAACAATGGATCCTTAGTTATTCATTTCTCATTTCTAGTATTACCAGAAAAAATATACTTATGGTAACACTGTATCCTACTATTAAGATGGCAGGTAAAGCTGAAGTTCTACCACTGATAAAAAGCCACAGCTTCCTAAATATTCTAGTTAGCATTCTAAATTTCACACACGACATATGCAAGAAAAAAGTTCATGACTTATAATTTTATTTCTTTTTTGCTCAATCTGCTGTTGATACTGTTGTAAAAACAGTTATAAGAAACAAGGACAGCTCTGCAATAAAAAATACTTTATATGCATTGGAGATTACTCAGAATGGATCCATACCTTAGGGGAAAGGATTTCTCAACAAGTTCAAAGCAGTGCAAAAGCTGCTGGAGATGTGTGCACACCAGTGACCAAATTCACCCTGAAGTCACAGAACATGCTGACCAACTGGGGGCCAACATCTACAGTGCCTAGCAGGACAATAATTTATCTTGAATACTTTGGAAAAAGAGTTTGAGGACACCTCTGAGATCACCCATAGAGGGAAGAGGTGGGGATCTGTGTTTACAGTGATCTGCTCTCAGGTATATAGGCTGCTAGGAAGTAACATACCATTTCTTCCCTGATAACAACCTATAGCCTTCCAAGATAATTGTGCTTCACATCGTAAGTTTTGTTTTGTTTTGGTTCAGTTACAGCACTTTTAAATTGCAGCATTGGAGTCAGTATTGTAACCAAGATGACAAGGGCTCTGCCTCCCAATGCCATCTGTGACTTTTGAACAGCTTTTGCATCTTTGTTATTGCAAGGCTGAAAAAACCACCTGCAGAATGCATCTGAGTAGTAAAAAAATAACTCATTACTTAAAATCAACCCAAAAAACTACAAACATTTCAGACAGCAAGGCACATAAAATTTCTTACCTCTTAACTCCAGGAAAACACCTGACAGGGCATCTTCCCCCAACACATTCCCAAATGCACACATGAAGGAAAGAGATAAAGAGCTCACAGCTGACAGTTTTCAGCCCAACACACCTTAAAGGAATTTTAATTTAGTTTAAATTTCTTCCAGCTGGCAGCAATTCCATTAAGATGCAATGCCACTGACACACAGGCTTACTAGCAGTCTTCTCCTCCCAAAATTTTTTTTGCCCCAAATACTTCAGGAGCAATAATGTAAACAATTTGTTTTATCTTTTTGCCCACACAAGACTGACTGCATTAGGAGAATATCCAGTAAAAGTTTTAAGTACTTTTGCTCTTTTAAAGATGCAGGCATGGCATAGAAATAGCAGAAATGGGCAACAGATCATCATCATAACACTGATTGTATCTCCTCAACTCTTCTGAGACCTATTTTTTTTCCAGTTCTTAAAAATTAAGTACAATTTCAGTTTGTATTTAAGATTCTCATACGTGCCATTCAGTGGAAATGTACAAAAATAATTTTAACCATCCCTTCCCATCTTGTGCATTGGTTGCAGGAGGGAGCTCATTCAAAAAGGTGATATTTCTAAAGGCTTTTGTGTAAATTAAAAGGAAGAGCCAAATCCTAGGAATTTTGCACACCTGCATTATTTTCTGAACTCTCTTAATCTTGACCTTCTAGTGTTTGTATCCTGTTGATCTCCATTTGCCTCGGGTCATTCCTAGTACAACCTGGATAAATTATTTTTAGTGAAAAATTGGATTTCATGTGGATTTTATAACTAGATAACTGAAAAAATACATAACTTCAAATTATATCTTACAAAATATGGAATCTATAATTGATTATTCTGACAAAACATGCAAGACACTAAAAAATGAGATTGCTACTCTTAATGTAACTTCATCAAATCTAAATTTTCTTCACAACATAGGTAGATAGGTAGTAAACATGTCTAAGAAAAAGTCATATTTGCACATCATATCTCATAGCTGAATAAAACCAGTGTTGCCTAGATTGACACTCTTCTGTATGGACTTTTTTAAAAATAGTTTACAAGCACTTTATTATTTTTCCATTTGATTTTTTTGATGGGTGTAAAATTATAGAGACTATGTAGATTATAGGATCATGAGAAAGTACCTCACTGTCTTTGTACTCACCTGAATTTCTCTTGGCTGAAATTCTTCCAAAGGTAATATAATTAGGAGAACTACTCAGAGAGGTAAGAAGGAAGGTCATTTTCCTGCTCACTGAGAAGTTCTCCCATTTGCTAATTAAATCGAGAGGACTTAAAAGTATTCTCAGAGTTTCATGTGACTCTATGCCTAACTTTCCCCTTAAAGCATTCTTTTGCTATAATAGGCATCACCCATCAGATCAATTCTTACAGAAAAATATCATGCCTAAATAATTTCTAAATTAGGATATTGCATTATTTTCTACTTGGGATTCATGGCTTTCCTGGGTTAGAAGACTCAGTTAGAAGAGCAACATGAATTACCCCAAAATACAGAAAAGCTCAGACACTGCTACTCTTGATCCAAACAGGGGATCTGAGGTTTAGGATCTGAACAGGGAGAAATGGTTTTTCATGACTGAACCTGCACTGGAGAGCCAGGTTAAAGCAGCCTAAATCCCAGCAGGATTTAGAACAGTTTCCAGGTGTGGTCCCAAGAGGCCACAATATCAGTGGCTGTTCTTGGTTTCCTTGACTGCAGAAGTGAGGAAAAAGGGCAATGTTGCTAGGCCAACATCACAACAAGGAGAGAGGCTTCTCTGGTCACAGACCAGGGCAATATCCTCTGTAAACATTTAATTTTAGTTTATAACCTGCTTGCACTGGCAGAAACTGGAACTAGAACACAGCCAATAATTCCATTCTTTGTCTGTGTGGTAGGTTATTCCTTTATCAGTGTTTTAACTTCCATTAAATTCTCTTGCACTGTTCAGGACTGCAGTATAAACTCACTCCTCTCTTGGAAAATGAAGAATTGTGATTTGCACTCTTTAAAGTCAGAGATTCCACCTTGTGTTTATTTCTGATACTTTCCATTGTTTAGATGGATTGCCAGGAAGCTGAACATGAGCCAGCAGTGTGCCCAGGTAGCCAAGAAGGCCAATGGCATTCTGGGCTGGCTCAGGAACAGCGTGGCCAGCAGGTCCAGGGAAGGGATTCTGCCCCTGTACTCAGCCCTGGTGAGGCCACAGCTTGAGTCCTGTGTCCAGTTCTGGGCCCCTCAGCTCAGGAAGGAGATTGAGGTGCTGGAGCAGGTCCAAAGGAGGCAACTGGGCTGGTGAAGGGACTTAAGCACATATCCTATGAAGAGAGGCTGAGGGAGCTGGGGGTGTTCAGCCTGGAGAAGAGGAGGCTCAGGGGAGACCTCATCACTCTCTACAACTCCCTGAAAGGAGGTTGGAGCCAGGGGGGGGTTGGGCTCTTTTCCCAGACGGCTTTCAACAAGACAAGAGGGCAGGGTCTCAAGTTGTGCCAGGGGAGGTTTAGGTTGGATATTAGAAAGAATTTCTTTACGGAGAGGGTGATCAGGCATTGGAATGGGCTGCCCAGGGAAGTAGTGGATTCTCTGTCCCCGGAGATATTTAAAAAGAGCCTGGATGTGGCACTGAGTGCCATGGGCTGGGAACTGCAGTGGTAGTGGATCAAGGGTTGGACTTGATGATCTCTGAGGTCCCTTCCAACCCAGCCAATTCTATGATTCTATGATGTCTATATACTTATTTAACCTGTGATATAAAATAATATTATGCTGATAAAAGATGCACTGAAGTCCGTATTAGGCTAAAATCTTGCCACATTTAAACAATTGCCAGTCCCTTGAATTAATACATTGTTGAAATGAGTAACCAAGATCTTGTCCTGTAACTTAAAAAAATTATGTGAAGTCTTCATTATTCTATTTCTTTTTGTGTACGCACTTCCAAAAAGCAAACTTGACACACCCATGTAATCACAGTCATGAGGTGAAGTTCAGATTGGCTTTTGGTAACATTCACAGCAGGAAACAATCAGAAGACTTATGCACATCTAGTCAGGGAACAGAAACAATATGATAATAGATCAATTGTTCAAATTTGAAGTAAGCTAGCCTTAGAATTTTAAATACCAACATAAATGTCACTGAATTACAAGTGAAGGTAAGTTTATCTGTTCATGGACATAAATGCATTGAAAAACAGATTAAAACCACATCTGAAATGATGGATTCAGGTGAGATTCTACCATTACTGAGCCATACAAAATGAAAGCTCAATAGGTGCTTAGCAGTTGTAAGAATATATAAATATCTGCCAGCTACAAAATGGCTTCTATTATACCACCCTGGTTCTGCCAAATTTAGAAGAAAGGTGTCTTGAGAGAAAATCTTCCTCACAAGACCCACTTGCAAGAATGGTTTTTTGTGGGACACTGTCAACTTGGTGGCAGTACAGAGAGAAGCTCCAGTACAACAGTGTTTACACTGGTATATTTTAGTTTAGGATGGATTTGGTTAGCATCATATGCATTAATTTACTGACAGATTTTAATGCTTTGAACGATACAGGAAAAAAAATGTAGCATTAGTTTTAATCCTCTCTCATAGATAAACACTAGGGAAAGTAAGCAGCTAATATCCTCGACTTTCCTCATAAAGCATCCAGACTGGCAAAAAACCTCTTAATTCACATATATATATAAATGGATATTGTATACCCAATTGATATATTTCATTAATACATTCCAAATAGTTGGATTGTATGACTTGGGCTGGTAAAGATCCAGAGAAGAAACTTTTTATTTTAAAAACAAACAACTTAATAAGTCAAGTTGTATTATTTTCAGAAACATTCTCCCCTAGATGATACATATATATACTTTAAAATCATACATATATTTCTCTTTCAAAGGAAGAAGTGTAAGAATCAGGTGCACACCCATCTAAACTGCAAGCCCCTCCATGAGCTGAACATCCACCTGGGTTTTTGTTTATATGCCATGACACTTTCACCTGAATTTATTGCATGCTTTTTCCTTCCCAGACACAAATGCATCAGCCCTATTTGTGCATCAGCACTTGATATGTTGCTTAATTGTATTTGCATTAATTAACTTTTTGAAGATCTTCCACATAGTCTCAATAAGGCTTGGAAATATAGAAAGCAGGCATACAAAATATGAGTATAAACAGATGGGGAATGTCTGCTAGAGTACTGCCTGGGCTACTAGGAAAAACAGGGCAAAAGATTTAGATTACTTGTACCATTTCAGTGGAATCTTTTATCCACAATGCAGTAGTAATGTTAAGATACAGTTATAGGAAGAAATCAGCCTACTGGTCACAAAACCAGGATTGGTAGGTCAGGGGTAGCAACTGTATTATTATTATTTACAAGTGTTTATGGTGAACCATGAAAAACCTTCATAATTAACTAGCTAAGATTGGTTAAACATTAACAAACAGACAGTAAGAGTGGGATTCATCTGTCCAGATGTAGGATATTCATGTGGGTGGCTACCTCTGAGCTTGTCACTCAGTGCTTCCTTTGTAGGCAATGAGAGAAATAACTCTTCCCAGAGGTCAGTTCATCTCTGTCTAAGATAGTGGTCAAAACCTGGTTTGATTAATTGCACTGTCAGAAGCTCTTTTTCTCCCCGTTAGCTGTAAGAAGGGAAGCCCTTCCTCTCCATCTATATAAACATGTCTGTTATAGCTATCTGAAAGTCATGAGAATAATTCCTCACAATTGCCAGCTCCAGGGAATTACAGTTTCATAAATCTGTAAAAATATCAGATTAGGAAGTTGTGGTTCCTAAGAAATAATTATTCACATTCTGGTCATTATTACCCATATATGTAAGCAAAATGGATACTTAGAACTTTAATTCAGTTTTTCAAATTTGCCTCTTTATATTTTACTACTGGCCAGCATGATCACTGGTAATTTCATGGGCTGTTTCTGTGACACAGAACTGTCTGGAAATGTTACCACACTTGTCTTTTTGATGTGATGACTTAGCAATCCAGAGGAGAAACAGCCCTCCAGTGTAAGGGGCTTAAAGAGAAAACAAGGGCAAAGGAAAGTAGGATTTGTTGGTAAAACTGTGTTCTGTAATGATACATTGGATATCCAGTACTAAATAATAAAATGGGTTTCTGGGGAGAGCTGAGTTTCTGCTTAACCATAGGTAATGCTCTGAGAGACAGAACTAAAAAAACACATGGAAAGCTGTTACCTTCTGAAATTTTACCATGTGTTTTGTTAGATGTGATTTGAAATGCATTTCATAGTAACAATTGTTTATAGTCTAGAGAACACACAGGAATGATGGCCCACATCAGTCACTGGTTCCTTCCATCCTACTTCACCAATGCCCTGCAGTGCTTGTGGAAAGCAACAGTTGAGAGAGAGGAGGATTTCCTCTGGAGCTTTCATTTCAAGGGTTAAATTTTGTCCTTGGTTACACTGGCATAAAGCTGAAAAAGCTTAAATGGCTGATATGTACCAACTCCAGATTTAATAACAGAATAAATAAGAGCTGAATTTAGCCCTTCTCTGTCATGTTGTATATTCCACATACCTTATATTGCCAGAGGGCTTGGAGAAGAGAATCAATGTGTTTTGGATCAGTCTAGTTTTTCCCCTTTGTGATTATTCTTTCATCAATACTGTAGTTGAAATTTGGACTTCTTAATCACCAGTCTTGAATTCTGGAAAGTTTAATAAAAATGTGAATTTTGCATATAACATATAAAGTATAAGTCAAATTCTCCTCTCAAGTAGACTAAAGGGAATCTCTTGGAACTATCAATGGATATGGATTAATTCTGGATACTTTGAGGATTACAAAGAACAAAACTTTGCCTTTTTTAATAAAAATAGGATTATTTTTCTCACCATGTATAAATAACACTACTTTATTTAAGTGTGCCAATATTCTTAATTTTAAGGTCTTTGGTTTAAAAGTTCTCTCAGATAAAACTGGTAACTGCTTGTGCAATAAGCTGCTACTGCTGAAGGTGGGTTACATCAACCTTAATGGCATTTGGGGGAATATCACTACAGTTTTCTCAGTAAAAACCATATGATTAAAATCACTGGTAATTTACAAATTAGAGTTTGTGCTGCAAATAGAGAGTGAATTTGTCATTGAGTCTGTCTCCCCACTGGAATCATCTATAAAACTGTTCAACATTGTTGTTCCTAGAGGGCATGGGAGAACCTGATCAGTGAAACTGTGTGCTGGTATTGAGCCTGGGCTCTCTCCCACTGAAATTAGCAACAAAACTTCCAATGACTCCTGTGAGAGCAGGACCAAGGCTTTACACTGAAATAGTCAGATTCATCTGTCTTTTCCAGTTACATAAATCTGGAGAATCTCTTCTGAAATAAGTGGAATTACAGTGACTTATCCCAAAGGAATTGAGAGCATTTTCTTTAATGGGAGGGAAGAGAGAAAAAGGCATCATCCCCAGATATTGCCTTACCACTGCATATCAACCAAGACTCTCTGCTGTCAAAATCCTTATCTGCTTAAGCTGGAGAGGAAGAGCTGACTTCACCATGTAAGGATTTAAGCTTTTATTGTCTACTGAAACGTGTGTTATCTTTTATCACTCTACTTATCCCCTTCCCCACCACGTAACATGTAGATGCCTTAAGAGGAAGGGACAAATTTCTGTTTTCTGGTTCTGTCTAGGTTTCTTAGAATGTAACATTCCTCATGCCACCAATGTATAATCTGGACTGAGGCAACCAGAACAATTCCACTTCAGTCCTTCAGATCTACCTGGCAGGTTATTTTTAAATGATCCATAGGTAAATTCAGATCCAAGGCCTGTAGCTGAAAGAGGGAGCTGTACTGAAGGCATACTGAATTCAAGGTAATATCTCCTGAAGAGTCATTCAACTCTGTTCACCAGTGGCCAATGAAGGGACAAGCACATAATCCTCAGCTGGAACACACAGAGTTTATTCAGCCCTGTAGGATCCATTGCCAGAATGAAATCTCCATAGCCTTACACAGAATTAATCTGCTTCTCTTTCCTTAAAAGCATGCATATGCACACAGAAGTGGGATTCTTTCTTGAAAATACAATTCAGTTCTTTGGTAATGGGTGATATTAAGGGCTTTTTTCCTAAATGTGCCATGTAACTAAGATGTGATTGCACCCATAACTGGCTTCCAGAAGACCAGAACTTCATTCTTCTATACACATAGGCCTATCCTGTAATAATGTCCTCTATCCAAGGGCAGGGATCTGTGCTTTTTGCATGACATCTTCCAACCAAATGATTTGATGGAGACAGCCAAGTTAATGGCAAAAAGCTCTGTTCTGCAGAGCTGTCTCTTCAGCTGGAAAATATGTTCCCTGTTGAAGAAAAGCCTCCGTGTCTTCCTTTAACAGTATCTAAGCCATCAGATTTAAATGCTTATATCCATAAAGCCAGAAACAGTTTCTCCTAAGGAAGTAGAAAAATACACACTCATTTTTACTCCTTTGTGATCCACAAATAGATGTTCACAGTACGGTTCTACCTGTCCAGCTGCTGTAACCTTTGTAGACAAAATTTTGACAGCCAGACTAAGGGTGTGACCCACAATGGCACGAAATATGGAGCCAAAATAAAAAGCAAATTCTGTGTGCAAGAGTACCAGTAAATAGATACAAAGAAATGCTGGACAGAAAACTAGTGAATTTTTCTCAAATCTGGCACAGGAAAAGATTGTTGAGATTGGTCAGTAGCCTACAGAATAAATGTCCCAAGAACACAGGTTAAAATAGCTTCCACAGGGCAACAACCAAACCCAGCTCAGATTGGTACTATTAGCAGAAATTAAACTGACGTATGTTAGTCTGTGGCTCTCCCAGCCAACACTGAAGGGTTGGGTTTTTTGGTTTTTTTCTGTAAGAATCACTCACCCAACATGCAAAGATAGAAAAAAAAACTTGTGGTTCACAACTGCAGATGGGATCTGTCCACAGGTGCAGATTACTGTAACAACACCTCCCTGTTGCTCACACGGACAGGCACACATGAAGAGGTAGAGCATCCAAACTCTGCAGAGCCCTGCATCCTCAGGATGAGCAGATGTGACTCTTACAAGCAGCGTTTATTAGAGAAATCTGGCAGGCAGGAGCCTTTCTGGTGGAACGTTAGGCAGCCTGCATTTCCCTGGGAGGAGGTGCTACCTAGCGTGGAGGTTCTCTCAGCAGGCGGAATCTAACAGATTATCTTTCTGAATCATTAAGAGAACGCAGAGGGTCTCAGTAATGCTCAGGTATTGGACACTAATGGGTTACAATCTGGCAAAGAAAGGGAGATGACAATTTTGTGAAACGGGATTGAGCCGAAGCAGCAGTTGATAGAAGGCCAGTATCCCTTGAGAAGGTCATTTTCACTGTCTCAGCAGCCTGCCTCCCCTTACTATTTTTTCCCTACACACAGTGTATATTTCTACCTTACAGTAACACTCATCTTTCCGTTCATCCAGCAAAAAAGCACAGCTTACTGTTTCAAAATGACATCTTTTTCTTCTTGCTTTAGAAGTCCCTTTCTATTTTGGGAATACACAGAGAGGGAAACATTCATCTCTAAACTGCTTTAAGAGGACAGAAATGCGGAATATTTCACTCACCTCTTCAGCACCAGGCAGGCAGCCTCCTCCTCAATCCATCAGTGCAACCGCTCGCATCCACTGACGCTTCTCCTCTCAGCTTTGGCCCTTTTTCACATCAGCATCAATGATTTGCAGCGAGCAGACACAGCACGGCTGCAGGCAGACACTAACCCCGCAGCCCCAGCAGGAGCGAAAACCTGCCCTGCCTCATTTTCTCCCTAGAAAACACCATTTATCAAAGCCCGGGATGGTTTTTTTTTCGTCAAGGCGATAACGGCAACACTTGTCCGGTGGCCCCGGCGGGAGACAGGGAGGTGCTCGGCGCTCCGGCCGGGGCTGGCTCCGGAGGAGGAGCCGCCGGTGCCGGCCCGTTTCCACGCCAACGCGGGGGGTACCGCGGGCGGGGCGGCTCCGCGGGGTGGGCTGAGGGGGGGGCGGGTTGCGGGCCCCGTGCCCCGCCCGCTCCTCTCCTCGCTCCGGGCTGCGGGGCCAGCGGCGGCTCCGCGGGGGGCTCTGCGGGAGGTTTGCCGGGGCTCCGCGGGGAGTTTGCGGTTCCCCCCGGTGCGTTCCGCGGTGCTGCGCTCAGGCCTTACATAAGGCGCAGCCCCGGAGCCGCGGGCTCTGCCTGCCCGCACAAACGCCTTCATTCATCTTGGCGGGGGGATGTGGCGGTTCCATGTTTTCTGCAGTGGTGCCGTCCGTGGCCCTGCCAGGAATCTGATTTTTGATTATTAATTTCGCCATGCGTATTTTAGGGGACCGATGAAGTAGTGGGAACAGGTTACTTACGTGTTAGCATGATGCAATCAAGGGAAAAGGGAGAAGAAGCCGTTCATATAGTTACATGGGATTTATCGACTCCTTACATTCCACCTTTTCCATCACTCAGTTTCTCTCAGTACTGTACATATATTTTCTTGTTTTTCACTTTTGCCCTTTTCCTGTTGCATTTTGTATGTGTAATTTACTACAGTTTAAGTAATGATGAGTGTCATTTCCTTTTTGTCTCATTAATGGATTTACACTTTTCATATTTCACTTTTTTTTTCCTAGTGTCTTTTTCCTTTTGGCCATACTAGAATACTAGCTGCATCATTGAATCTGCAGCCCTGATCAGATAGCCATGAATTCTCCTACATTGCTGATTTTATAAACATAATTTCTTACTGATACACTTCTGCAGGAGATGGCAACAGAGACTTACAGACACAGACAGCATCCAGGCATTTTTTCTCCACATTAAAGCCAACAATACAGTGCAGAAAACATCTGATTCCTGTAAATAATCTCACTCCCAGTACTGATATCATCAGAGTATAATAAACTATAATAATAAAATATTTTAATTTAAAATGCAATATAGCAAGATTGGGGGTTTTTAGTGCAGGACTAAGAGCCATGAGTAAGTATACACCACATGAGGGAAATTTCCCACCTAGTAATGAGTCCTGTTCACCCTAGAAGAGTTTGTCAGTACCTTTAGATGAGCAAAGTTGTTCTGGTAAACTCCTAGCATTTAAAAAACAAATGTCATATACATAAAAATTGCACTGGTATCCCAAAAAAATAAGGTAATATTCAAAGCATAACATTGCCCCACTTTATATAAAAAACAACTCTACAGTTTTATTTTGAAATTTTAGTTTCCAGCAGGTGTCTTTTGGTTCATTTATATTAAATAGTGGTCAATTTTAAAATTCTTACAGTCTGTTGTTTCTCAGATACACTGCTTACTTGCAATTGCATAAATCCCTGATACAGTTATGTTGGCAAGGGAATAGAACAAAAAAAAAATTGTATCTGTGGTAACTGAGTAGTCTAGATAATAGGATAAAAGAACAATAACAGGGTGTACAGGTTTGATCTGATACTCCAGAAAACCCAAGTAGTTACTATAGAAACTGTCACATTACGTGTGCCTTCAGTATAGTGCTTCATATGTGAGAAAAAGCATCTTCTACACATCAGCCAACTTTGGCAGAAATAACAGCATCAGCTGCCATCAGCCTGTGTAGGAAGATCATCGTTCACATGCTCTCTCCAGGTTTCATCATGTTGAGGGATTTTTCAATTGGCTCCACCAAAATCCTTGCTTCCTTGCAGTTTTAAGGGAGGCACTTAATTGTAGATCAGATTTTGTCAGTGGAGGCATGATGAGCATGCAGTAATGGATACAGCACTAATGGAACTTTCTCTGAGAAGTTTAGGTGGTGGTATTTCCATACCCCAGCATGGGTGTGCTTGCTGTTGATTAGTGGCAGAGTTAAAGCCCAACTCATCTGAAAAACAGGCAGCTTTCTGGAATCCTTAACTGCACAAGATTCACTCAACTTGCCAGTGCTACTCATCAACCAAAAGCCAAATTCTTGCCTGTTTACTGCTGCTTTCTGTTTGGGATCAATCAAAATAGATGCATTCATAGATGTTTAGTTTGGAGACAATAGTGCTAAAACAGAAATCTGCTCTTAAGTGGAAAATCCCATAGGGATTTTTCTAATCAATTACCCTTTATTATACCATGACAACATCAAAATATTTATATGCACACATGCAATGTTCTTGGTGAATGTACATCTCCAAATGATAGAGGGTAAATTGAGAGGCCGCATCTGGTCTGTAATAAAAATATAATAAAAGACATTTTGTATTTCATTCAATTTTCTACCAAACACCCTCTTTTTAACAAGCAATTGTAGATCTGGGTTAGATATTTATAGATGGGTCTGTGATTCTCTTTGAGCATGAAGAACTGAACAGAACATTTAGAGAAGAATAAAAAGGCTGTATTTTTATTTTTAACCATTTTTCTCACGTGGAAGAGTTTAAAATAGCATCAAGTACAGATGACTGGGATCTGATATTTATAGCTATATGGCATGTTGTTGCTTTGTACCAGTGACTTGGAGATGGGGGTGAAAAAAAAATGATGAATGCACCTTCAAGCAGGTGGTATCAGCCTGACCTCATTTAGCTTGATCATTTAGTGTGAAAATTCACTTTCTACCAAGATTTTGCCCTCCTATCTTCTCACATCCTTTAAGTAACTGATGATTCACTTATTATTGAATGTTTACTCTTCCTAAGAGGCCAAATTATGGGAGACATTTGAAAATGTGAACCTAGATAACAAGTTACAGCTAATACCACAATCAGCTGAAGAGAAAGACTCCTCTAGTGTTTCAGCAGACAAAAATTTTAAAAAGAACAAACCAACCCTAAAAATTATAATTATCTTGCATACAGTCCCATAAGGTTTTATTATGTACCTACTGTACCTGCAGCTCTCAGTCATTGGCTCAACTGCTGAGTTAGCATTTACCACTGAAGCCAAGTTTATTAAAACAGGCATTAAATCAGCAGCTGGTGGACAGCTGCTTGAAGGTTTGTCTGGAGTCTTGGAAGATGCCCTGGCTTTCCTGTGCGGGGAACTTTCCATAGCAGCCCTCCCTTATCATAAACTTTGTGCTGGATACATGGACCCCAAGGCCTTCAGACTCCACGAAATAGGATGGAGGAATGTAGCTCTTGGTAAAGAACCCATTCCCCAAGGCTGTATTATTTTATTTACAAAAAAACCCCACAGAATGCAAGTATTCTGTCCTCATTACTTTCTATTAAGGGCAAAGGAATGGGGAAAACACACACACACCCAAACTCTATCAAAAAAGAAAGTGAGAATCTTTCAGTAAAGTACACAACAAAAGATCTGTGAAGAGTGAACAACTGACAATCCCTTAAGATCTAAATAAACAGATTCTTTGGGAATTACACCCATGAAGATGCAATTAAACAGGGCCAGGAATTTTTTTAAACAAAAGTTTTGAAACAAAAAGTACCAGCTTCAGATCTCCTTGTAAAGAAGATCTTGTAAAATGGTCTGAGCAGCAGGCTACTGGTTACTTCTGGGATACCCTCTTCCCTCCTGCAGTCTTCCCATTTGAAGATGTCATTCGTTTTCCATTTTGTAAGATTTAATATTAAAATTACCAAAAAATTAATTTGTTAAGATTAAATATTCATTGAAGTAGTGAGTCAAAAGTAGTTTTCTCCCACTTTAGGGCACAGGTTGGCATTTGGGTTTTGTGTAATTGTTGCAATAAAACCAAACAAACAAGAAGAAGAAGGATATTAATTTTAATGTTTTAGGTTTGTCCATCTGAAGAAGTATCAAACTGGGCCTCAAAAGAATGAGATGCACTTTTAATAGGTACTTAGAAAAAAATGTTATTATCAAATTTCGTATTTCTTTGTGTCCTTTACACAGGATAATTCTACTTCATGCAGGAACCATGAGATATAGCTACAATATCAATACACACAGTATTATTTTTCCCTTTTACTACCTTGGCTCTGATAAACAGGAATATAAAAAAAAAAATATGAAAAAAATTTTTGAGGACACAAAGGTAATTCTGGGAGGCTGTGAAAGAAGAACTGGGAACATTCAGGTAGCTTTACTGTAGGGACTGTAGATGTCAGAGCAGTTCTGTAAACATTTGCAATACTGTAATTTGGCAATATTAAGTAATTAGTTTAGATAATTGTACACTTATTCCATGTCAGACCCTTGGCTAATTTTGAATCTGCATAACAATAAAGCTATTCCATACATACCATTATCAACCAGTGGTCCTTTATGAAGTACAAAGTAGATACACAAAGTTGTAGCTTTAGCCAGTTACAACTGATCACTATCTCTTTTGTGAAGCATTTTTAGACAGAAGGGTGAATAACTGCAAAAAACTGTTAGGTCACTGACTACATTAGTGATAAACTCATAGAAAACTGCATAAAGATGACTGCTGGGTTTTGTGATTTACCACTCCCCTTTTAAAATTTTGCTCTATCAATGACATGCACAGGGTCAGCTCAAATAACAAATGACTTAGGAAACAATTCAGCCTCCAGACATAAGTCTTCAGGACCATTTTCAGCTTTCAAGAGTATCCCAGCTGGCCTCCAGCTGTGCCCTAGAACTGTTCAAGTGTCCTGTAGCTCTTAAGTCATATCTGACACTCCCAAGCAATACCTCAAAATGCCACTCGAAACCTACATTTAGCCATCTGGATCACTTTCTTACTAACTGGATGAGGGAATCAATTAAATGGGCAAAGCACATTGTGCTAGCTTCAACTAATAACTGATTAAATTGATAAACATTTTACCAAATCTTTTAATTAATGTCATTCAGACTTACTAAGAACAACGTTACTTTGAAAGCATATTAAAATGGCACTAATTTCTATCAGTTGATGAAATAGTTTCTGGTATCTGTTATAACTGTTACAAATATGGTTCTATTTAACTGTGTTTTGATTGCACAATATACAATGTTCTCAGAGATAAGCATATTACTAGCACTGTTGAAGGGCTTGTGCTCAACCTGGCATGTTCACAGAAACTAGACCTAATATTTTGGTCCAGGTTAAGTACCAGGTTCATTTCACTGTTGTG
This sequence comes from Calypte anna, assembly GCF_003957555.1. Taxonomy (NCBI): domain Eukaryota; kingdom Metazoa; phylum Chordata; class Aves; order Apodiformes; family Trochilidae; genus Calypte; species Calypte anna. Next base: position 9,537,127 of record NC_044261.1, read on the forward strand.
GCTTGGGTCCTACTGCACTAGTTTACAAATAAATGATAAAAGTCTTTTTGCAAGAACACCTTCATTCCTTCACTTAGCCTCACTCAGGATGCACACAGTGCATCTCTAATGAGAAAATATGTACACTGCTGAGGCATGTGACTATTTGTGACAGGCTTCTCTGCAGCCAACGTCTGTGATTTACAGCTCACTGGAGTAAAAAGGCTCTCAACCCAAGAGCAACACGTACTGGAGAGGCACCTCAAAAACCAAACACCCTGAAAGCAGCCCACGCTCTGGCAGTCTGGTGTTCAATTAAGATTTAGGAAAATTTCACTGCAGGAAATAAAATATAGACTGAAAAATCCTAGAAAGCACTACTGCAGAACCTCAGAACAGAGTGCAGTTTTCATTGAGTAGTGTAAGTATTTTTCCTGAAGAACATGGCTTCCTGTGGAAAACAGGGAATCTGCAAAGTAGCAGATTTGGGAGGGAAGTGGACACTGGGTTTGCCTTCCCATAGAGCTCCACACACGTCGTGCAGCCATCTGGGCCTGTGGTTCTAATCAAGATGTGTTTCTTCTACTCTCATTTCAACTGAGGTTGCCAAGCCAGACCACCTGAAGCAGAAAAGGATTCCACCCACTTCTGGTGCTGTATTCATTCCTAGGGATTGAGCATTCAGCTGTGCTCATCTTGGCACCAGCAGAAGCAGTGTGAACTCTAGGATAAAATTGACTTACTGCAGCTTTGCCAGCATTCTAGATCAGCAAATATAAGCAGTGGGTTTGTCAACACTACAACTGCTCCAACATATTCTTGGAAATTTTCTATCAGGTCATTTTTCAAAGTAGCAAAAAACCCCAGCACCCTTCTAACAATGAAGAAAATGTAAAAAAGTGCTTATACAGTGACATGAACTAGTGTTCCCTTTAACCTTTTCATGTTGTCTTCTACCATTATTTGCAATCTTTCAGTCTGGACAATGATTCATATGTTCAGAAACGTTTGTTAATTTGCCAGACTGCATTCCTCAGCATCTGACACACAATACTAGATACTTTCTTTGTTTAAGTCTCTCATTTTTATTTGTTGTTTGATAGTAGTATAATCAAACCTATACAGGAAGCCTTCTTTATATACCTCTGTTTCTGATTGTGAACCAGTTATACTGCAGAAATTCAAATAATATTTTCAGTATCTTCATTACATATTCCTCCTAAGGAAAAAACCTGACAAAATGAATGCTCTTTTGTATCTGGCCACATGTGAAGTTAATGGACTGGTTGCAAAAGGTGAATGTTAAAGATAACCAAAATGTTATCATGGTCATTTTGCTGGGGAATATCATTTGGTAATGCAGCATTCTGGCTGTACAAATACAGCTCCCAGATACACAATTTAATATAGTTAGCAAAACTATTTCTTGAACTTCATTCACGTTGCTTTAGCTTCTGCCCAAAGGAGGATAAGATTTTGTAAAAAATGTATTCTCTCAGTAGAAGTTCTGAAAACTTGCAGTTGTGCATTTCCCTCACATTAAGGTAAGGCAGTTAGACTTACAACTTTAAAACTTTTTTTTTAGTGTAAAAGGTTGCCACAGTCCCCTGAAGTCTTTCTGAACAGTCAGGCATTTTGGGACACCACAGTAATGTGATTAATACCAGGACATATCTGGGACTGTGAGGAATCTGTCTGCTCTCCAACAACTTCCCACTGAGGAAGCCTCCCCCATCCAGCTGATCTGAAATGGTTTGACATAGAATAGTTTAATATTTTTAGTCCAATACCAGTATCTGTAAGGTATTCCTCAGTTCTCTAATGTCCTAGGACTTTACACCTCTAAGTCCTTTAAGATAAGAGGCATAGGAACCCTCTGGGACAATGCTGTTTATTCTGGGTAAATTATTATGAGAGACAGGATTACTGTTGAGAAGAGCAGGAAAATATTCTGACTTTCAAACACATCATCAGAATTTTCCTCTTCAGTTAGGATAGAGCTGCCATAGGCAGGTGAGCTCTGTTTCATTTAATGTGGTTTACCTCCTGCTCCAAACTTATCAGAGAGAAATTCAAGCCCAGTTTTATATATAATCTATATATATAAATCTATATATTATATTATATATTTAATATATAATATTATAATATATATATATATTATGTAATCTACTCCTTGACACAGCCTTAATGCTGGAAGCACTGAGACTCACAATACTGAATCTTAACATTAAATTAGCTACTACAGGGTTCTCAAACTTTGCTCTTGTGACTGGTTACTCAGAAATCTTCTCAGGGAGTCTAAAGAATAATTCTTTTTTCTGATGTAAATAGCAGTGAGCAAGGAGTTATCAAGGACAGCGTGCTGGGGACTGACCTGCTATGGTCACCTTGTCACTCAGGAAGGCAACCTTAGACAGACACTGCATTTTTAAACAGGATATGTAGTTTAGTAAGCACTTTCTTACCTCTAAAATGGTGCTAAACTGTTGCAGTGCTAGCTAGAGAATTGATAGGTCTAAAAAGTTTGTCAGGATCACTTGGCTACTCACAGTTACTGAACTCCCACCCTGGGATTTCCCAGCCCCTCTGCACTGGATGTCTTGATAGCAAACCATGAAGCCAGGCAGCATTCTTCCTTCTGATTTAACTGGCTCTGCTTTGCCTTGTGTGCCCCTTCCTAAGCAGAAATGCTGTTACTGAACATTTCAAGTAGTTCTGTGAGCATGACAAAGAGACATCTAAGGTGTCCACAAAACACTCATATTCTACAGAATCTGTGTTTTACTCTGCTGTACTACACTGTATGTCATGTTGCAGCCATTCATGAGGTATATGCTTTTTACTAAAACAAACATTTAAATGGCTTTTGGGTTGAAACCTGACATTTGTAATGAAAAGGAGTTGTAATGTGATGTAATTGATTTATGTAATTGAAAACCAAAACAAAATGCCATTGTTACGTACTATAAATGACTCCTTTGTCTTCTACAAAACTTAACTTGATTCCATGCCCTGCAGCTATACTAAGAGAACAGAATAAAGGGCAACTCCTCTGTGGACCTATTTGGAAAGAGCCAGGAAAGGGAGAATGAGAGTGGCCAGAGGGTTATGAGAAGAAAGAGATGAGTGCTCAGATAAAAAGCAGCCCAGGGGAAGATTACAAGTTCTCAGAAATACTGATCAATAATACTAACTATGCAGCTGCAAATGCAACTATTTGCATTATGAAAACATTTTCTGCTGCTGCTTCATTATGCCTGGGGTATCTAGAGAACTCTCTGCAATAGATTACCCTTGAAAGAACAGTATTTTAATGAAAAGCCAAGATCCTGAGTGTGCCTCTGCATTTTTCAGTGTGGGACTACCAAAAGCATCAGCTTACCTTCCCATCCTTTGCTCAGTAAGATAGATGCAAGGATCTGAGACTGCTTTAATGCACAAGTAACTCTCATCTTTCCACTGATTGTTTTTCCTCCTTTTTTCCCTTTCACCTCCCTAGAAGTTACACCCTTTGGTTCTCTTGGGAAAACCATAATGGATTTCCACCTGGAGTTTAGGGGCCAATGCCAGCAGTCCTCTCTAGTTAAATGTATTTGTTGAATGTATTAGAAGATGAGTGGAAGAAACAAGAGAAGTGAAACCTAAGTGCTGATAGGAGAAATCCTTATTTTTAAAATGGTGTTGGCCTTCAAGAGTGAATTATCTGAAACTGTTTTGCCTTGTTATTTATTTGAATTCTCACAACAACTGACCTCTAAATGCAGCACAGATAGGAAAAGCTGTGTTCCTATCAGCCCTAGGCATTTCTTTGTATTTGTATTAGTAAAATGGCTCCTGATAAGTTACTAAGATAAGAAGTTACAAAATATCAGCAAAACCTCAGAAATATGTACAACAGCAAAACCTCTTGATTAGAGTCATGTTTTTCACCTGATCATGAAGTTGAAGGATTTCTCCTCTGCACTACCAAGGGCCACTAAAATCTCTTTCCCACCTGTCATTTTATCCCTGACTGTGGAGATTCATCTGAAAATACCTTGATGACTCTTACCCACAAAACTTCCTTATCTAACCATATATGAATCACTTTGAAAGGAGCCACATTTCTCTTAGCAACCAAAGAATCAGTCTTAGCAACAAGACAGCTGGAGAATTTGTTTTCACATAGTTACTCATGGACAGTACGTTCTGATTCTGCTTTCCCATGGCATTGCTGTTTCCATGTCGACTTCATATTGTGTAAGAAATGGTACAAATCAGACACTTTCTCACAGCACAGAGATTGTTTGCAGGGCAGATGACAATCGTTCTACCTTTGATGCCATTTCCTTTCAGACATAGTGCAAGAGTAATAAGTGCTGGAAAGTTCAAAATTTAAATCTTCCCCACGACAGAATTACTGCAAAGAAACGTGTGAGGAAGAGGAGAGTTTCCAAAACCTTGACTTTCCTGACAGAAACCACAAGGGAGAATCAGAGTCTTAGCTCCAAAGGCTCACATCTCCCTTCTCAGCATCTGTTCATGTTGAGAACAGTTAAAAAGGCTTGACATTAGGTGACATGTACACATATATTTCCTATATTTTCTTAGAAAGAATAATTTTAGGAACAGTATTATAATGGGGGAAAGTGGGAACATCAGAGTAATTGCCATCATTACCTGAGCTGATGTCTTTATAGGACTGTTGGGGAAGCTTTCTGAAGCAGCAATGATAAGATGGCATTTATGAACAAATCAGTGTTGTAGTAACATCTAAATAAATGAATTATCTATGTATTTTTATCCTATTGAGGAATTCAAAGAGCAGGTAGAAATAGTAAATGCACACACTTCACACCTTCCCTTCTGTCTCCTCCTGTAGGGGCTGTTGGCATAGTGACTGCTGGTTTGATTCCCTCCCTTGTACTCAAATTGAAGACTGAGTTGGATGAAATCCAGGAGCTGATCCTGGATACACTCTCCAAGTGTCTCCATGTGGAGGCTTCTGAAGCTCTAGCAGCTGATGCCATTCCTATCCTGAAGGAGAAGCTCACACACTCATCAGTGGCCATCATAAGCAAAGCAGCTTGGGTCCTGTTAGCAGCTGGGTAAAGTAATCTGTCTACAATACTTTAACCCAAAAAAAAAAATACTCATTTCATGAGTGAATCAGTGTCATTAGTTTACAGTTGTGTTCCACTGCACACTGAAGCCATCACATTTCACATGTAAAGCAATATCACCCCAAGGTAGCAGTCTTGTAAAAGTCATAGCTGTTATAAATCACTCAAGAAGCAGGTGCTGATCAGCAAATGTCATTCCTTCTCCTTCTATTTGTCTTCAGTATTGCCAGTGAAACCAGGATTTTTATTTCCTGGCACAGCACTACTGAGAAAAAATTTTTGCATGAGAAATCATGTGAAAACAAGATTCTGACCACTATAGAGGTAGAAAGAAGATCCCTTAATTTTTTTTGGACAATCACTCTCACTCAAAAAAAAAATGAAAGGCCCTGGGGCAATTTCAGTATAATTGAGAGCAGAAGTAGTTTTCTGACACAGGCTGCTGAATATGTCAGTGATGGATCAGAAAAAGCTACTCTTGTATAAAATTTGTGTATCAAATGCTGGATGAAAGGAACAACTTAAATCCACTGTCCTGCAACCACAAAATATAATAAAAGAGTTCATCAAAGGTCTAGTTTAAAAGGTCTGCAGACCATGTAGTTTACACAGCACCTGGCAAGGTCTTCTAGAAGAGAGTCTGGATAACTTGAGTCTAAAGAAAGCAGAAATGAAACTAGAACATGGACAGTGGGCACATTTGAGGTCCCTGCAGTAGCTGAGCCATGTTAAATATTCCCCATATCAGAAAGGATGGAAAGAAAGAGAGAAAAAGGACCTGGAAGAAAATTAACTGCAGACCCCTAATTTAAAATCTGTAAAGGGTTCAGCAGCCAGGTTTTTAGCTAAATTGCCATTAGGACCACCAGCACACTTAATTCTACATCCTGCTACATGCTGCTGCCCATCAATCTCCACTGTATCACAGAAAGTTAAAAAAAAAAAAAAATAATCCAAAAACTAGTAGCACACCATAATAACACTAGTTAATAATACTATTGTATTTATTTATTAATACTAATAGCCTTATAGCAAAAAAAATTGTTAAGCCCACACACATAGGTTAATATGATATCATCAGTATTGTCTCAGCAAGCAGATTTAATAGACACCAGGCACAAACAAACATCCCCTTTCTTTTCTTTGTGGCTGGGTACTGGTGCTTGCCATCTGTCCAACAGTCAGAACATTGTGACTCGAAAGAGAACAGAGAGGAGGCTGTGTCAGCACTGCTGTCATGAAACAGAGGAGGGCTGCAGGGGTCCAGGCATGGGGAGAAGCTGTGGGCAGCTGCATGGTTAGCAGATGCAGTTCAAGAAGGCAGCCTAACCAACCACCTTTCCTGCACAGCACCCATCCAGAGGGAAAAACTGCCATCTGTGAAGAAGTTACTCCTGTGCTGGTGAGCCTGCTGGAAGATGCAGATCCTGAAGTCCAAGCTAGTGCAACAGGAGCACTGATGTTTGCTACTATTAAACCTCAGGGTGAGAGACAGGCAGTTCTGTTGGGATACTTTCTGGAAATCCAGTTCTAAAGCAACTTAGTAACAAAACTTCTGCTCCCCTACCCCTAAAATCCTCAGTTTCTGATAGTGTTAAAGCTCTTCAATGAATTATGAGATGAGGACATTTCTTTAGTTGCTCAAGACAGATCTGTTGTTGCTCCCCCACAGTGTCCAGGGGGTACAGTAGATTCCACATCAAGAAGTTATTTATCTACCTCACCTGCATCATTGCCCTCTGGAGTGCTGCTCCAGAGGGGAACATGTTCTGTTCAAGTCCAGACCACACAGAGCTCCACATACCTGAAGCTACTCTGAGTCACCAGTCCTCAGCAGAGGAGCATTACTTTCTGGAAACTCTTTTCACACTTAGAGGCAGCTGGGAGAGGAATGAATGTTAATGAGGTCTGTAGTTCTCCCAGGTAACTTCCATGACACTGAAAATACTAACTGCTAAATTTTCAGTGTGGTGAATGAGTAATTAGACACATAAGACTCCTAACAACAGCAGCTGTGTTCCAGTCCTCCTCTGCAACTGTCCCCTGGGCTTCTGAAGACACCACAGGAGTGGATTGAAGTAGCTTTAAAAATAAAAGAATGGAGGGTGTTTTAAAGGGCATCTGACCCCCACAAAATTGTTTTATCTTATCGTTCAGTGCCTCATATATTCTTACATAATTTGTTGCAAATGAAATAATAATGTGCAAAACAGATAAAGTTAAACAAGAAAGACCTTTCTTTAAAAAAATAAACAGCTGGCAGCTCACCTTGGCCTTCAAAAGGAAAGCATAACCTGGCTCTTTGCACTGCACCCTCTGGGGGTGTTCAGAGCTGTAACTGGGCAGGGAGTCGAAAGAGGCAATTCAAAAGCATGTGGATTATATGTAATAACACACTTTAAAGCCAGTTTATTTCTCTTCAGGGAGATTCTCAGCCCTACATGCTGGAGCCATTCCACATCTACTGAAGCTGGTTGCTGAGGAAACCAGCAGAGCTCGTCTGAATGCCATCAAAACCCTCACCATGCTGGCTGAGCTACCCCTGGGCCGCCAGACACTCCTGGATCATATTGATACATTTCAGCAGTGCCTGAATGATCCCCGTGAGGCAGTGCAAAGGGCTGCTGAAACTGCCATCAGTGTCATCAAATGGAAACCTTTCTGAAGAGATGTTTCATAGAGAGCTATTGCCCTCTGTTGTTGTCTGGCTGTAAAAGTTACATGATTATACAAGACCTTCAAAAACAAAACTCTCTTCCTCTGTTACTCTGGATCACTTCCTCCTGAAATGTCATTTGTCAACAGTTTGACAACTATATTTCAAGTCACTAACAGAATAATGGGGCAAAAGAAAAAATTTAGGAAGTCTAGATTTCTCCACTATCAAATATTAATCAATTACTAATTATACTAGAAAGGTTCATAATTAACCTCTCCAGCAGTCTTTTCTACACTGAGATGACAGTAATTTACATGAATTTTGCTGCAAACATTTGTTGAATGTGGGATTAAAACCATTCAGAGCATCATCACAGAAAAAGTAAGGGCAGTGTGACAGAAGGGCTTCCCCAAGGGAATGATGAGGTTTTCCCAGCCCAAAATATAATCAGGAATGCTCTCTAATTTTCAAGCTGGTGAGGATCTCAACACACTGGTTTTCTTCTTCCATGCACTCAGGGCTGCCATGTGCAGTTGTCTGCCCTTAGGGTAAAAGGAAAATAAGCCAGAAAGACTTAACTAGGGCAGCCCCTGGCAAAGCTCTGTTGGGGACAGACCCCATTGTCTCTAGCTGAGGAGGGGGCTGACCCCCAGCTGAAAGTGGTTATGAAAGTGCCTGTTTGTGCTAAGTGTTGGTGTTTTAAAGGGTAGATGACAGCTGCACAAAACTACCAGTACAAAAATTAACAAACATAATGGGAGTGAAAGGGTTGTGCCAGAACTGAAGAGTTTTGCTATTGTGGCTCACTTTTGGGGCAGAAGGAGAGATTGAGAGGAAAGCTGATCCTAAGGTTACCATCTAGACCAGTTAGAGTCAGACAAGATGATCTCCAGAGGTCTCTTCCAGCCTCGAGTATTCTGTGATTAAAAGCTGTCTAAACAGAGAGGTGAGGAGGCAAAGAGAACTGACAACTGAAAATGTCAATTCCCCATTTTGGAAAAAAGTGTTTCTTTTTTTTTATTTATTAAAAAACCTCAACATTTTTCTTAAAAAACAAAACTTTTACCTCTTAGAATAACATAGAAGATTCAAGCTGTTTGGCAAAGGAAGCCTATGCAACATGACATCAATTGCCAGAAGAAAATGAGGCAATTCCTGTGTTTAAAGCTGGTGGGCAGATACAGTGGTGGGAGTTCAGTAGTGTTTTACTCCCTCTGCACGTCACTGCAGATATGTTGCAAATTTCTCTGCCTGGAGCTTCAAGTGTGTATTTTAAGAGGCTTCAAGAGAAAGCTTGGGCAAAGAAATAAAGCAAGCTGGCAGGGCAAGTCCTTGCCATTCTCTGCAACCAAGAAAAGTGTCACAGCACAGCTGACTCAGCTGCACAGGAAGTTCCATTTGTTTTCACTCACATTTTACTTTCACATGGTGTTTTTTACATCTAGAAGTTACCACATTGTAGCTACAAAGAGGCTGCAACATCTGTATAAAGGGATTATTTGCCAGGGCTGCTTTTCTGTTGCCGAAACCTGCTGTCAGACTGCAAACTGCATTACCCTTATATGAAGCTTAAAATTACCCTGTAGGAGTGATTAAAGTTAAAATATTTCTCTTCCATAACCTAAGCAAAGGGTGAATTTCCTCTCCTATAAAGATGAGATTTAAAAGTATTGACTCAGTTGCATTCGTTCCCTCTGGGCAGGATCTTGGAGGAACTGTGCCTTTTAAACACACTTACCATACATAAGGCACTCATATGTTATACATATTGATGCCAGAGTGCATCCAGTTCAGTAAGAGAGAGCCAGGCAGCTTAATAACATGTTAAATGTTCAGTACAGGACTAGGGAACAACAGGGAATGGTCAGCTTGCGTACACTTAGGAAACTGCTGCAGGAAAATACGGTAACAATGATCACTTGAGCTTAGCTCCAAACTTCTGTCACAGCCTTGCCCAGTAATCCAGATATCACACTTCAATGAGTTAGCCAAATAATTAGCTTGTTCAGATGTAGAAATAAGACCATCCAGACTAAACTGCTCTGACTAAAAGAAATTTAACTGAAAGCTTTTGAACTGAACTCTGAGCATCAGCCTGATGGTTGCTTTAAAGCTAATGTAAACTCTTTCTGAATAAGCCTCTCCATGGTACCAGTGTTCTTGTCTTATGTACACACCCAGTTAAAAAATGAAACAAAGCCTTAACTGGACACTGAAATCTGGATGCTAGTGGTACCCCTTCCTCATGTCAGCTTTTGGCTCTGCAATTCTTTGGCACTGTTATATCTCACAATGTAAAATATGATATTTCAATCACAGCAGTAAATCCATTGGGCTATCTTGACCATGTACTGCTTATATAAACACCAGAATTCAAAGTCTGCATCAGAATAACAATGAATTTTTAAAACTTATATAGCTATATTTACTGGGAAAAAAATACAGATATTTAATTCAAATGCAAATGCTTGGATGTGGTGCTGTTTGATGCAGTTTTGTAAGGACTGAGGATAAAGGTTTGTGTGAGCACAGCACAACATAGGACCATGGTGGCAGAGTAAACAGCCTATGGGAAGCAAAATGCTGCAGAGAACATGAGCTAATGCAGGAACAATCCCATTTCCTGCAGAACACTGCTGTGTAATCTATGGTGTTTCTAGAGGTGTCCAAATGTTTGATGTTTCATCCTGGGTTACACTGCAGGAGCGTATAAAGCACAAGGGAACAATGCACAGATCTACCTGATACATCAGAGAAATCCCACACTTTCTCCTTTGCAATCCTGACTATGCAGAACCTGAATCAAGAGGTAAATTCTCATTCTACAAAATCATTTTTAAGGGTATATTAAATCATAACACACAAATGCTCCCATGTGATTATGCTGATTCTTAAATCTCCTTCCTAAAATGAGTTTCTCAGCCACAGTCTGACACCCACAGTGTCCCTTCACATTCTCCATAAAGACCTTGGAGGTCTCCAATGTAATTGAAATAGGTAAAACTAAATGTCCAAATGTGGTTCTTTTTCCCTGGGAAAATGTAGCCATACTTTGTTTTTATGTTATTTGGCAGGAAATAACATACCCAGTTTTATCAGAAGATACAAAAAGCCATAAAGAATAACACCTTGAAAAGGTTTCCACAAATAGAGAAACTACTGGGGGAAAAAGGAAACTTCCAAGTTGACCCAAAACATATTTGGAAGACAGACAAAAAACAACCCAGCAGCATGAACAGAAATTATGGGGTAAGAAGAACTGAGTAGAAACTACACGGTATAAGCCTAGATTTTTAAGTATGGAATTCTAAGTACTCATTCATTGTCAAACTAACTGATTCTATAATTGAAAAAATAATAATTTAATGAATTTTTGTATCTAAGAAAACCCTTATGATTGAGTTTTTTCCTGGTGTACACTATGTCTGGAAATGAGAACAATGTGTACTGAGGTTGCAGTAACACTGATTTATAAATCAGGCTGGAGTTAACCTAAGCTATCCTTTGGCCCTAGTAGTATTTTGATTTCTGTCATAACAGAAGTTACTTAACTTCTGAGCACAGTGTTGCCCTTAAGACAACTCACAACATGAAAAATGCATCCTAAAATTCTTCTTGTACTGACATCTTGGTAAAATGAAAAGGTCACCTGTCCCAGCAAGTCCAAGGGCAGGAACAGTCTGGGGCATGTTCCCTATGAACTTCACCAGGATGGTGACACAGCCGTGACTTGATGCTAAATGGGCAACCTGCAGTTTTCTTTTTCTCTCCTTTCCAAAGTTAGGACATGTTTTCTGACCCAAGTCACAGATTAAGTCCTAGAGATGTGGGCTTTGCATTTGTCTTGGTGTTGAACATTCATTCAACATGCAGCCAAAATACTGAAATATGCCTGTGGGGAGTGCCATGGCTGTCTATAGCTTTGGAGTGAGAGAAAACAGTCCCTAATTTGTGAGGCTGGGCAATTAATTAGCACTCTAGGTGTCAGTAAAACAATTAGCTGCACCAGTGAAACAAAACTGATGAATTCTTCTCCTTGGACTTAGAATTCATTAGACATACTCCATAATAAAGCTGCCACAGACTTGGTCACAAAAATACTAAAGATCTTTTTTAATTGCTTCCTACACATTATGAACACTTAATTTAGCATGTCAGGGTCTGGCACTTTCATACACTATAATTAAACTCATTGTTTCAGAAGAAATTCTGTGTACACAGTGAGTCTTTGGTTTCAGCACTGTGTGCTCCACAGTGCTCTATGCTACACCGATATTGGCACCTTGAGAGGTTTTTAACATCAGTGAGAAACGGCTTTAAGCCAACAATTATTGAGGCCCAGATATAATTAATTTGGGCTTGGATCAATACCATAATCAATTCAGATATATTCTGGACAGTCCAAGTTTTCTAATCAGCTGCTTAACAACTCTGTGATACAGGAGAATACAGGACAGCTGCAAGATTTGCTTGTCTAAGTCCTGTGTCCCACCCTGGCAGAGCTCCTTTTGAATGCACACAGGTCTGTATTCGTTTTTCTAAGTTTCCAGAAAGTTAAGATCTTATGGCCCTCTTGTCTTGCACCTGCAGACTCATTTCCCTGTCCCTATTTGCCTTTAGAAGTCCAGGAACTGGAAGCCATTCTGGCCTGCTCTGGAAAACATCACCTTTTAATTCTATCCCTTCCTGTTCCAAAGGAGGGTGTAGTTTTTCTTCCCACCGTTCCATTTTCCACTTAAAAAAAAATATTGGAAATCACATTAAAAATGCATAGAAGCAAGAGGTTTGTCTAGTGACAAAGAGGCTGGCAAAGGCAGGTTTAGCTGATGACATTAAACTGGAAGGGGTGGATGTCTTTTCTGTGGCTACACACAAAACCAGGATGCTGAAAAATTCAAGCCCAGGTCCTATATTCAACATGACAAAACTTGCAGTCTGAATGAATCATAATCATTGTAACAATTTAAGATACTTCGAGTATACACTAAGTTTTTTGAAGTTATAGGCTCTGATACTGTAAATAAAAATGCTGCACAGATGAAGAACGAGTTCATACTTACTGAGGTTCCTCCAGGTATCTCCAGACAAGCAGGGGAGCTGCTGGCAGGGTGCAGGCACGGCTGCTCCAGCCTCACCACTGCCAGGGGAGGAGAGGCTGGCAGAGGAGCTGCAGGGGAATTCTTTTCACAGCTTCCCGTGGTAGATGACAAGATGGAGCACTCCTCAGGAGGGACAAAAAAAGCCCTGCAGTTGGTTGTACTGCCTTTCATCAGAACTACTTGTAACGATTGGAGTGCGTGCAGTTTTACTTCATCCTTTAAGTTCTCCAGCACAGGCCTGCAGCACACGCTCCCCGAACCAATGCCTTGGATCACCAAGTAAAAACTGGGGTGGGTTTTTTTTTGTAATTCTCATCTTCCTCAGTGCTGCATCGCCCTCTGCTGCCAAAGCTGTGATACTGTACTTGGAGTTGAGCACAAGGGAAGCTCTCTCTAACGCTGCTCCCTGCTCCGTCCCGTTCTTGCCACCGCGTAGTAACACTGGAGGTCCGGGACACAAAGGCCTGCAGCTAGGCTATAGCGTTATTAAATACCTTTAAAAGCAGCAGACTTCCTCAGAACAGCTCTGCTGTGACCCCCAGCCCGTCAGCAGCCCTTCTCTGAGCAGTGACCCTCTGTCCCCAGCAATATCAGCTTTAAACTTCCCCAGCTCAGTGCTTCGAACCAGTGCCAGTCACTGCTGGTGATATACGGATTTATCGTTATTCCTTGCTTCTCCTTTTTGTGTCAGCTTTTACTTTATTGAAACATCCCTAATTTCGCAGGTCAAGAAAAAGCTGTGAGTAGGAGTTGAGGCCATCAGCAAGGGCAGCTGCAGCTGGTGCTCTGGTGATGAGGACCACTTGTGCTATGTGCTCATTCCCCACAGCCAGACATTCTGGTTAAAACCAAGCCATGGTTGCTGCTGATGTAATTCCAAAGTAAGGCACAGACCTTCCCTCCTCCAGCATTTCAGTTTGTGAGCTTTTTCAGTAGCAAAATAGGGATAAAACCCAAATCTGAGTTCTAAGAACAAAGTGTTCTTATAATCATTAATAATTAACATTTGTGAGATACTTGGATACATGTTGTAGGTGATGCAAAAATATGAACACATTAATGAAGAGCAGTTACCCTTTTTTCAGGATGTGGCCTGAAAAATATATAGTAATTCTTAAATGGAAGATCTGATTTGTTTAGTGTGTGTTCTTCATATATCACTGTTGTAAATGGCTTATAGTGCTTCTGGGTCATTTTTAAACTTCATTTTATTTTGTGCAATGCATTAAAATAATTCTGAATATCTGAATGACGTCCACTAAAATAAGCTGTAACTCTGTATCTTACCTGACAGGATAAGCAGGGATATCTCAGGATCACCTGAAACAGAGTTGTTGTATCATGCTGTACATGCCATGCAGGTGTATTGTGCTGTTAGCCAGAGATGTATCTGGAGCCTCCTCACTACTCAGAGTATTTTAGATTTGCAGTCAAACATGGAGAACAAGACGTGCTTGCTGTTCCCAGTTCTAAAGCCTGAGAATGCCTAGGACAGTGTAAGCTGCTGCTTGGGTTTTGTCCAAGTGTCTCCACAACGACAGCTCTAACATGGACAGAGCTCCCCTGAGACTGAATATAAGTCACTTTCTTCCTTAAAATCATGGAACTGCCTTTGAATGCCATAGCTACCAACCTGAGCTGGCATTTAACTGTGAGTCTAAACAGAAGTTTTATCAGCTCTCCACAATATCTGGCATTCTTTTCTAAAAAATTCTACAAAATTAGAGGAGTAATCAAAGCAGCAAATGTTATGTAAACATTTGAACTCTGCCCTCTACAAAATCCAGTTTTTCAGGAAGGAAAGGAGATTGCTGAGTCCTCAGTGTTCAAACAGTGAACATCCCTAGGAAACTGAGTTTTTCAAAATTCTTTAATCCTAGGGAGAAAAATGAAGTGATGGTGTCTGATTAACCAGGCCATCTAAAGGCTGCTCAGCCAGCCAGGAAATCACTTGTGGTTTTTGTCTTTATCCAAATGGTTGTGTAATTTCACCATATTTTTCCTTGAAGAATGAAGAATGAATGAAGAATGTAATGAAGAATGAGAAAGAGGGATCTGGGCAATCTTCATTAAAGTCTTTCTTCTCTGTTTCTCATCCATTAGTATTACCCAGAGCCAAAATCTAGACACCAAACAAAGTTCCAGTGTCTTCCATCATATTATATAAAAACCCCATCATTTTCTGGACACCAAATACTTCAAAATATGCAAATACTTTAATACATACAAGTCTTCATAATCCATTAAATAGAATTAATTCCATGGTCTTTAAAATACTCTATCACTGTGTTAACTGTAAGAAAAAGCTTTGCACTGGTGTTTATCTGGTATTGATTTGATCTGGTCTATGCAAAACCTTTCAGTATACTGCAGGGATTATACCAAAGAGCAGCATTTTTGCTGGAATACAGAGCCTTTTGGTTTAGATCCAAATGAAGAAAAGACACTGTCAGAAGATTATGAAGTGACAGTGATTAAAGCTGCAGGAGTCAGCAGCAGTGTGGGGTAGCACACACACAAACTGTGCTGGCTTCCTATTTAGATGCACTTAGTGCCAGTCCAGGGCATCCTGCTGTAGAATTGCACTGAAATGCCTTGAGACAACACAGATCCCACCAACCTTGTGCAGTGGGAACCAGGAATCATGGTGCAGCTTGGCCACAGACACTGATGTCTTCTTTTTACCTCTGGTTCCCAAGAATTAGATGATAAGATCTGTTGCTTTTTGCTTTGAAGTGTTAAATCTATCTTTTCCTGCATCTCCAGCTGGTATCAAACTTATCAAGTGGAGACACTCAGGCTGGTTTAGCTGATATCCCACAGCTGTGACTATTCTCCTTCAGGAATTCATACTGTCACATGGCCTGAATTCTATTTCTCAATGGAATCTTCAGAAAACAGATATATAGCTGTGCAGAAAAGCAGGACAGAGCCCTCAAATATGCTTGAAAGAAAAATGCCAACCCAGCATTGTGATGCTTTGGACTTTAACCATGTGCATGGATTGTTTTGTAGTACAGTCCATAGAAAGAAGCACTCACTACATTAACAACAACCCTACAAATAAAGAGCTCCTAGTAATTGTGGGTAGGGATTAACTTTGACACATCAAGATGGGAACTGATCAATAAAAAATAAATATATATATATACACATACATATATATTTTAAACATATATATAATATATAGTGCATATATATAATACATTGCATGTGTATATAGAATATATGTATTTTGTATAAAAAAGCTTCACATTCAAGTAGTGATACATATCAAAATATAAAGAGAGGAGGACTTTTTGAAGCTAACTATAAATAGAGAACCTATCATAAGCATAATTCTTAAGAAGCTCATGGAGACATTTTCTCTAATTTCAAAATGTGATCAATTCAGAGAGTTGGTGTTCCACTGATTACTGAGAAACACAACACAATGAAAAGTGAGGAAAAGGGGGAAAAGTTATCATGGGAAGTTAGATATAGTGTCAAATGCAGCAATAATACAGCAATATATACAAAGATCCTTTAGTTGAAGTATCCCATGCTTGGAGGGAACAAAAATGATTTTTTTAATTTGAATTCATAATATGGTCCCTCAATTGTTGTGAGGTTTTGCCATCAAATTATCATAGCCAAAGGAAAAAGAAATTTGAATGATCAAAAGAAGTAGGGTTGAAAATCAACCCTAGAATGTAGTTCACAAACCCTGACATGAAATATGGCTTATGCAGCCTTGTTCTGCACCTAAAATATGAAATGCATCACAAGAAAAGAGGACATTGGATGGAAATTCTGAACCTCCATTAGCCCTGCATTGATTGATTCTGAACAGAAATTCTCTCTCTTGAAATCCCAGTGGCCTTCATCTTGAGATTGTTGAAATTATGATCACAAAATCAGTGAGTAAATGACCCTGATTTTTTACAAACATAGGCAATGAAAATACTAAGTGTATCTAACTCTGTAAATCCACAAGTTGTCATCTTTGCTTGAAAATACAGTACAATTTCAGAACTGCAATCAGAGGTTTATGCAAAGAAGGCATGGCAAAACACAGCCACAGTCAATAGGATGATGCCGTTGACATTCACAATGTTCCTCCAAAGTGGCACTTCACTTGTGTCAGTCAGTTTCTTCTTCAGTGCTTCCTCTTCTTCCTTGCTCAGTTTGGGTCCTTTTTGTTGGTCTATACCACAGAACCAGTTATAGGCTTTCTTCAAGCATCCTACTTCCTCTTGAGTTTCCTCATTAACTGGAAGGAATAACACACTGGTCATGAAATGTAAGCATGGGCCACTGCAGGCACCAGATCTCCATGACTGAGGATATTCCTGTATTTAATACAGCAGTTCTGATTTATGGTCGTGGTTACATGGAAACATTTCAGTACAAGAATCAAGTTAATAGCATCTTTTCACAGCTCACCTGGAAAAAGAGTGATTTCCTACATGGTGCAAGAGAGCCTTTTGCAGCAAACACTTGTGCCTTTTGCAGCCTAAAAACTTGGTCTGGTACTGGAGAAGTGAACCATGCTGCAAAGCTTAAGCTCAAAAATTTTTCAATACTTTCTACATTTTTAATTAAAAGAGAAATAAATGAATTTGAGGACACTCATGAAAAGATACTTGGCAGCAGAACCAGGAGAGCAGGTGGCTTTTCCCAGATGGATGTCTGGAAATTCACTTTCATGGTGCCTTGCACCACATCCTTCTTCCTTCAGACCAGGCTCTTACTCACTGTTTCCAAGTGATTTCTTGTTCTCACAGTTCTGCAAGTGCACACAACCTCTGACCTAAGGCATCTCCACTGTTTTAGTCCTACAACTGCCACATAGCTACCAAGAGAGCAAGATTTTTCTCCCTCCAGATCCACTTCACTTCTGATTTACCCCAAGCCTGACAGATTGGTAGAAGGCAGCTTATTAGTTAAATATGTGGGGGTTGAGGTTTTCTTTTAGGGATGGAGGAAGTGTGCCTTTGAATATCAAACACATTAGTATTTTTTCTAGGAATGAAATAGGGATACTCAAATATATTGATAGAATCTATTGAAATCCAACAGTTACCTGATTCCTCATCTTTTTCATCAGCTTTCTCCTGCTCCTCTTCTGCATCAAGATCAATCCGTTCTTCCTCGCTGTTCCGCAAAGACCAGCACAGGCGGTAAAGCTGCCAGGAAACAGAAGAGTTGGTAAACCTCCAACCTCACTGCACAGACACAAGTCAGGCTGGCCAGCACAGGAACAAGCTGCAAGACCATGGTATCCAAAATGTCTGCTAAGCAAATGACTACAGTGATTAGGAATCACTGAATATCTGTGAAAGATAAGTGAAGATTATTTCCTTTCCTTTCTTACAAGGACTTTGTGACTTGTGTAGCTGCAGTGTCAGGAGGTAATATGCCAACTACCAGTGTATAAAACTTGTGCCTGCATTGAGTTCCATTTCTTGAGGAGCAGAGCTGCAGTGATACTCACATGTACATCAGGAATGGGCTTGGTCATGAAGGAGACTGCCAGGATGACGATGGCAGAAACCCCGAAAAGAATCATTGCAAAGTAGAGGTAGTGAATCCCACAGATGATGTATGGGCAGTTGGAAGGGGTCACACAGTTGCCAGTTCCATAAGCAAACTCTGCAATCATTCTGCCGAGTCCAGCCAGCAGCCCAAACATCAGGCCCCAGAAGGCACCCTGAAGACAAAATGGCAAGTTATCAAAATGAGTAACTTCAGGCATGGAAATAAGCTCTAAGCTCTGCAAAGTAGCTGGGGGAAACATGGAGGTGGTGACCCTACCTACAGCTCATTGTATTTATACAACTGAAAGGGGCAATGAGCTGTAGCCCAGAGAAAGAATATGGAGGACACCTTGCACAGCTCATTTCCCAAAGCTCCTCCGTCTCCACACAATACCACAGACAACACATCCCAAGGGCTGTTCTCCTACATTTTTATCTTCGAAGGCTAAATCCCTGATAGTTCTAGAGTGACAGAACCAGCTAGCAAGTGTGTGACATTTCTCCTGAAATATGTGTCTGGTTTATTTTCTAATGACCTTGTTAGTAATTAGTAAAAAGTTGATCCTTTATACTTTTGGTGAATGTTTTGCTGCCAGGTATAGATTACTCTAGCCTGAAGTACAAAGGACACACAGCTACATCTGGGCACAAATGGAAATGTAGGAAATTCTGTTTAAACATCATTTGGTTTTGTTTTACTGGGAGGGTGATTGAACATTGGAACAGGTTGCCTAGAAACACTGTGAAGTCTCCATCCCTGGAGATACTCAAAACTCAACTGGAAAGGACTCCAAGCATCCTGCTCTTGTTAGCCCCACTTTGAGTGCAGGGGGGTTGAACTAGTCCAGAGGTGTCTTGCAGTCTCAAGCACTCTCTGAGTTTGTGAGTAATGATGGCAACAGAGATTTATAAATCCTGATAAAAAATATTCTAGGTTTAATGCTGGGTTTAAGAACAAAACAGTTTTAATTACTCAGTAGTCAAAGTTATAAAAATGTTTTTGAGTCAGAGAAGATAATTAATTCCATTTCTGGCAGAAAAAAATTAGTCTGAGCAAGAAATATTGACAAAACTTGTAAGTAATTACCATGAGTAAAAACCTGCATGTTTTGCTTAAAAGAGTGTTGACAAAATTTACAGTGGTCAAGAGGAAGGTGAAAGGTATTATGTTTGGCAAAGCAGCTTGGTGACCAATTTTTAAGGTCCCTTCCAACCCAAGCCACTATGTCTCCATAAATTATCAGTTGGACACACTTCATGGCAAGGTGACAGATAACCTAAATTTCAGGAATTCCTAGATGATTGTTTTTCTACAGATTATCAAAGACCTTTTTCAAACTCATCTCTGAAACCTCAGGCCCTGGGCTATTGTAACACAGAACAGGCCATAGTAGGATTAAAATAGAGAGGGAAGAGTTGCTAACCACAGACACCAGCACAAAAGAGCAGTTCTGATGCCTAAAAGAGCATCCAGCACACCTGTTTTCTAATTTGTACCTACCTGCTCATTGACCCTCTTGCAGAAGACAGCAAGCAGGAAGAGAGCAGCAATGGGAGGTCCCAGGTAGCTTGTAATTGACTGGATATAATCAAAGAGCTGCCCACTTTGAGCTGATTGCACCACAGGAACCCAGGCAATGCTGATGCCAATTAAAAGTAACATGAATGCCCTGCAAACATAGACAGATATTCAATTAGCCACTGCTTAGAAGCATTTATCAGAAAGAAAAAACCCCAGCAATTAATCAATAATTTAAATGCCATTTTGCATTTAAACCAGCAAAATCAATTATAATGGCCAATTGCCATTGAATAAAGAAAAGAAAGCTGAGTTGGATATTGTGTCAGTCAAATATCCCCCAGCACACAGGCAGACATGCAATCAGAACATAGAAAATAACTTTTTCTCCTTTGTTTGTTACGTCCAAAACCAAATCAACAGCAGATCAACTACAACTAGTTCATGGATGCTGCATTATGGTGTAGCATGAAGCTGTTAAGATGTTTTCAAGTTGTTACTTCTGCACAGCATCAGGAAGTGTTAAGAATTAGTTTAGCTACTTCATGCACCACTATCAATTAAACAGGAAAAAGAGTCTTTCTTTTTTTGTTCCAGGAGAGGGTCCAGTGGGACAGCCTGTCTGACCACAGGAGGACACTGCTGCACTGCCCACAAGTACTGACAGCAGGTTGTCACCCAGGCACTTGGTGCATTTTTGGAGGCTGCAGCCTGCAGTCACTGTGCCTGTGTGGCTGCTCTTACCTGCCAGCTAACATGAGCTCTTTCTCTGATGGCCGTGATCGAATTTTGGTGTAAATGTCCATGGTGAACAAAGTGCTGGCACTGTTAAAAATGGAAGTCAGGGAGCTCATGAGAGAGGCCAACATGACTGACAACATCAGACCCCTCAGACCTGAAATACAAAGATACATGAAGGAGATGAGCATTCCCTGCAGTGTGTCAGTGCACCACACCATCCACAGAGCTTGTCTGACTTGACCCCTCCAAGCCAGCTGTGTCTGGCAGAGCTATGTGCTGGTGCCTGCCTCATGTTCTCTTGCAATGCAAGGAGAGTGATGTCTGCTGAGCTTTAGAAAAGCCACATACAGCAGTGACAGGGCAGCTCTTGAGCTTTTAGAACATACGTACTTCTTTTGTGAGTGCTGCCTCATTAAATGCTGAAATAAGAATAAAAAGATACTAAGCAGACTTTCTGCAACAGTTATAAAAACAATTCACCTTGCTTGCTGGCAAGTGCACACTTGAAGTGTATTTCGAAACCAGTGTTGGTTAAAAAGTTGCTTTTACTGTTTGAGAGTCAGAGTAAGCAATTTTTCCAGATGGTATGATTAGGAAACACAGTATGGGGAAGTTTTGTACCATTTAAATAATTCTAGGTACAACAGTTATAATACAATGGGGAGGTGCTCGAGATACCAGGGCAATACAATGGTCTATATCATAATCTGTCTTTCTAGCCTTATGAACAAGCTCTGTGGGTTTCATCAGAAATATCTCTTCTATGTATGTATAATCCTCTCCAGAGTCATGCCTTATTCTCCCGCTGAACAAGTGTCCTATGGGACAATGTATACACTGAGTGTTTTCTCCTCCACCTCAGTGGGTTTAGCAGAAGGACTGCAGGTATATGCCCCCAACTCCAAAATCCCAGCCGGGAGAGTCTTTTATTAATCATTGGCAAAGTATGTAATTTTTTAACTTCACAGAACAGGACCTCAGTTACCTTTTCATCACCCAGTATTCACCAGCTGGGAGCTGACAGTCAGTGTGTGACTACACTGCACCTACAGCTACAAGTAATGCCTACTGTCCCTGTGATTAATAGTACAGAGTTTTAGCAAGAATTCTTTAACTAAATCTGAGACTTGGGTTCCCTCTATCACCTCTTCTTACAGGCTGGCAGTTCCACCCTTCCTAAAACAAACAACGAACAAATACAGAGAGCATCCTACCATTTGGCATAAGCTCCACTACCATTTTTGGATAAGCAATATTTGTACATCCAACTGCAGTGCCACAGTGCTGCTCACAGACTTCAGGAACAACACAAGCCACCACATCTAAGGAGAGAATAATGAGAGAAGGTTAGACAAGGTCATACAAACAACAGGTTACTTGCAATTCAGTAGAGCTTCTAAAATTTATCTCTGTGTTGAGCCATTGGACATGTTTGATACCATCCTTGGCCTGCCAGCAGCAAGGAAAGTGATTCTAAGCCTATGTCCTTCATTCCCTCCAAAAGGATAATAAGAAGTGCTGAAGGTCAGAAAAAAAAAATCAGTAGGGAAAAAAAGAAAATCAGAGCAGGACTAAACAGCATGAGGAGAGAAAAAAGAAGAAAAAAAGCAGATTACAAAGACCCCTCCCTCAACCTGAACATCTCTCCTCTGCCTGCTGTTGAGCACACTGATGGTTAGAGAGAAGAGAGACTGGCATTTCCCCCACACTGCCCTGGGATGTAAGACATTACTGCCTGTGACTGATGACCCTCTTACTCTGACTTTATCAGTCCTACACAGCATTTTTCACTCATTTAGCCAGAATGGGGCTGTAACAAACAGACAGATGAGGAGAGACACTGAAATTTCTCTCCTCTAAACCAGACAGCAATAATTAGCAGAAACCTGGGATCACTTCTTACAGTGTAGTTAGTTAGTTAGTTTTTGTGCATACATGTGCCTGAACAATTTGGATGACAAGGTACAGTCTAACAGGTAATTTGGAAGGGGCAGAGAACAGGAAATTGAGAGAGATTGGCAATGAAAGACAGGCAGGAAAAAGAAATTATTTTCTGTGTACATGCAATATATATATATATTTGCAATACCTGTATACAAAATTCTGCTGATCATTCCAGGCATCACTATAATAAACATGGGCAAGAGTTTCAGGTACCCACACATGACACATCCAGCCTTGACGTGGGACATGTTCTTGCCAGAAAGACATCTTTGGACAATGACCTGACAATGAGACATGGCAAGTGTGCATGACAACCAGGAACAGCATCTCCATGGACACAACATGCCCAGATACAAAGTGGTACTTAAATCTCCCTGACAGTGAAAGAGCTTATTTACCATTTCTTTCACTATGAAAAATAAAAGATACATGATAATCAAAGGATATATTTAAAATAAGTAGAGGAAATATATTCTTTATTCAGTGTATGTTTAAGAGCTAAGACTCTTTCTCACAAGATGTTCTAAAAGCAGGTAAATTAAAAAGCCATAAAGAAATAAAACATTTACTGAAGCAGCAGATACAGTTACATTGGGGTTTCTGTTCATTTGTTTGTAAATTGTGAAGATTATCTTCCTCACAAATCAGAATGCAGATCTATCACTTGCTAGAGACTGGACACATTCTCCTGTCATAGCTGCAGCAGCACATTTTCCTCTATTCCTGTCAATGTGATCCCTCAGGGAAACAGGGTTCTAGGGAGGAGGACTGGGGAATAGTCTCCAGACTGGAAGACCCCAGATGAGAACTGAAAGAACACCTGCTCCATTTTCTCACATGCAGGAAGGGTTTAGAAACCAGAAACTGAAAAGTCCCTGACCAATCTGGAAACATCTGCCATTTCTCTGACCCAGCTTTGAATTTCAGTGAGGATTCACTGTAAATTCACCCCTACATCACACGAGAATACAGAGTTTTGTGTTGTGCATTTCCAAAGCATGTGGCTTCCACATTACCTGATCTGTGCACCAGTACCACATAGCAAGGATGCTCAAACCAAAGACAAGCCCTGGCCAGGGCAGGTCTCCAGTGACAGGATCTCTGAAGATGTGGAAGGCATCCTGGCGAGGAGTGTAGCACTCTGGATTAATGGTAACATTCCCGTAGGAGGTGCGGGATGGAATTGCTTCCATGTACTTCTTCATAAAAGCATCATACCCTCCTACCTCAGAAAATGCTGAAAAATAGGAAGTAAAAGTAGCAATGAAGTGTTTAATACTGACATCTCAAACAGATGGCAGGAAAACCTCCTTAAAGTAAGGACAAACCCCCTAACCAGTGTACATCAGCATTTTCAGAACACAGTATACAGTGTTTTGCAAGTATTCACACAATCTAAATACCAAAGTAACCTTTCTTTTTAAGTTTTTGTACATCTTGCAAACGTTGGTTTAGGCTCCACTATCTCAACACCTCTTTCACAAGAAATGAAATGCAGATACTTTGTCTTTACAAACCCCTAACCTGGGGAAAACCTAAGGCAGGGTCTACCAGGTCAGGTCAGTCTGAAGTTGGATCTGTTGTGACAAAGGTGGAATAATCTAATTCCAGTGAAAGACCTAGCTAGAGGAAAATCAAGGGCTGAGTAACTAGAAGGATAAGGAAAGGACACTGCAAATTTAGGGAATCTTATCACTACTTCTTTCGTATGACCCCTACCTATTAATTCTGCTTAACAGCAACATTTCTCTTTTCAAATGTGATCTTCCAGACACACACATTGCCCTACTCATAAGCATTATGCTCTATATTTTGTCCAGCAGGCAAAATAATGACATCCAAATGTTATCTACAATGGCTGTTAGAACATTGAACTTCAAATGTTCATATGTTTGGGCTGTTTTAACACAAGAGCTAGAAACAAGGCAAAGCTGTGCAACCTGACCAATAACTTTTCATTTTGAATTAGAAATTTTCATGTATTAGCATCTGATTATCTGTGAAATTATAATCTTCTTAAAACAATATCTTCTCTGAACTTCTCAAGAGTAGCATCATCACCTGTAGACAATTCTGCTTTTACCTAATGATTCATCACAAGTACTGCTCTGGCATGGGATGCTGTACATAACCTTACACATTCACCTGTGCTTTGGAGAGGGAGTGGTGTCAGTGACCACAGGGCTTGGCAATACACCCATTTTCTTCCCTGATCAATAGGTATATGAACTGAAATCTGCTGGTTAAGATAACAGAGTTTCACACTGCAGGATCCATTTCCATGACTACTGTGGGATTTATGGTTGGAGCATTCCATTTTAATTCATCTGATTTACTTACCAAATCCCATGAGAATAAAGGATCCCACTACCATGATAAATGTTTGTAATGTGTCTGTGTAAATCACAGCTGCAAGGCCACCTGATGGCAAAGAAAAGTCAAGACAAATAGGTTAGCCTCTGTGCTAATGTCTCAGTAGAAATCTGTTTTCTTTTTTTTTAACTTTTCTCACTACCTCCTTCTTTTACCAAAGACCACTGGAAATAACTCCCCTTTTGGATTTTAATTTCTCCCATCTTACCCACCTTCTCTCATCTCTTCTGGGTCCCCTAACATTTGTAATTTATCAGAATGCTCTGCTAACTCACCTGTGATGGTGTAAAGAGCAGTAATAAGAAGCAGGATAATTATGGCCAAATAAAGATTCAGCCCAATGGCCAGCTGTATAAATACAGCTCCAGAGAATATGTCTGCCTATAAAAGAAAAAAAATTATAGATTAAACAATGTTTAACTTCATGAGGTTGCCATACTACACATTCACAATGAGGGTACTGAAATACACAACTCCACCCCCTATAGTACTCTACACACACACACAAGAAAAAAAAAATCAGAAAGAAAATAGAGGCCATTTTAGTATAACTGCCTCTCTCCTCTCAGTGACATGCTGCTTTTGGTACCAGAGATGTAGCACTGCACAAAGAATTTCCTGGCCTTTTTCAATGGAACATTTTAGCTGGACACAGACTCACCTCACTACTACATGCTTACTCATTGAGCTTAATAACAAATTTCTTCAAACTCAGGTTGTACTTGCTGATGTATGCAGGGATGGACTCTGTGGCACCTCCAAAACACAGCACAATTCTCTTTATTTCATGCCACTCTCTAAGTCTCTTACATTTTCTTTACTGCTTGCATACATGTGGTGGAGCTAGTCCTGCTGGTTCAGGACAAATGGTGTTTAAAGGTAAACATCTCCTATTATCTCTATTTTTAAGTTCCTCTCAGAATAATTGACATCAGTTGGCTAACAGAAGAGATCTTTCATTCTTGCGTAAGAAAGGAATTGTCCAGGTTGCAGAGTAACACTCTGGGACTTTAATCACATTAAACTGGTTCCTGATTTAAAAAGACTTTGCATTAATATTATTTATCCAAGTTTGCAGTTAGAATAATCTACCCCAGTGCATTTGTGATGTACTACTGTAAATTATGCTTTTGTTGGAGGTTTGCATCTGTACATATCTGCCCCTAAGCACCTAGTTCACCTGCTTACCCCCTTTCTGTACACCACACCACCTATAGAAGGGCTCTGTACAGGGAGATTTAACAGGGAAAGTCCTAGTGGCATTCAGCAAGCTCAGGAGCTGCAAAGTGCTACAGGAACTGCCCATGTGTAGGATCTGAGAAGGAAAGATAAACAACATTGCATATGCCCTGGGGTAGAGCCTGCACATGCTGTTACTGCAGGGCAGCTGCTGGGCAACAGCTTGCTGGAGGAGCTGGAGGTTCCATGGGCCAGGCTGTGGGACCATGGAACAGGCTCTTGCATCACTTTTGTTCAGGCTAGGCTGGGGTAAGGCAGGGCAGAACAACTAATAAGGAGTTATGCAGCCTGCATAGTTGGGAGATGCCTGATGAAGAAACCTTCTTCATTCCACCAACACTGAAACTGAGACTGCAGGGTATGATCTCACCCTTTGCTTACTGGGGAGATGGACCTCTGCAGCAAGAGGTCCTCCAACACTACTGCCCCAGCATGCAGAAAACAACTGTGAAACAGAGTGTGAATCACAGCAGAGGTCCCAGTCCAAAAACTGCCTCAGGAACAGCTTGAGATGATTTTATTTCTTATCAGTTTTAGTTTGGAACTAGGAACCAGAACTTTTAGCTCTTAGTGGCTGTTAGACCATATCCTTTGTCCCATCCCTCTATGAGAATATTTTTTTTATCAGTGTGTTTTCACAACACTGATCAGCTTATGTCCCAGACCTTCCTTTTTAGCCTACATCACATTAAATATTAATTGCCCTGAAAAGACATGTAAAAAAATGTGTAGTTAATTATTTAGCAACCTCAGCAATATATCAGCTTCTTAAAATTGCTGAGTTATCTTCCAGCTTCATTGCTTCTCCCTCCTAATTAGATTATTTCCTTCCAATATTTCCTTGTTTCTCCATTAATACTCTTTTATGGACACTATTTAATCCTTATCTTATCTCTGAATAGAGCAAATCACAGTATCTCTCCAAAGCCATTCACAGATCATGCAGGAACCACTAGCAGAACACATACCAACTGAGTGAAGCCAACTGCAGTGTTATCATCAGAGTTGGGGCACATTCAGCTTACCCCCTACACCACAGAGTTCTATAGCAGTTCTATAGGTTGCCCTTGTACCTCCTCTCCCAGTGGTAAGTCCAGACCCATACATTTACTACTGAAATTATGCACTATGAATGTAAAGAAAGTGCTGTAATGTGTTTAGGAAATCTGGTTTACAATTTCTAATTTCTTCAAAAGTATTCAGATCTTAATTCCTTTTTTTCTTGTCATAATTTAGGCAACTTTTCTCCATCAAGATTTTATTTTTACTAGGCCATTTTCTTTGGCATAATAACCAGTATCAGCAACACTGTGGCTCACAAACCCCTGAAAGCTGCTCTGGGCATTAGTGACAAAGCACTGCGTGCTTAGGGAGCACGTACACGTGAGGCACCTGTGCAAGAGAAATCCTTTGGGCTCAAAGATCACGTGTGTCCTGATCCCAAAGATCAACACCTTGAAGCATGTCCTTGTATGGCACGTGGTTGATTACCCACAAAAGCAAGCTGAGGAACCAATAAAAAAATACACAGAAAAAGAGACAAAGAAAGAAAAGGGAATGACCTTGTACAGAGGTGTGCAAAGAGAACCTGAACATCACATGGTGGTGGGCACTGTGCCAGAAAGAGCACGCCAGGAGGTCCTGACATGTGATATTGTTCATTGGAAAGCACCATAATATCTATATGAATAAGAACATTTGATAGTATTTTAACACATCAAGGAAGTAGTTCATGAAATAACAAGAGCCCACTCTTCTTTCAGGATAAACAGCAGTATCATGGCCAGTCAAACTAATAGGTGTGACTGCCAGGTTAGGGCAGGGCAGAAACCTATCCTTTATAAGCAAATCTCAGCAAGCCCCAAAGATGGCAGGGATTGTTTGCAAAGACAGCAGGCAGGGAAGTAAAATGCAAATCCCCAGGCTGGCTGTGGTATGGATTGTCAACACAGCTATGTTTGGATATACAGCATGCCACTGGTAAGAGACCTGCACTAGCTTCACACAGAATGTGGATCTCTGCAGCAAGAAGACACAAAGTGAGGTCCAGGATGGAAAAGCTCTTCCTCCTCTGCTTCTGGAGCTGGTTCATCTGGAAACAATTTGGGCATGGTGTTGCATAGTAGGGCATAGAACAACCTACATCCTCCAACAGTACCTGAAACCTCCAAGGACTTTGACTGCTCTGCCTATTCTGAAAAAGATACAGCAAGTAAATCAGACCTGGACAAATCCTGCCCTACCAAATCTAGTGACATAAGACAAAAAGCAGAGGGTATGTTTGGTGCTACAGAAATCTAAGCCACATTTGCACATGGGACAGACACTGTTATTCTGGGCTGATGAGGAAAACAACAGAAATACCTAGAGGAGCTTGTGCACCAGGTTTTTCCCCTGCATGGCACAGAGACACAGCTCCATGGCAAATCCCCATACGCATCTGGAATCATTGGGTTGACAGAAAGCTGGGAGGGACCACTGGTAGAGTGGGACCCAGGTGATCTATTGCTGTATAAATCTCTTGCCTATCACTATTCCCCCTGATAAGACAGGACCACAAGTGCAGGAAAGTGTGCTTCAGCCTCATGACCACACTGGAAGCTTAAATGGGGAAGCTGGCTTGCCTGGAAGCAAGACTCTCCAGCTGAAACAGTGTGAAATCCCATGAGCAGATCCTTAGGCATGATAGAGACAGAAATAAAAGATAGTATGTTCACAACCTATGTAACAACTTGATGAGCTCATTATAAACATGTGTTGCAGAATAGGGCTGCGAGTCATCTGACTGGAAGAGTTTCTCAGCTGCTGGAGCTGGCAGAGCTCTGTGTCAGATCTGGGATTTCTGATTATGATAGTTAGCACAAAAGCAGCAAATTAAAGAATGTTTTTGAATGATGTGGAAATTCAACTCTGAGGTCAGCTCCACAGTACCAACCTGTTTAATTTATAACCCTCCTAAGGACCAGTTATCGTGAAGATGTGAGAATGAGAGCAAAAGGCCAGTCTTTTGGCTTAAATTGCACTATTATCACTTAGCTCCCATTCAGAGGGCAAAGAGTAATCTGCCATGGCAACTTCTGCAAAACAACAGATTGAAGTATGCCTGAACTGTGGACTTCTTCAGAGGCTAGATGGTTTCAAGATGTACAAAAAATACCAGCTCCCTTCACTACTGCACAGCAGTACAACCACTGAACTAAACATTAACTTCATAGCATCTTAAACTTTATACCAACCACTTGCCCATGAAAACAATCTCTACTCTTCCTTTCACCTCAGCTGTTATCATTTCCCTTCTTTGCATTTCCCCACTCTTAATTTCTAATTCTAATTCCTATTATTCTCTTTTTCTCCATAGCTCTTTTGCTCTTTTCTTCAGCTATGTTGCTGATAGCATGTTCACCAGAGGATGTTAAACAGGTAAATATGTCTGGGGACTCTTCTCCCTATGTTCCTTCTCCCAAGAGCACACTTTTTCTTCTGTAACCAAGCAGAACTGTTCATTCCCCTTTGCAGAAGGCCCAGTTGATTGGAGTGGGATGTTATGTGCCCAAAGCAATACTAAAAAGTTTCTAAAACTATATGGTTAAAGAAGCAGCAGCTATTATTCTCAGGGAATTGAAGCAGAAAAAGGGTACAAACTAAGAGATTGTGACCTTTTTCTCTAAATGTTTCACAGATCCTTAAGATAACAGACTGTAATACAAGCAATTGTATTGCTTGTATTACAGACTGTAATGTAGAGGAGACCATAAATAGAAGTATACCTTAAAAATCTAAAAAGAAGGGACAAGCATTGAGAGACACTGCCAGGAGGGTAAAAAAATTAGATGGCAGGGCAGATCTGGATACACAATCTCACTAGGCAGAATAAAGAAAACACAAAATCATATTTTTACCAACATTAATCCAACCAAGAGCTGCAAATGAGAAACAACTGACCACTTGTGTTAGCAATACTGTAAACAGAAGTTTCTTTTCTTTAGATCAAGGTAGAATGGAAAGAATTCTGTCAGTTATACTTACTGAGATCTTTGTGAAAATATACAGCAACAGAGAAAGGACTGACAGGTAGATCTGAATCCGTTTCCCACCAAAACGTTTCCTCAGATACTCTGGCATTGTCACCACCTGCAGGGGGCATGGATAAGGTTTCAGATAATGGGAAAGAGATACAAAGCAAATCAGAGGAAGCTTTTAGCTACAGAGAT
Source organism: Calypte anna (assembly GCF_003957555.1). Taxonomy (NCBI): domain Eukaryota; kingdom Metazoa; phylum Chordata; class Aves; order Apodiformes; family Trochilidae; genus Calypte; species Calypte anna. The sequence goes on from NC_044261.1 coordinate 9,567,515, forward strand.
ACCAAGAGTGGAGGGCAAAGGGAGGGGAGCTGCAAATGCAGCTGCAAGGAACAGCAGCTCCAGGAATCAAAGGAGAACAAGGACAGAGTGCCAAGTACTTCTCAGCTCAGGTCTCAGAACAGAGAATCCTCATTTCCCAAATATAGACACAATGTAGTACAGATCCTGCCTGCTCAGATCTCACACCATTCATAATGCATTTGCAACATTCAAGACTCGATCTGCAAACATGAGCAGCAAAGAAAAGCATAACATGCTGCTTGGACTTACCCCAGCTTTGATGTAGATGGGTACAAACAGCCATCCCAGAACAACCACAAATATCAGAGCCTGTAGCCAAGACAAGATCACTCAATTAGCCTTGTCTCTAGATAGCACTCCTGAAGACCATTCATCAGACCCAACAGCAGCTACAGACCATTGAAACCACATAGACCTGGGTACTAAAGGGGTGGGGGAAGAAGGAACTGCAGCATCCTTTGATTTAACACTGAAAATTTGGGAATGAAACCTTAGCCAAAAAAATTGTCAGGAATTGAGCAGCCTGGATTTCATACCAGGTGTTCCAGAGAAGTACACATATTAATCATACATTTCCTAGAAAAACATCTGATTTTTACTTACAGGATTGCCCTCTAGTATCAAAGCATCACCAGACTACCCCAGCCCTCTTCAGAGCAGGCCCAGGGAGGCTGGTTTAACAATGGTTAAAATACAACAAGCCAGTAAAACTGCTTCTGGGAAATGTTAAGGAAGATGAAGCTTGCTACCTGAGACCTACTTGCTAGCATCTTGATCCCAGAGCCACTAAAGCAGGATACTTTCCCACTCAGAATCTGGTATGCTGCAATGGTATGTTGTGACATCTGCATATCTAGGTCCTGAGGAGAGTAGCTATTCTTTTGATTTATTATTTTGATCATTAACTTCCTTCTGCACTGGGACCCTCTGTGTTTATATGTTTATAGGTTTTACAACAATCCCACATGCTGCACAGGATGCATCCCATGCATTTTGTTAAATAATTTGTATTTCCAAATTACCATTTCATAATATATTTTGTGTTACCATGTGTACTTTGTGAATTATATATCCTATCATATTGCAGTGACACAATCTTCTGACAAACAGCTAGAAAATACTTTCTGACAGAGAGTTACATATATTTAAATATAGAACAAAATCCCACTCTGAACTCTGCATTTATTAGGTCCACAGGGCTTAGAGGGCTTTTTTAAGTTCTACTCTCAGATCAAAACCATAAGATGGACAGGAAATACTAGGTCAGCTTCTGCTGTCATACTAATACACATTAGAAATAATTTCAATGAAACAGTGATACAAAAGCATAACAGTCAAACTTAGTATTTCTTTCAAGAGGAGAATCAAATTATACAGTCAAAAGCAGTATTTCTACCACGTATTTAACCTGTACATCAGCCTCACTATGTCATAAGTAATGAACTCTGAAGTGAATCTGCTCAAACACACACATGCATCATTGCTTCTTCCTAAACAGCAGTTGTTGGGCACTGCGTATTGATGTTCATCCACAGAGAATCTCCCAGGAGATGAAGTGTCAGAGGTGGATGTGCTTGGAGAATAATATGGGTCCTAGAGATTTGAATACTATGACATTTCAAGCAGTACTTGTTCTGTTTTTGTTTCCTTAGTTTTGGTACACAGAGAAAGGGAATCAGGTTTGTTACAGTGTAATGAGAGAAAATTGACAGGTTAACTGTGTGCGTCTCAGAGAGTTCCTTTTAGCCTTTATCCTTCTCTTTAAATATTTATATCATATAAGTACTTGACTATTTGGCAGCAAACATCTCCTTGCTAAAGAAATAAGCCCAAACCCTCTGGGTAGTCTGCTTCTTTTACCATGCACAATTAAATGCAAAGAAAGTATTGACCTATGTATGCTCATTAAACCCTTTCTGTCAAAGTATAATCCTTTCCATAAGGTGAATTAAGCAGAACAAGGGCATTATTATCCACACCCACAGAGACTGGGAATACAAAGAAATGGACTGAATTAGCTCATGGGAATCTCTATGCAGCTGCCACTGCTCCTGGTACCTCAAGAAGTTCATTTAAAGTCAGATTGGACATGGACCAAGGAGGACAAGCTAAATAGTAGATTACATTGGCACTTACTGGTCTCTACAGAGAACAAGTGTTGCCAAGCAAGAAGTTTGGCAGTCCTAAATTACCAGGCAATGTTATTGTGATTAATCTCTGCAGAGAAATGTGATGTCACAAATTTGTCCATTTATATGCATCCCACTTACATTCCATTCATATCCTCCGATGGCAATTCCTCCAGCTGCTGCTGTTCCTGCTATGCCCACAAAATGTCCACTGCCAATGTTACTGGCAAAAAGAGAAGCACCAATCTGGAAAGAGAAAGAACAACATTTGGTTCTTTGGTTCATGTTAACTTGAAAAAAATCACCTTCATTTGGCATTTTGAACTCATGTCTATCTTCAAATGGTGATGATAAGAATAAGTGACAATCAGCTTCCTTAACAACTTTCAAAAAATCCTTTTATTGTTCCCTATGAAACTTGAGACTCCAGCCAACAGATCTACAACAATTCAAGGGAATATGATGTTGCATAGATGATCTCTTAGTTGAGTCAAGGAGGAAATGATAAGTACATACCCACTTGTCACACTGGCACTTCATATTCCACAATCTGTGGAACTAAATGTGTCATCCATAAGAGTTGTACTGACTTTGTACTTGGCTCACTTCTAATCAAAAGATATTCAATTAATTAAATTGAAAGCTGTATGGCAGAAATATCTGCTGAGAAAGTGTTTCTGAAGATACAAAAAATAACAAATCAGGGAGTTATATTTAAGAAGTATTAGATCTTTAAGGCCCTCAAATACTATGCTGATCATAGAAGAGTAGGACGAACACAGCAAGTGATGAACAAGGAAAGATTAAAAAAACCTGAAAGGTTCATGTTGGATTACAGACAGGACTCATTAACAAAAGACAGACTGTGCCAAAAGATCTAATTCTTCATTAAGTAGCTCAGACAGTAGAAAAGAAGAGAAAAGGAATAAGCTTCATATCTTCAAAATGAAGCCACTAAAGGCAGTGCAAATACCTAACAATAATTTACAAGGTCAGACTTTGAAGGATGCATGGTGAGAACTGGAGCATGAAAAAGAGGTTGGATTTGGTATTGTAGGCAGAAGACATGAGCTGGAGTGGTTCTGAGATGAAAAGAAGTGTGAGTGAACATTTTTTTATTCCCTTCTATTTTTGCTTCATGTCCTCTGAAAGCTACAAAGGCAAAAAAGAAAACAGGGTTTAAAACTAAAGAAAAGGATATAGAAAGTAGGCAAAAGAACATTTGCTGACCAGTTTCTAATGTTCTCATTTGAGGTAGATTTCTCATGCTGAAAGTCACCAGGGCTCTGAAAAATGTTTTCTTTTTTAGATGCATAAACACAAGACCTGCATCCAGCACGTTCTCTTATGTAGTTTCCAAGTACAGATGGTTGGAATATGATCAGAGTCACCTTACAAAAGGGAGAAATACTCTTTGCCTGCAAATCACTTGGAGATTTTCAAGGTCCTAAAATGTGTGTAAAGGGAACAGTTACAAATTTTCAGGTCTGCAGTCACTGCACTGAGTTCTCTGAATAGCAGTAAAAATTTAGTCAGTCTTCCTGGGACCACAGGGACAATTGCCTGAGATAAGAAGGATAAAAGGGATTTTATCATAGAAATCCACCTTGGATGATCAGATTTGTCCTAGAGAGCTATACCATATCCAGGAATAGCAACCAAGTTCTTCATCTCTCAGTTCTGATATCCAATCACAAAATGGATCTTCCTCCCCCATTTTTATATGCAACATAGGAATACAATTCATCAGAGGATTCCACTCTGTCTTTTCCAAGCTTTCTTTGCCTGTGACAAGAAACTTGTGCCTCTAAGTTCACTCAGTTCTGGGCTATTCTTCGTTTTTACACATTTCTAGAATTTAGTTGTGCCTAACCAGTTTGCCAAATGACAGATATTTCTACAGAGATGATAAATGCTGCAGCAAGTATTAGCAAATAAGCCAGAGAGTTCACTGGTAATAAAGAAAACTTTTTTTACCTATATGTGACAGCAACAGTGTTTTCCTAGCAATTACAGGTGAAGTAAAAAATACTGTTTATACCAGGCATTAGCACAGTTGTCTGGTGCTCTCCCTGGAGATGAATAATTAAACTTAAATCTAGATTACTAGAAAATGCAATCACTAGAAAAGATTAACCACATTAATCTCTGATTTTATTTCATGTGTTCCCTTTCCTGTTCCAAAAGCTTAACATGTACTGCAAGCAGATCCAAGTAACAAAAGCAACTAATGAAGAACTTTAAGAACTGACAGCTGTAGTGAGCTTTGGCTCAGTGCCTGAAACACCAGGATATATTTTAGCACTAATTGACAATGCTTGTGTACCCAATTTTACTCAGAGCACAACTGCATTGTAAGAAAAATACAAAACCAAACCAAACCAATGCAAAATTACCACCAGTTTTAGGACCAGCACAAGGAAGAAACAATGTGAATGCAGATAGCACCTCTATTTTCTACATTTTCTCCTCTGAATTAAGGAACACTCAGTGCTGCAGAACTGTAAGATGAACAAATACTAATAATGGATGCAGTTTAAAAAATGTTTTGTAGTCTTATGCATACATGGAAAGGGAAAGCAAGGCTTTATTGCTGGGAAAATGTGTCACTCTTAAAAATGCAGGCTGGTTAAAGGAAGAGAAGCATTTACCAACTACTTTTGCACCCTGTGAGCTGCTGATGCCAAAGGGGAGAAAACTTTCCAGTCTGCCATGGCATTACTTTAAGGATGAGGGAAGAAGTCAGATGGGCTCTGGGCCCAAGCTGTCTTGCCGAAGAAGTTATTACTGCCGTATTTTTATATTGAAAAGGATGATTACTGGAACTGTTTGATTTGACACCGGGAGATGCTGCAGGACACCTATCCATGACCTAAAGAACACTAAGCTGAAGCTGGGGGATGACAGAGAGAAATGATTTCCTAGAAGTTTTAACTGTTCTCTGTGAATGTGTTATTGGGTTGATTTTAAAAGCAGATATAGCAGGAAAAGTAAAGAAGAAAGCTGACTAAAAGGAACAAAAGCTGTCAAGGGGGAAAGAGAGGACAAAAAACTGAACTAATCTGAGGACAGTGTGGAATATTAACTCTATCTTTTAAGAGGTCAGATTTTAACAAGAGTACTCTGTTCAGGAAAAGTACCACCACACTGCAGGCAGATGATGATCACTGTTTTTTCCATGTTATTCATTAACAGGTTCACCTTGCTCTTTTCATTAACTTGAGGATGCACTGACATCCTGGCACTTGCTGTTCCCAAATCATATACGATGTACTTTCCAAATCAGTGACCACTGCAGCAGCACTGGGCAGATTTTACAGCTTATAGCTGCTCTCCCTCTCAGGACCTGCTAATACACATCTTATGCTCTTAATGTCCATTTTTCCATTTCAAAGTGTTAGCTCAGTATCAAGCTCTTCTCCCCAACCCAAGCAAGCCTTGCTTGTGGCTTCTAGCACCTTTACAGAGAACAGCAGAAGCTCCCTCACATCAGCACAGGGGCCTGAGCCTTGCCCTGAGGTATCACTCCTCATATGGGTCAGCAGAAGCTGCTTCTCAGACTCCTCTTACCTAAACAGATTTCTTATTCCCTTGTTTGAGAATTTATTCATTGACTCTGTTGTTGCCGTTCTTGAATTCATAAACCTTCCCTGCACTATGTGACTTTACTCTGATGAAAGGACATAGCTTTTCCTACCTGAGTTTTTGGGATCATCTCAGGTAAATCTGGAAAAATCAGTGTAATGCTTACACTGAAACATTACTGCCACCCTTTCAGGGCTCCGAGGTCCAGAGAAAGAAACACAGGCTTTTATTCTGCATTCCCAATTACTCTGCAAATGCTGTATATTAATAATTGCCAAATTAAACTATATTTATACACTTCCCAATTCATTAAGCAAGAGAGATTATTATCCAGTATACATCAAACAACATGTCTCTGTCCTTCAGCAAGCCTGATGGCACAGTTGCAAGGAGGCTGATCTGATACCTTTCCACCTTTGCCCTCTGAGGCATAAACACCTCCCAGCTGGCTGGAAAATTCTGACAGATTCTTGTAGAAATCTGTTTCACTGAATTTTCCTTTTTCCACTAGAGCTTTGCTTTGATTATTTTATTATTCTTCTTGTTCTGAAAACTATTGATTTCACACTATTTTTTGAATGGAACTTGACAAAGTAAGTTAATTTCTTGTTCTACTTTAAGTAAAAAAAGGAAATAATAATCTTATTGATACCAGAGTTGCCTTTCCTGGCTCCCCACAGCACTGCCAGATTCAGCAGATGGGGAGAATTCTGAGGAGATGTAAAACCCAACTGGATGCAGAGAACACAGAAATCATGCAAGTGGTCAGCTCTGATGGCCATGAAAATAAGCCATGGAGAACTGAAGCAAAAACCTGTTGGGTTTCTTCCCCTTGATTCTTATTTCTATCACAAAGATCAATACATAAACAACAACAAGCAAGCTGAGTTACATATCTGTTTAAGGTGTAACATGTCCTTGACTCTGCATGCTTTCTACTTCCTATTTAGTAAATCTTTCTAATCAGAGCTGAACTTAGGATGCCCAGCAGATACTCTCAGTCCTATTAGCACTGATGCTGCAGGAACTGAGGTATATAAGGTAACCCCTCATTTTGTACAGACAGCTCTGTCTGAAAAACCACAGGACCTGAAGAACAAAAATCAAAAGCAGGAAAGCTAATTAACTATTGGAAATACTGAGCTGGCTCATCCACTGCACAAGAGCAGTGATTTCAGTAAACTGGCACAGAAGTGACCTATTGCCTCAGCAGAACCACCAGAAAAGTAACTGTGGCCTTGCTTCTGCAAAACACTAAGCAAGCTTCATGGATTCTGCTGAAGCCAACAATCAGAGCCAAAGTTGGACAGATTTGACCCAGGATAACTGTCCTGCTTACTTGGTCTGTACATTCTGAAATTGAATCACATCAGGCAAAGCGACTAACAAACATGCCAATTACCTACCAAAAGCAGAGTTAACCTCCAGCCCTTGATTGCCTGTCTCCTCTAGTCTACTAAATCACACCTAAAACATCATTGAAGTGAATAGAATCCATTTCCCAAGGTTTTCAGTTAGAGACCCTAAAACACTGCTAATGAGCCTTTTGCCCTGCAGGGTCAGAAAAGCCACTTATGGCTGCCCAGTAGAGAACATAGCATAGCCACTGAAAAATACAATTTAAGGGAGTTCATTTAAGGGAATTAAGTTTATAACAAGTTTGATGAAGGATTATTTATTTATTTTGTTGCAGAAAGCAATTACCTGGCAAGGGTCATTATCCTGCAATTGCAGGGAAGAAGTCTGCTAAATGAGAGTCCACTTCAAAAACACTTCCCCAAACCTTGGCTCTCAGCTACAGCCAGTGGAAGTGTACCTGGGCTTTCCAGAACCATGCCAGGTTAGTCCCAACGTGGCACAAAAGAGAAGTCAAAGAACAGAAGCAAAAGCATTAGCTCTTGCAGAACTGACATCACGTCTTCAGCTGAACTTTCATTGGTTTCCTAGTCATTTCAGCTCAGATCCTGCTGGGTGATGGACATCCTATCTACCTGCTAAACTGCAGGAATAGGTGCTTTGGAATCTCTTTTTATCCAAGACAAACTTTCCAAGGTGCTGCTGCTGACATGCTGTTTAGTTTGTGGTTTGAGTGCTTGCTGTTTGTTTATTTTGAGTGAAGATACCATGAAGAATAGCAAGAAGGGTTTATTTTTATGGTGCAGAAAGACACTCCTGGCATTCCAAAGGGAAGGATTCAAGAGGTGGTCTTAGGCTGCACTGATGAACAGCACTTTACCCATGCAGATCTCTGAGTTTGGCCAGAGGAGAGAATGAGAACTTGAGTAGCAACCACTGCAATGTTTTTGCCTTTTGTCAATGTCCCTTTTGCCTTCCCACTGGAGGAAGGGAGCTCACTGAATCTGTTGGGTTTATGTTGGCAGAGAACTTAGTGTTAGATAATCTTCCCTGGGCCTTAGGGGAATTATTAGTTCTCAGTGCCACTGTAGCAAGACAGAAGATTTTATGCTGAGTCTTTCCTGCCTTGCTTCTTCAGCCTTCATTTACATCTGCACAACAGGGTATTCATATTCACCTTGACAGGCACACAGCATTGCACAAGGTTACAACCAGCCCACAGATTAAAGGGACAGCTAAGCAGAGAAATATGTTTGTATTTTTCCTCTCCCTCTAGAATAATGGGATTTATCTGAAAATAACTTGGAAACTCTCTTTACTGGAACCTGAATTTTCTTTGATCTACCATGCCAAATGTGGTAACCTCTTACTTTCATTGGCCTTCAATATTTTTATGTCATTTAAGAAGCAGTCTCAGTCCCTTCTATAGGCACTATGAGCAGCTTCTTGAAGCACAAAAAGACTGATGATGTGTAGGTATTTCTGCAGCCTACTTTAAGACAATTCCTAAATTTTTAGACAACAAATATTTACTCTTACTGTCACTGGTCCTGCAACTGAACACATGTGAATGGAATCTTGAATCAAAAATTGTAATGAAATGCAAAAACATTTTTGGAAACTGAATGCAAGATCAGGAATGTTGAGGATTTCCATTCAAGCATGTGGAAGCATGCACAGCAAAAGGAATACATAAAATGCAGGTTTATCTAAGTTTTTGTGGCTTTCTAAAAAGTCACAGTAAACAGACTGTATGGTCTGGAAGAAGTAGATAATTGTTATTAATATTTCTGTCACAGGCCTGATGGATGGCTGTGAACACATTTTTTGTCTGTGATTTCTTTTCTCCACCTTGGAAAAAAGACAGATGCACAGAAAACAAACAAGACACAGATAATCTTCAAATAAATTTCAACTATATTTTACCAAGAACTTATTGTAATATTTCCAGGATTTTCTCCTTGTACAGACCAGAACTTATTACCAGAAGTAAAAAAAAACTGAGCAATACAAGAAAAATTTTCAGTAAAAGAATTCTTCTGGTATAACCTCAAAATGAGCCAGGGTCTCTGAGTGCAGTGGAAGTAGTAAATTCAAAATATTAAAAAGTTTTCAAGCGGGCTGAATGGCAAAGGTTTGTCTACACTGACATCACCAATGTATCTAGGTTCAATCAAGTTGGTCATGTAATGAAGACAGCTCAGAGCTCACCACAGACAATTCCCCCAAACACTTTTCTTTATCTATCTGGTGATTTTTGTGCAGTTTGCCCAGTGTCACCATGACTACAGGAAGGGTTTGAAGTGCATCTACACAACATAGCCACCACAGTCTCCAGAGCACTGTAGAGATACTTCATATTTATGGATTAGATGCAAATACACACGGATATGGTTTCCATACACACAATATATGGTACTCACTGGCCACCAAACCATGCTCCGTCCAGCAAGAAAGAATCCACCGACTGTGCCTCGGTTGGTTGAGTACATAGCCTGGGCAAAAAGAAAGAAAGAAAGAAAGAAAGAAAGTTTTAATCATATTTTAAGTATAATAGGAAAGCTATACACAGATTCAGAACAAACAGCTAGACTGAATAGATAAAGTAAACGGGGAGGGTAAAGTGGAAGAAATAAACAGTGGCTAAAAAGAACAAGCTTATGATGAAGAAACCATGACAAAAATGACTTTTATCTAGGTCTACATTAACTATTCAAGACTTGTTGCTTCACCTTTTGTTACAGTGCGAAACATTGAAACAAAAATTTAATGACCAAAAAAAGATCACTCAAAAACTCATAATGAACACTTAATCAGGGGTGCAATACCTTTGATTTCAGGCCTCAAAAAAGACTAAGTTGCAAGTTTATTAATAGAACGTGTGTAGCTTTTTTACTCAATACTATCTAGGGCCAGGAGGTAACTACACAGATCTGTTTTCTTGTTCTGATATTGACATTGTACCCACTTCTCGATGAAGTTTTAGGAAAGCTAACAAATCTTTCCTTCTCACACATTCCTTTTGTATTTGTCAAGGGATAGGCTTTAAAAGGAAGTTTCATCCAAATTTTTGTAATGACATTGATCCAAATATTGGATTTGGACTTAGAACAGGGAAATAAAGAAAGACTAAGGAAAATTAGCCAGCTCCTCTTATGCAGAAGAAAGGAAATACATACAATAGATCTACATTTAACTACACACAGCAATTGAACAAGTGTTTGTCTAATTAAAAGGACATCATTGCTGGAATGAAAAGGATCCAGGAATAAATCAGCAAACAATTGCCTGATATGCCACAGATCAGCCCTTTCTTGTCACAAATCTTTCATACACAGTTCAACTACAATGGTAGCACAACTTCTGTGGCAAAGAGCCCTTCTGCAAGGCAGCAATGTGTTCAGGCATACTGGGGGCTTGAGATTTTGTGCTGGTTTTGGCATCTACTACCATGACAAAGAAGTAAAGAAAAGCTTTGTCTGTTTTTTTTAACACCTTAAATTTTTGGTGCTCTTCAAAACATTGCCAGGCTACTACTGGAGGATGAAGGAAGGATTGACTTCTCTGCACTGTGAAAAGGAAAATGGAGCCCTGGGCTGCTGCTGGCAAGCAGAGGATTGCTGAGGGACAATGTCTCCTCTCTGCTTGCTAATGGGCAGGTGTTCAGGTGACCAGGAGAGCTTGCCCCAAGGAAACTGAACTTTAGTGACATTCCACTGTTTACAGCTTTGTAGATCACAGCACTGGCCTATTATCTCCAAACACTTCAGCTCTGAGATTACACCAATGACAGTATCTGCCTTTCTCCATTAACAGAAAGCACTGGGCTTTCTTTTCAGATTAGGCACCAGGTTTTCCCTTGCAGTCCTCAGCATTGCTGGGGTGAGGGCAGGAGGCAGTGCTGTGTTTAGATCACCACCAAAAAGTCATTGCCACCACTTGCCACCCCCAAGATGTTCCTCATACTTTCAGTGATGCTGCACCCCAGCAGTCAAGGTCATGTTGTCAAAAAAAGCCACCATAACGCAGCCCTCAAATGGCATCCACAATCTTGATCCATCTCACCCCTTTCCAGTGCTCTGCAGTCCCTGGTCTGTCACACAGTCTCAGCTGCAGTGACACTACCATACTGCCCTCCCTGCACACTGACTTCACCTCCCTTCTCCCTGCAACTCCCTCTTTATCACTGTTGCCTACAGCATCACTTCACACCACCATTCCTCACCACAGGCCCTGTGTTCCTGGTGTTAAACCCCATCCCTTCACCTCCAGACTTGTTTTCCAGTCAGCACCCTGGCTGGCTTGACCTTTACTGATCAGATCTCTCAGCTCCTTCCCCACACAAACCTCACTGCTCCACCTTCTCCACTAGTTCCATTCAGCCACCTAAGCAGACGCTTCCCAGATCACCATCCCCTCTGCAATAAATACCCACGATTTCTCCACCATGCACTTATTAAATACCTAAGTTAAGCAACCAAATCTTTATACAATAATACATTTTAACTTACTGAGACATTTTCCCAAGACCATATAAACTACTTGTTCATTAGGTAAAACATTTTAAAAAAAATAATTTAAAAAAAAAATTAAATATTCAACATACCCATAGTCCCACTGCCAGGACTACCAAAAAATAAATAATAATAACAGAGATGTCCGCAGGGTTGTTGATCTTGATGTTGGTTTCCATCCTGGCTGCTTCTCTTGGCTTTCTTCTTTCTCTCCTTATATGCTTCTTGCAGAGTTCAGGTTAATGATAAACTGCTGTCATCCCCTACGTCTTTTATAATATATAACTTCAGATTCACTTGTCTCCCATGGGACATAAACTGCAGCTGCTGCTTTTCCTCAGACAATTCTTTCTTCCCAAATATTGCTCCTCTGCTACAGGTGCTGCAGATTTCAGAGTTCAATCCCCCTGCCAAAGGTGCTCAGGGTTTTAAAATCCATGAGCAGATGTCTGAGAAGGAATGAGCACAGAAAGGAGTGGCTTGGCTGCAATAAACCTGCATATTTACCTCACTGTTTGTGAATACTTTTTTTTTTTTTTTTTAAGTTGTTGTACCTGTAAATCTTGTCATGGAAGATGTAGTTCTTTTAGATGATGATGGTAAGCAATTATCTGTGTGGAGGAGTGACCTGACACCTGGGAAAAACCCAGGGGTCCAGGAGCTGGGACATCCTCTGTGTCATCTCTCAGCTCAGCATTACTCAATGGAGAAACAGCCCCATATTTCTGGGAAGGAGACACCTTGAAGCTGCTTCCATTTCTCACATGAATATATATAAGGATGCATGTGAACCACAGGAGCTTAATGTGCTGAATTTCAGGGGGTTTAGACTGTGGTGTTGGTTCTCTCTATTGTAGGTAATCAGCTTCATATTCAAATAAGTTCAAAGTTCATCAGAGCTTGGGTCTGCTCTCCCTGTATTTGTTCCTCTTACTTCAGAATAAAGCCAAACAAAATAAGTGGTCACAAAGATGTGGCACACACTGATTATAGATCTTCACAGCTCTTAATGAGGAAGCTTCCCCAAACAAATCCCTGAGCCTGGGATCCTCTGAGCCACAAGAGGTCAGAAAAAACCAGGATGTTTAGAACAACAGACACAGGTGCCAGGCACATTTGTGGACTCTCAGGATAACTGAAAGTCTTATTCTCTGCTCGGTACTAGGAAATCATTATTCCTTTACAGCTGACTAGTCTGACTTTTGGTAGTAAAATGTTACCCTGAAGTTATACTTAGCAGAATAAGCAGTACAGTTCACAAAAAGCAGTGGGTTTGACTGATCTTGCAGTGGTTATTTTCTCAGGAGCTGAAATTGAGGTCTGGCATTCTGTTCATTAGCAAAAATATATCTTAGGTAAACTCCCCTTTGGTAATTGTCAATAATAAAAAACATCAAAGTCTAAGAAGCTATAATTAATTGTGATTGTTTATAGGAATGAAAGAAAAATGGCACTATTGTTTGAGAACCTATACTCTTATAAACAGTCCTGTGCTCTGACAGTTCAGGCATTTCTCTCAAAACACATTCTTCAGTTTGTCCTACAGGACTGTGAAATGTTAGCTTTAAATCCAGCAGAGAAAAAATTAACCCTGGAAGCTGCTGAGCATCCAAAATTCCCATTAGCTGCAACCTTCCCTGCTGTGTATTTCAGAGGAAAATAAAAGACTTATTTACTGACCTTAATTATCAGGAAACAGTTTGCCTAAGATAGGCTGTAGATGGCACTTCTACAAAGATTGACATAGATTCCTACAGGTCCTTGCAACTAACAACAGTTTGGTTTTCATGAATTCCATTTCTGCCTCACACTACAGAGGCAAAGGAACTTATTTCATATAATGTATCTTGTTTTCTCATCCTAACTTCTGAAAAAAAGAGCTCAGAGGTTTAGAACAGCCTCCTCTCCACAGCTGCTAGTGTGACCATATCAACAAGAATCCAAGGTTTGAAAGAGCAAGGTAGAAAAAGTGTCTAAAAATTAATTATCATGGAATCCCTATATTTATACACAGTGGAAATAAACTTAATTCTGCTTTCTATCTGAAGACCACAAACCAAAACCAATCATTCTCTGCAAGACTCTCAAAAATGGGAGGCATTTTTGTCAAGGCTCTCACTGTATCAGTTCCACATCCTCATATCTGCAGTCCAAAATGATACCCAAAAGCATTACTCAGCAGATTGTGGGTATACTAAATGAATCATTTCATGAACTGAATGCACATAAATGATCTCTGGAAGGTCAGCCAAGGTTCCAGATTTGAAAAAGGCTGAACCTACCTTTGTATTAAAGCTTTTGAAGATAAGCAGTAGTAAACTACATCGTGTGAAGAGTGAACTTCACATGAACACAGTGATAAGTTCTTTTTCTCACATTCAGCTACTGCTTCAGTCTGTGCTCTTACCATTCTGAAGTATCTTCTCAAGTACAGGGCTCCATTTACAGAGAAAATGACAAATATATTGAAGAAATGTCTTTACTCTTTCCTGTGAGCCAGGCCAATTCACTGAAGTAAGAGAGACTTTAGTGGGAGTGTAAAAACCAATTAGCTTAAGTAGCATAGCATGGTGACTGTTAACAAAACAATTGCCAAGAGCACAAACAGCCACTGAATGGTGTAATAACTTATTGAAAATCACACACCAGATTACTGATGGAGACCAAACAGAATTATATCATGGATTTGCATGCCAGATTGTGTAACTGCGAGGGCTGACTTGAGGAACAGTCTTCAGGAGCACAGGGCAGGTACAGGAACTACAGAGAAGCTGTAATTGCTCTGTTGCCATTAGAAAATGGGGCAGTAGCATGAAAAAATTGAGAACCAGACCCCTCTCTGCAGCTTAGCCTACTCTCCTATAAACTTGAGTGTAACTCGTTCTCCTTAAGATGGAAAATGATAAAATAAATAGTCAGACAAACAAGCTACAAAGAGAAAAATGCATTAATATGCAAACTACCTCCCACAGGTGAACTCCTCTAATCTTTTCTCCAACATTCCTCCAAATTTCTTCTTGGGATTTCCTCGAGAAATGCTGATTTATACACAGGAACTCTTGTACAATTAATAAAGAGGAGGGGAAAAAAACAGCAGTTTTTTTCCCTTGCAGAAGGCTGTTTGCCCTGATTTGCAGGTTTCCTAGCCACATAGCATGCACTTAGTGAGAAGAGAGATTATACTTGGAAATGGACAAAGTATAAATTGAAAGGCTCTCAACAAACTTTTCCTAAGATGGTCCCAATACTAGAGGATGGCAGTTAGAGACAGGAGGATTATTTAGCACAGCTTGTTGAATGCTACAAGTCCTTTTTTTCTTGGTTCAATCCTGCTTAAGTGTGCAAAACATGGGTCTAACAAGAAGAATTAGCCACAGAAGAATGATAAAAACAATGGAAACTAAAAAGGGAAATCCACAGGAGGTACTAGAACAAAAAAAAGATCCAGACTTCAGTAGGTATATAGAGTGGAGAAAAAAATCAGTAGAACAGCAGGTGCCTTCCTAGAAGGTTATCAGAAAGAAAGCAAGGTCATTCTATTCTTATTCACTTAGGGAATCAGATCAAGAAACCTGGTAAAAAACCCCCATGTATTTGTCCACAGATAAAAAAGGTAACAAAATAAAATGAGCAATTTCTAGACCAATTTTCTAACAAGTATCACTGCAGAGAAGAAATATCAGAGGACAGAAAAACAGATTTATATGCAGATAGTCCAACAGAATTGAAGCAAGGAAATACATTCAGTTCTTCTGCAACTGACTAAGTTATCTCTATGTGATCATTAAGTACGCCCAACCCTGCAGTATCTAAGCATTGCAATGTTATAAAAACAATAGTCCAAGGACTGTACTCTTCCTATGAGATAGGATAACAGAGCTAATAATGTAACTTGAATTTATTTTTGTTTTATTAATGTTTTATTCACTCATGTAATTGAAGATATTAAGAGGGGAAAATAAATGGCAAAAGAAGAGGTAGAAATTTCCACTGGGATTAATAAATTTAACAGCAGATTGAAAAATACTCCCCCAAACCAACACAGACTGTCACCAGATTTACCCACCAGAGCAGGGCAAATTGTTTCCCACAAGCAACGTCTCATTAAAACAGAAGTATGATTATTATCTCATAGACTATAATATACAACATTTTTATTATCTTCCTTCTTGAAAGCTTTCTACCTTTCCCCTAAAACCATATTTCAAAAAAAATATTTTTAGGTACTATATATACTGTATAGATAAAATTAAGTAATAGAAGGAATTATTCAGAATGGCTGCACTATCAAGATCGATCACAACACTCAAATATTTTTGCCACTCAAATTACAGAGCTGCTTTAGGTAAACTAATGCCTCCACAGCATAAGAAAATACAGGAGAGAAATCAACAGCTAATGATGCCTCTCCAACTGAAATAAGTCTCCAGTTTTTCAGGTGACCTAATGAAAATCCCCATTGCTCATGGTCTATTTTGCTCAAAATAAATGTAATCACTCTTGAACAATGGATAGCCTCAGGCCTTGGGGATATGTTTTGATTGCCCTACAGCAATAAGCATATTATATTATATAAATAATAGTATTAGTATTATTAATATTAATTGTATTTGATGGGTTAATTTGATCAATCTAAGTGCAGGAGGGAAAATATAATGATCTACTAATGTAATAGTCTAATACCTATGTCCAATTTGCTCAAGAGGGTCCCAGGGGGTCTTCAGTTATGCATCTTGTTTGCACAGAGCTTGGTTGGAAAAATAAATCTGAATAATACTGCACAAAATACAATAGGAAGCTTCAGGAAAAACAGTAAGAACAGAAAACATTGTTGGTGAGAACCAGGGAAACATTCTTAAAGGAATATGTGTGGAATGAGACAGTATTCACATTTGGCACCAACACTATTTTGCTATTGGAACAATAAATTTATCAGAAACAATGAACATTGAGACACAGGAATCCCTGATCAGGATAAAAGTGGAGAGAATTACATGGAAAAAATTCTCTACTTGGGGAAGGAAAAGCTAACAAACAAAAACCCAAACCACCAACAAAAAAGATCATACACAGATTCCAGTTGAAAAAAAAAAGAGAGAAACTAAAATAATTAATGTAAATATTGTAAAAAATATACTAATATTATGTGAAAACAAAAAATATTGATAAATTACCAGAAACATTTGTGCAGAGGAATTTTTGGCCAGACCTTGAGTTGTGACAGAATCACTTTTTACAGTCAGGCAGTAGCCTGTACCTTTTCCCAGGAGAAATGGTAGTCTGGTATATAAAAGTCTGTAAATTTCCTAGCAGGTATGAAATGTAGTCTAGTCACAAGCTATGTATCTTGAACTAAAAGAACACATGATATAAACTGATGATTTATTTCCTTACTTCACTAATCAGAGGATAGAGCTTTAAAACTTCCCAAAATGCTATGCCCACAGGAATCTATCAGATCTCAGGATTCTTGTGCCTCTGATTGAACTCGTAGGACAAGAATGGAAGACACATTGCATTGCTAAAGTGAAGCCACAGAACAATTCTAAGGGAATATTGCACTTGCTTTTAAAAGACCTGTCCCTCAATTTTTAAATTCTGTGGAAATCAGAACTTAAAACATTAACTGAACTAGAATCTAGAAGGACACCAGAGGTTCATGGCTAAGCACAGCAGAAATTAAATATTTCAGTAACAAGTTATCACTCATTCATATGCAAAGCCTTGATTTAGACTATTACTTCACAATATATGTTTTTGCCAGCATATTCTTTTTATTTCACTCATAATTTTAATGATTGTACATACTTGATTAAAACCACATCTGCTCATGAGTTTTATAAGTAGTCTGGTGAATAACCAAATTCATTTAGCTACATGAAGCTTTCTGATACTGAGTGAAGTGACACAGCAAAACTTTGTGACTACTAAAACTGAACACTCAACATACAAGAATTTCATGGTTCTATTTGCAGTGCCAAAATAGATGTGAAGGTTTATCAGCTGAATTTAATAATAGACAATCATCACTTAATCTCCCCCCATAGTCAGTAAAAATGAAGTCTTTGGATAGACTTTAATTGTTATTTTGTACAAAGTCTGGAATATTTCTAAAATTCTAGAATATTAGTAGAAATTCTGAATATTTCTAGAAGGAATTTCAGTTTGTGGACCTCACAGATTAATGGTTTTATACACAAGACGTATGCTGTTTCAGTCTGTGGTGTGCCAGGACACGTGTATTTATTTGAGGATTTTTCCTTAAGTATTCCAGCACATGATGAAAAGAGGACATAATGATGGTTGTGGATATTTCTGGCATTTGACTGAGGCATAAGCTGGTCACTCACATTTTTAGAGAACTGTTGGGTGACAGTAGCACATTAAAAAAAAACCTCTTGATGTTTACAGGTGCTGTGAAATGTGTTTCCTCCCATTGTGACGTAAGGAACTAAACTAGAGAGACAGACAAACAGATAATTAAACATAACACTCCCTTTACAGTAAGGACACACTTCAGAATGTCTACAGCTCTTGCTAAAACAAATCAACTCTCAATTTTGACACTGCTAAATCCCTCAGGCAGACAGGTTGCTGATGCTTTAGACATCACGTTTAAAGCTTGCTGAGCTCACTTTTCATTTGAAACTGTGCTTAGAGCAGGGGCAATGGTGGAGAAGACATCAGCATTCTCCAGGTTATCACACTTGCTGCCTTCTTTGTTAAAGGGAACATAGAGGCAGATTACCACCTAAGAATGCACTACTCAGACACAAGAAGGAAAATATTTAGGAATACACTGGCTTCAAAAGCCCTATCTTTCCTGCTATCTGCCAATTCCAAACACCAGAAAGCCTGACTAACTGGATGAGCAGGTATTCCCCAAACCGCTACAGAATGTAGAGAATACAGAGGATGAAAGTGATCCTTTCACAGTTATGGATGTTCTCCACCACAAGATACTGTTTGTTCTTTGTGGAACAAGCCTCTGGGAGCTGGTCTGTGCATTCCTGAAATGGCCATCCCAGTAGTAGCCTAATGGAATTATTCAGTTCATCAGTGTTAAATGGCAACACCAACATATTAATGCACAGGATAACTACACAAGTACTGAAAGGTGGGCAGAAAAACTCCTGGAATGCTTTTTCCTTTCTTCTGATCCAGCTCCAAAAACCCCCCAGAAGAGCTGTCATATTACAATCAACAATATTACAATCAGCAATATTACAATCAACAATATTCAACATCTCTAGGTTTCCTCTTTAAAGCCAGAGGAGGATACTACTAGCAATTAGGAGTGGGAAATCAAAAGGAGCTTAATAAAGCATGTTTGTACCAGCCAGACACATCAACTTCACCTATTTCCCAAGTAATACAGACAGAAAGAACTCCGAGGGCCTTTGATAGCTTCTGACATCTCATTTATCTACCAGAAAGCTCAGGGCCCAGCATGACCTGTAGTTAATAGACAGAATAGGTCATAACCAAAGCCAACTGGCTCAGCATCTCTACTTATTCTATAACTTATGCTTGGAGTAATAATTTGTGCTTTTTCCCCCCATCCTTGCTACACCAGTAGCAGTATATAAACTACACCAGATGCAGTATATAAAACCCATCTGTTCCAGAAAAAAGTGCCATGGAATAAAGCTTGTGATAGCCTAGGATGTACTAAAGATTGGTATTGTGAACTGGGTGGTAACTGGGCAAGGAACTTGGCATTGATGACAGGTTCTCTATACCTGCTTACAGCAAGAGAAGGCAGATAGCTTTAAATTACTATTTACTTTCACAATACTCCAGGTGTGGAACTTTGGTGATTCAGATGGAGTTGCAAAGTGTAGCACACTATGTTTAAGAAGGGTGTGTAAAATTTGGAGGGTACTTTTCAGTAGCAGTTAAGAAGTTTCATATCATCAGGACATTGCTTACTGGAAACTATGTTGAGAATTGTAAGACTTGAGTACTGAAGTCATCCCAGATAGGAATGTTGCTTCCGTGTTCCTTCCATTGACATCCAAACAAATCACATCGAGGGGGACTACATAACACTGGAATACAAACTCACAATCTGCTGTCAGAGATTCCTCCAAGAATAGCTAAAATCTCTTCTAACTCCTCAAATGTGATCTTCTTTTAAGTTCATGCAAAATAAGTGTTTTGGGAACATCATGCAGAGATCACTGACAGAATGAGAGCTTCACATTCCAGGACACTGCAGGGGTAGCCCAGAGGGACAATTAAAGTTTGTGCTCACAGATAAAATTTGATCTGAATACTTTAGAGAGTAAGCAAAACCCTCCTCTATTGAAATAAATAAATTAATAAGTAATTTAAAGACTATGCAAATTAGGCCCTTAGATAGTCAGGAGAAATAGAATGAGTGTGAATAAACACATATGTTTGCTGCAAAGATAGATTTGTAACTTGTTGGAATTTTTTCCACATCTAGAAACATTTGGTTTTATACTATATTGCCAGCCAGAAAAATTCTAAGAGATTTCCTGCATACCAGTAATAGGAGTTTCTATAAGAACGCTGAGACTCCAAACTAGGAAACTCATAAAAAGATATTATGACATATTTGTTCATTGGAAATTACCTTGCTTGACCAAAATAGTACTTAAAACATGCCCTTCTTCCCAGAGAACTCAAGGGGCAGAAAATTCTAATCCTTAACAGTCCAGAACAACTGGCAATAACAGAGACTCATTTTACCATGTTAGACTCTTTTCATCATAATCAGATGCTTCAGTGAATTTGAACATAGGGTGCCTCAGACCATGTCAGAACTGAGGTGACCCACTGTTAAATAAAATCCATCAAGATGTACTTGTTCAGCATGGTGGGGACAGGAGGGGACAACTTTCCTAGTCAGAGGTGGCAACAGGAGAGATAACTCTCTACAGCTACACAAGGGAAGACTGCTACCAATACTTGTGCATCCATAACAGGGCGGCAAGAAATTTCCACATGGATGATATTATCTCTCAAACTGTGATGGTGAGTTTTAAGTCACAAACTGCTTGAAAACAGAGCAATGGAAGTCCCAGGTTCTAAGGATTCCCTTCTCACTGTTCAGTGACCAATTCATGCTGGTTCCTGCTTTGCCAAACATCCATTG
Source organism: Calypte anna (assembly GCF_003957555.1). Lineage (NCBI taxonomy): Eukaryota > Metazoa > Chordata > Aves > Apodiformes > Trochilidae > Calypte > Calypte anna. The sequence continues at coordinate 9,588,244 of NC_044261.1, forward strand.
CACTCCCGATCCAAGAACATAAATGTTGTCTCTCCCATTCCAAATTTCTGCTTCCACTGGCAGTTTCTGTACACTTGCAGAACAATCCTATACTCTGGGTGTTTCTGTCAGACCAAGACACTATTTAGATTTACAAATTGAAGCCCTTCAGGCTTGATTTGCATCTCTTGTCAGTAACTGAAAAAACATTCCATCAGTGCTGCCTTTTTCATCTGTTGCACCTCCCTTTCTGGCTTTTTTTCACTACATGTATTCTGTGGTGAGCAGGAACTTGCTTTCTCAGCACAGGGAGCTTGCATGCATCTTGCTTTCTTGCTTTCAAAGGAAAAGAGCAGCTTGTAAGACAGCTGCTAGGCAGTTCCAGGCTGGTTTTTGCTACAGCCTGGAAAAGAATGGTAGATCAAAAATGGCACAGTACCCAAGCACTCATGAAGCACAAGTATACTCACAGTAGCCCAGTGTTTTCCCTGACATTGAACATAAAGAAGTTAATCTCAATGAATAAATTCCTCCACCAACTTCCACATTATGTAAGGTGTCCTAATTTCTTACTTTATAGAAGAAAACACATGAATCTCAGGACATGGCACATTTGAGACTTGTATCCTGTGCTAGCAGCTAGCACAAATAGTGTACCTGTGCTCTGCCAGGTATGCACAGCTGTGAGATCCTGTTCACATGCCTGAGCCACAGCAAACTTGAGCTGCTGGTGATCCTGCTTGGCCACAGATCAAACTAACAAGAGGGATAATTCTTTCTTAGGGAAACAAAGCAGAATTTTCAAAGTCTTTGACAAACTTGATGTTTTAGCTCTAATATCTGCTACTGAAATGGGCTAAGAGCACACTGTAAAACATGGGAATTTTCTTCATTTGAACAAGGAACAAGTCATCCCAGCTGCCATTTCCAGGCACACAAGCAACAAAAAAAGTGACTGGGAACAGCTGCTGCAGATGTACCAGGGGAAAATTTTGCCTGATAAGCCTGACTGCCTTCTACAAAAAAATAACTGGTTCTGTGGGCATGGAGTGGCAGGCTTCTGACATGATCTCCTGCAGCATCACTACAGCCAAACTGGTAAGGTATGGACTGCATGAGTGAGCTTAAAAGGTGGCTGCACCACCAGGCTTAAAGGTCAGTAGTTCAAAGTCTGAGTGAAAGCTGGTTATAAGTTATATCAGGTTCAATATTGCTTAATAACTTCATCAATGACTTGGACCTTGACAATAGGACAAAATGCACCTTCACAAAGTGTACAGACAACATCAAATGCAAGAGATCAGTTCACGTGCTGGGGGTGAGGTAGCACCTCAAACCCTGCATCCAGTTTTGGACCTTTCAGCATGGAAGTGATACTGATAAACTGCAGAGTACAGTCAAGGATCACTGATACAGTTAAGTGCCTGTGATAGTTGAGGAGAGGCTGAGGGACCTAAGTTTGTTCAGCCTCAAGAAGAGGAATCCAGTTGTTATTATCAAATATTTAAAGGACAATTAGAAGAAAGACAGAGTCATTCTTCTGAAAGGTACACAGAGTGAAAGGACAAGAAGGACAAAGGTGACAGATTGCAGGAGGAGAGACTGTGGGGGGAAAAGTCAGTGTAAGTGGTTGTGCTGAAACAGGTTTCCCAGAAAGACTAAATCTCTTCTTGGAGATTTCAAAACCTGGCTGGACAAGGCCCTGAGCAACATGATCTAACAATGAAGTTAGCCTTGACCTTCATGATCTCTAGAGTCCATTTCAAACTATTCCAAACTCTTCAGATTACATTATCTGGAGATCTCTGACACATTTCTCCTGTTCTTCAAAGGCCACCTTGCTACACAAAGCTGTTGGCAAGCTCATCTCTTCATTCAGGTATAGAGTCACATGCTCACAAACTAGAGTTTTGGCACACATTTTCACAATTACACCACTAAAAAAGTCAATGTCACACACCAGTTTCTTAGTACTCAGTGACAAATCCTTGAGGTTGCTATTATGAAAAGTTCCATAAAACCCTGGAGAAAGAAGAGTATACCTCAATACTACTCTTTCATTGTGACTTATCTGAGCAGAAACGGCACATGAACTAACTGAAACTACATTAGGGCTGTAGGGGCAAAGTCTGAAACCTCCTAATCACTATTTGTTCTGTTCTTGCACAGAGCTCTCTGGACTTGCAGGTATGGTGCCTGAGTAAAGTTTGATAAAAGCTGACAATGGACTTCACCAATTGACTTACAATTAATTTATTACACTAAACTGTTGGTGGATGACTTGGAGCCTGAAGCTATATATTCCAGTATTTCATTAGCTTTACCCTGCTGTAATAAAATTAGCACTTTATTTTTTTTCCAGAGAGCAATGTTAATTTGCCTGTCAAATACAAAAAAGGATAGTTCAAAATCAGTGGAGCACGTGAGAATAAAGGGCAGCAATGACTTTGTCTTCCCTTTGACTTCCTGATCTCAAAGCTGAATGAGAGTGACTTCATAGTATCAACAATAATAGAGTGTCTTTATAACCTTGTGATCCTGACAGTCTGTGGCCCTGCAGAGCAGTAAGCAAGGCCAGCTGTTGAGACCAGTCAAACACCAAACCAGATTCACTTCCCTCTTCATTTTTTGCTAGAAATATTTCCTAGAAGTACAATGGCAATTTGGCACAGAGTGCCTGTGTAGCTGCAGTGGGTCCTTCACAAGAAATTGCCAGGTGCTTTGAAGTATTAGTATAAAATAGCGATTTAAACAATGTAATTACTAGAAAGAGAAGAAAAAAGGGGAAGAAATCAACTTCTAGATTGTAAGAGCAAATTGAGATTGACCAAAACACAAACATAAGAAAATGCTACCTATAACCATGTTTTGTGTTAACCTTATTAGGAGTTACCTAATTATAATGGAATACGCATATTAAATCCAGATAATACACATTTAAAAAAACTGAGACTTTATAAATTAAACCAACAGAAAATACTTCCTCATTCTCATTTCCCACTCCTCTTTTTTATTTTCATATTCTAAGCAGACCTCTTGGAAAATGTAGGCCTGATCTCTCTTTGATGGCAAAGTCTTTATTGTGATTCATACCATCCAGTAACACGAGCAGGATAAACAGGTGTTCTGTGGATTATCAACAGGAGAATAAAACATACCCAGCCCTGCATTCTCATTACTCTGGCCACTTAGAGCACAGGGAATTGTAATCCCTTGTGTCACCTTTCCATTCTCTAGTTCTGTCATTTCCATTAGCTAGGACCCTGCAAGGCTATTTCATGCAGGTTTCATGGCACTAATGGAGAAAGTAGATGTTAACAACTAATATTTGTTTCTTATGAATTATGTTTCTAGGGCTTAATGGCTTATGCTTCCTTGGCAACAAACACGTGCTTTTTAATAAGGTTTGCATATGAGCTGTGTACAGTACCACGCCACAGACCTGATCTGACAAGGTTTCTAAAACATAAATTCAGAAAAGTGATCTATTCTTTCACAAAGGGAGGCCAACACTGGTGATTTGGAAGGGGAGTGAGAGCCTGCCCCAGTCTTTATAAAATCTCTTAAACTGCTTTTAGTATCTCTAAGGTTCATACTGCACATAAGAGATCAGTCCTTATTCAAGCAAAGACTGTCCTTGTTTCTTTTACATCAGTAAAATTTAATTAACTTCCTGCTTATCCATTTAAATATTCTACAGTGAAATAAAGAAGGATGATATTACATGAACCAGGTTTAGCCAGAAAGGCTGCACTTCAGTTTATCCTGAAGAAATCTTGGAGGAAAACCAAGCTGCTTGTTTTGTTTTGTATTTTTTCTACAGAACAACTTGTTACAGGAAACAGGCTGTGATCTTTTTCAGAACTCCAACATGCTTTGTAAAATCATCTACAGATCACAAGAGGGTATCCCAGATCCACAGAAAACAAATTTTAAACTACATAAAGCATACTGATGAAAAAGACCTTCTGATTAATATGCAGAGGCACAACTAATTCTTATTACTGAAGTCAGCAAAGATCACTCAAGTGCCACTTTTAAGTGCTTCTGACATTCATTTCACAGTAAATATAAAAGCTCTATGTACAATTCTGAAAAAAAATAACTAGGAGTTGTTAAGAAAAATATAGTTATTGGTAAAACTTTGAATTACTATTATTATTTGATGCTATAAATGCACATACTTCCAGGTCTGCCCTTCATATAAAGAAATAATTGCATGTTATAGATTTCCTACTAAAATTCTCCACATCCTTTTTGTGTATTAATTCCTGGAAAAGGTAGTCACCTCTTAGTTCCAAAAAGCTTACATAATAAGTTCTGTACTCCAATATAAAAGCAACTACTGCTTTCTCTTTCCACTCTATTAGTAGTTTCAAACCTACTTTGCAAGGTACCAATCCCAGCAGAGAGAAGAAAACTCAGGTTGCAGGACATTCCAACCCCAGTGGGGCTTGAGCCAGAACAGTTTCAGTGATGGGATAAAAGGCTCCCAGTCACAAAGGGATGTAGATGCCTGCATCCTTAACAGGCACTGACCAGAAACACTCACTGCATATTTTGTTTACAAAATACTGATAAACAAATCCTTTCACTAATCAGGCAATCACTTTGTATATTTACAGTACTTTCATCTTAAATCCAATGAAAGTGAAAGGCAAAGAATACAACTTTATCATACCCAACCTTCAGATTTTGTTACATATTCCAGAAAAGCCTCATTCTACCAGAGTTCACCTCACTCACAGATGTTTGCACAATGCCTTGGTTTTCACACAATCACTGTTCTTTACCACACAAAATGTAGTTTTATTTTTTTATCAAGAAGATACATGAATGTCTCTCTGTGGAACAAGGAATAAATCCTTGGAAACATGGAAACATGGAAGAACTGTCTGCCTCCCCATAAAAATAAAATTGTACTAGGCTTCAGCAGGGACTGAAGGTGAGAAATGATGTTGAAAAGGTCACCTTTTGTTTTTTGGTTGGTTTTTTTTTTTTGGTCATGTCCCTGGAAATAAGTAAATGCAATGAACACCATATAAATTCCAGTCTTTGTAATACTATGAAAAACAGCAACAGGTAAAAGGGGGTGGAACACTGAGCATCCAACACAAAGTGCCAGATAATTAGCTTGTTTATACTCTTACACTGTCATTCACAGTATATGAGTACAACCACATGATCAGTAAGCACCTTAAAACACTAATGGACAAGTAATCCACATGTGCTCAGAGCTCAAGGAAGCTGAGAGCCTTTGGCATCAGCAGCAAAGAGCTCTGCAAAGTTAGAGCTAGCTTCTGGCTTCTGCATTCTGCATCTTCACTGACAGCTTCAGACACAATATCAAGACCTTATTAACTAAGGTGAAATTAAGTGTGACTTAACAGTCAGCTTGTACAGACTCTTGTGCTGCTGAGTCTGGTTGTGAGTCAGGAACAGATGAGAGACACAGAAGTGTGCTAAAGAGCTGCTCCATGGAAACATGAGAGTGAGGCTTATTGTACAGGTGTGGACTCTAGAGCTTCTGTGGAAAAGAAACAGATGACATTTTCAGTGCCAAGAGGTGCTCCAAAATCTACACTGTGAGGAGGGAAACAATGATGCAGTTCTGGAGACGTCCAGTTACACAACATAGAGAGACTTGGTGACATAAAAAGAAATTTCCTTTCCTGCTTTGGAAGTTAGTTTTGGTGCTGCAAAACTCTAGAGAGTAAAAGAGGTTCTCTGGATGATGCTGAACACATCTCACTGTTTTTGGAATGTTCCTCAGAGAGCACACCACAGATCCTTCCTTTCCCCTCACCATCTTATCTCTTGGTCTTTGATTTATGTGCCAGGAAGAGAAACTCACCTCTTGTCATTGTTACAATTGGCATTTATCTGTTTGGCTTGTTTATCTAATGCAACTGGAGACTTCAGGAAGGAACAATTCCAAACATATAAAAGAGGTGCTCAGTTGTTCAGTCTGAACCAAGAAACACAATGAAAAGACTATTAATCACATGGATGCAAGATCTGGTAGATAGGAAGGAAAAAAGAAGGTGTAAGCAGCCACAAAATATACAGTGGAACAATTAGTACAAGAGACATCTCTGCAAATCATATTGAACAAAAGTGAAGTTAGTAAATAAGGTGTGCACTAAGCACCACAGGTGGCACAGGGAGGACAGCAAAATTGCTCCATCAGGCAAGCTTCTGTAAACAGAGAACCCTGCTTCATTTCTCTTCTTTGTCCACTCACATCACACCAGGATAGATCACTGTGATCAGGACTCCCCAGCTACTATGGTACCAAGGTGAGCATAACTGACCACAAGGAATGTTAAAATGAAATTGACTGTGCTTCTGACTTCACAAGGTGTAATAGATTGGTACTGAAAACCAACATCAACCCTGTACAAAGGAGCATCACAAAAGTGTAGAGAAGGCAACTTCATAAAGAGTGACTAGTGGTGCACCACTCACAGTTCTACCAGGGAATGTTGCTGTCACTGCATCATCCAACCATTGGAAATAAATCCTTATTTCCAGTTGAACAAAGCAGCCAATACAGAGTAACTTTCTGCTTCAGAACAGAATTGCTCTCTGGTCCATCAGTGACACAAAGGTAGAAAGTATGATGCAGTCATGAATAACCAGTTCCAGTGCTCATTCTCCTGGAACTGAAAAGTAAATTGATTTCCACATGACTCAACTGCTCAAATCAGTACCTTCCCTACCTTCCTCCTGCACACACACAGACACTTTTCTTCCTTAAAAAAAATTATATTATATTCAAATTTAGGGAGGATCATACTGCGATTGCCATGGAATAAATAATATTTTTTTAAAGGAAAACTACCCTGAAACATTTTCTGCCTGTTTCAGCCTGCTAGGGCTCTAGATGATATGTAAGCCATAAAGATACTGACAGCCAGAACACTCTGAGGATGAAAGCACACACATCAGCAGTGGAATGTGCTCCTGCACAGTCATTCAGAGAAAAGCACTTCTTTCACCTTCATGTGACTATATGATATGATGTACTGATAGCTTGTTATTTTTTTTATACCTCCAAGAAAATCCTATGTACTAAATGCCTACCAACAGCAGCTTCAGATGTTGCTGCCCCTACAAATCAAGGAACAACACAAGGAAAATGAGATAAATGCCTCTGATATTGCCTCTAGGCTCCAGGTAATTTCTTAAGCTGCATGTTTGGCTCAGTTAATCCTACTCAAAGTCAGCTTCTGGTGGCTGCTAAGGCAAACAGTAATTAGTTATTTGTCCACATAATTTATGAATTCTGGACATAGGCTCTAGTGTTCCTGCTTTTTAAAAAATTTTTTCCCCACATTCTCAGCACTCAGGGCAGAATATATGCTGCTTAGAAGTACTGAGCTGTTTATTTTCAAGGAAGCAGAGAAATGTCCACACATAGGATCAGTTTGCTGTCAAACATACTGTATAATCAATAGAAGATACCTTGAACTATGCAAATCCAAAGTCTGTACTTCCTACCATTCTCATAATTTAAAAATGATAAATCCCTAAAATTCAGTCCTGTGCCTTGGTTTTTTAACTACTTTCTAACTCCCTGCCCTAAGCCAAAGAGCACTTGGTGTGGTTACTGTATAATTAAGCTAAATACCCAAACACCAGAGCACCTTATCCCTTATCAAGCACAGGTATTTCAAGAAGCTTAATAGTAACATAAAATTCAAAAGTCAATGTATTCTACAGATTTAGTTATTGAAGGCTGACATGAGGAGCATGTCAAGCTTTCACGTGAACAGCAGAAGATTCTTATCTCAGGGTAATAATGATCCCAAAGGGCACAGGATTGCACAGATTGCAGGTAGGCAGGGACAAGGTGATCTGATATTATGTCCTTTTGACAAAGGCACTGTGCTAAGTATTGCTTATTTATGCAAATATAAATATATTTAATAAATATATCTATTTTAAAATAAATATAGCTAAGTATGTTATATTCATACAGGATCTTATTGTATACAAACATTTATATAGTTTGCATACATTTCTGTAAAATCATTTCTTTAGCTAGTTTGTACAGTCCTTTGAATAAGTCAAGGAATTTTATCTATACTCTATAATTCCCTTTATGTATAAACTTATCATTTTAATATAAGCATGTTGTACTCATTTATAATGTATCAAGTCCAAAGGCATTCTGATAGTATTACTTTTAACAACACTGTCATAAATAATAGTAACAGAGAACAAAACCTATTTATTTTCTGTACATGTTATGGGGGGCTTGTGGGCTTTAATTATTATTTTTATTTTTACACTTTTCCTATAAACCCTAAAAATAAAAATAAGGAACAAAAGGACAGAGCAGCCATTCTATCATGTCCTTTCAACAAACAAATGGATTTGCAGTAAGGAATTAGAAGAATCACTCATTAAAGACAGAAAGGCAGGCTAGAAAGTACCCATTAGCTGGGCTACAGGTACATAGCTCTGGAAACAAGAATATACCAAAATTCTCTAATCAAACACTTAAACGTGCTCAAAGATCAGTATAATGCTAACAAGAAAAAATAAAGCCACTATGTGTTCAGTTTCTTCTTAGCCACCAGGGGAGCCTCTCATGCCACTAAAAGCTTTTGGGGTTTTAATAACAGCACTGTGAACCTTAGAGTACAGTACAGAAAGCAAACTGTCAGAACAAAGTCCTCCAGCAGATGGAAGCATCAGCCAGCAGAAGCTGAGCTCCCTGCAGCACTGCCTGCTGCCTTCCATACTTGACACAGAATTGTACCATGTAGTGTCAACCCCAGTGGCACTGATGGACAACAAATCTCTAACTCTTTATCAGTATGAGATGTCCAGTATTGCTAAGTCACAGCATACAATTATTATTCCAGTAGATTCAAAAAACTGATGAAAGATCAGAGGCAGGTAGCTCTGAATATTCATCGTGAACCTACCTGACTCTGGATTCCAGGTAAAGCTTACAAAACAGCTCAGAAGCTCTAGCAAACTTTTCCCACATTTCCCTGGCAGTTAAACAAACACAGCTTCACGTTTTCTTTCTCATATTTACCAGTAAATGTGATCCAAATGTGTTTAAAATGTATTTAAATATGATAAACTCAGGTTGCCAGGTGTAGTGCTAAAATGAACCCAATTTCAGGAATCACTCTGAAGCTCAGTTAAGAGGAAAAGTAATACAAGTGGTAATAGTAAGATCAAATATCCTTTCAACTACAGATGGAACAGTATCCCATACTAGAAACTGTAAGTTTGTTGTAGCCCATTGGAGGCCAGGAAAGCTGCACAATTACTGACAGGTTTCACAGTGAGCAAGACCCTTAGCTCAAAATGCACAATGCAGCTTGATGAGCAAACACCACTGCTGCATGTTGATTAACTAAACACTGAGTTAGAATTTAAGAGTTTACAGCCAGGTCTGAAACACAGGCCAAGAATGATTTACAACTCTCATCTGTCTGTTAAGAACCTCTCAACAATCCCTCAATCCCTGCTGCTTTCCACCTCCATCAGCTGTTCTGCCCCACTTCTATCTGTGTTTCCCACAGCCTTACCCAGTTACAGATGTGAAACACAATTTGCTTTTACAGTTACTTTGGCACAGAGGCCAAGATCACTTTGTGCAGTGCACTGGCCAAATACAGAGTTACACAAATAGTATTTTTAAAATATGAGAAAGGGAATACAAAATAAAACTCTAATTAAAGGTTTTTACTCCCCAAACATAAAAAAGTTCACCTCTACTCCTTTGTTTCCCCCCATAACTAAGTCTCAAAATTCCACTACCCCCTCAATGAGGTTACATTCTCTCTTCCCAGCTCTTCACCTCGTTCTGCAAAAATCCTAATACACAAAATTTCAGGAGGCCTGAATTTCAAACACTAGTTCAGACACTTCCAGACTCCTTAGTTATCTGGCCTGCCACCAGCAGTCTCTGTATCTCCTTTGATAATGTCCTTGTTTTCATCTCCACAGTAACTGCAAGGGTTTAACCCATCTTGAAGATCAACACAGAGAGGAGAGGCAGAGAAGGCCTCATTTCATGGTTAACTAATGGGAAGTTTGTCACTACAGTTTGTAGTGAACTGCTGAGCATCTGCATGTGTACTGAGTAAAGCCACTTCATTTGATGCATGGGGAAAGCCCCACTTACACATGTATCATTTGAGTCACATCCCTTAGACATGTAACTCACTCAAATTGCATTACATCTGGAAAAGCCATTTTCATAGAAGCTTATTTATCCATACAGCAACTATATGTATGTTTATATACATACACAACCTCTGCTAGAGCTACTCATCTGCAACATCACATGCAGACATTATTCACACAGTTGTAACCACTGCTTACATTCCCACATCCTTACACAAACCACAATCAACATCATCCATGTGCTTACACATTGCTCTACACACTCTAATGAATTAGTTCTTGCATAACTTCCTTGGTCTATAATACCTTTTATTTAGACACCTCTATTTAACATCTGCTTCACCCTTCCTATTGGGCATTCCTTGGAAGCCCTGGAATTATTAAAACAAGATAGACAAACCTAATGAAGGCTGAAATAGAAATGGAGAAAGGCAGGAAAGAAGCAGAATGCACATTACAGACAGACAGAGCCTGGTGCAGAGGAAGCAGACTCAAGCATATGACACTCACTGCTAGTGTATCACCTCTGACATCTCCTGGGGTAATAACTGGGATGGGATATTAATCACAGAAACAAAAAGAACCAAACAGGAAAAATCAAACAGCAACAGAAGGCCACTTCTGGGCTGTGTAAGGAGCCCATCTTACATAGCAGCCCAGGACAATGTAGCTTTTCCCCATTTTATTGTGGTGATAGCATTCAACAGTAGAAACGGGTGAGCAAGACCACACAGACCAACAGAAAGCAACCCAAATGGAACACCTGGAATCAGAAAAAGAAATGGGGTCTTGGAACCACAGGCAGCCCTCCTTGGAACATAAAAATATAACTAAAAGCCTCCTTTTTTTTCCCATTAATGGGAACATTTCCTGGCATTTCCTGGCATAAGTCCTAAAGGACTTAGATGACAAGTCCTTTTTTCCTAGTTACCTCAGACAACTCGGTAACCATGGCAACTGTCTCCAGTGCAATGACATCATATGGTTTCCTGGGCAACTGTTCCCAGTGCAATGACATCATGTGGTAACCATGGCAATGCTCCATGAGGCCAGGAAGAAAGTATTTTAAGTGGGAAGATGGGTCAGGGAGGACAAAAGAGGACTCAGGGAGGAGCAGGATAAAAGATAACAGATAAAAATATGAGCTTTGTAAGAAGGACAAAGGTGAGGGGGAGAGGAAAAGTTGGAGAGAGTATAAGGACAGATAAGAAACTGAAAATAAGTGGAGGGGGGGCAAAGAAATCTTGAGATATGTAAACTACTATTTGTTTCCATACATAGAAAGATGCAGATATTAATTTCATTATTGACTTTGATTACATTATTTAGGTCAGAGCTGCTGACCCACAGCATGCATGATAACAGGAAGTTTAGGCACAGCTTCAATGCTGATTGAAAAGTGGGCCAACTTTAGACAATCTATAAAAAACCTTCAGAAATCTCCAGAGAAACACCACCACCAAGCTAAATTACACTATATAGAATATACTAGGTACTTTTTCAAGTGCAATGTACATTTCCTAATATATTTCCATTCTCTGACTGGCTGCAGGGGTTCTGTCACAGCAACACCAGTAACACCAGTAACCAGATGTTACTGTCACACCTGTACAGGACTTCACAAGATTCCCTTGCTGTGCTCTTTCTGTTATTTGTACTTGAAGACAAGATAACAAGAACCTGGCCAGCTGGCCAAATGAAAATGAGTTTTTCCATTGATTGAAAGGTCCTTCAGACCCTCACCTAGATGGAAGAATGTAGAACTTCTTCCAATTCTTTTATTCTTTCAAATATTTCCATTTGCTGAAGGTAAAGATGCATTCTGAATTTGATTGAATTTTAATTCTGTGCAGTCTCAGCCAGAGGACAATGTTACTACCATCTCTATGTTAAACTGCTATAAAACTCTAGCGGAAAAACCTTCTTGGCAATGAAACTCTGGGATTATTGATACACAGTGTTTTACCAGTGTACACAGCTCTGTTGTAAAAAAATGCAAAGCTTTTGAGGACAGCTTGCAGGCTAAAAGCTTAGGATAATGTTTTTTAGGAAGCTTCCAAGTCTACCTATCACACAGTATTTTTCTATCCAGCAGGGCATAAGGGGGGGAAAGGACATCTATGAGATGCTTTAAACTCTGTTCCCTTAAGTTGTAAAGAATAATATGTACAAATGCCTAATTACTTCATTGGCACAGTAAGTGGCTTTCCAGGTGTTCTGCATTCATTAAGAACACAAACCAAAAAGACAACAGATTCTACTCTAATTAACACAAGACAATAAAACCTATAGGTAATAGAAGAAAGGGTAAAATACAGCTCACCACCACAGGCAAAGTAATACAGTGAGAGATAAAAAAACCTTGCAGACAGCCTTCCCAAAAGCTGTCAAATTGTTCAGCTCTGAGCACAGTTTAACTCTAAAAAAATACTTGATTCTTGAAAAAAATTGTTGAAATAATAGAAAGGACCCCAAAATAAGATTTGTTTCTATTTAATAAGAAATAAATTATAAGAGTAGAAAATATCTTTATCAGCTGGAAATTGAATAACTGTTGAGCAAAAGATCTCCTGGGTATTCCTGACTTCATGTTAGCCCATCCACCTGCTAATTAGCACCAAGACATTGTTGTGATTGCACAGGGATAACAGGATGAATAATTCATAATACCTTACCCAGAGTCGTGGCACATTAGTGGTTCTTAATCAGTTCCCAGCCACAGGATTCAGCATAACTCTTATAGAAGAATTAACAACACACTTTAGTAAAAATTTGAAACTATTGTTTTAAACACAATTAACACCAAGCTACTGAGCTCAGCTAAGGTGGGGCTTTACTAAGCTAAAAAACATAGTAAATTCTGTCCACTCTTAGACTAGTCAAAAGTGACACATCATGGCACTAATACTGTGTTGGGACTCTCAGCTGTTGAGTTTTTCATCCTCAGTAAGATGTCAATGTACAGTTTAGTGTAAATACCAAAATTCCTACTCGTCTTCTGAGGACAACCCTGTGCAGGAAAAGCTTATGGGACAAACCAGTTGATGACAGAGTATTGAAGATGAAATTATAACTCTACTTACTGTAAATTAGAGTTTATCCACAAAGACAGATAATTTTTATCAAAATGGATGCTTTGGAATAACTGTTGATTCCATTCACAAGATGGACTATACTACCTTACTCTGGATAATAAGTACACTGAGTAATGTTACCACACATTTCCAAGCATAGAGAAGTTCTCTTAACCTGACTCCATTTACCATCAGAGCTGGCAAACTGGACATCAATGATACAATTGGGCCAGAAACACAAGTTTCTCATTGCAGAGAAACATTCTCCATTTTATTCAGCATGGGAGCCATTACTCAATTACTGTGTTACCACACAGATGACAAGTCTCTGCCCTCTGCAAGTGTCAGATGTCCTTCCATGATGCTGAGGACACCACAAGAGTCAGAAAGCCTGTTAGTAAAATGCTTTTCTTGCCAAGCCCCTACAATTCTTCCTTCCAATGTGTGCAGTACATGCTTGAGAAATAAATCAATGCTTTACTGCAATCCCTCCTTCTTGAGAAAACTGAATAAAGGTCATTCCTCAGACATTCAAATGAGGATGCAGTTCTTCAAATCCCACAGATTTTATATATAATTACTATGAAGACACCTGGGTTTCCAGCACTATGTCACTGGCAGCCATGTGGGCAGAGTGTTTCAACCTGTGTCTTCCCTTAGACATCTTGTTGAACCAGATAATTCCTCAGAGATGGAAGAGTTCAACAGCTAATAGATTAAATCCTAAAATGGAATCAATCACATTGTCAAACTATGTGAAAACAGCTCATACTAATTTAAGTACATAATTATACATAAGTGATTTCTTAATTATTACCTCCACAGAAATGTATTCACTGCTGCAATACTCACAGTGCTTTGCTTTAATGAGCTCTGGGCTCTACAGAAAATACCCAACCAAATGACAGTAATTCATCTGGCTGCTTGAGTTGGGACAGACCAAAGTGATTTGTAATCATTAGTTAAAATAATTTAGAATAAAATATAATGCAGCATGTAAGACTGAAGATTCAGGGAAAAATATGCATATTTGAATTACATATTAAAAGTATTATGTATACTAAATATATATAGTTATATAAGATTAGATCACAGTTGGCATATAGGAGTTACAATAAATGTATTTAATGTTATGATTAATGACAAAATGGAAAAAGGACTTGTAATTACAATACACAGGAAGTTGCCCAGCTCCCTCACAAAGCTTTAGTCTTCACTGCCTGCATTTTAGAATCACAGAAATACAAATTCTAGTGATAAAAAAGAATTATGCTGGCAATAGGCACTAAATACAGATATCCACACTTACCTTAAATTTTAAAAGAGGAAGGTATTGCTTCATTATTCACATATTCTCAGTCCCCAATCATCTTTACTCTACAAGAACAGTGAAAAGCATCCTTTTCCTGCAGTATTTTCAAAAAAATGCTACCTGTTTCTCTCAATCTTCAGTCCTTTTCATCCCACATCTTTTTCTCAACTGATCTGTACAGCTACTGTCCCACAAATTCTTCTCAATGCTTTTATCTGTGGTATAAGAAAAAAACTGATAGCATATACCCCAACTGGGCAGCAACTGCAGAAAAGATCCAGAACACACATAAATAAAAAACACACACACAGTACGTATTTTTTAATACCTAAGTATAAACACTTCATTTCCCCAGGCTATAAATTCTAGGGGGTATATGCTTTACAGTCTAATAAATATTATAGTTTAAAAATGTGCTCACTCTAACAGTACCTTCATGCCACAGAACATTTTTATGAAATGTTTTGTGTTTATCACAGCAGACATGCTGTACTAGATTGCTCCCACCAACTTAAAATATATAGTATAATAACTCTACTTAATTCTATTGCTTCTGGTATGAAGCTTTTATATTTCTAGGAAATATGTAAGCATAGAGTGATCACTGGAAACTCCTGCTGGCCCTCACCCTCCCATGGGACCCTATCCACAGCACCACCAAAACTTGGGCTCCAGCCTCATTTTACCACCTAAAACCTCAAAGCTCATCCCCTGGGTTGCTCTCCCATTCTGGCCAAGTTCAGCTCCAAAATGTCAAACCTCCTGACCTAGTTTCCAAACAGTGCATAACTGCATGATGGAATTGATTTATACTGTACTACCTTGAAGTCAATTTGTACAAAATCCATGTGTAGGAAATATATCACAAACATTCCTGTGTGCATGTCATGCTTTCTAATTGTCTCTATCTGAAGTTTTATTAACAAAAACTAGCAGAAAAAAGAAGCTTCTATGTACTGCCTGATAGGATGGGTTCTGCCAAAAAAAAAAGAAAATCTTAATGATCTCCAGAGACAAAATATTAGCAGATTTACAGAATTTTATTTCAATTATTATAAAAGTATGCTGTCTTCTGCCTCAGCATACAGCAACCAGCTCCAGCAGTTGTGTGACACTAATGATTGGCAATCCCTTTCAACAGCCACAGAGAGCATGTATTTTATAAATTGCCTTATTCACCACCTTTATTACACTAGAGTGGAGCAACAAATACATCACTTGAGGGTATGGGAGGTCAGTGTAGCCAGAAGCCTGGCTTACTTTATTTCTAACAGATAGCTCAAGTGCTGATACATGTAAAAAATCTACCTTGTCTGACCTCAGTATTTGGAATACATCTTTATTTATCTCAGAAATCATTAACACTCAGGAACTAAACTATCTGCATCTAGTAATCCCTACAAAAATATTACTTACCAAAGCACCTGAGGTTCTTCTATGCGTGTTATCCACCAAGATTTCAAACTCATCACTCTTCTGAAGGTTGCTGCTTTCCTAAAAAGTCAAGTTTTCTTCAGTGCTATCCACTTACATCGTGTAATAAGATCCTTACTACATACAGCTTATGCAATTTAGCTTCCCATTTTTGTTTAGTGGGGTTCTAAAGAGGGGGTGTGCATACTCTTAAGAGAGGAATACAAACATTTATATAAAAACTTAACATTTGGGGGCAGATTAGGACATAGACTAGAAGTATCTGTACCTGTAAAGTTCACAATTTAAGGCTATTCCTTAGCTTTTAAGCTCACATAAAACACTGCTTTACTGTTAGCAGTAAATTAAAGCTAACTAAAGATTGGTAAAAATTCAGGGCTACCTCATATACCTTGCTAATGGTGTATCAACAGAGTGACAACCTTTCAAGATTTTGCCTGTGACAGGCATGGAAATCTGCATCAGCAATGCTTAGGTGGATCCTTAAGCAACCAATGTAAATCTCATCATGTCAAGGTTATGCCTGAAATGGAGCAATGTAAAGGGAGTGCTGGTGGGGAAGTGGGGGAAGTCTAAATTTCTGTCTCCATTGGAATTACTCCTGCTTCAAAGAATGCTGTGAGCTTCAACTTAGCACTTCTGGTGAATACATCTAGTTTCTTTAAATAATAAATTTGATTTAGCCTGATTTTATTTGTTTTAGAGAGTGAGGGACAGAAGACATGACTTGAAAGTCATGTAAGAGAAATACCAACTCCAAAAAATCTTTTGAATAAACAAAAATATAAACAGGAAGAAACAGTGATTGCCAGTAATATCAACTAGCCAGAGTGTTTCAACATAAAAAGGCAGCTTTATGCCAAATTCTACCTTGGTTCCATAGATGCAGTTAAGCACATCTGAGGGAAGCAAGCTAGGAACCTAGGAGATAGGTAAATTGCAAACAGATACTACTGGCCAGAAGACTCCTGCAAGGTTTACTTGCAAAAAGGACAGAAAAATAGGGACTTACATTGTTTGATGGCACAGGACCAAGTAAGAAAAAGTGACTTCCCAAATTAACCTGGGCAGACAGCAGTCATCTATATTAAGTACACACTTCCAATTACTTTAGGAGGTCGAGCACCTCAAGAGTTTACAATAACAAAACATCAAGTATCAGTGTTTTAATTTTTTTCAGATGTTGCATTAGTCTTTCAATTGCTGCAAACTTTATTACTAAAGTTACTATTACCTAGATGATAGAATATAAAAATACACATCTACCACTAAAAACTAAAACTCCAGATATTTAAAAAAAATAACCAGTACCACTTTTTTAAAAAGTATGGCAAGCAGTTCTTTTGGGTAGTCAAACCAGTAATACCTATTGTCCAAATAATAAAAAATTTAGATAAATAAGAACTTACATGGCCTTTGAGCTAGCTCAGGTCTGGATTCAGCAACATGTAACAGCTAACTTTTCCTGATTCTGCATCATACCCTTACAGAAGTACAGATGGAACCAATCAATATACACATATACTAACTGTTGGAAGAAAAAAAAAAAACAAACAACTTAGATTAGCTAAAACAGAGAGGCTGTATTTAAGAACACTGCTTCTGTTTGAAGCAGGTTAGTATGAAATAAAGTTACTGAGATTTTCATGTGTAAAGCTAATTTCTTGGTTAGCACTTCAGGGAAAAAAGTTTAGGTGTTAAAGTGGGTGGGAGCAAATACAAGTCTCTATACTGGTATAACAAGTAATGTTACTTCCAACTCTTTAGATTCTGAGCAGAATTGCATTACAACCACTCCACTAAGCAAATAACTAAATATACTGCCTTTGGAAACTCCACTTTAACACAGCTGAGCAGTACCACCTTCTAGATGGATGCAGGTGTCTTTAAGTCTTCGTGGGGTTTAGCTTGTTTGTTTCCTTTCGGCACACTGGTGTGTTTCCCTTTAGGTAACTTTTGATTAAATATGCTTGTAAGAAATCAGTGATGTGTTAGGTAATTCAACCTTCACTCTGAACAAAAGACAGGACAGCTTATGTAGAGATAACACCCCCGAAGCAGCATTTTATTTTATTCATTTAATTCCAAAACATTTAATTTAGAAGTCTGGCATCTCAGTCATCCATCTTAACATGGGCTAATATTGACATAGTGTTGTCAGAATACACAGACAACTAAACAGCCAAAGAGTTTACAAAAAATAAATCCATGATTCTTCAAAACAACTGCAAAAGTTTACAAGTATCAAAACTCTTAGGTAGATGCACTGCATGAAAAGAAACTGTGCACATAAGTTAGAGGCAAAAAAAAATTGCTACTGAAACCTCACATTTCAAACAGTTTATTGTAAACTGATGACCAGGGTTGTCATTTCACATCAGCTTAACTGTTTTCATTGACTGAAAAAAATTTGGGGTGGATAATTTACTTTGCATGCACAAAAAGTACTGCTTAACAGAACTGTCAGCTCGTTTCAAATGGAAAAAAAAATAAACTGGAATCTAATTATCTTCAATCTCTTTCCATTATTCTTTCCCATATTTTCCAATCAACAGGCAAACTGAAAATGCCTCATTTACTGTGCATCTTCCTGCACTGCTCAAGTGCAACTAAGATAACAGGGCAAATAAACCAACTGATCCATCAATGCCCATGAAGACTCACCCAGAACTGCTTCTCGATACAGTGGACAGCAGATCTGAACAGCTGTACAATACAGATATGCTTAGCACTAGATATTTAGTGTGACTGTGGCAAGGAAATATTGGTGATGATGGGGATGGTGAAGTGGATGAAAGGGGGATGAGAGGAAAGCTTTTTAATTATTGCCCTCTCCTGCTTCTTCATCTTGCTGATCACTCGTCCACAGAGTGAGGTTATCTCGGAGTAACTGCATGATGAGAGTGGAGTCCTTATAGGAATCCTCATTTAGTGTGTCCAGCTCTGCTATGGCATCATCAAAGGCTTGTTTGGCTAAAAGGCAGGCCTGCTCAGGAGCATTCTGGATTTCGTAGTAGAACACTGAGAAATTGAGTGCCAGCCCAAGCCTAATTGGGTGAGTGGGCTGCATGTGCTCTTTGCTGATCTCGAAAGCCTCTTTATAGGCAGCTTCTGAGGCTTCCACAACACTGTTCTTCTTCTCTCCAGCAGCAACTTCTGCCAAATAGCGGTAGTAATCCCCTTTCATTTTCAGATAAAAGACCTTACTCTCATACTGGAAGTCATTGCAGTTCTTGATCAGGTATTTATCTAGGAGAGCCAAAACATCATTGCAGACTGTCTCGAGCTCCTTTTCTATCTTCTCCCTATAGGCTTTAACCTTCTCCAGCTTCTTCTCATTCCCATCTGCCATAGTCTTCTGCTCTATGCTACTGATCACACGCCAGGAAGACCGTCTAGCTCCAACTACATTCTTGTAGGCTACAGACAGGAGGTTTCTATCCTCATTTGAGAGAGGCTCATTCAGCTCAGTTACCTGAAAATACAAAGACAAAATTTAAAGGGTTTGTCTTTAAGAAGAGAGTGCAAACTTCCCCCAATACTTGCATCGCGAAGTACAAGCTTCAAAATGCTTTCTAGACAGGAGCCAATTTTTAATTTTGAAAGTTTAAAACAGTTTCTGCAACAAGATTTAAATGAGTGAAAACCCCACTGTTCTGTTGTAATAGAACAGGTATTTAGAAGCCACTGCAATGTACATTCCACTGAATCAAAGTGAGTCAGGCTCTCTCAATGGAGAAGCACTCACAGAAGTAAGGCTCAGATTTTTTAGGAAGTCTGCTATAATTATGCAGACTACACACTTAGTGATAAAATTAACTGTACCTAGAATACCAATTTTAGGAATCTGGAACACAGCACAGACACAGGAAACTGGTGCAGTTCTTGCATTTCTTTCCCCTGCTGCTTTCTTTCATTGGACAGCAGAGATGGAAGCACTGCAGTCATTATGATTAAGCTCTGCATAGTACAACTGGAATTAGTGTTTCACAGTATCTTTTAATCTTAGTGAGCAATTACACAATGTAATACAAAAGTTACCCTGCTTTCTGCTAACTGGTGGCTGCGGAGAGATTTCAGGGATAGAATATAAAGGAAACTATAGAAGTAGAACAGGAGAAAAAAAAAGAAAAAAAGCCAGCTTCAAGCTTCATGATCAGCTTCAAGTTCCTACTACAAAAAGCCAATTTAGAGGAAGGATAACACTTCTAATAATTTATTCAGGCCTACTTCAGCTGCTGTGTTAATTTAGGGAATAAAGTCTACCAAATTTACAGTCACTTCAAGTTGTTCTTTTGCAGATTCACAAACAAGATGAAAAACCCCACTACTTTAAGCATACAGCATTAAAAGACATCAAGAATCAAAAGGATATGGTTCTGTGATGTGAAGGTAAACTTGTCCTTGCTCAGACACTGCTAAAATTACTCTTTACTTAAAAATACATTTATTTATACTGCTTTACAGGCCACAAAATGTTACAACCAAATACCTGTAACAAGTAAGTCACAGATACTTTCAGTTCTAAGACTGATGTAGCCAGCTAACCACCAAAAAAAGTGCATATTACCAAGTTTAAAAAATAATGAGCTATAACTGCTAAAGTCAGACAAAGCTTGCTTTCAAATTTAGGTTTTGTTCTTAACATATTTTATGTCAATTAGTTTTACCTTCAAAAATGCCTTCTACACACAGCTCAGAAATGGAACTTCCAAAAGATACTGCTCTGCCTGGCCTAATGCTATTAAGAAACAACCTGCAGAAGATGAAATCTACAGCAATAAACTTTGCTTCCTAACCACTTCCCCTCAGCATCCTCCCAACAACTCCTCCTTCAACAGTCTCTACTTTGACCCATCTATATCATCTTCTCCAGTAAAGAAATAAACTTCCTTTAAGATGTAAAGGCTCAGCTAAGAGCCTCTTATTCCCTAAAGATTATTAGGAAAGCACTTTTGGAAAAATGAAATCAAGAAATCCAGAGATTTATAATCACTTGGTTATTCCTGCACTGTTGGGACTCTACTTCAAAGTTCATTGCAAGTTCTCAAACACAGTGGGTGATCTAAAGGAGCAAGTAATGTTCTGCTAAAACCTAACCAACTAATTATCTTTACAATATCAAAAAAAACCCTGAAAAAACTAATAATGATCTCTTAATATACTAATGAGCTATATTGCTCTCAAAAATAAGAAACTACACAAGACAGTGGTGTAGTTTATAACTGAGGGTACATCTTAGTAGGACAGGACAACAGTAACAGAAACACCACCTCTTGGTTTTGCAGTACAAACTACACGTGTAAGAATTCAAGCTACAAATAAACTGCAACCACACACCTCTCCTAATTGTTCACCTGATAAATCCTCACCTTTGTTTTTCACCTCATCCTCCACTTAACACATCTGTTCTGTAATCTCAGCTGCTGCTACTTTCATGTTCAACTCTTTCCCTGTGTTGCAAACTAAAATCCTGTTAAATGCTGGTATTTAAGTATTCAGTAACTAATATATATATGTATATACATATATGCACATTCATCCTACACCTTGTTATAAATATTTCTTCTACCCCTTAATTTTCTACACATTAGAATCCAAAATACTATAACTCTTCCCCCAAAAATTTAACAGCAACAATATGTTACATTACTGAGCAGTAGTATCCTGATTTAAGCCACAACTGCTAGTTTCTTATACAAGAAGGAACTGACAGGAAAAATAAAAACTGAAAGAAACATGACTGAAAAATAAGGACTGAATACCAACAGCTGAAAAGGCAGTCCTGTCATTCTTTTTCTTCCCTCAAAGAGTCTTAAAAATCATGCAAATAGTTTTGGTAAAAGTCTGTTTATGTTTTAGAGTAACTATCAGTCTGTTTGTTGTATTGCACGTCATTAAAGTGTGGAGATCAATATCTAGAGCTGAAATAATAGATTTATAGCTACACTTAAACCACAATACACTTTTAAAAACCATCAGATATGCTATATTTAAAGATACAAATTTTTTAAAGTTTTCAGATCATGATACCCTGCATTGAGAATGGATACCCAAGTTGAACACCGACTTCCTGTTGCAGGAAATCTAACACTTCTGGAGTACAAGATTATCTGAATATTTTTCTATAGGACTAAAAAGTTATCTTAATAGTTGTTACTTACAAACACTAAAATAGAAAGAAATTATTAGCTTTGTAAGGACAGCCTATATAATGACATTTTATAGAAGCTTGTGCTTAGACCTACAAAATCAACTTCTAACACTGAAGAGCTTTCTGGAAATTAGAGTGACCACCTGTGAAATCCAAGTAACCAATAGGTGCTACACAACAGACATGTACCTTAACAGCTTAAAATACAGAAATTGTTCTTTTATATTCAGCTTTACTTTCTGTATTTAAAAAAATATCTATAATGTAACATGTCAAATTCTCTAGACTGAGCTCAGCTACAATTGTTCTCAAGCTCCCAATTACAGAAGCTAACAACACACAACTTATTTAAGAGTAGCATTACAGACTAGTGTGACTCAGACTGAATAAAAAATGTATAGTAATGGGACAGTTTAAAGAGAACTATCCATACACACTAGTTATATTTACATTGTTTACACTTTTCCTGAAGCACAGCAACAGTATTCTGTTTGTTTCATGTAGTCCAGTTATGTTTGAAAAAATAAATAAGGCTAGAAACAGCCTTCTACAGCAGCAGTGGATTTTAGTGGTTTATCCATTTCAATCTTTTCAAATTAGCAACTGAAAGACTTGATATACAGAGCTGTTACTACATTACATGTACCAAGAACTCTAGGAATATCATTAAAATACAGCTTATTTTACTGCCTAGTGCCTCTGATATCAAGATATTAAGGACTGCTGCTTTACAGAGAACAAAATATTTATTAAGACACAATTGCAAAAGTGAACATGAGCAGAAAAACAAGTGTCTTTTTACTGTTCTCATTTAAGGGACTCAACATACATAACAGCCCCTGAATGAGACTAAAATGATTCTTGCAACAAAAATATGAGCACTATTTGAAGGTGCTCTTTCAAACTGAAATCATTTGGTGTCTTTGAACAGCAGTATTCTCAAGGGAAATTATTCCTCTTGGGGCCTTTGGTGTTCTAAGAGGACAGATCAGCAAGAACAAACCAATTATAATCAGATACAGCAAAGACAAAGCATTTACTGGCAATTAGAATTACCCTTAAAATTCACATCGTGTGGTTATTTTGCTTTTAAAAAAGGAACCAGACATAGTAAGTTTGAGCATTCTGCAATTTTATTATGTTTCAGTACAGACAGGTCAGTACAAGTGTATTTCATTGCTTGGTTCTGAAAGGAGCAGTTGCAACTGTAACTTATTGTTTAAACACGTCAGTATTCAACTGGGTACGGAATGCACCCTACAAAGAAGAGGCAAAAAAGCAACGTTAAAGTTTGGGATACGCTCTCTTCGTAGTTGAATTTTCATACCCAGATACAACTACTATCTTTGAGTCAGAGCGCTGTTTGTGGGTGAAACCTCTATTGGTGCTTTCTATATCAAGGCAAAAGAAACGTCTAGAAAAGGGGCTCCTCTTGCCGTGCGTGGCCTTCCCAGGCACCCCCCGCCGCAGCACCCACCCAACTGCACCCCCCAGACTCCCCTAGAAGGGAAGACGCACCCCAAGGTCAAACCCGTCATCCCCAAGGTTTGGGGGGAAAGGGGAAAGCAGTATACGAGGATAGACCTCATTTTGAATAGGGGTCAGAGAAAGAATCCACTGCCGTCCCGCCGCGGCGAGGAGAGGCGGGCAGTATTCAAACCGCTGCACAGAGCGCCAGATTGGCGGGGGTGAGGGAGAGAGGCGAGAGGAGGGCATGGGGACAGCCACACCCCCAGGGCAGGGACAGCCAAGGGAGCGGGAGGGCTGCAAGGGGGGTGGCATTAAGAGGGAATAAAGAAAATACATTTTAAAATAAAAGGAAGAGGTCTAGGTGCAGTTATGACTGGTTACGGCTTCTCTCGTCTCCCCTGCGGCAGGTACTAACGGGCACCGCCCACACGGCAGCGAGTCCCAGCGGGATGGTCTGGGTCTGGCTCTTGCTCCCGCCCTTCTTTCTTCACCGCGACGGGTGGGATCTGGCGGCTCGCATCCTCTCCGGGACCCAGCTCCGCCTCGGACCAGCCCGAACTTCCTTTCCCTCCCTCCCCCGCCACTGCCCACCCCACACATACACACACACTCCTCCCCGAGTATGACCCACAGCCGCCACGCTACCAGCCCCACTCACCGACTTCATGGCCGAAGCCATGTCGTCGTATCTCTCCGCCTGCTCGGCCAGGCGGGCTCGCTGCAGCAACTGCTCTCGGTCCCCCATGGCTGCTTCCGTGGTGGCTGCTGGGCTGGGCACTGCGCGCCCCTCAGAGAGAGAGGAAAGGGGGACCGGGGGTCTGCGCCTGGAGACGCGCGGGTGGTGGGAGCAGGAAGCCCGAACGGAGCCGCCGCCGCCTCACGCCCGCCCGCCCGCTCAGCGACCGCCTGGGATCGCCTCAGCCGCCGCTCGCGCCACGCGACGGTTGGCGCCTCGCGCTCCCGGACGGCGGCAAGGCGGGCAGCCCGCGCGCTCCCTGCGTCCCCGCCGAGGCGTGTGCAGCTCGCGCCTCTCCGCCCGGCTCGGAGCCTCGCGCTGCTGCCGGCGGCTGCGCCTGCGCGCTGGGAAGGCAAGGAGGGGGCGGAGCCGAGGGGACTGCAAGGGAGGGGAGGGGGCGCCGCTCCCCCGCGCTCTATTTCTAGGTGACGTCACTTGCTATAAATAGCCATCCCGGGGCGCCGGCCGGGGAAGGCGCCTGCGCCCTGCGAGTGCTGCAGTTCCTGCTGCAAAGGTGGAGGTGGGCGGTGGGCATTGCGGAGCCGGCCCGGGCGGGCAGCGCCTCCATAACACGGCGGCAAGCCGCGTTGGCTGGCAGACCCCCCGAGGGGAGTGCCTCGCCCTGGGGAAGCCGCGGGTCACGGCTGCCGTTTGGCCTGCCCTCGGTGTGGAAGGACAGTGTCCGACCCTGCCCCTGCGCCATCACTCCTTTGTGAGACCACCTGGCCTTCCAGTGCCAGCTCCCTCCAGCAGTCACACAGCCGGGCTTCACTGCGGTGAAATAATGCCAGATGCTTTGAAACATTCCTAATAGTGGGGGTGGTAGGCACGGGCCAGTTCTGCTACCTTGCCTAGGAGATGCAACTACATTCAATTTGTCTAGCTATTTTAATCTGTAATAGTCGAGCTCCTATTTCATAAATTGACAGCCTGCTGGCCTGACATAAAAATCATCTCAAAGGAGAAGCACTGCACAAATGACACTGCTGCTGGTGGTGTCCACGAAAACCCAAACATCCACATTTATTCACCATAAATCACAAGATCAACTTTTCTATTCAGCCCACAGCCAGCATTTCTACATCACTGCACCACTGTACATAAGAGGAGTTGCTGTGCATCCCCGTGGCAGCTTTGCTCACCACCAGACAGCTCAGAACCAGAGCCCGCTATCAGCTTAAGCTCACATCTGTTCTCACCCCCAAAAAGGAGAAACACCCATTGGCACCAGAGACAGGGAACCATATCTGATCTCTCATGACACTACTCTCCCATTGTCCTCAGAACTCCTGCACTTTTATCCTTAACCCTAACACTGCTGGCTTTCGTGCATTAAGCCCTAATGTAATTTAAAATAAATGCTGCAGTTTGGTTTAAAAGTTACTAGGTTATTATTGCTGTTTTTAAAATGACATAAATCTTACAACAAATTTGAATAAATGGTATTTATGTGTAATAAAGCATGAAAGGTAAAAACTACACATAGGCAAGTTATAAACAGATTGCCAGAACATTCAGGAAATAGCTGTCTGCAGCACTGTGAAGCACCCCCTTTTATGTACATATTGGCAAGGTCCATGGGGCCTTCTTCCTAACAGGATTTTATTCTCACTGTTTCTGAGTTGGCAGTGCCATACAAAATCATAGAGTATTGATCCCAAGCATCAGTATAATTCATTAATGCAAATTCCAGTACTTCATTAATGCAAAACTTGTATTGATTTTGCCTAAGGATAAAGTTATAACTATGGACAACAGTACACATTTTTGAAAAGGTGTGATTGAATGTAGAAATACAGATTTTAATGTATCTAACACTTGTGCAAGAATAGTGAGAAATGGGCCAATCCAGAATGACCAGTACACTCCCTTAGTTTGGAAACTTGGTTGTTATAACAGCTTGCTAATAGAGATTAGCAGTGTGTTCCAACAGTTCTGAAAATTTGTCTACCAAAGGCTTTCTAGTCTTGTAGAACAGTTTCAGATTCCCAAGGGAAACAGATTACCAATAATTTTTAAAACAAATTTTTCACCCACTGAACCAGACAATCTGCATCAATCTGCCAAATACATGTGGATATATCTGTACCTGCACAAAAACAGTTCTATAAGATGCCTTTTTTTTAATTAAAGCATCTGTGTAACATCTATTTCTCAGTCTAAAGCATGTCTAACATTCTTAACCTTGAATCCACAAGGTAATGATATGTAACCTCATTGCTCTAAATCCAGATAAATGTCAAAATCCAACAGCTCCAAGGAAAAATGTTGAAATAAGACAACCTTGTATTAGTACAGTCTAAATTTCTACAGTCTGACTGTAACCTAAAGGAAGTTAAGTGACTGCATTTCACATATACAAGGTCTGAGGGAAGGTACCTGTGCATACAGTGGTCAGTGAGTAGCACTCTGGATCTTCAGCCATAACTATGGCTCCAAGGATCTAGGGGTACAAACGAAAACAAATTAGAGCCAGCAATAAGTTTTCACCTGCTACAATATTTATGAGATGAGTTACAATGTCTTAAAACAGAAAGGAAATGGAAATGACAGCAAACTTTGCTGGAGTGCAGGAAGGGTTTCAAAGCACTACCTAAGTGTGGTTGTTCCCTGCCCAGCTCAGATGCCAGGCACCCCACATGACGCTGCAAGAGCTCTGCAATTCCCAGCAAAGCTCAGGCAGGAGCTCAGGAATACTGCTCTCATGAGGCAGAGTTGAGACTTGTTGGCAAAGTGACCACACTCAGCAAGAATTTGTAAATGGAGAAACTTATAGTACTGAAAACTGCACTATGACCTAAGGCAGTGGCTCTGCTCCAC
Source organism: Calypte anna (assembly GCF_003957555.1). Taxonomy (NCBI): domain Eukaryota; kingdom Metazoa; phylum Chordata; class Aves; order Apodiformes; family Trochilidae; genus Calypte; species Calypte anna. The sequence goes on from NC_044261.1 coordinate 9,615,381, forward strand.
ACATATCTGATTATTGGGCAGCACCAATGTTTCCACAAATAGCTCCCTTTTTGAAATGCCATTCTAGTTCTCTGTGTGGCTCCACACAGGGGCACTGGGGACACCGGAGCAGCCTCAGAGGGAGTCTCCCTGGAGCTGAAGTTTAGCTGAGGGGACAGAGCTACAAGTTACAGTGGTGAAGAGGAAACAGAATGAGAAAACTATGCCATGCCATTCCCAGCGTTTCCCCACGGTGGACAGCCTGCACCTTTCTGGTAGCAGTGAGGGAGTACACTTCTGCTGAGACACTCAAGACTCACAGAACTAAAGACTACACAGACTACTTCAAAGTCCCTGCCATAAATATCCTCCTCATCCCTGGAGCAAATGACCTTTCCTCTGAAGAAAGGAAATGTTTTATTATAGAATTGTTAAATGACAAAAGTCTTAAGGACAAAGCACAAAAAAAAAAAAAAAAAAAAAAAAAAAAGAGAGAGAGAGAGAAAACAAGCAACTTCTACTTGGAGGGGGTTAATTAACTTCAATATCACAGCAAAGGAAGCAGAGATGGAGAGATGGGTATGGTAGAGAAAGAGGGATGGAGAGTTTGTCAGAAATCTGATCTTGGAAATACTGTGACTGGCACTCTGGCACTTACCTGGGGTATGATGTTAAGATAGTGCTGTAAGGACAGATTGTTTCACAGGTTTAGGACTATCTATACTTTTTACTGTTAGAATTCTAGCAGCACATCCCCCCTAATAACATGACCTATGTGCACATCAGGAAGGAAAGGTGGTATAACCAAAGACAAGATCAGAACATGAGGTAGGAGTGGGTGTAGCTGAAATGTAATGATTCTTTCTCAAACTACAAGGGACTATAGTGTCAACAATATATTTCTAGACAAACCATACACCAGTTTAATGAGCAACAGAATCCTCTAGGTTGTCACAGTGTATGTGAAAATATTCTACTATTTGTCATATATCAATTTCATATTAATATTGAATCATTCTCACAGAACCTCTGTCATAGCTCAAAGGTAAAGCCTAGAATGATGGAAGAAAGATCATGCTTCCTGAGTGCTGCTCAGAAGCAGCAAGGCTTATGTTGTGAACTGTGGTAAAGTCCATTGTGCATCCATTTATACACCAACACGGGAAAATCCTTAAAACAAAACGGGAGTGGTTTGTACAAAACCTACCAAACTCTTGTTCCCTCACAGGAAAGGTTCTGTACACTGAAACCTATTTAGGTTGCGTGTTCAGACACGAGTTGATAAACCCTCAAAACTCTATGGCAAAATGTGCTATTTTCTAAAGCTTGCTCATTTCAGAGTCCAGTAAAGAATAAGCACTATGTCTCAATAAAAGATTATGGCAGTCTTTTTATTGCCAGAATGATTCAGGGATATGCACAGGAGGCTGTGAAGCACACTCAGTTGTGGGGGTTTCTTTAAGTGGCAAGAACACAGTAGCTAATTGAAAGCAGCTTTAACTCTTCACCAGCTGCTTCAGGAGCACAGTGTTTGCTAGTCCTGCCCAGATACAAGAATGTGTTGTTATTCCTTATGTAATCAAGGGAAAGTAAACAGAATTCATAAGCATAAACAGGAAAATATGAAAAAGCCTGCTTATCAGAAGCTGTCATGGGAGTATCATATTGAAAAAGCTCTACATGTAAAAGGGGAAAAAGCCTCTAAGTAAATACTGAAAGTAAAAAACACCAAAACAAAACAAAACCCAAAACAACCAGGCCTAATAAATCATCAGAGGTGCTAAGCATTTGCAGCCTCCAGATAAGATGAGAATTCAGATGCCCAGCATTTCTGGAACCACCCAAAAGACACCTCATGCTGTGTGTACACAAGTAAGGACTCAGCACCAGTAGCCACACTGAAAAAAATAAGCCCAAGTATGTCTTAATTTTACTGCCCTTCAAAGCAAAGTGGATTAGTTTGATTTAGAACTGGATTAAATCCCAGTGAAAATGACTGATCTAAAACAATAACCTTTTACTGTAGAACATAACACGAAAGACCTGGGGATAAGACTAATGAGGTGCAGAGATAAAACAAAATGCCTTTGCCAACATTTTCAAAAGTGGCCTCTTATTCTGGGTGCCCTACTTGAGTTGCTGCATAAGTGTTCATTTCCTCTGAAAATGAGGCCCCAAGCAAGTTGCACCAGGCACCCAGAACAAGAGACTGCCTGAAAATACTGGCCTTGAAGTTTTATCTCCTGACATTTGTCCCTAGTGTGCCTCAGATGTGCCCGTTCAGTAACTGTGATAGCAGGAACTGTCAATGGGACTGAAAGCAGGGGAAGCTGCCTCTCATGTCATTAATCCTCTCTAGCACTTAGTTCAGAGGTTTTTTTCACCAGCAGCTGCCGTTCAGGTCTTTCATACAGCCATTTCTACACCACACTTCTTACTCAGAACTACTGACAGGCAAACCTTGCCAGTCTTGGGAGTAGCTACTGAACTCCCAAGAACGCTGCCTCTCAGAGCAGTGCTGGAAAATATGGATGCCTGCTCATTAAGAAAGTGTCCTTCACCTCAGGGACAGCCAAGTAACAACTTCTGAAAGTACTCCTAGGTTGCCATCTCATTTTTGTGATCCATTAATATATGTAAGTATGTTATTTGGGCCCTTATACGCACAGTAAAATAAAAATGGCTTTATTATCTAGGGCAAGCTCTTTCCTTTGACAGGCCATGTCATGGTGTGGAGGAGGAATGACAACAGCAGGTACAGCCCATTCAGCTCAGGGTAGGTCAGCCACGTGCTCAGAGTGCTTCTAATTACAGCTCCAAGGAAGAACAACAGAAACACATCCAGATTCCTACATATGTTAGGACAAGGAAACCAGAGACACAAATCACATTTAGGAAACAAGAAGGTATGACACAAGCAGACAACTCAAATATTAGTCCAATATGACTACAATGTACAGAACTCCACTGTCCTTCAAAGACCAATTCCACCCAGCAGCACCAGCAGCCAAATGGTATCCATCACTGGCATTCAGCAGGTTCATCTGATCTCTGCTGCATGGCTATGTATCCCATACATCCTAACTCATGTATGGGGAAGTAGCAGCCTACCTCTGAACTGCTCAGCTACCTGTAAGTCAGCATGGTTAAGTCCTTTTGCAGCACACCTTGCAAATTCTTGTCCAAATGCAATTGGTTCCTCTGAAGTGTTTTGTGAAGATTAAACATTCAGGTGGCACAGGACAAAGACACTAGATATACTTGCCTTAACCTCTCTTAAATAATTTTAATTTGCTCAATTTCACACATCATGCTTTGAATCATTTAACATAAATTTCCAGTCATTTCACCTGAAAAATGACCTAGAAAATTAAATTGTCCTCCAGAGGACAATTGTGCCAAATTCGGAAATGAAATTGATCAAGTGAAGCATAAGAGAAAAAAAACTTTAATTCCGCTTTAGCTACAAAGTGTTTTCCAGATTTAAGTTAGAAGAGACTATCACTCCTTAGGAATTCTGGTGAATTGACCCTTTCCTTTTTAATTAAAAAGTAAAAACTTAATTTTTTAACTATTTAAGGAACTCAGAAGGCCTTAGGACACCAGTATTGTTAAGATGGTAGAACAAAGGTCAGTTATTTCCAAGACCAAAATACATGCATTCAGTGGCATGGGCTGTTTTCCTATAAAATAATTTTTAATGACACATACCTCATATTTCTGTACACGTGTAGTAGTCTTAATATAATCTCTATTATCTTCCCTGACACGGAACAGCACTAAATATTTGAAATAAACTTAAAATATGACTGATGGCAAGTGAGGCACCGTTTCTTTTTAATCCAATGCATCAATCTTTAAACAGCAGGGAAATAAAACTACTCTGGTTTTCACCCACACATATTACACACCACTGATTAGCTTAATCATAGTAGTTGTAGAAACATAACATTAGGGGCGAGAATTAAAGTACCTTATTTGGGATCTCATAGGAAAACCTATCAAGATCCAGTGTTAACTTTGCTACCGGGCTGCTGCTTCAGTATGAAAGCCGTTCCACCAGCTGGTGCACGACAGCATCTTGTTTTCTTTTCACCACAGGCCGCGGAGCAGAGCCGCCTCATCACCACCACCGCGCTAATGCCTTCTAAATGGATTTTACGCATCGTGGTGTAACCGCGGTACCTTTCGCCTACGGTCAGCAGCCGCAGTACCGGGAGCAGCCGGCTCCTGCCTCAGGGGACACTTCTTCCCCTCGCAGACCTCCGCGGCTCCCTCAGCCGTGGCGGACGCGCTCCCGCCCCGGCTAACGCCGCGCGAGCCACCAACGGCCGCCCCGCGAGCCACTCCGCTGTTGCTATGGCTCGGCGGGAGGCGGCAGCCAATCAGGAGGCGGCAGGATATATTTGTCGCTGTTGCTACGGGCGCGACGGAGCGGCTGACCAATGGGGGGCGAGCAGGGCGGCGGCCGCAGGTGTCATGGCGGAGGGGACGGAGGGGGAACGCCTCCTGCACGGGTTTCAGGGAGGGCCGCGGTTGCCCGGCACTATAAGTCACTGTGTGGCAGCAGGGGTTCGTCCAAGTTCCCACTGCTGAAGGAAATAAAGCATAAATGTGTGCTCAACGCTCGTGAACACACCACTGGTTTGAACAGAACAAGAAAATGGCATTCCACGTGACAGCCACTAAAAGAAGTATCAGGGGTTAACACACACAAGGGTACCCAGGGCAGCTGGTGCAAGGGCCGTAATATCTAATTAAATCATGTGTGAATAATTATAATCTTGCCTTGAAAAATGAACTCATTGATAACCTTTTATTTGCTAACTTCATTACAAAAGGTACTGGAGGCACGTACACTTTGCATTTCAGGGCTGGCATTTGTCAAGGATTATCTCTTTTGCAATAGAGATTTACAAAATAGCAGTAATACTTTGAAAAAATACCCCAAAGACTGCCCAATGACTTGCAGCATTAATTTTAAGTGTGCATCAAGGTTCTGCTTTGCTGCTCATGCCCTAAGCCTCTATTCACAATTCTGCCTTTCAGACTCCAAGGGAAGGAAAGGAAAGAAGGCTCCTGATCCGTAAGCAGCAGCAGATGGAGTGTAACAAGCTGGGTTAAGGAAAAATACTGGGCAAAAGGGGCAGAGATGCACCCCCAGAGCATGAGCAGCCTTCAGCCAGGTGCAGTGTTACCCCACTTACTACAGTGTGTAGGAAATGGGGTTTGTACAACTCGTGCTGCTCTGCAGGGCACTTGTGCTCTCCTGCTGCTGACCAGCTAAAAGGGTTTCACAATTGCATTGGCAGCTTCAGTCCATCCAGATCTAGGGATTGAAAGTGGATCAAGAATGTTTAGCATCTCCCACCATCTCCATTCATCCTTCTTTCTTGAGCACTCCAAGATACAGGTAGTATTAAATACTGACAACACTGATATGCCTGCCCCCAGTACTGCAAGAAACTTGACTTTAGTACTGAAAATTCTGCCATGGTCCAATTTATGTCATCTGGGGCACTATAGAGTAGGAGACGCTCTAGGACTAATACCCAGCAGTACAAGAGAAATGCAGGGATGAGAAATAGCAGTATTTTACTAGCACTTAACTGAGACCTTATTTTTCAGGCCCGAGAAAAAAGTTATCCAAAAGCTACTGCTGGGTAATGTGAATAAATTTTACTTTTTGCATACAGAGGCTTCACGATGTAATGAAGGATTTGGATCTGACTAGGGCTATGGGTAGAAATATGTAGCTGCCACAAAACCAATAACTTGATATTTTTAGCATATACACTGCAGCCTCAGACTGCTCCAGTAAAAAACTACAATCCACAACACACCTTTGGTTTCTTCTTTCCTTTGCAAAGTTCTTAGTAAAACTGTAACGAGAACAAACTATGTAACCACTAGAAAAAGCTTTCATCCTTCCACCTCACTCTCTCTATTCATACCCATGGCAAACCCCTCATTAATTTGAAAAAACAGAAAAGGATGGGGTGTTCCCTGGCTAAGTGCAGACCATGTTGAGCATCTCTGCAGGCAGGTCACATTCGTCCCCCTGATGAGAACTCAACGAGGAGCCATGCTGCCCAGAATGTGTCACTGGTTAGTGGGTCACCAACTGGATCCTCCAGGACCTGAAACAGACAGGAAGGGATCAAAGCTTCACCACATACCAACATGATGTTGCTCATGATGGAAGAGCTCCTTTGGGCAGACAGAGTAGCACAAGACTGTGCTGTGGGAGGGAATAGCTGTGGTGGGGGCTGTGAGCATGAAGTGACAAACTCCTCTACCCCCTCTAAGTTCAGGATGTGGGTGTAAAAATGACAAGCACCATCAGTTCACAACTAAACTCTTAGTAATCCTGAGAAGAGCAATTCCCTTCCCTTTGCCCAAGGCATTGACTGCTATAAAATGCAAGTAAATGACTGAGGGTAAGATCAGGATGAAATAATTAAGAAGGAAAGGATCACCTGAACAAGAAAGCTCTGTTCAGGGAGGGAGAGCAATCACTCCAGAATTAACTTTTTGCTTGCTTGCTTGTTTTGTTTTACTCTCATTTTGGCTGTCATGGGGTGACTTACAAAAAGCAAACTCAAAGTCACGTGTAGGCAAAAGGAAATGTACATCTGCACCCCTGTAGTTCAGGCACAGCAACCAAATGTGCACAATCCTGCAACAACCCCAGGGCAAGTGGATTCAGCAAGAAACAGTTCCCAGGAAGTCTATAGAATGCTGTAAAATCATTTACCCATTCAAGCTCTTCCTTTTCCTAGAGCACACATTAATATATGCAAAACTTCCTTTTCTGAATTCTAAACTGAGTAATTGTTACAAAGATTTGAAGATGTCCCCCCTCTTGACATCTGCAGGCATCACACAGTATCTTGCTCCCCAGCCCACGCTGCACTGAGTATCATCTTTCTATACCCTTGCAAAATCAGTGCAAGAACACAAAATACCAAGATGAAAACTCTAGCTACAGAGACTGCATGTTCTGGAAATCTTAGAAAAGGCTCATTAATTATTAATGCCCAAAGCTTTCCAACTCATCTGGCTCAAATTATGGCTGGTAAAAAGGCCACTTTCCAAGATACAGATCTTTATATTGATGCTTTCAAAGGCTCAAAAGAGGGTCTATTACTCCCTTAGAGCTACAGCCACTTCCTATAATGAGGCCAGAAGATATGCTCTCCTGCCTTTCAAAATCTCTTTTTAAAAGGTTTTCTCCAGCAGCTTACACTGCAAGAGAAACTGAAATGGATGCTAACTGATCAGTAGACCAACACAAAGACAAAAAATAGCTCAAGGTGCAGTTTAGTTAGGGCTTTCTTGGGTCCTATTTTTAGGTAGTACTTAATTCTGGAGCCCTCATCCCCTGGAAAGCAACAGATATCCAACTTCTATTCTCTACTGCTTGAGCATCACCCTAAGAAAGGATGCAGACTGCATCCAGATCATGGAATTAACTTATTTTATCATGCCCTATAATAATACTTCTCTGTACAATGCTATCAGCCATCTCAGAAATGTACAAAATCCCTTTTCCTCCTCAACCATACAGACTTGGAAATGAAAGTTTCATCAACGACTTTAAGAGGTATAACAAAGCAGAGTAAAATTCTGCAGAGTGCTTCAGAGGAGAGGCCCCTCAGGCAGTTACCTTCCTGTCATGTTCTTTACACAGTGATAGGTGAGCTCTCCATTGCTCAAAACTTAAATGACACTTTGGATCTTCACAGGTTGCTTTGGCCATCATTTCTATAGCACATTTAGTAAAATGAGTGTATGATAAGCAATCCCAGTGGAAAAAACAACCAAAACACCTCTCCTTTCAGTTTCTGATGGATGTTACTGGGAATTCCCAGCTTGCTCTGAACTGGATTCCAGAAGGTATACTTAGATCAATCATGTTTCACACTAAATACAATGTGAGATTCCGCAACTCATGTGTGAGAGCTACAGCTGGAGAGTGTGTACAGGGCTAAGCTCCTTCCTCTGAGCATTGGGTGTGTTCTCTTACCTGGCTTTGTCCCAGGGTTTGGCTTTCTTCCATGCAGGGTGCAGAAACGGGTGGGCACTGAGGCTTGCCAAACACTGTCTGACAGGAACTAGGAGAAAATACAACAGACAAAAGTATTTGTATTTATGAGCAGGACAAGAGGGTTTCAGGCAAGATTATTCACTCAACAGAGTTCTGTTAAGTTCTCCACAAATATGCCTCATTTCTCCACATTATGGCATAAAAATACAGATTCTGCACTGGAGGAACAAGCCTCACCAGAAGCAGGATACGGGAGTGACATCTCCATTTGCAACTCTCCTTATATCCCCAGAACACTCTCCATATACAAGGAAATTGCTACAAAAATGTGTCTCTCCTGGAATGTATTTTAAAAATACAGATCTTAAGAGTCAAAACAGATAAACATGTGGCTTTAGGCATAGTCATAACACTGGCTACCATTCCACTACACCTTTTCAAGGCCAGTCTGGGGACATGGCTTCCCTTGGGGGCTCTGCCAACCCTTTGAAAGAGGTCAAAGTCTGCAGACACCCAGTCCTTGAGGATGGGATGTTCTCTCCCTTCATCACCAACTGAGGAGTACCTGGAGTCCAACAACGTGGCCTGTACCACTCCCAGTAACAGCCTGGGGCATGAGTGGCCATGCAGGCCCAGACCAAAGGTGACAACTAACAGAGAATAGAAAAAAAGCAGAAGAAACAAGGCAAGTGTCAAGTTGCCTTTCCTTGGAATGCCCCCCAGGTTCCAGCAATTAGTCTTGGGACTCCTCTGCTGGAGGCTGCATTCAGGCAATTACATGCACTAATGACAAATGTATTCAACCTTCTGCCCTCCCAGGAATTTGCCTCATCCCTTTTCATAGCCCACTTACACTGACATGCACAATGCCCTAAGCAACAAATTTTGCAATTTAAATACACAACATGCCAAAAAGCAGCCTCCTTTCCTGCATTTTGAACTTGCCACCTGCCAGTTTTGGGGTACTGGATTATACACAGGGGAGAACCTGACAGCAGGAGGATTCCCAGCACTCTAAGCTGGAATCCCAGAAATGCAGGCAAAAGTGGTAAGCTGCAATGAACATCTCAGCATTTATGCTTTCTAAATCAATAAACTGGCTTATAATGCAGTCTGTCTTGCTCCATAGAGATCATCGTAGTCCTATTTGAAATGGGAGGCATGAGGGAGTTATATTCTGCACGAACCATTAGCTGGGCTACGTTCCCCCTCTGTCCCAACTCAGAGTGAAGAGGCTACAACACCACTATCTGTAAAGGCATCTGTCTGATGTCCCACAGGACCTTCCAGTTCAAATGGATTCCTGGATCAAACTCTCCTGTCATGCAGCAGGAGCAGATGGAGACAGTCAGCTTCCAGCCTGGTTCCCCCTCACACTCCCACCTCACAGCCCTGTAGATCATAAGAGGTTTGGATACAGCCCAAGTGTGTAGGACTGACTGTAAAAAGCCCAAGGAAAAAATTGAGAAGAATTTTTCTAATCAGCTTTCAGGCCAAGTCTTTTCCAGGTGAGCACCTTCAAAAATGACACAAGCAGATTAAGGGTCCTTTGGCTGACTTGTAGCTCTACCCCTGCACTTAGAAATCTGGGAGCCATGTTTGCTGCAAGGCAGCAAGAGCATAACCCTAAATCCACTCCAGGTGGGTGACCTTGGCTAAATAATCCCTCCTTTGTGCTTCATCTTATCTGTGCAGAAGGGATAACTTCACTGTCCTGTCTTTCCAGGAGAACAACACATTTGCCTTACATTTTAAGCTGTTGACTCCTTCGTGAGTCCCCATATGAGTACTGCTCATTGCAACAGGATTGCTGAAGATGACTCTGGTGACACAGTACTTGTCCCTCATCCAGTAACTGTTAAGAGGGCTCTGCCTGATAACAGGGTTGATCCTCATTCATTGCCATTCACTGAGCAGTGATCTCCCTCAAGACTACTCATGTGAGGTCTCCTGACTGTAGAGGGAAGTGGCAAATGGGACCAGGTGAAATGAAGCCTCATTTCTAAGGAGATTGATGCTCCATGGCATTAATAGTATTTTGGGGAGTTCAAGGTTTTTGGGGGAGCTGGACCAGGCCATTAAATAGGGTTTATGAATAGAGTTCAAATAACTATATCCTCACCAGAAGGTGTCAATGAAGCAGCAATTCCTGCCTCTGCCAGGAATATGATAAAGGGTGTGTGGATTCCTGGCACAACTGACATACCCCACAAGGAGACATTCACCATAGATTTCTTCTACTGGTGGAACATATTTTAAAAATAAACATGAGCTCACTCTAGAGTCAGAACATGCAATTTTAAATCCAGCCAAAATTATTGCCAGCAAGCCTCACTGATCTTTCATGAGCTTTAGCCACTGTTTAAAACTGCAAATCCTAAACCACAGTCTGAGGAGGGTTTACAATTCCCAGATCTGTGTTCTCCCCAGCATTTCAGAGTGAGGAGTCTGATATGAGTGTGAACAACTGTAGGCAGCAAGTCAGCTGGGAAACAGAGGTAACAAGGCACAAATATTTTTAACAGGGAACCAGAAAGCAAAAAATCAGCGATCTTTATCTCCAGTGAATCACTGCCTGCTCTTGCTGCTTGACAAGCCACAAAGCTGCTCCATGCCTCTGCTTCCTCATCTAAAAGTGGGAATAAAGCTTTCTGCCTACTTCTTTGACATATTATTGACAGTGTCATGCTAGCACAAATGCTGGACAGTGTCAAGCAGAAGGGTTATGAAATGAGGCTACTGTTCCTGCTGTTTTGCAGATCAGTAAGTTAAAGGAACCTTGTAATGTCTGCTTGGCACTGTTTATTTTTATGTAACATTATGGAAGTTGTATAACATGTGGGACATGGCACAGATTTTCATTGTTTTGCATTTTATGAATTTATCTCAAGTCCCAGAGAAAACCTGCAGTCTGAAACATTTGCTACAGGTGGAAAACAAAGACAGAACATTGTCTATCTTTCTGTCTTCCAATTTGGAGAGCTTGCACTATGGAATAATTTTGTCATGAGATTATGAAGCTGCAAACTATTTTAGGATTAAGTTCGGGCCCTACCAACCCAGCCCACTGGATCAGCATAGATTATGATTTATCTGCCAAAAAGAAAAACAGGAAAATAGCTTAGAAGCTAAACCTGCTTTAAAGAAAGGGGTTCATGTTTTTTCTGATGAGGCTGGTTCTGAAACTTCTTTGTGCTACACTGCAGAATACAGATACTTATACAGCATTTCCCATTTCCAGTGCATAGATATAAATATCTGCAAAGTATTATGGACAGAAGGAGACAACAGTCAGGCTCCTGGAACAAGGTGCATCACCACACTTCTTCTACAGCCCTCTTCAACAAGAGGATCAAGACAAGGCTAATTCTACAGCACCATTGTTACTCCTGCCTTTAAGAGTGCTTTCCACTCCCTTTACCTGTGGGGAGGATCAGATCCCAGGGTCCCTAGCTGTCCTTCACTAAAGATGAAGCTTTCAACATCTAAATCTGACTGCTGAATGATTCTTCCTGAACTGGCCCCAATACAGCCACCTTGAGGGACTCTCACCAAGGGAGCTCTGAGACCTGCTGAAATAAATACTCGTTAAAGACAATTACAGATAACATGACCCAAACCTCTGACCCACCTATTCCTCCCCTCCTTGCTCAACAACCACCAAAGGCTGGGTAAGTGGCAGTCACACCACTTTCTACTCTAGAAGTACAGCAAAAGCAGGGGATATCACTTATGTATCCCATCATGGCTATTCTGAAGAACAGATTGAAGAAAAGAGATGGTGGAAATACAAAAATGCTGAACATAAGTGGACAGGAAGGAAGCAGAGGAAGAAAGAAAGAATAGCAGGAAAGAGAAGGGAAGTGAGAACCATGTCACAGTTAAGAAGAAGTTACAGTCACAGTCACAGAAGTTACAGTCACAGAACCATGTCACAGTTAAGAAGTTCCCAGACTGTGTTGAGGCAATCTATTAAGAACAACAAGCATTTAAAAACCCAGAAGCTTGCAAACTGACAGGTGAGCAGACAACACCTGAAGGGGCTTTTGCAATGGAAAAGCTAAAAAGAATCCACACTGCTGGCAAAGTACTCTTACGGAAGGAGTTACATTTTATGCAAAAGAGTAGGCAAAAATGTCTTAGTCCACACCTTAAATCAACAGGTTTTCTCACTGAGCTTACTATGGAGAACAGAACTCCAGAACTCAAGTTAAGTCCTGCTTCCATTTGTCATGACATCAAAAAGCCACATAAGTGAGCAAGAGTGTTTACAGCACAGGGGAAAGAAGCCTGAATACTCTTAAAGTCAACAACTGGGGTGCAGTTTTACTAACCTTCTACACTTGGAGTCCACATGGAACCAGACGGTCCCCTGAGGATAGAAGGGGCATGCCACATGGCCAGCTGTTCATCTGGGATGGTAAAGGACCCACAAGAGCACAGGACAAAGTTATCCAGCTGGGGGCTGGCATCAGAGCTGCTTGTTCCTGCCCAGGGCTGCAGGACAGCAGGGTTAAAGCAGGTTCTTGGTTCCAGCATAGCCTCAGTGCAAAAAGCTACAGGTTGGTTGGTGTTGTGAGGGGTGAACAAAGCCTTGCTTGTCCTCACTTCATACAGCTCACTGCTCTGCATAAAGCTGTAATGATGGAGAAAATGTATTTGCCAGACATATTGCTTTGCAAAGAGGGGGGACTCCCCAGCTGAACTTTTGAATCCTGCCCTTGACAGCTGGGAGATTTTCATGCTCTGATTGCATGATGATGCCAGGCATGGGTCATTCCCATCTATGGAGTCATGACTCCTAATTGATATCCCCTGGGAACTGACATGAAAATCAGTTCCATTAATTAAATGTAAAGGTTGCTCCATCTCTGAACTGTCACTGTAAAGACTTCTTCCTACATCACCTGGATTCCAACATCTTTAAATAAGTTCCTTCAGGAGTCTTATCCAGATCTGCAGCTGACTGCTCCCATCCTGGGTCACAGGGCAGGTGGGTTATCTCCATCTGCTCAGAGCTGATGCCTACACAAAATCCATCTGAAAGGTGCAGTCCAGGCAGGTGAATGAAGACTAATAGTTAGTCCAAAAAGCAATGAAACAAATCTACTTTGCCAAATGCAGCAAGTCCCTCAGATTCCCTGTGACTAAAGCTAGAACAAACAAGACACTATGAAGGAGCATGGAAATACTGGGGTTTACTGGAGTATTGTCCCGATCTCAGATTCTGAGAGCTAAAACATGATGCCTCCCATGTATTTGCTTTCATTTGTGCTCCTTCTGAGGCATCTCTTTTCACGTGTCCTTGCACAGGCTTATGTGCTCCTTATACAGTGACAGCCTCTAGCAAAACAAAGAGGCACTATACTGAAGTGGAGTCCTCCAGTGTTCATTTGATCTATCAGCACATAGAAGCTCTTCTAGAGAAGGAATATCCTTTCCTTCCAAAACGAATTTTAAATTGGATTTCAGCTTTCTCAACCACATCTTAAGCCCATTAGGAAGAGACAAACCTGCAGTTTGTGGAGTGTAGGATCCCTTCTCCTGCTGCACCTGTGTGTGGTAAGTCAAATCCCTCTCAGGACAGGAGTTGCTGAGCTTCTTCGTATGAGCAAGGCAGGATTTGTGACGTCGCCGATAATTTGCAAACCAGTTATAGACCTGAGTTGGCTGCAGGTTCAAGTTCCTGGCCAATCCCTCCTGCAAACCCAGGTGTAGGGAGAGGATCAAGGAAAAAAAAATACAAAACCAAACACATCCAAATAACCAAGTTTTTTTCCTTGAGTTCCAAAATCAGCCCAGCAAAGGAGCTTTCAAAACAGAGCTTTCTTCCCACAGAGTGACAGCTTCACATCACTGACAGGATAAACAGTAATGTGTTTACCACATTAGAAAGTTTTCACAGACTGTAAACAGTATAAACATTTTTATCACGTTCACAGAAAAATTTCTGCTGTATTAAAAAACGAGATCACATAAGTGAAGAATGTACTGGGAAATTAATGCATAAGTAATCCTCGTATCCTGACCTTTTAGGACTTAAGTAGGCAATTTCATTATGGTCCCAATTCAGATTGGGTTTTTTAAATGAATATTTGGAAGTCGTTGTTGCTTTGTGATAAGGGTAAAGAAATAAACCATCACATTGCAGAACTATTCACCAGGCCTGCCTCATATGTGAAAGATGGTGGAAAAATTGAGCACAACAGAGGCAGACTTTAGAGGCAGACACAAAACCTTCACTTTGCAAGGTGGTAATCAACAAGGATTATGGAGTTAATTCACATGTCACTTTCCTTGCAAATTTGTCCCTGTCCAAATAAGGCAGACACATGCATACATCAACACAGCCTATTCATGTTTTTAAATTCTGACTTTAATGTGACAAATCAGTACAAAATATATTCTGGTAAGCAAAATGCAATTTTATATAGGCCATAACTCAGTCAAGTGAGACCTACTTATCACTGCAATATAGCTCCTGTGAGTGATGGCTGCTTTGCTGCCTATGTTTAATCACTACAAAATCAGAACTGTTAAAAGCCCCACGAGGAACTTGTTTTCCTTGATATTTTCGTCCAAAGTAAGTGAAATTATTTAGCATAACCTTGATGATTTTTTTTTAAGGAAACCTTTAGGAAAAGATTGAATATGTGGAATCCCAGCCCCACTGGGGCTTCTGAAACAAAGATTTCTAATTAAATGAGTTATAGACTCCTGATTGCAGGGTTCTGCTTTTCCACGACCAGGAGACTTGATTGGAAGTAGCATATCCCTACCCTCTGCTCCTTATTGGGATTTGCTGTCACCTCTGCAGCAAACCTGTGCAGTTGCTGTCGGACTTCATCCGAATAGTTCCGACTCTTCAAACCTTCAGGGCAAAGGGAATTAGGTGGTGGATTCCTGTACACAGGCCAAGACAGGATTAAAAAGGACCCAAAAAAGAGTTATTCACATTCACTGGAATTTTCTCACATTGCCACAAGTGGTTGAAACACTACGAAAAATCTAGCTCCAAGCAGCAGCCATCCTGAGATGCCCCTGCATCTTTATCCTGCATCTTTATCCCCCTGCACCTGATAACTCCAACAGAGAAAAATAAAAATTCTTCCCCACACCATGGTACCTCTTCCTGCAACGGAATTTCTGCAGAGGTGTCAGAAAATCTGTGTGGTGTTCCTCCATAAACCTCTGGTAGTGAATCTCATGCCAAAGTTGCACCAGCTCCTCCTTCTCTTTTGCCTCACAACACTATAAGAAAACAATATGTGAGCAAATCCTTTCCAGTTAGTCAGACAAGCTTCTTATAAAGGAGAAAATCCTCAATAACTAGAAACTTATTCAGAGATTTCTACTAGTCTGATGAAGCTGATAGCATTATTCAAATACACATCTTGCTGTACCTTCCTCTAATAAACACTGAGCTGTCTGCCTAATTCCTTCTTTTCCTCTAGTGAGGAGGGTTACATTTCCAGATCTAGAGACCAAAATCCCTCACCTTGAGCGCTGCCATCCAGACTTCCTCATGTCTTTCCATCCTGACAAGCCCTCTAAAGTTGACATCCCCAAGGCTTCTATGTCCTGAGCCCCAAGTTTGTGAAAAGCTCCAAGAACCACCACACTAAACAAAAACCTTGCCTTCCCAAATTACAATCAACCCCATAATCACTCAATTACCTTCTTCCCCTGTGCTGATTAACAATAACTGCAAATGCTTTACCCTGTGTTTCAGGTCAAATAACACACACATATCACTTTCCACTGCTGTGCACCAGCTGGAAGCACTCCATGTGCTGCAGTTTGGGTGCCTCTGCACTAACAGCTCTGACTACTACTACTACTACTACTGCTGCTTTTTGCATCCACTGAGAAACAAAGAACACATCCCTACCTCCAGGAGTCTGCAGGCTGTGTCATACTGCCCATTATGGGTATGAACAAACACACAAGCTCGAACAACGTGGATGTTAGTGAGAAAATACATCTTGTGTTTGCATCCCATCATGGCCCCAACCAGCTTCTCCAGACTAGGAGATGAGTTTTGGAGGTCTTGGCAAAGCTGTTCTGCAAATTCCAGCAGTTTGGTGGGTGGGGGATCCTTGGTTTTATTCCTGTTTAACATGGCCATGAACCACTTCATCCTTATGTCATGTTGGAAGCCCTTCTATGCAATGCACAAAGTTGTGGTTAGATAAAAACTATTATCTCCTATTTTTAGCTTCTATGGTATGCTTTTCTTTTTTTTTTTTTTCTTTTTTTTTCCTTTTAAAGGAAATAAACTCTTTATTCTGTTAAAAGCAGCTTGAAGACCTCAAAAAATTTAAAATAAAAGTAGACCTAAAGCTGTCCTGAAAGGCTAAAGCCACAGCAGGTTTATAGCTGAGAAAGTAAATCTCACAAAGACTGATTAAACTCGCCCCAAAACTCAAGAGGCTGAAGGAGGAGGCCAAACCAGGAGGGGTGCTGTGGGAAGCCATATGCTGGGCTAGTCCCAGTCTTCCCCAGTTCAGTCTGTGCATATCTGGGGACACTGGGGTACAGCAGGGCTGCCAGCACCCCTCAGCCACATGCCTCCAGACCCTCCTCTCATTTTCAGATCAGGTACCCGGCCATACAAATCCAAATATGAAGCTTTCATTCACTTCTTACAGTTTAAAAAACGATCAGAAAAATTAAGCCCAGACACAGGCGAAATTCATGAGGTTTTTTTCTCGAATATGGCATGGGTGAGGCAAGGGACAGACAGCAGTTACACCGAAGTCTAACTCAAATGACCACCGGGGATAGGTTTTGCCCCTTTTGCCAGGGAAAGGAGGCCGGCACGATGGCCTGTGTCCGATGGGTCCATTCGGGGATACTCCACCCCTGGGCCAGCTCCAGCCCCGTTCAGATACCTGCGAGCTGGAGGAGTGGGCAGACGCCGGGCTCCGCAGCCCTCCAACCCTTCTTCCCGCGGCAAAGCCCACACAGTACCCCGGTACCTGTCCCCCGGACCCAGCTGACACCTCACCCTTGTCCACAGCCTCCCGTGGGGGTTACCCAAGCTCTTGGAAGCCTCCGGAGCGCTGCCGGGGGGCAGATGCGGAGCAGCGGCGGCCTCCGGGCGTCTGCAGGGGAGGGTGCTCAGGACTGCCCCGGCACCCCGCCCCCGACACCGCTGGGACAAAGGAACTGCTGCCCACACCGCCACTTTCGTTGTAAAACTGTGAAGAGGAGACAGCAGCAAGTTGGCTTCTCAGTAGAAAATATTTAAGATGTTAATGGGGATCAGCCACGCACTGATTATTTTGACAGGCTCAGGTGAACTGAAGGAAGAGACACGCAGCACGAACCCCCTTGTCTGGGTGGGTTGTGTCTAGGAACAGTTGAGTCATCCAGACTCAGCTGAGGGGGTAAGACTGAAGTAGCTATTATTTTCCTTGAATCAGGTCTCAACATCACTGTGAATGTCAGCTCTCAGCTGACTTGGACCCAGCATGGGCAGATACTGACCTCACAGCCCCCATGCACAGCACTGCTGGGTGCTGTCATGAGCCCACCTTGATATCAAAACTTCAGTAATCAGGTCATGGCAAGTCCATGTGTCATATGCAAGTTTTTCTGCAAGGACAAAGGGTACACACTTGAGTGAAGGCATCTTCATTTTGCTGCAAGCATATATTAAAAACCTGCTCATAATCCTCCTTGGTCCCCCAACCAGCAGCATCTTGCCTTCAGGTGCCCTCGATTTCCCCCCTTAGGCTTGCAGGACAGTGACTGGTTTCTTGCTCCTGCTGCATGGCTCTTCTAGATCCAGAGATGGAGATACAAAGCCCCACCACTGAACTCTGAATGTTCATCATCCTGATGGATATAAGCAGAATTTACTTTTGGCAGTTATTCTTCTTTACTCCCCAATTCTGTATTGCTGTCTGGAATGACAAGAAAATATCAGGTCACTTGATTTTTTGCATTTTTACTTATTTACATGTATGAAATTTAACAAGTCTCTCTCAGATTTTATTTTACATATTCACACAATCAGATACACCTCAAAAGGGAAAGAGGCCGCTGTCAGGCACATCAGACACAAACAACACCACTGCTTCCAGTGAGGGTAAGCTGCTATCACCAAGCTGTGCTGAATCTATCTAACTGCCCTTGAAAACCACTTGTACTCTCCCTCCTTTACCTCTGCTCTGACAAAAGTTTTGGCAATCAAGAACTGCAGCTACTTGAAACCAAGCTGAGGTCAGGTGATAGATACTGGCAAGCCAAGAGCTCAGATTCTTTTTCCAAGGTCTTAATCAAATTCTGTTGAATATCAACAGCTATATTGATCAGGTCCTCTTGGAGCCTCAAGATGAATCCAACTGAGAGGCTCTTTTCCAGTCACCATTCACCTCTATTTCCTTGCCACAAGGTAAAGTTCCTAGCTGTCTCCCTAAGGGACACAACCCTATGTCATGGAGCACTGGCATGCATCTTATCCAGACAATCAGTCCAGAACAGAACAAGCCGGCTATCTTTGTTCCAACAAAAGTCTGTGAAGTCTTTTAGCAAGCGATCAGCAAACTTCTCATCCCCAGTGGCACTGGACCTCCAGGTTTTTGTCAGCATGGTGTTGTAGGCCCAGTTGTAGCCGATGCGCTCCTCACAAAACATGTTCTGGTTGGTGGAGCTGGTGGAGTTGCGCCGGCGCCGCTGCTGCCCACAAGAGAATTTCCGCTTGGAGTATGGTAGCTGCAAAAACACTGTCCCTGGAGGAAACAGACAGGACTTCAGTCTTGAGCAGACCCAAGTCCCTACAACTGGTAGCTGACTCACTAAAATCTGCAAGTGGAACTGGACTAAGTTTCACTCAGTTGCTTTTCAGCGAGATAAAATGGGATATGCTTTTCCTCCATTTTCAGATGCTACTTCTTCCTGCAAATTACAGCGCTGGGAGCAAGCATACTTAGCTTTGCCTTTCTCTTGGTAGAAGAGCACGAAGCAAAGACATTGGCTTTGATTCATCTTTCTAACTACATAAATTTCCATTCTCTTCTTCAATTTTCTCAAATCTCTCATGTCACTGCCTTCATATCTCAGCAACTTCTTGGAACATACAAAGTTATTTCACTGTAATACACCATGCATGGAGCTTAGTTCAAAGTGCTGATAGATCAACATTTATGAAGAACAATAATGACAGCAAGTGAATTCTAAGTGTTCTGTCTCCCACACAGAGTGTACAGGTGGAGGTGTATCTACAATTGACCATAAGCATGAGAACAGAGCACTGATGAGTCCCAGCACTTTCCCTCCTCATAATTTTAGACATACATTTATTTATACTGCACTTGGAATGAGCTGTCTTTCAAAATTGCTTCATCTCCTGGAAATAATAGTTTCAGAGACACTGCAAAGCAAGATTTCAAGCCAATGTCATTGATTAGTAACAATACTTTCTGCTTTCCATACTGCCTCTCCAGTTTTCTGGTTTGTGTTGGCTGATAGACCTACCTGTCACCTGACTAGGGACCTGTTGAGGACCAACATCACTGACACAAAACACAAACTGCATGTAAAATGGTTATTTTGTTTATAATAGCCACCTCCCTTCCCCAGTGCCTGCCAAATATTGCTCACCTGTGACATGGATATACTGGGGCTTGTTCTCAGCTGGGAAGTTGAATGCAGAGGCTGAGTATTTATCTTGCACAAATCCGAATCTGGAGAAACAAATACGCAGGAAATGAAAAAACATATATATAAAGAAGCACTTCAGCTGGGATTCTTTCAGCCCAAGGCAGGGGCACCAGGGAAAACCTTCCATTGTCACAAAGATTCCCTTTTCTTATGGCCTGAAGGCAAGAGGAAAAGGGATGAAGAGAGCTGAGATTCTCCAAGTATTCCCCACTCATGATAGGCACAGTATGAAAGCTTGTAAAGCCACACTGGTCTCTGTCCTAACTCATGCTGGAAACAAAAGCACTGGTAGCTCAGTTTGGGAGGGCACTGAGCAGTCTGACAAAATGGGGCAGCTGCACATGAATGAGTAGTAAGTCAAGACAGACATTCCTTGGGTACGTTTCAAGCTGTAACACCATTTTTTTCATGCTGGGCAATATTCCACACAGAACTTTAAGCAGCTCTCCTGACCATTCTTTTCCTGTTAATAGAGTATTTGTTCCTCACCTGTTTCTAAGCTAACAAAAGTTTATTTCCAAGCTGAAGTCTATTACACAAGCCAGTCTACCTGTCACGAAGATTACTTTAGCAGCAAAACCATGACCCAAACTGGCAGCTCAAGCACACAAGGAGGGAAGGCTAGATAAAAACTTCCAACGACTCCTTCTTAAAGCTGGGCCCAACCTCCTATGTACAGCCCACATGCCAGTCTCCTGCCTACTGTCAATAATTGGCTGTCATCCAGTTCAAGACTGTGTTAAGTATACATGTAGGAAATAACTGTCCCTTCTCAGAAAGGCATTTACTCACAGTCTTACCTGCTTCTAAATTAAACAGCAGGGCACCTTCCAAAGGCAATGCTCTCCCTAGGAGAAGAGTATGGTTTGCTCATGAGTGACAGGCTGAAGGACTATCTACCTGCCCCTTGCACCCACAGAACCACCTCCAGGCATTGTAGTTGTATTTTAGTCTAATAATCTGCAAACAGACTTCAGAGAGGCAGACAGCACAAAACCCAGAAGATTCAGGAGGGACTGTTCAGCCAAAGTCTTCATCCTACATTACCTGAACCTTTCAGCCATTTTGCTCTGTACATACCTGTATGCTATAGCTTCCTGGAGAAGATGCATACGGTCCCAGTATGTTTCTGGTTCAAAGCCTAGAACAAACAAAAAGGTAACAAATACCTTGTAAAGCCACTTTATTTCCTTTGCTTTCAAGGCTTCAGCTTCCCCTCAGAAGTCCTTTGTGCACTTAGTTTTTTCTAGCCATTTCTTTTAGTCACACTGTTTCTGTCACCTATCACTTGACTGCCATCTTACTACAGATGTCTTTTGAGCACTCAAGTAGCAGACTGATCCCTGGATTCAGCTTGTGTCTCTTAAGAGGAAGGAGAGGAACACAGTGGGGTGTGGGAGGAGCAGGCTGTTGTGTATCACCACAGCATGCTCTGAAAATACCAAGTTCAAAATCAGCAGGGGTATGGTAACCTCAAAGCATATGGATTTATCATGATTGTTTTACATTTACACCTGGACACTGCATCAAGGCTTAATGAAAATAAAGAAAACTATAATGGTTACTATTTTAGAATAGAACCTTTTGTTCCCTGTCCTGATGCAGTTTTGCCTTTCTTTGCATAGGGACTGAGTTCTCTAACCTTTGAGCTTGCACCTGAGACCACAACATCGTCACTCAAGAAGGTGAGATCACATTGCAGAAAAGCAGACTGCAGTTTCTAGCTCTTAATCTCATGAGCAAAGACTTTTACTGTGAATGTAACCATGGCAACAACAACAGCAAAAAAAAAAAAAAAGAGGATGGCAGTCATGAAATCCAAATCTCACTGAGGGGGAGAACAAACAAATGCAGGATACAAGTGCAGAGCAGCTGTGGGCAGGGTCTCCCAGCAAAACACACTCAGTCAAACTGAGTAACTACTTAATGGAGGCTCTATATAGGTACATAGCATTAGGGCAACAAAGATCACTGGGGAGACCTTTCCTGTGCTTTTTGCTGCCAACTTCATGCACTGTGGCATACTGACTAGCCTGCCAGCACAGCCCCCTCCAAGCACCACCTTCCTGGAGGATGTCTGCTGAAATGTGAACCCTGGATCTTTGGCCAGCTAATGCATGTCTAGTAAATGAGGTTCCTCATGTCAGCTACACATCAGAAGGGACTGGCTTGCAGAAAAGTACAGCAAGGGGTAAACAAAAGAACACATCTCACCATCAAACAAATGCTCACTCCCCTCCTTCAACAAGCAGTTGACATTGAGTGGGATGAACAACTGAGCTCGAAGTGGGTCTCCATACAGGTAACTGGGCAAAGCAAATGGGCCTTCCAAGACTGGAACTAGCAAGAAACCACAGGATGTGGCTTTCCGATGCCAACCTTGAACCTGAAAAAAAAGGAGTCAAAGAGTGAATCATACAACACATGTCAAACTCAAAAAGAGCACCTATGTGCATAGGAGCAACTCATTCCCCAAGAATAGATCAGACACTCTCAGTTCTCCACAGGCTCAGCTTGCTTTGCATGGCAAGCACACAAGCATCTTTGCAAGCAAAGCAGTACAAGCACAAGACACCAGGCTTTCCTTTTTTAAGTGCCACATCAATCAGAAAGCACTTTAAAATAGGGCATTTTTCAGGAACTGATTCAGCCTACTTGTTATCAGTGGCTAAGCACTGCTGTTTTACTGGAACAGTGCAATAGATTTTAAATAAAAGCAAAACAAATCACCTATGGCTATTTGGCCAGGTGAGGTAAACTCTGATGTTAAATAATTTGAGTTTTACAGAAGGTACAAAAGTGGAAAAATTAAAAACTAAAAAACAACACAAACTTCTTAAATTTTTCAATTCAGAATGCTTTCAACAAGATTTTATTTTAAAAGCACTAAAAAGCACTGCTGAACAAACAAGAAGAACACATTGCCTGGAAAAGCTGTCATGAAAGCAATTCCAGTGATATTTAAAGTTTTCAGGTTTGGGGAGAAAAGGAATGTAAAATGCAAGAGATTCCTTTCCAAGGACCTCCAGCTCATGGCTTCAGATTTGCCTAAGGATGACTTAAATGTGACTCGGACCCATATTAATCTCTGTATAGTGTGCACAAAACCCACTAAAAGCAGAAGCCTATCCTGCATACAGAATGACTACAGGTAGCATGATGAATGATGACAGGATGCAGCAATGATAACAACCATCAGAAAAGAATACTTACAGAAATAAGTAACCAGCTTTGG
Organism: Calypte anna; assembly: GCF_003957555.1. Classification (NCBI taxonomy): domain Eukaryota; kingdom Metazoa; phylum Chordata; class Aves; order Apodiformes; family Trochilidae; genus Calypte; species Calypte anna. The sequence goes on from NC_044261.1 coordinate 9,638,315, forward strand.
GCTGATCCAGCCCACAGTCTCTCCCCTAATACTTCCCATCAACTTCCCACAACAACCTTCCCCCTGTAGCGTAAGGGACACAGAGGCCAAAAGGGCATTGCTGTGGTCATCCAGAATGCAAAGAACTCTCACCATCTCAAAGAGAACAGCTGCTGTCACTGCCATCCAGTGTAACTTGATTTCAAAGGCAGCATTCAGGGAGAAATTGCCATGATAATAACAACTGCACCACTCCAGCCGGTCGGTGCGGTTGTTCACATCCACATCCAGCGTCACCGTCCTCTGTTCAGGCACTGTGGCAGCTACACAGCCAAGGAGTAGGGGGATTTTTTAAAAAGATATATTAAAGAGATGGAGGAGAAACAAGATTAAAATAACAGAAGAAACAAGACAAGCTATTTGAAACTAATTTGTCCTCCCACTCCTCCCCAAATATTTTTGGGCTATCAGAATAGTCCCAGAATGCTGCTCATCCAGATCACAGAAGACAAAAAATCTAAAGTATTCCTCATATTAGGGGTCTGTGCCACAGAATTACCTCCTCAAGCAGTCAGGAAACCTTCCAGCTGCAATAAAGCAACAGAACCAAGAGTCAAATAGCTAATCAATAGGTGACTGGTGCCATAATTAGCTATGGCTAGACAACATCAGCTCCTTCACATACAGGATATTCCAAAATGGTTGTAATATTTTTATGTGCCCACACTAGAGATCACTACAGGGTCCTGTTACACTGGACAGGAGCATTCCAGGACTTTCCACAGCTAAAGGAGATTAGAAATTAAAATTCTTGTTTCTTTAACTCCATATCAACATCCCACATTACCACATTGCTAAAATTGCACATCCAACACTTTTTGTAAAAGCATGAAAAGTCAGCCAAGACTCATGCAGCAGCATTCCAGTCACTGCAACACCTTACCCTGCTTTGCAGTAAGTGCTGGGACAGTGCCCAAGATCCAGATCTGTGCTCCCACCCCCTCAGTGAAAGGAAACCTCAGACATCAGGCAAGAGAAAGAGAAGCACAGAAAGTGGAAGTGACCTGGCTGGTGTCACAGCAGAGTGTGAGGCCAGGGATGGAACCCAGATTTCCTGTCTTTAAGACCAAAGTCCTGCTATGAACCACATTGTCACTTTCAACTCCTCTTCAGGAAAACATGTAATTTCACATTTCTATCACAAAACAAAAAGCTGCAATACTAATGTTGAAAAGCCTTTGCTCTCCTTTGATTGCATGCATGAAGATGAATACTGTTATTTCTTGCTTAAGTAGAGGTATAGATGTGTACCTTTTCATGTGGTTAGCTTTTAAATGACTTTATAATTTAATGCTTTAATGGAGTTTAAAAAAAAAATAATGGTTCAAGTTCTTCTTCAAGGCAGATGGAAAGCTACCATCTTCACTTCTATTGCAAATTAGCTCAAGATAGGTTTTCAAGGTTGAAAGAAAATCCTTTATTACTATAGCTTAGGGAAAAAAAAAGAAAAAAAATCCAATAAAAATGGAAGAATATCACCCAGTTTTGTTTTATAAATAAGACAAGTTTTTGTCCTTGAGAAATGTATCATTTGCAATTTCTGAGTCAGTCTGGTATTGGCTGACCAACATCATGCAATTCTCTTTTTCTTGCTGCTTTTCAGTGGAATATCACTGTGAATGCAACACGTGTGGTTAGAAGGTTACAATGCCAGTTTTGTAACAAAAGGTGATGGAAACCAACATTCCAAAAGCTGTAAAGCAAAAGCAGCTCAGTCAGGTAGGCATTGGTCACTAGCTATGAGGTCAGTGATAACACAGTCCAGTGTGCCAAAGCCAGCACACTGTGAAGAATGAACTCCCTGCTCCCTTAAGACACTTGCTTTTTCCAGAGAATGCAGACTCCCCTTTAGGGCTGGAGGTCATCTCTCCACCTTGCCTGCAGCTGCATCAGGAACACTGTCCAGCCAGGTGAGGCAGTCAAAAGGACCTTAAAAACCGATGAGAAATATCCACGTGTCTGAAGTCAGACACTTCCAATTAAAACCAACTAATTTTACTAGAATAAACTCTGGCATCCATAGAGCTGATCTTCAGAGAACTCACCTCTTCCCAATTATCTTGTGCCATTTAACTAATGATTTATTGAGTAAATCAGAGAGGAGCAGGCAGGTTATTCTCCAGTCACAGACTACACTACACACATTGCTGCTGCATGCATTGCTACAAATCAAAAGCAACAAGATAAGTTTTTATCACAGGTCAAACTTCCACTGGGAAGGGAAAGGGAACAACCACTGGGCAGGTGAGGGGGGGACTGGGAGGGATTAAGATTTTACAGATACAGGGAGCTTGTTCCAGAGCTCCCAATGCTTGCATGCAATTTATGGCACAGCCTGACATTTAGGGAAGGTGGGGAGGGGAAGAAAAAAAACCACAACCAAATCAAAGCCAAGAGAGGAACAAATGAAGTCACGTGGACCAGGGGTCATCTGGGTTTAGTAAAGCTCATTGCCTCAGATGAACTGGTAAAGTTCTTTTGGAATACTGTTTATAAGAACAGCACAGAAACATCAGTTAAACCAGTTTCTTTGTGAGAAAAAAGTTCTACACTAGATTTTTCTCCAAGAAACTATTATCCCTGGGAAAAACAAACTGCACATGAGTAATCTGGAGGCATTTTTCATTCATCCAAGGACTGCAAAATAGTTAAACAGCAGGATAGATGTAATTCCAACTGAAATGAAAAAGGAAGGCTATGCTGTCACATACTAAGGGAATACACTCTCTCCTGGCTGGTGACAGGGGCACTAAAGCATCCTTCTTTTTTTGCCCATTTCCCCATCTTCAAGCTCACTGAGTCCAGTCTTCTCATCTCACAGAAGAGGGTAGACACAGTACAGTGAAGTGGTTTTCTTCGGATAAATAGTGACTGAGGTATCAAAGCAGAACAGGACCTGGCCCAAGCACCTCCAGCCTTCACTAGTTTCATGCCAGCCCACGTTCAGGTTTCAGCTCTGGCCAATCACTGAGCTAATGAGGTTGGATACAAGCCAAGGCAACAGATTATTTATTGTGTGCCAGGGAAAAATATCCTGCATATGTTGGCTTCAGGGAATTAACCATTAGTTCAGACTTCCCATCCTTAATGCTTTCCCATTTCTGATGCTGTTCCTCTTCAAAGAAGACTGTCAGAAATACACAAGGATTACTGTAACTTCAGGTTTAAGAGATACTGCATTTGCAGGAAGTCACTTCCCTTCAGTAGGTCACATACACAGAACAGAATTTTTTTTTTTGGTCCTTAATTTATAGGCCTGTAAAAGATGCACCTAAGTAAATCTGAAGTTGCAGTTCCAGAGCAATGATTTTTCTTGTCATTTTCAACAGGGAAAGAAGAACTAAAGCAAGTCACTCAGGCTGGCCTGGAAATCCAACAGAAAGCTGACGAAGCAACACAGTCAATCACACAGTATGTTTCACAGGCTGGTAGTGGTAGTCAGTGTTATACTTCACACATTACAAAACCTTAGATATTGTAATGGCATCTTGCCCTGCAGAAAGATCTCCCCCACACAACCCCTACTGCTTAGACACTGCAGGGATCACTTGTCACTGGGCTTCCCAGACTTCAGTGTAAGGAGTGTGGCCATACATAGTTCAGATTAGATGAGAAGACAGAAAACTAAACACATCTGGATCTCACTGTGGGTTTTGCCATTAAGCAGCAATTAGATGTGTCATTTTAGATACGGTTTGGCTGTTCTGCTGTTCTCACAACTTATCTCTCCAGATGCTCACCACAGGTTATGAGGAGTCTCTGGATTTGCAAGGAGACAAGGTCAGCATTTTCCTCTCTGAATAGAGGAATAATAATAATAATAATAAATAATAATAATAAATAGAGCTATTCTAGTCTCAAATTTGCCAGCTTTCTCCTGATACTGACAAATACACCTTTGGATGAACAGGAGTAAAATGATGCTTCTACCAAATATTTTGTCTTTTCATACTCATCCTGCTTGCTTGGGTATAGCTTCCCTCTCCACTCAAGTGCCCAGAGCTTTATAGCCCACAGAGCAAGTCATTAACAGTAACTTTGCAAGAGAACTGGCAACTCATTTGTTCTCTTACTGTCCAGTTCTAGTGTGAGTTCGGCAAGGCAGAACCCTATGGAGTGAAATAGGTATTGTCCAGATGCTCTGTGAAGGAGATGGCACAAGGGGGAGGTCTGAGAAGATGGCATATTTAAAGAATACTTTTTACTGTATTCCAGTACTCAAGAAGGAAAACCTGCCTGCTCAGCCACTGAAACAAACCTCCAGCATATTAGAACAAGTCCACAGACAAGACACATATAAAGCCAGCATGAAATTTGCAGCTTTACTGCTGGTCCACGTGAGATCATACCCTTGGCTGGCCGCTCTTCCCCTTTCAAGCTATCCCCTTGAACTTCCCCAGCTGTCACCTGTGCTGAGCATCTACCTAATAGTGCAGCTGCCTGGCTCCGTCCTCCGAAACTGCGGCTAAAGGAACTGTGCCTACTTGCATAGGAGGCTGGGCGGCTGGGCAGCCAGGGCAGGAAGAACGCTGGGATTTCCGAGTGCAGGAGCTCTTCTGCCACAAATGCCACCTCAAACCATTTCCTCTGGAAGGCAGAGAAGTCATCCATGGCAGCTGTGTGCCACATGGCAGGCTGCTGCACGCCTACTGAGCAAAAAGCAAGGGGAGGGACAGATGGCTGTTAGAAACAAGTGCTCAGTATCAAGAGATGGAGTTCTGTCTGAAACAGAGGAAGGAAAAAAATTAGGTTATGATGTCTACAACCCCCTTTTTTTTTTTTTTTAAACCAAAAAGGCTTTGTCTCTCTTTAGAGTGATGGTTTTGGTTGCTCCCAAAATGCATTTCTGCCACACTAACCTTAAGAATCAAATACAATTAGTGATTATGTAAAGTATTAATGGGGAAAGTCTTGTAATAACACAATGCTGACCTCGATCTGGTTCTTTGTCCACAACAATCTTGTAAAAATAAAAGCCATAAATAAAGGTTCGTAAAGCTTCTCCAGATGCATGGACAATAAGCTGTTCTTCAAGCATTTTCTGAACAAAAAAAAGAACAGAGCAAACATGATAAAAAAGAGAAGTCACTCTTCCAGTTACATAAGGTTGCTAGAGAACATTAGGAAATAATTTTCTTTTTCTTGACATCTTTTTGTCTAGGTATGTACCTAAGAAGATTATCAGCAATGTTATCTCTTGATATTCAGTAAATATAGCAAGTCCTTCTTACCCTGAGAAATTGTTTGACCTTTCCACAGATGTCTGCCTTCCTGCCTTAGCCTGCTCTGGTTTCATAGATGGATTTATAGGAAGGTAAGAAGTTGGAAACATTCTAGGTTCTCTGTTAATTGATATGGGATCTCAGCAGAGGAATAAACTCCAAAACACTTCCAACCTTCTGCCCCTGACACAGTTCAACAGGGGAGAAAATAATTTCATGAATAATTTCATGAATATGTCTTTCATAAAGTCTGTATATTTTAGCATCCTTAAAAGAGAGATCACATGCTGGTTTTGATATAGTTTCATTAACTAATTATGAGAAGAAAAAAACAACACAAAACCAAAGCCAAATCACACTTCAGTGACTTATACTTCTAACATAATGGAGAGTTCTTGGTAATTACTAGCTAAATGGACATTATTCAGGGGACTGTCATCAAATACAAGGAGAAAAAATAATACATAATAATAGAAAAATAATACATATTACTACAGAAGATTGTTGCTGTTTTGTGATAGAGAATCCAAAAATGTCATAATGACCTCATATTTTGTTAAACACTGTTTTCAGTACTTATCAGTAAAAGGATTTTAGATAGATATTATTGCTTTCCTCTGTAATTCTACTTCCTGCACAAAGTGAGGCATTTCTGACCCCTGGATAATTCTCTTACCTGCATTATGTCAATTGCCATGGCTTGGGTTTGCACACCCTCCACATTGTTCACCAGCCAGTGCACAACTTCTGCACTAATGAAACAGTATGGAGAGAGGCCCTTTTGTTCAGAGAGCAGTTGGATCCCTGTGCTGAATCACAGCAAGGCACACATGTTAACATGGACTGATTGATAGCTATTTTCTGTTATAAAGACAAAAATCACTGCTGGGAAAATAAAAGGAGAATAAAGATGCAGGATAAGAAGTATACAATGCCCCCAGAATGACCTGTCATAAGCTTCTGATAACAAGATGGAGAGCTGACAGTGACAACACTTCATTATTTTAGTGCAAATTTTTGCTTTGACCAGATTCTGGAATTCTAATATCAAATCTCTGCAGCAATACTATAAATTTCTATAAAACTCCTCCTTGGAGATTGGAGTCAAATAACAATAGGAAGTTCTTTCACAGCTGAGATGGGGCTCCCCCTGGAGTGATCCCATGCCTCGTGTCCTCTTACAAAATATCTGACACATGTTGTACATATTGATATTTTAACAACTTACGTGGGGTGTTTCATGGCTTCAAGAATCTCTATCAAGGTGGAGGAGGAAGTCAGAGTGCTTGCTGAACACTGAGAGCTGGAAAGTAAAGAGAAGGACATTCAAAAATCAATGAAGCTGCCAGATTTGTTGAAACATGTACATTTAAGAAAAATGCTCTCTCTTTCCAACATTTATTTATTTTTGTCTCAAGGACAACTAAAAGCATCAGACCTGTATTCTTCCCCGAGGTCAGGTCACTGCTATAGGGACCAATGCACACTATATTACATATGGCTGTATTCTGGAGCAATTGATAGCAAATGAGGTTGGCTTTTTAATTTTTTCCTTAACTGTAATATACAAGTGCAGGAAGCAGGTGCTGATATAGTTTATTTTTAACATTGCTTCCTCCCTGGTGTCTCACCTTCAGGTTTGAACCGCTTGGATTTCATCAACCTACTTGATCCAACCAGATGTACAGGGCCCTCCCCTTTGCTAGAACAGACAGGAGTCAATTCAAAGCCTGAGTTTCTGCTAATAGGTTTCAGAAATGGAGTTTTTTCATTCTTCACTTCTTGAAGAATGAAGCTCTTTTTTGTGGGTGGGGAAAATTAGGCCCTGTGTTCATTTAATTCTAGAAAACTGGGTTGCAAGGCTCATTTTACTAGCACTCTTTCTGCATGGGGAAATGCTACAGAGTAAGGCCCTGTGACAAGAGCCTTTGAGTGCTGACAGACACAGCACATCTGGTTCTCAGGTTCCTGTTTAAGTGTCCATTCCCTGACACCAGAAAGGGGAATACAACTGAGCAGCACTGCAGTATAGCACTGCTGTGCTTTTCTTACCTTCCCTCTGCAGCACCAGCTGTGATATATCCTTGGTCTGCAACATTCTGGGAACTTCCAAAGGTCTGTGAATTGCCCCTATCAGGTAACTGCCCTGTGTTTATCAAGGTGTTGCCATCTGAGGTTGCAGGAACTGACTGATCTATGGAGACCTGCAAGCAGTTAACAGAGCAATATCTCAGAATTTAGCAGAAGTTTATGATGTAATCAGTTTCCCATTTTTTCCCCTCTCCACATCAGCTGTACCTCAGCTCAAGTTAGTTAACATTAAGCAGTACTATAAGGCAAGCACAAGCATACACAAGAAGAAGAAATACAACCTTACTTCTGTCATCACTACAGAGCTACTGACAAACATGAAATTCAAACCCCAATAAAGATGATTATTGTCAACCCAGCAACAACTCTGTTAAGAGAACTACTGGCAAACCAGCAGCACCAGTCCCAACCTGACATTCTCAACTGGAGTGTAAAGCTGTGACTATAAACATGCAATGGACAGAAAAGGAAATTTAATTACTATGGAAAAGTAGTAAGCAGTTAGAAAAAAATAGTTTCAGTTCTAACTATCAGACAAGAATATGCAAATCTATCACATGGAATTCAAGTTTCATAATGCACACAATCAGTTCATCTTCCTTCCTTTCTTAGGGTAGTATCAGGAGGCTGGTTGGCACCCACCCACACCTATGTTGCCAAGACAACAAGAACACTTTCCTCCAGCAGGAACACTTGCTGCACTATTCCAATGGTAGACTGAATAGTTCACAAAATTAACATGAAAATCATTTCAGAAAGAGCACAAATGCTGAAAGATTCAGCAAAGTACAGGCTGTAATTGCCATCTGTCATTAACACGTATGGTTTAGGAAAGGCATATTATATAAAAAGCCAGAGAGGTGGGGGAGAAGAACACGAACAGCAGAGTAACTCAGTAACTCAAGCTGGTGTAAACACGAGGGCTGATCTGCCATAATGAATACACAGCACATGCACATCTAAAAATCACAAAGCTGGTAGTTTGACTAAAGTTTGATGGCCAGACTGGAGTCCTTTATTTATGCCCTTTCTCACATCCCAAAGATCTCCCTCCCAGTCTGCAATGGCAGATGTCCCTTTTAGGGCAGCCAAAACCAGCAGATGCTCCAACATGGAAGCTACAGCACCACAGCCAGCTAAATCCACTCTCCCTCCTCACAGCTCCCTTCAGCCAGCAGCATTTTCTCTGGACACAGAGTTATTGCTAACTCCTAACTGGCATTAAGCATATAAACAACTTCTGTCATGATGACTCTTTTAAACCTAGATGACACCAATATTTTCAGCCCTTAGTTGTTTAGGAGTCCAAGGACACAACTTGACTTGGATGTCAGCTGTCAGTGAAATACTACAGAAGAAATTTAGCCAAGAATGAGATGAGTAAGCTGTTGCCATTTTGTTTAGCAAGGGAAGATGGAAAACAAGCTCTTACTGAAACATAAAAAGAGAAGCTTCAGTAGTTGACAAGACACTAGTGCAAAGGACAGTAAGGCAGGCCATGTGAACATCCAAAGCACATCACAAACACTGAATGGTGGGGAAAGCAATGGCCTCATCCACCACAACCAGGCAGTTTGTCCTGCTAGTATTTTACACCTCCCTCTCATTCAGCAGATTTGGAAACGAACACAGGTTCCCCATGTGGTAAGCTCAGGACAACAAATGCTCTCCATCACCTCAGTCCAAAAGCCAGAGAGGACAAGACCCCATTCAAAACTAACCTGTGAGTAGAAGGCTGAAGCTGTACGTGGGCTGCGAACAAAATCCATAAAGAAGGCCCCATCCTGAAGGCATCAGAGGAAGTAGGCCCATTAATGGCAACAGCAACAGGACCAAGGAGTTGAAGAAAAGCAAATACAAGGTTGTGCAAGTAGGAAATGACCACAGAGAGAAAACATGAGGAGAATGCAAATACCAAACAGACCCAGCATGTCAGATGCAGCAGAATGTAGAGCATCAGGAGTTACTCACACACATACCCTTACTTTCTCTTTGTAACAAGACATTGCTCTTCCTTAGCACAACTGCTTTTCCAAAGTTTTGAAAAGCACATAGATGAGAAGTCAATTGAAAATACAGACTTCCCTCCATACAAGAAAGACTTCAGCCCTACAGTATGCAGGCTTCCATCCCAAACGCAAAGCTGAATAGTGATACAGAAACCTGTAGCACTTGAGGTGTAATGACAAATGTTCAAAGAATGACAGGGTTTTTTTCTACTCTGTCATTCATTCAGATGATAAAGAGGGTGAGGCAAAGAAACACTTTTCAGGAACCGCACTCTTCCTCTCAAATACAGGTTTGGTATGTTGCAGAGGAAAGGAAAGAAAAATTCATCAGAAAGATCCTTCCAACAGTGTGTCTAGTGCTTCATGCAATGTTGAACAGATACTGCCTGTGTTACGTTCCCCACCTACTTAAAACCCTGGATGAATTTATCCCTGCCTGCTATTCACAGATGTATCAAGACTCTCTTAACTCATAAGACAATGCAGTGGGATTTTCATTCCCTATTTGCAATTCTTTATTCTGTTCCCTAGGCAAAATATTTTGTCTAGCCTGCAGTTAACACGACACTTACCCTGGTATTATCACATAAACCATTTCTGGAAAGAACCATGGCCAGAGTTATATGGCTGCAATTTACACAGCACAAAAGCAGAGCCAAGCACTCTGTATCCACAAGGGCAAAGACTACCCAAACAGATCATGCATTAAGCTAACTCACTGTGTTAAAACCACACTGTACTGCCCAGTAAGTGGCTGAAGTGACTTGCCAGGTCTCCTCTGAAACAGAGTAAAGGTGGAGCCAGTGGCTCAGTTTTGTTTTGGAGTAACTCCAGCACTGAATGGCATCCTAGCAAAGCACTCACTCCCTTGGCTTCTGACAGAGCACACAGCTGTGACAATCTGTCAGTACTTTGGCTGCAGGTCTTCAGACAACCAAGTCATACCCATGTTGGTGAGCCCTAAAGGGTCTGTGTTGTCCTGGAAACATGAGGCACACACTTACTGATGTTTCCAAGTGAGCACAAAGTTGCCTGATAAGGCTACCTCTCCACAGGCACCTTTCCAACAAGCATTTGGAGATCCCAACTGCTCCTCTCCCAGCCCCTGTGTGTGAATATTTATAGGACTGAAAGGCTTTTAATCACTAACACATTCTTCAGGATTCTCCAGGAAGCCCTACAGAGGCTTTTGAATATAGTTACTTTTACAGCCTAATAAGACACAATTACTTATTAGCATTTCCTGGTAGAAACAAATCTGCTACTTTGTTTCCAACACACTCCTGTACCATTGTTAAGAAGTCAAATTTTCCCTCTTCTGGGCAGAACACAACTAATTCTATCCTGTGTTTTATGTAGAATTTTGACCATTCTTACTGGTAGAAAGAGATATGCACAATTTCTGTATTTAAAGAGGGAAGTATGACTTTGATTTTTCCAAATGGTAGCAGAGGAGAATGCAAAGCTTGAATCACAATCTGGCAGTTCACAAACGTGCCTCAAGTCAATTTCTGCAGCTCCTTTTCCCAAGCCTTGCATGGCCTACTCCTGAATCTCATTTATGTTTTGGAACACTTTCATTCTACAAATAGGTGTCTATCACTAGGGTAATTGTAGTTACTCTGCCTCTTCAACTAGCAGTATCCAGGTCTTCAGAGTAACACAACAGATCTCTGCTGGTGGCAGAAAAGGGTGGATATTGAAACACTAGATGCTATGAGGAAAATACTAAAAGAGATGGTTAAGTTGATAGTGGGCAATCTGAGAACTTTTTCCTTGTAACATTTTAACTGTTGAACCCAAAGACAGGTCACTCTTCAGTGCTTATCTTCATTCAGCTCTTTGTTCTGTTGAAAGACCTTGACATCAGAACACAGAAAAAAAATCCAGTATTTCTGGTTGTACTTGGAGTTGGAATTTCTGCTCTCCTGAGACTCACAGGACAGTTGGCAGAAATGCTCAAGTGATAGCAGTCTTTTATTTAAGTGTCTGAAGAGAGCTGCAGGAAAAGAGTTTTCTCCAGTCTGGAGTCCGGCCAGTGATGGAATGACATCTAAATCACTAGTCAGGAACACATTCTCTCCTAAGCAGATGCAAGTGACTGGAGTTCCTGATATTAAAATGCCACTGAAGCTTCACACAGTGACAGCCTAGTGCTTGATTTTGGTTTTAAAGTCAGCTTGCATATAGATGCAGGCAGCACTGTACTACTAAATCTGAAAATCAAACCCTGACTGAAATGTGCTACCAAAAAAGTAAATGGACTGATTAACAAATTCCACTTCAATTAGCACAACACACTGAGATAGCATCCCAGGGATTCCATCCCATTGTCACAGTGTCACAGAACTGAAGGATGATTGTACCCCAACCTCCTCTTAAGCCCAGCACAGGACTAGTCCTTGTTGGAATAGAGTAATCTGTGGTATGATGTAGCAATCTGAAGAAATAATCTTCTATTATTTGAGAAATTATTATGTAAAAATAGTAGCTATAGAAAGACCAGGAAGTCTTTACCTTACGAGGGCTGTCCATATAGGTGGGTGTGATAGCAATGCTACTGCTCTCTGAAGGTTGCCCAGAGCTCTTCCCAGACAGCATTGCTGCTTGCTGTTCCCCCAGTGTCCTAAAACAAAAGGAAGGAATTGAGAGTTTGTCCAGACATGCTGTGTGACAGCTTCCATCTGAAGGCAACCACTGGGGAGGGGCACTACTGTATTTTCAGATACTTGATTTTCTACCTTATTAAAAAATACAAAAAAATCTTCTGTCTTTAACAGCAACAATGTTTTAAATTGTGTTTACAGAGTATCTGCTATTAGCATTCCGAGTTTCTTTAAACCACTACAGATCAATGCTGAAAAAGAACTTCAAAAGTTTTACAAATATTTTAATAGATTATCAGTGGAACCAAGTTATTTTTTTAGGCTGTATTTCTTACCTAATGTTTATATTGAGACCACTCAACTTGTATACACATAAGTCACAGTTAAGCTTTTCTTGTGTGGAAACAACTGTACTGGCAAAATCACAAATAGGTGACAAATCTGATGTGTAGTGGACTGAGACACTTCTTAAAAAGATGCTCCTTCTAAATTACTGGACATTCACTTATCTAGTCCTGTTCCTTTTTATTCTTTAGTATTCATTCTATCAAAACATAATAAAAGGAAGTCACTGGAAAAGCTCAGAACTTCTCCAGTCCTGCCCCGAGGCTACTGAAGAAGCAGGACCTCACATCCCTTTTTTATTTTGAGGCAAAGCTCCCCAAATCTGCTTTAGCCAGCCCAGGGGAATACTTTGGAAGGATGTTCTTCACAAAGCCCAAATGCAGAGGCTCACTTCTGACTGGCTTCCATCTGCAGCAGAGCTGAGAGTGCTGAGGTTCCTTTCTTCCCAATGGGAGGTCCAGACTGCTCCAGGGAGTGGGTGGGAATTGGACCAGAAATCTGCAAGCCTTTCATGGCAGACCCTTTCTGACAACAAAAGAATTAAAGCACAGGCTTAGTTACTGCAAGTTTAACAGGTAACCATGAACACAGCACTTCACATGAGCAGGGCTTTACTAGGTACACTTCAAGAAGAAAGTTAATCCACAAGTACACAAGCAATGGAACAGCTATAGATGGTATTCTCAAAACAAAACAGATGTTATTTTAGAAAAGGTAGATTTGTTCTGAAATAACTTACCCCATTTAAGTGTGTGAATTGGAAGAGAATTTGATGGACATTAACCAGTTCCTCACCACTCTTGAAATAACAGTTCACAAAGAATTCACCCACATGATTCTCTTTTGACATTCCTTTCCCTAGGTCTGCAGCACACAGCCAATCCAGCTAGAAGTCACCAGCCCAACTACCTCACAGACCCCTTTTTATCAATACTGTGTATCACAAGGTACAGTAACATGTCCAGGCTAACCAGCACAAAGCAATGCACATTGGCTAAGAGGTGCTATCAGACTTCTGGCAAAAGAAGACCAGCTGAGGGAAAAACAGGGCACCAGCAGGCTCAGGCATGGCTATGCTGTGCAGAAGATCTTGTCTTCTCACTGAGTGAGCAAACTGTTCTGAGCCTGGTTCCAGCCACAGCAGCATGGGAGACTCATTCCAGGTAAAATTAATTAGTTCAAGAAGAGTAAGGTGCTAACAAGGCCATACTAATTGCACTCTGAAATAATACATCACCAACACACATGTACAGCCCCCAGCTTGCTTGGGATTGTCTGAGCATCTCTACTAATGCTTCATTAGATGGTTTAATCTCAGATCTCCTCAGTAAAACCTGACTCACTCGAATCATCCGGTCAGAGCGATGCCGCCGCCGGATGCGGTTCAGCCCCTCCACAAAGCGGATGAACCCGTCCAGGAGCTGCCACTCCTCCTCATCCGAGCGGGGTTTGTCCCCGTACACATCACAGTGCACCTCTCCTTCCATAATCCTCTTCGTGGCACTGATGCAGGCAGGCAGGAGCAGGAAACGGGTCCTCCAGAACTTCAGTGATTCAATGAGGCTGAAGGAACATGGGAGACAAGCCACAGTTCAGCACAGCTTGCTGTGAAGGGTTTTACTGCATGTAATTGTGTATTTATCTGCTGTAAATTTCAGTAAGTATATTAAAAACCTCATTCTGCTGTTCTTGCATCACAACAAGCAGATAAGCAAAGGAATGGTCTGCAGTATGACTGGGAAGTATTAAAGCGTTGGTATGCAGAAGAGAAAAAGCTGTCTTCAGAGTAATTATATCAGAGAGACATATTCTGTAAAATACAAGCTGCAGGCTTTTTGTCTAAAAATAAGCAAAAAACCAGAATTTTTAAAGGTACACATTAGAGTTAGAGGCGTTTTGATTGAGACTTGAAAAGAAACAAAGATAAAGAAAGACTAGTTTTGTAGAGAAGGTATCAGATACCCACTGGATATCAGATACTACTGGAGCTATTCCACATTGCTGCTCAGAAGCCCTGCTCTACACAGCTTAGGAGTAGGACTACAGTCAAGCTAAAAAATGGACATAAGCAAGCCTCCAACAGGTTCAAGCTAAATGGAATTTTTGAGTCAGATCCAGAAATGAGTAAGAAGCCAAGAACAGCATCTGTGTGGTACAAAATGCCATCGTATTTCTTTGCATTTGTAGCAGAGGGGGGAAAAAAACATTCATGCTGAATTTTGTGATCAAGTCTTTGTATCAAAGATCAGTTAATGCAACAGCAGCACAGAGTAAGACTCCTATAAGGCAACAGCTTCTAGCACCATACAAGTAAAAGCAGGGCACTTACTCTCCCTGGAGTACTGAGCACTTGTGGGTTGAACTTGAAGAAATTTTAGGTCACAAAGAAAAAAAAGGCAATTAGGACACAGAACAGTCTGGATGGAAAAGGAGATCTGACCTGAAATCCTCAGAGCCAGCAGAGCAGATATACTGATCCAAGTAATTCCACTTGTACTCTTCTAGTCTCTCATGGGAAAATTCTACCCAGCAAGAGACAAATTCAGAGTCAGAGTGTGAGGGGCACAAGCTGTAAGTGTAATTGATCTGAGCAGACTCATATGGATACCTAAAAACAAACACAAACATTACTTTCAGTATCATCAATAGCAATGCTCTCTTTCTTCTCTTAAAGAAGGTTCTACAGAATGTTCTTTCAAGCAATTACAGCCAGATGGAAAGGCATGTTCATCTAACATTGAAAGCAAGCTGCCCAACCAGACAGATACTCACTTTGGCAGGTACCGAGTCACAGTAATTATTTTATCTTTTAATGTTACTTTGTGGAAAGTACGGCCCATACTCAGCCAGTACTGATCTTCTTCCTCAGGTCGATTTCTTGACACAAGACCTAACAGTAAAAAGCAAAATAACTCCTTTTAGCTTTTTGCAATAGTCAGAACCTTGTCAACAAACTACCTATGGAAAGAGACACCAGAATGGGGCTGCTGAGCTCAAGACAAACTAAACCTATCTTTCAAGCCACCTTTTCAAAGAACACATGCACAACAAGCCTTCTGTCCTTACAGTTAAGATTTGCTTGGATGATAACTGAAGGACATTCACAGTTCCTACACCAATGTCACAGACTTGACAACTAGAGAAGAGACAATATGAAGTCTTGAGAAAGCACTGGGTGAGATGGTAAATCTGAGCTTCACTTTAACTTCCTCTCTATGTTTCATTCCTGGAACTAACCACTTCAGATCAACTTCACTGCTGAAGTAACCACTTCATTCAGTACTCCCTGCTCTATGAACACTGCATGGTGCTGACTTGTCTAGAGAAAATCCAGAAAAAAAAGCCAAAGTCAATCAATCAGTCATATTCTCTCAAGGGAATATAATACCCTGTTAACCCACTCCAGTCCTACCAGGTTTAACTGACTCACGGTTTCAAGGCAATGTAGATTTACTGGTCTACCTGGAACCTTCACAGCTATTTCAGAGTTAGGAAGCTGCTTCTAGAAACATACATTTCGAAGCTTTGGAGCTGTCATCTTATAGAGTTGTGCCTGCCCTGCAGGGATCATGTGAATTGTGTTTAATATATATTCACCTGAATGGCACTCAAACCTATTTCATTTGTGTTCACCATCATGAAGATGAGGCCAGTTTCTTATTACAGCTCAAAAATCCTGCACCTGTCACTCCATGCTTCAGCTTTTTGAGCTGCCCCAGATCAGGCTCTCTGGCACCAAAAATACTCATGTAACAGCAACAAAGAAGAAAGCAGAAAAAGAAGGTCTCAATGCACATCTCTGCCCAGTTCACAGAGGTTGCAGGGACTGGCAGAAGGAGAGAAAGACAAAAGACTGACTTCTCAATAGAAAGTCACTCACCTCGACTGTAAAGGGGACTGCTGCTGAGCGGAGGTGGCACAGTTGGGGCTGGTTTCTGTGGCTTGGATTGCACAATAATTTGATAGCCTTGCATGAGACGCTGACAAATAAACTCCTCAAACACCTGCTGGGCTGTCATCTGCACCCCTTCCTCATCTCTCCTGAACACAAAGGTTAAGGAGACCAGAGTAAGGAAACTGACCACACACCTATTCTTAGCCCTGCACTTCCTAATTGAGCGTTTATGCTTGCACTGGGCTCTGGGCAAGTGGAGCCCTCTGCCTGTGAAAACCACCATGCAAGAACAGGACTGGAAAATGAGCACCCATCCACTGCAAACAGGTGATGATTAGCCACCTGGCCATACTCATCAATGCCTTTGCAAGCAGTTCTGCAAGTAGTAAAAATTTGCTTACAATAGTTGTTCAACTTGGAATAAATTCACCAATGATCACTTTTACAGCATTTTGCAGATATTTTCAGAGCAGATTGCAAACGTTGAGCAGAGCTCTGAATAGCAAATGTGCAGGCAATGCTCCATCCTCTCCTGCAGCAGGAAGTCTAGAGCAGAGAGGGATTAAAAGACATCACTATAGCATCTTATTACAAGTACTTCTACTCTGATCTTTGCCCTCCTGCTATAAAGAGATATTTAACACCTCTAAGGTGTTTCTTCATTAATCCTGCTAGTTCTTATGTATTTCAATCACCCTGATATTTCTGGTTTGTTTTCACAAAACAGCAACATGAACAGATGCTTCTGATGTCTTACAAGTTGTGCAAAATTTGAAAAATGTTTAAGATGATGAGACAACTTCAGAAAAATATCAAACCAACCCTATTACAGAATAGTTACCAGAGACCCGAGACAAGCCAAGAAGTTCTATTTATCCTATTTCCCACCATGATTCTTTAAACTAAGTATCTCTGAAAGTGAGGACAAGCACCTTAAATACATGTGCCTTTGCTCATGTAGTGCTTTCAAAATACCTGCTAGAAAACAGATTAACAAAGATGGCTTGAGGTTGATTATTTTTTTTTGGACTGAAGCAAGAAAAAAGAGAGTTGTAAAATTTGGTACACAAACAGTTTCTAACATAAAATCTACATAACACAATACTGTCAGATGGTAACATCAGAAAAGGTGCAAAGTTACCACTGCAAAGAGAAAAATGGAAGTACTCTTCTGCTATGTTGGCAATTCATCCGTCTCTTGTACAGTCTCCAAAGTGTTCCTCTTCCATCAACTGTGCCTTAAGCACTTTGGATAAATGCAAGTGATTTTACAGAGAAGATGCTGGCCAAACCTGTCAATGTCAGCTTCTGGGAGGAGATCATAGCAACCCTCAGTGTAATCATTCTGTAGACTCTGACGGTCGGGGAAGTAGTCGGTGGTGAGAGGCAGACATGCCGGAGTAGTGAGGGATTTCCAGTCCACTCCAACTGTACAACAGAAGCCTGGCACTACGGGGGGAGCAGACAGTGTCAGAACTGCCTCGTTGTGTTATTGGGGACAGACAACAGGGCCAAATATGGTCACCCATGAAAAAAAAGAAGGAGGGTGCAGAGGAAGATGAAAGAAATGTGAGAAGGGGAAAGTAAGAAAAAATGAGGAACAAAACCAGGGTTGGCATAAAGTCAACAGGAGCAAAAAAAGGAAGTGGGATGGGAAGGGAAAAGGAAAGTAGGACGGGAAGAAGGGAGAGAGAAAGAGACAGAGTTTGTTAAACAATGCAGTGCACATGCTAAGTCAATCCCGTCATGCAAATGGCATTCAAAGTTAATACTTTAATTTTCTGTTGATTGAAAGCTAGAGCTGACAAAGCCACCACTCTCCCAAAGCTTACAGCAAGTCAGGTGCAGTTACTCATCATTAATAAAAAAAGATCAACATTCCAAGTCTGCACAAGAACATCAGACCAGCTTTGCATCCCAGACAACTGAAAAAACAGACGGGGATGAGGAGAGAAAGAATGACAGACCAGCCTCTTTCTGGAAGAGTACAACAGCATAAAAGGCAGTATTTTTTTTTCCAGTTATAAAACCAGAAGTCAGATCCAGAGAGGTGGGAAGACAAGAAAAATATTAACTTGGAAAGCAATCCTTCCCCCCACACCCTTTCCTAGAGTTATCTGGATTTACAGATACCTAAAACTAGGCATGGAAAAGCAAAAGCTAACTAAATGATATCAAATAATTAATTCACTCCTGCACTACAGTCTAACCTGCCTCAAATCATCTATGTCAAGGCACTTGGCCAACTACTAATTCTTAACTTCTTGTCATAGAGATTTTACAGACAGAGAATTATTTTACTATAAAAACCTTAGCATTAATAGCAGGACCACAGTACAATAAGAGGACAGATGGCTATAAAGAAAATGTTTTCTTCAGCAGTCACACACTTTTTTGTGTATTAGCTGAAGACTTTCTCAGCAAACAGTACCAAACTCAGAAACTGGCTGTACTACTTCAATTATCTGCTGCCAAACAAACTGTTCATATTGAAAGGTAGGTAAGAGATCAGCTGGTTTAGGTTTTTGCATAAAAGTGCCTAGTAAAAGAATTTCAGATGTAATACATCAACCAGGTTCACATATTCCTAAGAGATACAGAAATGCAATCACAGTGAGACACACAGTACAAATTATAGCAGGGCAAAATAAACTACTGCCAAAAACCAAGAAGGCTCCTCAGCTTCTTGCCTACCACCCTCCTGAAGCCTATATATATATATATATGTACATGCCCTTTTCCTCCCTGTCTTCCCACCTATCTAACACTCCTTTCCAAAGCTTTCTACTGCTTACTTGGATCTGGAGAGTTAGAGACAGCATCTTCCAAGGTATCCTTGTTCTGAGTTTTGAGATTCATCCCTACAAGAAAGAAATAAGTATTTTAGGCAATTATGCACTTCACTTTCATTTCAAATTAAAATTTAAAGAAACCCATAAAATCAAAACCATGACAATGTTTTAAGAATATGGCATTCCTCTCTTTGGAAAGAACTTAAGGCTCTGCACAACAGAAAAATATACAAAGCCAACTAATGAGAAAATCAAGGCAATTTGGATGAAATTCAAGCACCTCATTAGAGGTGTTCCATAGCTAAAACCCAAGCAAAATCAACCACCCCAAAATGATGAAAAAAATTTGTAATCATAGAACTTGCTAATCTCTTGGCAACCAAGTCCTTTTAAATACATTCAGTACCCAAACCCAGACTTTTTTAAAATGGGCTTTCTTGTTTTATGAACAAGGAATAATTTATGAGAAAGCATTTCATAAAACACAGGAGCAGCAAGAAATTAAAACATTTTCACCCAGTGGGAGAAGAGAACATATAATAATACAATAATACTAAATTGTGTTCATAATACAATATTCTAACTAACATTCATACATTATATCCATGTAGTGTATCAAAGCTGCAATACAGATTTACTCCAATTCCAACATTTTTAGACAAACAACCAGCACATCAACTCTCTGCCAGGGGGCAGAAAGGAAACAAAACATACAGCTGATCTCACTGATTCAGCAAATACAAACTACCTTTTACCCCTTGCCAGACTCAAAAAAACTTGACAAGTGTCCCTAAATAGGTCCAATATATTAATTATAGACAGTTTAAAATTCACATGCTCTGGCAAGGCTCCATTACATTTCACTCTAAGATATAACTTGGTCCACAGTTCACTCTGGAAGAATACCAAGGAAGTTTTTATTTTGTGAGGAGGTAAAATGATAGCTATCAGAGAGATGCTAATTTTCTGAGCAAAATTCAGTTTATTACATGTAAGCACCAGCCTAAAGAAAGACTAATAAGGGACTTAAGACTAATAAAAATATATATTTACATATATATCCATATAAATTTATATTAAAGTTTTGATTAGGACTTAAGACACTGATTTTTCTCAGTGTCCAATGGATTTGCCTGTAATCATAGCCTAATAAATAATTAGTCTACTAACCTGGAAAACAGATCCTAAAACAATAGCTCAGTGAATATTAAGCCAACATGACACTATGGTAACAAGTCCCTGTTTCACACCTGTCTGTTAGACAAGCAACAGAATTTGTGTAGTTCCAGTAAGAAAATCCATGCAGCAAGGAAACCCCCCAGTTACTCTTGATTTGTTTCCCTGAGCTGGTTCACCATAGAGCTGCATAAAGAGCTGCTGTGGCTTGTAGAGAAAACAAGCAGCTAAGGAGACAAGAAAAATTGCTGACTTAAAAGTCATTTATCAAAATACAAATTTCAGGAAGCTTCCAAACAGGAAAAGCACTGGTTTTTATAAAACCAGCTTATGTAGATCTATCCAGGAAACCAAAACTGATATCCCAGTTGTTACCCTAAATAGCTCTTCCTAACAGAAAGGCTGGTAGTCTGCTTCCATGATGATGGCAGTGGAACAGTAAAGGAGCCACAAATTGGCATTTGTGTTTCATCAACTCCGCTGATGCCACCTGCCATCGAGTTAGGGAATTACAACTAAATTTATTTGCTCTGAACCATCACCTACCACCCGCTGAACAAGAGACCACATACTGAATGTCAGTGTAAGTAGATGGGGTGATTTTTCACTGTGAAGCTCCATCTCCCAGCAAAACATCTCCCTCTGCTCCATGGGCAGCAGAGGAGAACCAGACTCAATGAGAAATTGTATTTTTATAAATTAAAAAAAAAAAGGAACCAACAACTAGAGACTTGTTTCATTTCCTAGGTGGCTCAGACCATAAGGGAAAAACATAAGTCAAATGACTGAGTCACAGTGTGGCAGCTACAGATGGCTTGAGGGTGTTTAGTCAGGGAAGGAGCTCATAACAACTTTCATAAAGACACAGCTTCACTTCCACCACATTTCTATCTAATCTAAAGCCACAAATTTACAGCCAGATTCATATCCAAACTACAGACACAAAAGACTTCTATCAAATGCAAGCATGTTTCTTGCCACAGTATGCCCTGCATCTGTGTAGGGCAAATTGGATGCAGCAGCTGAAATGCAGTTTAGCAACTGCAAGAACAAGGAAAGTCTGGAGGGCAGAAAAAGAAAATGAAGAAAAAAACTGAAGTGCATTCAGATGAAATTCACAGAAGGAAACAACCTTTCACAGAAGGAAAGAACACCTTTAATCAATTACTGAACACAAGGGAAGAAAAAAAAAATAAAGTCTGATAAGTTCTTTATGGGTCTTTAGAGTATGAGCATAGGAAAAAAACAATTGTTTCATCCAAATGCAAATCAGAAAGTTGTATATATTTTTTTAAAATAATCTTTAAATTGGTTTTGAAAAAAGAACAGAACTCTTGAATGCTTTACTCCAACAGGTACTTTTTTCCATGTGCCTAACTAAAAAGCAAGTTCATAAAACAAACAACAGAATACTTAAGTGTTGCATGTTGTTCCACTTAAAGGATTCAAAAGAAATGCTGGGAATTCCCACTAAGTCAAGTGCATAGGTAAACTAAGACAGACAGTGCTAACCCCCAGCTGAAAGTACAGATATGCATCTTCTCTCAAAAATGTAATAAACACAGCAGGACATACTTTGAGTAGAGACACACTGTAAAGAACAAACCCAAAACAACAAATCAACCCAAAAAACCACCATACACCAAGAAATGCAAGGAAGAGCATTAACAGATGACTCAGTTGAAAACTGGTTTTCCATTATGGAGTCTTCCTACTTTGTAATACCTGGCCCATGCACCTTCCCTGACTTCTGGCCCTGTAACTTTGTCTCAGCTAACAAAGAGGAGCATTCTCTGCCAATCCACACTCTGTCACTGCTGTTACCTGCACCGTTGCTGCCAGCCAGACCATTAGAGTACTCTTCTGTTCCACTGAAGCTCAGGAAAGAGGCACTGTCACCTGGATGCCGAGAGCTGCTATGTCTGGAGAAAAAAATAACCTCTATTATAAAAACTTTCCTCACTGATGCCATTCCTTGGTTTTAACAAGAAATGATAGAACAAATAACAAGTGATCAGCCTGCTGTCTCAGCTGAGGCACTGGTGAACCCATGCTGTTAATGATGTTTGCAGAGATGATAACAGGCACAAAAGCAGCACAGAGAAGGCCACAGCAGTAATATCCCATCCCTGCCACACTGCCTGTTCCTTGCCTCTAGCAACAACCTGTCTTTGCAGGACAGTGGAGAACCTGCTAAACATACACACCCAGGAGAGAAATGCAACTTAGATGGGTATCTAAAAAAGTAGTTCACAACACAGGTACTTCTATTTGCAATCCATCCTTGATGCTTGTATTTCTTACCAGCCTGGGGAAGACAAGATTGAGTAGCACTGAAATGTACTGAAATGGCTCAGCAGTTACTGGGAGGCAAAGCCATGCTCTGTTCTAAAAAATGTTCTAGTCTGGAATGAAGGCCACAGGTCTTGGAGTAATAAATCAAGCATTAAAGACAGGCTTTTACACTGCAATTTTGAACAATTCCTGGAATGATGCACTGCATTGCTTGAGCACAGCTAGCTGTGATAAACTACCACCTTTCCCAAATTAGGGGAACTAAACCACCTCTACCCTTTGCCAAAAGAGCTATGTATCTCAAAACAGAAATATATAAAGTAGATGTGGCACTGACACAACAAATTATTCAGCTTACAGCTCACAATCTTTAACTGCCTTACTGTAACACACAATATTTAAGGAAAAGGGGTTTTCATGCAAAGTCAACACAGATTCACCCTAAGCACCTCACCTGCCAGTGGCCTCATGGTAAGCCAGCTCCAGCAGCTCAGCAGAGGAATGTGTCAAATCCTGCTGCCCATTGCCCTGCATTTCTGCCATATTCTGACGGGTTTGATGATGAATCTGGATAGCTTCTCCTGATGGACCTGGTTACAGTTTGAACATTAATCACATTTGCATTGATTCCCTCAGTTTGTCAACAACACAGGCAATACTAACTAACAGAAATTAAGACAGCATGTTTATGAAATCTTCAGACTTTAATCTCTGGCATCCTCTCTAAAGCCCACAAAGATTATTTTTTAAAATGTGTTGCAGAGCCTGCTTACAAAGGACTAAACATGACAGCAATGCAGCATCTGAAACTCAACCCAAATTACAGCTATGATTCACTTCAACAGCCACCATCTACTTTAAGACTGTTCCTCAGCACCTGACACTGCAAGCTTGCCAGCAGCTGGCAATGTTTTCAAGAAGAGGATCACTGATTTATGAAGCCAAAACACTTAGCTGCACCTCTGCTGCAGTGCAGAGCACTTCAAGAAGCCAGAGCTCACGCTGCTTCTCCTGTGACAGCAACTCAGTGTGGTGTGAAAGAGGCTTACCCACAGGGAATGTGTGCATCCAGCGCCTCCTGTTGGATGTCAGCTTCATGGGCATGCGGGATGGGGCAAAGGGATTTATCAGAGCCCGCTGGGGGGTGTATCCCCCAGGCCGAACGTGCAGCAGGGACTCTGCGCTGCCAACATGGAACCTCCCGGGGGCACTGGAGTCCCGCTGCTGGGGCTCCAGCATGTTCTCAAGGACATCTGAAAAAAACCCACGAAGTCAGTGTGAGATCACGCAGAAGCCAAGCAAAAGAAAATTAATTGCTCAGGGATATAAGGATTGCCCAAGATAAGTGGCAATAAGGAGAGCTGAGGAGTAGGCAGGGGAAGATGCTGAAAGAAATTTCAGTTCTACCTGCAGTTTAGAACATAAAGAACCCAGACAGAAAAAATTATTTCATCTGCCATTAGAGAATTGATGTGTATACTGTGTCACTTTAGACTAAATGAAGCCATAAAGAAACCATTTGGTAAGTCGACTATGAAGAATCACTTGAAGCTTTCAGAATTCCTGAGAAATCAAGATTGACACACCAGAAACTTCAGGGTGAGTACCAAAGACACAACTGAAGCTACAACTGAGCAATGTCTGCTTTTTTTGTAACATTCAGATTTTACCAGAGAAATAAGGGATTTCTTCCAGAAGATATGGGGCATGAACTCAAGCTAGCAGCTAGTCACTGCTACTCAACATAGAACAGAAATAGTTATTTAGGAACAGGAGAGAGAAATATACCAGATGACTAAGTAGCAACTTTGAACAACAAACAAAAATGCTACAGAGAAGGAAGGTTTTAATTTACTACTCTATACTACCAACTAGAACATGTGAAACCCCCCAATCATTCTGACTCTTCCCTCCCCACCAGTCCTATTCCACACACATCCCCATCCAGTTGCACAGTTCAGCTGGGTCATGGGACTACCCTTCAGTCTAAGGGAGTAAGAAACATACAAAAAGAAATTGTGTACATTCACTGACAGAAGAAGACCTGAAAGGTAAATGTAATGTGAAGTACAATGTGTGACAGCGGTTCCATTCTGGTAAATCAAATTCCTGTTAACCAGATAAATATGGTATCAGGTGTCCTGCAGTGTGGTGCAAACAAAACAAAACAAAGGGCCTCCAGGGTTAGAAATTGACAGCAGATCAAATGGTTGAAGGAGAAATACAATTTAACCAGAAATGACCTGGATTTGTGGAAGATACTGCATACTGCCAGAGAACAAAATTAAACTGGAAGGAATAAAAAGTAGACTGCCAGCACTGCTAACACAGCAAGACAGCTCAGTAGTATGTTGTCAAAAGGAAGGATCCAGAAAGTGACTCTTAATGACAATAAATCCCCACAGAGAGAAGTTATAAGAAGAGTCCCTAGAGCTGACTACTAAGATGAATTCTCATTTGACAGATTATAGGTGACCTGGATAATAAGAAGTTACTTGTATATGTCCACATTTGCAGGCAGGCACAAGGGAATAGTCAAATATTAAAGAAGGCAATAGACAAGGGAAAAGAGCAAATCAATGTCAGGACATTTCTATTTAGGACAACTCAATAAAAAAGCAATGGAATTGGACAAGGATAACAATGGGAGAATGCACACCCAGCCAGAGCAGGAGCTGCAGAAAAGATGTACCATGAATGCTAATAAACAGCACCTCCTCTGTGCTGGCCTCACAGTGGCCAACACAAACTTCCATCTTCTCTCTCCCCTCTGACCACCAAAAGTATTTTTTCATTTGCCTTAGGCTGACCTCTGGTGCTGGTATAGCCCAAAGAGCTGCTGACTTCACACTGATGCAGATGAGGCCGTGGGATCATCAAGATGTTGGAGATCTTGCCCAGGGAGCTGTCATCAGAAGCCTGGCTCCTCACCTCCTCGGGGGGCAACGTGCGGCTCTGCAGGGAGGGGCTGCAGGACACGTCGTAGGAGCTCGAGCTCTTCCTGGTACGAGTTTCTCTCTCCCTCACAGACCTGCTGAAAATAAACAGGTATGTTTAGTAATATAAAAAAAGAGGATAATCTCTGGGTTATCAAGTGGCTTGAACAGTCCCAAGTCATGTAAGAGACTGATTACTCAATAGGTGATCTCAAGTAGTTGACTATAAGGAAGCTATCGCTATTTTTTTTCCTATGTGGTTACTATATATATTCTGTGCATCATACAATAGAAGAATAAAATACTAAAATACTGTCTTGCACAGCTTGCAAAACCTGCTCAAACTCAGCAAGAGAGACTAGCTTCATTCTACTTCAGATAAAATTTAAAATTTAAGGAAAAAGTATGCTTATGCTTTTTCCTAGATCCCACATACTATCTTAGAAGTAAAAGAGTCAACCAATCATAAATACCACCTATAAATAAAGCTCTTTGTTCAGTTGTAAGCATGTGGAGCTTATTTCTCCTTATATTACTCAAAGCATTTGATGCATCAAAACCCACAATACAGCATGGCCACTCCAGATCCAGTACAGTCACAAGCCTCTTACCTGAAAGGGGTACAGCGCTGAGCTCTGGATGGGCCTGGCAGTCTGAACACCTGGGCATCATAGCCATCATAATCCACCTGGATGGGCAGGGCATTCTCAGCATCTTTTGGAGTGCCTAATGCTGAAATAAGAATCATAGAGCATTGGAACCTCTTTCAAGAATGTCCAAGATCTACCTGCAAGTTAAAAGATCTCAACACTAACAAAAGCATCTATTCCAAAACAAATAACCTGCAAAAGTAACATGAGCAGAACAGCTGGAGTAGCTCAGCTATCAAAATTGGTGCCTCTGAATCAGGGTTGCTTAGACCCTGATGTCTTTCCAAGACATTAAACTAACAATCAGCAAATCAATCCTTGTATGAACATATGCCTCAAGTTCCCTTGTGAGATACACCCTGAGTAATGACTGTGTGGTTTTAGTGCTTTTCTGCAACAATTGTTTCTTCACAGATCTCATCAATAGTGTTTTTGCTGAAGTGCTATTGTCTTAATTACAGCTGTTTTTTAATTTGGGAGTCAGTTGCATAGTTTGTTCCAAAACAGAAGCACTCACAGGCATCTCGGTTATTTTTCGCTTTCTCAGTCAGTGGCTGCAGGGTCCAAGGGAAGTGTGAAGTGACCAAACAAGACAAAAAAGAAAAAAAGAGAGAAGACAGAGATGGTAGACAGTCAGCATGTTCTAAGTAAATATCTCCAGTGTGATCAAGCACCAGACTTAAAAGTTTATCCTACTGACTCAGCAAGGCAGTGAGATCACCTTAGA
The DNA here is from genome assembly GCF_003957555.1 of Calypte anna. Classification (NCBI taxonomy): domain Eukaryota; kingdom Metazoa; phylum Chordata; class Aves; order Apodiformes; family Trochilidae; genus Calypte; species Calypte anna. Next base: position 9,665,098 of record NC_044261.1, read on the forward strand.
AGTGTTAAACATTGATACTCAGCCACAAACGTGTGTAAAAAACACACCTTAGTCAACACCTTTGTTTGCCTCCACAGAGTTCTTCATTGCAGAATGAAGCTCTAACTTTCCTGGTAGCTAAAACATTCCTCACCTAGCTTCATCACAGAAAGAAATTGCCTACAAGCTAGTCCCTCATTCATAATCCCTACCATAATCATTTCATCTTTGCTTTCACTGTCTTTTAACACAAACTTAGTTGCAGTGGTTGGAATACTCGCTAGAAAGATTCTGATGGTTGGCTGAGAAAAGGCATCATAGTTAAAAAAAGCAGAATCAGGAAGATCCTTACTTTCCTTCCAGCCAGCTTGATCCGTGGAGTGAAGCTGTTACACAGGAGCTGGCTTTTGGATGTGTAGAAACTGCAAGAACAAACAGGGTGGTTCAGCTGTCTTGTAAGAACCAAACAATTGGTCAGCTACACAGAAGCAACCCAAGTTAGATGGAAAAAAGGGGATACCTTTATCTGCATCAGACAGCACATGGAAAACATAGATGGACAGTTAACTTGAGAGAAGTTAATACTTTCACAGAATCATTTGAGTTGGAAAAGACCTTTCAGATCAAGTCCAACCATTAACCTAACTCTACCAAGTCCAGTGCTTAAACCATCTCCCCAAGCACAACATCTATGCCTTTTCAACACCTCCAGGGATGGCAGTGTAACAGCTCTTTTTAGGCCAGCCTATTTAATTACATTTTCAGTGAAGAAATTTCTTCTAGTATCTAATTCAAACCTTCCCTGGTGCAACTTGAGATTATTTCCTTTTGTGTTGTTGCTTGTTACTAGACCCCCAACTTACTACAACCTCTTTTAAGATAGTTGCAAAGAGCAACAGGGTCTCCCCTCAGCCTCCTTTTCTCCAGACTAAAGCAAAAGTATTAAGCAAAGGCTGATAGAGTTCTCTTACCTATGGTTTATCCAGTGTGGAATATTGTAGTCATCACCCAATCTGGAGTCACCAGGACCACAGCGATTGTGGAGCTGTAAGAGCAATTCAGAAGCACAGCAACTCTGAAGTTGTGCCTAGCTGGCCACAAAATGTAACATTTCTAGTAGAAGAGAGGAAAGAATAATACATTACCTTAAAGAGTGGTACAGCATGTAATGGTTGTTCTCCCATGCATACCAAGTCCACACCTATCCCTGTAAACAATGAACAGTAAAGTTGAGCTATCTACCAAGCAGGACTGATACACTTAGCCAAAACAGATCAACAACTTGAGCTAAAGACCCAGTTTGCATTCAAATGATTTTAAGATATAATTATACTGAAAATGATAGTTAACATGTATGGTAACAAACCAACAGTTTGGACACAAGAAATGTTTCTTCTAAACTAATGCAAGTCATACAATACCATCCTTAAGGGAAAGGTCTGCATATATGGATGTTTTCATCACAAACAACATAAATAAAATGCCTGTAATTTCTTTGAAAATCTGATCATTTCAGTATAAACCATGGAGAAGTCTACCAGCTGTAACCCCGCTTCCCAAGGTATACAAGTTACAATAGATACTTATTCATAGCAAGAAAAGGCCAGAGCTTTTCCAAAAGCATCTGCCTTCATGAAGTATTGCTGGTTATTTACCATTGTCTATCATCCTCTGCTTGGTTAGAATCATCAGCAGTCGATCAACTTCAAACACCCCCACCCCAGGTGTGATAACCACAGACATCTGGCCGGTCCGGTCAAAGTTCCGGTTTATGTAGTGCTTGTCAAACACTAGGAGAAAGAATTAGGAATACTCTAAAATCCAAGAAGATGCTGGATGATTTGGTTGTTTCATGGTTTTGTCAGAGCACGGGAGGTGACTCTTTAACAGTGGTAATAAACAAGTTTCCACAAAGCACATGCAAGCATGAGGGGGATTGTATATGGCCTTGTCCAACCAAAAAATGTTAAAGCTACAGAAGAGAGAGAAGTTAGGGCAGAAGACAAGATGGGAACCAGACACACAGAAGGAATATTTTTCTAATATATGCTTTATAAAAATTACAAAAAACAACCCCAAACAAACCCAAAAAACTCCAACAAGGTAAAGTCCATTCCTAATAATTTTAGATAAGATCCTGTGCTCCTTCCTCCCATGTGAGCAACAAGACAGTCATTAAGGTGACAGAACAACATCTGATGTACAGAATCACAAAAAGAAGACCTTAAGAAAGCCTTTCCAGTCCAAAGCCTACTCTTCTAAAAAGAATGGATCAGTTTTACCTAAATCACATTTGATCTAACCTGATTTTTTAAATACTTCCCTAGTTTAAAAATTCAACTTCTATTCCAAGAAGTTCTCATCAATATACACAGCCAGAAGAAAAAAAAAAAGTTTCATCCTAGCAAGGCCCTGTAAATGGTTTCTGAAGCTTGAAATACCCACTACTCAGTTATTTGAGAGCCACTGGTTTCCCAGAGACACAAAAGACAACATCTACAGAGGCTGAAAATTATTTGAAAATAATAACTCAACCATCTAATATTCCCCTTCTCTTCACATTGTTAAGGAAAAAGCAGCAGAAGTGTACATCCATTTATAAACAGCTGCTTTAATGGCTCTTTAATGCTTTTAATGGCTCTTTCCCTCCCAGTTTTTATCCATTGTTCAGAACTTACCATTGAATGAAAGATTTATGGCCTCCAGGTAGTTCCCTTGTGCCGAGGTAGAATTGTAACCTTGAGGAAAGCCCTCTGGACAGAAGGAAAAAAAAATTTAAAAATAATAAAAAAAAGTCATTCTGTATAGACTGGCTTGTAAACAAAACCAAACACACCGAAACAGAACAAAACACACAAAAAAACTGCATTCCAACAAAGTACAGGCAAAACTGGTATTGGTACAAGAGGATTCTTGTACCTGCTTGCTCAAGTCGTACCAACACAGGATACTGGATGAAAAGCTTTTTAATGGTCACAAGCAATGAGGTCCACTCTTCACGTCTCTCATTCTGAACTACAACTCTAGAAAGAGCATAACATAATGAGGATCACAAGAAGAAGCTATGAAGAGAAAAGGGAGAAGGGATGAACGAACTGTAGAAAAAGGAATGAAGGTAAAGGTGAGTTTCTTCATCTGCCAGGCAGCACATTAGAACCACTGCGTAGCTGCAGTCACCAAGGTGTAGATGCACACACAAAGCTGGGCACAATCCCAGCCAGAAAAATCTCTTGCTTCTACATGAGTGATCAAAATTTTATGTCCAAGAGCATCACTGCTCTGCAAAGCAGTACGACCCTTAAAAAGCCCAAGTCAGAGTCAAATGACAGCTTCACCAGCTGCATCTGTTGTGTCTGTCAGCCAAAGAGCTCCAGTACCTAAAATGGAATCACTTGTGGATTCAGCAATGCTTCCCTCTGTTCTTCAACTACTCAAGAATATAAAAATCTTAAAAACAGCCAAGTCTTAGGCAAAAACTATTCCCAACTCTACTATTCCCAACTTTAAAGTTTATTGGCAATTCCAGAGGAGCACAGACAACACAATGTTCACATGTACCTGGAAAACTCACTTAGCAAATATAGGTGTGTGCCCACAGATGGCAGAGGGACTACTCAGTTTGTTGCCAGTTTCAGACATGGATGTTTTTCACTACCTGAATCCCTTGCAGGGCCCTGCAGTTAATGGCATTATATTCTCCACATGGAGTGCACATACACCATAAGAGGAGATGAAAGAACTGGGAGGAAAACATACTTGTAAAAATCTTCATAAAATCTTCCCTCATGATCCTGCCGGATTGATGCACGATGTGTTTCAGGAAACTCATCTGAAACAGAAGCAGGAGCATGTGTCATCTTGTGCTCTTCTCTAGAAATGACTCACCTTTTCTAGCAAGGAGATGGTATTTCCATTTTTTAACAAATGACCTTGAGAAATATCCTACACAATAGGAGATTGCACAATCTCCTACACAATATTAAAATTGCTTTTAAAACAACGTGACAGCTTGAGGACAATGAGGAAAATCTGCCACATATTTTTCTACATAAGGTTTTCACTGCAGTACTTTTGTAAGAATGTCTGTGTGACCACTGGGCCTGGTAAGAAATACCTTGGACATGGGCAGTAAAAAATAGAGAAAAAAGTCACTGGCAGCCTGTGAGCAACTTTCAAGAGCAGAGAAGGTAGTTTTTAAAATAGATACATGAAAATACTAAAATTTACCTACCTATAGATTTTGCTTCATAAAATGTTCTGGAAAATAGAACAACTGTCACTTCATGGCTGCAATTCTTCTCCTGTCCAGGAAAAACAGAATAGCAAAAGAAAACCTTAAGGGTCACAATAAGTAGGAAATTGTGTATAATACACATAGTAACATCCTAGTCACTACTATAGTGACTTTAGTCCAGTAACAAATTGTATTATACGAACACAGCAGATACACTAGATCAGTTCTGAGGTCACTCAGCACATACATAGGTTGATGCAGACCTGCTGTAACCATTCTTAGATGCCCAGAAGTAACTCCTCACAGTCCTACAAATCTTAGCACTGCCTGACACAGCCTGGGTCTTCCTCAAACTGGCACATCAATGGGTTCATTAAGATGGCATAGACTTCTTTCAGAACAGGATGAACTCAATCAGCTATTTACCTTCCATTTTGTGAAGAGGTCAGCAAGGAAACCATTCACAGCTTTCTCAAAATACAGGTCCCCTGCAAAGTAAATATCTCCAAAACATCAAATAACAGCATTTACTTCAACTATAAGGTATATTTAATCCCAAGACCCTAGGACAATTATTTTTGTGAGAATCAGAGCAGTGTGTGTACAATGAACATTAATATCACTAAAGCAAAGATGATAAAAAGATTAAAAGCATTACTATGTTTCACAGAATGTTAACAAGACTCTTGCTGTCAAAAGGATCTGACCTTTAAATTCATTTTTCCAACATATTTGCAGCATGCTGGGAAAGCATCTGTACTATCTTTTAGGCATAGTATGTTCAACAGATCCCCTGCTCAGTTTTGAATAGTTGCCCAGTTACATACACCTAAACACATGGCCAAAGGAAGTGGTAAGAGGTTTGTTAAAGAATTAAGCCAGAAAAAAAAAATAGCACAATGACACAGATAAGTGACTCAGTGTCTAAAGTTTTACTATTGCTAGCTGATTCTACCTGGGCCAAACGGGGTTTTTGCTTCCTCAGTAAGCCAAAGTCAAGAGAAACCTAAACCACTGATGTCCTCTTTGCACAGGACTTCCATGTATTTATTTCTAGATTCAGGATGTGCACCTCATCACCTGCCCTCATCACCACATACATTCACACATAAAGAAAACCTTTCCAAGGTTCATTGCTTGTTTGTCCTCTTGATTTCATCACTGAGATAAAGGTACTCAGGCTCTACAGCTAGGGACAGGAAAGTTATGGGCACAGAACAGAAAAGTGTGGCACTGTAAGGATTTAAGAGGGTACCACAGGGCACCTGATAGGACTGCCTAGGCAAAAGGCAGGGTATTTTAGTTCTGTAGTGGTGGCAGAAAAGAAGAGCAGTGGTGGTTTTCTAGTAGGGGCAGAAAGAATAGCTCCACATTGACAATCAGGCAAGGCAGTTACCTACATACCATAAATATCAAAATCCCACATTTCACAGCTCATCTGGATGAAAATATAAACCATGGCAGAAGTGGAGCGGAACACCACCTGCAAAGGCATGAAATGTCTTATTTAAAACAAGGGCCAAATGCAGAAGCTGGATAAAGAGCAACTTGAGTTATAAAGAGCAATGAGTGTGTGCATTATTGCAGAGGGAATTTTCCCTCCTAGTGAGCTGCCATTTCATCTCCCTACTGCTGTTAACACAGAAGAGTTGAAGTTCACTCATCATTCTCCTGAATTCATTGTCATTCTAAACCTTACAAGACAGAAAATTAAAGTGATTCATGCACCTCTGCAAGCAGCATAGAAATACAAGAAAAGCAGCAAGAAGAGGAAGGGAAAAACTTCCCTTTCCCTGCTCCCTGAAACCTTACCCGGGTGTCCTCACTGATGTATCCACAAGTGACTTTCTCACTCTTAACCCACAGTTCACCTGCCTGTGCCCTGTAAGAAAAAAAGTGCAGAATATCTGACAACCCACGTGGATAGAAAGAATAGAGAATCAACATTTGAGCAAACAAAGAGATGCACCAAAAATCTAAACTGAAGGATGACTGAACAAAGAGTGGAAGTTTTTTTGGTTAAAATATGATCTTTAATCCAAAAGATATCAAATAGCTGTTTCCCTCTGCATCTGCTCATTTTCCCTTGTCCCTTTGTCACCCCAAAAGCAAGTGAAGTAACCTTCATCTGAACTGAATACATTTTGGGAAGAGGGGGAAATATTATAAGAGGCAAAAGGAAAATTATTTGGCACTCAGAGGTAACAAGTGTGTCTGGCTGTGCTAACATTACATTCTTCTACCCCATATTGAACAGAAGCCTTCCCTCACCCCATGGTTCAGACAGAAATCTGTGGAAGAGTTGGAGAACAGTAAAACATTAAGGATTTTTCAAAGATTCTCAAGCTGGATACCCTGGATTAATTAATCTAAAGCCATAAGTAACAGTAAGTCCTCAGAGGAGGTACTGACCTGATACCTGCAAATTCAACTTTCTGGGTGACATATGCACATGTGCTGACCTAAGAAAGAACAGTTGCAGTTGTTAAAAGAACAACAGGCTCTGAGCAAGCAGACCAACTCTAAAATAAAACATTCATGCTTAAACACTTGACTTCTGCCATAAAATCATGAAAAGTACTAAGCACATTCACTGCTGATACAGCAGGCTACAGAATCTCTGCAATAGACTAGGGAAAAACATAAGAACTTTTATCAGGTTAATTTGTTATACTTCCTGCCCTTACAAGAGCCAAAGATTGTACTTTAGAGATGCAGAAACAAAGACATTTGAATAGTTGCTTATTATAGATACCATTGAAGAGGAGATACTTTAGCATACTTCTATTTGAAAAACATTTGGATTCAATTCCTTTCCAAAAGTAATAAATAACTAAAATTCCAAACATAAGATAAAACCTCTAAACAGCACTTTCAGTGCCCTACGCAGTAATTAACATTAGTGCAATGGAGCTGGAAATGAGGGGACTCCTTTTTGCAACACTTCTACATTAATTTCCCCAGATGAGATGGCATAAATGCCTCAACAACTGCTGACACTGGTCTTACTCTCAGTTTCTCTATTTTGTGAAATGCTCTTTTCCTTTAGAGCAAGCAAAGAAAAAGCATTGTAACCCCCTCCAGCCACCACATGATGACAGCAGAGGCCTTACCAAACTCTTCTTCAGTCGCCACATATCCCCACGCCCAATGTACTGATCTTTAAAAGTCAGCTCCACCAGGTCCAAAGTCACCTCCTGAGAAAAGGAGGAAAAATAGTGAAAGGAACAGTTGAAAGGAAGAAAAGCAAATTGCACTGCAGGTTAAGCAGTGCTTGGTTATCCTGAATTTCTGGAACTTAAAGCTATATTTGAAATGTAGAAATTTCTCCCAAGCTGTGCTGAAGCTAGTCCATAAACTGCAAAAAGAGAAGAGAGATGGGAGGGAAAGAAGAAAGACACAAAAAACTCTTCAATTGCCTAAGCCTCACTTTCTGAGGGAAGATGGCTAAATAGCTTTCAATAAGAGAAGAAATGTTTTCCAACACTACTGTAGATAGAAATTCACAGCATTCTGATTTGAGTAAAGCAAAGGGACAGATGGAAAAAAAGGTACAAAATCACACACACCTTTGGGTCAACAACATTCACGTGGACATCCTGGTACGGCCGCAGTCGGAACACCTGAGCAACTGTCTGATCCACACTTATGGTTTCTGCCACAAAAATGAGAGAGGACAACAGAGAAGAAAACAAAAGGGTTCAAGTGTATAAGCAATACAGTGAGATTGTAATTAAACACTTAGGGCCTCAGCAAAAGACAACAGCTTCTTTCAGCTATGGCCTAGTTAAAGAGCCATTAAAATCAAAGCAGGTGAAATAAACTCAACTTCTAGGCTGAATTAACTCCTGAAGGAAAAAGAGTCAGAGCTGTTCAGAGAATGCAGAAATAATTTAAAAAATAAAATAATATCAAGGTTAAGAAGCTATTTTTGTTTAAAACAAAGGCAGAATTAAAATTAGCTATCCATTTTCTAGCAAACCTGTAATTGTTCCATTCTTAAGTAGACAAAGCATTGATTTTCTTACAAAGTTAAAATAGGTACATTTGTCAACCACAGGGACAGCCCAGTCATATAATATTTATCTATTATTTTAGTATGCATATTCTGAGTCTAGAGTTTTACCTTTCTGCAAGTCTTCCTTAAGTGACTTCACTTGTAGAAGCAGGGGACTAACACACAAAAAAGAAAAAAGGTTGTTCAGTTGAGATACCAACAGTTCACTCTGGTAAATCACATTATTAAAATCACATGATTAAAAGCTAAAGAGAAACATTAGGAGGAATTAGGAAACATTAAAGGAATTTAGTATTTCCTAGATCCTCTCTGTCTGTCACCTTGTCTTGTTCTTTATTTGTATTATAAGGTACTCTTGAGGTAATGATAATACTCTAATTGAGAAATAAGTCACACAGGAAATTCTCAGAACCTGAAACAAGTACCCTGTTTCTTTGCAGATACAAGCTACAGGATGAAGAGCTTCATATAAGAATTTTTATGGTTTTTTTACAGCATAACAGGAAGTTTTAACATTGCCTAGGATATACTCTAGGATGGAAAAATAATCATTAGCTAACAGCAGCTTTGTGAAGAGGATAAAGACACACAGACCTTAAGGGGCTACTTGCCCTGTGAAAGGTCAACAAACAAAAGCCACACACTAAGAATCCCATAAACTCTAAGGAAGAGCTACTGCTGACTTTTCTTCAGGCAGAAAAGAGCTGTGGCAGCATTCTGAAGCAAAATCATATCAGTCTTAAGAGCTCTCACTCTAGAAGCTGCTGCATGTGAGCATCATACACTTTCAGTGCTTTAGCCACACCTGACTGATGTCAGCAAAAAGAGGATTCACCTGTATTCATCATTGGGATGTGCAATTTCCACAACATCTCCCAGCTTGATTTGAAGAAATACTTTAGGATTCACCACCAGTTCATCATCTACAAGACACGAATTAACAAGGAGAACTGCAATGAACAGACACATGCCAAACAGAGATGCCTGCATGTTTGTATGCAGGAGGTTACTCTGCTTAAATGCCCCAGATGCACACATCAGCAGTGAACTGTACTCCCATGGCAGTGCCCTGACCCAGCCACCTCAGCCTGGCCACTCTTTTCTTTCAAACCCCAGAATTTTGTAGAGCAAAAGAGCACCCTTAATCAGGCAAGCAGAATCCTCTGTTTTTCATATAAAAAGCATCAGCAAGGAGGTAGATAGCTATAGACTCTTAACAAGATATATTAGCATGCTATGATTTGAAGTTAGAGGTAGGAAAAAATAAAATAAACAACATTTTCTTCATAGACACATCTACACCCAGGGGAAAGCCATTAATTGGTCTGTCACAAGAGAGACTGAAACACGGAGTTACAATACAAATACCACAACAAAAGGGAAAGTGTAGAATAAAGCCATTTTGCTTTTTAGGTTCCCTCTCATTCCATTCTGAAAAATACAGTTTTACTTTGCTCTATCTTGCTATTAAACTACACTATCAGCTACTCCAAACTCTGCCTGAAAATACTACTTGTTACATCCAAGATTTTTGTTCACTGTTTTGTTTAAAAAACCCAGGTCATTGCTTTCAAATAAGAGAGAACATGCAGGGCTCACTGTTAGGAACCAGGAGATACTGACCACTGCCTCCAAAACCCTTCTTGTGTATGACGAGCTTGTAGACCTTGTTGGTTCTCATCTTGAATCCCAGTTTTTAGCTGCTTTGAGTAAAAATTGTTGAAGACATCTTGCATAGCTAAGATGGAAATGAAGGCAAACACAGATCACATGTTACAAAACCATTCTCTATACGCTGTGTATAAACAAAAGGACATTGTAACACCACACAGCCAAGAATGCCCCCCCTGGAAGGCGGGGATGTTACTAAGTTTAATGAACATCAGGCTAAAAGTTTAGCAACAACCTCCAGGATCAGCACTCCTGTCAGAGGCAGTTCTAAAATTGTATCTTTCCTATTTCTGCAAAAAGAGAACGGGGATGGTAGGAAAAGAAGAGATAGATAAACTCTGAACCTTGTGTTAAATGCACTAAAATGAATACCCAGACTTCTGCCCACTGTCAGCTTTATCTTCCGGCTCTGTCATTCCCTCTCTCCCACACTTCTTCCCGTCCTTTCCAAGATGCTACAATTCACAACCGGAGGATTTCACCCCAGCCCCCAGAGGGCAGCGTTACAGACATTAAAGGCCGAGCAAACCTTTAAGTTGGACGCACTGGTTTTAACTGCTTTAACCACGGTATTTTTAATTCCTTACACTGTCCTTTAAAATAAAGCATATTTCAAAGAAGAACCTTTGCTTTTACAGCTTACTTCTTTTAGAAGTGCATTTAAACTGGAAATTTTCAGTAGGAATAAAGTTTTCTTCGTAAAACTATAGCCATGCTATTAAAAAAATATATATGCTCTTCTGCTTACAAGTGCCCTCAAATCAAAGGGAAGGAAAAGCCTTTCACCCCGGACTGCGGCACTGAGCTTGCAGAAAAACAACCGAATAACCGAGCTACAAAAGCACGATGGGAAAAAACCCGGAACATCCGGAGTTTGTTAAAGTCAACACTTCAAAACCTTCAAGCTTGGAACAGGAGCCCGGCAGCAACAGCCCCGCGGCTGCACCGTGTGTCTGCGGGGCCGGCAGCGAACCGGCCCGCACGGTGAGAGGGGGAGCGGGTAAAGCCCAGGCATTCACCGCCAGCTCTCTCAGTCCCGGTCGGGACGGGAAGGCCCCGCGGTTCCCCCGCTGCAGGCTTACAGAAGCCGGGGGCGCAGCACACACCAGGACACCCGGGATTCCCCCCGGGGCAGCAGCGGGGACTGGCGGGGCTCACTACCCTCCAGGAAACTGCAGCGTAGAGCGAGCAGCGCGGCGGCCCGGACCAGAACCCCAAGGGAAGGACGGAAAGGGAGCGGGGGGCACCGCGGAGCCCCGGGGAGCGGAGGGAGCCCGGGACGCTCTAAGGCTGCGGGCCCTTCACCGGCCGACGCGGGACGAGCCAGACCCGTAGCCACCCTAAGCCCATCCCGAGCCCTTCCCACAGCCGCGGGGCGAGTCCGGAGCCCTGACCTGCCGGTCCCGTGTCCCCCCGCAGCTGCAGCTCCGTCCCGCCTCGGCCCCACGGGCAGCCCTCGACACTTCCGCATCCGGGGCCACCGGGAGCGCGTCACATGACACCGACCAGCAAGACACCGGCGGAGAGGAGCGGTCCGGGCACACCCTCGGTGGGCGGGGCCCGACGTGGGCGGGGTCTGTTTGGGGGGGGCGATGTGGGCGGGGCCTCACGTCCGTTTGCGGGGTGGAGCCATAGCAACAGCCACGGGTCCCGACCCGCGTCCCGCGAGCAGGAGCGGCGCTCGGTCCCGGATGAGGAAGTGATGTGAGCGGGAAGGGGGCGGGCAAGCGGCGCGGCGGGGCGAGCAGGAGCGGGGCAGGCGCGGGGAAGGCGGCCGCTGCCGCCGAGGTAATGGGAGCGGAGCCTGGGGGGCGACGCGGGGGCGGGCTGGGGAGTCTCCGGAGCGGACCCGCCTCTTCCGCCACCCCGGAGCGGGCAGCGGCGCTCCTGGCGCGGCTGGGGGCGAGGGGCTGCTGGCAGGGAGTCGGCCCTACTCTGCCCGGGCGCGGTGGGGGCTCTGCGGGGCTGAGCCCGCTCTCTGCCGGTACCGGCGGTTGCATAAGTACCGGGTGTGGCGGTCTCCTCCGGTGCGCTGTCTCGGGGAGCGGGCAGACCACCGCGGACGGGCGTAGCGGATCTCTCCTCGGGTCGGGCCGCCGGTGCTCGGAGTGGATGCGGGGGCTGCTGCCTTCGTTGTAAAAAGGACCCGGGCTGGGTCTGTTCGCGCTGCCGCCGCGCTTCGAACAAAGGAGCGGTCCCGGCTCTCCCGCGGGGCGGCCCGCATCGCTGCCCGCATTGTCGATGTCACCGGAGAGGCGATCGCTTCCTGTAGACAGGCAGTCACAGTTCTCCGGTGCTCCCACTGGGCCGGTTCAGGTGATGCCGGTTTCTTCACAGGTGGTTTTTGGTGACGGAGCGGGGAGCGGAGCGCCCGGCCGGTGAGCCCTGTGGGTACCCGATGCTGCTGGGGAACCCGCCTCAGCCCCGTCCTCTGACCGGGGCTCTTGGGGAACCATTCGATCGGGGCGTTCTCACGTCGGGATTTTCGTGATGTGTGGGCTCAGCGGGAGCTCCTCCCACCGTGTTGCTGCCGGGACTCTGTAGGGTTCCGGGCCGGAGAGGGTCCCGGTCCCGGGGCTCGGTGGCATGGAGCAGCCCATGTGCAGCGTGGCAGGTGTTTATGTGAGCCAAGCCATGAGGTACCGTGGATGGTGGCTCAGAAAGTGTTCTTTCGAGGCAGAAAACACGTGAAGAAAAGTTGGCTTTTTTCCCTTAGGTATTAGAAACTTTAGAAAATCACAGGAAACAAACGATGCTTTAGTTTTAGCTAAGGAGTAGGTCACACAATGCGAGGCCCAGTGATTTGCTTTATAGTCTTTTTTCCAGGTGTTCCAGGTGAGGGTGTATCTGCTATGAGATGTCTAGGTGTCAAAATAAAGACTGGGAATATCTATTTGTATTTCCTTTGTTAGTGACACATTTGCTTAGCTACTCAAACGTTTCTTAGTTACTTTCTCTAATAATTACTGGGAAGTTTCTTTCTTAAACATACATGCTTGAATCTTGAAGAATGAAGCTTTTCCTTTTAATGTGGTGATTGCTCCTACATATGTTGATTTAACATTGCTTGTATTTTTAAGGAAAAGGTGTGAAAACTTAGGACAACCAATCTTCAGCTGCCCTGATGCTATCATCTGGGGTGGAATCTCCCCTTGATTCTTCTGCCTCTGATGTAATTGAGTTGTACACTGGACTGCCAGGTAGTATCTCCACTGAACTTATGGCTGTATCAGAGCCTACAGGGGGGTTAGATGCCAAATCTGATGTATCCACCCCTGTGCTGGCACACAGTGACAGTCTGTCAGCCAGACAGCGAGGGACTTGTGCAGCAGAAAACTTATGCCAGAAGACAGAGGAGTTGGGTGATATGGGCAAGGTGTTTTCTCGTGGGCCAGCAGAATCCCTCGTTGAAGACCTTGGAGACCTTGAAAAGGATGAGAAAAACAAGAAAAGAAACTTCATGCAACTTGACTGTTCTGTTGATGGATACCAGAAAAGAGACAAGGAGGCACGAGGTGCTGAGGAGTATCCTGCTGAATGCTGTGCTTTAACTTCGAGGGAAAGTTGGTCAAAAGTAAGCACATGCAAAAGTTTATCCTTGCATGATATTTTGAATTTAGGCTTAGAGTAATTAGGCAGAGGGCTTTATCCATGTCCTGTTTCTTATCTGTGTCTTCTGGCATCTGTGTTGTTATTTGGATTATCATGCATTTGGTGAAAAAATGAGACTGTGCTTCAGTAGACCAGCAGGATTTTAAAATATCAAGCTTTTCACTTTTTCAAATCCTGTCAGCATGGTGTAAGCCAGGCATGTAACAAAGCTGTTTGGAGATTAAAAAGGAGAAGAAAAACAGATTAAAAAGCTCCTTAGCCAGTACCTATGTTGTGTGGGTGCAGTGTATTCTGCTGGTACCATCACCCCCAGTCAAGGTACTGATCACTCAGTAATAGCTGTTTCACTCTGGTCATACTCTTATATTGCTACAGGGGGCTCTGGATAAGTATTTCAGGTTTTAATCTAAAAATAAAAATTCCATCTAAAAATAGATTAGTCTTCATTTTAAGAATTATTATTTGTATCTAGAGAGGAAATCTGTGTCAGTTGCCTCTTTCAAAACCAGACTTGCATGGTAATGGCACCTCCCCCACCCCAACTCTGGCAAACACTGGTGATAATAATGTGCCAAGCAATAGTCTGTTAAAAACTGAAGAGCTACAAAGCTATTTTAAAACTGAGATTTTTAGTGACTCTCTTGATCAGTTTTCTTTAGTTTGCAAATAGTTTTCACACACGTAAGAAAATATAGAGGAGAAAAAAAGTGTTGTGAATGAACACCTTCCAACCAGGAAACACCTGGGTGAAGCACACAGGTGTGTTTTACACTAATTACTGAATGGTGCTTAACATTAAAATACTTTGTGGGTTTTTACATGTCTGATTTATTTGAAAGTGTGAAATTAAAACTAATTAAATTTGCTGTAGTCATTTAGTGTATTCCAAGATTAATATTCACATATAAAACAGATGTGGTTGTGGGAGGTTGTTTTCATTTGACTTGGGTTTTTTGGTTTTGGTTTTTTTTTTGCAAATAGACCCAGATCATCTCTTCCTGGGTTTATGCTTTTGAGACAAAGGAATGAGTAGTAGAAGGCAAGTTCTAATAAAGGTCTAATAAAGATGCATGCATCTTACCAGAGGCATGTTTGGGAATGTGAGACATCCTTGGAGACTGGGTTACTCTCCTGATTCAACATTGCAACAACTTGCATTGTAAGCCACTTGTATTTTAGCTGCTTGTGTTGCAAGACGTTGCTGCTAAATACAAATCTCTTCTGGATGCATCATTATGTCACAGTGAGGTTATGGTCACTGATAGGATGAGAAAGGAATGAGAAGTTCTTGTGTGAACCACTGGCAATGCAAAGCTGCTCTGTGCAAGGGCTGAGATGTTCTGAGGTTTCCTGAGAGTTTTCTCATTCAGAACTAACCTCAGTGAGCAAGTGCAATCCCTTGAAACATGCTAAGCATTTCAGGAAATTGCCAGTCTCCACTGATGCTTCTGTCTTATTTCAGGAGGACCCTCACTTAAACCAGCATGAGGTGAAGTCTCTGAGAACGTTTTGCACTGAAACAGGGGGATCTCTGAAGAACACAGGTGCATGTTCCAGTTGTACATCCCTACCTAACCCTGCTGCTCTCCCAGGTTAAGTTTTGTTGATCTAAAACAGATGAGTGGTTGTAGGGTAGCTGGTGTATTTTGCTTTCCATAGCTAGAACAATATGAAGATTCAATCCTTGGCTTTTTCCTGACACATTTCTGAAGGCCTTTTATGTTCAAGGCATTTTAGTTATTGAATTCAAATACTTTTTTGCCCCAAAGCAGAAGATGTTATCAATAGCAGATGTTTTACATTTCTTTCTGTTTCAAAGCTGTGGATTATATGAAAGCAGTTACAGGAAAGATGTGGAAAAGTATGACTTGTTCATTTTGTAAATTTTTTTTAAAAAAAGGAAGTGCAGAATCTAAAGGTAGAGAACAAAACTAATTCTTAATTTAGTTATAATTTCTAGTCTCCTAGATCCAGATTCTTTGGAAATTTTGTCTGTGTTTAGTAATTTTTTCCTTCTCTCTCTGTGCTGTCACAACCAAAATTTCTACTGAGTTTTGTATTAAAGTTTTTAATATTGAAGATATTTAAATATTTAATATTTTACAGTAACTATCATTTTTATTAGGCCTTTTATGATTTTACATAGAGGTTTATTAATAATTTTAATTACTTGGATAGAGCAAGATATGGATTGTGTTCTTATGGATGAGTTATTGACAAAAAATCCTTCAAGGATGAAGAAATGGAAATGGCCACTCAATGCACAGTCGTATTTCTAGGGTACCACAGATCAAGTACCCATCCATGTTGAGCTTTGGTGTTGCAAATAAGCTTTGTGATGAAGCCGTGACTTCATATGTATTAACTTACAGGACCTGCATTGCATCTAGCTTGGTATCAGGAAAATCTGAAAAACACAAGTTTTTGGGTGCCTGCTTCTCTTGAGGAATGTCTGTATTGAGAAGTATTGCATCTCTGGGGTACTTTGGCTTTTTTTGGAAAGGCTTGCGCTAGAATTGCTTGCCTCAATCCTCACTTCTAAAACCTTTTGGCAATCAACACTGTACTGAGTAGTGAGTACAATGCTAAAAGGAACATAGTAAGCTGCATGCCTTCTAAATTTAGTATGTGGTTCTGATTTGCTTTCTTTTTTCCTGTGCAGAAGGAAACCAATCAAATGTTCAGGTGACAGCTGAAACTCTGCGAAAGCTCACTGAAGAAGTACAAGGTATGAAGGCCAATGGGACTAGGAAATTTAGTAAAGCAGGACACAGAAATGACAGAATGAGTGAAGCTCTTCCAGCTGAGAGCAGTGAATGCCCAGACATAGGCACGGTCATGGCCAGAGCTGGGGTTTCAGGAACCAGTATGTTAGATTTTTTAGAGCCTCTGAAAGTCACAAATGTTGAATCAGCCACAGAGCATCCACAAGAAAAAAATGAATATGGGCTGGAAGCCCATACTGCCATGCCATCCAGGACAGGGAGTAATGTTGTATCTATTTTGGAAACTAGAGAAGAAAAGTTACCCAGTCAAAATCCTGTTAATGAACTTGGTACATCAGTTGCTAATTGCCAAACTGATCAGCAGGCTGAAGAAAACAGTGCCCATGACTTCTGTACTGGCCCTGTAGCTAAAGATAATGAACCTCATAGGTTGACATCAGTAGAAAGCTGTAGAATATTCTCCATAAAAAGTTCTGAAGTTTTATGTTCAGTTCTGGAAAACACCTGTTATCTGGACTTTAGAAATATGCCACTAGGGAACAATAGTACTGCAGTCCATGGAATTATCAATGAAACCCCCCAAAAGTATCTTCCCCAAAACATCAAAAGCCAGGCTCTTTATGATCATGGAACTGAGTTTGTAGAAAATGGGACCTCCACATCTGTATCAGTAGAGCAGATCTCAGTGTTAAGGAGCATAGGATTATCTACTGGTAAAACTGATCAAAGGGATGTAAGTGCTGGTGTAGGTAAATTGAACAGCTCTGAACTTGAAGAGGCTGCTGAAGTCTGGAGAAAACTTTCTGTGGGAGAGAACACTGACATTCGTAGCTATCCCAAAGCTCAAGAGGGTGCTAATTCTGAGCATTGTCATTCTTCAGATTTTAGTTGCATTGCTTCATTCCCTGAGGAGTTCTCAAAAGCAAACTTTAAAACAGTCTCATCAGAGGGTAATAAATTGAAAAAGGACCAGAGGCAGTTCCCTGTCAGTGATTTATGCAAGAATGATATGAAAGGAAGTAGTCTGGAAACGAGGAGCATTGCTTCCCATGAAACTGGTCAGACAGACATATGCTTTTATAACACCTGCAGTAAAAGTTCTCCTCCCAGTAGCCACAGCTGGCTGGACCTTAGTACCAAGCAAGGAAAAAACTCACCTGAGGCACAACTGCTTGAAAAGGAGTCTGAGAGTAACACAAAATCAGAAGAGTTGTCTGGCAGTTTAGTTGAAGCTACAGAAACTAACAGTAATGACAGTTTGTCCACTGGCAAAGAAACTAATTTGATTTATACACTAAATGTAACTCTACCTCCCATTGCTGAAAAATCAAGAGAACCTCATGTTATTGAGTGTCCTCCTTGTACTGCTAATGAAGTTTCAAGCAGGGACAAGGCTCAGGATAATCTATCTGGAAAAGAATCAATTGGAGCTTCTGGAACTACAGGGGAACAAGTTCCTGATGTTGTGCTTCATAAAGATGAACTCAAGTCTTTAGTAAGTTCCAGGACTTTTGAAAACACCAGTATGACAAGCAAAATATCACAAAATAATGTGAAATCTTCAGAGGGAAATAGAGAGAATGTGGTCACTGATTTAGGAAAGGAAGATAGTGATACATGGAATTGTTATAATCGGAATATAAGAGACCATTGTACAGCTGCCAGTACTTCCTGTGTGTTATCAGGGAGTACATGTGTAGATGATGTTCTCCCAAACAGACAGTCTTTTGATGGGGAGGATGATAAGAAGACTGAAGAAAATGGTAATTTGGAAGGAGAAGCTTCAGCTGGATATGATAGTAAAAAGGTTATCATCTTTCCAGAAGCAGACTTCCCTTTGGCATGTGGATCTCTTGCTTGTGAAGGTGACTGGGGCAACAAAGGTGCAGATCTCCATGGGATAAATGGCAGTGAAATTCTTTGTGGCACAGATGAGGCAAAAGAACAAATTGGGATGTGTGCTCTCCAGACAGACGAATCTGATAAAATACAAACTCTGGATTCTCCAAAGGCTTCTGAAGGCAATCAGAAAAATCAGACTAGTGAACAACTAGTAGTCAGATATTTGAGTAGAAAATACTGTGTTCATAATTTTGGATTTTGCAACTCTCCTTTAGGCCCAGAGAAGAGAGAACTAGACACATGTGAGAAGAAAGAAGCATCATCAGTGGCAGCTGATCCCTACTCCAAGTGCAGTGCTTCAACCTGTGAGACACGGCTGTTACTCAAAACCATCAATATTCCAACACAACATGGGAGCCAAACAGACAAGGCCCTTCAAGCAATGGAGAATCAGTGTCTGGCATGTCAGAATGAGTTTGTTGGGTCTGTTCCATTAAGCAGGCAACACTTAGGAAGTTTAAACAACCAACCAAACACTGGCTTACAAACTGTGGCTACTTCTGTGGAAGGAACCAAAATATCAATTGGTTCCAGTCAAAGTGAAGAGAAACTGTTAAAGCCAGATAGCAACTTGCCTCCATTAGTTCATAAACATCCAAGAGAAGACAGTTTTCAAGGGACTCTAAATGAGAATGTAGTGGATTTGGACTCTCCAAGTCATGTAAGAAATGAAGACCAGTCAGGATACGTGGGCTTTGTCAGTGATCTAATTGGAGAGCAGACAGTCAAACTAAAAGAACATGAGAACCAATTGGAAAGAGAAACTAAAGGAACTTGTGGAGAAAGTTTTTCTGATAATAAATCATACTGCTCTCAGCATGCTTGCTTTATCAAATGTGCAAAAGAGAAAACAGAACTAGTATGTGCAGGAAACAAAATGCAGCAATCTTCACTGAAGACAAAATGGCTGGTGGAGAACCAGGAAAATACAGTTAGTGCCCAATTTCTCCCCTCCTCATCAATCCATGGGAGTCTGTCCTATAAGCCAGAAAATATGAATGTGCTTTCAAAGAAAGAAAACAAAAGTCTGAGAACAAAATCTGTCTCAAACAGCTCTTGCCCGCACTTAACATTTGAGCCTCATAAAGAAAAAGGTGTTCAAAAGGGAGTTACTACATCCCAGTTCAGAATGTCTGATAACCAAGAATCTTCTAATGAGACTCGGGGGGATTCAGAAGCATCAGCTCTTAGCTGGGGAATCTCTCTGCCTGAGAAGAAGCAGCTGTGCACGTCACCTGAGGATACACAAATAGAGCACTGTGATTCCTCTTCAGCTGAAGTTTCTAGCAAAGAGTCTTCACTGACAAAACCTGTTTCTGTAACAATGTCTGTTAAGAGAGAAGGCAGCAATACTGAGGTGCCATCTGCAATGAGGTGTCTGAATGCTGCAGAAACCTCAAGAGTTTGTGCATGCAGCAAAGGAAGTCTGAGAGATGAGGGCCATAGCATGCTAAGTGTGAAAGACATGGATGTGACCTCACTAAAAAGTACTCACTGTGGAGAGGAGTTAAAGGATACATATGGGGAAGAGAAGATGGGAAGAGAAGTAGCCCCTAGAAAAACCTTGCCCATAGATCCTTTTTGTGATGGAGAAGATTGTTCTGGGGCCTTGTTAGAAGATTCCAAAGAGTCTGGTAGCAAAACAGTCTCTCTCAATACTGAGAATTATGTAAAGGTTGTGGAAGAAAGCTCAGGATCTAACCTAAATAATATTTCAAAAGAAAGAAAAAATGAGACAAAGCTCACAAACTCAGCAGGTACCAGCCTACTTTCAGAAACTGTGCATGGCTGTGAAGATGTGTCTGATGCAGAAACTTCACCAGAATCACAGTATAATACAACACCCACGTTTCACCCACATCCAAGTACACTATCAAACAGTTGCAAAGAAATATCCCCAAACTGTGTGGTTTGCAGTGAAGCATGTGTGCCTTACAAATTAAATGCACAGAGCAAAGATAATGTAAAGGAGGTTACAGAAGGCCAAGACACTAAACCAGCTCACTCAGTTTGCAAGGAAAATGAGGCTTTAGGTTCAGAGAGATTTGATCAAATAGAGAAATGTCAGTTACTTAAACAAAAAAAAAGTGTGAGAAGATAAAAGTAAATCTGTCAGACCAGGCACAACAAGAACAGAAGTCAAATTATCAAGAGAAAGTAAAAATCCCACTGCAACCAAGCATGTTGCAGGGTTCTGACCTCTTGCCCAGTTCTTCGAATGAGTTGGTGATACCAACAGATAAGTGTCAAGGTCCTTCAGAGGATGATTTTGTTGTCAGAAGCAGTGAAAATACACTATGTAGCACTTTACAAGAAGTCAAAAGGCCAAAGATTACCACAGATATTATTAATTCACAGTTTTTGAAGACTCAGGATTCAGAAATGGAAAACCTGAACCTTAATTTAGGGTATGATGGAATCCCTGGTGCCTTTGGAACTACAAATAAACTAAGAGGACCTCTTCCATTAAAAAGACAGCCTGGAAGGACATGCAAAAAAGTTCCCACATCGTAT
Source organism: Calypte anna (assembly GCF_003957555.1). NCBI lineage: Eukaryota > Metazoa > Chordata > Aves > Apodiformes > Trochilidae > Calypte > Calypte anna. The sequence goes on from NC_044261.1 coordinate 9,685,754, forward strand.
CAGCCAAAAACTACAAGAAAAAGCAAACAAATTAAAAGTACATCTCTTTTTGAGAATTCTCCAGAAATGTTCCCCAAGCAGGAAAACACACTTCTCAAATCTTTGTACTCTTCATGTAAACCACCAACAATGGAAACGGAAACAGCCATGGAATCTGTGCATATGCCAAGGCAGAAGGCCAAGAGGTGCAGTTGGTTGAGCAGCTTGAAATTCAGAAAATGTACCAAAGAACCAGCATTGTTGAGCAAGCTGTCTGCAATAGCTAGCAAACTCCTGACACCTGCCAAAAGCATCCATAACTTAAAACCTCAGCCATATCCTTCTGAAATTCTTCCTGTGGGTGAGAGGTACAGCCAACGTATAGCTAAAAATCTATTAGAAGCCTTTTCTTGGATTAACAGGAACTTACACTCACGCTGGGCTGACAGTTGGTGCACCAAGATGTTCAGCTTTCGGCCTTTGGCACTTTATCCTGTAGAATCTACCAAAATACTTTTTTCAGAATTGAGCTGCAAGCCTCCAATGTCTTTCCTGGATACCCCAGTGTTCCCAATTTATTTTCACATCAAATTAGACTCCAGTCCTGTGACAGACCTCACAGGGATTACACCCCAGCATCTCGGACCGGTTTTGGGAGAGATGGAAACGCCGCCTTCAGAGTGGACTTTCTCTTTCCTCCTGTCTCAGAGCTGTTTAGATACAACAGCTTTCAAGGAAGATGATCAAGACAATGAGCTGCATTCCTCTCTCCCTGTAACAACCCAAGGGGCTGTTGCCCTTCATCATGACCGTGGAAGAAATGCCACAGCTGAAAGAAGAGGAGGCTGCTCCATGCTTGGCCTTCACACAGTGTTAGCACTTTCTTCTCCTGGATGTTACAGGATTTGGACGAGAAGAAGAAGCTTAACCAGTCACATTCCTACCGTCCAGAGACTGTTTATATCCCAATTCGCACAGGGTTTGAAAGGGACAAGGTATCCAACTTCTGTATCAGGTGACCTCGTCTCTTCATTACCATACTCCTTGGGCAGGGTACTCTCCATATGGAGCCAGCATGGTCCTTCTGCCCCTCCTTCCAGAATCACTCCTCTCCATTCCAGTCACTGCAGGTGGCAGCCAAGTGTGGGCATCGAGAACAGGTAAAATCCATCAACTTGTTTCTGAGATGCAATATGTATAGGGTAAATACTTGCTTCCTTCTGGGAGGGAGAGGGTAATTGCAGCTTGCATTGGAGGGTCAGTTTCCCCTGTTCCAGATCTACACATTCTGCTAAAAAATGGCTAAACATGGAAAAGTCTTCCCTATGGAACTGTCTGTTAGAATTTAAATACATTTGCCTTCGCTTTTGAAATGCTGTCCTGTTTTGGCAGAATGGCTAACTCTATTTTCTTCTCCCTCAAAATATACACACCATGCATCAGAATATATAATGCAGAAAGGTGAGCTACTTCGTTAGGTCTATTCAGAGTGACTGCAGAACAACTGGATTGCTGAGGTAGGAAAGTTTTTTTCAGAGGTCTGAGCCACAAGTGCCACTTGGAATAAAATAACAGATTAGGAGGAATCTTAAGGTGTGGGGAGTGGCATTCAGTCACATTTTTAATTGTATTCCATGACTGTTCTATGCTGTGAAACCTCTTTATGTACATTATGCCTTTTGATAATATGTGTTCAATGTATTGTTGGCAAGTGGAGTTCCAGTTCAGGTTGGTCATGAACTTTTGTATGTGTGTAATTGTTCTTATGAATGGGAAAAGGACTGAAATCTACTCTGCATTTTTAATTTAACTTTGCTATTGACATTTAGAATTGTTTACTAAAAATCAGACTGAGAGAAGAGGTGATTCCTAGCTGTGCTACACGATTTTGCATGCTCTTGAGCAAAGATTTTACCCTTTATTCCTCAGTGACATGGAGCAATTCAGTCCCTGATTTTATGGTCTTGAGATTACTGGATGGAGTATAGGCTTATGAGCTCTATAGAAAATCAGTTTGATCATTTATTTTCTTTAATAATGTCAGTCTCCAGAGAATGGCTGAATTTGTCTTATAGCTTGACATGATTACCAAAAATCTTTCCAGATAGCTAATGCTGCATTTTATATACATGGATAACATACCTAAAAAAATAAGTATATCACTTGTTAGTATAAATTGTAATGTCTACTGAAGGTGTGAATGAGCTCATGAAAGGAATGCTCCATTCTGGGAGCTGTCTGCTGTAAAAGAATGATGTTCAATAATGGCATAGAGACAACTTCACAGCACATTGTACTGGGCCCACATCCTTTTTCATTCCAGAAGAGCCAATATATCACACTGAATTTTCTAGAGCACAGATTAATACTCTGGAAGTAATCGTATCAGTAAACTACACTTTGAGGACTAAACTTTAAAATAATCCATTGCTGCCATTCTTTAAAAATAAAACAAGCACCTTTTAAAAATGTGCCTCTGTGTATGTGAATTTATTGTGGTGCTCAGGTATGTTACCCTGGGACTTGTGCTCTTGTGTTTCCTCCCATACTTAAGTCTTACAGACTCCTGAGGGGGAGCTTGTTACAGCACATCCAGTTAGCTACAGTATAAGAGGATTTAATTCCTTGATGTAAAGGGTAATTTAAAAACCAAATGTTTAGCTATGAATGATCTTTATCACAAAGGGGGAGAAGTCAAATCAAACTCTGTCACTTAACCTATCAAATACAAATAAAAAAAAAAACCCTGAGTTTAAAGAGTCTAAAGCTCAGGTTGTTTTTTGTCTAAAATACCTTACAGGTACTTGAATGAGGTAACCTTAATGCCTCTGCTCTACTCAGATTTTCTTTTAAGTGAAGTTATTGTAGCATGTGGTGAGTTGAAAACAATGTTTACAGAAGCCTGAAGTGCAGCAAGTAAATCCTAGTCCTAAAACACTTAAACAAAAATGTAATATTAAAGATTTGGCCCTAGAACAACATAAAGAACATAAACCTAAAATTTTAAATACTTAACTCAGTTTTAGATTTTGTCTTGGTGAAGGTTCACAGCCTGTTCTTAAGAACTTATTTCCTTTTTGAAAAAGTATTAGCAAGAACAGTAACAAAAAATAATTCAGTAACCTTGCAAAGTTGTGTAACTCAAAAATAATCTCTGACATAAAAGTTTGGTATGTAAACACCAGAACACATGAAGTATGTTTGATGCAGTATAAAACCATTTTCAGATCTCTGTATGACAAAAATATTTGCTTGTTTTGATTAAGACAGTTAAAAATCAGAAGGATTAAATAGTGGCTCCAAGTTCTCTGCAGGCCATTTTCTTCTGAAACACATTTGTCATCTTCAAATTATTCATTGTTAGTTTCTTGAACAACCAGGAAAACAAGGAAATGGTAGATTTCCTGTAGATCTCCTGCCTAAAAACCTACCTCTGTCACTTCCACTGCCAGCAATTAAGCATTCTTTAAATGGAATCTTTTCTCTAATTAATGCTCATTTGGATTAAAATTTCTACAGTGTTACTTTTTTCTCTGCAAGTTTGTTTTTTTTTTTTAATTTGAATAGTGCATAAAACAGTGTGCTCTGCCTGTAGTATGGAGGACTCTGATGCACTAATGATGCAGGTTGGGATAGTGAGTAGAACACTGAGAGAAACAAAACGTTTCATTTGTCATATAAATGACAAACACAAGAAATGGGCCATTCTGATTTCCATCCACATATAAATGTGGATTTATCTGTGTTACCATAATGGTTGATTCTCATTTCTTTCATAGCATTACAGTCTGGCTGTAACTTCTTTGCTTAAGAACAGTGAAGTGCATTTAGCTGTTCGTTTGGGGAAATAGGACAGGATTTGCTGTTTAATGTAATAAAAGCTGTCCTAATTGATCTTTTTTTTTTATTTCTATGCCTTATAATAATGGTAATAACCAGCCCTTATGGAAAGGCCTTTGGTTATTCCAATCTGTTAATAATATTTAAGTAAAGCTGTGGAAGTTTGAGACAACAGGGTGTTAAACTTAAAGAAATCCTTGCTTTCACACTTTTTTTTTTTAGTAGCCAAATCCTTCAAGGTTTTGTTTACTTTCATTTTAAAAAACTGGAGTGAGGAACATAGATTTTCATAGAAATTATTACAACTTTCAGACTTATACTGTCTCCCTCTCTTTCTGTACTTTTATTTCCTTTTCTCATCACCACTATTTTTAATTACCAGTAGAACTATTTGTCTTACAAGCTGGCAGTGAAATTTAGGAGACCAAATGGCAGATGTGGCTTCCTCTCATATCGTTTTAGTCTTTAATTCTCATTCTTGATATGCCCATTCTTCATATGGGCATTTTTTGTCTTGTAATCTAGTTTATCCTAATAATTTTTTCCTCATCTTTTTAAAGTGTAGATCTAATTTTTATCTGTCTTTTTTTGTTTGTTTTTTCTTCATTCTTCCTCTGAACCAGCTATGCCATGTTACCACACTTCCCTGTACAGTGTGTGGGAGCACTACAGACTGCAGGTCGTGAGATATGGTGAGGCTCTTGGACTTTGATATTTATTCTGAGTAGTGGGATCATAAGTTTTCTCAGAAAGGCATTGTGTATGTCATTTTGGCTTTCAGCTTTTGAAAGTTCATTACAGGAATAGCTTTCTGATTAAAATGTTTATACAGAAAACTGACTGGGTCATGTGCTGGAAAGTGTGGAGCATCATTAATGACTGCACAGAACAATTCTGTTACTTTCAGCCACTTCTTATGAAATTACTATTTGTAACTGTAAAAGTTTATTTCCTTACTTGGATGCATGTTCTTTCTGCCTGAGCAACTGGACGTTAGGTGCTGATGCTTCCTTCTATTCATTGGCAGTGTTGGGATGGCAGGTATAAAAGCTATCTTTAAAATGCATCTGTAAACAAGAGTATTAAATTAATAGTTGTGTCAAATTTGCTGGCAGAAAAGGATAAATCACTTTCTATCAGTAGTTACTAAACAGAGGTGTAAACTGTTTAACTATGTGGAAAGGAAAAGGGTGAGTTTTAAATTACATGTTCAAATACACTGGCATTTTAGTTTGTTTCAGTATCCATGTAGGCTGCAGCAGGTTTTGGCTGGATGTATGTCACAGAGAAAGTGTTTACTTATTTGGGCAGTTTCTGTGAACTGCATTGGCTTTTGTGCCCATACTGCAATTTAGGAACATCATCTGAGAGCATTAAATGCTGTTGCAGCATAAATTTGGCATTAATCTACATATGTTCCCTTCCTTTCTACAGCCTGGAAACTTCATTCCCTCTCCCATTACCAAAGCCTTGCTCACTCCCAGAACCATCACCATCTCCCCCCAGGGTTTCAGCATCTGAGCTCCAGGTCCATGGCCTTGATGAAGCTGATGCTTCTGTTCCAGCCTGTCTTAGATCCCAAGATGACCCAGAACTGAAAAAAGTGAGTTCATTTTAGATACCTTTGATTCTGGGTTCCTCAGAACTTGAAGCTGCTGTTGCTGAGTATTACCTAGTAACTGTTATTACCTAGTAACTGTAGAGAAAATGGGCTGCTGGTCCTATTCTGTGCTGCTGCTTTATTCAAGCAGAAAGGAGGTGGCAAAACAAAGAGGAATGTTTCTTCTATAGATAATGTATATTCAACATAAAAGGGAATTCTCTTGAATATCATGGTCATTTCCTTCATTTTAACTTGTTTTTTTCTTTTTTTCTTTCTTAAGATTGAGACAGAAAGGAGGCCAAAGAAAGTCTCTCAGATCCGAATCAGAAAAACTGTTCCTAAGCCAGACCCTAATCTTACTCCAATGGGATTACCCAAACCAAAAAGGTGAGCACTATCTTCTAAATGGATTTATGCCAGCTTCTCTTGTTTATATTTTCTGCATACTAATGCAATCATTTCAATAAATTCTTCTCTTACCACCAATATTATGTACTCATAAGATTAACACAGCTGTATTGACTGGATAAAAGGCTGAAGAAAGAACACAACATTTTTCAAGTGAGAAAGGATAAATAAAGGACTATGGGGTACAAATGGGTTTTAGGCAAAATGTGAAAAACTAAGCTGCAATGGAATGATTTTCCTAAGGAAGAAAATTTCATGACAATAAAAAATAATCAAAATAAGTCATTCTACAGTGCACAGTCAAATGTGGTGATCTGTTAAGAAGTTCTGTTGATGCAAATTATGTCGGGAGTCCTTAACAGTCCCTTCTTTGTTTGTGTTCCATGATCTTAGGGAAAAAATGAGTTCAGTGTAAATGTGGGTAATCACAGTGCCTGGCACTGATAAAGCTTTTCCAGTCATCTACTATTTTGTTCACTTCTGTCTTAAGCAGAAATACCAGCTTTGACAAAGGAATGTGTTTCTTCAGAGATCAGCTTGCTAATTAAGTGTTGGTAACTGACTTTTAAAATTATCTCAAGAGCTGAAATGTTAACTTGCTAAACTGTAAGTCCTAGCTTCTACAACAGAAGTGTGAAGGGACTTCTCTCCTTTTGAGCATAATCATTTCAAAACATTGTAGAATGCTAGAAAGAGCATTGATCTCTGCAGAAATAACAGTCTTGCTCCAGACCTTATGAAAAACACTGTATGACATTAGGTACTTAACAACTCATTTTTCATTCCTCCCTTTCCCCAGTTAGTTAAAGCATTTAGACAGAGAATGCAAACCATATCTGTGCCTTGTAAATCTGCTTGTTGTGAAGAGAGGTAGTTTTGAAATTCTTTCTTGGTTGATTTGTTCATTATTTTCCAGGCTTAAGAAGAAAGAATTTAGTTTAGAAGAAATTTACACAAACAAGAACTATAAGTCCCCTCCTCCAGCCAGGTTGGTTCTGCTTCCTAATGAGAAAACTAAGATAAATGTGACTTAGTTAAGAAGGGAGAGAGGGAAGATATAAAAAGCTAAGGAGATTTTTAGTTGCTCTATTTTATAGTTGAGAAAGATAACTCAGTGGTATCTTTTGCTGTTTGGATAGAAAATAGTGAAATATGAACTAAGAATTTACAGCTGTTCAAGTGTGGTTTTGTTCATTCCAGCCTCCAACCAAGAACAGTACTTTTTCAAAATTGAAAGGCAACTAAATATTCTTTAAAATGCTAAAACTAATTTCCTGTCATCAAGCATAGCACAATTATCAAGACTCCTGTATGTTCTTTGATGTTCATGTCTATTTATTCTATCCAATCAAGATGCTGGAATTGTGCTTTTGAACTGAAATATGGATAAAAAGAGATTCAACCCAAATGCCCATGTACCAATAACAAATTATTTGGCCAGCAGTAATGTGCAGTTGTAGGAAGTGGAAGCTTTCAGTAAGGATACATTACAAGAGACACAGAGAGGCAGTAAAAACATAGAAGTTAGAAATGTGTTTACATGGGTTCTGAAATCCATCTCTCTCCCTGTCCTGGTAATAGCTGCTTGAGTAATCGTGAGTTCTGTTTTTTGCTTTTACCAGGAGCTTGGAAACAATCTTTGAAGAGCCCAAGGAGAAAAATGGGTGCTTGATCTCTGTCAGTCAGCAGAAGAGAAAGAGGATTCTGGAGTTTCAGGACTTCACCCTTCCACGGAAAAGGAAGGCACGAGGCAAAGCCAAGGCAGGGGGTAGTTTCACCCGAGGAAAAAAAGCTGCACTGCAGAGTGCAGAGTTAGATGCTCTTCTGAGTCAGAAGCTAATGGACCTTGAAGCCTTTTTTGCAGAAGAGGCTGAGCAGGAGCAGGCCTCTAGCATCTGAGGGAGCCATTTAGCTAAAAATGGTCCAATCATAGAATCATAGAATCCTAGGGGTTGGAAGGGACCTCGAAAGATCATCTAGTCCAACCCCCCCTGCCAGAGCAGGGCCACCTAGAGTACATCGCGCAGGAACGTGTCCAAGCGGGTTTTGAATGTCTCCAGTGAAGGAGACTCCACAACCTCCCTGGGCAGCCTGTTCCAGGGCTCTGTCACCCTTACAGTAAAAAAATTTTTTCGAATATTCAACTTGAACCTCCTATGCTCCAATTTACACCCATTACCCCTTGTCCTATCACTGGTAATCACTGAGAAAAGCCTAACTCCATCTCCCTGACACTCGCTCCTTACATATTTGAAAACATTGATGAGGTCACCCCTCAGTCTCTCTTTATTATTTTAGTCCTGTTGGGATAAATCTACTGACTTCTTCATACATTACTCTGCCACTTTGTTCTAATATCTGATGATCAGTTTTTGGCTGTGACCCTCTTTAAGGTGCTATTTTAATATTTTTTTTTTTAATATTATTAGAGGGATGCTTCTAGGTCCCTGTTTGAGTGTAGCACAGCCACATACAATTTACCATTCCTTCCTCAACCTCTGGAAATTACTGTTAATGTTTAATTATGTTTAAACACCTTTTGGGGGTAGAGTAGGAGTGTAAAGGAGGAAGTAGTGCACCTTCAGTGATGCTAGAACTCTGTACTCCAGATCATTTGCACATTTGAGTCTGCTGTTGTTACTGTAATGGCTATTTTTCAACAACGTGACAGAAGAGATATGGTTTTTGATAAAGATGAATTCTAGCAAGCACATTCTTGATATACCACTAATTTTTTAGTAATTAAAAGCAGCTGCCTGGATTTGCTTTCAGTTGTTTCTTCCTTCTGTTTACTTAGAAGATTCCTTCTGAGTTCCTGTGCCCTTCCTGGCTTCAAGCAGCAGAAGCCCCACATGACTAAACTTTAAATAACTTGCACTTTGTATATGTTTCTTTATTTGCTGCATGAGGACACATTTTAATGTGGCTGAGCTCAAAAAAGGTAATATTTTAAGAAAAAATTGTGCCCAGTACCGATTTTTCCCAAATAGTGGAAGTTTTTTCCTCCTTGGCTGATGCCAACCTGTTCTTCAGAGGAAATGGTAATTAGCCCATGAGGATATTAAGCTGCAGGATAGGTAAGTAGAGGCTTTTATTTAACTGAGATGAGCTCCTGCATGCAGGGAACACCAACGAAATCTTTGAGACTAACTTTTAATTCCATTCAAGTTACCAACTTGTTTTTAATGCCAAGAAGAAAATAATTATTTTTCATTGTGAGAGTTTGGGCTTTTTTTACCATTTTAGATTTACAGTTCATGTAGCTTATAATTAGATATTCCCTGTACAGCACTGTAGTAATAGCTAGTGTTGTACAAAGTCTTAGAGTATGTGGAATATTTTCTTTAATTACTGTTATGTAAGGCCATTTGTAATTATCTGGTGTGCAGCACTGGGCAATTTCTCAGCTATACCTTTTGAGGGAAGAGAGCTCCCTTCTGGAATAACTTCTGTTAAACTTACTTGAAGCATAATTCAAAATGAATGCTAGCTGCAGTTCAGGTAATTTCTGCCCTTTTGTGCCTATGGAAGTTATTCAGGCAAAGCTGTCATTGCTGGGATGCTCAAATTTAATTAGTCTGTTCTTTCTTTCACTTGAAACTTGCACTTTCTGAGCTACCTACCCATGTAATAGAGTCTCTATTTAGCTTCAAAATGAGGAAATATCTTGTGGGTGGGTATTTTTAACAGAGTCCCAATAAATGCAGGACTGAAAATACCATAGACTGTTGCTCTGCCACTTCTGTTACTGACTGAACAGAAAACTAAAAATCAGCAAGCAACCTGTTGAATTCCAGAGCTTTGAAAGTATAGAAATGGAAGAGGGTTATTACACTGTGTGTGCACGAGTCCTGAAAGAAATGCAAACTGGGCTTGTTTTTCTCCCAGCTTATGTGCTGGGATTCCTAGGAGTTTACATACTTGTTTTGGAGACTAATTATCTTTAATCAGGAATACTGAAGGAGAGGAGTGTGCACTTGAAGTTCTGGTGTTTGGGTTTTGAGGGTAAAATAACAAGGCAGGCAAACTTTGAACAGATTGACTTCAGCAGCAAGGTCTGGCTGCTGTAGAATATTTTAATTGATCTGTATTTTTATAAAAAGAAATCTCTAAAAAATAAAGGTCGACTGCCTTTTAAAAAATGTTTGAGGCTTTCCCTACACTGGTTTATCAGCCCAGTTTATTGACTGGCTGGAAGCTGTAGCAAGAGTGAGATATATATTTTTACGGGTTTATGCTACAGAACGGGATTGTTACATGGTATTCATTTCCCTTCAGTTAACATGGGAGGCTTCTAGTGCTGTGACAACTGAGCTGTAACCTTACTGGAGCTCTTAAGAAAATAAGGATGTGGGTGGGGAGGGAGGAAATTTGGGCCCAGGCACAGTTCAAATCTCTAATGTGCTTCAAGACATGGAATATGTTGGGTTTTTTCTTTGGGTTGTGGGATTTTTTTGGTCTGCTTTCCTGCTCTGTCCTGTTTCTGTTTGAAATAACATTTCTTAAGTTTTCTTTTCAGCAGCTGCAGCAGAGAGAGCAAAGAAAACACTCCATTCTGTTTTGTTACAATAATTGGAGGAGTCACAAAACAACATTGCAGTTACTTAGCTTATCCCAGACCTTAGTGGAAACCCAAACACGCAGCATTATTCTGGTTTGGTTTGGTATTTGTAGGACAGAGATGTAAACTAATCCAGACAAAGCATCTCCTCCCTCTGCCCTCATGCTTGTGCACTTTTTCTTTTTTCCTTTCCCACCTCTGTTCCTATTTACAGCTCTTGCATAACAGCTTTGTTCCTTGTGGCTGCTGCTTGTACTCTGGGAGTGATGACTGTCCAAAAGCTAAGTATTGCCACTCCAAGCTGGTCTGTCCAAGATAATTGAAAGAAAAAAGTACAGAGTATGCATCTTTTGGTGTCTTGCATACTTCCTAGCAGAAGGATATGTACACTTGCCTTTTCATAGAGTGAATCCACTCCAGTGAGGTATTTTTTAATATCATGGAAAGACAGTGTACAAATAGCTCAGAGAATGATGACTAGAGCAGCTTGAGAAGAACTGCAAAGCTTTTGTCATGTACTGTCTCTTAGTAGTAAGTTTTGCAGAGCCAGGCAGCTCTGTGCTACATTTGATGTTAATGGGGGGTAGAAAAATCACTTTAAAAATAATAAAAAAGGCTCATTCTCATCGTGCTACAACTGGAGCAGCTAAGGCTACCTAATGTATATTACAGCATTTGCCTGGTGGCCTTGTGATTGCATACATTTTGAGTTCTGTTGCTTGCTGGATATGATTTTCTGCAAGCAGTTCTCATTTGTTGTGTTTGATTTTGAGGTGGGCCTTTGGTATGTTATGTTCCAGGTGCTCTTCTAGAATATGAATGGTAACTGTGGATTAAAAGTCATTATGATGCTATCAAGTTAACAAATAGCTCAATGAGAACTTGTACACTTGTGCCATTAGCCTCCATCATGCTCTTGGCATTCTGTTTTTGTTCAATATTGTGTGAATCTAAAATTTTACTGTTTCTTTTGTGTGTATTTTTAATTTATGGAAATAAATTTTTCTGAGAACCTTTCTGTTTAAGGCCTTCTTCAGGCTTGTATCAATAAATTTCTATATTGCATAGATGTGGGGAAGAGGTCAGATCTCCAAGGAGCTGAACACTGTTCAGTGACTGGGTAGGCTATTAGCAAGGCAGGGAGCACCAATTCTTGTGTTCCTTCATCCATAGCTGTAACTTAACAGGAACACAAGCAGACCTGGGGGGTTTTAGGCATGATCCTAACATCTCTTAAGGTAGGAATGGCAGGAGCCACACAGTTCCTGCAAGGTTCAAAGCTGTGCTCAGCTGCCTGATGCTTTGAAACTGAAGCTGAAGCACAACAGCTCCAAAAAAGGCTTATTAAGCATCTGGAATTTCTATGGCAGACAAAAATTGCCCATAAAATATTGTGTATTACCAGATTTTCATTTCATTGCTATTCATCTGCATGCTGCTTTTGGCCAGGCTCAGCTGGCAGATGCATTTCATAAAACTCTCTTCTCTGGCTGAAGTGCAGTGTGAGGTGGGGCCTGCAGATGGCAGGTGAGCACCAGAGAAGAAGAGAAGGGAGCACCTCAGAGAACTAAATCAGCATCCTGCTTCCACCTGCAGTTTTTGACAAGGACTAAGAGGCTTTGCTTACCTCCACCCTAAGGCTGCAGGCATCCAGTTCTGGCTATTAGATGTCTTATACATTTACAAATACATTAATTTGTGAGAGATAAATATTTTGATTCACTAGTATAAATCCTTGGTTTAAGAAGCAAACACACTCCTCACAGTTAAAAGCAGAAAAGACTACAGAATCTGATAGCAATCACAACCTATAGCATCCATGTGTATTCAGCAAGGACTGTCTAACTGCACCCAAACCACAGACAGAGGACAACAATGTCCAAACCAAGTGGCCCACCAAAATGTCAGCTCTTGGTTGCTTTTTATTTTTGCATGGAAAGGTTATAAGAGAAGCAAGGCAAACTGCTGCCAACTAACCTGTGCCACACATGCCAGTCTGTACTTAGTCCGTGGTATTGGCCCTGCTCTTTCCACAAAAATGCCATTTTCTCCAGGGTGCTTGTATGGAATTGCTGATCTGTGCTGTGGGTCATGCAGACTGGGCTGTGCTGTTCCACTGATGCCATGCTCCAAACAAGAAAGGGGTGATAGATGAGTAGTATTATGCTATCATAAACATAAAATCTACTTAAAAAACCATATTCAGCATACATTTCTCTTCTGGTATGGACAGGTCAGACTTGAATACTTCCTTGTTTTCAACACTGATGGTGATACTTGTGCCTTGCCAAGCCCCTGTCAGGTCAATGAGGATGTGCAGATATTCTGTTTGCAGAAGTCTAAGATGCCTACAAACCAGTAAGAAAGTATACACTTACAGATGGTATCAGCTTGAAAAATAACAAATAATTCAGATACTAGTGACAAAACAGCAGAATAGAGGTAAAATTAATCTTTTGAATTCCAGCTCTTCAATAAAGTAGACTCACTGAAGTCTAACTAACCATATAATCTTAATTTACTTCAACACAAATTTTCACATCCTAGAAGAGCTTGACTGTCTCATAGACAGTTTTGGGTTTAGTAACAGCTAAATGCATACTTCATACAGCTTTCAGTTAAAAATAATGAAAAAATTATTCCTTAAGTTCATAAAGGTTTTGATCTTGAGTTCTTTAGTGCACTCTTTTTAAAAATGAAATTATTTATTGAATTAACCTCAAAAAGACAATTAAATATAGAATTTCTTATCTTTTTCCCAAGTTTGGCATATCCAGATTAACATTATATTCCCTTTTCACAGAACTGATCTTTGGAATTGATGGGGAAAATTTCAGAGTGGGAATAAAGCAGTTCTATTTCAGTAAGTTCATATTTGCTCTAAAATGTTTTGTTTATTCTGTTCCTGCAGAGCTCCAGTTTCAACACTTTTGGACTGGAGTTGCAAGAGGCTGTAAGGGAGCTCCAAACTCAATACTCTTTAAAAAATTGTTACTAACAGGATTTAGAACAGTCTAAACAAAAGGCTAGCACTGCACACAAGGCTTCCTTCTTTGCATTCTTCTATCAAAAATTAAGAACTTTACCTGCAGGTGTACAATTAAACACTGATTCTGCCAGCTGAAAGAAAGGCACTCCAAGAATTTCTTGATAGCTCATGTGACTTGCATGAACAAGGTACTGAGTACTATCTTTGAAAAGCAGATCACTTTCACCATACTTCCATGACTGAAAGAGATGGAATTCAGAATCCAGTTTGCTTCCCAGAGACTCCTAAACAGAAAAGAAATAAATTCCACAGCATGGTTCATGAATAGCAAGGTTAAGCTGGTGAGTCTCAGTATCAAGATACAAGCAGAAAAATAATGGTTCCACTTTTACCTAGCACTGTCCTTATTGTATAAAAAGAAGCAGTTTTGGCAGTGGCTTTATTCCCAGTGAAAGTATGACCACTGCAGAATGGCAATTGGTGCCAAAATGTCCCTTTAGAGAATTCACATAATTACTTTCTCAATCTCCTGTGAAAAGCAGATTTCATACTGGACCTGAAGGTACTTTCTGCATTTAGTATCTTAAGCTTTTGATTTTGACAGGGTGTTCAGCAGTTGTAGATCCCAAGTGATAACATGCTAACTTTTTCCCTGTCACCTGTCTTACCTGGGATTTCATTAGAAAGTCATGGATTTTAGTGACAGTGACTGGTCGAGTCATGACTGTGCTTGGGGGAATGGGACCAAGGTTACAGCCCACCCATTCTGTGACTGCTGCACGTGTTCCATCCGGACACAGGAGTTCAAAGTCAGTAGGGCTATAACCTTTTGCCCAACCAGAACTATCCAGATCTGAAAGAGAATGAAGTAAAAGCAAATCCTTCTAAAAAAATTAAAGCAGAAGACAGGGTGAATCTCATGGGAAATGACAAAAATTGAGAGGAAGACATTTAGTTAATGTGTTCAAAATAAATGCCATGTGCTTTGTGGTCTTTCATTAGGAACACAGCAGAGTAGTGTTTTCACTGAGGAAACAGGCCAGTGACCTTAAGCTTCACCTATTAACTAAAAACTAAAGTAATATCAAGGCACACAGCTTATCATTCCTTATCATAATCACATTGCTTTCTGCAAAGAAAGCAATTCAGCCTGCATGTCATCTGCCTCCCCAAACAAACTGCTCCTTGCTGAGTAAATTCCTGTGGGTTTCCAGGCCCTTATACCTCCACTTGATTTTAGAGAGATTCCCCTTTTAGAAAAATCTCTTCTGTTATTGAAATTGTCTAAATTGAATTTCAGCATGTTTTATCAGGCTAAACAAAATGGGGGGGTTCCCTCTCTACAAAAAGCATATTTTGGCTGCTAGAGCAGTAGGCATGATTTAAGAAATTAAAGAGATTTAAGATTCTGTAAACAAACCATTTTTATGAAGGAAATCCAATTGCTAGACTGTATCAAAGATCAGCATTTCCCTGAAGAACTTAAATATTTCACAGTGTAGTAACACTTGGTTTAGAAACTGCAAAAGGCAGAATAAATTGCAGTATTTTTACCTATTAAGCTGTTTGGACTGTTTATTCCATAAGTGCCTGTGAAACTGCATAAGGAAGCTGCTGAATCATAAGGAAGTCATAGAACATCTCCCAGCACTAACAGCCTGTGGCATCACCTTTAGCTGCCATTTTCATTCTTGAAACTCTGATTATAAAAACAGGTACATGTACTGTGGCTGCCTATGGGAGAAAGTATGGGACAAGTCACTTGCTTTTTAAAGCTTTGGAGTCCCCAAAAATAAGTGCCATGTCCAAGGATGATTACCCCCCCCCCAACACACACCCTTATCTTTGCACTCAGCAGTTCTTCCTCTTTCCTCTCTAAAGCCAAACAGTATCTGAATTTTGAGCTTTACTGTAATGTCTACATCCAGGAAGATTCTTGCAATTTTTCAGTCACAACTACACATTCCTTGACTTAGATTAAAACTGTAAAAGCTGATCCTTGTGAGTGATGGTCACTGTGTGTAACTGACACTAACAAACATTCTCAAAGGAAAAGAGAATATCTGCATCTCACTCTTTATGTTCTGAAGCAGGTTAGAATGTTCCAGAAAAGCAACATCTCCAAAGCTTCTTCCACTGGGATTGCCAACGAGGCACCTATTGCAGGGAAAAAAACAAGAGGTTATCAGAGACAGACACAAATACTGATGTTTTGGACAGTCATCTGAAGCTAAAACAGGAGTAGCTGGAAGTGTTCCCCTCATCTGTAATTACATGGGTGGTTATATGGAACAAGTTAGTGATGTCAGTACAGACCTTGGTGGACAGTGTTCCCATATTTGATAAAACAAGCCCTCCTATCCCTTAAAGCAGCTCCCAAGACAAAGTTCTGGCACCACATCCATGCAGCCTCAACCTGTGCCTATCCAGGAATGAGAATGCAATTCAACTAAGTATATTATATAGAATATATAACAGCTTTTACCTTTAAACTCTGCCTCTTCTTCAAGTATGCTCTTTAATATCTCCAGTCTACTTAATTACCTCCTGTACCCTGCACTGGCTCTTACTGCACCACCTCTGCTCTCTGACCTTGTAACTATCTTTCATCCCTTCTCTTTCATGTGTTAGCACCAATGCCCCAAAGCCTTACATGTACAGAATCCCTGTTTTGCTCTGGAGATGTTTTCCTGAGAAATCACCAACCAGCTGAACATCTCATAGCAACAGCAATCAAAACAAAATATTTGCTAGCAAAAGTTATATACAGTTTATACACAGTTGCTCAACAAAATAAAGGAAAACCAAAGCCAAAGCCAAAGCCAAACCAAACCAAACCAACAAAAACAATCCAAGGAAAAATATCAGCAAAATAATACACCAATTCTGGCTATTGATTTGCATTTCTGACTCTGACAAAAGGCTTACCTGAGTGCTCCCATATTGCCATAGTAACGTTCATTGTGACTTGCCACACATCTGCTAGAGACTCGAGCCCCTTCCACCTCACTGTCTCCAATGCACACCTTGCACAGGCTTCCATCTGCTCCTGGCATGCAGCCCTTCCAAAAGTAGTTCTGATAAACTGAGTAGAGAAAACTGTGGTGAGACTGAAGCAAAGTATTCCAAGGCTCCTTCACACATGGGAAAACCATCTCCACTTCACTCCCAAATTTGGGGTTTCAGATTTCCATGACCTAGTCAACAAATAAACCCAAGCAGTCCTTACCAGAGCCAATGTTGCAGTTCTCAGTATCATTCTCCAGAGCTCCCACTGTGTATCTGGAAGGCAGTAGCCATCCTGCAGGACTATACAGGTGACTGTGGCAGGATCGCCTTCCTCTAAGGTTATGGATGTTGATTTGTTTAGCATTTCTCTTAGCTAGGGCAATAGCATAAACAGGTGGCAGTGCTGTAAAACGATGACAAGAACCAGTTATACCAAGTCAATTAGGTATTCCAGACAGGTACAGCCCCCTCTTCCCTCCCTCCCTCATCCTGGCATGATATCCTCAGTTACAGTAGAGGATCTGCATTCTTTGTTTAGCCACAAAGCTCCTGCCCTAACTGCATTACCTGTAAAGCTCCTACTGAATATGTACAGTATATTCTTTCCCAAACCAACATGCAAATACATTCTTACATAAATCCTAGAAGCAGTCTCAGAATAACCTGAACTTTTTGCCTTCTCAAAGTTGTTCTGTTACCTTTGTACTTGAGATTAATTAGTTTCCCAGTCTCTTCTCTGTTCTCAACAGCTGGGGCACAATCTCCCCCTGGAGAGAAAAAACAACCATTAAGCATCTTGTGACTGCTGTCATTCCTATTACATGGCAGCACCCCATCAAAATACTTGCAATCCTCTTGAGCTATGTCAGCATCTCTGAGATATAATAAACAGCCAGACCAGGTGCCAGGGCCACTCAGTGGAAAAGTGGGAAAGAGTACTTGGACATACATATTGATTCCTGCTTCCACCATGAAACATCACAAACTGTGGAAATTTAGTTATACTTTTAATTATTCTTTTTTGATTCCCTCCCTTCTTGCTCAGTTTACATGAGAACTTACCATAACACTCTGCAGCCACAGGCACCAATCCACACCTCCCTGCAATGTAGACATGTGTTGCATCCAGGGTGACTGCATCAGCCTCACTACTCTGTCAACAAAATTATAGAGAAAAACAAAAACAGGAATTGTGTAACCAACCAGCTGCACTACCCCGCTGGCTGGAAATTCCTCTGCATAAATTTCCTCTCATTCCCACTGGTTCCTCTGGTGTAGCTCTAGTGTACAAGCTATTTTTCCTCTTATTCAGCTCTAACAGCGACATACACACCCTGTGTGGTCTTATACACTGATCAGAGGGAGTTCTCATACCTTGATCATTTCAATGCATTTGGTCATGGAATTTGCTTGGACACAGACCAGTGGGTCGGATTTGATGCTCAGTGCCCATTCCTCACACTTGTGAAGCTCAGCATCACTGATGCAGCACCAGCGCACAACGCTGTTGTCCAAAGAGCTCCCTGCATCAGAAGGGAAGAGCACAGTGCCAGATCATGTCACCTTGGCACCAACCTGTTCTTTTCTAAGGGCATGTTTAGGTCTATGCATTAATGCCTGGCAGGGAGGAATAACATGGAAAGAGGATTTCTTCTTCCCTTTCCTTAGCTATAGTCTTCTGAAAGGCTTCTCACCTTCATGGCCAAGCCCCTTAAGAAGAGCCACATAATCCAGACCAAGGACATAGGCAATTTCGAGCTGTTCCTCCAGAAGCTGCAGGTGCTGAGTGGCATCCCGGAACAGCAGATTCTTTCCCCCGTAGGGTGCTGAAGTGAAGAGCTCAAACCTGGCTCTTTCCCTTCCTCTTCGCCCAAAGAGGCGCTAGGACAAGAACAACATTTTTAATTGCAACAAATTCAGTCACAAGCTGCCTCATCTTCCCCTCCATTCATATTAGTGGTTTGATATGAAGAAGAATGCTTTAGAGAGAAACAAAACTTTCCTCCAAAAGCCAATTGGAAGGAAGGAGGTTGGAAGGAGGTTGTCCTTCCAACAAACAAAGTTGTCCCTCTCGGAACAACCAATTTTTTAGTCCTTTTTCACAATAACTACACATTTCTCAAGAAAAAAAGCCCACTGGGTGACAATCTCCACACAAAGATGGAATAAAAGCTTGTGTCTAGACATATCTGGCTTACAATATCCACTTACTTGGATCATGGTAAGAAATTTGTTTGTGATCTTCTGGAAGTTGTGTCGGGTGATGATGGCATGGCCAGGCCCCCTGCCCAAGTTACAGGTGCTGTATTCAGTCAGTTGAGCTGTAGTCCCATCAGGACATAAGAGTTCATATTCCTGTAGTTCTGCCTCTGAAACAACAGGACACTCCTGGCTCTGTGAAGTGAGACATGACTTGGCAGCAGGCACAGAGATGATAGGTAAAAAATTTTTCAGAGGAGATGATGCAAGCAGCACAGTGTACCAAGCACATCTGGGAATGTTGTCTTTGCTCTTCTCTTAACAAAGAGAGGAACTTCAGCCAGAGGTACTCCAAAATACTCTTTAAGCTGTACCCCCGTAAATATGTATATTAAGAAATACTTAACTGCAAATACTACTGCAAATCACCTTAAAAATTGGCTACAAAGCTCAACTGAGTTTAAAAACACAAAACAGATGTGCAAGAACTTCACATTTTAGCAGTTCAAAACAAAAAATTTTAAAAGGAATCTTATAACTCAGGCAATGCAACACTGACAGCTGCATCAGGGACTTCAGGTTAAGGAATCATCTGCATAAAAACATCTGTCTGCTCCTATTCTGAGAATCTGCTGTGAGCAATTACTGCTCACTTACTCTTGAACCTTCTGTTTCCTTCTGACTTGTGTGGAGAGCCAAGAAGTATCACTGAACTGCTTGCAGAGATTGAATTTTCCTCAGAAATAACAAAAACATAGGCATATCCCCCAAAGTCCGATGCAGAAAAGAGCACTGAGAGAAGTTAAAAGAAATCTGAGTTTTTAGGATTATTACCTGTGGCACTCAGAATTGTCAGATGATCTAAAAAAGCAACATCTGCCACTCCGTTCTTCAAGCAACTGCAGAGACAAATGCCATCCTGTTAAGATATTACCTGGCTTTTCCTCCCTCACAAATTCTTTTTCAGTACCAGTGTCACAGAGCTCACCTGAAGGCTCCCTCAGAGTCATAGAAGGGTTCATTCCCACTTGTCTCACAGAAGTGGTTCTTGTCTCTGACAAAGGATTTTTGTCCTTGGCAGAGAGCACACAGTCGAGGAGCAGAAACACCAACCCCAGGGATGCAGCTGGCATTGAAATACTCACTGATCACTGGAGATGTTGGGGGGGGGGGAAAAAAAAGGAAGAAAAATTAAAATGGGAAAAAATGGAAGAAGGAAAAGGGCCAAACATATAATGGGCATAACTAGGACTATGGTGCTTCAAAAAGAGAAAACAAAACTTTGTGCTGGCTAGATGCTGCAAAGATTTGTTCCTTGTTGCATACAGAACACAAAGATTTCTTGCTTGGTAACAGTTTTGCTGCTTTGAGATCCCTAGAAAAGTTCTGAAAAGAGCTAAGAGCCACCATCAAAAACACTCCCAAGACAATACCTCATCAAAAAAGCTTTCCAGTTTCCACATAGCTCATCTCATTCTACATCTTTTGCAGTTCACTCACTTCTTCTGTGGGCAGAGACATAGCCCTATGGCTCCTATCACCTACCTTGGCTCAGAGGTTGTGCTTTATCCCAGGAAAGATCATTTCTTGCAAGGAGAAATCCCAGTGGAATATTCCAGCCTGAGGTCCATCTGGCTCCACTGTGGCAGCTGCGTGTACCTCGTAGCCTCTGGATATCCAGAGTTCCTTGTTTGGCAATGGCCACAGCAAACACACAATTTCCTGTGACAGGACAAAATACATAATAGAAATAATTAAGTTTTGATTCTGCAGCTTCCATCTGTATACAGGAGTTCAACTACTTCTGTGAACATAGCTAGGGAAAAAAAAACCTTAGCCATGTAAAATGGAGGTACTCATCCCAGGAACCTTACCATACACTGGCCACGTGGCACCCTGTCAAACTGAGTGATACAAGTGATGTGCAAACCAAGGATGTAAAAATCTCATGGAAAAGGTTTACAAGATCATTCAGCTCCATCATCTGTTGCAAATGCTAAACTGCTTCTCAGGAATTTTGAGCATTTGTATCACTCTGTTTAGGTATTGTAATGGAACAAACTTAGGTCTTATCCTCAGAATATAGTTACCACTTGAAATATATTAATTCCATTACAATTTCATGGTTCTTCAGCCAAAAAAGAATTCACTTCTGTTATCACACTCTCCCCTTGCTAGCCTCCTCCCACCTTCATCTGCTAATTTGGCTTCATTCTCGGATTCATGTCCCACAAGTGTTTTCCACTACATGCTTGATTTAACCTCAGACTTATTTATTCTTGCCTTATAAAGCATACAATGCACAGACTGTTCAGGTCTGCCAGGAATAAATAGGAACCTTACCATAACAAGATTCTCTACATTATATTCTTGTCTTTTGATGAAGGAGGTAATTAATTAATGAGAGAAGCTGATCTCCTAAAGACTTAATAGAGAGGGTGGTATAAGAACTGACACAGATGGAATAAAACCCCTCCATGCCCTCCAAGGTGTAGAACCCCAGTACACTGGTGCTGCAGATAGGGGCAGAGAGGGACAATTTGTCCTAGTGACAGTCCTGCAGATAGAAAGGCTGCTTGATCCAAAGCACCTCTGGTACTTGATTCATTGGCACTAAGTGTTTTAGAAACAGTTGATAGTCACCTCAATGCTCCTATACAGGAATGAAAACACAGACTTTTTTTCCCAGAATTCTTGAGCTGTGTTTTTACAGCTAAACCAGAAGTACAGGTTATTCTTTTGCTTTATAAACCTACCTTGCTCATAGATCTCCTTTGCCACCACTGTCAAACCATACACTTTCACAGCAGAGTAAACATCTCCAGCATCCAAGGAGGCAGCATCTGCTTTATTCACCTTAAAAACAACAGCAAAGCCATCAAAACAAGTGTGTTTATAGGGAAAAAAACAGAGCAGCTTCAAGAGCAGATTTTCTGCTCCTGTGACTTTTACAAACATTGGCTTTTGTTTTAATTCTATCTCTGCAACTAAGCATGGTGAAAGGCTAGCAACAGAAGCTGAGTTATGTTCAAGAAACACCTGTTCTTTGCCTTTTCTCACCTTTTCTTTAGTCCTTCAATTCCAAAACCACAATTCTCTTGCCAATTGAAGACAAAGGCAACACATATCTCCTCCTACTGCCTCCCCAAGACCCTAAATCTTTCTGAGAGTTCTCCTGGCTGTAACCTTTCCATAGCCAGCTGGAAAATGAAAATGAAGTCTATTAACAGAAATTGCAGGAATTAATAAAAGCACAAAATAAATTAATCCCTTAACCAACAAGAAAGGTTTTCCTCGTTTAATTTTCCAGGTTAGATTCAGACTCCATTGAAGAATAAAAATGAAAACTGAAATTCTCTATTTCAATCAAGTTTTAGGTATGTTACTGCAATTATTATACTGGAAATGTTTATCTTCTTTTTCCATTGTGATCTTACTCATACCATACAGCATTATGAAAATATCATTTCAGAACTGGTATAGAGCTCAGACTTACAAATAGCCTGATGTCTGATTTTATTCAAATTAAGGATGTTTATATGAAATAAGGCTTTGTTCTTTACTTCAGAAAAGATTGGCCAGGGGCTAAAAATAGCAGGAAAGAAAGGGAAGAGGAAATATTCATTATACACAGAGTAGAATCAAAACCCACAACCAAAGGGAACACTCACAGCACATTTTAATTTAGTAGTTTGGTTTTGTCCATTTATTTCCAAGCAGCTTTTTATTTATTTCCTGGAGATTGCAAGGACATTAGGTGGGGTAAAATAGTACATCTAGAAGAATGCTAACTAGTTTTAATTCTTGCCTCTCAAGATACCATGTACTTTTTCATTTATGCAATGCCATCATTTCAGTACCTTTTCTCCAGTGGATTCTGTTCACCAGTTATTTCTTCAAAAGAAGATTTGGACTCAAAATCAGTTTTTATCTCTGTGCACTCACCCTGATTTTATCAATGCAGTCATAGGTATTGTGAGCTCTGATGCAAGAAATCCTGGCAAATGAATTGGCAGTAGCAAGGGGCACCACAACCATAAGTGCTTTGGACAGCTCAGCACATTTCCTCTGCTCTAGGTCAGAGAGAGTGCACCACCGGAATTTCTTCCCTGTAGGATCAAAAAAGTCAATATTTGTAGGTGTAGTGGGTAAAAAACATCCCTCAGCTTAAGACCTTGTGGAAAAGAGAAGTTATTTTCTTTTATTGAACTTCACAAGCAAGTTGATTTGGCTCACTCACACATACATATCCACAAACTTCCAGGCACCCAAGAGCTGTGCCCAAGCAGCCTGACCAAGGTCACTTTTGTCCAGCATAGTGGACAACTGATGTTGGCTACTGAGTCTTTACTGTATCTCTTTGCTTCCTCTTGACTGGCAGCAACAAACTAGTTTTAAGGTTATTTTTCAAGATTCAACAGTTATTATGGTGTGATCTTTTGCCTCAGAATCTTCCTTGCTTCCTCTTCTGTGAATCTTAGGCAAAGCTGCCACCCAAAATGAGAAAACAAAGGTAAGAACATCTTTAGGGCTATGTGTTTTCCTGGTGGGACAGCAAGAAGAGGAATGGCACTTAGAGTAGGGTGACCTTGTTACCATCTTCCTGTTTTCAGACCAAAGTTTTTCTCCTAAAAAGTCAACTCTGATATGACCTTATCAGAGCACAGACCTTTCAGTCTTGATGTAAACAATGCATTCCCCTGGGTTTTACTGCTGTCAGTTGTGTCCTTGGTTATCAACACAGGCTGTTCTTTTAACCTTTGATCTGCTGTTTCCTCTGGTGCTTTCACACACACATTCCCATGCACAATTTATCCATCCCAATCTTAATATTTGATACAAAGTTCTAGAGAGTCAGCAGTAAGTCTGCAAGAGAACAAACTGTATGGAAGGAGGACGTTGGGTGGGGATCAAGTTGCTTTAGCTGTTTTGAATTTAATCTTTAGAGAGGGGACTGTTATCTTTTAAACAATGACTGGTGCTCCAAGTCCCAGCTGTCTCACAGCAGTGAGCTACATGCTCTGTTAGAACAGCATTTCCCACTGAGCACAATGCTTTATTAAAATAGTATTTCCTCCCAACCTTCTTACCAGACAAGGACTACCTGATTTTAAAAAGTAAGACCCACATCAGAGCTCCAGGGTCGGAAAACCTTAAATTAGAAGAGAAGGAGGAAAAATTTAAGTTGGAAGAGGTTCACAATTAAATGCTAGTTTATAACAGTAGAAACCAAATCTCTTAATCCAGGAAATGAGGATCTGGGAATATTTGAAATTATGATGGCAATTCTGTGTCTTGGATCTTCTTTTGGTTTTAAACAATCTGCTATCTAAATGTTTCCTCAGCAATGAAAACTAACTTGCTGGATTTCCCTCAAGACTGACAGGTTTATCTACCATGACAATACTCACTATAAAGACAAAAACTAAGGGCAGTTTAGTTACTGACAATGAAGAATTATGTACTGTGATGAACAGAGTATGGAACATACAGTAACAATGAGAGCCTCTGTATCTTACATCTTCCAAGAAGGAAGTTAGTAATTATTACCTTAATTTCTGGATGCCAAACAAAGGCATTAAACAATCTGAACACGGTGCACTGCAGCAAAACTGAACTATTCATTTGTCAGATCTTTTTCCAGCTGAAAACTAAGTAACCAATTAAAAAAAGACTATCAAAACAGTCCCCACAGAGATAAAGTGTTAGGAAGATGCAATTAGAGTGGAGGAGAAGGTGAAACCTCCCTTTCCAGGAGGAGTTAGGAGGTTGGTTGGTTTAAACTGATAATGAAGCTACACCCCAAGGGAGTCCAAACATGCCAACAAAATTTCCTCTTGTGCTCTAGGCTCCAATTATTCATTCTTGTGTGTACTATGACTTATTATGTACTCTTCTTATTAAATGCCTTCTACTCTGAAATATGTCAGATACATCTCAAGAAGATGCACATTTAAGGAGAAAAATGCAATGATTACTATTACTACATAGAGAAATTCCATGTATTTGTGTAACTTGAGAGAATCTTGTACCATGTAATGAAAACTGAGACTGGATGGATAGAAAACACTACAACATCTCTAGCACTGTCATTTCCAGATGTTCAAGCTTTCAGCTCTCTGATGATCTATTAGTATTAAAAAAACACTGTCCCAAATAAATGTTTACAGTTAAAACACATTTTTTCTTTCTCTGAGCATAGCATCAGACATTTGCACTCCACCTGTTTTCGACACTAATACAGCACAATTCCAAAAAGAATCTGTTGTAGTTTTAGAGGGGAGTAGCTTGAAATACACAGATTCATTTTGACAGTGTTAATGAGTACACAGAGCTCAATAATTTAAAGGAAACAAACCTTCACTGAATTTCTAAGAAACCAGTATATCAAGCAGCTTCAAAACTCACATCTGCCAATGATCAGACAGAAAAATACAGGAAAATGGAAATCACAGGCACAACTCTAGCTCCAATTTCTGTGCACAGAAGAAAACAAATCAAAAGCCTGTATTAGGGCTTGTATCCTAGTAACCCTTCTAGAGGTCACCTTTCTTCTTCCCTCTCTGCACCAGCCTTACCTGAAGACAGCAAAGTGATGTTGATTAGGACAATTAAAATCACTGCCTTCATGATTGCAGAAGTTCAGCAAGGATCCTCTGTCTGTCCTGAAGTTCCGCGTTCTCATACCAGGAATTCCACAGTGATGAGCAGAGTGAGCTTCTGGAAGATATCAAAGGAGTTTCAGGCATCAACAAGGATAAAGCAAAATTTAAGAAAAAACCCAGAATGTCAGAGGATGGCTGTATGCTGGTATGCAAAGGAGCAAGGGACAGTGTACTATTCCTACCCACAGGTGGCAAATATCCATGCATTTCCTGCTTTGTTATGAACAGACATGGGAAGAGTGGTAAGCCTCTGCTTTTGAAATAAATTGTCCATCTCCTGTTTCAAAAGGCACCAAAATGCCTCTGGGAGACAGGAAAGACCCACATCCATCTTACAAAAGATACCTAAGGCTAAGTGAATTGTCCAAACTACTGAACTCTCTACAGAATATTCAAGGGTCCTTCTTACTGTACCTTTTCACCAGATAACAATCTAAGTAATTGTATGAAAAAACCAATCTTGTTCCTCTCTAAGAATTCAGAGCAGACCTGTGATGCTGTTGGCTTTCTCAACTCTCTTCATTACATTCTAGCATAGCAGTCTCACCCAAACTGGTTTATTTCCCTGTTTTCTAACACTTAGCCTGGAATATTACCACGTAACTACAGCTGCCATGAATAACACCATTTATTCGACAGCAGGGAGAGCAAAACACAAGACAAAATGTACATACTGAGCTGGGCTGAAATACTACTAATATGGCTTCATCTTTCCTGTTCAGGAAAGAGCTGAATATTCCTAGAGTCCTGGAGAAATAAAGTATTTTTCCTAGTTACATTTTCCTTCTTCATTGTTATGGGGTTTCTTAGTACTTTCTCTGATTAATGCATTTTTGTGAACACTCTTCCCAGATTTCTTTTGTTTCCTTAGTACTCTTTCCTAGTGATTCACAGTCATCACTTGCTTCTTTGGTATTCATGTACATGGATTCCACTGCTTACCTCTGTTTTCCTAAGTTCCCTCACTAGAATTGCAACATTTGTTGTTAAGTCTCCCACTAATCTGGTCACAGGAGTTAAATCTCTCAGTACTTCCTGTACTCCCTCAACAAATGTTCTCAAGACTTAAGATCTCTGCTCATCTACTAAGAGAACAACTATGATATTAATACACTCTTTGACTTGGCTTACCTGCACAGGTCTAGCACAGCTCAGTATCCTTTGAAAAGTATGTTTTATTTCTCAGTGAGTGGTTTGTATAATCTTTTGATAAAATATATTATCAGATTTAAAAACAAACAAACAAGAAAACCCAAATGTAAGAACAAAAACACACAACAGAAGTAATTTTAAAACAGTTAGAGGTCCACATTATTTACTTTTAACTCCAGTGAGAAAAATTAATCAAGACATAGCATTAATCAGTTCAGTCAATGTCAGTTAATGTATGCTATAAACAAGTGTGCTTCATTTAACTATACCTTAACCTCTGAATCACTCCTGAATCAATTGTGGGGAAACTTGTCCATCAGGCCCACCAGCAGGGTGAAGTTAAGACATCAAAGCTAATGGTTTCTGCAATGCTTATAGCAAAGCACCTAATAGGATTAAATCACACCTTCTTTGAGGTTTTACTTCCTACCATTACCTTAGCTCAGAATATGTGTACATCCCAAAAACCCAGTCAGCTAATAATACTCCTATTACATGAGAACTGCATCTACAGCTCTGCACAAATTTTACATATTTAATTATGAATGGCTTTACAACCCAAATTATTCTATGATTCTCTGATATAGGAAAGCCATCTAGTCCAACCCCCCTGCAATAAGCAGGGACAACCTCAACTAGATCAGGTTGCTCAAAGCCTCACCAAGCCTCACCTTGAATATCTCCAGGGAGGAGGCCTCAAACACCTCAAACACCTGGGCAACCTGTTCCATTCTTCCACTACCCTCATAGTAAATAACTTTTTCCTAACATCCAATCTAAATCTACTCTTTTAAAGGTTAAGACCATTGCCCTTCATTCTATCACTACAGGCCCTTGCAAACAGTCCCTCTCTAGTAGGCCCCATTCAGATACTGGAAGGTTGCTATTATATGTTTATTACACACGTCTAAGGTACTTATGCAGATATTATGCTGCTGACGTGGTGATGTGAAATAAAGCAGAATGACATGAAGATGACATAGACTTCATTTAGGCTGAGTCAGGAAAACAAGCAAACATTACTCAAAAATGTAATTAAGGCTGCTGGGAGGACCAAGTCCTAAAGCACTTGAAAATGCGGAAACATAGCGCAGGACTCAATAAATTCTTTTCCAACTGATTCACCCTATGAAACTACTCTCTACCACCATCAGAAAATGGTAATTAGCTACTTCCTAATAATGTAGCACCTATGTATCAATCTAAGGATGTATCTAAAAGGACTGAACCCAAATAATCGCTGTAAAATCATAGAATGGCTAGGGTTGGAAGGGACTTTAGAGATCATCGAGTTCCGATCCTCATACTAGGGGAGGGACACCATAAACTGTGCTGCCAGGATCTGGGCAAGGGACACCACAGGAGGAACAAATGTTACAGCACTACCGTGCCCAACATCTCACTTCCAAGAAAAGCCCTGTGTCTCTCCCCAGTAAAATCGCTGTCCTAACACCCCTGCTGCTCGCGTATCTGTAGTCAAGGCCTTACCTGCCCCTCAACAGCAACACTGGGAAGAAGCTGCACTCCAACTGCCTCATCCTCAACTCCCCAAGATGGATTCCTCCCCTCAAACCAAACCTCCCTTTGGGGAACAGCTTTGTCCTAATACCATACTCGCTTTATGGAGCAGCCTTGTCCCCACACCACAAACCCTCAGACAAAAACTGTCCTCACAGAACATGCCCCGGGAAACGGCCCTGTCCGCAAATCATGTTCCCTCAGAGACAACGGCCCAGTCCCCTCACCACATCTCCTCAGGGACGGCCCTGACCCCTCACCACCCCTCAGAAACAGCCACCCCCATACACCACACCGCCCTTTAGGGAACAGCCTCGTACCCATGCCCCCATGCCCCCATCCCCTATCTCCCCTGAGGAACGGCCTCTCCTCTCCACACCGTGCTCCTCCTAGCCAACAACCCCTTCCCCACACCCCGGCGGGAGCAGCCCCGGGAGCGGCCCCGTTCCCTCATGGCGGCCCCGCCCTCCCCTCAGCCCCGCCGGCCCCGCCCCCCGCCCGTCTCCGGCCCTCACTCGCGGGACGCAGCAGAGGACGCGGAGGCGGCGGCGCGGCAAGATGGCGGCGGCCATGGCGCGGTGTGGTGTGGCTGTCCTGCGGCGGGGCAGGTACGGGTGCGACGGGCGGGATGACAGCGTGCTGCCCGGCGGCGAGGGAGCTGGGCCTGGAGCTGGGCCTGGGGCTGTGTGGCCCTGGCAGAGCAGGGGGTGAAGAGGCAGCCGGTGTCTGACAGCCGGCACCTCGGGGGAGGGGGCCGTGAGGAGGAGCCGGGAAATGGCCCAGCCTCCCCCGGGCCGGGGTCTGCAGCCGCTCGCTCCTCTAGAGATGCCTCGTTCGCTGACAGGGGGAAAAGGGGGTTAATTCGCGGTGGCTCGGCCTTGCCCTCTGGGCATGTGCGAGGAGTCTTGTCCGCAGCCTCCAAGCTGGAAAGATGAAGAATATAAATATTTTTTGTTTAAGGCAGAAGAGCAGGTGGCTTTGTATCATTTTAATTCGCTTTCATAATCCGTATCTGTCAGTGTGTTTCAGACATCGGTGTCTGGGGGCAGCTGCTGGCCCTGGGTTATGTAATCCCGGGAGGCCCGGCGGGCCCTCACGGGAGAGCTCATTATCTGAGAGCTTCTCTCGCAGCGGCGAAACGGTTTTAACGACACCGTTTCTAGGACACAGCTCCGTGTTCCTAGACAACACACAATCTCCTTGCTCCGCCTGCTTTCTCAATACCTGCGTGCCGCTCCTGTCTGGCCTGGGTGCCCGGCAGCAGAGCCGCGTCCCCGGTCCCTGGGGTCACCGAGCGGTGCAGTGACCGCCGGATCCCGGCAGGACCGGTGCCAGCTCCGGTTCGGTGGCACCGCTCTCCTACACACCTGTACCCATGAAGGGTGCTGTCAGGAGCAGGGAAGGTTAGGCTGGCAGTTAACTCCTTAGTCTTGGCATCTTTACCTCTTTTAGAGAGGTTTCAGAGTAGGGAAAAGACAGCTTGTCCCGTATTGGACACCAGAACTGAACCTGGTAAGAGCTACTGGTCTGCAGTTCATTGTTGTGTCCTTCCTCTGTGATGTTCAGTGCTCAGGTACCATGTCCCAGTGTGCCCTGCTCTGTCTTGGCGATCTGAACATCTCCTGGATGCTCCTGTGAAGCCAACACAGTGGCTGTACTGGGGTTTTCTTGTTCAGGTTTAAGAACTTTATGTGTTGCTCAAGAGTAATACCTATCTTGAGCATACTGGTGTTTTAGGTTGTAGCTAAGTTTTAATATTTTTTCCTCTTGATTTTTTTATGGATTCTAAAATTTATCTGGTAGATTAAGTCTAATGCTTATTTTGGGGGGGTTTTGTTTTTTTTTTTAATCCCTTAGAAGTAGCCCACAGACTGCCATCTTGCTGATGGACAAGTACTCCTTGTGTTTCAGGTGGTTTACTACGTTGTAAAGCAGGTCTTGTAATACCACAAATGAGTGTAGGTCTGCTGGATGACCCAAGTGGGTTTGCTGACCTCACTGTTAATGATAAAATTACATCATGTTGCTATGTGAAACATACAGGTTCTGCAGCACTGTGGGACACTTTTTCTCTCTTGCCAAGGAAAGATGGGAGATGATGCAGGGCTGTGGCATGTTTAGTACCTGTTACAGGAATTTGTGGTTTTGGGGACAAACTGTCCTGTCACTTTTGTGTTAATGCATTGTTTTTTTTATAGAGACACTAAAGAATAGAGTGAAATACTACTGACACCATGTTATTAGGATAAGAGAAAGAGCTGTTTGTCCTTCACTACCAATAAAACATTCTTATTAAGTCTATCTTATCATTCTTATTAAGTCTAGTCTTATTAAGTCTAGTATCATGTGATCTCTAGACAAGAAAAAAATCTGCTGTTTGTAGACTTTTTCTAAATAAAGAGATACATGTGTCTATATGTAACTCAGCAGACACCTGCAATTAAAATTATTAATAATCACTTCCTGGAATTTCATCACCCTAAATGATGCAATAGCTTGTAAGCTAATGAAGTAATTCTGTACTCAGCATTTATCTGATCAAGAGCAGATGAAGACATCCCAGCTGTGCCATTTGCATCCCAGTAATGAGTGGGCTGCACAAAGCCCTGCCAGACCCAGTTCTTCCCAAGGGACTGAGTCTGCTGGTGTGACACCACTGCCTCTCTCCTGCCCTGGTTTAGGCCTGTGCCTCTGTCTAACAGCAGGATGTGGTGTTGCCATGCAGTCTTCAAGTACTTGTGTAAAAGTATTTATTTACAGACTTTAAACAGGAAGAGTTCATATATGATTGGATGGATCCCTTTCAGATTTATTAGAAACATTAATTTAAATATTATCTATTAAAAATATGGAATATCTTGGTTCAACCACCTTTTTCCTGTGTTGGCCAGTTATAAGTCTATTTTGTGTGTTTGCAGAGTAACAAAACCACTTGCATTACAGTTCACTAGTGTGCAGTGTGGTAAGACAAACTCTAAAGAGCTGTTCCTGGCAGCCTTTTTACTTTTCCAGCTATACCAGTTGGTCTAATAAATTACATTATTACTTCATAGAATCCCTAATTATTCTGTGTGATGGTGAGGAAGGAGATATGTGAACCCAATTCTTAAGTATCTGTTAAGGCAGATGGTTCTAAGGTAGGGGGTTCCTAAATGACACACCTGTGTAGCAGTCAGGTGGGGATGGAGTAATCCCAAGTGCTAAATGATAATTTAAAAATTTACCACTTCATTTGCAAGCAGATTTTGTTGTGATCAATATGGCTGAATTAAACTTTGTCCACTGTAAACATTACCTTTGGAAGCAGGTAATTACACGTTAGACATGTTGTTATAGAAAATAACAATGTTTGTGCTAGGTACTTTCCCTGTAAGTAATCTTTTTTTAGGCATTTTTCCCCAGTAAAAATAAAAGTAATTTACTGTCCTCAAAGGAGCTGTTTGCATGCTGTTGGATAAAATTGGTCTATGTTAAACTGGAAGCACATTTAGAGAGCAGTAACTCTCATCAGTTCTAGAGTCATCTAAGAAAAAAAGAAAAAAGTAACAAAAACATTACTAAACATGTTGGCCAGGGCAGTGCATAAACCAAGATGGAATTAGATTATACTAGCTTGCAGTGTTAAAATGAGTCAGGTTATATTCACAATCACACACTTTTTAGAACTCCAAATAGGCCAAGATATGATAGATAATGACAATATAAATGTCATTACAACAGCCCAAAAGAGCTGTTGCCAAGATCTCACACACTGCTTAAGAGTATCACTGTTGCAGTAGAATTAAGCTCAGGAGGAACATAGATCAGTATTTGGTAAGAAGAGATGCAACATTAAATAATATCTGCAGGAGCAGTTGGACTGTCAAGGTGTTTTGTTTTGTTTTGTTTTCTAGGGGAGAAAGAGGCCCCAGGGAATAGGCTCAATGGAAACTTTATACTTCAAGGAGGCTTTTCTTTCTTTGTTGTTCAGCTTGTGAATATAAGGTTATCACTTCATTGAACTGCTTACCCCTTTGCCCTATTAAACGTTTTTACTTCATGTTTGTTTCATTTGCAGTTTGCTCTCTAGCTGTAGCTTCCTTATGCACAAGAACCCGTGTGCTAGAAGTGGAGTCCTGTGGAAGCAAACACCTTCCAGGACATTTTTCAATGGTAAGTGAAGGCTTTTATCTACTCTGTTTGTAAATTGGTGAGTGTGAAGTTCTTGAGATTAAAGCAGAAGAGGGAGTAGAGTATCAGAATAGAACACTTATTTAATTCATGGCCTTTCATAGACAAAAGTTTGTAAATTAAGCTTTTATCCTTTGGTGGTTTGATTTCTAGAGGGTAACAGAAATGAATTTATGAGGTGTTACTTGCTTCTCAGCTATTTTGGAATGCTTGAATAGCAAATGTAGCAATAAAAATAAAACAAAAACACATAAAAATTGTAGCATTGGAGCATTGTAGACAAATAGCTTCCCTAACTGTGACTGAAAACTTATTCTCTGTTCTAGAACTTCCATCTGTTCCATAATGAATTTATAGGTATGAGAAGCCTTGCAGAGACAAAGCTGGACAGCAGTTTGGGTGCTATAGTATCCAGAGCAATATTGGCTAAAACTGGAAAGGCAGTGCTGATTGTGTCTGGGGGAATGTTAGCCCCCTAAACTAGGAATACCTCCACTGGGGCTTACTGAGGCCATTCAGTTACTTATTTTCTGGATCTTTTTCCTTGTTATTTTTGATCATTCTTACACTGCATTGTACCTGTGTGTGGTAGGCAGGGTAATAAAGTGAATGTCTACATTATATGTTTTTTTCCTAAGGGAAATTTATATTGGGATCTATTTCCATCTTCCTTACGTGTTTTCTTAAAAACTTACTGTTTAACTAATCTGTTCAAATATTAGAAGAGCTAGGTGGATTTGAATCCTTCATACATTACATGCTTTACTGTATGTAAACACAATACAAATGTGCTCTTCTCACATCACATCCACCCAGCACAACCATGAATAATGAGCCTGACAACTCAAATGGTTTGTTATCTACATGGAAGCCAGTGAGATAATGTTAGACATGAAATGACTGACAAAAGTGACTGACCAAGCTCAATATCTAATGGATAATAAGAGTACAAGCACCAACTAGATGAGAATTTGTTGAAAATGTTTAACTGTATTACCTGCTTTGTAGTGCAGTTCTTATTAGCTGCTCAGTTTAAGAAGTCTGGGGAATTCAGGCTTTACCTGTTCAGCAGGCCTGTAAGACAGGAAACATATAAATATACTTTTATATTTCAATTTGGAGTTGTAATTTTAATAAATTAGGAAACTAAAGTAGATTTACATGAGATATTTAAAACCTGATTAAAATGCCTTCACTTAGAGTTACTCTATTTGGGTAATGTTGTGAAGACCAAATGTTACCTTTTGTTTTTAATAAGTAATTGTTCATACACTTGTAGCATATGCATTGTTATATATTAGAATATATATATATGTATGTATATACATTAGAATAACAACAGGATAAAATCTTCAGGTTTTGTTTCCCTGCCAGCTGAGGTATTAATCCCATTTCTTTGGACTTGCCTGTCCAAATCCTTTGTCTGGCATGTTAGATGTGAGTATTTCATTCTTGAGAAATATGCTTACACGGATTAATGGAAACAGCAGCTCTTTGTTGTATAGAAATCAAAGTTAGTCCTTAGGGGAAAGAAAACAACCAACAAAACAATGAAGAAACTGAGATACATAATGCAAAAGTTTTTATCACATGGGAGAAAAGGTCATTTGAAGTTGGTTTTGAAGAAAATAACTGTTTAGCCATTTTCTAATCCAGTGAAATTTAAGATCCTGGTTTCGATTTAAATCTAGATGGCTTGCAAATTGTGTCTTAGGAAGAGAAGATAACTCTAATTTTATTAATACCTTGTAGAGTGGCCTCTCCTAAGTGTACATATCTTTTCCTAGAAGAAATTCTTCATTTGGGCAGAGCAGCAAAGCAATATTTGTATCATTGCATCCGATTGCATAGACTGGGACATATCTTTGATTGTGCAGCTTGCAATTTCATGCTGCATGATTCTTTTCATCTCTTCCAGAGAAGGAAATTATTATTTTCTTTTACTCTTGTTTGCTGAAGATACTCAGTGTAGGGTCTAAGGCACCTAAGAAGATGTTATTAGGATTTTAAGTGACTTGGACCTTTTCTCCTCTTGTCCTGGACTTGCTTCTGTTGGCTCATGTGCCAAGACAGCTTTTTCCTCATGTTCTCATGCTGTGCACAAAAGCTGCAGTAGTGTTGATATCATGAGAGAACGTGATGTTCAGTTGAAATCTATGGACAGTGCCAACTGCCTGAAAATGCTTGATTAGGTGGTTTGTTTGGTTTTCTTAACCTTTTTGTCTTGGAATTTGTAATCTTACTTTGGGAATTTTATTTAGTCTGAAAGGTGTGGAATTCTATTTTGTCAGGGCAAAAAGAAAGCTTAACATTGGCATGTTAGCTGCCTTTGCCAAGGACCATGTTTTGAGCACCAGTTACAGAAGTGCAGTTTCATTAATGCTGGAGATGGGGAAAAGGCAGCTTTTCAATTATCATTTATTAACAAATTGAATTGTGTTAGCTGTGGCTTGTGGAACATCAAATGGTTTGGTCTCAAGCACAGGCAGAGGAATGTGCATAGAGCTGTGATCTGTGGAGGCTCTTAAAGCAGAAACAGCTTCTCCTGGCCACCAACCAGACCGAGCTGTTCCTGCTGAGGGGTTTTGGTTTGGGAATTTGCTAAGCCCCAGTGAAATAGCTGAGCAGCTTTGCTGACTTAAAATGTGGTGAGAAGGAAGTTAAAGGCTTTAGGGCTAAAGAGTAGCTTTGGACTCTGTACAGAAATTTGTTGAAATAGCAATGTAAAGTTGGGAGGTGGTAGAGTATTTGTAAATTCAAAAGAAATGAAAGTATTTTATTATAAACATTTAGCTCTGTCCTTTATTTAGCACTATTATTTAGGACAGAATATTATATAGAATCTTAACTGTAGTTGCTGCCTCACTTGCTGATTTTTGTTTCTGTTCTTTTTTTTTCCCCTAGAAAGTAAGATATAATCTTTTTGTTATATTTTTAAGTATAAATAAAGATGCTTTCATATATTGATTAATTTCAGGATGTATAATTCAAACAGTGCTTGAAATCATATTTGTAGGAAAGAAATTAGCAAAATACTATTTTGGTAAAACAATGTGAGCAAAAATTACTTTTTTTTATAATTCTTCTGCAGAAGGCTAAATGCTTCTAATCAGCTCTGCTCGTTAGAACTAAAGCTTCCCAGATTGCAAAGTGATTAAGCTTTGTCTCTGTGTGTGCTTAGGAATAGATCACAGAGTTGTTTTGGTTGTGAATTCATCCTTTCATAGTCAGCCCCCAAGCCTGACATCGATGGAACAAGATATACCCCATTGTTTTTCATTCTGGCTCATCGATGTTAAGTATTGTTGTGGGCATGACACCAATCAGTATCAGAGATAGCTCCTTTGGGCATTTTTGCTGTCCAGTGACTTATGCTCATTGCTGAAAGCCTTCAGTCTGACTGTAATACAGATAGAAGCAGCACAGCTTACTATTTACTCAGCCCATTAAGCCTGAACATATTTGCTTTCTTTGAAGATTTTTGCAAGGGAAATACTTCCCAGCTCTCTGATTGCCTGTGTGGTGGTCTGGTTGCTTGGTGACAATGTGTTGTACAGCTACCTCCCAGCTGACATGCAAGGCTTGTGTTATGCAGGAGAAACTTGGTAGGTCTCAGTAAAAATGGATGTAATACTGGAGATAATTTCTTTTTTATGTGGTGATGTGTATTACAGCAGAAATGTTCCTGTTACCCTGTTTATCAAACCTACACTAAAGCTGGTCCTCATTTCCTGCCCTCCTTCAGTTGGCTGCACAATTTGGGGATTCCCTAAGTAGAATGAAAGGTTTAATGACTAAGGAGCATGAAGCTACATAGCACTACAGATTGTTCTCCAGCAGCCTATTATTCTCTATAGTTTATCTTATTTAGTGACAACATGGTAACAACAGAAGATCTCATAGCTGGAAAGTATGATAAGTGATTTCAGGCAACACATTTTATGTATTTCTCCACAGTGCTTTCAAGAAGCTCATATTCTGGGGGGGAAAATGTTGGAGGGATGTGGGATAAGGAGGAGGGAGATAAGGTTAAAAACACAGATGGCCAGTCAGTGTTTGTCAGCTAAGTTTCAGTAACTTGCTAAGCTGCAATAAGCTAGAGTACTCAGGAGCATCTATACATACCTTCTGTGTCACAGATTTCTGATCCCATCTTCATCACCTGACATCCCACACTGCACATAATGGCTTTTTCTGTACTGTGTAGCTGTTTTCTTTCCTGAAATCTGTATTTTTTTTCCTGTTACAGACAGGAAGAAGCTTCATACTGCTCCAGTAGGACAAGTCTTCCGCCTGCGCCCTTTCCATGTTCTGGTAGCTACAGGAGGGGGATATGCAGGATACAGAAAATATGAGGATTACAAGATTGAACAGATGGAGAAGAAGGGCATAGAGGTGCCTGTGAAGCTTGCAAGTGAGTGGGAGGTAAGAAATGTGGGGCAATTTTTCTTCTGCCATGTTTGTTGCAAAGCTCTTTTGTTACCATTCTGACATTCAGTTCTCATTTTCCCCACCTTGCATTGCAACATAGCAGATTAAGCACATTATGCAATTGATGGAAATAAATACAGTAATAAAAATAGGCATGGCTAAAAGTACATATCATAAAACCAAAAAAAGACCCAAAACATTTGGTGCTGAGGCTTTTTTGTCCTAGTGGTTCTAGCTATAGGTGCAGCTTGTGCAGTAGTTATAGGGTTTATCTTCTCACCAGCTGCTCAATCTGTGCTTCTTTTGGTGCTTTGCTTATTTCCTCTAT
Source organism: Calypte anna (assembly GCF_003957555.1). Taxonomy (NCBI): domain Eukaryota; kingdom Metazoa; phylum Chordata; class Aves; order Apodiformes; family Trochilidae; genus Calypte; species Calypte anna. Next base: position 9,722,606 of record NC_044261.1, read on the forward strand.
GCCTTATAGTTTACAAGGAAGTTAAGATGGAATTAATATCTAATAAAAGAAATTCTACCTGTTTTCTTTGTGAATATATAGTAAGACCTTATATGCATAGGTAACACCAAGGTCTGTAGTGGCTTTTGCTCATCCTCAAACGGATTTTTGCCTTTTCCTTCTGGAATTCCAAGGAGGTTAGAAATGATTGTGGAATTGCAGTATGTATGTCAGATTTAGAGGTCAAATATCCATTGTAGAGTTGAAATAAGAAATACATCATAACTTCCTGTAACTTCCAGATCTTCTTTGAAATATTAAGTATATTTTACAACTCTGTGTTAGACAATTTAAAGTGGCATATGTGTTATTCTTCCAAACAGACAAGGGAGTGCTTGCTTCAGTGTTGTTCCTGAAGGCAAGGAGTTAAAACTTCTAGGATTGTAGGATTGTGTAGGACAGGCTTCAATATGACCTTTAGCATCCTGGTTTCTTTGCATTCCTGAGCACACTACTGGGGGAGGGGGGAGACTGGACAAAGGGGAGTGGTTTGGCTACATGCCTGCGGGGGACTAGGCTGGAATCCCTAAAGTCATTTTCACTAGTGACCCAAATCAGAAATGACCCATGCAGTCCAGATGCTGACAGATCAGACTATGATAGCTCTTGAGGAATTTGTCTCTAAATCTGTCTTCTGCATATTCTTTTCCTGCTGAAGCTTATTTCAAACAGGTTTTATGTTCTGATTAAAAAGGAGACTGGTAAGTATCCATTGAATATTTATTTTAAAAGGCACCGCCTTTTAAAACAATCAGTTTTGATACTCCAAAACAAGTGTGGTTTTCTTACTGTTCATACTCATATGTATGAAATTGGGTAATTCCCTTATTAAATTGGCTTTTTTATTATCTTCTGGTTTGTTATTATTTGGTGAAGCTATGAGCATTACTTTTCATGAAACAGCTGAAAGGGTTTATTTTTTTACAGTGGGCAATCACATGAAGAATTTAAAACTGATAAGCAGGGCTCCAAACGTAGCAGACAGCAGGCTAGTAAGACACTAACATGGTTTCTTAGTCCTTCCTAATATGCTTAGGTCCTGTTGAATGCTTCTGTGAGACGCCAAGAAAGCTTGACAGGATGAAAAAGAGAAACTGTGTTCAGAGGTTGCTAGAAACATTCCAGACAATGGAAGACTCAAGAAAAACAAGAGCTGCATTGTTCATTTTTGTTGGAAAGTGTCTTTTTTGCTGATACATAATTTTCCATTATTTTGCTGTCTGCATCCCTGGAAGTTCACTTAGTGTAGAAAAGAGAGGTTCTTGGTTTTAGAGCAGAATAAGCATTTGCATAGGCAAAAAGAGACCAAGTGCGATTGAATGAACTTTAGGAGAGAAATACAGAACAAGAAACTGCTGCACATGCCCTCACTGCCCACTCTGTTTCTGAAGTTCTGACTCCACATACCGGTATGTATCATCATAGAAGTGTGAGGATTACATAGAATTACAGAGTAGACTCCTCTGTGGTTTTGCTTTCCTCAAGCTTCATAAAATAATGCGGAAAATAACATGGATCTGGTTTGTCAGGTGTCCCTTAAGTTTTTCCACGAGGACAGACAAAACTTTTGTTGCTTTAGCACAGACCTTTTAGTCTGTAATTTTCTTAGAGACATTATGTAGCTAATAGCTTGAGCCGATTAACGCCTCTAAGTGTCTCCTACTGTGAATACCAGTGAGGATCAGCTTTCATTTAATTAGATGAGGCAAAGTGGAGAGCTCTGAGGGAGGCAGGTAGATATTTAGCAGATGAATGGAAGCTTATTGTTTCAAATCCCTGCTGTCACAGACCATTTCCTGGCTGGGATCTGCATACCATTCTTGTGGTAAATAGAGGAGTTTTGCCTCTTCTCCCCTGGGCAGTAGTGATTTAGGATTGAAGAATCGCTCGGGGAAAGCTTGGGGAAAGCTTGGCCAAAGAACGAGTTTGGACGATCTGAGTGACAAGGATGACCAGGAGCTTCTTGTAGCTGTCCTTTGCTTCCATAGTTTGTTCGGTGTAAATAAAAAGCAGTGTTTGTTGGAGTGACAAGCACCAGGAAGAACAGCTTGAAGGGAAGTGAGCTGTAGTGACAGCTGGTAGTACAGATGACAGAATAATGTCCGGTTCTGTCCTGTTTGAACCTCAGCTTGCCAAGGGCCACAAGTTTTTAAAACGGCTAAATACAGTGAAGAAGTGCTTGAGTAAAGGTTTAGGATAGTCTTTCCTGTTGGTATTAAAAACTGCTCATATTTATGTAACAGAGGAAACTGGATGCTGTTCTGGCAGTACAATACAGAAGGTGCTTTTCTTGGCCCAGAGAAGACAAACATTTTGTATTATGCTAAGAGGTGTGTATCAAGTTCAGGAAAGAACCAATAATGGAAAGATCTGTTATTATTTTTTTTAAAAATCCAGCTCAGAAAGAATGAATCTGTTTGGTTGTCTTATTCTTCACTCATACTCCCATGTCCTGATGAGCTCTGTTTGAGTAAACATGAAATTAGTATTAGACATTTCTTGTAGAGTGGCCTGATGCACATGACAAAGATGGCCAGAGAATCTTTAGGGGATGAAGTGTGTGGATGTGTCAGTGCTTTTCCCAGCTGTCCTGGGAAATTGAATTGAGTAGAATCAGTATTTTTCAGTCTGACCAGTGAGATGTAAATCTGTTCTATCTCATACAACTTCAGGAATGTCTTGCTGGGATTACGGAGGGATTTATTTTGCTGTCTCAGAAGCACTTTACGAGACTGCAGTGCACTTCCTTTCTTAGTCTGAAGGTTCGTGTGTCGGCCTGTGTCACCGCAGCAGGACAGGGCTGTGGGCAGCGCGGTGCCATCTGCGGTACCCACACGAGGTCCCCAACACAGTCTCTTCACTGTTGCCTTGGTCAGTGGCTCTCTGGGAGACGAAGCGGTGACGAAGGGACCCCCATACCCCCGGGAGTGTCCGACGCCCTCTGGGCAGACTTCTCTTGCGGTCCCGCCCTTGGGGTGCTGCCGGGCCAGACGAAGCTGTCGCCTTGTTCCGGTCCCCTCCGGTCTCATTTTGTTTCTCCTGCCCTGGCTCCTCCTCCGAAGGGGGCTGGGGCCCTACGGGAAGGCTGGGAGGCGAGGCGGGGGAGGGCCCCCAGCCTCAAGCCGCTTCCTTAAGGCGAGGTTCGGCCGTCCCGGAGCGACAGCGGCGGTGTCTGTGCCCGGGCCGGTGGCTCCAGCCCCGGGAGGTAGGTGGGGGTCTGCGGGAAGGGAACGGGGGGAGCCCGCTATCCCGGTCCCTTGCCGAGGAAGGCCCCGGGGGGGCTTAGCCGGGCCCTGGGGGCGGGAGGGGGGCGTGCGGCGCCTTGCTGGGGTTTGAGATCCGCTGCTTTTGTTCACTTGTCTGAAAACTGCTTTAGAAGGGCGGGTCGGCATCGAGGGTGAGAGCAAAGAGCCGCGAAGGAGCAGAGCTCGCTTGTGGCATCAGGTAAGGGCGAGCCTGGGGACGGAAAGGGGCAGAGCTGCCAGGGCGGGCGAGCAGGGGGCAGTGAATCGCTGGTCCCTGGCTTGCTGGAAGTTTCAGGAGATGTTCCAAAGTTTCGACTATCTCATGAGTAATCGCTTAGAGGATTTAAACACAATCGGTCCCTTGGACCTGCGTTATCAGAGGTCAGAGTCCCGTTGTTAACTTCCTCCAGGGCCGGAGGAATCGCCAGCCGCTTTGTTCATCTGCGGGCAGGTTCTGCTCTGCTGGGAAGATGTAACGCCGGGTTATGCTTCCCTTAGAGAGCCCTTAAAAGCAGGGCTTTGCTTCAGAGGCATCCTAAACTAAATATGGTTTTGGTTTTTGTTTTTTAAAACATGAAATTAAAATGTTTATTACAAAAATACTAAAATACTACAGTGTATTTAGGTATCGTCAATTTTCACACCCCTTTGCAAAAGTAAATAAAACTTTTTTCCTAGCTTCACAGAAGAGATCTTTGAGACTATATAATGGGCGTTTTGAACAGAATTCAGGTTTAAGTTAAAAAAAAACCCAACCTTTTTAACAGCTAGTTAAAAATACCACTTTTTTCCCCCCTCCCCTCTATTTATTGAATGCAACTTAAAACGGCAACGTCAAGTTGCAGGGAAATGATAAAAAGCTTTTTGTTCATCACTTCAGAAAAATATATAAAGTCTTGTTCATATGAAAAGAATTTCAGAAGTTGAAGGCAGGCTAAGGCAGAGCAGGGTTTGATGGGGCAGCAGCAGTGATGGGCGGTGCCGCTGGGCAGCGCTGCCCGGGCCGGGCTGGCCCTGGAGGTTCTGCTCAGAAACCGCGTGGGCTTGGCAGGCGGTACCGCTGCGCTCGGGTTTCCTCAGCAGCATGAGAACAGCTTGGTTGTGTTCTCGGAGTTCAGGGCCTGCTGACTGGGTGTGGAGCATCCCGTGTTTCTGGTGACGGGCTGGCTCCGGAGAAGGTTGTGGGGGAGCTGGGATTACGTGTTTGAAATTAAACAGATGCTGCTGGGAAGGGAATAACCGGTCACCGGCGAACTTCTCCCGATTCCAAGACCTTGTTTCTGCTGGCACTTCAATGGAATGCAGCATCTGTACGCATACAGTGCGTTTTTTAAACAGTATTTAACAAATGCAGAATGTGTGACGAGAGGGCTTTGAGCACTCGAAGAGCACAAACCAACACTAATGATTCATGCTTATGATTTAATACTGACACTGCAGGTCTGAAGTTCAGCTGCCTATTTGTCTGTCTTGCCAGTGCCTTGTTGTATTGGGTTTTTTTAAAATTTAAGGGAAAGGCTTGGGGTAGTAATGATAGGTAATTAAATGGGGTCACTGGATTTGATGCTTAGTTGTGCTGACAGAGCAGAACATAGCTGGCAGATTAGCAGTTTTCTATTGGATAATAATTCCCTAGGGATTTATACCTGCTGGTATTCTGGGTGAGTTCAGACAGGAGGGGGAGCCTGGTACTGATGTCTAACCTCCTACAAACCAACAATCCTAAGATCCTTGTCTAGGCTAATGACATAGGCTTTGTGGCACTGCCTGCATCCCGAGAAGTCCAGTTATTGAGGTGCCACTATGTGAGCTCCTTGGTCATGAGCTTGATTTCCAGTTCTTGTTTCTTTTCTCACAGAAAGTAGGTAAACCCAGGGTGCATTTTTCATTTCAGTCTGCAGGAACTGTAGGAACTATCCATTGCTTCTGAGGCAGCTGCAACAGGGATGACAGCTTGCCATATGTCAGCTTTAAGGTGGACTCAGTTATTTGCATCTTGGTAAATGTCACTTGCTCAGTAGAACAGAGAAAGTTAGATCTTATTCACCTGAACTTAATGCTTCTTAAGAAGTGGAGAAAAAAAATCTTAAACACCAGTATTTCTCCCTTCCTGGGGATGAATCTTGCCACATTTTTTGTTTTCAACTGAAGAGTGGTAGTTTCTACTACATTGGGCTGTAGAACCTTTCAGTGTCCCATTTGTTTTTAGGGGGCAGGTGAGCAATTTAACTGGTTCCATGCCTTCAGAGAATCAGGCTTGTTAAATTTAGAATAATGTATTAAAAATGTTTTGAGGAATACGATTGAATTTCTACTGAAAGAGCATGTAGTTTTACCTCCTTTATCCTTATGGGAAGAGTAGCAAACAAAATGTAGGTAATACTTCTGTTTGCTCAGTTGTCTTCCTGCAAAGTCCTGCATAGGTGAAGGTTCTTTTCAGAATCCTGCAGGAGCTGGGCATGGCCAGAGCCATCCGAGCAAAGGGCAAGCTCTGGGTTGGGGTCCTCTGACTGCTTCTGCCTGGCTTCACCAGTGCCAGATGAGTGAAGTTGTGTTCAGTGTGATGCTGATTTTCATCTTGGTCTAATTAAGTGCTTTTTTGAAATGATGTCAGTTTAGATTGTTTCTATTTAAAATGTATTATTTAATGGTGGTAGTTTGTAATGTTCCTGGCAAATCAAGAGAAAGAGCTCCCTTGTGCTCCTCGCTGCTTTTCTTTGAATTTTGATGGGGTTGTGGGTAACTGCTTTCACAGTTTTACTACACAGATGGCTTCATTTTTGTTGTGTAGGAGTTTCTTGTGCCAGCCAGAGAGAGACAATGATACTATAAATAGGAAAGCAAAACCAGTTTGCTCCAAGAGGAAAGAGTACTTTCAGTTGATCTTAAATTTACCTTCCATTAGCTGATTTAATTTTTTTTTATTATTCAGTTACTAAAATTCAGCTTAAACAGCATCATGCACACAGATTTTGGAATTTCCTGAGATCTAGCATGCCATATGGCAGTTTTCTTCCTGAAAAAAACAAAACTCTCTATTGCAGGAACTAGAGATGTTTCTAGTATATAACTGTAATATTTGGTTTTGAAGGCCAGTCAAAAGACACGAGTCTTGTTTTCTATCGAGGCCTCAATGAGATGCAATTAGCAAGTTAATTTTAGCTTTTCCTGCTTGCCCTCCCCTTTCTTCTTCCTTTTTCCCAATATAATAACACTTTCATATTGTGGCACCAGTGCTTAGCATAGAGCTTTCATGGTGTTGAGAGAGATTTGGAAGCAAATCTATTTATTTTAAACACAGACTTTAACTCATGTTTTGTGGTTTGGTTCTATTGGACATAAAAATTGTGACAGTACCTGGAGTACAAAATAGACATAGTAGTATTTCTTGTATATGTGATTCTCAGACTGGCCCTGAAACTGGCTTATTTCATTATGTGTCTGGGTGTTTGTAGAAGAACGTCCTTTACCTGTTCCTTATGCAAGTCTTTTGAGATGGACACGTCAAGAGGTGGATGTGGCAAGGACTGTAAAATAGGAGGGACTTTCCTTTGCTGTTTTCTTTCTAAGCTGGGCACTAAGAGCAGGAAAGGATTTATGGTGCCCAGCAGTCCAGAACTCGTTTTAGTGGTAGCTGCTGCACTGCAAAATTGAAGCTGGGAATCTCCTCCTTTTCTCCGCCCCGCTCCTCCTCCCAGCCTCAGATCCAGACGGGCTCTGGGGGTTTAGCTGTTCAAGGCCAGCTGGCTGCTTGTCTGACCGGAGTCCATCGCTGCCCAGCAGCCTGAGACTGCAGGCTGGTTTTTTGGGAGCTGCGTTTCAATGGCCACCCCGACTAGCGAGGAGCAAGGACTGCTTATACGGACAGCTCGTTTCTATCTTGTGCAGAGTCGGCTTTGTAGTGGGATGTTGAAATATGATACAATGCCTGTTTGTTTGCAATAGCTGCAACCCTCGTAGCAGAGATTCAAGTGGGAAACAGAGGGGGAATCCAGAGACAAACCAGCGGGGGAATTAGGAACTGTGACGCCGTGTCCTTTCTGCTGTGCCGGAGCAAGCAAAGGAAAGAGAGGTAGAGGAAAAAAGACTGAGCCTTGAAACCAACCATCACCCTGACGATGTGTCAGTCAGACACCCTGCAGGGACCAGATCTGCACACAGGGAAATGGTGAGATGCTATAAAGCTTTATCTAACCCTCCACCCTCTTGCTACAACCTCCACAAAGTTAAAATTCATGTCCGGAGGCTGCGTTCAGGGACCGGCGGCAGCAGCAGCTGTGCCGAGGACCAGCACTCACGTCCGGAGAGCCCAGGCCCGCCCGGCTCTGCCGGTCCTACACCAAGTAGGAGAACCCGTTTCAGGTACTGTTTGGGATTTTCTGCTTTGCAGCGATGGTGATTGAAGAGAGAAGGGAGGACGGGAGGAGGGTTTCTGGGCACAAGGAGCTACAGCCATCTGCAAAGCTTTTGTTTGGCCTAATTACTATAAAGCTCCTTATGCGATGAATTGGCAGAGAAGGGCATGCTGGTGTATGACAAGGAGAACGAGGAGGGTTTAATTCCTTTCCTTTCTACTCATTGCTAGAAAAATAGAAAAATTAGCGAGGGACTGTTCTGAAACCAGGCCAAGGCAGTGAGAAGCCCGAGGGCTCCAGAGGGAGCTGCCAGGATGCAGCTCTGCAGGGATTGGTCCATCAGCAACTGCAGTGAAGGGGGGGAGAAGAGCACTCAGTGCTTGATGCTGGGGACCCAGCTCCTGGCCCTGCCAGCCCTCAGCAGACCACAGGCTGCTGGGGGGTAAGGATGGAAGAATTTGAAGTGTCCCTTGCTTTTCCTATGTCTAGTCAAGCCCCACTCCTGCTGAGAAGAAAGCCAGCTTTACCTCTGCTGAGATGGTGCTTCATCTCCCAGGGTTTTTTTGTTTGGGTTTTTTCCCCTTGCGTTGTGATGCATAGATCATTGTCTGGTATTAATATATTCTTGGGGGTAAAGAAGTTGTGCTCACTGCAGAAAAAAAACCTCTGAGCCAAAAGCATCATCTTGCATCTCTAAGTAGTGACAGTTGTACCTGCCTGCAAGGTGTTTTAATTCTAATCCAAGTTTTGAAAGCAAAGTGTTGACAAGAAAATTTCCTTTTAATTTCCCTATGCCTTTCCATCTTGGAAAGACCTACACAGTATTTTGTAGCTCATTCTTCATGTGATATAACCCAGCAAGAGAGTGAGCTGGTCAGTATAGCCAGAGCATACAGTTTGCAGTTTGTGTGTGCACAGAGCCGTGTCTGGGTTGCAGGCACAGAACAATCTCTTAGCCAGGACTGAAGTCAGTGCCCAAAAGACTTGGTTGTTTTGCCTTCAAGCAGGTAGACTTTTATTTGATAATAATATAAATAACCTTGGAAATGCCTATGGTTTACTATTTGGCTTTTATTCATGAGGAAATGGGGACCTAAAGGGTTTCTCCTCCAGACCTCCTGCAGCCATCTTAAAGGCATCTTAACTGAGGCCCAAGATGTTCTCTGCTAACAAAATCAGCAGCTTTTCCCTCTGAGAGTTACAAGTGCAACTTCTGCCCGTAGCCTCTTGAGCAAAATGAGTTTGTTCTCAGCCAGGACATCCATTTAAAAAAAAAAAAAATTGTAGATGCAATTGGTTATAATGCAAAGGAGTTGGTTATTGGGTTGTGGTCATTTCAGCTTGTCCACATGTTCTGTATTCAGAACTAGAGTGAAGGTTCTAAGACCTGGAAAGATTTCTTTTGGAGTCAGTTATTTAAAATTTTTATTAATTAATTCTGGAGTGCCACTTCTCTCGTTTCTCAAGTAAATGTCTGTTTCCTGAAGTTTCTGAAAGACCAACAGGTCTGTGTAGATATGGCTCTGAGGCAGTCTAGTCAAGATGCCTTCAATACACGAACTCTTAAAGGGATCTCATCTTCTTAAATTTCAAGGATTTCTTTCATCAGAGTATATGTTTTTTCCTTAATATTGCCCCTCCATAGAGTTCTTTAATGTTCCAGCATCACAGATTCCTAGCTTTCAGAATATTGCTATCCAACAGGCGGAACAGTCACAAGAAACAATTCTGGGGATATAATCTCCCAGTATTCGAAAGAACCTTTGTTCTTTGTTACTTCCACTGTAAACTATCATGTTATGTTGATATTATGATGAACCAGCTGTAACTTTGTTTACAAATATCACCTGCAAGTGATCCCGCCTTTAATTTTTGAGGGTGTCATTCATGAAATATAACCTGTGAGGGTGAACACCATTTTTAGGACAGAGATTTTTTTTTTTTCTTGAGGTAAACTGGTCTTCTATTTTGGGAAGGGGAGGAAGTGACAAAAATAAGAGAGATTTACAGTATCAATGTTTAAGTAATGACTAGAAGGGACTAAGTCATCCTCAGTTATCAAAAGCAGGTGGTTCTGAAGCTGAGAAGGCTGACCCTCATGTTGTGTATGTAATCTTTCAGGTTGCAATTTCCCCAGCTGGCCCTGAGGCGAAGGTTGGGCCAGCTAAGCTGTATGTCTAGGCCTGCTCTGAAACTCCGTTCTTGGCCTCTGACTATTCTCTATTATCTTCTGCCTTTCGGTGCTCTTAAACCCTTGACCAGAGTGGGATGGAGGCCTATGAGCAGGGTAAGTGTCAGCAGGACTCTTGCACTTCATGTTTGTCAGCTGTTCAGTACCACAGGGAGCTGGCAGCAGCAGCTGGGTGGAGATGCTTAGTGTAGACCAAGCTGATGATCACTGGTATGAAAGCAGAAAGATTCAGTTCATGTTTCCCTTTAGTTTTTCCTGTTGATAGCTGTGTTGAGTATTTGCTTCGTGGACATTTTTGTTTTTCTGTAGCAGAGAAGTTCTTTGTCCTCCCACAGTCAGGTGTCTACACAGGAAAACCAACAGAAACTTCTGAATTAATTCAGTCACCTCAAAGTGAGTGTGAATTCACTAGCCCCTGGACGTGGGCTAGGATAAAGCAGACCAAACTGCTGCTCCAGTCCCTCTCCCGGCCACACCACAAGATGGTGTCTTACTTTGTCATTTTGGAGGGAGGGCTTGTTGCTCAAATTCTTTGAGCATTTGTAATCCATCCAGCCCAAATGATCAGCAAATCTCTGCTCCCACCCTGTTGAGAGCAGGACTGTAGGAAGACTTGCACGTGGATATTCTCTGCACAGATCATGCAGAATGTAACATACACACAAATAATTTGATTGAAAACTGCAATAAAATTGCCATTCTTAAGACTATTGAATTGAACAGCTATTTTGTTTCATCCCACCAACTTGAAACCCAGGCTCTTTTGAAGAGAAGGAGCTAGCAGGAAATAGCACTTCTGACAATTTTTGTGATTTGACATTTTTATCTGTGTGTTCTCAAGAGTTTGTGGGCAACTGAGAAAAAATTTAGAGATGCCATGGTCTGAGGCATGTCAAAATAGCAAAATGTTTTTTCTTCAGTAAGTCAGCTTATAAAGCCTAAGGAATTGTCATTTAGAAGTTCTGATCTGAAGTAGTATTAGGTTGGTGTTTTCTTTGTGAGATATTACTGTAGTTAATGTGATGTAGGATGGTGATATGTGGGTGAAAACTTAGATGACTGTATTTAATATGAGGGACAGGCTCTCAACCAGTGTGTGCTTGTGCTTATGGTTGTATTTTGCAAGATTAATTATGAAGGATATGAGTAATACAGAGAAGAGAGAATGGCTCTCAGTAAGACAAAGAAAAAACAAACTTTAGGTGGGAGTTAAATGTATCTGAGAGGCATTGTTTAAAAAGAAAATGTACCAAATTCAGGAGAATATTTCTTTTGCAAAACTGGTTTCATAGTCTTCAGTTCCCTTGGTCCACACACATGCACCACTCCAATTACATCATGGTCATATGAGCTTTTTGGCTGGTCCTGAGTGCCAAAAACCCCAGAAGAACTACGTGGTGGAATTACAAATAGGAAGACATCCATCCAGTTATAACTGTAGCATATATCTCTTAAAAATATTGTTAGACTGTGTGTCTTTCCACTACAACTTGAGCTTTGGTGGAAGTCCAAAGGTGTATTTCTGTGGGGATAATGGCACTTAACACTCTTGCAATTAGCAGCCTCTGTTGTTGTCAGAGGAGTAAGGCTGGTGTAAGCTTAAACCTGTGTAGCTGTATCCACAGTGGTATGTTTCTTCTACTGTACAAGCATCACTAGAACAGTACAATATTGGGATGTGAAAACAGCCTCATTAGCAGATGTATCTGAGAAGCACATCTTGAAACACTGAGAAATTATTTTTTCAGTCAATTTTCATTTGGTTATTCAAAATAAGGAGTGAGTGTTTACTAGAATGTGTGAAATGTCTTTTTTTCTGTAAGCCTCATGCTGAGCAGTTTCCAGTAACTTGAATGTGGAGCTTCAGCATGCAGTGGAGTGGAGATTCAGACTTCAGTGTAAGGTTATTGTAAGTTTCATCCTGTCCCTCATCTGTTCCCATCAGAGCAGAAGCGAGGATGAAATGCAGCTTTAATTTTTAGCTGACTTATAGGCTACTTTGACTGTGGTGTAACCCACAGAATTCAAGGGAGTGGTTATCAGGAACAGTTTGGTCCTCTCCTTTCATGGGGAGAAGTAAGAGAAAGCCATTGATGGGAAGAACAGAATAATGTGAAGCAATTCTTCTTTCCTCAGGTGGCTCTGTACAAATCAGTACCAACTCGACTGCTCTCACGAGCCTGGGGTCGCCTGAACCAGGTGGAGCTGCCGACCTGGCTCCGGAAGCCTGTTTACAGCCTGTACATCTGGACATTTGGAGTGAACATGAAGGAGGCAGCTGTTGAGGATCTTCATCACTACAGAAACCTCAGCGAATTCTTCCGCAGGAAGCTCAAACCACAAGCACGTCCAGTCTGCTGTTTGCACAACAGTGTGGTGAGTCAGAGGAAATAAAGGTTTTACTCTGTGCTACCAGCTTCCCCTCTCCCTGTCAAAGGAAAGTGCCTGCTTTATGAGGAATGAATAAATTCCTAATGCCTTTCACTTTTTTTCTCTTCACTTTAGGTTAGTCCTTCTGATGGAAAGATTCTTAATTTTGGACAGGTAAAAAACTGTGAAGTGGAACAAGTAAAAGGGGTTACTTATTCTCTGGAATCCTTCTTGGGACCTCGTGTCTGCAGAGAGGAACTGCATTTTAGCCATTGTGAGTTCTGTATCTGTTCTGCATTTATTCTGCTCTGCTTTTTCAGTGTTCTCAGAGACTAAAAAAGATACTACTTTTTCCCTCTCTCATTGTCAGGAACAAAAGCAGGTCGTGAGTTGTGTTCTGTATTATCTGGGGATAAACACATCACTGTTCTAGTTCTCCTTCTCACCAGCAGCTTTATACTGCCCTGCCTGGCTCATTTTGATGATCTGAATTTAATTGCTTGGTTCCTTTTTATATGGTGATACTGATAATTACTCCCAAGATCTGCCTCTATAATGAGGCTGTAGCACTCCTCCTGATAGACTGAAATGCAGCCAAGGAGCTGGTTAGCAAAAATTGTATATAAGCTGCTCTGTAACAAGATTTATGCTCAAGCATTACATACTACTAACGACTTGTGCTGTTACTGTTCTGCTGTAACTCAAGCACTGTCTCCAAGGCCCTGAGTTTAGATGAAAACAACACATTTAGCTGAATTGCTAAGGGGACTGGAGAGACTTGAGTTCTGCAAACTGGAAGGTTATTTTCAAAATAAGCACAAATGTAACTAATATGTTTTATAACAATAGTGACTGTTCACAAATTCTGTTCTTAAAAGGGTTGATTTGAGGAAAGTTCTGAACATTCTTAAAAAAGGGTGACTTTAAGAAGAATTACATTTCACTGGATTTCATTTTCTGCTGTTCTGTTTAGGGAAGGGGGGCACTCCAGAATAAAGGGATTTCTAAAATTATTAAAGCAGCACAGGATATAATTTTGTACCACTTTGAAATACTGGATTCCTGGACAAAGTATCTTTTTGTAGTCTCTACGATGCATGTGGACTGCCTTTAGTCCTCTGCTACTACTGCTGTTCATAATTACATAGACTGCTCAGCTCTGGTAGAGGACTGTGTGAAGATGATCCTCAACCCCTTTCTTTCCATGGTCTCTTTGCAGCTCCAGCTCCACCTGGTAACTCTTTTCAGCAACAACTAGTCACAAAGGAGGGGAATGAGCTCTACCATTGTGTCATCTACCTTGCACCAGGGGATTATCACTGCTTCCACTCACCCACTGACTGGAGAGTGTCACACAGACGTCATTTTCCAGGTTAGTTTCTGTTCCAAGAAAACAAATGCAGAGGTGCTGTGGAAGAAGGCCCTGGTATGGACCACTGCTGAACGAGACCTGACTGGGACAGCTCTACAGTCACATGATAAATAATGGGATAAAAGTGATTTGCCATGAATAGTAATGAATTTTATGGCAGTATAGTTTACCAGAACAAATCACATGTGTTGAAAACAGTAGCACTGTATTCAGTCTGCTTTAACTCTTTGAAATAATTATTGGTGTATGCTGACTTGTTCCCAAACATTTTTTTCAGTTTGCACCTGAAATACAGATAGTTCTGCAGACCAGAGCAAGCAGGAGTCTAAAATAATGCCCTTTTCTCCTGTGCTTGGCATAGAAGATGCAAACTAAACAGGCCACTGGAGCTGGGATGAGATATTTTTGTCCTGCCAGGTCACCATAGTGTAGTTTAGCAGATAATAAAAATGTTTTACTTCTTGGTATGTACCTAAAACCTCACTACTTAGATTTGGTTTCAAACACTGTGAAGGAGAGACAGTGACCTGCCACAAAGTTTGAGAAATCTGTCAAGTTCCAGATTGATGCAAAGAAGTCTTAGTTGAATGTTACTGGTGGATTCAGTGTGGCAAAGCAGATGCATTTTATTGCTAAAAACATGTGTAGTGAATATACCTTAAATTACTTTAAGCATAAGCACTATGTAGGGATTTAAATTTTTAAGGTTCCTCTGTAGTAAACCTTATTTTCTGTTTCACATTATTAGCATTTCCTGGCCATTAGACAGCTACTAGGTTTTCAGGTACACTCTTAGTAACCACTGTAATGTGTTTACCAAGCAGAGCTGGAAAGGCTTGCTCTCATGCACTCAATATTTAACCAGTGAAACCTGTTCCTAAGCTAGGAAAAGTTTCTTTAGCTTCCTTTTAGTACCTTGTAGCTTTTTCTTAGGTGTATCTTATGTGATTATTAGAAGGCTTCTTTCAGTTCTGTCAGGGCTGAGACTGGGGACTGGCTCTGCTATTGTCTTTACCCTTATCTCTTTTAAGGGCCTATAAGATGAAAATTAACCTTTTAGATGTCATAACAATAATGCTACAAAGCAGAAAACTTAGCTTGACTATTTTCTTACTATTGCAGGCTCTCTGATGTCTGTGAATCCTGGAGTTGCTCGCTGGATCAAGGAGCTGTTCTGCCACAATGAACGGGTTGTCCTTACAGGGGACTGGAAATATGGCTTTTTCTCCTTAACAGCTGTAGGAGCAACAAACGTGGGCTCTATCCGCATCTATTTTGACCAGGTGAGCAAGACAGCAATATAAAACTTTCTGGTTTTTATGGTTGAAGTTGGTAAATTATAAGAAAATTACAAACAAAATTTTAATCTTATTACCATGAGGTTGTGGTGTTTCATAACAGTGATGTTCCACACTGACTTAATGTCTTTTAAGACTGATTTAAAGGGAGTTATCTTCAGTATAGGCAATTTAAAAAGTATTTCTATTGAATTCTATGTTCTGCATTGAAAATGGCTGGATATCCAGTGTGCACTGCTGTGCTAATGAATACAGAGTCCTAAAATCTTCCTTCTTTGTACAGGACTTGCACACCAACAGTCCAAGCTACTCTAAAGGATCCTACAATGACTTCAGCTTCGTATCCAACAACAACAAGGAGGGAATCCCCATGAGGAAAGGAGAACATCTAGGGGAATTTAACTTAGGCTCTACAATTGTATTGATTTTTGAGGCACCCAAGGACTTCAAATTCCACCTCAAAGCTGGACAGAAAATCCGCTTTGGAGAAGCACTGGGCTCTCTATAGAAACTTGCTCAGCAAGGAGATTTTCTATTGGAAGGGACTTCTTTCACACCACTGAGTATTTCACTTAACAAGTATGTGTCACTCAGCAGGACCTGGGTGAGGAAAACCGAAGATGTCATTGCTGTGTTAAACTTGAGATTATTTGGTATATATTTACATGCTGCTGAATGCAGAAAGAGAACTGAATGACAATGTATCAGGTACAGCTGCCTTTAAAGATGTTGATCATGGAGGTTTCTGACCCACCCTGTGCCTGTAGTCTTTTCATATTCACCCCTCAACGTGCCACAGGATTACTAAGTTCTCAGAGCCTGCAAGTCCCATGTCAGCCTTCCAAGGCTGTGCAGGTGCAGTGAAAAGGGTGAAGGGTGAGATTAGCTGTATTTAAAGGGACACTGACAGGTTGAGTGAGACCTTGTAACTTCATTATCTGTTTTTCAGACTTTGAGTAAAGGATGTGTTTATTTATTTTATTCTAAGATACTCTGCTGAAGTTCTTATGTAAAGGCAGCATGTGAATGCAGAGAATGCCAGACAGTGAAATTGGCTAATAAAGCTTCACAGTCCAAACTAAGAAAAATGTACAACAGCACCTGCTCTATTAATCTGTTTTCTACTGTTCTAATACTTTTAGTTCTTTTACCTGACATTGTCCCTTTAAGAATGGACTTTGCACTGTATTTTAAACCTGAAAACACTGTGTCTACATTCCATGCTATGAAACTGGTCATCTGGGAATTTCCTTTTTTTTTTTTTTTTTAAATAATTAGCAAGCTGTATCTGTTCCTAATCCATGGGTTTTTTTGCTATTACTAGGCCTTAAGGATGGTTTTACTTCACCTCTTGGATTAAGGATTGGAAGACAATAGTGGATGTTTTTCTTGTGTGATGCAGTGAGATGGCAGACAAAACATATTTTTATTTTCTGCTGTGTATCTTCCATGTTGCTATGTCACTAAATTTTTTAAGAACTCCTCTATTTAAAGTGCAGTTTCAGACACTTCAGGGCCATTTTTATTGCACAGAGTGAAATGCCCCATGCACTGACTGTGTATAAAAATACTATGGATGTTTGAAGCACTTCCATCTGCCAATCTGAGACTCCTATGCTGGCAACAATTCAGTCTTTTTTCAAAATACTGAAGAAATCCACACCAGCTCTGACCTCTGCCCTCCTACTTAGCACTAGGAATGTGCTGGGGGCTGAAAGGTCTATGCTGAAGCTTTTTAACAATGTCACAGAGTTCAAATCTTAACACTTTGCATCTGTTGAATGTGGCACTGTATCGAACTGATAGAAACTGGTGCCAAAGTGATGAGGAATTCTTTAATTCCTAAGAGTTGTAAAGCAATGTATCAATTATTTTTAAAGAATAAACTATTTCAGGTCTAGACACTCCAACATTTAGGACTGATGCTGCTGTCCAGAGACTGCTGGAGTTGGTATGCTTATGAAACCTGCCTTTCTGCTCTCTGAAAGATTTTTTATTATTTCCTTGCTTGAGCCCTGGGAATTTTTTCTGCTACTTCAGAAAGATGGTAGAGTTTGACCAGTTCCAGTTTCCTAAAGTGGAATACAGTTTTCTTGTACAAATGTCCAGTTTGTTAAATCCTGTAAGCTTGAGTTGTCATCAGGAAAGAAGGAATAAGATAAGCTGCCTCTTAAGTGATGTAGCCCAGCCCTGACTCAGATGATTGTGGCTGTTTGGATGACAAGCAGGAGAAAATTAATTTGGCTCTGAGAGTCAATGTTTCCTCACTTTATATGGGGAGGAGTTGGAAAGCTTGAAGTGGCTCTCAGCCACCCATCTTGTTGAACAGCTTGGCATTAGCAGGTTTACTCCTGCAGCAGTATGTTACCCTATGCAGGCTATAGAACTGTGCACTTTTCTGAAGCAATGAGTGAGAAAAGGCAGAGGCAAACATCAGCCCTCAGAATTTAAATCAGTCTAGCCCTTAGACTAAACTTCAACATCATCTTAAGAGTAGAAAGCAAGTCTCTTCCAGTGGATGAGAGAAAAAACTGCATCTTTTCCCCCCTTTCCTGCAAGGTCTATGGCAGACACAGCCAGAGCAACTTGAAGCTTTAATTTTTTCCTACTTGGCATCATCCATAGTACCTGAAGGTTCTGTTAGCCTAGTAATGGAGGACAGTTTATGTGGCATTTGCTTTATTAACAACCTAAGGAAGGAGAGGATTCAGCATTCAAGTGGCTGTTTTATTTCTGTGCAGAGCTTGCTGATTAACAAACGTGATTTGTTATGCAGTGGTCAGCAATGCACCCTGGAAGTGAAAGCAAAGTTCCTAGAGGGTACTGATAATGCTGTGAATTTCTCCTACATGGAGAATCCATTGAATTCTTCAACTGTATCAGTAGCACGGTATTTTTGTATGTCAAAGTGTATGACTTACTGACATTAACTCATCTAACTGCAAACATTTTGAAATAAAGAGTCTTATAAGTGTTGCTAATCTTTCTGCAATGTCTGGATAACCTTAACTAGGCATTTGGAGTGCAGCATGAGGTGTATATTGACCTCCTGTTTGGTTTTTAACTTTGAGACAGTAACAAAGCCAAGGAAAAATATTTATAAAAAAAAAGCTGTACATAGACTATGAACATACACATCTCATCCATCCTCCCCTGAAATACCATGGGCAAAAAGTCCTACCCCTGAGCTGGAAAATTGTCTCAGGTGCAGTATGTCTCCAGCGTGATCTCGATATCTTGCAGTCTGGCAAGCAGCTTCTGCACATGCTGTCTGTCTCTTGGTTGTGCTTTGCTGAGAGTGCTGATCCTCACCTGCATCTGAAAGCAAGACAATTGCATAAGCTGTACTGTGAGACAGCATTTAGTCTTTTGATAGGGGAAGAGTGAATGAGCTGCAGCAGTTTTCATATTATCCCACTTAACAACCAGTAAATGGCTTGGCTGTGTGACTGAGGAACAGCCAGAGGGAGAGGCTGTATGAACCTGGGGACTGAGAACAGTGCAGATGCAGTCAGTGTGGTGTATCTGTACTGTCCTGAAAAAAAAAACAAACCTGAGACTACAACACCTTGGAAATAGCCTTAGGAGGGTCTACTGGAGCTGGAGTTACAGGCAGCAGTCTGTTCTGCTCAAAAGCCTGCAGCTGATAACAAATAACAAGCTTTCCTTCTCTTGGCATTTTAATAACAGCCTACTATAGAGTTCATCACAACTGCCATCAGCCTTTAGGCTACCTGCACTGCACCATGATAATCACTGAAGTAACTTCAGTTTATTTGCTGTTTACATACCTGATGCAATTCTTCCTTAAGCTCTTGTACACCACCTCTGTCCTCTGATTGTGTGCTATTTTCTAGCCACTTCTGTAGAATCTGTGCCTGCTGCTGACAGGACCTGATAAAATGGATTAGGAGGATTCTTAACCCAATTAAGAGCTCAGCAGTCTAAGCCAACTTACACTTGCAATTGATACTTGCAATAAGACCCAATTTATTGTCTCAAACCAATAAATTATATGTCTTCAAAAAAAGAAAGGAAAAAACCACTTGTTTTTTGAAGCACTTTTGTAACTCTCTGCTTGTCCTAGCAGAGAACTTGTCAAACCCCAGCCATATTTTTTTTAATTGATGAACAAAAAAGTTAAGTTCACTCATGGTACAAAACCTTAGAGCTAAATGTCAGCTGCTCTGCCAAGTTCATTTGTACTTGGTTCAGATCATACCCAATGATACCTTGGTCATGTTCTTTGCAATAGATGCCAAAGGTACAATTAAGCCACTTGCTGACTACAAAGGAAGGCCTGCCTATACTCCCTATACTCTCTCCCACCTGGAGTGAACTCTTTAAAAGGAGAAAACAAAAACCTCTGGATCTTTTAGCCACTTCATTCACAGCTCTGCTATGAACAGAGAAGTTATTTTCAAAGTAGAGATATATATCTATATAAAACATGCAGTATTAAGCTGACAGCATGAAGAAGGACCCTGGCTAAAGGGGCTTTGCAACATACCTGAGTTCTTGTTTCTTGCTGTAGTAGTACTGCATCTGCTGTTGGATGTGTCGAAGTTCACCTTCTAGCTGTCTCTGTAACACCATTTCTTCTCTGAAACTGTGCTCCCCTTCTTGCCCTTTGAAAGATACAAAGAAGTAATGAAAGTACAGCCAACTCAAGCTGTTTCTTCTTGCCAAGAAAAGCCAAGTTAGTAGACAAGAAAGATGGAACCCTCCTGAGTCCTCTTCACACATTCTGTCATCCTGTGACATTTACCTGTTCACTCAGAAGATCAGGTACAGTGAGGGGGGGCAGTTCTGGCAGCATTATAAGCTCTCAAGACTCAGTTTAACCATACCAAGAAAAAAACCCCAAAAACATTCACTAGCTTTTTTTTTTAGTACTACCAATGCTGTTTTGGCCTATGCATGATGGAATGTGTTTTACATCTACCCCAGAAATACAGTAGTAGTAGGTCTAGTCCTGTAGAACACATCTTTCATGCCCTTGTCTCATAAAAACACCACACTGAGATGTGCTTAGAAACCATCCATCCCTTTACAGCAATACTGTTAAGTACAAGGAAACCTTACAAAACCCTTGCTGGGTAAATTCTTTCCTCCTGAAGCAGGTCTTACATGTACTGGAGGAGGACAGACAACTGCTACAGTTTAGAGCTGAGGACCTACCTGCAGTTTGGTGACTCCTTTCTCCCACCACTTCTTCAGGTGACAGCAAACGTGACTGTAACTTTGGTTGCAACTTCTCCACAGTCTCCTGCTGAGAGTCCTGGCACTGGGCTCCATTGTGACCACTCCCAGGCTGACTGCCTCTCTATAAGGTCAGAATAATACTGGGTTTTTTTTATCTCAAAGGATTTTGAGTAAGCAGTACAAGTAGGATGCACCTGACTTAATAATCCCTACTCCTACTCCCACTCAGATACCCACTGTCACTGAGCTACTCTTGTAAAATACTACAGAGGAAGTGGAGCTTAAGAAATGGGTTCTTCCATTTCTAGCGTGGAGATATTTCATAAAGATTAACACCTCCCATTCTATGTGAAACAGTGAAGCCCCTGTAATCAGGGTGACAAAGTATAACTGCTCTGAACTCTTTGAAGCAGTAGCACTCTCAAGTCAATTGCCAGAAAAAGCATCCAGTTAGGAAATACACAAGCTCAAGAAAGCAGGAATGAATTACACACATGTGCAACACACGTGTGGATTGGTCACCTAGTGAAACAGTGCTTCAGACTGGAGGTAAACAGCTCAGAGCCAGTTGATTTGGTCAGATTTTAAGATGACATAACAAGAAAAGAATAACTCAACAGCTAGGTGTACAGCCCAGAAGAGATAGAGGAAAACCAGCAATAAGAAGCATGCATGCTGACAGTAGCCCAGTAAGCACAATTAATTTTCCCTTCAGCAATATACTCACCACTTCTCCCCAAGTTTTCATCTGGGTTATAAAAGGTGAAGAAGACCATAGCTCTGGCCTCTGAACAGCATGGTGCACATCATGTGTCCCCAGTGAAACAGATGGGAGAGATGGACAGGAAGGAGAGGTATCGCCACTTTGAGACAGACGTTTACTTTTTTCCAGCAGAGGTGCTAGCATTAAATTCCCAGTCTGTGCAGAACTTTTTTTCACAGATATTTGCTGAAAGGGTGCTTCTGATCTGTAAAGAAAGAGAGATGAGGTCCCTATACATTGCAGCCTGTTGGTCTTGTCCTTAGAAGTGCAAAAAAAGGAAGAATCTTATTATTGCCTTGCATACAGCTTTCCAGCTGGCTGCCTCACTGTGCAGGAGAAACCAACCAACTAACAACAACAACAAAAAAAAATGAACCCCAGAACACTCAAAACAGAAACCACTGCTTAGATTAGGAATTTCAGCAGCACAGAACTTTTGAGGAAAGTAAAAATAAAGAAATAGCTCCTTTTCAAGCAGCAAAGTTGATTCAGCCAAGACAGAGCAGTTCTGGCTCTGCATTACCATAATCATTAATGATTCCCCAGCAGATTACTCAAATCCAGATCCAAATCTCTTGTGGGCCAAATACCATCTATGTGCCAAAAAGTATCCTGCATAACTCAAACTTATGAGTTTATGTGGCAAGACTGAGAAAAGTAAACTTCATTTATTAACTAGGCCCATTAATTTAGGAAATAAGTGATGTTCCCTACCTTAGCCTCAGCATCTCGCTAATGAAACAAAGGACTTGGTTGCTATTTAATTAAATTGAAAATCTTGAAATTTTTATTTGCCTCATACAAGAAATCTGAAGTTTTGAAGGTCACCATGACATTTGATAGTACAGAGCAATGCACAATCCATAATACAAAACATTCAGTAATTATGGAAGGTAAGGAAATTTGAGGGGATAACCATAGAATAAAGCCCACTACTCCAAGTCACCTGAAGTATGCTGAAGTTTTTACTTTTAAAACTAATTTTTCTACCTAGTAAAAGGAGGTCCCAGAAGTTCCTTGCTTTCTAGAGATTCCAGAAGGAAGTCAGACCTCTGTGGTCGTAACCTTGCTTGTTGACTAGCATTTCTGAAAGAGCAAACAGAACCAATAAAACCCCAGATTCATGATTAAATCTAAATTGCCATAAGCTGGCATTGCAGCTACAGAAACAGAAACCCCATCATTCATCACTCTGCAACATTCCCTTGCATGTAATAATAATAATTGCTGACCTGCATTAATGTCACCAACTAGTTCACTCTATGAATGGTTATGCCAATGTGAGGAGTGGTGGAAGGGACAGGACTGAACAAGGCAGAACTACTTTTTTTTGGCAGCACATGCTAGTTCAAAGAAATGTGAAGCTATCATCTTATTTCCCTGTAGGGCTCACACCCTGGACTGAGAAACATCATGTAAAATTCTTCCTTGCCATTGCCCCATGATCTTTCCCCAGGGGAAAGAAAGGTCAAAATGAAAGTTCAGTTTTTATACAACCATGATCTTGACATTTATCACTTCATCAGACTCTATACTTGACTTCAGTGAAAGTAAGAAGAGCTTCAGTGACAGCTCTAGGTCACCTGGGCAAGTTAAACTCTCATGATGGTAAAATGAACAGTGCTCCCTGAAGCTCCATCAGTTGCAGATGGAGAAATACATAGTAGCAAGCATATAGCTGAGCTGATGCCATCTGTCACTGACATGACATGGAAGTCACAAATTCTCTACAATTATCTGTGGTCTGATGCATGTATTATGCAGCAGCTCTTGTGTACCTCCAATACCAGAAGGGTCAGAAAAGAGTTAGGGAAAATGCATGGAACTAAGTCATTAGTGTGAAAACTTGGAAATACAAAAATGAGAGACATGGACAGGGTGCAAATAAGCACAGAGGTAGACAGGTAGACTACATGTAGGCAAAACTGCACATATGCCAAAGAAACATAGGAGGAACTAGAACTTTGCACTCACAGATCTTGAAGAATTGAGTTCCCATCATCAAGGTCAAATGGCAGATGATTGCATTTTGAAGGCCGTGGCTCTTTCTCTGTTGAATGTTCTCTTGTCTCAGGGGTAGCATTGGGCATTTTAAATGTCACCTGCTTCTTGAGAGGTGGCAGAAAAGAACAAGGGTTATTTAATTTCTTGGAGAGTGCCTTCTGTTTCCATAGCAGGGCACAGTGATACACTGACAGGTGAAGGTTGTGGGCTGCCTGCCAACACCAAGAATAGCAGAGCACTGGATGACAGAGCAGCAAGCAACACCACACCACCCAGGGAGAAGTACACCACAGAAAGTAACTGAGATTTCTGATTACCTCATAGCCATACCACTTCTCTAAGCTAAATTAGCAGGTTCACTGTGTTAACATTTGGGTGAGGACAATTAACTGGGTATTTCTGCAATGAGGCAGGCTGTACATTAGCAATTAGTGTCCTGAAAACCTGGGAAAGCTGCTCAGGAGCAGGAGAGAGCAATCAGTACAGGTTACCCTCACCTTCTTTTCCAGACACAGGGCTAGGCAGAAGTGATACAAGTCCAAATGTGAAGGTGTAAGTGATGCTAAAGCTAAGACAGGTTAGATGCAGTCTTTAATACTTCATTCTAGCACAGAATTTAGAGACCAGATCCCAGCCACATGCAAAGTCTTCATCCAGCAATATGGTCTATGGTAGGAATTGGGACAGTTTTAAAATAGCTTAATTAAGAAAGGTTCCCAGTTAGCAACACAAGTCTGAGGTGCTCTAGTCTCAGCTGAAGGAAAGGATTGGGTGTTTTACTCTGACCTGCAGGCAAAAGTGTGTGATCCAAACAAGAGCTGATATGTAGGGCTCCAAGCCATACATACGCACACAGATCAGAGCAGATCAGGCCTGGATATATGTGAGCAATTTCTCTTTCACCTTCAGCTGGTGCTGGGCTTGGAGCTGTCCCTGCAACTGCTTGATGCCAGCAGCATAGCTTTCTCTCAGAGAAGTAGTATGGTAAAGTCCTGTGGCTTTTTCAATATCACCTTCCTTCTGCTGTTTTCCCTTGGCAAACAGGAGCCAAGCATCAAATACCTACAACATGAACAACAGAGAGTGTTACAGAGAGAGGTTCCAGGCCAAGGACTCCCCCTGCAGACAGGAACACTTCCCCTTCCACTGCATTGTGACAGGCAGAGCTGCAGCAGCAGCAGGACATTGCCACAAGGACAAACTGATAGGGATTTAAGTCTGCTGAGGCTGGATTGAAAAAAACATGTGCAAATTTTTTAATCAGTTAAGAGGATTTAGGGAGTTTTCCAGCATCCTAAAAGAACATATAGCACCCCAAAGATAAAAGGAAACTTATATTCAACGTACACTCTGCCGACTGCAGTCAAATCTACACATGTTCTGTACATCTGCAAATTCACTCCTCTGCCCCTGGCCCCCACACACCCTCACCTTTCTCTGCAATGAAAGGGACCAGTGCCACAGGGCTTGCACTGTCTTCTGCTTTTCCCATCGCTGCTGCAACAGCTTTCAGAAAAAAAAAAAAAAAAAGCAACCAGGTTAGAAGTTTACATAATCCCACACCAGAAACACTAGCCAGGCATCAACCAAACAGCTGCTGGTGGAGCCATAGCAGAACAACCTACTCTGCACACCCAGTATAGGCAGGGTGTCTCTTGTGTTAGCGGAACCCAAAATCCAGAAAATGTCTAAAGAAAGTTTTGTGGTTCTCATGTGGGAGTGGAATATGAAGGATGAGTGGTAATTACCAGCAAGGAGCTAGGTATCAACCCAGGAGACAGTTCCTTACCTGTGTCTTCCAACAAGAGAAGGAAGCAGAGCAAAGCCTATAAGCCATTAGCTGATCTCCCTGTCTCTGCAGTAGCTGTAAGGAAACAAAACCAGGGAGTCACCCTTAATATCTAAGGCCCCTGTGGTGTAACCCAATTTACAGATATTTAACCCTAGCAAGGATTTCTTTAACAGTAAATTATTCCACACATGGCAAGCCCAGCTTGCCAGCTCTTGTTATGTCTACTAGTTCTATGAAAATTTCTTCAGGCAAGACCCAGGCATGTTTCTTGCTCCTCAATGAACAATGCTCCTCTGCAACCAGAACCACCACTCCCTGCACCAGGAAACAGGGTCTGCTCCTCCATACCAACAACTTTCCACCTTGGGTTACTGGCTGGGGAGGTTACTGATCCTTCTCACCATTTTCTCAAGGCACAGCTGATGATATTTCTTCCACTTCACCAGATACTTCTGGAGTACATGCTGCTGGTGGTGCTGTACTGCCCTGTACTGCTGAGCCCTTGCCAGCAGAGACTCCCTGGTTAATCTCTTCCAGTGAAGAAACAGGTTCTGTAAATGCACTGTTAGAAGATCAATTAACTCACGTACCAAAAGGAAACCCCTAATCTCAGAAAGTATCAAGTATCAGCTACTCTTCCAAACTGTTTCAGCAAGACTTAAAATTGACAATACTCAGCACTACGAAGGATGGTGAAGCACTTCAGGTGACAGTAAGGCATGAATGTCACATCCTCCCTACTGCCATTGACATTCTTTATAATCTTTAGGCAATAATTTGCCCTCTTCAGAGTCCTCATGTCAAGAACATGGCTGGTACCACGAAAATGCTTGTAAAGCTTGAGGGCTTTTCTGTATTAATTACCAGGAAAAGACTGAAGCAGTAATAAGATCACTTGCACTGCCCTCAAAACAGTGATGTCTGAGCTTCTCAGAATTGGTAATGGAAAATTTATTTGAAGAAGGAAATGTTACCATCCCTTGTTTAGACCAGGAACTAATAGAGAAGCTAAAGTCACACAAGAAGCCTCCAATGGATTACTGGATTCCTACCCCATTTCCCATTCTATGGGGATCTATTTTGTAGGTTTAACAGACTACCCAGTCATGTAACCTGTAAAGATGGCACAGAATACTGCCCAAACTAAGCCATGTCTTTCTAAGGATCATACATAGATAATAGTCTTTTGAGAGTTTAGTATTTTCATCAGCTCACCTAGATCCAACTGTTTTCTGGCCTCCATCACAGCTGTCATCTTCTGCTGACGGTAATACCCTTGCAGTGATGCAGCAGATCTCCACTGCAGCAACACCTGAAGATACAATGCAAGAAGACAGGAGACAGTCTGTTCTTTGGAAGGGGAAGCAAAGTACTCCATATTGCTGGTACCACAACCATTTTCATCTTATGTTTCACATAAGGCTCAGCAAGGCAGTGCAAACTTCCTACGAGTTCAATATAGCAGTACTTCAGACAGTTCCCTTGGAATTTTTCAAGGCATTTATCAAGGTATTATTCTTTTTCTGTGCTCTGTCCACCCACTCTTGCTACTGGTTTTCCCTTCCTCCTAAGAACTGAGGAGAAAGGAAGGAAAAGGAAAAACCATGAGCTCACTCAGAGATGACAGTTTCAAAGATGTGTGTAAAAAGAAGACGGGATTCCCACATTTTAGATGTTTCTTAGTAGTGGCTCCTACATCAAGTTTTTGGTCCTTCTGACTGCAATACCTGACCCCTGTCTGAACAAGCATCTGTACTTAGACCTCAGTATCTGCTACACAGGCCCTACCTTTAACAGGATTGCTCTCCTGTAGTGCTCATCTGCTCGAGAAGTTGCCTTAGCTTCACATATAAGAGCAAGGGCATTTTCTCTCCATGTACACAGAAGCTGCCTGAAAGCAAAATATATAAAAAATTAACAAACAAAAACCATTGAGAATGATTCTCACTTTTTCATTTCATACCCTCTCACACACAGTGGAACCAAAACCAGCTACTTCTATAAACTCAGTTTTGCAAATCAACTACTGCCCCTTCAGGTGTCTGCAGAAAATAAGAGAGTGCAAAACTAGAACAGACCCTTACTTCCAGCACCTTAAGCTGAGTCTGTCAGGCTCTACAAATGACTCAAGTTGTATAACAAAAAAAAAAAGAGGTGGTTTAAAACTAAAACAAAGAATAACAGAGTTGTCTGGTGTCTCTCATGGGACTGAACACAGATTTTAAAAAAGTTAAACAGATGGCAATCCAAGAAGGGGCTGGCTTCTTTTAGCTAGATCATCTGTACAGAAACAGCAATGCACATCAGTCAGTTTGCAGCACTGAACACTCAAAAATTTACCAAGGTTGTAGTGAAAGGAAGAGAATCATCTGATTATAGTGCAGTCACCTGTCTCCTGCTGCACAAGGAGAAGTAGGCTTACCGCAGCAGTAGCCTAGTGTGCTGTTTCTCCTTTTCATCTACTTGGTACATAATGCACTGGATGTTATGTTGGTAAATCTGCAAGAAAAGCAGTGAGAAGTAAAATTTCCCTCAGTTGCCAACTCTGAGAAAAGAAAACTTGTGGAAGCTTAGTAGCAGGTTAATTGAGTAGTAGCAGCAGTAGAGTATAGGGGAAAAAAAATCAGGTTACAGCCAATGAAATCGAATGGTGTTTTTCCAAGATAAACTCATTACACACAAGTTAATGCTGCCTATATTACATACCCTTCACAAAAAATACAAGATGACACTGCTGCTTTTGCTCCAAAAAGCAATTCTAGATCTTACATAATTCTATCTCAAACAGCCTCTATTCCACTGGACACACTTAGTGCCCAAGGGTTTACAGTGGAACAGCGTGGCACCTTTTCAGTTCTTGCAGAAACACTTAAGCACACACAGACAAATCAAACAGTAAAAAGGACATTCCCTTTCCATCCTACCTTCCAGGCTGCAAAGGTCTTGCCCAGCAATGTGTGCTGATAATGCACGTCTGCTTCTACCAACTTCCTCCATTTCTCACGTTGATGTTCCAGGTACTATAATGAGGGGGGATTGAAAGAAAAAACAAAAAAGGATATGTACACATGATGGAAGGAAAACAGGCAGTGACAGAGAGCAGACAGAAGAAGATCATTCCCAGCCTCTGGAGAAACACCAGTCCTTTACCTCATTGTAACAGCTTCTCAGTGGTTCTACCAATACTGCATTCTGGTGTTCTTCCAAAAGGCCAAGTTAAGGCACTTTTTTTCCCCTTTTAAGAAATGCTCTTGAATGATGCAATTCATGTAAGCTAACAGGTTCTGGACCAACAGACTAGCATCAGCTCTCAAATTTATACCAGGTTCTTGAGATAAGTTGCAAGGCACATTTGATACATCACAGCACAGAAGAGGCCCAGCATGAAAGTGAAATTCCATCTAACAGGGCCTGCTATGACCTGCACACAACTACAGACTGTACACCGTGGCCTCACTGCAAACCTCTAACCACTAAAGTGCAAGAAAGACATACACAGTATTGGTTAGAGACACTTTCATCACACTAGGTCTGGTTACAGTCCCAGATAAATCTCCTAAGCTATGGTCTCATTCTCACTATACCTGGACAAGTGAACAATAAGTCAAAAAGTCACTCTCCTCCCCACACAATTCCTGGTCCACCCACACTCAGCTGTTTTTAACCAGCTGGGAAGGGAGTAGAGCTTAGGCATGATTAAGGTTTAAAATAAACAGTTTAATTTCTAGCCATATGGGTACAAGAGATCTGAACCAAACAAAAAGGATTCAAGCTCTTTTCCATCTGTTAAATCTCTCACCTCCCTCCACTTGTTCCAAGACTGCTGCAGACACTTTGAATCATGAAAACGTAAGGCTTGCCTCTCCTTAAGTGTCCTATAAGGAAAATAATTTCATTATTTCTCCTACAACATGATCCATGTCACTGAATTCCTCCATCACAGGCATGAGTCCACACTTACTATTTTCAGTAAGTCACTGACAAAGCAAAAAGACAAACTAGCAGATTCTAAAGTACAAATAAGGAGTCAGAGTAACTGTGAATTAAATGCTGCTTTGTCAAAAGCAGTCCACCACAGGCCCAGTCCAAATATTTCTCCCTTTTAAGAAATTCCTTACTCTGTTTTTCTCTCCTGAGTATTTTGTTTCCACAGACAGAAAGCCTTTAGCAGCAGCAGGTTACTGTAGTGACCTCTTGCACGAACCAAGCCCTCTTGCTCCTCTAAACATGCAGCTGTTCTCCTGCGCCAGGAGCACCAGAAGCCACGCAATAGCTGCCTCTCAAAATGAAGTACAGCCTAGAATGGAGAGAAGGTGGCACTGGGTTACTGACACAGGCCAGTTACAAACAACAGAAGACAACTCCTCAAAGATGACATGCACAGAACTGTCCAATGTTTGTTTGTCTTATGTTGAACAACAATAAACAGACATCAAAGCCTCTTTGCTGAGTTTCCAGGAACACATTCTAAGGGATCTATATGCATGTAGGTGGAGAAACTTTTTTTTACCAGAAAACAGCTAGTCAGAGAGAGGAAAAATATGAGCAGATATATAGCATGTGACAGACTCTCAAGAACTGATAAGCTCCAAAAACCCTTTCTGTTGAATTTGAAGAACTGATAATCTCAGAACACCAAGAGGCAGCAATATCTGCACTAGGCCACCCAGACAAGCTACCATCAACTGTAAGTTGTGTAACCACATAAAAGGTAACAGTGACTGCTATATATTAAGATTACAGTATATACAGGTTAGAAAACAACCCCTCCTAAGGGACTTTCTAGATACCTACAAAGAAGCAACTGCTTGTCAGTATAACTCTGCTCTTCTTAAATCAGCTCTTTAACTATTGCTACTCTATGAGACAGTGTGAGAGAAAGGGCAGGCACACGTTTACTGGGTGAGGGAGTAACTGAAGGAATTGTGTCAACAGTTATCCTCTAGTAATAACAGCTTGATTCTATTATTAACAAACAGCTTAACTTAAAAAAGGAGATTAGTAAATATTGGTTGTAAGCTGTTTCCTTTGACTTGATCCCCCACCAGGGAAAAGAGAACTTAGAGCACCCAAGTCCATATCATGTGAACTGATGTTCACAGTGACCAAAACATCATCCCCTAAGCAGGGCCAGGTGAGACAGCTACATTTACCCTCTTCTCTTCAGTTCTGTATTCTTGCTGCTTGCAGGTGTTCAGCAGCCATGTGTTAAATACCTGTCTCATCAACACCCTCCTGCAAGTAAAAAAGGAGAATGTCAGCACATGAGAGAATTCCTTCAGATGAGAGATTGATTTTATGAGTATCAGAAGACCAATCCATCTACAATCCACTCCCTACTCTCTTGGAAATAGTTTGAAAATCCTACTCTACTGTTTTTTAATTTAAAGAAAGAAAAAAAAACAAAAATTGTAATAGGGCTTGAAAAACTGTAACAAGAAATAACCAAGAGTAGCATGGTTTGATCTCCATACTGAAGGGACTGTACCAAAGGTCAGGTTATTGTTCTCATTATCAAAGCTTCTTTCCCTCTAAACTAAGGTAATGCTTGCTTGTCTGTCTCCTCTCCAGGGATGCACAGAATTGTTGCTACATAGAATAAAAAAATGCAAAATAGGTATTTGTGACTGAGCACTACACATTTCTCTCACAGAAGCAGCATATGGTAGAAGTGTCCTAGTTCAGAAATCTGAGCTACAGTCTAATGGAAATACCACTCAGTTCATACTCCATCAGTTATTTCCAGAACTCAAGTCATGTGGGTGTTCTAAATAGATTGTCAGCAAGTCCCATCTCTTCTCTAGTACAAATAGGCCTTAAAGATATTTTGGATTCTTACCAGGTGATTTTTGGGAGGTAGTTTTTATGGTTCATCACAAGCATATAAGTTGGTAAACAACATGAGCTAAGTTTTCCTGGAGTAGTTGCCAGGAAGAGTCTTTGATCTGCAGACAGCCCCAACTTCTAGGCTATCTCCTGGGTCTTACCACCAGACAGAGCAGTCAGGGCACTGACTTGTGAGACAGTACAAATGTGCATCAGAGGCCAACAGGGAAAGCAGAGTCCTGGCAAGCTGCCATGGAGATTTTACTTAGTCTGGTTGGAAAGCAGCCCTGGACCCCTGAACAAGGAACACACTTCTTAAAATTTGTTCTTTTGTGTTTAGGGAACAGGACACCATTTACACCCTTTCTAAAGGGAAAACATTCCACACAAAAACATTTCTGACTCATAGAGTCAAGGCACAGCTACAGAGCCAAGGGGAGCCTTTGAACCATCCCTGTTGAGACAGGCACATGTTACACAGCAGCAGTTTCATGCTGCAACTCTTCCCCAAGCTTAACCTCCTGAGTCTTTGAACCTTTCCTCTCTCCTTGTCCCATAAGCTAATGCACCAGCTGCACCCTCACACCAGTTGGAAAAAGTCTTAATTACTTGCAGAAATGCAGCTGCCCTAATTACTGAGCCTGCCCTCCAAACCAAGTTTAGAGTATTTGCACATCCTGCAAATTTAGATCCAACTGAAAGCAGCATTAAGAACCTAGAGAGAAGTAGTAAAACAATCAAATATACCCTTTCAACTTCTTAACAAATGTGTACTCCACAGGTCAAATTTAAAAGCCATCTGTCTGCTTTGTTAATGTCAACTTATTGCCTAGGGCTAAATAAATTCAGTTTCCACAGAAGAGCCTTACCTTCTCTCTTTGAGTACTTCTAGCAGCAGAGATAGCATCTGTGAGCCATCATCTCCCCAGCTCCTCCCCAAAGTAAAGCAGCATTTTGAGCTTTATCCATGCTCATGCTGCTCTTACCAGTACAAGAGACAGCTCTTAAATCTAAACAACATCTCAGAGTTAGGCTTCATCAGTCTCCCTCTCACATTTCACAGAGAAGCAGGAGATGTAAATTGTCCATTGCCCATAAAAAATACAAAAACAACTGGCATCAGGATAGTTATACCCTCAAAGGTATTACCAGGTTTTTAAAGACCCAAAGGTCCACAGATCCCACATTTGTACAGATTTATATTAATATTTCTCTGTGTACCTATAACGGGCATGAGCCACTGCTGTTAAGGCCTGCTGCTGCTCTTCTTCCTTCTTTTCCAAATGGGACTTCCAACAGTTCCAGAACTTCTTCAGCACCTGAAACAAACAAACAAAAAAAAGACATGAAAAAACAGATATTGAGGGAGGAAAGATGCAAAGAAAGAAATTACTAAATGTCCTGCTGAAACTGTATGCTTCAGTACTTGCCTTCTGCACTGTTTCACATACCAAATTTGTTCTATAACCAGCTGTGAATCTTTATGGTAAAAGAAAGTCACATAACCATAAGCATAGGGAAATAAAAAAACACCAACATATCTAAGGCTGTCAGTTGACTTACACAGGAGATTTTCTGTGGCTATTAGTAATTTAGGAACAAAGCTGCTGATTTAATAAAAAGCTCTTTTGTGAGTCAGAGTGGAAACCAATAGAATAGCTCAAGAAAACTA
The DNA here is from genome assembly GCF_003957555.1 of Calypte anna. Taxonomy (NCBI): domain Eukaryota; kingdom Metazoa; phylum Chordata; class Aves; order Apodiformes; family Trochilidae; genus Calypte; species Calypte anna. The sequence goes on from NC_044261.1 coordinate 9,754,738, forward strand.
ATGTAAGAACCAAAAGTCAAACTCACTGTAACTTGATGCTGACGGTGTGCCAGATTTTTTCTCATTTGCTGAAGATGAGTGGTGATGACATTCTGACAAAAAGCCTTAAACCCAAGTTTCTGTAACAATAAATACACAACTTTCATGTCATTTCAGTCAGCAAGCACAGATAAATTTAGAACTGGCTGTTCCTTACAGATAATCTATGTTTGGTGCTACTGCTTGCAACAGCAAAGATTTATGAACTTGTCATCAAGGCCATGCATCAACTTCCTCTCACAAATTATCACTTCTCCCACTAAACTAAAATTCCATTCCACTTTCCCAGGGCTTTACACTGCCAGACATCTAACTCCTTGATTAGCTATCAACACCACTATTCATTCTTTCCCAATCTATCTCCTCCCTCAGTTCAAGACTCATAGCTTGCTCCTTATCAAAAAGACAAAAGATCCACTTCCCTCTTAGGTCTCCTCTGCACAAGGTCTTTTGGACACCAATCCCACAACATCTTTGTTCAAGGATGAGCATGGCAATAGCACTATGAGAGCCTCCAGACTTCAAGTGCTCTTACAGCCACTGATGTTTTCAACCTATGATCCCAATAAGTTTGCCCTTTTTTTGTTTGGTTTTTTTATTTTTGATGATCAGTACTGATCCACACTTGAAAATAATTTTGTTCTGAAACAGATGGAGAGGCTTGTTCCCACCTTTCAGACAGTCTTCAATGATTCTGTTATTTTTGGTTTTTATATAAAAAAAGACATTTATCCAACTACCATCATTTGCAATATGGTATCTTTGGCCTCATGTGAAGAAAAGCGTTTATGCATTACTGAGGAGTTAAAAAATTAATTATTAATGACACAAAATAGTGTAATGAGAGGCAGAGGTGAAAAGGAAAATAAAGCTAAAAATCAGGGAAAAGTCAAGGGGAAAATTCAACATCCTTGTGAAATGGCCAGGGAGCATGGGCCATCAAGATCAATCTGCTACTTCACCAGTTTCCCAATTGGAAGAATACCTATTTTGGATAGCAGCACATTTTCATCATTTGGATTCAACTGGCAGATTCCAGAACAGTTGGACTTTTGGAACCTGATGCCCAATCCAAACTCACCATGGCAAAAAATGGTACAACCCCCACACTACTGTTAGCACTAAGGGCACACTGCCAGGCAGAAGTATCCAGATTCTCCCCACAGTTTCTTCCACCTGATGCATAACACAGTGCTCTTACCAACAGATGATGCTTGTAGTGGTTTTCAGCCAGTTCCTGCTGTCGAATCTCTTCCACACACAGCACATCTGTCACAGAGTTAAAGTACCTTTTACACAGAAACATCTATCCTGACATATACACAACTCCTCCACCGAGAGGCACTGTATCTCCATCTAAATTTGCTCCAATATTGGAATTTCCTTCACTTCTAACCTGCAAGTTTTTATTACAGTTTTAGATTTTGCTGGCTTAGCATAATACATTGCTGATTCACTCTTAAGTAAGGAATTCCTCTCTAACCTTGAATTATCTCCTGCAGACTCTTAGGTGTCAACAGGCTAACATACTGTAACTGCAAGTTATATTTGTTAATATGGCCTTACACACATCTTTCTAATGATAACATGTTTGTTGTCACCCACACAACTGCGTAACACTCCTGTTGACCAAACAGATCTTTCCTCCATGGGAATTCTTTTAACCTGCCCCTGCTAGGGATTGAATACAGATTGGATACAATGCTTCCAGTGTGCAAAGACTCTCCTTATGGCAATCCTTCCTGCCAGTCTCTCAGTGTCTTCCTGGTGAGCACGCATTCTCCTCCTGCAGTCCCATGACAGCCACCAGTCAGAGAAACACTGCTGGACTACCCTGCTCCTGTGGTGCTCTTGGGCTACCTCTAGAAAACAGACACAAATTACTAAAGATTTGTTCCATCCTGGGCTCATTTATATCAGATGTGGCCGTGACATTTAAGCCACTGCTTCTCAAGTAGCAGAAGCTCTTACACTGAAAAATGGTGGTGAGAATTCACAGTAACACTCAGCTACAGACTGCATTCTTCCTACTGGTCACAAGGCAGTTTTAAAGCAGTCCCATATTGTATGAGCTAAGGGGAAGTTAAGGCACTGCATCACTTATTCAGCATACACAAGTTTGCTGACTTTTCAGCACACTCCTATTACCAGTTCCCAGATACCCAAGCTGGATTCTTTTCTACTACCACTAATCAATCAGCAAGCATTCACACAAATGTCTGGACTTATTTCCAGTGACTTAAAGTTAAGAAACAAAAGAACTGGTGAATTAATCTTTACCATTTTGATGTTTCTTTGCTTTATGGAGGTTTAAGTACCTCAGCCAAGCTTCCATGCATCTCTTCAGTACCCAGTGCTGATGGTGAGTTACTGCCCTGGTTGCTTTCTGCTTGTCATTCTGGCTGTACAAATACAGCTCCCTCCACTGCAACCAAGCCTGACATAAAAACGAGGAGCAAAGTATAGGAAAAAAAATGGACATGATTAGGGAAGTAGAACAAAGAAGAGAGGAGGAAGAAGACACAGGCAACAGGAAATTCCATATAAGATCTAATCTAAACATGAAAGCCACAAGCAATGAAGTGCCTCTCCACAAAAGGTGAAAAAACCCCTCCAACAGAAACACAGAAATGCCCACAAGTTAAACATGCCCACAGGAATTCATCAGGACATAAGAAATGTTGTCTTACAAAGAGGCAAGGTAGTGTTCAACAGCTGACTGCTGCTATCTTGCCTCCAATGGGATAGTGGACTGGACATCTCTGGGGTTCAGCATTCTTGAGAGCTAGATGCAACTTCCCCTCATGCCCTGCTCAAAATCCCACAGCTGCAAACTCATGCACCTGCTTTCTTTTACCTCTGAGTTGCTGTGGGGATAGTTCTCTGCTGGAGAGAACAGCAATACTTTTACTATCCTGAAGCACAGTACAATACAGTAGTAATTTCTTTGGCCAGTCTGCTTCCTAGCAAACATGACATGGATCCAGTTTGCTTTTCCTAGACTTCTTGTAGAAAAATTTTTTCTTGTAAAAACAAACAAACAAAAAAAGAAATTGGTTTGACTTTCTCCATAGAATAATTAAAATTGGAAGGGATCCATCAGGATGACCAAGTCCAACTCCCTGCTCCTCACAGGACTACCTAAAACTAAATCATGTGACTAAGAGCATAATCCACATGCTCCTTCAACTCTGACAGGCTTGGTACTCTGACCAGTTCCCTCAGAATCCTGTTCCAGCAACTGACCACTCTCTCAGTGAAGAACCTTTTACAATCTGACTTTCCACAATGCATACTCATTCAATTTCATCATGGCCTAGTATGTTCTTCCACCACCAGTACTGCAATTTGCAAAACAAAAGAGTAAAAGGCCTACTTCTAATTAATGTTTCTGTAACATATTACTCACCCATATGCACAATTTAAACCTTAGAAATAGCAGTAGCTGGAGCTTCTGGACTTACTCGAAATTGCAGGCTCTGGGCCCAATGCTGCAGAGCCAGAACATTGATTCTGTGTTCAGTGCAGTTCTGGTAGTGCTGTCGTCTCCACACTGCCCACCACCTGCTGCCAAAACAATGTTACAGACATGTTCAAATGCAGGTTCCACAGTCTATGGGAGTATCAAAAGAATTCAAAAACACACACAAACAAAACAAGCAAAAAACTCCCAAAAGAGACAGGCAACAAAGTCTCTGCAAGAAAAGGTAACAGAACACAGGTAAAAAACCACGGCCTTACAGCCAGTGCTTCTCTGCCTGTTTTCACTCCATTCTTACCTCAAACAGCTTCTTTCCCTGAATGCCAGTGCCACAGACTGCATCCCACTCTTGGTCCTTTGAACACGGACATAAACCACCCAGCATTGCCACGTCCTGAGCAAGTTTTGCTTCTTTGCTACGCACAACAAAAGAAATTACAGCACCTTAAATTCCTACAAGGAGCTTGTGTAATACCAATTGTCTCCGACCTGCAGTCCCCTCGACCCGCACTGACATCTGGTGGGAAACCGTGACACAACAGCCACGACCACGCACCCTGATCACACTGCAAAGAACGAAACGCTGACAACATCGTGCCATTTGTTCAAAGCAGCGTGAAGTACCAGACAATGGCATTGCTTTGTCTTCAGTGCTTACAGGGAGTATAACTCCACAACAATATTCAGTGTGAAAACCTCACAGGAAAAGAATTGCAGGATTTTCTCTGGTTTGTTTTTTTTTAAAGAAGTTCATCAGGTTCATCAGTTGCTTTTCAAGAGTTATTCTGTAGGACAAGGAAAGAAATCAACCAGAAACAAGGCATGTTTATTTAGCAGCCCAGTAATACAGCTAAAAACAGAAGTCATGTCACAAATTCCAGTTTATCACTTCATGCAGTGCTCTGCACATTGTCCTCACAACAGTCTGGCTTGTCTGAACTGACACTTTTGAAGCAAAATTGTTAGACAAAATATTGTTAAACAAAGGAAGTTGCAGTCAATATAGGCAACTTTATCAGTAGAACAAATCCATTGCAGAACACAGAATCTACATAAAGCAATGTTCTCTTCAACAGCTTGGTCTTCTTTTCAATTGAAAGACACAAGCTGGAAGGAATAGTGAATACAGATAAAATAGCAGTTAATACTCCAGGGAATTAGTGTCTAATTTCTATAGCCACAGTTGACAGAGAACTCCAGTAACACATTCTGTTATAATATATCTACTTGAACACGTTGTGATTAAGTTAAACTACAAAAACCACCCCAAAAAATACATTTAAAAAAACCCCAAACTAAACAAACCACTCCCCAAAAACAAACAACACAATTTAGAGCAGATGGAGAGGCCCTTAAGCTTATTCACTGGTATCTCTAAATAACTATACAGCTACACAGTAGTGCATCAAACAGATCTCCTCCTTCCCCTGTGCCCACCAGCTTTTGACAAACCATCTGCACCTAAAAGCACTAAAAGCATTACACTTCCATCTGGTGGGGGAGGTCAGTGTGCAAACATGTACAAGGAACAGATTCTGTGCAAGCATTTCCCTTGAAAACTCCCATCTCAGTATGTCCCTAAATAAAGGTGGCTACCATCACTTCCATACTTACCATGAGACTCTGCAACACAGTACTTGTTCCTCTTCCCTTGCTGCTGGCACACATAGGCTCTCCAAGCCTTGAATACCAAATTATGGAGTAAGTGCCTAAAAATTAAGAAAGTATCATTCAATGAAATAGCACTGTTCAGTTGCACTCTAAAGTTATATTGGATAGGAAATTCTGACTTCATTCTAAGACAACAGCAATGAAACAAAAGACAAAAAGACAACAGCAAACGAAACAACCCCATGCAGTGCTACAGGCTGGGCACAGAGTGGCTGAGAGCAGCCAGACAGAAAGGGACCTGGGAGTCTGGATTGACAGGAAGGTGACCATGAGCCAGCAGTGTGCCCAGGTGGCCAAGAAGGCCAATGGCATCCTGGGCTGGCTCAGGAACAGCGTGGACAGCAGGTCCAGGGAAGGGATTCTGCCCCTGTACTCAGCACTGGTGAGGCCACAGCTTGAGTCCTGTGTCCAGTTCTGGGCCCCTCAGTTCAGGAAGGAGATTGAGGTGCTGGAGCAGGTCCAAAGGAGGCAACTGGGCTGGTGAAAGGACTCGAGCACAGACCCTATGAGGAGAGGCTGAGGGAGCTGGGGGTGTTCAGCCTGGAGAAGAGGAGGCTCAGGGGAGACCTCATCACTCTCTACAACTTCCTGAAAGGAGTCTGGAGCCGGGGGGGGGGGGGTTGGTCTCTTTTGCCAGACAACTCTCAGCAAGACAAGAGGGCAGGGTCTTAAGTTGTGCCAGGGGAGGTTTAGGTTGGATATTAGAAAGAATTTCTTTACAGAGAGGGTGATCAGACATTGGAATGGGCTGCCCAGGGAAGTAGTGGATTCTCTATCCCTGGAGATATTTCAAAAGAGTCTGGATGTGGCACTCAGTGCCATGGTCTAGCAACCGCAACAGTCGGTGGTTCAAGGGTTGGACTTGATGATCTCTGAGGTCCCTTCCAACCCAGCCAATTCTATGATTCTATGAAAATATATATGAAAATAAACAATTAAGACATTACTCTTGTCCTAGAGGTACTGCTAATGTTCCTTACCTACTGGTATTAACAACTCCTGCAGAACTCAAGGAAAATTTCTCATACTGCTATGGACACACAGGAAGCCATTTCACAAACCTGTAATGGTGCTCTGCTCTGAGGCTGAGCTTCCTTTCTCTACAAGCAGTCCACAAGTCCTTCCACTGTCCAAATGTTTTCTGAAGAATCTTCTGGTCATAAAAGCATCTAAACAGTTGAAAGATGTGTACATGGTAAGCATATCTCCAGGTTGACCACAAATCAGTTTTTATGAAGATTATGCTACATCTTCAAGTCTTGTCTGGTTAGCCTAACAGCATCTAATAGCATTTAAACAGCACTGTCCCACTGTGGCACTGCATTCCAAGACTCTACAAAGTATGACAAGAAGCAATCAGGTTACTGACTAAATATTTCACATAAAGTCAAGGAAGGAAAGACTGCTGACTGACTTGCCAAGTATCAGTGCCAGCAGACTACAGACCTACAAACGACTCCAATCTTTTATCCTCAATTCTGTGTTTTACTCAACCAGCCAGCACAGTTGACAATGATATATGTATTTTCCTCCCTAATTTTGTTCTTTATTATTTTAACATAAACATTCTGTGTACAGAAACAAATCCAAAGATACTTCAGATCCTCTAGCACTTTGATATTTCCATTGTGTTCTTACCAGCATGCTGGATCTTAAGTCATCCCAAACTTAAAATCTTCCCCCCAAAACACTTAAAGAGGCTTACAAACTCCTTCAGCAAGTTGCACACCATCTATGCTAAAAACTAAACTGTTCATCTGCTGAGTACTTTCTCCTTCCAATGGATGCTAAGCCACACACAAAATGGATTCATAAATTTTTCAATCTCAGTAGAAGAGTCTCTGCTTTTATACCCAGATTTAATTAACACACAGGCTTCTCTTACCTGACAAGGTAAGAAGAGATGCTACATTTTGACTGAATTGTGAACAAATAAAAATTAAAATTCAGGGGGGTCCACATGAAGGAACTAGGATTTTGATCACTTAAATATAAATAATGGTAATAATCTACTACTTAAAGGCTTTTTTTTTTTTTGTAGTCTCTCAAACATTTTTCCATGTGGTCAAGACAACCTGGGCAGCAGCCTATGAAGAGGAAAGTCTCATCAACTAAAACCATTCTACCTAATAAATAAAAAGCACACAAGCCCAGCCACACAACCTTTGATGACAGCTATGTCTGTAACAACAACAGGATTAGGCCCAGAATACCTAAAGGTCCCTCAAACACACATGAACCCTCTCACAACCTGTAATTCATAGCTACCTACCCCAAGCCAAGTTGCTACATCATTCCAAGGACTTAAGCAGAAAAGAATTAGGAAAAAAAAAAAAAAGGAAAAAGAAAAAAAGAAATGAGCTTCACCTTAATTTATGGACTTGGTGCATTAACAGAACCTTACAAATAAAAGCTATGGAGAACTGGGGACTCTTAAATCTAAATGGCAACTATTGCTTACGTTCCTTGATGAACTTGTTAAAATGTATTTCCACTCCTATAAGAATTAAATAGCCATTTTCCTGAATTTACACACAACCGAAATAGTGCAAATTCAGTATACAGGACAGCAATAACCATGATGTTCACAGGACAGCTGCTGCTTACTAGCTAGGGCAGAGACAGTCAGAACACATCTGGTCCAGTAAAATGAGACTGGAGAACTGAGGGCCTCTGAGTGTAATACAAATGCAGGTCTTGCCACTGGGAACTGCTCCAGTTCCCAAGGGTGTGGTCAAACAAGAGTGAACATGCAAATTAAAACCAAACAAAGAGTACAGAAGGGCTGATTTTCAGTAACTGACAGAACACTATCAGAAAGGAATCCTCTGCCACAGGTATTTCAAAGTCAGACAGGCACCAAGAGATACACATTGAGAACAACAGTGCAAACAGCAAAATGAACAGAACTTTGAAGATCTACCTATAGTTATAACTTGGAGAAATCACTACATTTAAAGTAGGTATCACAACCATGCCCCATCATTTATAGGCCTGTCCAGTTCAGTTTCATCAAGGCAACTGCAATCCCTATGAATTTATTGAGCCAAGTTTTGTTAAAAACAAACAAAAAGGAGGAGCAAGAAAGGTATTGAAAGAAAGGTTCAAATAATCTCAAAACATTTTCTTGGCAGGCACTGCTCCTTTAGCCCAAAGGTATAGCACTAAGCCATATTTTAAAACAACAAAACACAAAACAACAAATAAACAAGCAACAAACAACACAAGAATAAAATCTGACTTCTGGAACACTTCCTACCTGGCTGTGGAAGGGAGAATTTGTCCAAATGTCTTTTTTGCCCACAAATAGAAGAATTTCCTTGCTAGATATCTGGAATATGAGGCAAGGTTAGTTGTATTTGTACTCTCTGTTAATTCCCAGACAGCAGTAAAAACAGGAACCATTACTCTAGCCTCAGTAATAAAACTAAGGGTATGGCTTTACAGAAATCAACATGTGTACAATGTATTTACACCACGTGTAAATACAGTACCTTTAACAGGACAACCCACCAAACATAAATAGAGGCCCAGGCATCATTGCAAGACTTGAATTGGCACAGATTTGTTTAGGATACCAAGGCAGCTGAAATGTTTTCCAAGCAGCCCACTTAACACCTAGAGATACTAATGAGCAGGCTGCTGACTAACTGGGGAGCTTTTATCTGATTCAGAAGTGATGATATCCCTGGTTTCCCTGAAGTCAACCAGCTAAGTCAGACTTGTTACCAGAATATTTGAACCAAGCATTAGTTTACCCCTGAAACCAGATCTCCATTCTTCCTACCTCCCCAAGCAGCAGTTCTGCTGCAAGCTTCTCCCAGTAGCAGCTCAACTCACTAATCTGTACTTGTGGTACTATCACCCTTTCTCCCTGCTTTTTTTTTATTACCTTTTTTTCCAGAACAGATTTAAGAGTTAATTGGCTCACTGAGGGCCCCAATAAGCACCAAAGCCAGCACAAGATAATTAAAGCACACAGGCATGACCAGGGCCTCCTTCTTTCAGCAAGGCTGAGTTCCTGTCTCAGTCTCACTTGTTTAACAAATATTAGGTTTTTAATCTCTAAATAATTATGTCTCACTTGTGTCACAATTCCTTAATCAAACAGAAGAAACAGAAGAGCAGGGCAAGTCTAAATCATTACACCTGGCAGCCCCTATGGAAATGTACCCTTAAATAGCATTTTTTAATTTTTACATTGGAAAATAAAAAATCTACAAAACCTGACTGTGCCAGTGCATGTCCTCAAGATAATGTAAGACATCTTCAGAACTGTCTGGCACAGCCAGGAAAAAGAAGCTTTGCCTTGGTCTGCACTGGTGCTACCAAAACCAGATGTCTTTAGGACTGACTCCTCTCCTCCATTCTGTGAAAATTATGCTTTGTACTTATCACCTGGCTTGGAATTCTTTCAATCTTCTTCTTTGATTCCACGTATACCCAACTTCTCTGGCAGACTGGGGAGTAACAGATTGCCCAGTTGCATGCATTTTATGCCTAGGAAGTTGTTGGACTTCGTGCAACTCCAGGGATTTCCAACTTGAAAGAAGAAATATTTTGTGTAAGCTACATTAATTGCAAAGAATCATCACTATTTCAATAAATCAATTTATAACAAAGACATACAACCACATTTTGAAGTTGGCAGCTACAAAATGTTAAAACACATTTTTTGTGCCCTTATTGGGCATTTTTAACTATCTGGAATTTTCAAGTTCCAGCAAGACACATTTCAGCACAGTCATGACACAATTTCTTTTTCCTCTGAACTTCAAAGGAAAAAACAACTAAAATACATTGTGCTTTGCCTCCTATGTGTGTGCATACTGGATGCCTTTACAGAAACAATGTGAATGTGTTTTTCTGCCTTTTGTTATCAAGCATTCCAAGGTATTCTGTCCATTGCCAAAAAATTCTCTTGGAGTCAAGGGAAGTGAAAGAATAAATTCCCATTTTAATATGAAATACACATATATACACAGTTCTTTTGCAAAGAACACCTCTGTAGTTTTGCTCAGAGTTTAGCTGTATTTCTTCGTCACAAAATAAAAATCCCATCCTGTTCTTACATATTCATCACTGAAAAGCAAAATTAGGCATGTTTTTCCATCATGGTTTACTTTCACATGTAGTCCTAAACTCAAGAAACAATATGCTTTTATGAATTCTAATTATTTTGTCTCAATAGCTTTCAGAAAACAAAAATTATAAATAAATCTAGCCAGATAGAACTCGCTGAACCAGTTGTATTGAAGCTTCTCTCCCAAAACAAATACTGCCACCACCCTGAAAATTTGCACATTAGAACCCCAAACATATTCTTGAACTCCAGAGCAGGCAACAGAGGAGGGGAGTCTGAAATCTCACCCTAGTAATGACCTGAACTGAGCTAAGAAAAGCAGCTGCAGCCACAATAAAAATGTGAACAACAGGTCGTAGTAACTGTCAGAAACTGAACTAAGTAACTGCTCACAGTAGCAACAACAAATCATTGGTGATTAAGAACACAAAACACAAAATCCACTCCCCCACCCCCTTCTAAAAAAAAAAAACAAATCTCCTACGACAAAGTGTTTTTGGCTTGTTCCAGCAAGCTTCAAAGATCTGAACAAAGCTAAAGAAAGAAAACAACCCATATTTTGTGTGAGATAAATTCTCGTTCTCCTATAAAATATTCTTTTCTGAAAGAGGTGGGCCCTGTCCAGCAAAGGAATTCTGCTCAGATCAAAATGTTAAGACAACTGTATGCACTTTTTAAAGAAAAGTTTCAGGTACTTTTACATTTATGCAAAATAATTTTCAGCACAATTTCCTGTATGTACCTATTTCATTCATTTCCCTTTACAGCCACCTAATCTGCTCCTAAGATAGAACTGGTCTGGCCATGTGCAATGGTAACGTTACACAAAGCAGACAAAAAAACACCTCGGCGAGAAGATGTAAAAAAAATGGATTAAAGTCTAGGACATGTGAATACTTAATAATAACTGGGGGGAAAAAAAACCAAACCAAAACACCAAAATGACTGCAATCTGAGTTTGCCTGCACGAAACCCCTTTGGGCATAAAACTCGAACACTTCTTGTGTTTATGGAGCCGCACGATGCTGCTCCCAACCTCGGCCGTGAGCCCCCAAGAGGCCCCGGCAGCCACCCACCAACAGATGCCAGCACCCCCGACCGCCGGCTCCCGGCACGGTAACGGCTGAGGGAGGAACGGGGGAACGGGGGGACGGGGCACCGGCCCCTCGGGAGGCTCCGGGCGGCCCCGCAGCGCCGCAGAGGAGCTGGCGGGCAGCTCCAGGAGCCCAGGGGCCCTGCTGCGGAGCCGAGACGTCCCCGTTCTCGCAAACACCTGAACGGCCACGGTTACCCTCGTAAGCCGCCTCCGAGAGACGAGCGGGGCGGAGACGGGCAGCGCAGAGTCCCGAAGCCGCCGGTGCCCTGAGGGACGCGGCACCGCCCGCTCTGCTCCGCTCCCCGCCCGCCCTCAGGAGGTGTGGAGAGGGACAAGCCCCGCCCGCCAGGGCAGGGAGGTGTCAGAGCGCCCCCTAGCGGCGGGGAGGGGTGAGCCCGCAGGCTGCGCTGATCTGGGTCCCGCTGCGCCGGTACCGGGCTGCGCTGACCCGATCCAAGGCTGCAGCGAGGCTCAGCGGGCCGAGGCACTGAACAGCTGCTCACGCTGCTCTGGCAATGGAAGACAAACAGTATTTTGCCGTTTCTGGGCTTTCATGTTGCGGGCAGCCACTGACCACAAAGAACGAGCCTTAGGAACTGGAAAAAAACCAACCCCAAAAAACCCTATTACAGCTCAAACCAGCGAGGTGCAGGAAAGCTGCAGGGAAACTCACTGCTCAGCCCTCACAAAGCTCTGGTGCCTACAGCATCAAACACCTGGCAAGAGGCTCCTGGCCCACTGATGGATATCGAGTGTCTGCGTGTTAAAAGCAAACCCTCTAGGAGAAACCCAATAAAAACGATGCTGTTATATTTGCAACACAGCACTTTGACAGCTGAGAGAAAAAAGAAGAAACTTGTTTTCACCAGACCCCGCAAGCACTTCCTTACTCTGATGCAGACCCCTCTGCCCAGGGACTCTGGAAAGCCAGGAGGGACTCTGCAGCATTTGTGGCATCAGGGATGTGGGGACACCACTCCCCAACAGCTCCGTGGGCTAATGGATCAGCAATCGGCTGAGTAAACTCCCTAAGCTGATGTTGGAAGCAATACCCACTCCTTATGAGCAATAACCAATAGATCTGTCAAGTGCCTCTGAATAAACTCAGCTTACTACACCGATTCACCTCCCGCTGCCTTCGGGAACGCCGAGTTTCACTTTTGACAGAAAACTGATAGAAGTGCCTTAAAATACACCCAGCCTGACAGGCCGGTGTGCGTGGGGCGCTGGGATTTTACACGGATCCTCCCGCCGGTACCTCACACCGCTGCTTCCAGCTGAGCTCAGCCCGGGCAGAGCACCGGGCCCCGCCAGGCCGCCCCGCACCCTCCGCCGGGGACGGGCCGCTCACGGCGGGAACACGAAGGCGCTCGGCTGCGGGCGGGAGCTGACGGGGAAACTTTCCCTAATCCCTAAATGACTCCGTCTCCCGGAGCAGGGGGTGATCCCGAGACACACGATAACGCACCCGGCAACCGCGCCGCCAGCTATCGCCAGGCTCGCACCGAAGCGCTGAGGCGGCCGTGCTCGCACCGCCGCTTCCCGCCCTCCTTTCACCCCGCGCCTTCCCCGCACTCGCGGGTCTGCGCCGACGCAGCAACGCGTCCCCTGCCCGCCGTGGCGCTGCCCTGATCCCGGGATCCCGGTCCCCTCCCCGCTGCCGCCCGGTGCCCCGCGCCCAGCACATGGCGCGCACCACGTCCCGCCGCCGCTGCTCCCGGCGACAGCCTCCCCCGCAGGGCTGTCTGACGAGAGTGCCTGCGGGCCCTCGGCGCTCCCCCAGCCTTTCCTCACCCACCGCAACGCTCACCAGGTGAGATGAGGGTTTGGCGGGTTAACCCGCGGCGGGGAGAAACCATCAGGCAGAGGGGGAGCACGGCCCCGCCGTCACCGCCCGCCTTTTCCAGTCAGGCGCCGCGCGGGGGAGCCCCGCCGCGCGCCCCCAGCGCCGCGCCTGCGCGCGGGCCATTAAATGGGTGCGGGGCGGGCAGCGGAAGGCCCCGGTTACGGCGGCTGAAGAGAGACAGAGTCGGGCGAATAAGGAGCGGGCGCGCGAGCCAGCGCGGAGGGGGCCGGGGCCGCGCGAGCTGCGGCGGGCGGGGCGGGGACGGGACCGGCCCGGAGCGCGGGTGGCGCGGAAAGCGGCGGGAGCGGCGCCGGGAGCCGCCAGTGGAGGGACGGGCAGGGGCCGAGCGGAGCCGGTGGCCGGGATCAGGAAACGCCGCGGGCGGCGGTAAGGCCTTCAGCGGGGCGCCGTTGGGAGAGCCGCCGGCGGGGCGGTGAGTACGGCCGGCGGGGCTGGGGGGGGGGGGGAGGATCCGCTGAGTCACCTTTCCCGCCGCCCTCCTGCCCCCTCGGCTCGGCTGCCTCGGGACCGGGCCTGGGCCGCGCTGCCCCCGCCGCCACGCGAGGGGAGCCGCGGTGAGGGTGTCCCGGCGGCCCCGCTCCCCCGGCCACGGTGCTCTGCTCCCGATGGCCCCCACGGGGCAGCTTTGTTGTGGGCAGGCTGCCGCGGAGCTGGGCTGCGGGTCTGGCGGGGCTCGGGGTGCCGGTTCGTGCCCCAGGCGGGGCTGCGTGGCTTGAAGCGGTGTCTGGCGTTCTGAGGGCTCGGTTTTGTTGTTATTTAGGTCCCCGGTCCCAGGCTTTGCGGTAACCATGGATAAAAGAGGAGGTGTAACAGAAACTGAAAATGGTGATGCTTTCCTGGAACTGAACAGAGTTACAGCAAAACACCCCCATCGATACACAAAGGTTGGTTAGCTCTCTCCTCTCTCTTCTAGAAGTTATCTGTGAGGTGGTCAGTCACAGGACTGGAGCAGGGAGTGGAGGCTTCTGTGGGAGGGAAGCAGTAAGGTGAAGGCTGGAAAGCCCTTGCCTGGATTAGGGTTTCCAAGATGCTGTAAAGTGAGCCAACTTCTTCTGTGCTCTGTACCTCTGCAGTCCTGCCCTTGATATATTTTTGCTTCCCACTGCCTTATTTTAATATCTGAGCACCGCACAGCGTGCTGGAGACATTATGGTAGGGTCTGAAGTATGTTGTTCTACCAGCTTTCTGAAGCACTCACACTTCACAGTTGTATTTCTACTTTCAGAAATGTTCCTTTGAGAATGTTGCAAAAATGTTCCCTTATGGTAGATGCCACTTCCCTGGAACATACAGCATGTTAGATCTTATCAGGAACTTTAATGTGTTTACCAAGATGTCTTTTGTAAGCTTAGAATTGCTTGTATTTACCTGCTGGAACCCTAAGCACTTATTACTTCAACCAGTGCTTTTCATTAAAACTTTAACACAGGTGTTTCTGTTTAGCTGTGATGTTAAAATACATGCATAAGTGGAAGAACTAAATAACTTGCAAATAAAGAGTCTTTTAGTACCAAGTGAGTCTGATATATTGTGGGGTTTGAGGTTCAAGTTTTGTTTGGGGTTTTGGTACTGCTGCTGAAGCAAGCATTTAGCAGAAGTCTTTAATGGTGGCTGATTTTCCCCTTGCTGAAAGCTGTGGGAACAGGTGGCCCTTGCTTGGTGGAAATCTATTAAGTTACTTTGCAATAAAGGGCCTGAAGTGTGAAAGGGAGTGAGGCAGTGTGCTGTTGCTGACTGCCTTATCTTACTCGAGGACTTCTGAACTGTTAGTTTCCTACTAGGTTGTTTTTTTAAAGACTAAAAAATTATCAGTGTGGCTTTGTTCTTTTGAGATAGTAGGGCTGGCTTATTTTAAGTAGACATCAACAATAAACCAAGTACTTCAGAACTGGGAGTATTATGGCTTTCTAATTCTCTCCAACATCTTAGAAAAGATGTACTGTTAACCTTCTAAGGTGTAAAGTCTGTTGTTGTTCTGACCTTGTTATTTAATTGACTCTGAAGTGAAGGAGGGGAGTTATCTTTAAACTTCTGCTGTTGGAAGTGTATCTTACTCAGCCTTCCCAGCTCCTCTCAAGGGTAGCAGAATGCAGCTTCAAATTCTGCTTGCCTTTTTGGGCAGTATTCAGCTTGTTCTGGTGCTATCTGTACAATGAAACAAGCATTTGTAACTTCAGTTTTGTTCATTCAGCACCTATTGTTTCTGATCAGGATAAAGTGGCAGAACCAGTGCCAGAAGGCATCTGGTCTTTTTTTCTGTTGGTTTCCAAGAAATCTAAAGAAACACCAGAAATCAGTCTGTGTTAAATTATCTTGCCTGATATGCTTTAGGTTTTTTATAAGTAACATCTTAAATATAGCTAATTTAAGGTGTTCGTGTAATCACCATGGTAATCCATTTTCACATGATCCAATTTCCTCCTAATTAAGGATGGGAGGAACACTTTCAGGATGTGCTGCTAATGTGGAGAGAGCACTGATTTACTTCAACAGTTTATATTAATTTACCAGCAGTAGGAAAACAATTGTCTCACACTATGAATATGTCTAAACAGTTTGAATAAAACTGTTTAGTAACAACTGAACACACTTCCTCCACCCACCTAAAAGTAATAGTGTGGGCATGGAACAAAAAACACCCTAAAACATATTCTTGAAGTGCCAGTGCTAATCTCCTCTGTTATCAGAGTGTTAAATGGTCTGTACTGCCTTGTTGAGATGATTGGAAGCTCCACAGGTGCACAGCTAATGAGTGAAAGCCAATTCAAATTTTCCTCACTTGAGTGGACGAGTTTTGATAGGATCTGATTGAGGGTCTGTGGACTCCCTCTCCTGGCCAACAAAATAATCAATTTCAAGTCTGATGGACAGTGCTGTTAGGATTGAGGTATCTGCATCAGGCTGTGATAGTGTTACAGCCCTGATGTTCCTCATAGATCAAGGTTTATTTTGGGAAGCTGTGGGCAGAGAGGCCAATCTCCCTCCATCTAATGGAACTTTTTTTTTTCTGAACACTGATACAGGTGATGCTTGCATGTTTATGTGTATGCATATTAAAGTTTTGCTCATTTACCCAGTTGTTGTCTGAAACAGTATCATGTTCATATAGCTAATGGTTTTAATCACATGGGGATAATGATTTAGAGCTCCAGAGTATATTGTAGTATTGGTGAGAAAGGTAAGAGAATGCCTTGCCCAGTTTGCCTGATGTGTGGTGCCTGCCTTTAGGTTTTCTAGCTTTCCAGTTGCCCACTGATTTCTGCACAGTTCTGAATCAGCTCAGTTCAGTTGGCAGTGAGGCAGATTAAAGGAAGGTAATCTAGGGAGAGTAAGTTTAATTAGAAATGTGCAAGTTAGTGGTGTTCCAAAGCACCATTAATAATGCTTTTTAACTACAGCAAACTGCAGTGAGGCTGCAGCTTGGTTACTGCTCTGTCTAAAATGACTTGAGGGCTTGGGGTTGTGCAATGGTAAACCAAGGACTGTATTTGAAAGCTGGTAGGAAGTGGGAAAATGAATTCAGCATTGATTTGGTGTTGGGTAGAGTGGTTAGGTGTATATAGTTAATACCTTGGAATAGTGTATAATTAATACCTTGTGTATAGTTATACCTTGGAACTGGTGGTGGTTGGAAATAGCAAGCTTGTCTGGGATTTTTAGAGCCACCTCAGTAACTGGTATTGTTGCAATGTTTTTCTTTTCACCTGCTGAGCCTTATATAGCACTGAACATAATTTTTATTGCATCTTGAGAGCTTATTAGTTCCAATATCAATGATGTCTGTCTTGCTTATAAATTCAGCTGTCCAGGGAGGTGACATGTCACATGTATGCTGTGAACAGCCTTTCAGGTGTTCATGGAACTGACTCTGACCAGTAAAACTTAATGCTTCAAATAAGCTTTGGCCCAGTGGCCACTGGTAGAAGAAATGAAAAATAAACTTGCTGTCTAGTGTCAACTTTTCATTTCAGTATTTCATAGGAAATAGAACAACATATTGGGAAACTTTGGGTTGTCAAATTAAAACACTAAATTGAACAGGCTGTCTGGAATAGAGGTTTTGTGTCACCTGAATGTGCTGTAGGTGAGAATTGCACTAACTTTGTGCTTTTTTTTTTTTTTAGGAGGAACTGCTGGATATTAAAGAGCGTCCCTACTCTAAGCGAAGACCTTCTTGTCTTTCTGAAAAATATGACAGGTATTTTCTTGGTACAAAAGCAAAATATTTATTTCAAAATTTTAAATTGCAAGACTTTTTTTTATCTAAAATGTGCACTCATGTTAATGCAAGGTATAAATGCTCTGGAGTTTAGTGTACGATTGTGTTTACAGGAGTCGTAATTACTTGAAAGGCTTAGCACTCCAGCTAGGAATCTTGTGCTCTGAACAAAGATGGAGATCCAGCAGAAAACAACTTCACAAAACACAAGTCTTAAAGAATTACAGGAAAAGTTACCAAGATTATAGATGACTGTATAGCACTGACTAGGTTGTGTTGCAACAAGCTGACTTGCTGGATGGATTACCCTCCCACATAGACTGTGTACCTTGTTTTAAAATGAAGGCAAGAGTCTTAAGCTTTTGTTTGTAGGTTTGCTAAACAGCAGTATCTTTACCATTCAGATTAATTTATTTTATGAGTAAGTATGAGATTGAGGTGGTATTTTCTGAATGCTTAAGAACAGTGGCATTTGATCTACTTGAGCTATTTTTCAGTGTACCAGGCAAACTTCAGTAATAAATAGAGGGACAACATGTCCGTATTTTGACCTCAAATCTGATGCTGGGTATTTTGCTTACTGTTACAGGAGGGATCTAGAATGCCACGTGTGAGGTAATACAGTAAGGCAATGATTTATAAATTGGCTATCAAAGATGTATTTTGCTTGTGTGGAGTGCTTGTCAGTGAATTCTAGGTTTTCAGTAGTTGTACTATGAATTATTTATTAGACTACAAATAGCAAACAATGCTGAAATTTTGTTTTCATAGTGATGGTGTCTGGGATCCAGAGAAGTGGCATGCATCTTTATATCCAAGTTCAGGAAGAACTTCACCAGTGGAAAGCTTTAAAAAAGATTTGGATTCAGATCGGACTTCTCTGATGCGCAGGATTGTAGGTAAGGACAGGAGACTAAAAACTGAACATTTCTGTTGGCAGAACCTTTCACTTGGAATGATGCAAATGAGACAACCTCTGGAAGTTGTTTGCATAAAATAAGTATCAAGGAAATTTTGGTTGCTTAAAACATAGTCTAGTTCCTGGTGTTCTGGTACCTTATCAAACAGCAAACTTAAGTAGCAGTCAGTTGTATCTTACTATTCTTGCTGTATAGTTGTGAATACATGTGTAGTAATGCAGATGCAGGGGGCACTTTCCCTGCAATTTCAGACTGAGCACTGAAGTTTGTAGTCAGAAAGTAGGTGCTTCTTAGGAGACAGTGATTTCTCAGTACTCAATTGTGAATTTAATTCTTTTCCTCTGTACTTCCTGTGCTCTCAGCTAGATTAACTTTGAAAAAAACTCATTCAGAAAGCTCTGGGATAGCAGCAAGGTACTGGAGCAGAAGACTATTGTACAGATAACTGGCTTGTGTTTACTGAGGTTAAATCTGACAGTTTTTCTGTCATCTTCAACGTGCAGATCCAAGAGAGAGAGTGAAAGAAGATGACTTGGATGTAGTCTTAAGCCCGCAGAGACGAAGCTTTGGAGGTGGCTGCCATGTGAGTGCAGCCGTCAGCTCCCGCCGGTCGGGCAGCCCCCTGGAGAAGGAGAACGATGGTGTCCGTGTGATCGGGGGCCGCAGGATCGGCAGCGGGAGGATTATCTCTGCCAGGAACTTTGATAAGGAGCACAGAGGGGGTGACAAGGACATCCGTGACTCCAGAGATGCCAGAGACAGAGACCGTGAGAGGGACTACAAAGATAAACGCTTCAGGGTTGGTTCTTTCTTCTGCTGGTTGCGTGTTAAATCGGAGGGTTTGGACATACTGCAGTAAAAGCAGCAGGGGCAGGGTAACTGCATGTGGCAGTCAGGTGTTCCATGCAAGCAGGCTGTTCTGTTTAATTGTTTTATTTCTTAAAAGCACCTCAGTTTAAAGAGTAGGCACTCAATGCTCTAAAAAAATTTGGTTTTCAGTCCTTCTGACAGATGAACTGGAAGCTAATACAGTGTATCTTGCAGCCTTGCCTGTGGGAGGCTTAATAGCAAGATACTCAGAAGTCTAATAGTTCATTCATAGCTCTTGACCTAGCAGTTGTCATGAAGCATTCTTTGACCTCAGCAGATGGCAGCTTTCCATGTTTTCAGGCTTTTTTTATAGAAGGAACCACTAGCCTGCCTCTTGGGATACAAAGCTGAATTTGTACAAGTATTTGCAGGCCAGTAGCCTTCAGTGTAATAAAGCAGAAATTCAGCTGTAAAGTTTTTAAAATGTAAAAGCTTACTGAGTGTGCTGACTGCATGAAAAAACCCAAACAAACCAAAACACAGAACCAGAACTCTCTAACTAGTGACTAAAGGCTGTCATTTGCTTTGGAAATCAGGGAAGAATCTTATGAAAAAGTGTTGAATTGTTAATGTTTTTAATATCCCACTTCAGAGGGAATTTGGTGACAGCAAACGTGTCTTTGGGGAGCGAAGAAGGAATGACTCCTACACTGAAGAGGAACCAGAGTGGTTCTCTGCTGGTCCTACAAGTCAGTCTGAAACAATTGAGCTCACAGGCTTTGATGATAAAATTCTGGAGGAAGATCATAAAGGGAGGAAACGTACGAGACGACGTACGGTCTCACTAAAAGAAGGTAATGACAGATTTCACTAAACTTTGCTTGTCTGCTAATAGTGCATATTGCTGGATATTGAGGTGCTTGTTATAGATCCAGGCAAGTGTAAAGGGTGATGCAGTTATTCAGTCTTTAATCTTAAACTTGCATAGCTTTTTGTCATCTTGAAGCATAAGATGCAAAGCCTATGGTTGATCTTTCAAACTGCAAGTGTTAAAATGCTTTTTTTCCAAAAGGCAGGCAGGACTGAGACTGGAAGAAAAACCTTGTATGAATGTTACCTGGAATTTGTAGGCTATTAAAAGGGTTTTGTCCGTTTCTAAATCCTGCTGGCTGCTTAAGGATTGGTTTAAGCTAAGTTAATGCTCTGAGGTACTTGAAATGTTTTTTCTTACAGGAATGCTAGCATTAGGAGCACTGCTTGGGACAGTAATACAGTAATACAGAGCTTTAAGCTGAATTTGGATACTGAATTTGCTGTCATTGGACTTCAGAATTATCACTGAAAAAGCTGTGGTATGGACTTCTCTGAGGCAAAAGAACTTCTTAATGCTAGAAATTCCACAGGTGGACAACAAACCTGAGGTTTCAAGCATATTTGGTTTGTGGTCATGTCACAGCTCTCTTGCAGCACCTGTTCAAGCTTCTGAAGTCTAAAATGACACGTGCTTTGCTCCTGCTGGAGAGGCAGAAGCAACTTTTGTGGTAGCTTTTTTAAGTACCAGCTTTCAGGCAGTCTGGGGCATCTTTGGAAGAAGACAGGTGAAGCTGAAGGATTCTTGATGGAAACCCATCAGCAGCTGTTAACTTCCTGTAACAGCTCTGCCTGTTGTAATGACATCTGAGATGTTCTGGGTATTTTCCAAGTTGATCAGGATGCAGTTGCTGATAAGATTCAATGTCACTTCTGATTTTCCTAAAGCAGAATATTGTGATTACAGAGTAAAAGCTCTGTGCTAGAGTTTTACTGGGACCTAGTTTCTGTTGGTAATAGCACATAAGTGGCTGTATTACTTTGGTCCTACATTTTAAATTCCTCAGCAAATGCATTGCCTGTTGAGCACTGTTCCTGCAGGAGATGGTTGAGTTCAGTGCCTCAACAGTCATTTGATTTTCTTTTCAAGGGATAGAATGCAATGGTGGATTGGCAGAAGAGGATGAAGTGCAAACTGTCCTTGCCAATGAAACTCCAGCAGATCAAGAAGTTCCTAGGGAAGCTGTTTTACAAGAACCAGCTCCAGGAGAGTTTGATTTCAATGAGTTCTTTAACTTGGATAAAAGTGTTCCTGGCCTGGCTTCGGTGAGATTTATTTTTAAAACTGGCTGTATTAATGAGAAGCATTTTTGCTGCTGCATTAAGAGAAAACTAAAACTTCTTACTTTGCTAAAGTTGCCTTACTCAATATGTAAGTCTAAAATTAATTTACATGGATTTAGGCTTGGTGTGTAAAGATGTTACTTCCAAAATGTTAGTCCTGGGGCTGGCTCCATCTCCAAAGAAAGTGTATGAAGCAAACTAGCTGATCAGTTTTTCTTTTGATCATTACTGAAGACTCAAAATCAGCATCCTGATGGATCTTATTCAGAAGTATTGCAGATATGATCAGAGAAGATTCACTGTATAAATTTAGTATAGCTGAAAAGAACATTTTGCAGCTAAGGCTGCAAATTGCAGCAAGTGGTTACTTGTGCAAGCTTCCTAGAAAGCAGTAAACCTGGAGACATGTATATGTTGTTGCATTATCAATACTAGTAATGTGGCTGAAAGGATGTCTGAGAGGGTTTGAATCTTTGTTATGGAAATTTCTGAGGTTTTTAGTTCAGTATTTCCAGTTATTACAGCTGGATTGGAGAAATAAACGTAGCCTACTAATTCAGTCAAAAGCATGTTTAAAGAATGCTAGTGGTGTGACTAGTAGATGATTTGTAGACTGAGTGGTTTATGGGATGCTGATGTGATACCCAGGAGCTAGTAACAAGACTGAAGAAAAAGGCTGAGACTTGTACCACAGGTTTCTTCCAGTACTGGGTTTTTACCTCCAGATAAAATTTGATGGGAATTCTGATCTCGTGTTGGCAGTGTGCAGTTTTTGAACATCTGATCTCTGGAGGTAGTAGATAGCTGGTGGTCACTGTTCTAGTCTGAAAGCTCTAGCTGGTCTGTACCTTAGCATGCTTTTTCTGATTCACCACAAAAAGGGGTAAACAGACACAGCAAGTACTGACTAAGCATGGGCCTAATTCTTGAACTGCTGATGTTTCTATTCTGACCTCTCCATCACCAGGAAGAAAAGCCATTGTTGACTATTGTAGATGATATAACTGATAAAATTTGAGTGAAAAGGCTTAGTGTTGTAGAAAAGTAAGCATGCTTTTTTTAAAAAAAATTCTGACATCAAGGAAAACCAACTTGATATACAGTGTAGAAATGTTAGAGTTTAAAAATGCTCAGGAGAATCCTGACCTAGCCTTTAACATGGAAAAGCTGCTTGCTTTAAAAAAGCTCATCGTCCAGTAATTTGACAAATGCACAGTGGAGAGTTTGTTCTCCCTGTAAGAGATGTAAATGTGTCTTTAGACTTGGCAATCTGATTTTCAGCTTATCTGCAAGATGGTGACTTCCTTCAGAGCAGGTGTCATTCGGTTTAATTGCTGGGCCAGTGTTAAACTGTGACAGCAGGGAATTCACAAGTCATAACATGCCTGCTGATGAAGCTTTAGTGGGCAGATATTGTTATAATTTGTCACAAAAGTGAGTTCTAGACAAGCTGGAGTGTATTTGTAATATTCCTTCTCTATATTGATGATGTGTCTGACAAGTGTTACTGTAGGTTTGTATCTTTCCTGACATAACTTTCTTAGTTCTTCTAAAATGTTAGTATTGATCCATTTGGTTTTTAACTGTTTGAATCCATCTTGGCTTTGTTGTAAATTGAGTGTCCCTGGTTTCAGAGAGAACAGCTGCTCAGGCAGAACAAAGCTACTGTTCCTTTTGTCCAACACTAAACGTGCTGCATGGTGAAACTGCATCTGTTGAGCAGGCTTTTAACTGTACCCTGTCTTGCAAGGTGGCAGCTTTAGTTTGAGTTAAATTTTAGAATACAGTGTATTTGAAATACCAGCAGTGATTTACAAAGAAATAATTGGTCACTATCAATTGGGCTGACTTCTGACAGACTAACTCAGAAGTACTGCTTAGTGACCTTGCCTCTGTGTGGAGGGTGAAGGTGCTGGTTGCCAGTGCTTTGGTGACAGACCCTGACTGGAAGGATGCAAACCCTTTTCTTAGTCCCTGAATGGCTCAGCATATGACATGCAACCAAGTAGCCCTTAGCTACTGCCCTTATCCCCCAGCCCTAGTGGGATGCTCACAGGTCTGGGAGTAGTCATTACCCTTTGTTCCAATGTTGGCTGTGCTGGAACTGAACAGAATCATGACTGCAGAAAATACAACAGATCAGAGCACCCTTCCTGTGATGGAGACCAGGCTTGAGCCATGTGGCTGTTAGAACTGCTAAGTTATGATTTGATTTTAGTCTTGTAGCAAACACTTTTTTTTTTTTTGCATATCCACTTTAAAGCAGTCTAGTTGAAGGTCTTTGGGAGCTCTGATTATGCTGTTTCACTGAACAAATATTTGGTATAAATTAAATGTATGATGGCTTATGCTAACTGACTGCACCAATGCTTCTATATTGGAAGGTGAAAAAGCAGTTCAAAGCCTCTGAACTCTGAGAGCAGAATCTTCTTGTAGCAGAAGGATCTTGATTGCACAGTAAAGTATCTCAGAAACCTTGCTGTGATTGCTTCTGTTAAGATTATTTATTTTTTCCCCATAATCTAGATGATAGAAGATGTGCTGGGGGAAGGTTCAGTGTCTGCCAGCAGGTTCAGCAGGTGGTTTTCTAATCCCAGTCGTTCTGGGAGTCGGTCAAGCAGCTTGAGATCTACACCCCATGAGGAACTGGAAAGGCTGGCAGGTAAGACTACAGGACAGTACAGGATCAGGTAACCACCTTCTATATTCTTCTGTACTCATTCAATAAGAACATGGCAGATAAGTCTTTAGGAATTCTTCCACAGTTTAAGCACTTGACATTCTTTTGGAAGCTCTTAGACTTGGGAGCTGTCAGTTCTTTTTTATTTTATTTTATTTTATATAAATGGCCTTGTTGTTCTCAGTGACTTTCCAGCTTATCTTGGGCAAGGGGTGTGAGACATAACTTTTCAGTGACATATTGAAGTTGGTTACCAGTGTATGTTCATCTTGAGACTTTGGGTTGGTAAACTGATGTGGCAGTGCTACTGGTTTTGCTGTTTCAGGTCTAGAGCAAGCCATTCTCTCCCCTGGCCAGAACTCTGGAAACTACTTTGCTCCCATTCCATTGGAAGACCACTCTGAAAACAAAGTGGACATCCTAGAAATGCTACAGAAAGCCAAAGTGGACTTAAAACCTCTTCTCTCAAGTCTTTCAGCCAACAAGGAAAAGCTTAGAGAGAGCAGTAAGTGCCTCTTCAGATATTGTTGAGTTCCTGTGATGCAGTATCTCAAGGCAAGAGGCTTGGTATTCTGAAAGTCACATCTGCCAAGTCCAGGAGTAGGAAGTATTACAGGATTAATTACACTGCAAACCCAGTGTTCATCAGATCTCAGTTGTGTCAATATCATCACTGATTCTTTTCATCCTAATCACAGGATGACATCAGGACTCAGACTGCTCCACTGGCCAGTGGTACTCATAACTTATGTTGCAAGTCTTGATCTGAATTTCCAGCTTTGTCTGTGGCATTTATATAGATTTTTTTATACTGGAGACTGGTACTGCCAGCTCTGAAACTGTGGCATTTAAACTCTGGCTTTACCAATAACTTACACTTTAAGTCATTCTTGCAAGCATCGGTAATGGATCACATTGATCCATTTACAATCAGTATCTAGAAGGATGAACAGTGGCTTGAGGATGTGAGGTTTTTTTCAAGTGCATTGCTGCAAACTTCAACTTCTCAAGACTGTTGCTAGCACATGAAGCAGAGTGGTCTGCACACTGTCTAGTGCATTAATAATTAACACAGAGGTACAACACAGGGACAGATTTGTCTTTGTTAGGCTGACTTGGCTATTATCTCAGCATTCCAGGGAACTTGGTCTGTTGGAGTTCACTTTTGCTAGCATCAGCTGTTCTATACAGAGTTGAGGGCTTATTTTAAACTTAATGTTCAAAGGTGCCCCTAAGTTAGGGATTTGCATGTCTGGGCCCACATGATGCATGGAGTGTACAAAATGCATGTGTTCTTGGAAATCTCAAGATCTAATTGCAAATCTGTTTCTTTTTGGCAAGCAGCATGTATTGCCATGTAAACAACTGAACAAAAAGTAATGCTACTCTGTGGTTTGTGTGAAGTAGCTAGGGAGCAAAGCATCCAAGCACTGCAAATATTCTTAAGCATCCAGTCTGGATTTGGGGAGTGCTGGCTAACATGTAGAGAACTTTTTCTGAATTTGATTTAAATAGGACTATGAGTCTCTTGTGTGTTCTGCTTAGCCTGACTTTCCTACTAAAAGCTTTACAAACTCTGATCCTCACAAACCAAAGATGAAGGAACAAAAAACTGTGGGGAAGCTTCTGTTCCATAAAACACTTTTGAGTGTTGAGTTTTCAGGTTGATTCCTCTCCACCAGCATCATGTTTTTCTTCATGCTCCATACTGCATGTCTGCATCATTGTTTCTTTTCTCCACCTTCTTGCCCAAATTTCCAGTGAATCTTCTTACTTTAGGCCAACATCTGCTACAGCAACCCATGGCATGCTCCTATCTCTTCTTCCTTTTCTTAAGGTGTCATAGCTTGTGGTGTGTAAGCTGGTCCATAAAGCATGTCTATCCTTGTTGTTCAGCACTGATAGGTATTTATATGTGCATATACAGGAAAAAAGTACTGCTTGTACCTCATTCTGGTTGTGCCAATGAAATCTTTATATATAGGCTTTAATTTTTGAGGAAAAAAAAAAGTTTGAGGTAAACTTTGTCCACCAAACTGTGTAATTGAGTCTCCAGAGTATCTAAATTTTCCAGGTATGTATTCTCTCTACTCATGATTGCTTCAGACAATTTGACATTGCTTATGCTGTGGCTGTAAGACCACCTGGTTTCCTGGAGATAAGATAAAGGAAACTTTCCTAATTGAAAAAGCAAACTCAGTTTTCAGATTGATATTCTTTATTAAAAGCAGGTGAAGTTATAACATGTAGTGTCTTCCAGGATAAATGAAAGCTAGTGAGAACTTACCAGTTGAAACCTTATCAGGTTTTTATGGAGTCATGCATGCCTGTAGATGTGCATGGCAGTATTAATTTGGATATTAGAATATAGTGCAAGTACAGGTATTTTCTTGCTTGTAAACAGAGAACCCTGTTTTACCAGTATTTCTCCTGTGTTTCTCAGCCCATTCAGGAGTTGTACTTTCAGTAGAAGAAGTTGAAGCTGGGCTAAAAGGCCTGAAAGTGGATCAGGAGGGAAAAACTGCTACTCCATTTATGGCTGAGCAAATGGAGGAAGCATTAAGTGTTGCTGGCTCCAGACAGATCAAGAAAGATGGAGATATGACTGCATTTAACAAGCTGGTCAGCAGTATGAAAGCAAGTGGGACACTACCTTCACAGCCCAAAGTCAATGTAAGTACCAGACACCTGCTTTTTCTGAACTCCAGATGGATCTGTGCCTGAGACATGCAATGCAAACTAGAAACCCTTTACACAGCCCTTCTGGTAACATGTGACCTTTGGCTGTATGCAGCAGCCATTAAATGTAGGTTTGCTTTTAGAATATTGTTGCTTGAAGGGAAAAATAAGGGAAGTACTTGGGTAATTTTTTCCCTGGCCACAGTAATTAAAAGTGGGGCTTTTTTTCTGTTTAGAGGTCACAGGGTTGATCTCGCTTTAAGTTTCTGCAAGCCCCAGAACTATAATACTATCTGAGAAGTCTCATAATTTCCACCTTAAAAGTATGTGAGTATCTAGTCCAGTTGATTGATATCTGGACTTAAAGACTAAAGGTCCCAAAGAAGATCCACTATAGAGGATGTTTTGATGAGTGACCAATATTCTCTAGCACTTGAACTCTTCCCCATCTGAATTTTCTGAATAAACAAATCCATCTGTAAAGGTACTGTCTGTGTGTAAACAGACTTAATCAATCCATTCCTTATGAAAGAATTGCTGGTGTTAGTTTAATGGTTGCCTTAGTGCTGCTATTAAAAGGTGTCTCTGTTAAAGTGCTTGTAGTGTGATACAGTTCACATTTACCTGAAGCTTAGATGTCTCACTTCAGTGATTAGAGATGTATCAGTGCCCAATCTAGTATTTTAAACTTGGATGTTAAAATTATTTGCACTGAGATAAGATCAAGCTGAGTACTTGTTAGCTGAAAGATTAATATTAGATGATACTAAACTTAAGACTGGGAGAGATTGTAGGATGAAATTTCATCCTGCCACTAACAGCCTAAGCAGGATGTGTGACCCTGAAGCTATTGGTAACTGCTGCTGGCACCATAAAATACTTCTAACAACTGAATGAGTCAAAAGTATCTGGTTTTCCTGCCAAACTTTTAGCCACATCCCACTTCACTAGAAGGTAATGAAGAATGTAAATTGGCAGACTGATTTCACACTTACTTTTATTTCTGGCTGCCCCTTCATGTTGACATGTAATCTTGATGTATAGAAGAATCTCTTAAATAATTTCTCCAATATACAAACACTTCACTTTGGGCATCATTTCAGTTCACCACTTAGCCCAGTGTTTGATTTCCAGGTTACACAGTTGTATAAATTCATATATGTTATTCAGACTTGAAGGTGCATTGAGCTACCTGTATGCAATCTACCACTGGGTGTTTTCTCAGGGGAAATCTGAGTCAGCTCAGTCCCTGACTTTGCTGGAATTTTATTTGGCTGATTATATAAATTCTGGTTCTAACAGAATAGGTGAAATTATTAGTGACACAAATGTGACTTATCCCTGATGCTTGTTTTATCTACATCTAATCTATAATGTTTTCATTTTTGTAGCAAAGCCTTGAGAGTCACTTAATGTCACCTCCAGAGATGCCAGGCCAGCCTTTGTCGAAGAATATTCTGCAGGTATTTATTGTGGGGGAGTACTCAAAAGGGCAACTCCAAGATGAAAACAGATTATTTGAAAATAAGACATTTAAGGCAATGAAGAGATCAGTAGTCAGACATTAGTCCCTGTAGAGGAAAGAACTAGTCACAAGTTCGGTTTACTTAGAAATTTGTCTTGGCATGTTATTTCCCATGATTACAACTGAATGTGCCTAATTATGAGGGCAATCCAGAATTGGTGTATCTAGTTGTACAAGTCCACCTTGTCCCTAACTTGCTGTAAATAGTGTAGCCTGCAGTGTAATAAAGTGAGCTCATTTCTATAAGTTGTTCATATTCTGAACATTCTTTCATTACTTAGGAACTTCTTGGTCCTCCCATTACCAGACCTGCTTCCTCTAATGTTTTAAGTGGCCTGATAGGTGGTTTGGAACCTTCAGCCTCTTTACTGACACAAAGAGCACCTTCTCCCCCTATTCCACCTGTGTTTCCCACTCGAGCTGCTTCTGCAGATTACCTGCGCCACAGGATATCTTCTCCCATTGGTGAGACTGGTTGCAAAATACTTTTTTAAAATAATTTTCTTGAGTATTTTATTACTTGAGTTTGTTTTAAAGACTGCTTTACAGACCCATAAAAACTTCCTGGAATTTGGTGGGCAACTTGGCTGTTTATTTCCTTGTCTCTAATGTCAAATTAGTCTCAAATGTAGATGTCTGTGATGGATCAACTTGTAGTAAAGTGATGTGGAGTAATGTGCTCAGCTACTGAAAAAACCTCTAGCTCTGTGTCCTAGTGACAAGGAAGAGACATAGCTCTGTAGACTTAAAGGATGAGCTTAATTAATGTAGGATTGTTTAATTAAAGGAAGTATATACTGAAATAAGCTGTTAGCATTTTAAAATGCAACTGTTGAATATTCTTCAGGGTTTGGACAAGGATCTCAGCAATTGCTTGGTGATCCATTTCCAGGTGTAAGGAAGCCCATGAGTCCAGTTGCTGCACAGGTAGGTTTAAATGCTTTTTGCTTCTGTTGTGTGGTCTAGAGCTGACTTGTGGAAACACATACTTAACTGTTCATTTTGAGATACAAATTATTTAACTTAATTAAGTTAACTCTTCAGGATGCAAGTTCTAATTTAGTAGTCTCAAAACCTATTGGAATTGGATCCATCCTAGATCAAGTACAATATTTTTTTAAACTTTTTATGTCAGTCAATAAAACAGAACTATTGGTGGGCAAACACTTGAAGATAGTAGTAGCTAGAGCAGCAAACCTTCAGCATGTTTAAAAAAACAAATACCAGCTTTAATTTGTCTGTTTTCTGTACAACTCTACTTCAGATGAGTCCTTTGGAAATACAGCAAGCTGCATTAGAGGGACTGTCATTGCCACATGACTTGGCCATACAGGCAGCAAACTTCTATCAGCATGGCTTTGGTAAACCACAAATGGATAAAAGCAGAGATGGCTACAGGAACAGGTGAGTAACTGTAAAATTTCAGAGGTACTGTCAACAGATTTCTAATGTGTTTTCCTTCACTAGTTATTAGTACCAGTCACTCAAGCTGGTATTGGTTCTTGACAGTCCCACCTTTTATTCTGTATCAAGAGTAGAGCTGCTTCTTACTGACCTTCTGTCCATTAACAGGCAGCAGAGAGTGACCAAATCACCTGCTCCAGGACACAGAGGGAATGCACCTTCTCCAGCCCCTACAGCATCCATTACTAGCATGGTCAGTACCCAATGTATAATGACTGTAGGAAAAGCTCTAAAAGTGTCTAAAAGTAACTGGAATTTAGGAATTGTCATAGATAGGAGAAAAGGAGACCATGGAGGAGTTAGTATCTGTTATGTTGGTGGACACATGATACAAGGATGAATTTCACTTCATGCTTAACTGAATGACTGCCTTTTCTGACCACTGTCACCTAAACTGAAAAAAGCACAATTAATATTAGTTTGATCTTGAAAATACCTTTGAAAAACAGGGCCCTTGTATTTTGGCATTTAAGGCTTCAAAAGGCAAGTGCTGCAAGCCACTAGCCACTTCAGAGAACACTGGTCTCTACTGACTTACATGTCTGTAGGATGAAATACTACCTAGGTGCTTCAGGGTCACTTTGAAAATGAATAAAATGTCAAAGACAAGCTCTTGCCTCACAGCCTTCAGGACTATGTAGAATGTTGCTTTGATCTGAATTTTCCAATTAATCAGTCAAGTACTTGTTTGCAGCTCAGGACTAACAGAGACTAATGGTTGCTAAATCAAGCAGATACTTCTGTCTGTATACCAAGTGAGTAGCTTCCACAGATGCTGTGTAACTTAGAATGAGGGAAAAGAAAGAGGCAATAGTTCTCTGTAGATCTGTCAGTCCTGAGTTAATAATAGGTACAGCAGGTCTGTAGGAACTGCTGTTGAGCTATTGTTCTGAATCAATAGCAAAGAGAAAACAGCTGCAATTCAAGCTACAGCTCATGTTTTGTGTCAAGCCTGGTAAGGTATATGTAGCTTTGAGAACATCTGGCTTTAATAAAAGTATTCTACTTCTGTAAAAGCTGAAGAGAAGCTTAACTATAGAAGCTTAACTATGCTTAAACTATAGAATAAAACCATGAAATGATGTGAAGTAAAATAATGGGCACACTGGCTGATTCAGAAGAGCTTTAAGTGGAAAGGATGTGCTAGAATTGGTATCCACCCACAACCAAGATAGTGTTGCCTAGATAATCAGCACTGAATAAGGTGTTGCTTTTTCCTGTATTCTCTGCAGCTGTCTCCTTCCTTTACACCTACCTCGGTGATTCGCAAGATGTACGAGAGCAAGGAAAAGAGCAAAGAGGAGCCAGTTTCTGGGAAAATGAAAGTCAGTGATGGAAAAGATGAAAATCAGAGGCCAAATGAAGGTATTGTAATGGCTTTGAAGTAACACAAGATTTGGAATAGAATCAGAGCTTCAGCACATAATACGCCCCAGCTAAATTTAGACATTCCTGATTCATGGAAATCGGGAGGAGGATGTGGAAATGCACCTGTAATGGGAGGAAGGGTTAGAGGGGACACACTTTCTAAGTGCAGTCTCTCAGCAGTGTTGGTTTTCAATCTGTTTTGTTCTTGCCTGACAGTTTGTTAGCAGTAGTGACCCTAAGAGGCCTGGACCACAACTGTTTCTTTGCAACTGGTTTTGATTAACAAGTGTTAACAATAATGCTTCCATATCTCTCTATAGCACTAATTGAATACAAGCAGCTTACAGCTCTCTTGAGACATCTTAACTGAACAATCAAAGCTGAGACCAATTAAGCTCTTAAGTGTAGTAGATCATGGAAGCATTTGGTCACCCTGACTGATACTAAGTAGCTATGAAAAGAAAACGCTCAGTACCAGTGATTTACCTGACCCAGTAAGACTAACATGCCTCCTTGCCATGATGTTGTACTTCAATACTGGTTACTACAGAGGTAGTTTTGCAGGTCCTGCTATGGTTGACTTTTTTCTTTTTAGTATTCCAGTTATAACTGCTACCTCAACTGGTAGCAGGTGATTCTAAGATATTTTAGTCCTTGTCTAACTCATCTAGATAGTCTGTGGAAGTAGCTTCTTGAGGTTCTTTAGTGTTCCAAATCTTGCTAAGCAGATGACAAGCATAGAAGATTGCTGCCAACCCCTGGGCACATCTAAACTGAGAAACCACTTTGGGCTAGATTTCTGGCAAAACTCCAAATTATAATCTTGGCTAGGCAGGATCCTTTATGCCTTCTGTGTCCTTTGGTGCTAACTTATCCATATTGCCACCTCAATTTCTAAGAGAGGAAAAATAAGAATTAAAGTTTGAGTTGCTGCTGGCTCTGACCTAATTAAAGCTTACTGTCAAGGAATTTTGGAACATATCCTTCTTACTGTTGTCAAATAATTTGACCAAAAGCATTCAGGAAAGACTGGTGCTTACTATTAAATATAATTTTATATGGCTGAAGTTCAGCTAGTCGTGGAATCTGGCTATAAAATCCAATCACTAGCTTTAGTTTTCCTTAGGTGTAATCTCTAGCTGTGGACTATAATAGTTGTATTCGATTCTAGCTACAGATAACCTACTGTCTAGTTCTGTGGAGAATGCAGATCAAGAAACTTTGCCCACCTTAGGTACCAAACTACCTGCACTGCAACGCTCTGCATGTTCCACACCTCTTGCCCAAGCAAATCGTTGCACCAAAGAGCAAGACTACAGGCCTAAATCAGCTGGTAGAAAGACTCCTACCATGGCCTCCCCAGTACCAGGAGGCCCTTTCCTTCGTCCTGTTCATCAAGTACCCCTTGTTCCCCATGTACCAATTGTACGACCTGCTCATCAACTGCATCCAGGACTGGTCCAGAGAATGCTGGCGCAGGGGGTTCATCCGCAGCACCTTCCTCTGCTGCAAGCAGGTAATCCATTCGTTTTTCCCTTAAGTTAATGCATGTTTTCTATAAGACTGACTTTGCATTAGGAACAGCATAAAATTATACCTGTTACTGCTAATGTTTATTACATGAAACTCACCTGTAAAAATAAACAATGAATTCCAAGCCATTTAAACAGAAAAATGTTTAGTTTTCTTTAGGTTCCTTGTGCTTATTAAGTAAGACCTTTCCTCACTCTTGTTTAACAGGTATGCTTCCTCCAGGGGTGGACCTCTCTCACTTGCAGGGAATATCTGCTCCCATCCTTGGCCAGCCTTTTTACCCACTGCCAACAGCCAGCCATCACATCTTAAATCCACGCTCTGGGACACCTTTGCAGCTAGCAATGATGCAGCAGCAACTGCAGCGATCAGGTATGCTGAAACTCAGGACTGGGAGTTTTAAAATACTGACTGGCCTGCTGCTGGTCCTGTACCTTTTGGCCTGTTTCTGTATACTGGGCTAACAGGAAGCTACTTTGATTATGAATATCTAAATTACCTCTTAATTTTGTGTGGTATCAGAGCAGTTTGGGCCACGGCAGGGCTCTTATGCCAGAAGAATGTCCAAGTGAAGCATTCAGTTTCAAGATAAGTGTTCCTGTTGACAGATCTGCCTTTTGCAGCAGTCTTTCCTTCCTTGCTGGGTGAGAGAGGCCACCCACCTATCTCAAAATGCTGCTTGATGCTGGTCTTCCAGTTAAAACCTACTTGATGCTGTGTCCAGAACTGGCAGTGTCAGGCAGTTCATGGAAGTACTAGCGAGAACAAATGTGGGGGGGGGGGGCAGGGGGGTGTCTGGATTACTGAGAGCTAACAGGATGAGTAAAAGCCACATTCAGCTCACATGCTTCATCAGGTGATTGCTCTGGGGCAAATCTCCATGTCAGGTGAACGTATTATTCCATCTCCTAATAGCTTTACATTTCACAGGCACTGGAGCACAGGGATCACCTGCTGGTGCACAAACAACCCCTCAGAACGTGCTGTCTCGGACTGGATTATCTCATGGGCACACACAGCTTGACCATCGCCCCAGCCAGAGAAGTGGGTCTCCCATTGGCCTTGCAAAATGGTTTGGTTCAGATGTCTTGCAGCAGCCTCTCCCTTCTATGCCATCCAAAGTCATCAGTGTAGATGAACTGGAATACCGGCAGTGAACAGTGACCACTGGGTGGGACACTTGTGATTCTTTAGACTGGATAAAAAATGTCCATAGTCAGGACTTCACCTCTGTTTGTTTTTTTTGGGGCTTTTATTTTTAGCACTCTGTGCAAAATTTCTTTTTGAGAGACTGAAGCACATGGCACCTGTCCTGGTCTCATGTCTGCATCAAGACTAAAGGATCCATTATGGCTTGAATAGTGAAGCCTGAAGAAATTTAGATGCAAGACAAAACCAGTTTAATCCTGGAAGTGTCTATTTTTGTTTTTGTAAGATATGTGAATGAAGTGCTGATATTCTCTAGTGTAGAGGTAGCAGCTATGGATTCCTTCTGCAGAGAACTAAATGTATAGACCCTTGTGTACAGACTTGTGTATAAACAATCTTTTGTATATATACACATAGAATAGCCTTTTTGAATCTATACAGCTGTACATAAGAGTAGCTGATAACAGTTGAGCTTTAGTTGTGCCTATGGTTTGGATCTTTCTCCATTGTACATGTGGGATTTTCTTTAAGATTAAAGTTGCATATCCTAAGTGTGAGTGAACAGGATAAAGTTGCTTTGCCTTTTCTTGCTGCTCATCTCCTCTAGGTCTCCCTCTCACTTTCTTCTGTCACGTGTTGTGCACCCAGTGTAGCTAAAGTGTCAGAGTACAAAGCCCACATCTTGCTGTCTGTATAACAAAGGTCTGACTCCTTTTGTGTATGACTCTTGCCATCAAAGAAGAGAATTGTTTAGTCATAAAACAGCCTTGAGGATGGGACTTGGTACAGGAATGGTAAACCCAGATCTTCTGTCTGCCATAAGCAAAGAGGCTGTAGGTCCTCACTGGTCGTAGCTTTTTCAAAAGGGCTGGTTCTGGTCCTAGTGCAGCTGCAGTATTTCCCTTGTTTTAATCTTTCAAACCAGTTGCTGAAGGTCATCAAAATGGAGCCTTTGAATCCTCACCCTTCAACTCCTCAGTCAGAGCTGTGGTGTTCTGTACTGCCTTCAATTCTCTTAATAGAAGGGAGTCCTGAGAACTGTCCTCAATCTAATGTGCATCTACTGATGCAATTACTGTGAAACTTGCCTTTGGAGTCTTGTTCTGTGGCTTGAAAGGGGAAGGATGGGGTAGTTTTGTGATCTTACTGTGTATATTTGGTTTTAAAATACTATGTTCCTTTTATGCCTGTTCCACTTCCCTGAACAGTTAAGTGTTCTCTTCCATCCCTCTACTGCATGGTTCTTCACTTTACCTTCTCACTTGTGTTCAGTCTAGCACTGCTTTCATGTCCTCTATCTAGCTTAGGCCATTGTGCTCTTTTAAAAAAGGTGAAAGCAAAGCCAGAATTCTCACGGAGTTGCTCTTTCTTAGGTCTCACTGACTGCAAAACCAGCAGCAGAAAGAAAAAAAAGCAAACACTTGACTGTATTATAACAATTGCCAGCATGCTGTGGTGGGTTTGTTTCAGTCCAGCAGAGACAATGTTGTACAGAAATAGCAAGCTGAAGTCTCCAGTGTGGAATCTGTTGGGGGGTCACCCATACTTCTAGTGGTTGTTCCTAAAACAATCTGTGTTAAAACATGCAATCACCAGCTTGTCCTTGTAAGATTGTTTTCATACTTTTTTAACTTGACACTTTCCCAGTAACATTCTGTAAATAAAGTTGATTCTACCAGCTGTCTGTATCAACTGCTCTTGAACTAAATGATGTCAGAATATTGATTAATTCTTAGCACTGTTCTTGTGTGTAAGCTAAAGCCACTGTTTGAACTGAATCTGCAGAAAATTTCAACTTTAGTTTATCTTCCATGTGGGAGGGAGGATCAGTCTTTTTTGAGGAAGGTAACTGGCTTCACTCATGACACAATGGAATGGTTCCTTTTCAGTGTTTTTTGACAGCTATGGCTAAGTGTTAAGGAATGAGACTCCAGCACACTCAGTTTGTAAAACTAACCAGCTTTACAGAAAGGGCTCATGGCTTTGACCCTCTGCCCTTCTAGCCAAGGCTGATACCCCCACACCACTGCAGTCATTCAGCACCCTTCTACAGGAATTCACTTTTAAGCTTAGAAATATTAGGAATAATGCTTATAATAAAATTGAAGCTTGGATGCTTTCTTACCATGCAGAGTAGCAACCACTGCAAGGGATTTTGTGCTTGAATGGGTGTAATCACTGTACTTGTGTGTAATAACATAGTTTGTGACACATTTAAATAAATACACCTACTTCATTTTTGTAGGAGAGCAAATACTTGATACTGATACATGTGAAACCTTTTGCTCATGTTAGAGCTCTGACTTTATATTAGAAAGCAATAGAACCACTGCTTTTAGAGCAGCCTGCTTCTCTTGTACTGCTTACCTGACTTCTCTAAGCGGGAAATTCTAAGAAAAATTAAGAGGTTTCAGTCACTAACAGAGAACAGAAGCTTCTAGTTTATTTCCACTCATAAATAACTGAAAAAGTGATTGCTTATGAGCAGAATCTACCATCCTTTCCACAACTGCAGGGCTATTAATAGCCTTGAAGTATTCAGTATTTAAACAAGAATATTTCAGATGATTAAGCCAGACAGAGCTCTGGCCCCTAGCACTGTTTCGTGAGATAAGGTTCTCCAGCTACTGGTTTTCATGTTTTCCAATTTAGAACAAAATCCTGATGTTTGAAATTCTTCTAATTTGGAAAATTCCAGTTGGAAAGAAAGGTTCATCCAGCAGAAAGTCATCCCAAGCATCCAAGCTTCTGAATAAGATTTTGCTCTTGTCACCTGAGTTTATTATCTGTGAGTTCTACCACAATGGGACACTGCAGCACCCTTTGGCCAGAAGCATCATTTTTACCATACAGTAAGGAACTATCACAAACAATTACCATTTGCTGTGGCTTGGCAGAAACAGCCTGTTCGTTGTCACAGCTAATGACAAACTTCAGGGACAGTAGAAAACCATGTCAGAACAACTTTATTTCTTCACAATCTGAATAACATCCTCATCTTCAAGAGTATGGTCTTTACCGACTTTCTGAGGGTTGTGTTTAACAGATGAACCCCAGACCAGTGCACTGAAAGGAGAAAAAATATCCACATTTAAAAGGCTTAGAAGTGTAATGGGCAACAGCAGAGCAGCTATTTTTGTCACAAAGCTAATGCAGAAAGCAATGCTTAAGAGCTATTTTTACTCTCCTGAAAGTACCTGGATGAGTGGTCTGTGTGAAGTACAAACAGATCTAAACAAAGTATGAAGTCACTGAAAATACTTGTGTGTATAGAACAGTCTGTAATACTGCATCTAGAACTACTTTCACATATAGAGAAATATATATATATATATATATATGTAACAGTTTTCCCACAGAGGAAATTTATCCAGGAAGAGTTTAAGGACATCAAATAGAGTAATAATAAAATTATAGAATTGTTTGGGTTGGAAGGAACCTTTAAGATCATCTGGTTCCAACCCCCCTGCCATGGTCAGGGACACCTCCCACTAGATCAGGTTGCTCAGAGCTCTGTGCAGCCCAGGGCTGGGGCTTCCTCCACCTCTCTGGGCAACCTATGCCAGTGTCTCACCACCCTCATGGTGAAGAACTCCCTCCTAACATCTAATCTAAATCTACCCTCCTCTAGTAATTTAACTATTAGATTTAATTATTCTAGGCAAATCTATTTTGTTCAACATAAAAAAAATAATTCCAAACTGTTTTCCCTTCTAATTTACAAGAGAATGAAAGAATATACCAGGAAGCAAGTTATTTTCTAGTGTCTATAACACTTACTATTTAAAGTCTTTAATGAGATTTTTGTGGATCTTCATGCAAAAATCCTCCACTGTGGTCTTGCAGTAAGGTAGTACCACAGGAGAGCTGTAGTCTGGGAGCTGCCCTTTGGGTTTGGTGTAGCTGTAATGTAGATGAAACAGTCAGTCAATACCAAAACTTCTTTCAACCCATCATAACATTTCATAGGCCATTCACACTGCCATCCCAGACACTTGTGCTGAGATCCACTACTTCAAAAGGAACAAGATTGTCTTTAAATTGGTGAATTATCTTTAAATTGGTGTAATCTGGGTAGCCAGTGGCTGCAGCAGGCTTTCCTGTTTAACAGCAAAGCTTTATCACTAGTGAGCTTTCTGTAGTTGCTTTAAAAGATGAAACAGTAATAGTTGATGGAAAAGAATCCCTGCAGTGTTATAGTTCCAACTGGTCATTTTTTTTTCTGTGAAAATCTGAACATACACTAGGAAAAAAACTAACAAAGTCTACAGGCCAGACACCTAGACATACTAAATCCCTTTTTATATTAGACTTTATATTGTCACAAGATGGGTACAAGTTCAAAAGACTAAAATTACTGCATTATGAGTATTAATAGATTCCTTAAAAAATTCATCCAAAGAAATGCATTAGAAGTATGAGGTGAGCCTGGAATAATTTATAGTAAAAATGTCAGAAATGCTAAAATGAAGAACTAAATTCAGGTCTGTTAAGAGAGCTGTGTGCATGGCAGACTGAAAAGAGGACTGCCTCTAAAATTCACAATTAATGCAAAGTTTTACTAGAATTCTGTGTTTGGAGGATTTTTTAAAGATGTGTCTTGGACTTGGTTTCACAAGGTCCTTGTTCAACTCCTCTACAAGAAGTCCAAAGTACAGCACTCATGGCTGTTAGGTCCATCACAAAACAGACAGGAGGAGCACAATCCCAGATTTAAAGGCTAAACATACTTCAGTGACAAAGACATCATAATTTCAAAGACAGAGTTTTAAGCTAGCAGAAAACCACTATAAAATAATCATTATTCATCCACTCTTGAGACATTCTTCAGTCTCAGCCTTACACCTAACTCCACAGTAGGCAGCAACTGGGACTCACATTCGTACTAGCTTCAAATAGTCCCAGATTTTCTCCAGCAGA
Organism: Calypte anna; assembly: GCF_003957555.1. Classification (NCBI taxonomy): domain Eukaryota; kingdom Metazoa; phylum Chordata; class Aves; order Apodiformes; family Trochilidae; genus Calypte; species Calypte anna. The sequence goes on from NC_044261.1 coordinate 9,793,396, forward strand.
TCATCAAAGTTCCAGCGATGATGAGCAGATATTGGTACACAGTGGGGTACTTTGTAAATAATATCCAGTTCCTCAATGGAAATCTGGTCAATCTTATTTAGGACGTAAATGCACGGGATGTAAACCCTGCAAAGAGAAGGAAACACCATTACAGCAGCCAAGCAGCAGCCCACTACCACCTCTGAAAAAGCTTCATTTTTTAAAAGAACAGGAAGGTGCTAAACAGCACAATGTTGACAGCACATTGCTGAGCTTCTGTGGGAAGCAAACCTCAGAAAATGTTTTGTTCTTTGGCTTGTAAATTGCAGGCATGCCAAACCCAGGGTCCCAACAGTACCTGTTCCCTTCAACAACATCAATCAGGTCATCAGCAGTGGCGTCGCTGCGCAGTGTGACATCAGCATTGTGAATTTTATACTCTGCCAAGATGCTCTTCACTGTTTCAGTATCCAGCTCGCTCTGAGGACACTGAACACAGACACAGTAATAAGGAATGGAAGAGTTTACAGCAAAACCAATTATAATAATATTATAACCTAGCAATTACTGCATATAGATGACTAGAAATCACTGCATTGTAAGTTAATGGACTTTACTATGCTTTTACCACAATCAGCCTCAGGAGAGAGGAAAAATACTTAAACTGTAACATCTGTATTTGTATTAATGCCCCACTGACAGCTGCAATGAGACACTTCAGAAGCAGGGTTTCCTGTCAATCTGGGAGCAGTTGCAGTATGAATCTCTGTATTTAGTAGTTCAGTGAGCACACAACTATGTGATTCCAAAAGCAGAGTTCTGATTATTGGCTTCTCTGGCTGTTCCTACACTTTTAAATTAAGATTCAGTGGGAAATGAACACTCCAGGCTGCAAGGCATGGAACTCTGAGTAATCTTCTCCAGAAGCCACCGAGAGAGAGGCACTTATTGACCTTTGGGCCTTGGAACTTGAAATTGTTGGAAAGCTGCCAAACATCTGATTTAGGGGGCAGGAGGTGCTGGGCTCCTGGGAAAAGTAGCTGACTACAGCTCAGTACAGGAGTACCACCTCCTAACCAAGTCATAACACAGGTAAGGTCCTTGCCACACTGTTAACTGCCAGTGCCTCTCCAAGCGGTTTTTTTTTTTTCTCCCCCTAATTTTAGTTAAAGAAGTCTTCCAACTTACTGTGGCTGTAAGGTTAATGCCTCCTTTATCCTTTTTTTTAAAGCCAATATTGGGGGGCTTACTATTCAGACGAATTCCAAATCCCTCCAGTTCATTCTCAATGATTTTCTTGTGACCAAGGGGCTTCAGCACATCCAGAACAATCAGAATGAGATTACAGGTTCGAGCAACTAAGAAGCAGAAAAAGAAAACCATCCCTCAAAAAAGTACCCTCACACAGACTGAGACAAAACAACACAAAATATGGCTCTGTGCACTGATGACAATATTAAACCTGTGATAAGACCAGTACACTGCTTATTTTAAAAGTCCAGTATAAGGCTGAAGTTTGTGATGCTGGCTAAGCATCACTGATACACAGATACTTGAATGTTCTAACAATCAGAGAAGCTGAAAAAATCTTACTTCCCACTTTCCTGTCTATATTGCCACCCAAGAAAGATGACAGTAAGATAGGCAAAGAAATTAAGACAGCACCCTAGTTCAATATGGGATCACATCTACCTTCAAAACTGGTAATATACTTTGACTGCAGTGTCAATGCAGGGCACAAATTCAGCAAATACGTAAAGACAGAACTGAAAACAGACTAAAGTGAAAACAGCTACTGCTTTACAGTGGGCAGCTCAATTCCATGGTACACTTCAGCTTTTTAAAGACACCAGAAACAGAGATTCAGCACTTTTTCTCATCAGCTGAAACAACTGAACCAGTAATAGGATGCTGCCTCCAGCTTTAATGTACTCACCTGCAATGACTTGTCGTCCTCTGCCTTTACCATCTTTGGCACCTTCAATAATTCCTGGGAGATCAAGTAGCTATTTGTCCAGAGGAAAGAAAGTGACTGATGAGAAAAGGATTTTTCTTCATGACGAAAAAAATCCTACTTTTACCTCTCTCCAAGACCAGCTGACTCCACTGCAAATCTAAATAGAACTCTGGCAAAATTGTTTCCCCTTTGATTCTTCTATATTGTTATCCCTGGTGCCCTACTGGTACAATGGAAACAATCACCTCATACAGAATATAAGAACCACCACAGAAACTTCCCCCAGAGCAAAACTAGTACCTACTGGAAACACTTCCAGTATACTGTCAGGCACTTGTACATGTCACTTCTAACCTGCTAATGTCATACTAGACCATCAGACTAACACATATACTCACACATATATCTGTTAGTAACACATATAACACAAACTAACACACATACCCTCTTATCCTCACAGACACAGAAAGATCTCACCTGTATCTTTGCTCCTTTGTACCTAATGACTCCAGGCACAGTGGTCAGTGTAGTGAACTCATATGCTGCCACCTCAGAGTATACACCAGCAAGATTACTTAGAAGAGTAGATTTCCCCACTGATGGAAAACCCACAAACCCAATCCGGGCATCACCTGTCTTTGCAACGTCAAAACCTGCAAATAAGGAGCAAAAATAACCATTTCAAGATATGGTATTTCCTATCTTCTGAGGTTCTGGATTTCTATTATCACCTGAAAGAAAGCCAGGCAAGCTTTCTGACAAGAAAAAGTATGAAACAGAAAGTTCACAGTCTGTATTGCTCTGCACCATTTTGTGTAACACTCCATGGCATGAACCTGTCAATAAAGTACCAGCTGCCAGGTCTCCCAGTGGGCTATACTAGAGTGTAGGTGGCACATCCCTTTTAAGCACTGCAGCAACTGACACCTTTACATTTAAAAACAGGTGACTCCTGCAAGATGCTTCCTCATGTAATCTTTTAAGACTTCTGCAAATACTAGATTATATCGGCCAAAATACAGAAGCCCTTTCATTTAGACTTCAACAAGGGCTCCACCCCAAAGTTCCAGAAAGGAACAAACCACAAACCACAAACCACAGCAAACGTCCCGCACCAGGAAGGACCCCTGGGAGAGAAGGTCACTCTGATTTATCCAGAGGACAGTCTGGCACGATTTAAGCGGACAAGAGCCACCCCCGTTAGACCCATTTCCGTTCCACAGCCCGCCCTTCGGCAGCGAGGAGCGGCCACTTCAGCAGGGGCTGCCGAGGCAGGACAACGCACCTTCCCCGGGGCCGCCGCCGCCGCCTCCCTTGGGGGTGATGAGCTCCCGGCGCAGCTTGGCCAGCCGGGCCTTCAGCAGCCCCAGGTGGTGAGCCGTGGCCTTGTTCTTCTGCGTCCGGGCCATCTGCAAGAGCAGGGAACGGAATGCTCACCCGGGACAGTGTCTGCGGGGCCGCGCGGCGCCTCAGCACCTCAGAGGCTCCGTCAGGGCCGTGTCACTCCCTCGAGGAGCGGCACCGTTCCCACAACGCGGAACCCCCAGCCGTCCCCTCGAACGCTTTGTGCCTGGCCCGTCCCCGGCCGAGGAGGAAGCCGGTGCGTTACCTCAGCCTCAATCTCCGCGATCTTGGCCAGCGTGCTGCTCATCTCGGCGGCGGGCCCGGGCCCCGGCAGCTGCCGGCAGCCACCACCTCAACCACCGCCTCAGCCACCACCTCAGCCTCCACCGCCGGTTCCCTCCGCCAGACCGGTCCGGCAGGCTCTCGCGAGACCCAGGCCAGCTCTCGCGAGAAGCAGCGGGAGCGCGCGCCTCGACGGCGGGCGGGAAAGGGCCGGCAGCGCGCGCGCGCGCGCGCTACCCAGTCCGCGCGCTGCTCTGTGCGGAGGTTCCGCAGCGCCCCCTGCGCAGCCCTCGCGCTGCCTCACAGCGGCGGCTCCGGTGTGAGGGGAAAGGCACCGGGGCGGGCACCGGGGCCAGGGGGAGCTGGAGAGAATGTGTGTGATGCGTGTGTGCGATGCGTGTGTGCCCGCATGGGAGAGCGGCGCTGAGGCAGCTGCCGGCGTGTAGGAAGCTACATGAGCCTCCGGTACTGCGTGTGCCGGAGAGCTGCTGAGAGGCTCTGGGCGGGGGATGGAGAAAAACGGCCGTGAGGCTGAGATGCTCCTCTGTGAGAAAAGCGCCGGTGTGGTGCTGGGAGAGAGTGCGGCAGCCCGGGCTGAGGGCTGAGGCTCTGGGTGCTTGTCCTGAGGAAAGAGCGCGAGGTGCGAGAGGCTGAGGCGATGGGCGGGAAAGCGGCTGTGTGGTGCTGCGGGGCAGCCTGCCGAGCCGAGGGCACCCCCTGCCCCTGAGAGGAGCTGTCCTGTGCCTTTCACTGTGGTTAAATGGGACCTGCTGCTTCGAAGATCTGCCTCTGCTCTGCTCTTGTAGTTCACTTGCAGTACTGCTCATCACCAGGTGTGTAGATGTGCGTATATATTCCACAACCCTGTTGAATCCGGTGGAGCTGGTGTACAGAGCCTTTAGCTGATGTCTTACTAAGGCGAGACTTCCATACCGGAGCTTTCTCACGGCTCCTTTCAGCTGAGCCCAGGCCATACCACTTTGCCCCAGGGACATCTGTAACTGCCCGCTGACTACTAATTTAATAGATAAAGGATTTGGTTTAATGTCCCCTTCCAGTTTTAAAGAGCAAACGACCTTCAGCTTTTGATGGTATCACAAGAAGCCAAACAGTTGGATTTGGAATAAAAAGTATTTTTATGACATAGGGAAGTAAGTTATCAGGATTTTAGAGTCTCCCAAGTTTGTTTCCCTGTCATATTTTGTCTGAACTGGCATAATTGATGGGAACCATATTCGGTAACCTCTCCAGGAAGGATCTGTTTCATTTGAGTACAAAGTGCTATATTTGCTATCTCCTTCTGCCTCTGCATATTCCTAATTGAAATAGTAAAATAAATAAAAAGTAGCCTTTAATGTCTGTCATAAACTACATTAGGCACTTTCATTAATATAATCTTATATAGAGCTTACTAAAATAGAATCTCAAATAAAATGGGATTACTATTCCTGGTAATGTTATCTCTGCTTAGCTAGGGTAAATATAAATGCACCTACCACTGTATATTTGTTCATGGTTTGCTAATTATTCCTTGTGAACAATATCTGTTTTCAACATAGGACATAGGAAATTTGGTTCTGGTATAAATTTTTTCTTACTTCAGATGGAGTTGGACTTGTTTGTGTCTCAACTCTACCCTACAATCAGTCCATATTTGAGTTATAGGAAAAACACTGAGGAAAATGTGATTTTGAATGGTCAGAGTTTCTTAAGGCTGCCTCTACTGTTGCAGTCAGTGTTGGGTAACTTCAGAGCTTGCTGCTAGCAACAGAAGTAGTTGTTCCTACAAACAGGTACTCTTAAGTTATTTTTTTCCAGAAAGCTACTAGAGCAAAGATCCTGTAAGGAATTTATGCACTAAAAAACTTATTTGAGTGTTGAGTATTGTCCTTAATAACCAGAAGAGAGTAAGAGTTTAATTAACGAAGATAATATTTCTGATTTTTTTTTTCCTAGCCAAATGAACACTTTCTAATTTGTTAGAATATTTAAAGTAGTTCATATTAGTTTAGAACAGCACTTTCATTTAAACTTCAGAAAGGTTTGTTCAGTAGAGATTGGTTCCAGGCTGTGAATAAGGTGCAATTGATTTTATTTCTTGTGATGACTGTTGTGAATTTTTAAATTTAAAGGTGTTTGATGCTTTGTGGTACTTGGAGAACAGGGTGGTTAGGACCATGGGAAGTGAGGTGTGACAGCTGGGAAAATGACTGAAAGATGAATAATCGGGAGTAGATAAATTATGTCCTCTGAAGATAGCAGTCAAAATTAGAAAATGAAGAATGAATTATAGAAGTCTATTAAAAAAAAAAAAAAGGCATTCAGAGAAGGAAAAAAAGTCAAAGAAATACTAATAAAACACTGGAAGAGGAAAAAGCCCCAGTGGAACCTGAGAGAATATGAAAGGACGTGCAAGAGACTGAGATCTACTCAGAAGGTTAAATGAGCTTCATAACGGGATAATGGGTGCTGATGGAAGACAGAGAATATGAATTATCCTGTTTTAAATGTATATGTATGGTTTTTAAATTGAGATAATTCCATTTAGGAAGTCTAGATGAAGTGCAAGAAGGGGATGTATTTCCAAGGGTTGTGAAGCAGTCGCAGAGGCAGCCTCTCAGGTGGCCAACTGCATCCCATGTCAAACACCAAATAAAGATAGAAATATGCAACAAAGCCCAAATGATCAAGTAGTCATATGAATTACAAACAGATAAACTGAAAGTATATGACACAAGCATTTTCTAATATTTTTATTAAGGTGTTTAGAAATGGGTTTTTTAGAAAATACAGGAAAACTGCATCTGAATTAAGTCTTTGTCATCAAACAATTAGGAAACATGAGACAGTATGGAATCAGTGATTGGGAAAAAACAGGAGTTTGTGTTTATTAGCTACAATGACAGGAATGTGACTGAAATGGCACATAACTCATTAGCAAGATCTGAATGATGGAGGGATGTAGCAAAAATGGGGTTTGGAAATTCATATTCTATGCACTCCAGTCCTGCTGACTCATTGATTATGAGCAAGTAATTTCCTTTACTTGTGCCTCAGTTTTATTTTTTCACAACAGGAATGTGCAGTTGCCACAGTATGATTGAAACTTTCATATTTCCATAGCACTGCTCCCTATGGTAACTAGATCACTTAAATAGAAGTGAGTAATTAATATGCTTAGTGTGTTTTTTGTCAAACTACCAATTTTAATTAAGCTACTTCATTATGAGCCAAATTCTGAAATGCTTTCTGGAACAGCTATTATTTTAGCTTGAGTACAGTTTTCACTTATGTGAGATGGAAACTAAGTACGTTGAGAAGAGGTTTGCAGGTCTTTTGGATAACCATGTAAAATTTACCATTGTAAAATACATGGTAAAAACTGTGAGTGTGAAATTAATCATGATAACTTGTGTATGCTTCTTTAAAATCACATAAAGAGCCTTCTTAGAAATAAGCATTGCATACTTGCATAGTCAGGTACTTTTGTATCCTTTTTTTTCTGTTCCTATGTTTTCTTCTAATAAATAACTTCAATCCTAAAATACTTGTGAATATCAAGACTTCACACTGTACTGAGATGCTAATTTAAGCTTAAGAGTCACTCTGGTAGCACAGCACGTGTGGTTTTGGTAATTCCCCTTATGACAGAAGGTGTGGAATATACAGGCAAACAGCTACACTAATGCTACCTGTGTGCTGGTGGGCTTGGTAGGTACCACGTTTCTAGCATAGTGGTGGGTGTCCCTGCAGGATTTTTAAAAAGTAGGAGGGAGGTGGCCAGGAGGTAATCAGTTCAAGATTTCAGGTGAAACAAGGCTGTTGGAGTTCCATATCTTCTCTACCACTAGCCTAGTGAAAAATAATCTGCATCAGATGATAGCCTCAACCTCAGTAATTATCATTTTGACAATTATGGCTGTGGGACTGTAATCAACCTGACAGAGTTCTCCTATGAAAGAATGGTAACTGCAAACTAGAGCATATAGGGAATATGTTCATTTGAGGGCAGTTTTTCTCTGTGGATTTTTTTGGTTTTTTTCTTTCATAATTTTGCAAAATCACCCTTTTTTGTGCTTTGCTTTAAGAGCTGGCTGATAATTAACTCTATTGTTGTACTTCAGGGAAGAACTGCTCATGCTTGAAGAGGAGACAAACTTAATCTTAAGGTGGTTTTAATCAGCTGACTAAGAGCCAGCATCATACCTTTTGGAGGAAAAAGATTTTGAGAACCTGCTACCAAAGGTAAGATTTTCTGAGATCTTTAGTACTGAGTCTGCTATGGAATCATAGTATTGATTGTCTGAGGTGAAATACCAATGAAAGTTCACGCAATTCATATATTCATTGAGTCTTGAGTCAACAGACAGAAAGTTGCATCTTTTGAATAGTGTAAGAAATACACATGTATCCCTTACTAGTTGTCTTTCTGGAACAGCACTTCTATTCTTGTTTTTTATGGAGAAGTCCTTCTCAGGGCAACACAGTTGTTTAGTTATTAATCTGTAAATAACAAGCATTCACTACTTGAGCTGCATATGTAGGATTGTATTGTAATGTATGTTTTACACAAGAAAGTTTTCTGTCAGGTTTGCTTATATAAGGTATGGATGCCTAATTCATGGGCAGTTGGTTAGATGGAATCCTAGGCTGTATTCTCATTTTGTCCAGATCCCTATTGTGGCAATCTTGTTTTGAATGTCTTGGGTTGCTTTGGTTCAAGGCAGACTAGAGTAAGTTAAACTGGGCAGAGTGAAGAAATGGAAGGGGAAAAAGGGAGATGAAGTATCAAGGGTCAGCTTCCAAAACTATGTTAAATTAGTTTAACAACAGTAAGTTAGCATCAGCTCCTCAGACTTTGTTGTGGGCTGCCATGCAACAGATGGACTACACAGCATGTGAGTGTAGTGAGGAGAGTCATCAAAAAGAGGAAAAGCAAACAGTGCAGTTTTCCCTTTATAAACTAACTCTTTCTGCATACTTTTCATAGCGTGCTATACCTTGCTATTAGCAGTTGCTGTCATTTTTGTGAGAATGCTCAGTATGTTTAAACAATAGAGCTGTTAATCTACTTCTAAAGGAGAAAGCTAACAAATCACTAACCCACAGCTGGGTCACAGAGGAAACTGTGCTGTCTCCAAGTTTGAGAATCCTGGCTGCCAGGGTTAGCATCCTCATGGGAAGACTCCCAATAAAAAAATCGAGCAAGATTTTAAAAACTAAATTTAAATAATAATCAACAAGTAATGAATACTGAATTAATTACTTATTAGATCAGTCACAGTTAATTAAAATTCCAGTGAAAGCTCAAAAAAAGTGACAGCCAGTCCCTGAAAATGCAAGTGTGCCATGACATGTGCCATGTTCTATATTCTATGAAACACTTATAAAGGAAATTGTTCCTATGACTTAACCAGCTGGCACCAGTGCTATGCAGAAATGTTTTTGCTAACAATATAATGCATGTGAAATAGTGACTAATCTTCTCAAAGCATATAACAATGAAGACTATTCTGAAAAAATTCAGTAGCCTAAATAGCAGATGTATGAGTTGGGAATGTCCAACAAATAGGTGTGACTCAAGTCTAATTAACATATATTGAAATGTATTTGAATAGATGTGACTGTAACATAGTCTGATGTTATCTCCTATATTTGCAAACCAGTTTAAGGTCTGCACTTAGGAGTAAGGCCAGTAGCAATTCTCCTGTAGTAAAGTGAGCAATGTACAGTGTGCAGTCCCAAATGGTACACATATGTTCAGAGCAAAAGAGGATTTCTAATACTATTGAAATACCAATCAAAATGGTTCAGCAGAGACCAGACAGCTGCAAAACATTTAGGGACAGCTCAGGAATTCCCATGGGCAGAAGCAAGACAGGAAATCATGAGAAGCTGAATGAAGTAGCTGAGGAAAATGCCTTTATTTAAGAGAGAGGTGAATTCAAAAGAAGTTCAGCAGATCCCAGTGCGGAAGATGTCAGAGAAAATAGATTAGGGATCATCTGAAAAGGGGAGGAAATTCTGTGTACTGAATATGTACATTTTTAATTGCAAATGTAAAACTCCTCCACATTCAAGACAGTAACTAATTGTGATGATAAATTAGTTCAAGGGTAATCATACCTGTACACTTCCATAGTTAAGTATGGGCAAATGGCATTTAGTTATCACATCAGCTTGCAAGTCTTTATATGGCACAAACCACTTATTTGCAAATAGAAGTTGGCTACATTGTAACAAATGCTAGTTTAATTACTACTTTGCTAGTCTCATGTTCTGAGGAAGAGTGCTGGTGGAGCCAAGAGGTGAGGGAGGTCAGTGTAATGAGAGTGAAAGTACTAAAGGGAGAAATCCAGCTGTTACCGTATCAGAGCGCCGAGCAGCTAAGGTGAACAGCTATGTTGATCTCCTTGTGATTCTCTTGGGCATGCAACACGCTGCCGTTCATCTTTAACAAGCATCCAGCAACATGCTCCAGCAGGAGCTCCCAGCATGCTGATCTGGCATCCTCATGGCCAATGTGAGTGGGTCACTTGCCAAGAAACAGCCATGCTTTGGGGTGAATACTGAGCTTTTACCTAAAGAAGCAGGCAGGGTGTTTTGGACGGTGCCTTTTAAACAGGAGGGCTGGAAGCTGAAACCAGAACATTCCATGGCAACTGGAGAAAGTTCTGAGGAAAGTGCAGTGAGAGCGGCAAGACCCCCCCTCCCCCCCCCGTTCCCCCCTCCCCCTGCCTAGAGGAGAGACAAAGAACAGGCAAGGAGGGAACTGAAATAGGAAGCAGGAACCATGTCAGGAGGCTGGGGACTAAAAGAAAGCAAATTAATAAACCACTGGGGGGAAAGGCACACAACTAACCAAAGCCACTAGGAAAGATAAGCAAATTCCAGATTCTTTAATTTCTGTGTGTGTGTGTTTGCATACAGGCTGGCTGGTATGTTTAAATATAATAATTTTCTTAACTGTAGCAAGTACAACTCTTGTGCCTATGGCATACAGACAGACTTACAGGGTGTTAGCACCATATTATCTGTATAATACAGTCTACTTGAGCTGGGTACGTTGCCACTGCTACCACTCATATAACCTCAGATTTCTAAAAATATATGTTCACATCAGGGTGTGTGTATACACAGTGCAGTAATAAAAAGCTCCTGGAAATATTCAGCCCGTAGTGTAGACAAATACACTGCCTGCAGTGTATCAAATGCAGGAGAAACCCAATGTACAGGCTGAGGACACTGCGTGGCCTTAAGTGTTAATGTAATATTGCAGTTTGGAAGTTGGAAGCTTGGTGTGCTCATCTGCACATCAGTACCCAGAATGCTTTTTCAGTTCCACCACTGTTTAATTCAAGTGCTGGGCTGGAGCTCTTGGAAGGCTCAGTCGTTTGTGATGCCCTTGCATGCTCTAAGTTCAGTATTTTCCACGGAATAGTTTGAGTGGCGATATTGGATTGTGAATAGGTCACCCAAGGATTCTAAATGAGGCTTACTGTTATAAATGCAAAGAAGTGCCCTTGAACACTTTAGAAAGGGTTGTCTTTAACAAAACAAAGAACTCTTTAAAGAAAGTGTGTGTGTATTGGAGTGGGGGAGTATTTCGTCAAAAGTAGAGAAAAATTCTCATAGACAGGGAGAAAATTTCAGCTGAAAAGGAGTAATGATGATGATGTTGAAATTGAATCTCATCATAGAGAGACCTTGAGCACACAGGGAAGGTTCAGCACTAGGACAGTCCAAGCAGCCCCCACCAGCGGATCGCAGCGGTGCGTTTTGGAGTGTTTAACTTCGGGCCTGGGGAAAGGTGACTCCAGGGGAGCAGGGGCTGAGCTGGGTGCCGTGGGAAGCCGCGGGGCTCAGTGGGGCAGCAGTTTCCTCAACATGGAGGGAGGCTCTGTCGGGGCTATGCAATTGCCCGTGCCTCCCGCAGCCCCCGGCCTGCGGGTACCGATTCTCCCAACCCGCTCCCGAGAGGAGGGCATTTTTTTACTGGAAGAATTCCCCCTGCCCCTCTTCCCTCCCCCACCATGCCGGCGCCTCGCTCTTTTAGTCAGGCTGAGAGTTGATCCTGGTACGGGGGGGAGGGTGGGGGTGAGAATTGCAATGAAAGAGCGGGGGGAGGCCGGTCTGTTCCGCAGCCCCCTGGCCCCTCTGGGATCAGCTCTCCTCAGGCGAGGCGGGGAGGTGGGGGCCGCTCTGCGCCTCTGCAGCTCCGGGAGGGGTTTGCATTGGACGATTTGCGCCCAGGGAGGGGGGCCGGCTGCTTGCAGCCCCCCCCGCCGGCCCCTCCTCCCCTCACCGGCGGGAGGGGGGTCTGGGGGGCGAGCTGCAGCCCGGATATTTGGGGGAGGGGGCGAGAGCAGCCCCTCCACCCCCGTGTGCCGCGGGCGGGGGCCTCGCTGCCGGCTCGGCATTGGAGGATCGGTGCTGGGGAAGGGGGGGACTGCAGCCCCCAGCCCCCGCGGGCGGGCGGGGTGGGGGCCGGCCTGTTGGCTCTGGCTGCTCTTGCATTGGCGGATGCGGGGAGGGAGGGGGGCAGGAAGCGGGGGGGCAGGGGGAGCCCGAGTGGCTGGAGGGGGGGTCTTTATGAATAGGGTGGGGGTCTTCTCGGCAAAAGAAGAGAGGAAAGTTTGCGGCGCCGGTGGTGCGGGTGCAGCGAGGCGGGCGGGGCCGGGACCGGAGCCGGCGGCGGCGACGCTTGGTGGGGGAGCAGGAGCCGGGGGGCCCCCGCTGGATTTTTGTAGGGGGGGTGGTATCGCCCCCTCCTTCTCCTCCCCCCAGGGGTGAAAGTGCAAGAGGAAGTGCAGCCGCTGCCATCTTTCCTCCGCTCCAAACACACAGGGACGGACGGAGCCGGCAGCCCGGAGCCGCCGCCGCCGGAGCCCCCTCCCTCCCGGCTCGCTGCAGCCGCGCCGCGCACGCCCCTTCCCGCGGCGGCCTCCGCGGCCGCAGCGCCTCGTGGCGGCCGGGCCCGGGCGGAGCTCGCGCGGCCGCGGCGGCGCGCGCCCCTCCGCCGCCCGAGCCTTTTGTCTCGCCCCCCCCTGCAATCCCCTCGCGCTGTGCAGGGAGCGCAGCGCGCGCCGCCGCCGTCGGCCCGGACAGGGGCGGGGAAGGAGGAGGCGGCGCGCGCCACCGGGCGGCCGGAGAGCGCGCGCCCCCTGCGGGCGCCAGCGGGGCGGCGCAGCCCCATGGAGCGGGTGAGCGAGGCCGCCGCCTGCGGCCCCTCGTCGGGCTGCTACACCTACCAGGTGAGCCGGCACAGCGCCGACATGCTGCACAGCCTCAACCAGCAGCGCAAGAACGGCGGCCGCTTCTGCGACGTGCTCCTCCGCGTGGGCGACGAGAGCTTCCCGGCGCACCGGGCGGTGCTGGCCGCCTGCAGCGAGTACTTCGAGTCGGTCTTCAGCGCGCAGCTCGGCGACGGAGCAGGTGGCGGCGGCGGCGCGGAGGGGGGCGCGACGGAGGCGGCGGCGGCGGCAGCCGGCGGGGCTGCGGCGGCAGCCGGCGGAGCCCCCGGTGGCGGGCGGGAGCTGGAGATGCACACCATCAGCTCCAAGGTGTTCGGAGACATCCTGGACTTCGCCTACACGTCGCGCATCGTGGTGCGGCTGGAGAGCTTCCCGGAGCTCATGACGGCCGCCAAGTTCCTGCTGATGCGCTCTGTGATTGACATCTGCCAGGAGGTCATCAAGCAGTCCAATGTGCAGATCCTCGTGCCCCCCGCACGCCCTGACATTATGCTTTTCCGTCCGGGGGCTGCGGACCTCGGCTTCCCTCTTGACATGACCAACGGTGCCGCTTTGGCACCCAATGGCAACGGCATCGCTGGTATGCCCGAAGATGAGGCGGCGCGGGCTGCCCTCACCGCTGCGCAGTCCTCCCTACCTGTTCTGCAGGGTGTGGACCGCCTGCCCATGGTGGCAGGACCTCTGTCCCCGCCGCTGCTGGCCTCACCCTTCCAGAATGTTGCTAGTGCCCCCACTTTAGGCACCAAGAGGGGCAGAGGGCGTCCCCGTAAAGCCAATCTCTTGGACTCTATGATGTTTGGTACCCCAGGGGGCCTGCGAGAGGCTGGTATCCTGCCTTGTGGCCTCTGTGGGAAAGTATTTACAGATGCTAATCGTCTTCGACAGCATGAGGCTCAACACGGGGTGACGAGCTTACAGCTGGGCTACATAGACATTCCACCCCCAAGACTGGGTGAAAACGGTGTCCCTGGTCCGGATGACCCTGATGCACCCCGAAAAAGAAGCAGGACGAGGAAACAGGTGGCTTGTGAGATCTGTGGCAAGATTTTTCGGGACGTGTACCACCTGAATCGACACAAGCTGTCACACTCTGGCGAAAAGCCTTACTCTTGTCCAGTGTGTGGTTTACGGTTCAAGCGGAAAGATAGGATGTCCTATCATGTTCGGTCTCACGATGGCTCTGTGGGAAAGCCCTACATCTGCCAGAGCTGTGGAAAAGGCTTCTCCAGGTAAGAGAGTGCTTATAAGGACCACAGGCGGAAACCGTGACCTAGGGAGCTGTCTGTCTTATCCCTGGGGAAACGAGAACAATTTGAACTAAGGATAGTGTTTGACTGTTCCATTTTAAAGTGTCTCGAGAAGTGAGACTTTCATCGTTTCCACTGGGACGCTGTTCTGCAGTCTCTTGAAGGGGTTTGAAGGTAATTAAGACGTAGAACTGGGAGTCAGCTGGCTTCTGGGTAACATTCCCAGCTTTGTGGCAGGCTTGGTGTATGCGTGACCTTGGGCAAATCAGTTAGTCTCTCCCTCAAATGACTCTTCTGTAAAATGGGTATTGGAATAATTACCTACCTCACACAGGTGTCTTGAGACTACTGATTTGTAGGTAGTTGGAAGGTGCTGTTGAAGTGCAAAATATTAATACATCTCAAGATTATTTTTCTCGTATCCATTTTAAATTTTCTTTTTCTTAACTTCCCTTCATTTCTCTTAGTTCGTAATGTTTTTTATCACCCAAATGTGAAGGAAGAGGTGAGATTTCAAAGGCTGCAGCATCAAGTGTCTTTTAATACATGATCTTTGTGTCCTTTGGGTTTACATCCTTCTGAAGGGGATCCTGTTTCTGCCCTGCAACATACGTAAGATCTGTGCATTTAATGTTGCTGATTTTGTTGTTGTTGCTGTTTGTGGGAGTTAGTAAGTAGTTTGATACACGTAGTCGTGTTAGCAGTATCTCATAGTCTGAGTTTAAGAATTTGAACCTTCTTTTGAGGTTTGATGCTCGCTTTGAGACTAGAAGTAGTGGGGGGAGGGGGATGTGTACACTCTGTGTTCCTTTTGTAGCAGCAGCCACTTTTCTAGAGCAGTTGGGTTGCTCTAACAGGAGGGAAGGAATCAAGATGTGAAAAGAAAGCAAAAGGCTGTTAGGGCTAGAAATGTCCCAGATGTAGGACAATGTAGGATAAATGTAGTGATTGTGCCCCTGGTAGCTTTCTTTTTGATAAAGGTACATTTTGTTACTGAAATACTTTAAGAAAATCTATGCTTTTTTTTTAAAAAAAATCAGTATAATTAGGGGTGCATCTTCATAAGGACTGCAGATTTAGTGATGGGAAGTCATAAAATGAAGATTTCACCTGTAGCTAGAAGTATTTTTCTATCATAGCACTGCCTGGGATCGTCTGCCAGTTTTGATTTTTACTCACACTTAAAGATTTCTGCTGCTGATGTGTGAAAGGTTTTTGTCAAAAAGAGAAATTGAAAGATAAATGTCGAGTTCTCTTTTTTTTCCCAGTAAGTTAACGTGGACAGGAATGCTGTTAAAAAAGTAAACAAACCCAACGTCTACACATCTTTGTAGAATCAAAGTATGAATGAAAAGCAGAGACTCTTTAACTCTCAGTACTCAGTCGTAGGAGCTGCCAAAGGAAACTGAAGTGTGATGTCTAATTTTAGTAGCCTTTCCTTCATTCAGTAGTGCAGCACGGGAGGTTGCTAGGCTTGAGGTACCTGGAAAGACCCCCAACCAGTCTGTCCGGTTACACCACTCCAGCCCACTTGCTGAAGCATCAGGTTTAACAGCCTGACTGCAAAGTTCAGTCTATTTTCTGTCTGTAGTGTGTGAATTCCATCCTGAGACCTCTCATTGGCGCAGCTGGAGAGTTGGGGGAGGAGAGGGTGGAGAACTTGTTTCCAAGCAGTTTTGGCCTCATACAATGAAAAGCTTTCTTCCCACTGGGAGAAACTCCCACCAGGAAAATCTGCAGCTATTCAGTCCTCTCTTTTTCAAAGTAGGCTTTACTGATTGTGAAGAATGGTCTTACTTTTTTTTTTTTTTTTTTTCTCAGTAATAATTTGCTCTTCCATTGCACCTTCTAGTTGGGACCTTCAGAACACTTTGTTTGTATTAATGCAGTCTCCCCACCAAGTTGTGAGTTAGGACAGTATTTTTTTAATCCTTCAGGTGGAAAATGTGTCACAGCAACAAGACTTCAGAATCAGTCTTTTTGCACAGAGATGCTTAAAGTTGGCTGCTTACATCCTTGTTTGGGACATAAACCAAAAGGGTCTGATTTTCAGATATTCAGCAACTGTCAATTGAAGTCAAGTGCCCTGATTGTCAAGATCTAAATAGGATTTTGGAAAGAGGAGATACAGGCTTGTAAGGTTTAGCTTATATTTCCTCTTTTCTCTGGTCATCCAGTCATAGTTTCTTCATAAGAAAATGATGCCTTTTTAGCAAGTTGGAGAGGGTACTTAACAAGGTAGAATGCCAGCTCTTGGTGATCTGGTTCTTGCAAAGTTAAATACTGATACATTTATAATAGATCCACCATTGGGATTTTTTTTTTTTTGTTAGAATTGTAAGTTTATTTTTAGTATTTGTTTTAAGTGTGCTTATGTATATTTTCTTTTAAGGCCAGACCACTTGAATGGACACATCAAGCAGGTGCATACCTCAGAGAGACCTCACAAATGTCAGGTAGGAGCTGGAGGGGTTTAGACTGATGTAGGGGTGATCTTTGGCATTGCATTTATATGTGCAAACAATTTTGAAGTATCAATAAAAATACCATGTATGTGTGAATTGGGATAAATGTTTATAAATAACAGCATTCACCAGTGACAGCTGCTTTCCACCCCTCCTATCCCCCAGCCCCTCAGGTCATCTACACCTTTGGTCTTCCTCCCTCCTTCCCCTTCTGCCAGATGTTCTTCCCTACTGCTCTGTTCCAGTCTCACCCTGGATCTCTTACCCAGCCACCTTGTCTCTGGGCTTAGAGTCAACTCTTTTAAGCCTTTCCCTCTTCCCCCTCCTTTTTTTTTAAATTTCAGTTGTTGCCAACAGCAGGCTTCAATGCTGACTTAATTTTTTTTTTTTAATAATTTAGACTAAAATTGATAAATTACCATGACTTGTCAAGATACTATTTTTTATCACATAGCCTTCAGAACATTGCACTGAGCAAAGTTGGAAGCTGTTTTCTATCCCAGGGAGAATATAATAACAGCATCACTGTATCCTTTGCAATACAATGTCATAATGTTGTAATTGTTTTTTTTATGGTTCATAAATTATTCATTAGGGCTTGAAAGCTCAAATCAAGAAGGATATTTTATAATTCATTTGTAAAGAGATTTAAAAGGTGACGGGAAGTATTAATTAAAACCAAAGTTGACAAGCAGCTTTCATTATCACCTACTGCCTTCACATGGTTGTTGGGCAAACCTCTAAGCTTGGTCTCTGAGGAAAAATTTATGTAATTTTTCATTTAAAGAAAGTTGGAACAAGATAATTTTCATTTTCTTTGAAGAACAGTGAAGGGTAAATGATTTTTTTTTTCTAAAATGTTTAAGCACATTTAATGAATCTAGTGAATCTTACAGGACTGCCTTCTGATGAGAATTTTAACTCATCTCTTGACATACTTGTCCTGTGTTTCCTCCAAACTCTGAGAATTTTGAAACATTTTGTAACTTTAATAATTCAGTGAACAGTTTTTCCAGACATACAGAGACATCTGAATGTTTCTTATTGACCTCCATATGATCTGTGGAAGTCCAGCATCATTGAAACACAGGCCAGAGAGCCTTTATGTTTTTTTAAATGTATATTCCATACAAGGCTTTAGTTTGGTTTAAGCCTTAAGAAGGAGTTATAGATTTATGTAAATTGGAGAATTCCATTCATAAAAAGACTTCACAGTTTGGAGATAGCAAGGGGTCTGCTTGGATGAACTGAAGATAATTACATTTTTTTCCATAAGCATGTATTTGTGTGGAAGTAGGAAAATGAATGTTTAAGTCCCAACATAAACAAAAACTTATCAGTCTTTTGGCAGTTGATACCAAAGTTACCAAATGAACAGTTTATGAATAATGTTAGTAGAAATGAATTGTCCTTTGCCAGCTGATACCTGATATTTTTTATAGTTTTCTGATTGATTTAAGAATACATATAACCTTGGTGTGAATCAGAGGATACAGTAAGAGTGAGAAAGTTGAGAAGCGTGGAAGCTAAGATTGTACAGTGAAACTCAACTCAGAAATTGCTATGAAAAAATACATGTGTGCAAGGAAACGAAGTTTTCATAATACTGTATGGCTATTCATTTCAGTTAAAATGTATAGGCTATATAGTACAAGCATCAAGACAATTGAGGTTATCTTTCAGGCTTGGTTTGTTCTTGATGAACTTGTTTTTTATTAAGTTTTTCTTGTCTTTGCTTCACCGTGCAAAGTAAATTTTTCTTGAGTCTTGATGTAGAACATCTGTTAAAGAGCTGTGGTGTGTCTTTGCAAAAAAATGTTTCATAATATCCTATCAGATTTTGAAAATCATCTTAAATATGCACAGTTCTGATGTACATGGTACAAACCACTGAAGGGATGCTGTCACACTGAAAATCTGTTTCAGATCTGAAAGCTGATACATAAATTAAGTTCTCCTTGTGATTACCTCATAACACTTCTGTTCCATGATGTCTATCTAAACACTGAATCTGGCCACTAAGAAGGAAGATAGCTTAATATTGGCTTGTTTCCCCATTTTCCATTATTTTCCCATTAATTTTGTTTAGGGAATTGATTCCTCATGAAGGTAGTCTAAACAGCATTGAGCATCCTCTTAAAAACTGTTCCTGTTGAAAATTCCTGCTATTGTTGTGCTTTGTTTATTTTTACTGCAAAAGAGAAGTACTCTGCCAGTAAACAGAAAAGCATTCCAGAATCCTCTATTGTAGTGGCATTCTTGGAAGTGGTGCTCTGTTAAGATTTAAACAAAATTCACTGGCTGTTTACCTGAGTTCTCAGGTATCTTGGCAAACCAGTGGATATCTAATATTTTGTTGGTGTGGCATCATGGTACAATATTTGATTACCAGAACAAAAGTGTGAAGGTGTTAACCCAACTTCAGAATAAATAAAATGAAGCTATGAAAAGCAGGACAATTATAAATGAAACATTACTGCAGCAGCTATAGTTTTCAGTGCTCAGCATGTAAACCTGCACTCACCCCCTTAAAACAATGGTTTCACAAGTATTTGAAAACGTCCTAAATTCCAGCACTTGTAGCATCTGATGCCAGACAAAAACCTGATTCCAGCTTCTTTATTATTCTTAAAATACACTCAGAATAGGGAAAGCCTTGACACAGCCAAGGCAGCTGAGAAATCAGATCAAGGAAGTTCCTTTGGTGTCCAGACAAGACAGCAAATGGTGCTCTGGATCTTTTGTCCTGGATGGTTGCACTGGTGACTTTGTTTCATTCATTTATTGACGGGATGTAGGAGACTGGCTTAGTTGGTTTTCTGGACATAATGGGATAGCTCAGTTTGCTAACTTGTCATGGGAAGGGGTGAAGCTGGGTTGTTGGCAGCTGAGTGTGAATGGTATGAAAGTTAGGCAGCAGTCTGGGAGGAAGTGGTGATCTGAAGATCTGTGGATGCAAAGGAACAGGGGAGAAAACAGAAGTTTGCTCATTCTCAGAGATGAGACAGGTTGTTCTTCTGGCAATTTAGGTAAAAAAGAGAAAAATGCAGGTTATATTATAGCACGACTTGACAAAGAAAAAGATCTATTTAAGCAAACCTAAAATTGGCATCCTAAGTCCAGTGCTGTTCCCATTGATTTCAATGCAGAATGAGTTTCTTCCTGTCCTAATTTCTCTTACTTCCTGCCTATTAGCAGGAAAATGGCAGCCACCATGGAATAAGCTCAGAGACATCCACATCCATAGAAAAGTTGAACCTTCAAGAGGTATTTCTTAAACAATGTTTTTTAAACTTTATATATATATATATATATTCTTTTTGATCTATTTATATACCTGTGCAATGTTGCTAGGAAAGCACTGGAGAGTTTTCTTCTGTGATTAACAATTAATGATAAGTACTCTAGCATTCACTTAGCACTTCACGTCTTTTGTAAAATAAAACTTTTTTTTTGCTCTATAACTTTTATAAATATTAACTATTCAAATATTAACTTTGGGGTTTTCTTTAAACCTAGTCCTGTTTCCCATGTTATGATTCAGCTAAATCAGTTCTTGCTTTTTCCACTGGACATAGTTTGGGGTTTTTTTTGAGCTTCTAAGCAGATATATTTACTACATAGCTCATCCAAAGGTGAACTTTGCACAATTCCACATCAAGAGTGAGAAATCAAACACAGAAATTACCATGTTGCCTTTCCCTAAGTTTTTTACTTGATCAGTTCAATATGGGACAGACACGGTTTTACTGCTGGCACCCTTGTGCTCTCTCTGGTCTGCTTCATCAACTAATGCACTCCCAATTCTTTTGTATGAGCCCTTACTGTGATCAATATTTATAGACTTACTGATGATGGATCTCTTGGCTGTCATCTCTGATTGTCTAGTTATATATATCTTTAGCTGACATCCCATGGACTGTTCAGTATCAGTGCTGGAATCCCCCCTAAAACGAGCGTTTACTGCTAAGAACATTTCAGTAAGTGAAAGCCGCACCTGTTCTCCTCAGTGCTGTGTACTGAGATTTAAATTCAGAGAAATCTTTCATGCTCAAGGATTTGCCTCTTAAATTACTGCTTGTAATTTATTATTTTTTTTGTCTGGTGAGCTTAGTTAAACTGTGTGCATCACAGAAATCCAGATAATTTTACTGTTATCTTTTTAAGTTCGTTAAGTCCTGATCCTCTGAGGTGCTAAGTCTTGTGTTTTCCTGCAGAGTAGCCTCAGCTCTGTACATGGGAGTTTACCATGCTTAAGCATCTTGGAGGATTGAATGAGTGTAAAGCCTGTTGAAATTGATAGGTACTTTTCAGCTGCCTTCAATGGTTTTTTGATTAAGCTCTTGATTAACTAAATTATATAAAATTATATGGATTATCCTCTTTTGTGTTATCAATTTAACTTATTTGAAGTTATAATTTTGTCATTTTACTAGGACTGTTACTTTAACAAGTCTGTATCTGTTAAAAGAATTGTTTACTTACACACTGAAACTTGAAAAGAGCTAATATATCCAGTTTCCAAGTCACTTAATAGTCTCGCATTATCTCTTAGGAGATTCTAATTATACATCTTAAAACTGCATTATTTTCCATAAAGGTGGTACAAACAAAACACTACACTCTTGAATGCCACTGTTTCCTGCTTGGTCTGGTCATTCTAGCATATGTTTGCATTTGTTTTTCCTCTTTCACTTGTTAGCAATGGTTTCAGACTGTATCTTTAAGTTCTACTGTGTAGTGCTGGTAATTTATTTACCTTTATGTGCTGGAGATAGAGCAAAGCTTTTGGAACTTGGAGGCTGTTGTAGCAGGCTATGTACATGTATGCCTGCCAGTTGGTATTGTAAAAATGTGAAGGAGCCTTCACTCATCATATGGATTATGTCTGGGAAATGGGCACGTAGAATCAATATTATTTTATGCCAAACCAAGCTTGTTTCATGGTAGTAAGTGGAATATGATACCTTGACCAGGGGTAAGTTATAAATAGATTACAGTGTCATGCAGTTATTTTGATACCTGCTCAGTTCTGAGGCTTCACTTCTACAATTTGCCGGCACTGCTACTGTGGATACCAGGATGGCTTTTTTACTGCCCTTTTTTTCATGTTCTCATCCCAGCCAGTTATCTGATGCTTTGTTTGTATGTCTTCGCACTTCAAAGGGATTCCGTGGACTGAAGTGTGATTAGATCAAAGAGTAAAATTTAGGAAGGTGAGAGAGGACATTTTGCGTGGTCTGAAGTGATTGTAATGACTCCATGAAATGGCAGAATTTACTGTAAATGGATTGAAGTGGTTTGTGCTGTTTCTTTCATTAAATATTACTCAAAGTTTTAGTATATGCATCCCCAGAGAGAAGCTAAGGCCTCATAACTCTATTTTGATTTAAGTTTTATTGTCTGTAGTGTGCCAGAGCTGTTTTCTTTCTTTCTTAATATTTTTGAGTAGTAACATCACATCTTGTGCAGTATGTTTGTGATCAGAATGTTTTATTTGTGGGAAAACGGCTTGTGCATCATGTCATTTGTGTGTTTGCTCAGGGTCTAAGGTATTTACTCTAAAGAATACTGAAAACATTCAACAATATCAGTGCTTTTAGCAGAGTGGATGAGTCACATGGTTCTCATTATACCTGCAGACTTGTAATGCTTCCTTTGCCACTCGTGACCGACTGCGCTCACACCTAGCATGTCATGAAGACAAAGTTCCATGCCAGGTGTGTGGGAAGTACTTGCGAGCAGCATATATGGCAGATCATTTGAAGAAGCATAGTGAAGGACCAAGCAATTTCTGCACTATCTGTAACCGAGGTAATGAAGAAACTATTCTCTTACTTCAGTGGGACGGGAGGACACTTGAGGGAAGCTGTAAGGCTATGTGGCTCTGTCTGCAACAGGAGGAGGTTACACCATACATGTGGACCTATTCTTTGTTTTTCTTATTGAATGCTTAAGCTTCAAACTGATGAAGTTATAGGTCTGGCCTTTTTACATGCCTGATAGTTCCTGAAGAAACTCTGTTTAAATCTGAAGCAAATTGTTTCTAGATGGCTTTAAGGATTTTATTTGCTAAATCCAGATCCCTATAAAATAACCCTGATATATTGCCTTGCTGCTTTTCACCACACACCTTTTGTTTTCAACACCTGCTTAGACTTGAGTCCTTGCATTCAGTTTGGAAGAATCTTTGAAATACACACCAAGCTGAAAATTACACACTGTACATTAAAAAAACCCTACATTACTTTATCAGTCTTGTTTAACCTCCTGGTGCAGCAGTAGACTCAAGCTGCTTCTCCCTCTTAACTCAAGAAATTGCTTTGTATGGACATACATTTCTAGCTCAAATTCTGTAAAGAGTGGTAGAAATGTGCTTTACTGTTGTTTGTACAAATACAGTTTTTCATAGAATCAAAGAATATGTTGGAAGGGACCCATAACTATCATCAAGTCCAACTCGTGCTCCTTGCAGGGCTACCTAAAGCTAAACCAGATGACTAGGAGCATTTGAAATTTTCCATCTGTTTGTGGTAGCCTTCAGTTGAAGAGAGTTGGAAAATTAGGATTTGTGGGGTTTAAGGCAAGGGAAAAAATAATTTTGACTTATTGGTGTCTGTTTTTCTGAAGGATTTATACTTGGCTTCAAAATGTGTTGTTGGCTCACACAGACATACGTACCTTGTAAGTGTAGGAAGAGGCTGCTGTGTTTTGAGATCTTGTTTTTTATGTTGTGTGTTCTATTTTCTAATTTAAAAGAGGTGAAATCTTTTGAGAGAATAAAGCTGTATTCAATGAGAGAACTGTACAGGCAACTTTTGGATGATTGAAAGTTGATCAGTGTTTCCAGTTTCCAGTAGTTTTCCGTCTGTTACCTCTTGAGAGTGATGTTCAGAGTTTGAGTGGAAAAGGTACCTGAGTTGAAATGTTCAGATTCTGAATCTCCTTGTAGATGGTACAAAATGGTCTTCTGAAAAATTACATATTATTTTCATGGTAACAACACAGAATATACTATCCAAGTTCCTGGTGCTATCCTGCCCTCCTTCAGTTGAATAGAGTGCTAAAGAGATACTCCTATGGTTTGGAAGGAATTGTCTTGTTTCTAAGATTTGTAAGCTTGAGTTTCAATTTAACTACCACTGGATGTCACTGCAGCTCTTTCAAAATTCAGCCAGCATGACAAAGATAGATCTGGCATTCAAACAATGAAATGCCTACGTGGTTTATTCACACTTTGCAGGTTTAAATGTAGAGCAGAAATTTAAATAAAATACGTGCTTCTCTGTAAAAGGATCGGGGCACCTCTTGTACAGCAACCCTTAAGCTACTACTTTCTTCTTACAGTGCTGTGTATTTCAAATGTGTCTTCAGAATTTAGTCTGCTGTCAATTTCAGTTTACATCAGCACTTAGAAAGCTTAATAAATCTGGTAAATTATTGTTAACTGTCTACACAGTTCTAAAATTTGTAGGAAAGGGAAGTTTCAGGCTGGATTTGTCACACAACTGTGTTAGGAATTCATTGTTATATGCAGTCAATTTTGACTGTAGGTTTATAATCTGTGACAGCAGAATTTTTAATCTGAAGTGCTCTAGAGTCAAATTACAACATTAATTGTTTTAAATAAATACCTTTGAAATTGTAGAGCCTGGCAAGATGAAATATAGTGGAAAATTTCTGGATTAGAAACATCTATTTGATAGGCATTGGTGCAGTCAGAAATGATGTGCCATCCCCTGACTGCAGCTGTGGTTTGTGTGCCTGTGCTATGGGACTTTTATTTATTCTTCCCTCAGCCAACATGCTGATGTGTTTCTGAATTGGAACTTAGCTAGTTCTGGATATAGTGATTGTCATGCAAGGATACTCAGGCTTCTTTTTGAGAGAATTTTTGTAATTGGCCAATAAAAACAACATCAAAAACAAAACAACAAAGTGTGGGTGAAAAGGTGACTCTTGCACAACTGAATGTATCCCAGTGTTAAAGACAGAGTTTAGAATCCCTCAGTTTATCACAACAGACTGAGGGCTTTTCCATGGGACTTCATCAAGTGTGTCGTGTTCTTTCAAAGGTCTGATGTATTGAGGAGATGGGGAGCTCAGTACCTGACTAGACTAGAAGCAGAAGCCACTGGTTTGCCACATCATGCATGTACACATGTGGTGATTTTATTTATTTATTTATTCTGCAGAATGGCAGTAAAATGTCCAAAAGATACCCTCTGTGATTTGATGGTGTTTTCCAGGTTGTATTTTTACTTACAATCTTTATGCTTAGAATAATCAGGGAAGCAATTACATTCTGTTAAAGCAGGGAAGCTGCACAATGCTGGTTTTTTTCCTGGCATTTTTTTGTTGTTTTTTAAAATAATTAATGTAAAATGTGCTTATAAAAACTAATCCTCAATCCTCACTTTATAAGACAAATTCTCTTTAATCAGTTTAAATAAAAAAGACCTCTTCCTGCTTTGCTGCTACATAATCTTCTCTTACCATCATTAGTAACTTTATTTGCTTGTGTGGGCTTTTTCAAAGAATTTAAGAGATTAATGACTTTGGCAAGTTTAGAACTGGGTATTTGTAACAACGTGTGCAACTCAGAGATGCATTTTCTGTTTCAGACACATAGGCAGTGCTTGTTTTGCAGAAATAAAATGACTTAGGGAAAGGGTAAATATTGCAGTCACAAGTCAGATAAAATTTTTTTACAGTAATGTGAATTATTGTATGTTCCATGGTGAATATAGAGTTGGTAAAAGGAAGACACATTCTCCAGATGTCCCAGTTCATACCAGAATTTTGAATCTATTCAAAATCTATCTACTTTTGATAGAATTTTTGTAAAAGGAGCATCCTGTGGTTCTTGTTTTTGTTTTCCATAGTCTATCTCCTTATAGATGTTATCAGAGATCAAGGAATGGTTCTCATTTATATAAAGCAGGTAATTTAATCTCTGTGCATGTTTTCAATGTTAGTTCCTCTGGTCTGAAGGAATAATCTCCTCTGCAAAGCTGAGGAATGTGTATGGGTAAAATAATAAGCACCACTTTACCCTCTGCATTAGCTTGACTTTGTTTTGAAAGATTTTTTTTTTAAATTGAAGGATTGCTGTGTATGACTCCCCCATCTTCCTAGTGCAGGCATTCATATTTAGGGTCTGATTTTAAAAAAAAGTGTTGTACCAAGTAGTTCAGAAAAAAAATGAGGATAAAAGCACAAGAAAAACCTCTCACTTCAAACATTTTCCTATGAAACAGTTGGCATCCCTACTGCTTTGATGGAAGTTGATGACTCACACGTTCCTCTGCCAAGAGCATAAAAGGGGAGCTAACACACTTTGCAGGCAGTTTTTGTTATATAAAACTATGTACTCTATAAGTAGAATTGCAGAGTTCAGAAAAAATATTGTATAGCAGAGAGTACAACTTCAGATTTTCCTGTGTCAATTGTAGCATAGGAAAACACTGAATACCTGTATGTAGTCCCTTTTTAGCAGTTGGTAGTGAGATTTTAGTGCATTGCCACATAAAGAGGCTCATCTCAGCATGCATGTGGTTATTAGACACATGTGGAATAAAGGAAGTACCTTGTAGTAAGAACTATCACCAGTGTATCTGTACAGTGTGTCATTTTCTCTACAAGTCAAACACTGGTTCTTTCCCATGTCCACAGCAATTTTTTTGTATTTGAAGAAAATATATTCTTGTGGCCCAGTGAGATACTCAGTACAACAAGAAGAGGTCTTGCATTATTTCAGGGGATAATATTCTTACATTAATTCCCTGGATGGCTTGACCTGGGTGATTCTGCTCCATTGTGTTTTGAGAGTTAAATGTTCTTGGTTTCTTCAGTTTTAATGTATCTATTTTTCTGTGCTTTTCAACTCAGGGTTCTTTCTACAATGACTATCTCCTGTTCACTCTCAGCAACCTGCCCTTTTCCCTCTTCAGCAGGTTGCTGTGGAGTTCTGTCTTGTTCTGCAGGTCCTGTATGTATAATTCTAATAATCCCTGAATACATTTTGACTCTGGCTGCTGGGAAAGGTCTGGGTAGAGGGAGATTCTGTTGGATGGGCAGAGGGAATTCCAGTGTAAAGCCACGTTCAGTATTAAATTCAACACCTGAAACTTAAGAGCTGCTGACAGAATATTCACCCCAGAGAGATGTGCCAGTTGTGGTTTTTCATCTTTCCTAATATATTATTATACATCATGAAATGTAAATGCAGTATATCACTATAAAAATTACTTCACAGTAGTATATCTATTCATATTTAAAGTGAAGCATTGGTGTGAAAGTTCTCCTGAAAGGGCTTGTGCTGTGAGTGCTGTATATCAAAAAAATAGAGGTCTTGGGTTCCAGAAAGGGAACCTTGGAGCTGTGTCTGTGACTGTGAAAGTTGTGTCCTGTTTCTCAGTTGTTAAAGGAAAATGTTCCTAACATGAAAGTGCCATAATATTCTGTTCAAAACATAATAGAAGAATAAGATAGTTG
Organism: Calypte anna; assembly: GCF_003957555.1. NCBI lineage: Eukaryota > Metazoa > Chordata > Aves > Apodiformes > Trochilidae > Calypte > Calypte anna. The sequence continues at coordinate 9,820,421 of NC_044261.1, forward strand.
TTGGTAGGCTTATCTGTGTAGGAAATGTACAAGAACTAATTGCAAATCTTATTAAAATCTGCATTTCAAAACCTTGCAAAATATATGTGAGATAATTTATTGCATTAAAGGAAAAGGCATGTTTGTGAGACTTCAAAAACAGTTTTAAAAAGCACATGTACAAATGTAGAAAAAACCTGTTTTGTTCAGAAATCAGTTGTTTGAAATACATGTTTTTCATTTCAGTGGGTTGGGCTTGCAGATTAGAACTAATATTGACATTTAATTTTAATTTTTGTTTTTAGCTGCAAACAAAATATGAGTTTTAGTATGTTTTTTTTAAAACTCAGGATGAGCTGGATGGAGGAAATGCTTTCTAAAAATTATTGTAAAACAAAATCATATACCTTAAAAGCTCAGTGCCTCCTAGAAGTCACTGTAAGCACCCAGAAACCTGAGGGGAAAGAACCCTAAATCCCAAAGAGGGGCATTCCTTCAAATCTTAGTGTAAGATAAGCTAAACAAAATAGCACAAAAATGGTGGTGAGACATGGGTGCCCTTTTGTGTCATGTCTCTTCTGCCTTTTCCAGAAAGTGTCACGTCATCTGCTAGGCTTGCTTACATAGGATTCAGGGAAGCTGTATCATGACTTTCAGAAAGAAATGAAGTCTAATGAAAGGTATGCTGTGCTTCATTGCCTGATGATGTCTAGGAATCCTACCTGAGCATGTTGTAGGTATCCAGAAACCAAGCTAATATAATGACAACTTTGTAATAGCAAGTAGGAGCAAGGGAAAGATTTAGAAGGCCAGGGAAGGCAGACGTGTGTCTTTGCTGGTGGCAGGCTCTCATCTCCTTTTATCTTGTTTAGGTTTCTCCTCTGCCTCCTACTTAAAGGTCCATGTTAAAACCCACCACGGTGTTCCCCTTCCCCAGGTCTCCAGGCACCAGGAGTCCATCCCGAATGGGGGAGCAGCGTTCCACTGCGTCAGGACCTATGGCATCAAAGGCAAGAAGCTCCCTGCTCTGCACCTTGCTGCTTTGTGCAGAATTTTGTTGTGGGAGGTTGGGCTGGGCATGAGAAAGGGGTGGGAAGAAGGTCAGCGAAAACACAGCTTAGGGAGATGCAGAGAAATGACATGAATTTTTATCATCTTTGATTTTAGAGGTTGAAAAAAGCCATGTTCATACATCTTGACCAATCCTCCTAGCAGAATTTTGAATTTTGCCTGAGGGGTGCAGGTTCTTGATGGCTCCTTAGTCCTGCAGTGTTTGAATCTTATGTCCAACCATGTTTCTGATTTCTGGTGAAGGAAGAGGGAGCTGTAGAATGCAGTTCATAAAGATGCTTGAGCATTGAAAGCAATATTCATCCTCAGGTTGATGAGTAGGTGTGCAGCTGTGTGTAGTTAAGCTTTTTATGCTGTTCTTGGGGACAAAAGGTAGAGGGTGATAATGGTACTGTTACTTTTCTTTGGTTTTAACCTGCATTTAACTTCTGGGGGGAAAAAGGAGATAATTATTGTAAGACTAGATAATGATTATTTAGCTTCTGAATATATAAAGCTGTGTGTTAATGTGTGTTAGAATAGCTTGTGTTTTTCTTCTTGGTTTGAGCTGTCAGTATTCCTGGTGAAGCTGAAATGACAGAAAATTCTTCAAAACTGTGGTTGTCCTAAAACATCACTTTTTTTTCCTTGCCAGGAGAACACAGCAGGCTGGGTTAAACAAAGCCTGTGGCTGCAGAAAGCTACACTTGTGTAATTTTTTTTTTCTGTTGAAGTCCTGATAGAGTTACTACAGAAGCCCTTTGGTTTTGGGTGGTGTGCTGACTTAACAAGAGATTTGCTCCAGCTCAGTGGTGTTTTGATTTCATGCATATCCCTTTTGGTTTGTAATGCTGAGTTCAGAGCAAATCTGTCTTTTGGGTTGTGCCAAATGGTTCTTTGGTCTTTTAGAGTTAATAGTAGATACAGCTGATTTGTATTCAGAGACTTGTTTAGGGAGTACTTCTGAGTTTCCCACGCTCATTCATATGTGCAAAGCAAAAAGTGTGGACAAACTTTCTTGGCATGCTGCCAGAAGGGAATGGGGAGCACTCCAAATATACCAATGGCTTTGCCAGGATATGTATCCAAATGACTTAAAATAGTGTCCCTAACCTCTCTCCTGTTTCACGCTGCAGTGTTTACAGTTGGAACAATTTTAGATGGTGATGTTCACTTCTAACAGTATTGCACGTGTGAAAAAGAGTTCCTTGGAACCACATGGAATGGCACTTCTAAAATCGCAGTGGCTCACTGCTCTTTCGCTGAGGATTTCCATATTTCTTCACATCTTGCTGCAGCCTGTTGTAGCTAATTAGTTTTGAGGCTCACCCCCAAAGTATCAACAATGTTTCAGCAGTGTGGGAGTGACTTTAAAACTCCTCATGAAGTCCCTCCTTTTGTATAGTGCTTGAGGTATAAACCTTAGGAACTGTCTTTGGGATTCAAAGAATTATTGTGTAAACCAGAGACCCATAATGCATTCAGTGTCATAACAAAGCCATAATAAAAACCTGGATATTGTTCTAATAGCAGCCTGGTGGTTTGTAAAGAGGACCTATGGTCAAGGGCTTTGGAATGTAAGGGATTGTGATTCTGTATCATTGTGTCCTGACAGACATTAATGAAGTGAAGCAGTAACAATATCATCTGTTTGAATGTATGTTAAACACTTTGGTGGGGGGAGATAAGATTCTGAAAACATCTCTTTTTTCTTTTTCCTGTAGAAGGCCAGAAATGTTCACATTCGGACCCGATTGAGAGTTCTGATTCCTATGGAGACCTCTCTGACACCAGTGACCTCAAGACTCCCGAGAAACAGAGCACCAATGGGTCCTTCTCGTGTGACATGGCAGTCACCAAAAACAAAATGGAGACGGAAGGAGAGAAGAAGTACCCTTGCCCTGAGTGTGGCAGCTTTTTCAGATCCAAGTCTTATCTGAACAAACACATACAGAAGGTTCATGTCAGGGCACTTGGTGGCCCACTGGGGGACCTCGGTCCTGCTCTCGGATCCCCCTTTTCACCCCAACAGAACATGTCTCTCCTGGAGTCATTTGGGTTTCAGATCGTCCAGTCAGCATTTGCATCATCCCTAGTGGATCCAGAGGTCGACCAGCAACCAATGGGGCCAGAGGGGAAATGAGATCAGTCTGATCTTAACAAAGCAAAGCAGCAGTCTGGCTATAATGATAAGATGCTGTGAATGAAAGAGGAAATAATGAAATTTGGTTCTATAGCTGAAATTTTTTTATTCATTTTAGCTTCTCTCTTTGTCTCATGACCTACCCCACCTTTAAACCTTAACTGGGGAGAGGGACAAAGTGCTTCTTAGCTGGTACATTACAGAAGATGGTGACCTTGAATAGAAGATGTGTTCTGAGACACCAAATGGAGCTTTAGAGGCTGCTGCTGGTGTTTTTTCATGTTCTAGAATGAAAAGAAGTTGCCAGCAGTGATCTGAGAATTAGACAGTCTTAGTGACTGAGGCATCTGAGGAGCTACAGCTACAGGGAGCTATACTTTTGTTCTCTCTCCCCCATCTTCCCTAACCTACCCCAGAAAAACAGTAAGTTTTAAAAACAAACCCATTATTGAATATAACATTAAGTAAAACGTCCCGTGGTACGTAGCAAATTACAATGCAGTTGTCCTTTTAAAAACAGAAAAACTTCAAGAAGGTGAGAGAATTTGAACCCCTTCTGCCATTGTAAGGCTGTGAGTGCTGCAGCAGGCTGAACTGCTGAGAAAAATCACCATTCAGAACAGGTTTCTTAAGTAAATTTTAACTTTTAAACTTGCTGACAGGTTTTTAATTCTCTATTATTATTTTAGGACCTGTTGTAGTGAATTGGTACTGAAAAGCCAGTCTAAGGAGATACACAGAGCACTCTTAAAGCAGCAGTCACATTAGGGTTAGTATTAATTTTTTTTTTTAGGTGTACCATAATTAATAACTTGGTTAGTTGATTGTTTTAAGTCTATGAAAGAAATAGTTTTATGGAAAAAAAAAAAAAAAAAAGGAAAAAAAAAAAAAGGGAAGGTAAAATACCATTGCAGTCTGGTTGACTGGTGCTCATTTTTCATGTGGGGACCTAGGGTACAAACATGATCAGCTATTGGTTAAAGCTACTGTACCACTGACTTGTTTAGTGTGAATAAACCCAGGGGTTCACAGAGTGATTTTGGTTTAATTGGACTGGACTCTATTAAAGAAGTTAGTATGTTACATCCCCTCGTTTTGTTTGGTTTTTGAGCAATTTAGCCACCTGTCCAGAAGGTGTGCAAATGAGAACCAGTAATTAAGACACTAATCCCTCTCTACACTGTGCTGTATTGGGCTTTTTGGCTGCAGTCATGCTCTCCTGATCTGCCTCTAGTCAGGTTTGCAAAAGCCAGTCTTATTCCTTTCTTTTCTAAAGAAGGGTTTCTACTGTAAGAGGTGGGAATTGCAGGCAACATATCTCTGAAAATGAATTGATTGCAAAATGCAAAGAAGCTGGGCTCTAGGCTGTTGGAAGTTCCATTTAATCTGGAAATACCACTTGTACAGAAATAATGTCCTTTCTTGGCCCTCCCTTTTTTCCCTTGTAACTTGTCATGGTCTTTATGTACCAAATCCAGGTATAAATGTTGTTTAACACAGGGTTAGGAGTTAGGAATTCTCTGAGTTATAATTATGGTTCTGCTGTTGATGCTCAAGGTCACATAGGACAGCTCACTGAATTTATTCCTTAGTTTCCTATCTGTGAAGAGTTTTCTCTACATCCCAATTGCTGTGAGGGTTAATGAACAATGGATTGAGCTAAACTGAGTTGCTATGTGTACTAAGTGTTTCTAGAAAGGCCACTTGTAAGAGCCCAAGAGCCACCATATTTGCCTTCTATGAAACAATAGTTGTGTCCATCATTAATACAGTGCTGCAGCAGGATAGAGCACCTCAGACCAGCACCTCCATCCTCTGCAGGAGCTACATCTGTATTAAAAGTGAATGTAGCCACAAGCTGCTGTTGCACCACAGCCTGCAGTGCCCAGGTGCTCCTGATCCAAACCCAGCAGCTAGTGCATAGCTGAAATAAGACACATTCCTGTTTTGTTTTTATGTTAAATTACAAAACCTTTTGTAAGTATATGGATTTTTTGGAATTATGATCTAAGTTCTACAGACTTAGAAGCCCCAGGTTCTCTCTTGTAAGAAGCTACTTTTTTAAAAGTACTTGCTCTCAAGTAGTAGAAACCAAGGATGAATAATCAATGGCTTTCTCTTTATAGCACCAGCACTTTGTAAATTGAGAGCATCTTGCAGTGGACTTGATGTTTTGCCATTAATCTCAGTTGGGAAACTGAAGAACATATTCTTCTCCATTCATCTTCCTCCAGAATCCCTGGAATAGGTGTGAGTCTCATTTAGAAGGGAACAAAAACCAAACCAAAACACCAAACTGACCCACCTTCAAAGTAAAGCTTCATGGAATTGCTATTGGTAAGCTTAGCTAACAAGTAGAAACAGGACATTTCAGAAAGGTAACAAAACATTTGAAAATACCCAAACTAATCTAGAACATGATGAGACAACCTGGTAAGCTGCTGAGCAAGTCAAGATGGAGCAGGCTTTTCAGTCAACATAATTCACTTGGATTAGCAAATGCAGCTGCAGTCACTCTGATTTACTAATACCTTGTATGTAACCAACTGGGAAAATTTATGTTGAATTGAGGCTATATTCTGAAAGATATAAGAAGTTTGTGTCCCTGATAATTCCAGAATGCACTCAAAGAGGGTGCACTAGTCATAAAATTCAGCTTCAGAGTCCAAGTCTATAATATGGGATATTTTCATCATACATTAATCTCCACTGACTGTGTTACTCGTGGGTTGACTTTTGGCCACGTGTGTCTGAGTTTAATTCTGAATGCTACAGAATTTGAACTGATGAAAGAAATGAAAAGCCCTGAACTAAAAAGGAAGCCTTCTAAAACACTAACAGTGCATTTTGCTTGTCAAAGAAAATGCTTACTAAGTTGTCATGAATACACTGAATGAAAGCTACTTACTTCTCAGTCTAGTGGACAGGGAAACAATTAGGCAGGAAGTTAACAATCCTGAAATGGCAGTTCTAGATCATCCTCCTGTAAATGGGGGAGATTTGCTCCAAAGCAAGAGACTGGTGCAGACTAGTGCCACCAGTAGATTGGACGGATCTTCAGCATCAGTGTGTTTCCAGAACTTTTTGCTTCTTTGGGGCCATATTCTGTTCTGGATAGTAATTTAATTTACATGCAAATTCTTTATATCCTGACCTTAGGGAAATGTTTGCTTCTCATAGAGCAGAAGTCAGATTCAAACAGAAAACTTGGCCTCACAAGTTCAGAGTTCAAAGGGAAATACTTAATATACCCTGAGCTACAGGCTCACTCAACTTGCTTCTGTTACATTTTTCATTGACATATCATTGTATAGATAATAAATAGTTCCCAGTTTGAGCCAGCCCTCTCATCTGCTTTGGGAGAACTGCAGTCCAGTGTTTGAGTTGGTGCATTTCTCTGCAAAGAAGGGAACTTCAGTTCATACAAATTTTGATAATAAGAGCTGTAGTATTCCTTTGTATTATAGGAGTCCTTTAACCTCTCAACTAAGGCTCAGACTCCTGTGTCTTACATATGATGAAAACATCTTTAAACATTTATAATCTGAACTTTAAAGTTAGACAAAAAAGGAATTGATCCTTATAGGTGAATGAGTGGGGGGGAAAAAAAGTACTAGAAATGGCTTGTATGCATGCTTCAGTGTTGTGTTAAATGTAGGGCCACAGGCTTACCATCAGGCTTCTTTTGCTGCCTGAATTAATTTCTTTATGAACTGTTAATCCACAGCAAATGCAGGGTAAAACATTTTAATGTGAATTTACTTCATAATGAGTGAGGTTAAGTGAGATTACCTTGCATTTGTCATATGCTACATGTGTGCAAAGAAGCTTCCTAGTGTGGCCCACCTGATGCATTGTTGTGTGGTGCATGCAAGCTCTCAGTCTGAAGTGATTTGCCCATGATGACGTGGGAAATTGATAGCAGAACCAGAAATTGAACACAGATTTTTCCTTCTCTCAATCCAGTGCCTTAACTATAGTAGGGCAAAGTATTATATGTAGGGGAATAATAGTTTTGTTTGTTTTTTAAAGCCTAGACTATAAGATGGTGTGGAGTTGGTCTTCCTACCAATCTTCTGAATAATTGTAAATGCCCAGTCACAATTTTAGACCTGTTTGAGTGCCAGTGACTTAGGGAATATTTATTTCCCACATATTCCCTGAAATTATTGTTCCTCCCTCAACTGCTGTGAGCAGTAAGGAATGACTTGAATAGAACAGCTGTGTAACTGAATGTCTATCTAACTCAACTAATTGAATTGATAGTATGAAAGCTAACCTAGATTTTGTAGGCTCTGTTGTAACTTTAGTGTCTTGTTTTTTCACTAAATCTTTGTTCCTAGAAATCAGTATCTGAATTTATGTCTTGAGTCTGGAGTGGGGTACCACTTTCAGCTTTAATTTTTTTAAGGTGCTTGCTTGAGGAAGTAGATGCCAAAGTAAACTTCAAAGGAACTCCAGACTTCAGTGTTGGAAGAACGAATGGAGAGCAAGAGCTCTTTTGGGTTTCATGAGAGACAAATGGACAAAGTGAAAAACAACTACCAAAATTTTAAGTAATGAAACAGGAAAGGCTTTTACTACCCACAAAAAAAAAAATCAGATATTTTCAATTGTTCAGCGTGGCAGAAACTCTGAGAGCAAGTGCCAAACAAAACCATGAAATGTGTTGGCTTTTTCAGCGTTATGAATATTTTAATGTAAATTAAGCCAGCTTTGTACCATTCACCTTTTGCCTGGGCACAGTACCTGAGTTCTAATTGAATAGAACATAAGCTCACAGTGACTCTCTGAGCTTATACTCTCAGTTCCACCCTGAGAGACAAAATAAATGAGCAAAGAGCACATCAGAAAACTTAAAAGGGAAGAAGACAGAATCTCTAAAAACTCCCATGTCTCCTGAGAGAGTCCTGGTTTTTTTTCCTGAACATCCTTTTCAAAACAAAGTCCTTCAGCAGTTGTGAACGAGCCTTTGGGACCAAGTTTGGCTTTCAGCCCAATCTGCTGCTCTGTGTCCCTGTAAGAAAGCAGAGTGTTCTGGAGCACTGAGCCTGTGATCCTAAGGAAGGCAGCTACTGAGCTGCAGCTGAGGCCACGTTTTACTGTTGCAGTCAGCAGCAGCAGCAGCATTGGTAGTGTCTTCCTGCCTGCTCCTTTGACATCTTTATCCCCAAAACATTGCTGTGCTAGTGTGGTACCTGCTCAATGTGTGCAGCTCTGCAAGTAACTGAGATCTAAAGCAAATCAGAGAAGTGTTTGGCTAAAAACCGAACAAGCAAACAAACACAAACAAAAAAACCCAACAGCAAACTTTAAAATAGTTATGTGACATAACTGCAAAATGGTGAAGAACAGGAGCAAGGATCCTGGCTGCAAGGGGTTGTGGTGATGGCTGGAATGGTTAAAGCATGTTTGTGAAAAACCACAGTATTTTGCACTGTGGTAGCAGGTATTGACTGGCTGTTTGTAAAGAATTAACACCTTGTGTCATCTCTAGCCTTCTCCTGTGTTTTGCTCCCATCTATAAAATTCGATTATAACCATTTGGTAAAAAACATTTCAAGATTTGATTGGCCTGCCAAATTGTTGCACAATTGTGCTGCTGAACTCTGCTGCAGATGTTTGGCCTCACTGATTTCAGGCCTAATGCAAAAGTTAAACAGCTGGCCACATTTTTCCTGAAAAATTAAATCCTTATATTAATTTAAAGACTGCCTAGCACTATTGATCTGCTCTCAGGGTTTACATAGCTTTTCCTGGGTGGCCTCTGCTTGTACTGCAGTGTTGGAGACTTGGAAGTGCTCTGAGCTGAGATATGCTGAAGAAAGGAGGATACTGGTGTCTCACTGATGTTCCAGTTATCACTCCTAGCTCCTGGGTTCCATGTGGACCATGGAGCTTCATACAGCCACTGGCAGCCATAAATGCTCTTGAGCTTCCTGCAGTCACATAGTGAGCTTGGGTAAGTGCTTTTATAATGAATCAGTCTCATGCTTGCTAATAGCTTTTTGGCTGCTGTGTCTGCAAACTGGTGCCTTCTCCAGGCAATTTTTACATGCCCTCTGAAAAGTTATCAGACTGACTGCTGGCTCTTAAAAGAATCCACCAAGCCTTGCTCTTGGGCTCAGAATTTTTCTTTGGTACTGTTGTAATCTGAAAGTTTGATGCAATTAGTGCAAATACACAGTGTAAGAGAAAATCAAAGGCTGTTCTCAGATGTCCTGTAGAAATGAACAACTGAAACATAAGTGTGGGATGAGCCAGAAAAACTGGCATTTTTCCCTGGCTGCATGCCATATGGAAGAGACAGTGCCTTGGAAGGGAATGAGCAGAAAAGTTGGCCATTGACTCTGATGAATCCCAATCCTGCTTCTGCTGAAGTTGTTGGGAATCCTCCCATTGTCTTCAGTGTGAGCAAGAAAGGATCTAAGGTGAGGATGAATGACTCTTTCCCTACTTGAATGAAGTCTCTTGCCTATTTATGGGCCTGCTTCTATTGAAACCGAGCCTGTTTTAGCCTTTTTGGGTTCTTAGGGACCTGTTTGTATAAAGCAACTTACCTACCTATCTTTTTTTTTTTTTTTTCTATTGTGTGTATTTTTTGTATGTTCTGTTGGAAGGTGAAGCCTCTGTAGAAGGGGATACAAAAACTGATTTTTAAATAGTAATAAACCAAAAGAGAATTAAACTCTGCAGGCTGCATGCATTCATTTCCTGGAGACAGAGAGTAGAGACCATGAGTGCACAGAGACAGCCTTTATTTCTCACATCTCAGAATCTCACTCTTCTGGGAGACAGTTCCTCCTTAGCCCCTCTCCACAGCTCTATATGAAAACCCATAGTGTCATGGGCAGGCTGCAGCACTGTGTATCAGGATGGCAGTGTTTTGACTAGAAGATCCTTTCTCTAGGGCTGTGCAATGAGATTTTTTTACATTCTTTTAGTTCAAGTGGATGGAGTAGAAAGGATCTAAGTAAAATTTGATATTCTGGTCGTTCAGTACCTGGAAAGAAATTAAAAATGAGACAGGATATATAAATATAAATATATTTTTTACAGTGCTTCTGCCCTGGCTACTTCAGGTGCTAGGTCATTAGTCAAATGCACTGTGTTCTAACTTAATTCCATTATATTCTAAAGAAATAAGTGTGGTTTATGAGGTGAAACTTAAAGCTCCTTCCTGGTCTTTTTGCCTCCTTGCAGTGTTTGAACCTTGACTTTCTGAAAAAACGGCAAACTCAAGACCAAAATAACAGCAAAGTTCACCCCTCTTCTGTAAACATAAGTAAGGAACAGTTTTACTTTTGTCAATACAGGTAAAAAAGTCCAGGTGCACATCTGAATCATGGAAAGGGCTATGTCTGTAAGTCTGTGGCATGTGTGCAGCCCAAAGAGAAAAGAGAGGAAAGAATGGGCGACTTCCCAAAACAAACAACTCCTCCCACAGCCTGCAGGCAAACACCTGTGGGGAGAGGGGTCTTTCAGCGTGTCTGTGTGCCATTGGTTTTATCTGCTTTCAGATCAGCTAAGAAAATAAAACCCAGAGGTGAGAGCGCTCTGCATTCCAACTGGGAATCCTGCCCTTTTATGAGGAAACACTGTAGCGCTACTGGAAGGTTTGGTCTCTGCTTCTCTGCTCACACCTTGAATTACAAAAAGGCCAATGACAAAACGAGTCTCTGCTCTACTCTTTATAACTCCAGTCCTAGTCCCCAAACCCTAGATACATAAGAAAATGTATGTCTGGGTTTTTTTCATGTGTCAAGTTTATAACCTCATTGCATTAGTGTTGGCATGGAATATGGGTCATTTGCTTATAAAGAGTGGTTGTGCTATTTGGACCGTGTATTTTCCACAGGAACTGGAAGTTTTGCATATATAAGTTCAACTCTGTAACCTCATGCTTTCCACAACGGAATATAACTCTTCCTTTGATAATATTCCACGATGATTGAAGTCTAAACAGAGCTGTGAGGTGTCACTTCTGTATGACTTGTGAAATCAGCTTCCATGGTAAGTGAAAGGTTCATCTTTAATAGTCCCCTGTAATGAACTGGAAGTTAGTGCAAACAGATATCAGAACAGAAAGCTTTATTCCCTTTGACTCAAATCTCCACATGTATTGGTGTAGCCTTTTTTGTACTTTTCATGTGCAGATAAATAATGTTTAAACTGACATTTTCTAACAGGAATTGTTGGTTTATCTGGCTGCTTAGTTTTCTAGTTACTGTGATGAAATATAGTGAACTCAGAAACAAGAAGGCTCCAAATCTACCTTTATACCTTAGAAAACCAAACATAACACATTCTATTTTTCTTCCTGCATTAATGGTTATTTGTGCTTTTGATCTAAGTGAGCACTACACATGTAGAACTTGAGAAGACCTTAAGACTTTCCATGCATATTCCTCCTCATGCTTCCTTCCTCTTGAATACATTTTCATAAGATATGTATTGCACGTTTGAAGCTTTCAAAACACTTTCCAAACACATAATCCTTTTCTTGACTCAAAGACCTATGTCTTCCCTGAGTACATCACTGTATCTTTCAAAGTAACTTCCATTCCTCCACCCTTAAAAACGCATGCACTTTTTTTTTGTCAATAGCAACCTGTGTCTGTGGAAAAAAACAGCACAGCAGTGCAAGTGAGGGCTTAAACATCTTCAGACAGCTGTTCCTTATTACTACCAATATTGCTAGTTTTGTAGTACCCTTGCTAGGAGACACACCCATTGGACAGCAGGTAAAAACTGTCTGTGATCCAGGTACTCACTGCAGAACACTCCAGCAGGGAAAAGAGCCAAGGGCCAGGATCCAAGGCGAGTCCTTTATAACAACCTTAGTGTGAACACAAATGTCTATGGGCAGTTGTGCCCATCAAAACCACCGAGAGAATTGGGGAAAGGCACTGGGCAGTTTGTGCCAAAAAGGACAAAGAAGTATTGCTGTTTGAGAGGACTCAGCGTGTGAAATTTCTTAAGCCAGTGATTGCTGAGACTATTTAGTGCTAATCTCTTAATGCTAGAGAAGTGTAGCTGCAGTGCTGCTTCCCCGGTAAACAATAGAACCCAGATTGCCCTCCTGAGGCCTCTGTCCTCTTATTACAGCCCACACAGAAAGCTCATCTGAGAAAGCGCTTTGGGTTAGCAGAGCAAACTCTCTGAACCAGTCTGAACCAGTTCAAGTATCACATATGGTTGTTTTGCTTCTGCAGACTTCCTTGTTAGTCCTTGGAGGCTGTGCCTGGCATTTACTTAGCAATAGCTCATGCTGTCAGATTGAAGGGGGAGGGGAAACCTCTCCTTGAACATGTCAGCAGGGGGATGCAACACTGCGACCAGATATTTCTCTATCTCTCCACCCTGGCTCCTTTGTAGTCACTATCTCTGTGTTGATTTTTGGTTATACTCGACTCTGTTTCATAAACTGAGCATCTGGTCCTTTTTTTGGTAGCCCTGGTGTTTTTTTCTCCTATTCAGATTGTTTCTAGGTTAGGGAAAAAAATGTTTTTATTTCTGATTCCTACATCATTACTTCCAGAAGGCTTTTTACAGGTGGGTCCCACAGTTATTTTTGTGATCCAGACAGAGGCAGCAAAGGAGTAAAAAGATTTGCTTTCCCTGGAGTTGCAAGTACTTAATGGTGTTTAGTAGCATTTGATGCTTTCAGTTTTTAAAGTTTAAAGCTGAAATTGCTCTAACACTCTGTCCATAGTGGATAAGGCCTCAGAGTGTACCATCTTCATTCTCAGACACTGCAATTTTTTGAATGAAGCATTTTTAGAATGGTTTCTAAAAATTAGTTTAAAGGAAAAATTAGAAGAAGTATTTTGGTGTTCATAGCAAGAATAAAGGGGAAGTTGTGGGAACATGATATATGCCCTGTCACAAGAAGGACAATGGTGAATTTCTTCAATTTTAAGCAAACCATGTTAATTTGGCTAAGAAAGAATACTTAGATGAGGAAACTGTTTTGCTTACTCTTGTCAGCATCTCATTTAATAATATTAAGTATAAAGGGTGTTACAGGAGGTTAGATTAACTTTTACTGGGAATATTTGAACATTTTTGCTGTGGCCAGAGAAGGACGGTGCTTCCAGAGCTGTACATTTGTGATTGTCTCCCTTTGCACAGCATGCTGTGATATAGATTAGATTCCTTGAATTTTTCTTCTATAAAAACAGAACAACTTCCTCATATACTTTGAATTTTTTCTACAGGTGAAAAAGTAGAACAAAACAAGGAAGAGCAGTTGACAAACAGGAGGGAGAAAAAGCAGATGTTCATTCTGGAACCTTTTTAAAGTAAACAGCAGAAAGGTACCAGCTCACAGCTGAAACTGGTTCACACTGAGTTTAGGAAGGATGCTTAACATCCCTCGTTCCTAAAAATAGCATATGTGTTCTCCTGTGAAGTGTTTGTTGGTGTGTCTGTGTGTTGCTGTACATGCATGTGTATATTGAAGAGCTGGTTGTTTACTTATAGTTTGGGTAGTTACTTTAAAATTAAGTCCTATGAAGTAATGTCAGGTTTGGTCTCTAAAAGAAGCAAAGCAAGAAAAGCAAACCTATTCCCAAACAGCAGAAAGAACAATTCAGTCTGCCTCTGACAGCTGCCACCTGGCATCCTTTTAAACTTAACTCTCTGAAACTGCCAGGCATAAATTTTCCCTCATCTTGGAGAAAGCTAGAGATGAAAGAGAAAAAATTATGCTTAGAAGTCAGTCATGGGAAAGACTTTGATCTTTACTGTTAATATGAAAGTTTGTGCGCATCTCCCAGATTCCTCCGTATCGTTCTGTGGACTAGAAACTCAAATTGTTTGCTGGAACTTGGCTCAGTGTAATGAGAACTGCAAATTTATCTTGTTACATAACAGAACAGAGTGCTGGGAAGGTCCAAGATTTGTTTCTACAGAGATCACTGCCCAGACTACAGTTCTTGGATCAGTATGTAGAGGGGGAGGTGCTTTCAGTATGTACAGGCATGGGAGCATTAGTTAAGATTCATGAAATGAGCTAAAATAAATTAATGCTACAGCTTGGCAGCCTTCTGAAAACAGTTTTGGCCAGACTGTGCCTCTGGATGCATGTGTGGCTCTGCCATTTCTGACTGAATGGAATGTCCCATAAAATCTCTTATGAAGAGTTATTACAAACAGAAGGCCTGATTCAGTAGCCCTTATTAAAAATTCTTGCTTACTCCAGTTGGTCTTGCCTTCCCAGAGAATAACTGGAGACCACAAGGAATTCAGTAACTGAGTGTCAGTGCAGATAATGAGCATGATGACATAAAGCAGACATTAGCTGCTGATGTCAGTCAGGACTGACACACATAGTTTTGGTTTTTCTGTTTTTACAACCTGCTGCACTTTTTTAATCTGACATTTTTAAACTAAATTTATTGTAGTGGTAAATCATGTTGTTGAAGCATGAATCACACACAAGTGCTAAGGCTTATGGTTTCATGTTCAGTGGTAACACTGCTTAATTGACCTGCTGTCCTCATTACTGCTCTGTCATGCTGGTGCGTCTGGGTTTATGTGGCTGTGTTGAGAACTGGATGCAGCAGGTGACCTGGTGGTAGAGGGCTGAAGTGTGCATGGCCTGGTAAGAAAAGAGCAAAATTTGATCTGGATCAGCTCCTTGAGCCTGCTTGTCACACAAGTACCTGTAGCAGCTTGAGAGAGAGCACTGCTAGGATGGAAACATCTGGAAGTGGAAGGGAAGCAGCACTGCTCCAGCCAGCACTGCCCCAAAAAATGATTCATCAAACACTGAATACAACATGCAGCTTCCTGGCATTGAAATACTTTTTATATGTTCGATGGTTTCCATGTGATTTCAGAGCACTTTAAAAGAAGTCCCTGTCCTCTTATGAAAAGGAAGGTTTGATTGTACCCAATGTAACAGAAAGGAAGGGAAAGCACAAAGGAGTGGAGCAGGCAGATTGGCCAAGGTCAGAAGGAACTCTGTGGGAAAGCCAGAAATAGCACCTGGTCCTACAGGCCTGTGCCTTGGCTACAGACCCATCAGTTGGCCCAAGCCACCTCTGAGAGCTCGTGTTGTACAGGACCAAATATTCAGCTGCTTGTTTTTCACTGGTGTTCAACAGAAACCTTGCTGATGACTCCAGATGCTTGCATAGCGACTGGCATTCCAGCATCTGAGTATCTCTGACTGGTTGGAAACAGTTCTGTTGTAACTCCTTTGAAATTACTGCAGAGAGGCTTTATCAAGGTGGCTAAGTGCCTGCATTATAGTCATTCTGAAGCATTTTTGGGCTGTTCACTTTGTTCTTCTGTAAGCAGGCACAGCTTTTTAGAGAATGTGGAGTAAAAGGAAAGCAATTGATTGGCAGAGGCAAGAATGCAAACCTCTGATGCAGGGGTGCAAGGCTTTGGTGTTAATGTGTGCGTGTCCGTGCCTGGTCTGTGATAGCACTGAAAGAGCCCCAGGGGAGAATCGGGGCAGGGAACTGAGCCCTCCGTGGTAGTTTCTCTAGGGGTGACAGTAATTTTAGGTCCCTGAAGACAAAATACTTTCCCTGCCACAGTCATCAGTTCAAGCCTAGTTCCGTGTCGGGATTCTCCTCTTTCTGGCCCAGGAGCCTCCCGCGTCTGTAGTAGAGGGCCCGGGGATGCTGAACTGTGCTTTGGGGTACGTTTCCCCGCGTTCCTCCAGAGCCAAACGCGCTCCGCGGTACCGCGCACCCATCGCTGCGCCCGGTCCCGGGGGGACGGGACCCTCTGCGGAGGCGGTAAAGCGGCGGCGGGTTCCCCGCTACTCCGAGCCCTGCCCCGCGGAGGCCGTACCTTCCCCTCCCGGGGCTCCCCGACGGGGCCGGGAGCCGCCCGGGGGCGGGCAGCGGCAGCGTTAGGACCCGGCGGCGGCTGCGAGGCGAGGGCGGGGGGGGGAAACGCAGCCCGGCGGTTGTTTACCGCGGAGGGGGAGCCGGGGCAGGGCTCGTCGCGGCGCCGAGCGGAACCGAGCGGAGCTGCGCGGCCGGGCTGGCAGCGGCTCCTCGCCCTCCGCGCCGACGATGCTGCGCGGGGGTCTGCGGCGGGCGGCGGGGCTGGGGGCCGTGCTGCTGGGCTCACTGCTGCTGGCGGCTGCCCGCGGGGCCGAGGGTGGGTGCCTGCTGCTCTGGGGGGCCGCCCCGGCTTTGTTGTGGGGGACAAAGGCCGGTCTCCTGCGGGGGGAGACCCACTGGGGAGGGCGGAGGGGACCGGCCCCTCATCCGCCGGGGTTGTGGTGGGGTGGCGGGGGATATGCATGGCCCGGCCTCGTCTCTCCGCAGAGTGCATCCGCGGCAACGGCGCGTCCTACCGCGGGAGCCGGCGGGTGGCCTCCGGCGGTGCCCCGTGCCTCAACTGGCTGGCGGTACGGAGCGGGCCCGGCGCCGCGCTCCCGGCAGGTGGGTCCAGGGGGCGGGGAGGGAGCGGGAGGCTGGGGGAACCGGCGGTGGGGGCACCGGGGCCATGGCGGTCCCGGCGCTGACGGCTCGGTAACCTCCAGCAGTCGCCGAGGACCACAACAGCTGCAGAAACCCGGACGGCGACGCCAAGCCCTGGTGCTACATACGAGGCGCCGCCGGGGACCCGGAGCGCAGACCCTGCGACATCGCCCGGTGCTCAGGTAGGAGCGGCCCCAGCCGTCCCCCTTGTCCTGCCCTCCCCCGGCCTGCCTCCTGGGGATGGGTTTGTCACCAGGGTGGGTCCTTCCCTGCACGCAAACAACCCCGGGCTATGGCAGCACCTACTGACCCCCCCCTTAGGGACAGAGTCTACCTTCCAGCCCTCCCCTTTGTGTGTTCACATCTGCCCCGCAGCTGTGCCTTGCTCCGCCCCAAGAGCTCTTCCATTAGTGCCAGAAAAGGCCTGTGCAAAGCCTTGCCCTCCTCCCCCCTGAATTTCACGAGTCACTCTAGGGCTTTAACTGTGTTGCAAAAGTCTAAGGTCTGGGCATGTAGAAACTGCAGAGATGTTGGTAGACCTTTACTGCGGGGTTACTGCTATCTAAACAAGTGTCCTGCTGCTAAAAGAGTGCCAGGGTGAATCTGGGGAAAAGAACTTGGAGAAAATGAGAATTCAAGGGAGGACAGTAAGAAATGGAAAACCCCAATGATTGGATTCCTCATGGATCAGGATGGGGAACAGTTTGACAAGAGATCTGTAGCTGAAGCCTGTTCCAGGGTGAGGAGATGTCAGAATTGACAGAGTAACTATGCTGTTTTGTTTTGTTTTGTTTTTTAACTGTTTACTTATTTCTGAGCCCCTCAAGACACACCACTGTCCCTTGAGATTGCTAACCGTTTTTTTTTTAAACATGTCATAGCTTTTACTGTGTTACATTTTTAATTTTAACTGTGTCTCATAAGAAAGCTGCCTTTCAAATTGTTTCAGTGCTGCTTTACAAAAAATCCATAGGGCTGGGAAGGCATCTGTGATGACATCTGTGATGAGTGTCCATCCTTATGTAGCTCTGGCCTCTGGCTGAGGAGGAACTTGCTGTACTTCCACTAGTCAGTGGCTGTGCTTTCCAAGATGTTGCCCTTGCTTAGCCTGTCCATCATGCTGAAGGAGTTAGGTATACAGCTGCAAAGAGGGGCTGGGTAAGAAGAATGTCCCCAGGTTGTTCTTACACCAGCTGGAGAGTCTCCTTCTGACAAACCTTCCTGTGTCAGGTAGATTGAAGCAGAAGAGAGATAAATAGTCTCCTGGGAGATTTGGGATGGAGATTTTCATCATCTCGTTTATGTCTGTTCAGCATGATTGAAGCTGCAGCCTGTGTATTGATCTACACACTAAATGAAGTCATTGTGCATCCCCTGGACTCATGCCCTGAACCTGGGTTTTGTTCTACTGTCTGTCTTCTGTCTTGTCTGTGGTGGTGCCTTGCACTCTTAGTTTAACAGGTTCATGTCAAGGGAAGTGGGGGGAGGAATATATTTTTTATGTGCCTTGGTAGGATTTCTGGCAACAGCTTACAAAGGAACAGGAGTTTATTGGTGTACTTTGAAGGCAGTTCAGTGATGCCTGTCTAGATCTGTCCCACTCACAAGGCACGTATTGAAGTATTCACCAGTGCTTCATATTTTGTATGTCTCTGTCCTCTCAACAGATGCTACAGCTGCTACAGCTGCCCCAGCCCCTACAGCAGAAGTTGGTACTTCTGAGGAGGTTGACCAGGTGTTTGAACCAGCTGATACCTTGCCTTCTCGGAGTGAGGCAGCTGCTGTACAGCCTGCCATTGGGATCAGTCAGAGAGTGCAGATGAACTCCAAAGAAAAGAAGGACTTAGGGACACTAGGTACTAACCCAGGATCATGTGATGGTTCCATTCCTGTAATTCTGGAAAGATGGGTTTGTTTTGTGGTTCTGAAGGCCATGCTGTAGCTGTATCTACTTCCTCTCATTTTGCCTCTTTGTGTCTTCACAGGCTATGTGCTGGGGCTGATCATGATGGTGATAATCATTGCCATTGGAACTGGCATTGTCCTGGGATACATCTATAAGAGGTCAGTGGTTTTTCTCCTTTGTTCAAAAGCTGGGGTGGGCATGAAGTAAGGTATATAGAGCAGGAATATCTGAGCACCTAGAACCAAGCAGATCCTAATGAAAAGACAGATAGAAACATGTGTTTTGATGCTGTGCAAGAGTTTTGCTTGTTGAACTGAAGAAAGAACTATTTAAGACTTAATCCCATTCTTATCCATTTCACCCATCAATCTGGTATTCTGTCCCATCTGAAGTGTCAGACTGCCCTCTTGATTTCTTATTTGTGTATGTGTAATCATCCATGCTTTGATGTGGCTTTCTCAGATGCATCCAGAAGAGCTGAATTTCACTTACGAGTTGGAGGGAGCAGATCCCAGGTGCCCTCACAGGAAGTTTCTTATTTTATCAGGAGAACAATTCTTCTAGCAGGCTAGCTGTTCCCCCTGGCTTCTCTAGTCTAGCTAGCTTTAGAATAAAAAAACCTGGTAATTCTCTGCCACTTCTGCATTGTATCCTGTGAAGCTGATTGTCAAGTAACAGCACTATTTTTTTTACAAAGTTCATTTTACTAAAGCTCCTGTATACTTGAGTTGTAATTTGTTTAGCAGTTCATTGTGTTGGGCAGAAATGCTTCTGTAGTTCATCAGGGTTTGAGGTTAATGGTAATAGCAAGCATCTTAGTTCTAAGAAACAGGGCAGGATTAACAAATAACAGGGAAAACTCCTGCAGCAAGTGAAGGCCCAGGACCCTTCCCCTGGGAGGGTTTGTTCTGTATTTTGGCTGTTTGACAGCAGTCTGACACAACCAAGCAGAAGGAGCCCTTTTTCAGGCTGGGACCTGTCCTTATGTAAGTGTTCATAATAAATGCCGACAGAAAAGAATCAGAGGGAAGGGTGTTACATAAGGGGCAAAACAGAGCACTGCTTGTCGAGGAATCTGATCTGAGGTGTCACTTCAGGGAATGCTGTCTCGTGTGCTGGCAGGAGCGGCAGCCACTGCTGCACGCTTGTAGGCAGCTTTGAAAAGCAGCCAAAATGCTTAGGAGCTGACAGGAAACCCCAGCAGCTCTGCCTGGTTAGGATCACAAGGCCCAGGAAGAGTGAGTGCTGCCTGTCCCACCTCACTTCTGTCTTCAGTGAGAAGAAGCAATGTACCAGTGTTGATCTTTGTCCAAATGCAGCTTTGCTTCTTCAGTGCCAGAGAGCTCACAGCAGGCAGTGCAGCTTTGCTGTCTCTCTCCCTGCTTTGCTCTTACAATTATGAGTGCAAGCTGGCACATTTGGGTAGGTGTGGTGAGAAACCTCTAATGGCTTTAGAAGCTTTTGGTATACACAGATTTTCTGGAGACATGCTATTAATGCTATCCATTTTTAAAGCAAGGCAGTTCTTCCTCAGTACAAATTACAGAGGTGTTGCCTCCCTTGGCAACAGGCTGAAGTGTGAGGTAGGTTTGAGGAGCTGGTTGTGGTGTTAAGCTGCTAGCTGCAGCAGCAAAATGCAGGGCCAGCTTTGAAGTAAGCTTTAATACTTTGAGGAACAGCTTCATTTGCTGCAACAGAAGGCAGAATCTGTCACTACATCCAATATTTGTTCTGCCAAAAGAAGCAGGTTATGGAAGTTCTTTCCCACAGCTGTGGGCTGCACTAGGCAATGCTGTGGGACTGCAAGGTTTAAGGAAACATTTGTCAGCTCCATGGTTTGGAGGAGAAGCCTGGCTTTACAGTCATCATTTAGCTGTAGCAATGTCAGTTTTTGAGGGAGGGCCAGGCCTCACCTGTCTGCTTGTTATTTTAAAGGTGGTCACATGGGGTCCCCTCTTTACAGCAGAGAATGTTTCTGGCCCTTTGTACATAGCTGAAACATGTTGCTTAAAGACCAGAATCCCTTCTTTTCTTCTCTATAGTGAGACTCTGCCTGCAAGCAGCGGCACTCACCCTATACACATATATGTTTTGGTTTGCTTTTAACCTAGGGGCAAAGACCTGAAGGAAAAGCATGAACAGAAAGTTTATGAGCGTGAAATGCAGCGCATCACACTGCCGCTCTCAGCCTTCACCAATCCTGCCTGTGAGCTTGTAGATGAGAACACAATCGTGGTGCACACCAACCAGACACCTGTGGAGGACACACGAGATGGCAGTGGCCCCCTCATGGGGCAGGCTGGTACTCCTGGTGCCTGAGCAGCTGGGGCAGGACATACAGGCTGAGCAAAGCCTCCAGCTTCCCACTGTGAGTGCAGGGGTTGCGTGTGTTCATTTTTATTTTGTTTTCTTTTTGATGAAAGCCAGATGAAGGTGATGCAGAAGGACAGAGCAATGGGCTATTCATCACTATCTGTTTGAGGGGCACCATTCAGTGCATGACCAACTGGGGAGTGATGTGGTGGACTCTACTGCTCTCTCTCACCTATCTCCATAGCGTGCCAAGGAGCTGGGGAGGATGATGGGCCAGGCTCACAGATCCCATGGCCTGGAGTGTGGTTTTGGCTTCCTCTTTTTCTGTTCCTTTCCTATTTAATGGTGTGCACTGTTACTTAATTTGCTGCCTGGAGTCTCAGGAGGGAGCAGTACTGCAGGGACTGAGGAGAGCTTCACATCAGACCTAGCTAGATAATTACACTGATTATAGTTCCTGTCTTTCTGCTTTAGTGGCTGAGAGCAGGAGACACTGTCCAGAATCCTGCTACTGGATCATTTTTTTTCCTGGGAAGAGTTTATTGAGGGATGGCTTTGGCCAGGAGCAGTATGTTTAGCCCTAGTCAATTTGGAAATGCTCTTCTCAAGCTCTTGACAAATCCAGGTCTTCCAGTGCTGAGGCCACATCTCCATTCCCCTGTGGTACTACATGCACAGCCACAGTTGTAGGTCTCCAGGTGGTCTGCTCACTTACACAGATCAAGAGAACAAAGGCCAGCAGTAGATAGTTGAGAAGAAAACAAACTGCCCTTCAGTTACCCACAGCAGGGTTGAACACTGAGGACAGATAACATCATCTTCAGAATTCCTTTGGCTTTCTACAGAACCAGGTCTGGACAGTGTGGCCAAGCCAGCTGTGGAGGTCACCCCAGCCATGATGCAGCAGCTCAGAGCTAAGGATAGGACAGGGCAGCTGCTCTTGCAAGCTCCCAAAGTTACAGCACAGCTCTTGGCTAAACCTGCTTCACACACACTCAGCTTGTGCAGCAAGACTACTACAGAGCTTAGAGCCTGGCCCTAGTAGAGAAGTTTTGTAACAACTTTTATTAGCCTTTCAGGGAGTTCGGAAGGGATGGCTGCTGCTCCAGCATCTCCCCAAGGGCACTGAGGCAAGGCCAGTTCAGGGAAACATCCATCC
Source organism: Calypte anna (assembly GCF_003957555.1). Classification (NCBI taxonomy): domain Eukaryota; kingdom Metazoa; phylum Chordata; class Aves; order Apodiformes; family Trochilidae; genus Calypte; species Calypte anna. Next base: position 9,842,425 of record NC_044261.1, read on the forward strand.
CTGCCTCAGGGGATTCAAGCCATTCAAGTAAGTTTTTTAGCCATCTGCTTTATAGCTGTGGGCCTAACAAGGAGCAGCACTTGACAGCAGGGGTTTTAGTGTTAATGTTTGATTCAGAAAAGGGAAATGTTTTATTTTTAAAATGCCTTTGAATACCATTTCTTTGTAAAATGTTTTGAATACCTCATTATGAGAAGGTGCAGATTGTGCTACCTTGTATTAAAGCTTAAAAGAAAAATGCTCTGTGCACCTGTGTGGACTGTGGCTCATTTGTATGTTCCTCCTGCCAGAGAAACATCCTTTGCTTGTTGCAGACTTTGAACTGAGAAGGGAAGATGCTACTTCAATTTGCCAGGCCCAAAGGTAAATCCCTACAAACAGTGCCTCCACTCACAGGAGGGGCACAGAACTTGCTCTTTGCTGCCAGCAGCTAGTGGGACTGGAACACTGTTCCTGAAATGCATTTGTGGGGTGTGGGCTGTGGCTGGCTCCTGGGAAGATGCTCTTGGTTACAGCCCCTTCCCACACTGGCCAGGACAATTCTGCTTTGGTGCTGCTCAGTACCAGCTCTGGTAAGCACGATAGAGACAGCACAGCAGGCTACAGGAGGCACTGACATAGCTAATATTTTCATTCAATTGTTACCTTAATAAATGCCCCTTGAACTACATATTTCAGAATACAAGGTTACCAAGAACAGGCTTTGGTTTTAATCCTGGTACAGCAGAGGAAAATGGAGAGAGATCCTGTGTTCTGCTGACTCCAGTCCACCAAAGGGTGGACAAACAAAAATAACTAACATAACTTGACAACTTCTTCCCCTTCCCTCACTCCAGGTGAGTACTATAGAGCACTTCCACCATACCTCTGTTGTGCTGTAAATGTGACAGAGCCTTAGGCTCAAGAAAGGGAGTTCTAGATGATATCCAGTCTGTGAAGTTTTCATGTTGCTATTTCATGGCAATAACAGAAATTAAAGAAAGTTACAGCTTCCTGATTTAAGTAACACAGAGACAACAGAATCTTGTTTCCATAGCATGTATTTACTGTTTTTTAATTTAGTTAGAACAGAGCTGTGCAAATCACAGTTCATAAACCCCACCCACACATCACCCAGGGCTTTCCCCTTCAAGGGTCACCTCACAAACCAGCCCAGGAGGGGGAAAGACAGGGCAAATCCTATTAAGAATCCTGAATCCACTGGACCCAGTTTAGAGAGGCTCCTCCACTGCCTCACAGCACAGGGAGTCCCCAGTGTTTCTAAAACACCACTACACAGACTAAAACCACCCCACACACACCTCTTCTCAGGTGATGGCTGGTCCCATGTTATTTTAGGTAATACTTTAAATTCATGGGTAGGGGGAAGAAATCAAAGTAACAGCAAAGACTAACACCCATTCCCCACCATTCAATATCGAAGGTTGGAGGGGGTCAGGAGCACACTAAATATCCAGTTAAACCAAGATCTTTGAGCCATCTTTCTGTTCAGGTTTGCCAAACATGAGCTACTGCAGCAGCAGCTTTCTGCCTTCTCCCACTGAGGGAGGAAGAAATGCTGGAAGAAAATGTACCCCCATTCACCTCCCAATGACTCCAAGCCCTTTTTTTCTCCCCAAAAGCAGGGAATGACCCTGAGGAAAGTTTCTGCTTGGAGAATCAGCTCAGGTTCTTCAGCAGCTGCAAGAAGGACCTTCAAAGGGAGAAACTTGCACAGCCTGCAAGAAAGGATGAGGTAATGGCAACTGAATTATTTCTCCAGCTGCCACTCCTGAGAGAATGGGGCATTCTCCAGCACTTTTCTGTTCATCACTAAGTCCATCCTTTAAATATCCTTGGGCATATTCCCCTTCGCCCTTGTCCATGCACAAAGTCCTTTGGCTTTCTTAAGAGCACCTTCTGCCACCCTTTTTATCACCTCACATCCACAGGCCTAGAGCTCAAGCAGCTTCAGCACTCCAGTGGTATCCATAACCAGTTCCTAGTGCAGTTCTACACATTCAGGTTCAAATACTTTCACTTAGGTTCTTGGGCAGGCAAACTCACTGCAGGCTCAGAGTCTGAAGATGCTTAAGTGGCTCATTTACTGCCTGCCTTGTTTACAATCAGGAGGGGCAAGCAGAGCTCAGTCTTAGTGTTTCTAGGCAGGCTTTTGGAGGTATTCAGAGACAGAGGAGGAAAAAAACCCACAAAACCAAACCAAAACAAAAATTCATCCATGCTTCCCCACAGACAAGGTATTTCAGGAGAGCTGCCCAATTCCTGGGGCTTTTCACTCCCTCCTCTAATGTGCATTGGAGGCCAAAATCTCAGTGGGTTGTTCTGGAAAACACATGCACAAACATACACACACGCACACGCTGTCCTGGTGGGGCCTTCTGCCAATATCCCAGCTTTCTGAGCGGGGTAGTCGGTGGGAGAAGTAGTTCCAGAAGTGTTGGTCCTTGCCCAGGAAGTCTCCTATAGCAATTCCCTCCCTGGCAAACAGGCCAGGGTGGCTTCACAGCTTGCAGTCAAGTTCTAAGGCACCACAGTAAAGAAGCCTGAAAAGGCCAGAGAAACATTTCTCAAGCCAAAACAACAAGTGTTGAGCAGCTTTCCTAGGTGCAGTTGGCAAGAAAGAGCCCTCTTTGCTTCTGAAACATGCCAGAAATCCACAGTGAGTCAGGATGTCCAGGAGGAAGGGTGTTGGGTGGGGAGAGAGAGGCAATGCAGCAAATGCACAGCATGGTGCCCCTTTAATGCCCTGGAAGTGGCTGAAGTGCATCTCCCTCCCTGTCCTCATCCCAACTCCAATGGAACTGGTGCAGGCAGCAGGATGAGCTGACTAGGTTGTGTTCTCAGGTAGCTTGTCACGGTTCAGCCCATACTGCACACTCACGTTGTGGTCCAGCTCCTCCAGCTCAGATGGAAGGGGGATGGCAAGTTCTCCCAGGTAGAGAGAGAGGGCTTCAAAGGAGTCTTCCAGCTTTGAAAAAGGGGGCCTAGAAGCAGTAGTGAGGAAATGTGAGTGGGAAAGGGGAAGCAGAACAGCACCTGGAAAGGCTAAGCGAGTTGTCCCTCCAGGCCACTGTCCCATGCTTAGAGGTATGAGCAGGGACATAATCCTTCCCCATTCAGCTTCCAATATTGCCAAGATCCCATCACTCTGGGCTACCTGCTTTTTACAGCCAATGGCCATGTGAGTCTGGCTCTTTTGGAACCCACTTGGTATCAACACTGCTCTGAAGCTACAAGTTTCACAACTGAAATCAAATTAAGTACTCACCTTTCAGAGCTGCTGCCAAGGTCTGCCCTTACTTATTGTACATAAGAAACCCTGAAAAATAACTGATTCTTTCCTCTCTGCCTCAGAAACTGTTTCAGAGACATGAACCATATACAGAAGTCTCTTCCAAGCTGATGACTTGTTAGTGTCTCTTCATGTGGCAGCCTTTGAGCATTCCCACTGAAGGCTGGAAGACATCTGTCTTCCACCCTTGGTGCAGAGCAACCCTTCCACTGAAGGGGTACAGACACATCCTCTAATCTTACAAAAAAAAAGAACTCCAGCTCCCAAACATACCTGCTCTCTGGTTCCAGTCTGCAGCAAATAGCAGCCAGAGGGAAAAAGGCTGGAGGACAGTCAGCAGGAACAAACTTCTCCCAGAACAACTTGACATTCAGGCCAAAATCCAGTGTACGTGGGAGACAGTCTGGGTCAGCATAAACCTGGCCTATGATCTAGGGAAAAAATGAGAACAACACTTAAGGACAGCAACAGTTCCAGAGTGTTAAATACTTCAAAGTGTTAGGGTCAAAGACAAAAAGCAGAAACACTGTTCCTCCTTTCCAGTGGGGCTAACTGCATGAGGGAATGAGCAAACTGCTGCATACAGACAAACTTCACATGAAACTTGATCTCAAGACCTGGCCATGTGGCTACTGTTGTGAAGGAAGGTCCAGATGCCTCTTTTTTCTCTCCAGGGCCTTTCTGCCAGAAGATACAGGATGATGTGCACCTCTTAGAGAGCTCAACAGCATCTCACTGCTGGGCCAGCTACTGTGCTTTATGCTGCTGGGGATAATGCAGCCCCGCCTGATTGCAGGTAATCAACACAACCTGCTCACCAACCATCACTCCCCTCTCACACTATCTTACCACACTACCAGGAAAGCTCTTCTGTCCACAGAACCTGTCCTAAATGATGTCAAGAGCACCACACATTCTGAGTTCTGTTACTGGCAGATTCAGCTTTACCCATAGCCAGGGTAGGTGCAGAGAGAACAACCATAACCAAAGCCCAGGTGGTAGCAGTGGAGCTGGTAGAGAAAAGGTCTGAGTGGAACAGGGAGAAGCCCTGCCCCAGCACTGAGAAGTCTCAGTGCTCCCCACCCACTCTGCTGAGGTGCACTCTCCACCTCCAGCACCAGGGGACTCAGTGTAATGGGAGGGGAGGAACCCACAGTGGAAAGCTATGAGGTGATTCTGGACTCAGACAAGGTCAATGTCAATATAAACTCTCACATGGGGAAGAATATTAGGTTTAAAGCCTCATCAGGTATCACAAAAAGGCTGTTATTTATAACCACCCAAGCTTTTCTATGCCAATAAACCAGCAGGACAACCACATCCTGGAACCAGATAGTGGAACACCCATTATGTGTTTTGGCAGGGTTATTTCCTCATCTGTTTGAGTGTGTATCTTCTGTTTTTAGCATCTTTATTTTGGTAAAAAAGAAAATGTTCATGAGCTATTACCCCTTTATTAGTCTTTTTTTTCTAGATGAAGCAATTGTTTTAATCCTGCACACAGATTTTTCAAGTTCCTAAATATCACAACCACAATGTTCTCTAACTGGAGGGCCCAGTGTAAACAGAGCTCCAGATGAGGCCACGAAGAGTTATGCACACATACTTTCTTTTCTTCATCCACACATTAAAGATAAAACTCTGCTGATTTCCCCTGGTGCTCTTGTAGCTGCTGCATTGTAACACCCTACCTTTCATCTTTATTTCCACTCTCTTACACACCTTTTAAACTGAATATACCTTGCAGCTTTTGAGTGGTGCTCTTTGCTCTGCAGGCAGAAAAGCCTGATGTAATGGTAACACTGTACACTGGCTCAGAGATAAACTAAGCCAACAGCCTTAGGGTGCAAGCTTCATTAATCGACCTGCAAAGAGGTTTCAGCTTCCCCTTCTTTGAAGTGAAGTGCCATGCACAAAGGAGGCCCTGAATTTGCTAAGATTATACAGCTGATTGTTCTTTGAATGAGGCATTAGAAGAAGAAAATAGTATGACAGTTTCAGGGAATATGTCTATTTCCAGGTGGATACCAGGGCTCAATCAGAACTCAGTGGACTTTTTTAACTTCTCTTGGGCCAGGAGGAACCTCTGTATTTATTTCAGTCTGGCAAGAAACTCTCTGGGACCAAAGAGTTACAGGACAGTTATCTTCCTTGAGGGAGCAGGGGCAGGGTAATCTTGTTAGTCACAGCCTGCACACTCAAGACACAGAGAACTGGCTGATACAATATGTGCAAGGAGGTGGCAATGGGGAAGAAATCCATTGAAGGTGCCATGTCCTGGCCTTACCTCACAAAGAACAATCCCAAATGAAAAGATGTCCACTGTCTCATCGTAGCTCTGTCCTGCAAGAAGCAAGACATTCAGCTGTGTAACAGACAGCTCCCCATCCACCCACACCAAGAGCTGCCAGTCCAAATTTTAACTAAGCCTATTCACTGGAGGGCTCTAAAAGAAGACAAAGTGAGGCTTAAGAGCTAAATCAGTTGTCCCAAGATATATACCAACTGCATCTTCCTATACACTGCCATCACATATTTTGACTCCACTTCTTTCTTTCTTGCTGAGGGATTAAGGGACAAGACAGAGAAGCCTTGTGTATCAGAGGCCTCAGCAAATGCTAAGGGTAACTATGGAAAGCTTCTGCCCATGCCCATCAATTGCTGTTCTAGTGCATCTCTCTGGTGCACTGAGTCAGAGTTCAGCTTCCCCAGCAGACAGCAAGTGCCCAGTCCCTGCTGCAGTGACTGCAGTGATAATAAATTACACACTAGCAGCACTTTGAATCTGGGAAGGGAGACTGGCTCCAAGCATGCCATTATCAGCTTACAGACACACCCATCTCGAGCCAGTATCTGGTAAACAGCCTTGCTTTCAGAGGTGATGTCAGACTATGCTCTTGCTGTTCTCTTGACAAATGCTAGGTCTGAGATGGGCTCTGAGAAGCAGCCTCAGACTCCAGCAGGGCCTGTGAGCCTTGAGAGAAGAAAAAACCAACAGTACATGAGAAAGCAACATGGAGAAGGTTGAGTTGGGGGATAGAAGCCAAATCTTCCCTTCCCTGGCTGACTGTGCTGGACAATAGCAATACCATAGCCATGAAGAATACTGCTATCAGACCCAAAAGATCACCTTGGCTGGTGCAAAGGCTTATCAGGCCAAGGGAAGTGCAGCTGGGGTACCTGTGTGTATAAATAAGCTTACATATTAGCAGGTCTAAAACCATATGCTCTAATAGGTTTGATTGTTACTAGGGTCCAGAAGCTTTCAGTAATCCTATCATCCCTACACCTTTTCACCTCACCTGCACCCTGCTATCAGCACCTCACCATTGAGCATCTCGGGGGCCATCCAGTAGGGGTTGCCAACCACCGTGTAGCGCTTCTTCCTGTCGCTCTTGCGGAGGGTTCGTTTCTTGGCAGAAGGCTTCTCCAAAGTGGGCTTTTTCCTTTCCTCCACAATCAGCCGAGACAGACCGAAGTCAGCCACCACCACCGTCTTATCCTGCACAAGGAATTCAGGAAAAGCCACTGATTCCTTTCAGTTCCCTTCAGGAGCAAAGAAGTTCCCTTGCCATCCCCCTTCCATCTGAGCTGGAGGAGCTGGACCGCAATTCCTGTTCACTATCAACTACATTTAAGGGCAGCTATCAAGGTTTCTTGCAGCCAGATGAGCATAGCAAGCTGTCCAAACAGGTGTAAGACATCCAATTCACAATCCCAACTCCTCATTTGCTTTATTATCTGATTTCCTGTGTGGTTGTTAACGCTAATCTCCTCTATTTCGCTTGGGCAAGGGCAAACCTGGACCTTCCCTTTCAGACCTTCCCATTCTACCTGGCTGGGAGTTAACTTAGACTTTCATCCTGGATTGTCTGAAGCCTACACACTGACCTCATATCTCAGTCAAATGAACAAGGGCAAGAGAATGAAGCTACACAAAAATCTTGTGACCTAGCATTTTACAAAGAGAAAGCACACACATTTGCATGCACTTTCCTATTTGTCTGAGTCCTAAGTGCCAATTAAAAAAAGCCATCAAATGGTTAAAAGAACAGAAGCAGCTGTAGAGAACATTTCATAGCTGAGATAAAGAACAGAGCTGTACTAACTCTCCTAATGTGACTGTTAATAGGAGATGCTACCACAGGAAAGGGGGTAAAGAGAACAGAACAAAGAAACAGTGAAAGCTCCATCAGACTGGAAAATCCTATGTGAAGATGAAGCTCCCTTGATTAGGGCACTAAAAGCCTCCCTGAAATCAGTTCCACTCTGACAAAAGGGAACACCATGTGGAGAAAACCAAGGGAAGAGGACAACAAGGAGGGGAGCAGCACGCTGTGGGGAGAGGTGTAACTCACCAACTTGATTAGGCAGTTGTGTGAATTCAGGTCTCTGTGAATGATGCACATGGAGTGCAAGTAAGCCTGGAACAGAGGGAGAAAATTTGGTGTTAGGGGTTCCCAAATGAGTAGGTCCCTTCACAGCTACAGACCTCAACAACCAGTAGCAAGTAGTCAGGGAGCATCCACAACCCCTCATACACCACCCTGCTGAAGCAGCTAACCCTGACCCTGTGATGAGGGAACAGTCCAACTCACCATCCCAGAGGCAATTCCTTTGGCAAAGCTGACCTTCTGCTGCCATGGAAACGGGTCCTGAAAGACAAGTCCTCAATGATCAGAGACTATCTTACCAACCAGCTGGTGACAGCAATTCCTCTGCATCAGGGACTCCTGCAGCTGTCAGAGAAATATGATACAGCCCCAGGAAGAAGGCGCTTCCTGCCTCAGGCCACCCACAGCTAAGCAGCAGCTTTTCCACACAGCTCAGAAGAAGACCAACAACAAGCACCATAATAAGGCTGATACAACCAACAGCCTTGTTGAACAGAGCCCTACCAGGCTTCCATACTCACTGCATTGCGGAGGAAGTCCTTCAGGGTGCCCCCCTCAATGTACTCAGTGAGGAGATTCAGCTTCTTGTCCTTGTACAGAACACCGATGAACTTCAGGACATTGGGGTGATCCAGGCTGCGCATCACTTTCACCTGGGAAGCAGAGTGAAAGAAGGGGAGAATGGAACAAGTCCTGACAGACTGGCTCTGTGGTGGCAAGCACTCCCATGCTGTAGGTCCCCTCCAGGAATCACACCATATACTCAAACCCCAACCTTAGGGCAGTCAATTAACTGTTGCCTTTCCATTTTCACACTGCAGTTAACCTGATCTTAGGCTTTGAGATGCACACCCTTGAATCTGGCTAACTTTTAAGTGACAGGACCTCTCTTCAGGGCAGCTATCTGGTCTGTGCTGCATGTGTCAGGGCTGGAACAGCAGCGTCAGGTGTTTAAGAAGCTGCCTTTAAGCTCAATCTGACTGTGAAAAACATGGTAGGCAGCCACTAAGAAAACAGGTTAGCTTAAATATAGTAGGAGTCTCAAATATCTTACTGATATTTACCCTCATCGTTTGTATTTATGTGCAAGGCTCAAGGGATAAATCCTTTATGTATTGCACAGCTTAATTTGCCTCAGACTCAGACTGCTTTTTATCATTGAAAAATTAATGAACTCAGAGCTGAAGCCATGTCTATTGCTCAGTGTGAGTCACACTTCACTGCAGCAAACATTCAGCTTGTGTCAGCTTTTCCCTGTGTGATGCTTCCCTCCTCAGCACCTTGGTTCCTGCCAGGCTGCTGGCATGATCACTGTCTTTCTGGAGAAGATGGAAGAGAGAACACTACAGTTCCACCACAAAAGCGCAGAAGCTTTTTGAAAACTTGTTCCTACCTCTGTCAAGAAAGTCTTCTGTGTTTCCTCATCACAACGAATCAGCTCCTTCATCACCATCACCTTTCCTGTTGCTTTGTGAGTTACCTGTTGGAAACAGACACTACAACTACAGGCAAGGCTCAAGAACACATCACTCCAATGCTCTTGCAAATCTTCTGAAAGAGAGGGTAAGATTCCCCTCCATCCAGATAGGAATATAGATGGGAGAAAATTCAGAGACCAGGGATCTCTAGAAAACTTCATAAAATTTCTCCTTTCAGGTGTCTTACAAGCTTATAAAACTTAATCATGTGCCAGTGGGACTGGAACATACAGGCTGTTCAGTTAGGGCAGGAAGCAGTTATTTTACCATGCTCCTTGGGAAAGAGCTTATTGCTACCTGCAAGGAATGTGCCAGAATGGTGGCTAACACAAAGAAATCCCCCATAAGCATCAGGCAATAAATTCCCTGGCTCTTGACATGAAAAGAAAGTTCAGTTCCTCAAGAGCTGTTTTCCTGTACCCAACTAGTTCCTGGCATTTTAGTGTGTTTCTTCTAATCAGCTCTGCCTTGCTTGCATGAGTGAGTAGAAACAGTTTACACTCTGATGTGCAGGTTATCCTGGAAATCCTCTCCCCTTCAGTTATTTAACTTGGACAGCTCAGTCTTTCTAAGGTCTCCAAGTAACTAAACAACCACCCTCTCTCTAGGAACAGAAGGGAAATATTCTGACCAGATACAGTACTTGTTGTTGAGAACAGTCAGTCTGAAGCTCAGGAAATGTGTCACTTTTTTGCCTTGTACCCTTTAAAATAAAAAGCCTTTCAGAAAACCTCCAAAACTGCAATCCAGAGGACAAGACCCCGTTATAGTATTTAGGAAGCTTATGAGCTCTTGCAAACACTGTGACACATTAGTTCTGTTTGGAACCATGGGACATAGCAAGGCTGATATAGGTGGAATACAAATGCATGGAACAACACAGAAGAGGCAAGAAGACTCTTTTTCTCCTGTCTGAAATCACGCACCATTTACAAGCAGCGAGCCAGGGAACACTGCACATTTCAGCCAGGGACATGAAAGCCAGGGACATTTAATACCCAAAGATAAAGGGAAGTGAAGAGACAAAGACAAGACAAGGCTCAGTGGAATTCTTAAGCTGACATAGCAGCAAAACTGAAACAAGTGTCATGATGAAACTCTAAGAGGGCAATTTTAACTCCCAGAGCATGCACCAGAACAGGATGGCTATCAGGTAATTTGAACAGAAAAGAAATGCCTTTGTGCCATTAACTTTGGGGATGCAGATGAGAAAAGCATGCGACAGAGGAAAGGTTCTGCTTACCTGGACCTGTTATTTCTCTATGAGCAGAGAAGAAGAGAAATATGCTCATTAGTATGGATCAAAAGCACTGGGTCCATCGTGCTGGATCGCCACCTCCCACAGAAGCATGAGATGAATATGGTGGCTGAACAGCTGAAGTTTACACAGGTGTAAGGAGACAAGCCCTATAACATGTTGGATAGCAATTTGAGGATCTGAGTGCTATACTGAGGAGCTCACAGCACCTTGGTAAGGCAGAGAAAGCCAACCCTTTGATGCTGTCAGGGATGCTACAAGAGGAGCTGTTGAAGGACCCCCAGTTAAGACAGGAGACCTTGCATATAAGAGAACTGCTATTAATGGAGATTTTAATTAAGAGAAAGTCATGCAAGACCTGACCACTACCACCACACTGACAAGCCATTTAGGCTCTGCTAGGGGTTCAGAGATGGTCACTAAAACAGCCAGACAAACCTTCAAGCATGGCACACTACACGTGGGTGAGCAGTGCTGTCCTGGGGAGTTGAATGTACCTCTTCATAACAAAGATGGTTGTAAAAGAAGTCTAGTTTGTTCCTCATCTTCCCCACCTCACCCAGGTGGTTGCTGTGATAAAGGCACTCTGGAACTCTAAATCTAGCTTGGGAGAGATGAGTATGTATGGCCAAGGTTGACATTCAGAGGGGACAAGGCCAAAACTGCCTGCAGCCAGAGACAGTCATGCTCAGGTGATGGAATAAAAGAATGGATCTCGCTGAACAAACCAGATGAGTTCCAAGAGCAATCACTATCAGCAGGGCAAAGGTTGCTGAGAGAGTGGTGAAGGATCATAAGACAGGCAGACATTGCTGTAATTGTAATAAATTATGGGGACCTCTCTCACCTTGATTGCTTGTCCAAAAAATCCTTTTCCTAGCACTTCACCATGAATCAGGTCGCAGGGCCGGAAGATTTGCTGGGAGCAGCTAGAAGAGGAACGCAGGGATTCGGAGCGGCTGATGTCACGGCTCAGGAGGAGAGGTTCCTTTGGAGAACTGGGGCCAGGAGACTTAGAGATGCTGTTACTTCGCCTAGGAAATGAAGAGACAGGATGATCAGGGAAGCTTCTAGGAAATTGTGTCCCATCACAAGCTCCTAAAGGACTAGTTTCTAGATGTGTTTCTTCATATTTCAAAAGCCAGATGCTCTCCTGGCACCATGGAAGCTCTTTACAGACCCAGGGAAGCTTCCAAGTCAGAACTGCCTAACAACACACCTGCACCATCAGTCAGAGGTGAAGCTCTGCAACCAGGAAGTGTGAACATGCAGCACTTGCTACATCTAAACAAAGATTAAAATACTGGTAAATGACTAAATGAGCAACTGAGTTCCCCAGTCTAGGACGAAGAGATTTTTCCTGGATCCCAGGTCTCAGATATTTTCCCTTTATGGACACATTCTTCCCCAGGCACTTAAGACTGGTACAAATCTGATCTTTACATTTTCTTACTGTAAAACTTGATAGCTTTTCTATATTAAAAGTAGAGCTCCTTATTTTCATTAGGGGAAGTTTGCTATTCTGTGAGGGAATGAAGAGAGTATGTGTCAGCAGCAGAAGCTAAAGCTCTCCACTACTTCACCAATGATTTAGACCAGGGCTCAGGTCAGAGGTGAGCCACATCCCTGCCCTCCCTTGCAATTGCAGCACAGAGAGAGCCCAGGCAGGCAGCACAGGGCAAAGGCACACTAGGTCAGAGACAGTGCTTCCCAGCCCTTACCTGAGGGAGCGCCGTCGGAGCGTTCCTTCCAGATTCTCCTTGATATCCAGTGGAGAGAGGGAGCGTGGGGAAATGGGTGGCTTTATGTGAGTGGGTAAACGGGAGTCCAAACGCAGCCTGTCCAAGCGCTGTGAGACAGGGTCGTGCTCTATCAGCAGCTGAAGTGTCTGGCTTGTCTTGCGAATCAAGTCCTCCACCTGCAACCAAACCAAAGAGAAACGTGTCTGCACGTTCATCCCTACCATCAGCCTGAGTCCTATGGGTGTACAGTGATGAAAACCAGAAAAACTGTAGGAAGACAGATGGGAAGGAAGCTTCAAAACAGAACTCTACCCACCTCCTCCACCTGTAAGGTACGAATAGGAGCTCCATTGATCTCCAGGATACGATCAGCAGGGTGGATGGCATTTCGGACATCTGGGCTGATGTGCATCCTGTTAACTCTAAAAATGGGAATTATAGTGCGTGTATGAAGTCAGTTTAGCCTAAACATATTTATAAAAATATGTTTGATTTCCTTCCTATTAGTATTCTGAAGAAACCCAGTGCTAATCTATCAACACAGGGAGCTACCATTAGAACAAGTGCTTAGGGCTAAGTTGGTTTGGGGAGAGCTCTTCATTAGCCCAATGGCAAGAATGGATAGTCCATCACAATTCACCAAATGTTTTGTGTTCAGTGAAGGAGACAGCACTGAGAAATAAAGTTACCAATTAAGGTACTCACAAGAGTGAAATGGAGGCCAAACTTAAATGGCTATTAGCCAACTTACATCCCTGTTGTGCCAAGACAGATCCCTTCTGCAGTTAAGTCCACTGGCAGGACAGCAGCACTGCAGAAGTTTCACCAGCTCCCTCTGCACAGATATGTACCTTGCACACATCCTTGTCATACTCACTCTTTCACCTGGACACCAGTGGCATAGCTGGAGCAGCCACCTTCAACAGACACAGAGAAGCCCCTCTTGCCATCAGTAGCTGCTGGCATGGAGATGAGGGTCAGTGTGTAAGGCAGCTGCTCACGCAGAGACTCAGTAGAGTGTTTTTCTATCATCGGTGTCAGCACAATCTGGTTATGGCATTTTCCACTAGAAGAAGTGAAGAAAGTCATTATGGCAGTGTCGTATCCCTCCCTGCCCAACTCACACTTCCATATTCTCCCATTGACCACAAGCTGTGGTTTTTAGTGTGTACTCCATTCCTTCCTCCCTCCCTCAAAAAGCGGCTTCCAGGAATTCCTTAGTGGAGCATTCAGCTCCCTCTTACCAGTAGAGAGTGGAATGCTGCACGAGTGCGTACGTGTCCCCATCTTCAATGATCACTTTGCAGCTCATACAAGCAAAGCACTCGGGGTGATACTTGTATTCGCCAGCCACCTACAGACATAAGAGGGAGTAGCTTAGCAGGGCCAGAATGCATCAGCAGATGCAGCTTTCCTCTCTCATTAATATAATCATTCAGATCTCAAATCCAAGTAGCAGTTTTTTACAGGAGAGTTATATTAGCCCATTCTATCTCTCCTGAGCCCCATCCTTGCCACCTTATTTGCAGAACTTCTCTGAAGCAAACATGTCAACATGCAAAGCAAAGCTTGCATGACAGGAAACTGCTATATTTGGCAGCTGCTCAGCTATCAAAAATAGTTAATAGTCTGCTGCAGACTAGTAAACAAGATATTAAACCTTCCTGTTCAGTTGCTCTTGGCAAGATAACTAACGTTATGCCTGAATTAATAAAGCTGAAAGAGTTTTTACTTTTGGCAGACAGGCAATGCACAAATTCGGATACTTTACCAGCCAGCTAACAGGAAAAAAAAGAAAAAAAGAAAAAAAAAAAGTGAGCTGAAACTGAGACAGCAAAATACCTTTAAAGAATATTTTTATTCATGGATCTGTTTTTCTGTTTCTCTTATGAGAACTGCCCTTATTGACAGTCTTTTGCAAAGACTTGTGCATTCATTGTCTGCACTTTTCTCAGGAAGTCTCTTTGAGGTAGCAATCATATTCCTGAGTACCATGCTGCTTTTATTTAGGCTCTAGAAAAAGAATGGTTATGTTTAATTCTTAACAGCTTTAAAGGTTAAATATTTGCAAGAATGTGGCAAGGAGGGGAACATTTAGGTGAGCCTCATATTGTGCAGGCAGTGTTCAGTGTTTCAAAGCAATTGGGGCTAATATTACTTCAAGACACCATAAGCCAGAAAACCACTCTGGCCCCAGTCCAGGTGAGACTTGAATGGCAACCTTCCCCAAGCCAGAACCTGCTGCTTATCCTGAGCTGAGAGGTTTGACTCTGCAGTGGAAAATCACCCCATGGAGACACTGAGCACTGTGCTACAGAAACTGAACAGATGTCTGCTCAACCACCTTCCTATTTCTCATGCCAGTGCATTTCAGCACCTTACTTCCTTTGTTCATACTCTTCAGATCCTCACAACTCCTTCCTTTAAGAATTATCCCCACATTCAAAATTAATCCCTATCTAGAAGATGTGCACATAAGCTTCTTTTCTAATCTCTGATTAGAGATTATAGAGTCGTGAAGACATTATTACCTTCAGTGTATTTGGTTATCTGAATAGCTAAGGCAACTCCCAACCAAGTTTGAGGAGTTGGAGACAGGCATGTCCTGCCTGCAGGCAGGAGTCCTTCAGAGTCCTTACCATCACAGGTCCAGTCATCAGCAGAGAGCAGCCATGGCAGGATTCCCCAAATTTCCCCCAGTAGTCTTTGTGACAGTACAGCTTCCCATCTTTCTCATAGTACCAGTTAGTGAGGGGATCCTGACATTCAGAGCACCTTGAAGGAAACAAAGGAATAAGGTTCCAGTTGGCAACAAGTCACAGATCAATGTAAAAGCTCCTCTTCCACAGGGAGAAAACAATCAGCAGGTCTTCTAGCTGCAGTTGTACTAAACCCCTCCATTTTCCAGTGCTTTTTCCACTGTGGATCAGCACCAAACTGAAGGTTTGTAAGGAGAGGTGGTATCAACCAATATAAAGGAAAAGACAAGCTTCTAAAATTGAAAACAAATCCCATCCATTTATTAACACACATCAGTGAGTTTATAAACTCTGCCTTATAAATTTTGCTCCTCTACTTTCTCCCTCCTTCCTGGATCCAGGCTTACTGCTGCAGAGTTGCCTAGCACACAGACAGCTCTGCTGTGTTTCTGTTTTGTGCCTCCATAGCATCTCACTATCCTGTGCAGAGCACTTGTCTCCTCAGCCACTTTAGGATGGGGTGCAGGGAGGCAGGATCCACTTCTCCATACAAAGCAAAGCCAGTTTTGCACCAATCTTTGTGGAAAGACTTTCAATTCTTCTGTAAGACCTCTCTCCCAGAAGGTCAATGCAGCACTATACATCTGGGGGACAGTTTTCAAAGCAGTTCATCCTTTGAGCTCCAAATACTTACTGCATCCACCAATTAACTTAGAGAAAAATCTTCCACCTCTACCCCCAATTGCTCTCACTTTCTTTCTGCTGATAACAGCATGAGGAAAAAACCAAGCCAAACCAATCAATTAACCAAAAACCAAACCAAACCAAACCAAACTTTTTATCTGATTTTTTCAAGGGAGTCTCAATATCCTTCACATAGTGAAGAAGAATGTCAGCTCCCATTTCAACAAGCAACTATTATTAATCCTCTACATGCCCCCGCCCCAAGAAACAAACAACTCCCCTCCCTACTATAGAAGGTATCATTTTAGCAAATCACAAGCAGAACCCAGAACTTCAGGCTTCCTGAACACAGAGTAATCCTGCCTCAGCAGGAAGCACTGGGCAAGGGAGTTTAGCTTCTGCAGAACAGAGGTGTGACTTAATAGAGAGTTAAGACACAGACAGCAGTTGCATCACTAAAGATTATTCTATTAGCCCTGGGCAGCAGGTTCTCAGACTTTAAAAGGAAAATTAGTCTGGTACTGGCCATATCTGAGTGCAGAATCCAAGGCAGGTTAGTCACGAATAACTGGTTCAAAGATCCTCAATGCCATGGTCAGTACAATGCTTTCCCAAAGGTGGAAGGAAAAGTTTCTCCTGCCCCTCACACAACTGTCTCAGTTACTACACTGAGGGGAACCCTTTTGTACCAGGGTTTAGGTGGGCATGGGCCTTCCTGGGCCACAGGCTTCTCTACAGCCCCAGATACACTGAAATCAGCTACTGGCAGTGGAGGGTTGCTTTTAACATGCTCCCAGGTGTAAGATGAGAGTTACTGTTGACTTCACCTTTCACAAGCTTCCTGAAAGCATTTTTGTGCCAAAGACATTCCTTGTGAACTCCACCAGCTTGTAATGAGTGTGCTGATATGAGAAGCTGGTCGTGCTCCAACATGGAGAGCTATTTGCTCCATCTCAAGAGACTGCAAAGATTTTAGGGGAAAACACACCTCATGAGGTATTTGGTGCCATACCCTACCCTCAGGAAAATCACTCCTTCTAATGTATTTAGCTTTTGTAGTGTTCGTTCTCCCAGCTGAGGAGCTTCAAATCCTGCCCTCCCCTTCCTCAGTGATGGGAAAGAACTCCAGCACGTGCAACAAGTCCTGACAATTTTGTCTGAGGCAGGGGAAACCATAACTTAACATTTCTGTAAGTGGGACATGCATCATTACAGCCTTGGGGCACTGTCACAGTTACACCCTGCTCATGGTATGCAAGAGACCTAGAGGGCATTGCAATGCATTTTGCCTTCAACCACTGGGCTTTGGCTTGCAGTAAATACCCCATGCTTAATGATCAAATAGGTGAGTGGGAGGGAGAAAAGAGCAAGTGGAGGCTAACAGCAAAGATTACTATCACCTTGTGGCAGGAACATCTGGCTCAGCATGGGCAAATCGGATGCCTCAGACTTAACCAGCTTCTGCATGCATGCCTGTACCAGTGTGTGCTCCCAGGTGATTACATCTTCAAACATGGAGCTGTGATCAGACCTGCACTTGGGATTCAGACAGCAATACTGGAGACTGCTCCACCAGGACTTCAAGGCTTGGCTTTCTAAGTTCTCTCCAACCATGTGAGTTATTTATTTGTTTTTAAACACAACACTTTCCATTCCTTACCCCTCCCTCTGCAATTTCACCTTCAGTCATTCCTTTTTCTCCTTAAGACAATCTAAAACTTCTGTAAAACAACTGCAATTCCATTTAGACAGGCTCCAGATGATTACTTACACTTGTCTTCCCTTTGCCTTTCCCCTACTTCTTCATGGTTTGATTCCAGCCTTACAGCATTTTGAATAGTTTGCTTCCATCCGGAAATAAGCACTGGTATCTAATTTGCAACACACCCATAGCAAAATGAAGGTGAGGAGGTGGAGCCAGCAAGCAGTTAGTTCTTTGCTATGCAATTAAACAAATCTGGGCAGGACGTGTTTGGAGCTTATGGCTCAGAACCCCACCCAGGGCAGTGAGGCAACAGGAACAAAGCAACCAGCTCCAGAGAGGCAAGATGCTGGTAGTGGCTCTAACTGGCTATGTCCTTAATCACTGCCAGCAAGGGGATATGGCTATGGCCCACATGGCCAAGCATCATCTTGCTACTTACTGTGCATTCTGTAACATAGAAAAGATTTGCATTTAGATTCCAATTAGATTTGCCACGCATGGAAAATTAACTGGCAGGACACAGCTTTAGTTTTAGGACTATTTCACCCAAATTACAAAGGCATCGCATGATTATTCCACATGACTCTCAACAGAAAGAGCAATGTCAGAATATTATCACAGAAGATACAAGGTTATCACTCCTTCCTTTCCCTCCCCAGCAGAGTGTGGGGCATTGCAGCCATTGCCAGGGCTCACATCAGCTGAGGCAGAAAAACAATTACTTCTAGAGGTATTAAGTGAGCTAATCTTTGTCAGTAACCACAACTAAAAGTAAGGAAGATTTCTTGCTCCTCTTTTATGGATTAGAAACCAGTAGATGATTTGCCATTCTTATTACAGAGTAACAAAGCATGGTAATCAAGTTTCTTGGAGGACTGGTAACAGCCACACTCCATGTGTTTCCTCTTGCTGCCCAGCCACCATTTTCAGAGCTTCAGAGCCCTACACTGATTATTACAGTCCTATACATTATGACTCTTCACTTCCCAGCCTTGGCTATAAAGAATAAATAATACTGCCTCCTATAGCCATCCTCAAGGAACCCCAGGCAGCATCTGGGTGCAGTATTCATCCCTGATGCTCTTTAGCACAGCAGGTGCTGAAAGAGTTCACAAATCGCTGCTTGATGGCTACTTGGGCTTTGTGCAGGGGTGGTAGAAGGATCAGGTCACAACAGGTAACCAGCCTGGTTTTCAACGAGATGGAGATTCAATTGATGTGGCATCTCTTTTACATCTAAATGAAAGCCAATACCCTCATGGAAGCAAAGACTTCCCTGGCTCTGAGGAGACAGATCCCTTTGAGAAGGGCTCATTAATAAAATCCACCCCCCACACACACTGTCAGGCTAGATCAGTTAACACCAGACAGGCTCAGAAGAGCTGTGGTTCCAATCCTGCAATTTTGCAGGCAGAGCTGGGGGAGGACAGTCACACAGACTGCAGAATAAAACATAATCCAGCCTGTAGCTAACCCAAAGGCTTCTCACACAGACTTAGCAGAAGTGTGTGCAATGGCTACGTAAGAGACACTAGAAAAGGAAGACCAGATGCCAGAAAACAGACTGAGTATTAGAAGACAGAGTGTTTAAGCTCTGACTGTGCAAAACCATTTCCACACAATAATGTGAAGGTGTATCTATGGCTTAGCATGATGCCCTACAAATGGTACAATCAACGCCTGCTCACTTTCCTTCTTGGGAAAGCAGATGCTGTTTCAGAAAGTAGCCCAAAGAAGCTTAGCAATTGCACAGCAGTATTTACTCCTGTCCTAGATTGTTTTTACAAAAAGAAACCTTCCTCCCAAATCAGCACAAGTATTTGCAGGAACCGGATCAGTATTGAGTAAATCTGAGTGGAGGGAACAGGAGTGAGATAATAAAACTGCAAGCCTTGCCTTTCCCCATCCTTTTACCATATCAGCACATCAGTGTCAGTCCCCTGTGCTCACCCCTACTAAGAATTTTCACTATGGAGATGTAATGCAATCAAAGCTGTATTCTGTAGCTATCACCTTTCTCAGCCCTCACTGTTGGTCCAAGGATGGTTAGTAACACAAACAAAAATATTACAGAAGAATCCTTTCCATGTAAGGGCAGTGTGCTACTTGTCCCTAGTTATCTGCAAAGTACCTGATTTCTTTTCTCAAACAAGATTATGCAGTGCCTCACCCTGAACTCACACCAGCACACCTCACCTCACCCTGCACTGTGCCCAGGCACAAGAAGCTTTGGAAGGGACATAAGCAGCAGCCACCTTGGTAATCTCATTCCTCCCACAGTGGAGCAAAGCACAGGGGCATGAGGTAAAGTGACATGTGCAGTGTTGCTCTGGAAGGGAGCTGCTTGTCTGGGCCACACAGACACTGCCTCACACAGGTGCCATTCCCTCATACCAGAGAGCTGCAAAGACAGTAATAACCATCTTCCCTGTCTCCTCCTTGGAGCAAGACAGGATCCCAGTTTGAGGCTGGCTGTTCTCTGCACACAGGCACTGGTCTTCTTTCTTCATGCCTCACACACCAGCTGCTTCAGATACCACAAAAGGGGGAAAGGAGACTTTAAAAGATCCACTGATAATCCTGCACAAGACTTACCGAAAGGGATCCTTGGGAGCGAAGTAAGCTGGGGCAGACAAGTAACTTCCCATCTTCAGCACTGGATAAACCGGCTCAGCCACAAACTTGTCCAACTGCCTCCAAACAGCTCTGTTCTGCCAACATGGCAGCAGCCACTGCTCATTTAAGCTTGCGCTGATTCAGACAATTCACCTTTCTCTGAAGCTGCCCAAGGACTGCCAGGTCTCTCGGCTGCTCATTGCTTTTCAGATTTTTCCTGGCTCCCACTGCTATAACCATCTTCTCCTGCAGTCAGCACCAGCAGCACTTTGGGAAGGACAGACGCTGCTAACTGGGCTAGCTGGACATCCTCCTGCAGTAGTTCTTCCAAGCTCTGCTGCTTGCTAACTATTGTCAAGTTTTCCTTTCTCTGGTTCCACCCAAGGGTGGGAAGGGAGGAGGAGCCATTGCAGAAGGACAGCGTGTGGCTAGAGGTTGAATAACCTCTACTTCTTCACGAGGGGTGGAGCTTTGATCCAAAGAGGGGCTGCCTTAATCAGTGCTGAAAGATAGCAGCTTTTACCTATGTAAGAGCCAAGGGCATAAACGTGAAACTGCTCCTGGGAGCAGCAGCACATTCTGATGGAGAAGTCAAGGAAGGCAGAAGCTGACAAAGCCAGTGAGCTACATTTCCAAACACATCAAATTAACATCTACTACATACCTACCTAAATCCCCCAGGAGGGATGAACAGGCTTACACTACCATCTCAGTGCCTACAGTCTGTTTATCCTCTTGCAGGAGGTAACCAAGTGTGTTTCACTCAAGAAAAAAATTACTTTCTTTCCAATGCTGTTTTAACAGAGATCATTCCAATCATTTAACCTAACCTCTGGAAGCTGGGGTATAAATCAGCACAGACAAGTATTCCCCCCTGCTTGCAGCACATATAGCTATATCCTTTTGCTTACTCTGAAACCAAGTGTGATCTCTAGTGGCCTAATCAGCCAAAGCTGTCTGCAAGACACTCAGAAATGTAACAAACCCATTCTGCTGCACCAAGCCCTCCCATTTTTGTACAGTCAGCAAAGCCTGGCATGCCTGAGCACAGCCTGAAACCCATGCAATGTTCCAGAGGCAAAAGTACTCAGATGTGCTTTTACTGGAGATGCTCGTCTCAGCTGGCACATTGTTCAAGGGATGCTTGGGGCTGGGATCAGGCAGCCTTGGCTGCAGGTCTGACAGCTGCTGAAGTAAGCAGAAAGCCAGGCAGACTTTAAGGTTGCTTTTTCTTGCTTTATTTATTTGTAATTCGTTTTTACTTTCAATAAGAAGCCACCTTCCTGGGGAAAAAAAAAAAAAAAAAAAAAAAAAAAAAAAAAAAGAAAGAGAAAAAAGAAAGAAACAACATAATTTTCACTCATTTGGTGCTGTTTTTAAGCCTGGCTGTAAAAGTGCAGTGAAGCCTGGTGCTGCAGAGCCCAGTGTGGTTGTCAGTTCCAGCATGGGTCTAATTCCTTCTGACATTTCACACAGCTCTGCTGGAAGCAGCAACACGGTGAGTCTGTGTCTAGGAATGCACTCTGGTCTCCCACATTCTCTATATGTTGCGTGCTGAAAATGGGCCAGGGCTCTCAATCCAAGGCTTCCCTGGCTCTCAGCACCACCCCACAGCACACACGTACCTCCAGTGCACTGCACAGCCCCTCCCCTGCCCAGTATCACCTCCAGACAAAAGCTTTTCCCTACAACTCTGCTGCTATGGGCTAAACTCCCTCCAAGGTGATTCCACATGACCTCATAAATCCAAACGCTTCAGACAGAACCTTTGAAGATTTGATCCACAGATGTGATAAGCAGCCAGCTAGTCTGTGAATGAAGCCAGCAGATAAAGCCCAACTTCAAAGTAATAAAAACCACCCAGACAGCTAAGCAACTGGGAAGGGATTTTGTCTGAAACTTCCTTAAAGCCAAAGGACACATAGTCAAACGTCTATTTAAACAGGAAACATCTTATCAAAATTACTTTACTTTTGCAGCAAGCCCCAGCAGCAGCCAGCAAGATACTTTTTCCTACAGAGAATTCTCATTATACTTCTTCGGGTTTTTTTTTTATTGTCTCTATGACCTTTTTGAGAGCACAATAGCCCTGATAAAAGGGCCCTCCTGGAAAAGGTGTTAATGTGTTTGTACATTCTAGATCTGAATTCCTGCCAGAATGACTGTGCTTCAAAAATGCTGATAAACAAGTGTGTGTGGGGGGACCTTTTCTATGTAACTTTAATTATACCATCTCTGAGGTATAAGCACCAAAGCACATTTCTTTTACACCAAGTGAAGTCAGATATCAGCACCTTCTCTCTCACAAATGCTGGCAGCATTTCCACTACAAATGTGTAGCCATCACAGAGTTGCTTTTCTTACTATGGCTTTAAATTGCACTAGTAATTTTTGCCAGAAAGAAGCCTGAGAAATATAACTAGCAAACCAAGAGGAACACATTAACAGCTTCAATAATAACTTTAGATTTATTGCAAATTGAGTCTCAGCCATTAGTTTTATCCCCACAGAAATGCATCACAGAGCTACTGTGATATTCAGGTGATTAATACCTTAAAGCAGCTGCAGCTGGGCTGCACAATTAGACACCCTCTTTACCACACACTTCATGCTGTCCCATAGCATGTCTACAGACAGATACATTACTCAGCATATCTACCAGCCCTAAGATACACAAATTTATCCTGGCAGGCACTTTGGTATGTGTGGGGAAGCTGGGGAAGAGGCATTTGCTTGATCCCTGAAGAATCTGCAGCAAGTCTTTGTTTCAGCATGGGTGCAGTTTGGAGGCATTCCAAATACTTCAGTTCAATCCCAACACCTCATTGTATTTCCAGGGCACTTACACATAACACATGCTTTGCTGGTGTTGAAAGACAGAGTCAGCTCCTGACATCAGCTACTGAAACTAATACTGCTTTGATATGCACATACCTCTGAGTGAAAGCTCTTGAGTAAACTAAAACTAACAGTGAAGTGCAGCTGATCTCCTTCACAGCATCTGACTTCCAAGCAGCAGCAGGATTTCTGACCAGCACACTGATGTGTCTAAGCATGACATTAGGATGGAAATAGAATTTTTATCTCCACCACACCTGCCTACAAACCAAAGAAATCCAACCCATGGAAACTTCACAGATTATATATGGTTTTAGAAACAGTGACTTCTGATCTGAAAATGCAGCACAAATGGCAAAAAGATCAGCACTTACATCTCTGCATCTTCACCCACTTTCAAACTGGTTGCTTTTTTCTGTGCAGATTGCTAAACACCTCAGGGAAGGATCCTGCCTCACTCATGTGGAAAGCCTACCACATACTGGGCTGTGTGAGTAATTCTCATTACCTTGACAGTGCAATGCTCTGATAACAGTGCCCTAAAGGACAAGCCCTGCAAGTCTGCAATTCACAAAAAAAGTTGGGACTAGAATACCCAACTCCTCCTTAAACATAGAGGGTGTACATAATGTCCTGTAACTGACAGATTCCCCTGAGGAACGTGGCCACAGTCCACGTGCACAGTGCTCCACTGTTCCTTTGCATTTTTAAACCCCTGAACAGTCATGGTGATCTGTGTACAAACAGGCACTTAGCAACTACTTCTCCCTATTTCTCAGGCAAGCTCATGAATTTCAATGCTGAAGGATACACCAGCAAAGAAACATTCCCAGGAGTCTGCAGGATTAGTGAAAAAGAGCTCTCACCTCTGAGGCCCTACCATTAGCTTTCTGTAACTGCCAGAAACTGGAGAAGACAGTGAAGAAATGGATTCTTGTTTTCCTGCTCCTGCTGTCATTCAGGTACCTTCTGTTACTGGTGATCACTCCTGTTCTCAAATTCAGATGCTGTGTGTACAAACCTGGCAGTGTTTGCAGCTGAAAAGCTAAAGGAAGATTCAAAGCATCAAACATCCCCCCATTTCAAATCAATCTTTATACACACCCCTGTCATTTGTCAACATTTGAGCTTCATATCCTGTCACTGTAGATCTATTTGTGATCCCGGTTGTCCATGGGGAGGAAGCATCTTTTGGAAAGTGAAGACTATGACAAACAGTTTGAACCAACAGAAGTAATTCAAAGTCTAGACTATGAGAAAAAGCTAGATCCAGGGCTTCTTCAGTCTAGGACAGACTGATGGGAGACACAATTGCTGCTCTCAAGCAGGAAAAGGTTACTTGAACAACAGAACGGGGAAAAAAAGCTTGTTTTCCATGTCCATTGTGAACCTGACTAGAAGAAATTGATTTAAATTGCAACGAGGGGGATTTCTGAAGATAGCAGACAGAAGCTTCTAACACCAAGGATAATCAAGTGCTACCAGACAGTCTGGGGAGACTGAAAACCTACAGTGATGGGAGACTCAGGTCACCAGTTTCTTGATCATTCCAAAAGCATAGAAATTATTTGCTTTGAACATAAGTTGAAGTTTAGTAGATATTTTAAGAAACACAGAAAAACCATTTAGAAAATACCTTCAGAAGTCATTGAGTTTATCCTGCAACCCCCAAACCAGGTATAACTACATACACTCTCAGTACATATTTGCCTGCCTTGCCTTTCCCTGGCTCTAAATCTAAGAAGAGCTGAAGTGATTCACTAAATTCTGCTGAGCAAAATATATTTCTATAGCATGCAAAATATGCCATTCAGTACAGAAAAATCATGTCTTTACAAAACAATCAAATCAATGGAGTTGGCAAATTAGTAATTTTTTAAATAATTTTTTCTTTCTGTTCAGTAGCTTGGAGCTTAGGACATCCTCTCAACACATGGAGAGCTAATCCAGTTCTGGCTTCCAATCATGGAGAGCTGTCACACTGCAGAGCACACAATGGCCAGGTGACCAGCACTCTGGTAAGAATCTACTTTTAACCTTGTTCCATTACTGAGGGACAGTCAAAAGGAGAATTTGTTTCAAACTCACTTTAGAACACCAGCAGGAGACAGAGCCAGGAGTTCTGCACTCTGCCAGAACTGTTCCATTTTACTCAAAGTATTCATTTATTGAAAGCAGCCTTCTGGTGGTTACAACACTCCTTGTGGGTTAGTTTTTAGCTCCAGTAAAGTTTAACAGAAACTGAAATGGAACAACCCATTGAAACTAGTGCAAGCACCTGAACCCTAAACAATCTGTTGGTTGGGTGAATTGATTTAACTCTAGGTAGTAAGCCAATTTTTACTGTGATTAAACAAATACATTATATTATATATATAGTATAATATATACATTATATATATAGTATTTTACATATATAGTATTATAAATACTTTAGAGTTTTTTACAGAAAAACCCATCTTCTTAGCTACTTCATAACTATATTTAGTATCTTCTACTGGAAAGTCAACTTACTGCTTACAACTACTATTATATATAATAATGTAACCCTTTATTATTATAAAAATATTTAGTATCTATTTAGTCAGATATCAAAAGATTAGACTTTTATTAATACATTTATATTATTAGCATCAAACTATTGCATAATATAATTTAAAAAGTACACAGAAAGCCATGAGAATTTTTCCTGAGGTCAAGCTGTATTGCATGTGCATGAAAATCTGGCATTAAGCAAAAGGGAAGTATTTGTCCCAACTGAATTAACATTTGCTGGTTGCCATCATCTCCACTGCCTTAGATCTACTGATGAAAAATTTTGGATTCACATAAAATTTTTCTCATTTCCTTTACTCTTCCAGAAAAAAGGGAGGAGAGCTTTTCTGCTCTCCAAACTCCTGATGAGTTTTCAGCTTTTAATTAACTGGTTTTACTGTAACTTAAATGGTGTACTTTTAAATCTGTAACTGCATAATCATCAGCAATCCAGCACTTTCGGTAACTTTTGTTGAAGATTTTCTGCATCTTCAACTGTTTTTTCACTGATGAAGTGGGTCTGGCTTTTGTTTGAGATTTCTGCAGAAAACTGTGTTGCTTGGCTACTTAAATTAGATTAATTTCATAGACCACAATATTATCATCCTCTGTTATTTCATGGTTAGGAAGGAACTGAACCTTAGCTGTCTTCCATCCTAAAAAGTTCTTAAGCATCCCACCACAGGAGGAATTCCTACCACCATTTATAATATTTTTTGCATTTGGATCCAAACACATTTTCCACCTGTAAGTATTCTATAGGTTTAATTTGAATCAAACCTGGGTTTTTACTGAATGCTGTCTCCATAACATCAAACCATGTAGTTTCATCTTGGTCTTGTCATCCCATCCTAGCCCAATTGGAATATGCAATATCCTTACAGAAAGAAGGTTCTTATTTTCATTTGTCTTTATCAGGGGATGATGACACAAAAAAACAAACAAAAAAACTACAATTAACATCAAAATACCAGGTATCAATACTTTATTCAAAGGTATATTTCAAAGCAGTATCTTGTCTTTTGTAATATGGGAAAAAAGTTGGACTCTCCATGCAAAACAACATTATCCAGGTCAAAAAAACCCCTCTTTCAATGATACCCTTAGGTAAAAGTGATCCCAACCTAGCAAAAAGATACTTTGCCACTCCACTCTTTCCTTTTCTTGGTGCAATGTTTGATGGTCTGTGCAATGTAAGTCCCAAATCCAGTGGAACTGTGTGTGAGGGAAAAGCAATGATCTTTGAAATCATTTGCTATCTCAACAGAATTCAGAGGCACAAAAGCACATTCAGAGTTAACTCACAATAGGCATTATGACACAAACATCTAAGAAACTTCCTCAGCCAGATCCAACCCCTCAGATTCAAGCCTAAAGACCAGCTGGCCAAAGAACAATTTAAAATATCCGAGATACACAAATAGGGATTTGCTTATCCCTCCAGCCAGAGCAGAGAAAATGCAGGTTTCAGAGACAAAGCTCCTGAACATGCAGCTTGAGGAAGGAGGGAAGTGACAAAAAACTTAAATCCTCAGAGACATGGATGTACGTCAGCTCCTGCCAGTGCCAAGCATGATCAGCAGCCTGGCCTGACCAAGAATAAACAGAGCTAACAAGCCTGGAGCAGTGCCAAGCAGCATTAGAGAAATTATGTGCCAGGCCAGGGAGTCAGCTAATCCACAGGAAGACTGTAAAAAAACACCCCACAAGAGCTGCCGGAACTCACAGCTACCAGCTGCCAAAGGCTCCTACCCTTAGAGGCTTTTTCAAGTTTGGCTGCAAGGTATCAAGCACAAGACTGCTGCTCAGCACAGTTCAGGGATAACAGAAGAAAAGTAAGAACAGAGTGCAAACTGGAAATCTGTTTGCATGTACAGTCCTACCCTGGAAGTAGGAAAAAGGGAAGGGCAGCTTCCTTTACTGCAGGTTCCAATTGTTCATTCAGCACAGCAGCTCAGCTGGGTGCTACAGCTAGCCAAAAGCACAGTGCCTCAGAGAAACACATCAGCAAATGCAAGAAGTTATCACACATCAAGAGAAGTTGGCATCTTCACTTGTATAAAACCAAGTGACAGCAAAAACACCACCAAACTTCCATTATAAAATATAAACTATCACATCAAGTTCCCTGTGAAGTGTCACAAGGGCAGGGCTTGCCTCCAGCTCAGCTGTTAACCACCTTGACAGCCCCAACACCAGCAGCACCAAGACATTTGCAAATCAAGATCTGCAACAGAAATACACTCAAAGGCAAGAAGTAGCACATCCAGCTTGGGGTCTGGCTACGGGCAGAATCTAAGGAAGCTTGACAACAGGATACTCCTTCTTCAGGGAGGACAGAAAACCAGGATTAAGGCAAACTGACACAGTGTAGCTAAATATGAATGCTCAAACCAATAGAAATCCAGAGGAACGGAATCTGTAGTGATATAAAGCTATAATTGTGATTATCAACATAGCATTATAACTAGCAGCAGTTTCCCCAATCAAAAAAGCTAACACTGCTTTCACAGCATGATACACTTTTTTTTTTTTTTAAGTACACCAATGACTGTAATCCTCACTTGAACAAATGTGGGGTATTTTGTTAGGTGTTTTTGGTTCTTTAAATCCAGGCAGTATATGCCAGTCTCAGCACAACAAACATTGCTACAAAGCCACACTTTGGCTGCCTTTTCCCTCATTTACTTTGTCAGTATCCAAAACATAAGGCTCTCCAGATTCAAGCCAGCACAGAAACCAGTAGAAGCTGCAGGCACACAACATCTCTAAAAAATACAGGCCCTTCCAGAAATGTGATTCTGGAGCAAGGAAACTGGACTGAATATTTATGAAACACCAATGGGAGGCACTACTGCTACCATCAGAAGAAAAGCATGCCAGAGATCCCTTTTTGTCTTGTGGAAAGCAAGTTATCCAACAGATTTCCTATGTTTGTATGTTTTAATTGTCTGAAAAGGAGAGAAAACAAAAGGCAAGATCTCTCTTGCCCACATCCATAGTTTTCCCCAACTTCTTGCTTTCTCCCTGGTACCAATCAACAAGTTATCCAAATTGTCTGGGCACTACTTTGGAACGCAGCTGAAGGCAAATAAGCAGCCCATGGCTTCTGCCACCACCAGTAAATCAGAGCTTCCACTTGTGCTTTATCTGTACTCCTGCAGGCATTTGGCTCAGCATGGCAACACTCTGCCTGGCAGTGTCAGACTGCACTGGGTGCTGCTGCAAGCACTCAAGTGCAGACACAAACAAGAGCTCTGCAAGAGTCCCTGGCACAGGTCAGACAGAGATAGCAGCAAGAACACCCTGTTAATATTGGTACTTACCCACCAGGTTCCGAGTCAGTTAAACAACACAAGAAGACTTTGACAGACTGAAGTTTTACCCACCTGAAGCAGGACACGTGCCAGGCTTCATTAACAGTCTTGTAGAGGCGCTGGCCAGCAGCAATGCTGTCCCCACAGCCCAGGCATCTCCAGACTTCTTCCCCTGCATGCAGGAAGAAAGACACAACAACCATTTTCCAGAGAAAAGAGACATTGCTGCATCCCTGATAAAGAACAACCTTAAAGTATACAACTGAAAGGAAAACCTTCACAGGTAGAAAGTTAAGCCAAAACCGGGCAGTCTGTAACCCCAGACAGCAGAGTTCCTCTTGATATCTTATATATTATTTTTTCTTTCTCCAGACATAACATCACCATCTGCTCCTTCACATTCTAAAGACGAAAACAATGCAGCTTTTCACAGAAAACAGCTCAGCCACAGCTTCACCAGTCTTCAGAGTAGAGATTTGAGGAAGAATGATTGGTCTGGAGTAACAATTCCCACAGAGAACCACCCAGGGCCAGGCTACTACTTCCCCCATGCCACTGACTCAGCACATAAAGCTTGCACTTGTTTGTATGATTAACTAATTTCCCAGAACTGAAAGAAAGGAAAGGCAAACTTTATTCAGTAGAGAACAAACTTGACTTCCAGGAAGGAATTACACACTCGAATGGATATTCCTGTAAAGCCTTTACAGCCAACACCAGACTACCATCAGGCTTCAGAAAAGGGATTGATGCTACTGGCCTATTGCCCTTTCAGAAAATAGTTACAATAGTTTAAATTAATTTATGATAGTTTCTGCTAGAACTGTCATAAAGCCCTACAGAGAATTATTTAGATGCATGCAAGCTAAGAAGAGCAGCATGAATGTCTGTGCACAAACACCATTTGGCACGCAGATAAATGCTGTCCAATATCCAAACAGCTGTGTGGGCATATTAAAGAAAGAGTGACAGATCTGGATGAGCACAGGATGGTGCAAAGAATATGTCACAGAGCTGGACAGATCTCAAAGCTGTTTCTTCCTGCTACTGAAAGTTTACTTGCAATGAGGTTGCATAAGGAAAGAAGTGCACTTAGAGAAGGAAAACCACTAACCACAGACTTCCATTTTTCAAAGAACACTGAAACTCAGTAGTTGCTCAGAAAAGTTGATACCAAAGTTAAATTCCTTGAAGTCATCAACCTTCTATGCACTTTTAGCCCACTGTGCAGGTCAGTGACAACATTTTAAAACAACCAAGGTGAAGACCTCCTTGTAGGTTAAACAAAACAGCTATTTCAGAGAAAAAAACTTGCTGCTCAGACAGAAGCAAGTGCCACCTCACCGGCAGATCAGCAGCACCCATCAAGGTTTCCATGCAGACTACAGAGATAAAGAGGAGTCAAACGTGGCATTTGGTGTAAGTCACTATCTCAGACCCCAACTAAGCATCAGCTCCACACCCGGGAGTGTGTCTGTGTCCTCCTGATGTGCAGAACACCGACACACCTGATCTCAGATCTGCACAACACTGTCAGGGGTTAGGAGAAGCTGGCTCTATGCACCCTCTTCTAGAAAGCAAACTGCTTTTCAGCACCAAACAGGCTTGGAAGTAAAACGCAAAGTCAGGAGTGCTGCAGGGGGCAGCCCCAGCAGGCAGCTGGAAGTGCTGCCCCTCTGACCTGCAGCCCAGGCTCCTTGCAGCTCCATCCCCACCCGACGCACAAGATGCGAATGTGAACACAGAGCGGAACCGATCCGAAGGACTCTGACGCCTACAGCTCGGTGACAGAAAGCAACAGAACCTCCTCCACACCGACCTGGCAGAGCTCTACCCGCGGGCTCTGAACCGCGGGCAGGAGCCACCGCGCTTTGCGCTGCTGCTGTTTGGGTTTCCCTGTGCCCAGCGAGGCCCCGGGGCTCCCGGTCAGAGGCGGACAGTGCTGGAGCCAGCCCGGACGGCTCGAGTGTCCGGGAGAGGTAACGGAAATGAAGAAAACAGAGCAGGAAACAGCGCGAGGGAAAAGCGAGCGGACATGATCAATAGAACGGGTCTGTCCCGTCCCCCAGGACGGGAGGAATGTTACAGAGGCGGCCCCCGAGCAGCGGCAGCAGCGGCCCCCGCAGCCGGGAGGGCGACCGAGCCCAGCGGGAGCACGGGACTACGAGCGGGACGGGGCCAGGGCGACCGGCCGGTCCCAGCAGGCGACCCCGCGGACGGACCCCGCGCGGCACGGCCCGGAGAAGCCGCCCCGATCCCGAGCAAGACCCTCCCGGGCCGCGCCGACCGTCGCAGACCGCCCACCGGACACGGGCTCGCGTTTCGCCGAGACGCGGGTTCGGAGCTAGCGGCCCGGCGGGCGAGGCACCCGCAGCCCCGCAGCCGCCTCCCGCAGCCCCGGCGGTGGCATCGCGGCCTCACCTGGCGGCCCCTGCGGCTCCTCCATCCCGCCCCGGCCTCGCCGCCGCCCGGGGCTCCCCCGCCTGACGTCACCGCTACGGCACGCGCGGCGGGTCACTCCGCACCTGGCCCGACACCGCGCGCCCCCCCACCCCTCTCTCCCCCCCGCCGCTACCTCAGCCCCGCGCCCCGCCCCGGGGGCAGCCGTCGCCCCGCCCCTTCCTCGCCGCGGGCCAATGGGCGCTCCGCCCCCCTCAGGGCCACGGGCCAATCCCCGCGCTGCTCTGAGGCGATTATCCCGCCCTTTCCGCGGCGGGGACCAATCACGATGTGGCCGCGCGCCCGGCCCCTCCCTCTCCGTTCCGTGGCGGGCGGCTCAGCGGCTCCCGGGGCTGCGCCTTCCCGCGGCTGCGCGGGGCCGGGCCTGGGCCTGGGGCCTTCCCCCGGCTGCCCCTCAGGGAACGGCCCCGATGCTCCGGTGTGGAAGAAGCGAAGCCCTGTCCCTCCCGCTTCCTGAGGCACGGACCAGCAGCCGGCTCCTCGTCCTCGAGGTAGGGCGCGGGCAAACGCCTCAGCTCAGCCTGTCTGTCAAGCGCAAAGGAACGGCGGTGCACTCCCGTCAATGTAAAACCATTCTTTTAATTCTAAATCACTTTCACAACAGTGAAAATTAGTGAACAGTAATGGTAATGCACTAAACAAGCCGTTCTGGGCTGTGTGCAGTCTGAATACAAGGGGGAGGGCAGTGGTTACGATACAAAATACACACCAAGAAAAAGGAAGGAACAAAAGCGTTAACACTTTTAGACTATTTCCTTCTTGAATTGCCAGAAAATAAGGGCTCTCCGTTAATTTTCTGCAGCCACCTCCTACTACGTCCCTTATGTCTCACCAACAGATGGGAGAAAAACACCAAGCTATTAAAATTCCGTATTTTAAAACATAAGTGTTAGTTAAATCAGTTTCAATACCTCTTGAACCTATTACAGACCCCTTTCTGTCCTCTGTCGGAAAAAGGCTTTAAAGGGATAACCTCTGCTCCTAGCATCGAGCTTCTCAATAGGAAAAGGAGAATAAAATCACTCCTTTTGCTGTCACAAGAAGTTTCCCTTTTCATCAGCAGGTGGTGCTGCCTGCTCATGAAAGGAATCCCAGGCTGCGACATTGCACTAAGCGAGCTGCTTGTGAGAAGGCAGTAAATAACCTTTTTCCTAGAAAGGGGCCCAGTCACCAAGTTAAGCACTTGAGTAGAACAATATGCACAAAAAGTTCGCTTCTCTAAAGTGCCACACAACAGAACTTGAAGCACCACTTCAACTATTTGTAGCTGATCACATGTTCTGCCAGATTATCATCAAGTCAGGTATAAATTGGACGACTAGATGAGGCAAAACACTGCAGAAGCTTTCCACCATTCTACTTGCCGGATGGAATTTTGGAGGTAGGCAAGTTAAACTTCAATCCTCTGTCTTGATGCTAAAAGTGAACGATTTATAATTACATAAACAAGCTTCTACAACAATCACATAAGTGTCCTTGCCCAGGAACCTCATCCATACACTAAAAAACCCCCAGCTACTTAAACAAGATTTCTGTGAATTGATTTGTTTTGTCAGTTGTTTGTCTATTGCCAGGGAAGTCACAATATTCATCTTGAAGAAAATCATTGACTATTGGTGATTTGAATGAAAATAACCTAAGAGAAAACAAAAAAAAAAAAACAAAACAATGGAATTGCCCAGTCAGAGAAATACAAACACTGTTCATCTTGCTAGGAATCTCTCACAGCTCTTGTTCTGGAGGGATCTACACAAATACATCAGTGTACTTTTTTGAAGCTGTATATGCAACAGGATAACCAAACAGGTACAGAGTGCTCACCTGCTGAGTGATTTTCCTCTCAGCACATCAATGGTTGTGTTCTCCCCCAGCACTTCAAATTAATCTCTTTGGTAGCCAGTGCTGAGGCTCTGGTGCTGCAGCCATTCTGCTGTGGCACGGGTCACTGTCTGCACCTGTACTGAAGCTGCCCAGTGCTCCCTACTCTGGCATCTGTTAGCAAAGACAGGATCTCAGTTTTCCTCCTGTATAATTAATTTTACAGTATGCCAACTTTGAACTCAAAACTCACGTAAAGATGCCTTTTGTTCCTCTCCCCAAACAAGCTGATCTCAGATCTGTAATAGGATTTTATTTGGAATACATGACCTTATGTAGAAAGTCTCAAAGCCTTGGGGAGAATAAATGTAGCTACAGTGACAAGGTTGTGAGGGGATGTTCCACGAGTGCAGCTACAGGCTGCTGAGCAGAACTGAGGAAGACAACACTGTTTTTGTCAGTGAGGAACTGGGCTGGGTGAGGCAGAGAGGTGCATTGTACTGTTCAGTGACCCCACCAGGCTCCACAACCAGAGAATCTTCCAGTGTCTGGCTCCAGCGAATTTGGGCTTTAAAAAACTGCAGCATAACTTTGTATCCCTTCTTCTAACAGCCACTAGAACCACTTCAGGAGGGGTTTTCCATTCACGTTGGGAAATAACAGAAAGAAAACAGTCTCCAGACCTGATTCCATTTGCATCATATTTGCCTGAAGAATCTCAGCAGTGCTGCAGATGATTTCCTGAAGAAGGTTGGAATAAATAACATCCAGAGCTCTGGCAGATCCACTGTGGTTGCCAAGCACGAGATACTGATCACACTGCAGGAGTTTCCTTACCTGCAGCTGTGTTTCACATAAACCTGGTGTCACTGCTTGGCACAGGGTTTCAAAGCAGCACTCCTTTTAGGAGCAGAGCTCAAAGCAAGGCCCATGGCTTGT
Organism: Calypte anna; assembly: GCF_003957555.1. NCBI lineage: Eukaryota > Metazoa > Chordata > Aves > Apodiformes > Trochilidae > Calypte > Calypte anna. Next base: position 9,876,200 of record NC_044261.1, read on the forward strand.
GGCAGGAACCTGCTGTACCAGATCGCTGAGCTGGAACGTGCTTTTTAACCAGGAATTAATTTCCATCTCTGGTGCAAAATTCCTCATCGTGCAGTGGTACCACCAATTCCTGAAGCCCATAGTTAGCTACGGAACCAGACACCAAGAGGTTTAAAATGGGATGGGGATGCAGGTTTTAACTGTTTCAGGGGCCTTGCTGGCCATGAATATACAGAACAATGGAAAAGATTTATGCAATCAACAGCCAGAACATTATCACCAGAGCCACAAACAGGAAGAGGCGTGATAGGAACTGCTCATCCACATACTGAGGAGTCCCTGGAACAGCTGGAAAACAGGAAGCAAAAAAAAAAACAGTTCAGCTCCTTCCTCTTCTCCAGAATTGTATATATTTTGAACACACTATATTCATACATTGAAAGATATGCAAGAAATCTTTGTGAGAAAACGTTGCTAGTTCCTACCCTCAGACTGGCCAGTTATACTGGAAGGTCAGAAGCAAGGGAAGCATCAGCCCCATAAAGCAGGACTTGTGGTAAACCTGCTCATGACTAATAGCAGCAGGCAGCTCCAAGTGCTACAGTACACACAGGTCTGCTCTGAGTAGTTCTGGGGACAGTGCTGAGCCAAGTTCATAGTCCACTGCTGACTGCTGAGCTAAGTTCAATGTTTCCATCCTAAGGAACTTTACCACCTCTGCTTGAACAGCCCCCCCATCAGGGTGAAACATCTCTGAGTAAGGACAAGGTAAAGCAGTCAAAGCTGCACGTGTAGCCTTGACCAAGAGAAGTTATGAAAATCACAGGAGCTCTAAAGCTCAAGCTGTGCCTTTCTGAAACTGCTGTATTGAATCCACACATGAAAAACAGATAAGGAGTTGATTAAATGATGGCTGTTACAGCAGCCTATTTACACACTCCTTAGCTCAGTCACACCTCCACACAAATTTTCAGTGGACAATGAAGTATAATTAATAGACAAGTTAATTTGACCCAAAGACAGCAACAGGTCTTTGGCACACAGGTGTGAGATGAAGAATGTTTCTCTTTCTTATAATTTCTACAGCACATGACATGGTGAAGATTTGCCAGGCACAACTTTTCACACATGAAGCTCAGCAAATGCTGGGCAGTAGGTCTTCTTGTTCAGACCAGGTAGCCTCAATTTGCCTACAGTGCAGATGGAGGAGGTTTTCAGGGGATTCCTTAACTTTAGGTTAGCAAGGCTACAGTTGAAGTAACCCAACTGTTTTTTTCTAAAAAACAGTGAAATTATTTCACCAGAAAGTTACTTGTTGTGGAATACAGATTAATGTCTCAGAGAAATTTCTGCAAAAGGAACCATCTTTGCTCTCACTGGTTTGTGGTACAGAGCACCAATTTAAATTTTTCCTCCTCATCTTTGTAGAAATGGTCCTTTCTTGCTGTTGTCAATATACAGGTCTCCTTCAGACACCTCTACTGACTCCATCATTATCATTACTATTGTTACTATTATTATTGTTGTTATTATTATTAACTCCAGTCCAATTTGTCTCATTTTTCAGAGAAATTCCACTGGACTACTAGAGGGAACATTTGAATTGAAGGGGAGAAGTCTCCAGTGCAGCTGTCCCTCTCCAGTTCTATGGTCTCAAGAGAACATTCAGCCAATCATAGGGAAGAGAGAGTTGGGCTTCCTGGATAAGCTCTCCTACAAAACCTGTAAGCCACAGACTATGTTCTCTACTGGGTGTTTCCCCTCATTCTGTGTTTTCATTTCCAGCACCAATTTAATTTATTGTTCAGAAAGTTTTGTCATTTAGCAGGGTGTTTGTTTAAAAGTCAGCAGGGAGTTTGTAAAACATCTGTTTGTGACAGGACTCTTGGAGCAGGCAGGATGTGTGGTACCTGGAGGAGGTCGCCCATCATTTATGTTGAATGCTGTTGCAAATATACCAAAGGGAAATGCCCCAATTCCAAATGACATTTGGAAGCCACCATCTCCAAACCCAAAGCCCTGGAATCCCTGTAAATAACAAAGCAGCAAAAGAGAAAGAGGTACCAATCATTTAAAGCCTATTCCAGAGTACTGTGTAAAAAGTGCAGACGTTCCTTCTCACTGGATTTCCTGTGGCTGAAGGAACATCAGTCTGCCTGGCAACTTTCAGTCTGCCCCAATATTGTTAAATAACTCCATTTAAAAATGTTTCACAGAGCAGCAAACTTGCCAGAGCAACACAAAAGTTTGAGAAAATGAAAACCAGGAACAGCAGTTCTTGACTGAAGGCCAGAAATAAAAAAAAATAAAATTCTGTAATGTTTCTCAACTTAAAATAGTAAATATCTGGCAATATATTAAAATGGACATTACCAATTCTATTTAAATGCCTTAATAATGTTTTAATTCTCTATTAGTAGCTATTATCCATATTACTATAAGAATTACATTGTAAAAAAATAATACTTGTTGATTTTCATGATACATGTGCATCATTTTAAACATTCAGTAAAGTGATAAACTGACAGTAGGAAGCATAGAACATCACAGAGAAAAACAGTAAAAAAAATTAAAATTTACCAGGGGGACTCTAATCAGGTGGCAGGAAGTCATCTTGGGTAGGAATGCAAGATGAAAGGAGGAAAAAAACAAGAGCTACATTGACCCCTCCAGGATCCAGGCTAAAACACATCATCAAAAGATCAGTTCTCTAAATCTAGATGTATCCTACTGAATAAAAGCAGTGTTCTATTAGAGAGCCAGCTGTGTGTCACCCGAAGTAGTTGCACCATGTTTAAAAACTGTGGAGAGCTCACAGTTGCCATGTTCCAGCAAACTGTCTTCTTGTCTCAGACTTAAAACAGTGCTAGAAATTCTGAATAACCCCCCAGTGTATCATCTCAAAAAACTGGAAGGACAAAGCTGATTTCACTCATATAATAAAACCCATTTCTGGGTTGATCTTTGGTTTGAGGAGTTAAGTCTTTTGACTATGACTCTTATGACTATTCTCAAGCATTTTGCCCCTCTCAGGGACAAGAAAGTTCTCTGCACAGCCAGTTCTGCACCTGTAGGAAACAGGAGGGCAGCATCACTACTGCTGTGCCTTTGTACCAGATTCTTATGGTTTATGACAGCACCAGCTAAAAGGTTTAAACAACTTATAGGAGCTGATTTAATAAGAAGGCAATTCCCTAGTGAGGGAGAACAACTGAGCTCCCAGTACATTCAATACAAAAATGCTCCCTAATCACACGCAGCAGAGTTGTTTCCTTGCAGCACAAGGTGCTATAGGACCATCTCCAGGGATCTATAGGCTGAGTTACATGGAAATAAGCAATTGTTTCATCAGGTCTTGCTCACTGGCATCATGTTAAAGAACACTGTGGTCTGTCCTACTGACTATTCCCATGTCTGATCAGCCTGTGCCAGCTGCTGTTCACATTCACTCTATGTAATCACTTTAAAAAACCCCACAGATCACTCTTTAAGTTAAAATTTAGAGATATCTACATTCTTCTGCTTGTAATGCCATGGTACAGTAACACCCCATAGAAATGTAAGTAGCACGTGTCAGTGCCAAAAAAGTAAGTTTACACATGGATTATATATTTCCATGGCAGGTACAGTTTGACAGAAATATACATCCCCAAAGAATTTTCAAAGCAAATTGTTCCTTATAGTTATATTTGGAGAACAAAGAAGTAGGAAGAACATTTCCAGTGAAGTATTTCCATTCAAGCTAACCCATTCTTTGGGATGCTAAACACTACTACAGGCATGAAGTTTCTGCCACACTGCAAATGTCAATTATTCATGAACAGCCTACTGGGAATGAGCAAGAAATCTAAGCAATAAATCTCACATACATTATGTCCTCTAGCATGAATAAATACCACCCCACCATCAATAAAAACAACTTATCTGCTTGATTTTTTGCACTTACCCCTCTGTTCTCTGGTTCAGGTCTCTGTCCTTGGGGTCGTGGTGGAGTTTTTTCTCTGCAGAAAGTTGAGAAATAAGCTCAAGTGGAGGGACACATGACAATAGTGTCTACAATAGCCTGGCTAATAAGACAGAACACAGAGCACACTCTCACAGGACCATGCATCACATGGCTGAATTAAGATTCTGTATAACAAAATCCCATTGCAAAGCCTAGAAGCTGAGGGCACTAATATTTTATATAAGCTTCTCTAGGCAGGTAACATTCATTGCAACCTGCCACTTGTAACTGATAACTAACACCCAATTCAAGTTAAAATAAATTGCCAGTTGAACAAGAAATAAGGTGTGCAAACCCAGGCCCTGAAAAAGCCAGAAGTATTAGGCAGAAATGTCAGTTCTATCTGTCTTTTAACCAAGTATTTCAAATTGTAAATCCAGCACTTTGTTGGAATCATCTCAAGACCTTAAACTAAAGTTTCATCTTTAGTTTTCATACAAAAATAGTTGTATTTAGGTTTCTTACCTGGGGTCCTGTTGCCCAGTGCTACCTCTTCCATACAGAGGAATAACTTTATCTCGACTGATTCCTGCTTTGCACACAGGACACACTTGTCTGTTTGGCCTGGTCTCTAGCCACTAAAGAAAGAAAATTAGGAGAAAACTAGTAAAAGACAAAGACAAAAACCTCAATTGCAGACAGGCAGAGAGACTGGCAATTGCTCAGAAAGCACTGGAGAAAGACATTTAATAATGAAGTTGCATTAGCAGGTAGTGATTGCCCTGGAGAGAAAGAATTGCATTTGAAAAGAGGGAGATACTCCAGAGAACCAAGCTCTTTACTGAGCAACAGGAGCTGATGAAAGACAAAGTAAAAGGAAACCTGTCTTACCTGGTGTAAACAAGGCCAGCTGTGAGCATTCCCAGCACAAGTGTTCACAGAGCAGAAAAAGAGGGGAAAATAGAATTAGTTACAGACACCAAAAATTGTATAAAGTGTAGCACGGATAGCACAGCTTGGAGACAACACAACTCTGGAATCCAGCTGGGCCAGTTCCCTAACCTCCCATTAAAATAATTTCTGAAAGCACAGCCTGATCCCCACTGGTCTTTTCAGGTTATGCAATCAAACTAAGTTGCTAACAGGACTCTCTGCATATCACCTTTGATTCCTGGGCCCTCATCCATACCAAAGGCCCATACAGAGGCTTAATTAATCTTACTCTTTACTGTACAGATTTTTTCTTCTGATACCATGAAAAGATATCCCTGAACTAAGATGCAAATGAGGAATATGTCAGTAATGAGACATCAGGATTTTTGAATAAGTAACACAAGGAACATTCAGCTCACATTCACAGAATCATGGAATAATTCAAACAGGACAGTACACAACAGAACCTGATGCTCAGAGCAGGGTCAGTTGCTGAGATCAGACCCAGTTGTTCAGGGCAGAGAATTTCCCATTATACAGAACTACTCTTAAGATTAAATTAATATGGCACCTCAAAAATGGTCAAAGACAAACAAGCAAGCTACAGGACAGAACTTCTAAGCAGCCATTTGCTTTCAAAACAGACTTGACAACACTATTCAGACAAGATGCATGCTATTTTTTAAGGTTTCATTCTTCCAATGAATAGAATTCATTGTGCAATAATTGAATTTTATTTTAACATGCCAACAGAAAGAGACTTTACATCTCCTAGAGTAAAACCCTGGGTTTTCAGATGTTACATATATTTAACACAAAAAAGACATGCTCTTTGGAGCCTCTCCTTAATAAAGAGTGTAATTTAGCCTACTGTGTAAAATAATGAAAAAAAAACCAACTGAGGCAAACATTTGATCATTTAAATCCTTAATAAATTCTTAACATTCAAGAAATAGTGTGTTCTAGACCAAGCTACCCCAATAAGAAATGCTGCATGCTTACTGTATTTGTGTGATACATTCCCAAGTCAGAGCAAAGAACTGAAAAGTTAGCATTACAACTGCAATACCATGGGGCAAAGAGAAATTGCCCATATGTAAAAGTTTGTTATTTTTTTCCCCCTGTGGTTTCAAAGGAAAAAAGTGCAAGATTGGGGAAAGTATGAAAACTAAAACTGGGCCTCCAGAACTTCGTTCCAGATGAGGTTTAGGTATGCACAATTTAGAAAGGAATTTAGGTCTGAACAAGATATCTATGCTAGAGCAGACAGCACAAATAACACACATAACCAAGCAGTATCAATGAACACTGAACTGTCTGGGGCTGCTTGTGTGTTTTGCTTTTACAGAACAATCCACAAGTACAGGGAGTTTAAGATGCAGGAAAATGACTCCCTGGAGCAAAAACAGTTGAGGAGCAAACACAAACTGCTCCTACTACCCAAAATATGGTCCTTACACATTTCATACAAGACATTTTATTTGACATCTGGACCTATAAACATCACAGGCTTTTTATGTGGTGTTCTGGTTTATCTGTGAGGGCTCGAGTGCTTACCAGAAGAGATGTCCACACAAGCTGATAACTGCATCCTTGGCAGTGTCTAAACAGATGTTACATTCAAAAGTGTTGTCTTGATTAGTGTTATCACCAGCACCATTACTGCTACTGCTGCCACTGGTTCCTCCAGTACTGGAGTTCTTTGTTGATGCAGAAGTCGTGGGTCCTTTGCTTGCCATCCTCAAGAGCTACCCAAACACACTGTCAAGAAAATTTTCCTGTTGGAAGCCTAGCAGTGAGAAAGGAAAAAGAAAATAACAAAACAAAACTTCTTGGCGTGATAACATTGCATTCTTGTGCTGTTCCAACCTGGTAGTGATTTGTTTAAGAAGCACTTGAATCCTATAGTTGATGGTTTTAGTTTAACGTAGCCAAGAGGGATCTTTTTTTAGAAACTAAGCTCCTTTAAAGTCCTGGAGTGTGACCTAGCTGATTATGTGACCTGTATTTTAGAGTTGCTGATAAGCAAACAAGATCCACAGCCAGGACAAAACCACTGTATTTTCTCAAAAATACTACTAGCTATGAGAAGAATGAGCTCACCTAGTCACACATGCTGTTCCAAATGCAAGTTGTAACTGTGAGTGCAGTTTGAAATAGGATTTAATTGTGAAGCAACTCACAGCTTGGACAGACTGACTTAATGCACTTTTAAATTCAATGTTCATTAGTTTGGAATATTAATGATAATAGTGACAAGCAAAGGCAGCTTAGTACTTGATTTGTCTCATCAGCAGTACATTGCTTCTGTCACAGCAGTGTGTTGATAGGACTATCAAACATTGTTACCCTGGTAGTAATACTGAAGTACAAAAAACTTCAGAGTGCTTTAATTTTAATTACATGCTTTCACCTCTCATTAATATCACCATATTTATCAAAGAACACAGTTTATTTTGTTTCAGTAGCAATAAACTCTACAGTATAATACCTTGATATGCAATTCCACAGTACCTGGAACTGTGAGACTCAGCACTAAGCATATATGTCCAGCAAAAAATACTTTAACCAGTACAAAATTTTAAAACCAAGAACTAAGAGAGTTTCAGCAGTTATAGAAATTAATTCACCAGAATAAAAATGTTTGAAACATTCCACTATGTTTTTCATGTGACTTTAAGATCATATTGCTGCTGCAGGAATATGAATACTTAACTAAGGTTGTGAGAAAGAAACAGGTGGTTATCTGAGCTTTTTTTCAAGTGTACAGAGTTAAGCATTTTAGAAAGGCAACCTGAATAGTAAAAAGATAATTTCTTTGCAAACTTACCCCAAAAGCATTAAAGGCTTTCCTTAGTGTTCCCCCTTTGTAGCAGTGCTGAAGCAGGGGTGCAGGGCAGCAAAATAAAACCCCAGTATCTGTAGCTGTTATTGCCAGCAGCTTTTTTCATACTATACAATCCCACTGCACGGTCAAGAGAGCATCATGCTCAAGCCTCATGAAGGTATTGCAGCAAAGACACTCAGTTAACAGCAAGTGAAATGTATTTCTGCAGAGCTTTTTCACTCAGTTACATCATTTTGCACTGAGTCCCAGAAGGGCAACACCATATTCACAGATGCTATACTTCAACATACATAGCTCTCAGCACTGCTGACTCTTAGGATTTCACACCATGACTTCATTTACACTCAGCAGCAATGCAGCTCATTGTACAAAATGAAAATTCATGTTAGTTCAAGGCAGCTGGAAATGCTGCCAGTCCACAGACTAGCCACTAAAGAGGCCTAGATTTTTCACACATCTTTTCTACCACAATCTTCAGCCCATCTTGCTCAGTAGTTTAATGCTTGAAAACTTACCAATTTGGACCTATATATATATTTCCTGGGAATTAATATAAACATCAAGATCTCCTTAAAACTCAGGAGTTCAATACATTGTAAAAACCACTAGTATCATTTTATGGCATGGGCACAAGAAAGGTCTGGCTCTTGTATCTTGGCATATAACACAAGGAAAACATGTAGAAGATGCAAATAATTAAATTTCTATATCCCTAGGACCAAAGTGGGGAAAAGGGTCCTTTTTTTCCAAATTACATTCCATATATTTAACACCAGCAATCTGGAGACTCAAAATGATAAAATCTGTATCTTCACAAACATATACTTAAAAAAAACAACTTTAGCTTTTAGTAACTATGAAAAAAAATGATCAAGTTATGAAGGAGGATGACAGAGAAATCCATTGAAATATCAGTAATGTAGTGGAATAAATATGGCTGAGATGGAAGGAAGAGCAAAATGACAAAACAGCAGACACTGAATCTGCTGTCCTAGAAGAAGGACACAGCCTCTACTGGGATACTCTCTTAATTATTTCTCCATAGGCTGACTGGGCCTGATGACCTATTAGATAAAACCAATTTGAATTATATTTAAAAAAAAATAATAATCAAAACCCAAAAATGAAACCAATTAATCTTATTTTGAAAAGCCTTCTCAAACATTTGCTCTTGGAACACTGTGGAACATAGCTGGGTCTGTAACAAGTGCCAGCGGGGGCTGTGCAGCTGCAAATCCTGCTGCACATTTACAAAGAAGCAAACGTGAAACAGCCTCCAGTGACTAAACCTACATCTGGTAATCATATATTGTATCACTTGAGTGAATTCTAAAATAGAAATTCAATGGCAAATTCAGCTTGTTCTGAGTGTAGAACAAGTTCTAAATTGTTAAAATGTCACTTGAACTACTTAAACCCTGAGACAAACCTTTTTAGAGGAAAAAAACAAACACCAAACCACAAGCTAAAAAAACCCAAACCAAACCAAAAACAACAGGCCAAACTAAGCCCATTTTAGTTTTTGTTTAGAGTTCAGAATGAAGACAGTGAGTACACTGGGATATAACACAACTTCTGGGGTTAAGTCAACAGAATTTATAGCTGCCAGTCCAGGTTTGCTAAACCCTTTTCCTTCAGATCAGGTCTCCAAATCAACCCTAGATACATGATAAGTAGCAAACAAAACAAGTGAAAGTATATTAAAATCAGCTGTGATCTAACTGCAAGCATTCAAAGATTTTATCTCTTTTCTTTCCTGCTTCCTTGCTGTCTAAATGTTTACAGGAAAACAGTATTTTGCTCCTAAAAAGACAGCTATACTAGCTGTTTGTTTCCTTTAAATCATGACCTCTATGATATCCCTACAGGTTGTTGTGAAAATGATAGAATTGCTGACATTTAACGACAACAAAGAATCAAGAGTGGCAACAGATGAATGGTTAAGAAACAAAGAACCCATTTTCGACCAGTATTCCTAAATAAAAGAAGTCTGGTGGAGCGTGAAGACAACAGGGAAGTGAAGATACATGTTCAGGTATCCAGTGCAAATCCCACTGAGTTGTTTAAAGGTTAAGCATGGCTGAAAGAGCTGGTGAAACTGGACCTCCAAGAAGCAGATGGCACACTGGGACCAGAAAGTTTCATGACAACTGAAAACACAGGAGGTTCATGAAAGAAGTAACTGCAGGAAACTGGTAAGGTCTGTGTACTGTGTACTGCATCTCACCAACAGGCAGTAAGAAAGAAACTTTACTCAAGTACTTTAAAAACTAAATCTATAAGTCTAGTGGGAGAAACTGTAGATCAGGAAAATGCAAGCCTAATGGCTACTGTAAAAGACCACATTTCTGAGCTCAGCAAATGAAAAGTGACTGCATTTGCCAAAGTACACTGACCTGACTCTAAAAATAAAAGAGAAACACTTGGAGACAGACTGGGAGAGTTTCCACCATAAGTGAAAGCATACAAAAAATTCCATTGGAAACACAGCAGGTGAACAGTAATTCAACCTGAGAAAGACAGAGAGGGAGTATAAATTAGAAGCTAATGTCACCAGTTGTAGAATACACGCTTACAGCACTACAACATTAGGATGTCTGAAGTATTAACTTTTTAATTGTCTTTCACGGACAATGGAAAAAAAAATCCAGTGAGGATATAAGACTCTGGTTACTTTCCAATAAACCCCAAAGTTTATTCCTCTTTTCAGTTTCTTACACGTAATAATGAAGGAAAAATAAGAGCATTGCTGATGTAAAATTCCACTAGAGAGACACTTTTCCATTTATCTTTCCTATTGAATCTTATTGTATCTAGGATTACTGAAAGAACACAAATCTAGTTCTAGTTCTGAAACAAGTTCTGATTTAGTTTCTGAACCTCCTGCTGTTTAAATTGAAAGGAAAAATTGTCACTTATTGTATCACTACAATGACAATTCAACTTTCTGATACATATGACAGATTTTATAAGTATTACAAATTCTACCTAAAATTGTAAATATTTCCAAAAGCTTATATATATATTTATGCCTGCTCTTAAGTTTAACAAAAACATAATTCTCAGACTATTACAATTGCCTGGACTTCCAATAAAGCTACCAGGTAACCTCAGCTGATAGGGGTTGCCAGTGCCTAGAAGAAAATACATTTACTTCTTGACAGTAATTTTTAGATAATTACTGAAATCCTACTGTTAATCATTAAATGCACATTTATCTCTCACTACTTTTTCACTCTGTCCCCCAAGCAAGTTACCTTTTAACACCTCAGAAACACTTTTCTGTACCCAGTACAACATCACATACCTGCTTTTTAGTATGACCATAAATTAGTCCCACCAGACAGGCTTGCTCGACCTCTGGGTCTTGCAAAAGCAGCCATTCCTCTGACAGCCCAGCGTGCCCTTGCTTGGCCTCGTTTCATTAATTGGGATTCTGCAACACGGATCTATGTTGCTGCTCTCAGGGTACGAGCCCTGCTCAAAGGCTGCTCTGGCAGCTCTCAGGATTCGAGATACCTCACAAGTGCAAGACACTGTTATAAACCATCAGAAAACGCAAGCAATTAAAGTAATTCTATTTTCTAAGCCATACTTATACATAAGAATGTAATATAGACTCTGAGAAAATGTTGCACAAATCTTATAAATCTTTAGACAAAGATTTTATCCTCTTACCTCATAAAGTCCAAAGGGAGGAAAAAAAAAAAAAAAAAAAAAAAGTGGTGCAAGTTGGGTAATACTGCCCGAGCATTTTCCTGGTTTGGAGTGTTATGTAAACGTCAAATGCCCTTTATGTGGGCTATTCAAGAGGTTAGAATCAACATGTAAAAGTAAGATAGAGGAGTTACGATGCGGTTTAAGAAATAATAAGAAATTCCGAACAGAACAAACCCCAGCAATCATGGCACGTAGCAGGAGCTCAGGCTTTGCGCCCATTCCCAGGGCCAGACATTTACCTCAGGCGGCACAGGCGCTTCTCTTTCCGGAGGGTTTCAGCTCCGCCGCGGAGCGCGGGGGCCCGAGCACCCACAGGCCGCGGAAATCAGGGATTTCGGAGAAAAACCCTGGCAGGAGGCGCCGGGCCCTGCGCGCCGCGGCTCAGCCCGGGCCGGAGCTCCGGCAGCGAGGGCGGGCACACCCCGGGCCTGCGGGCGGGCCGCGGCTGTGAGACCGGGCCGGAGCCGGGCCGGCAGAAGCCGGTGCTCCCGCCGCGCCCCCGCTTCACTCGTTTGTAAGAGGCGCAGGCGGGTCCGGCCTTCCAGCGGCCCCGGGCATGGCTCGGCCCCGGCCCGCTCCTTTCGTGCCTCGAAGCCGCCGCCTGTGCGCGATGTCCCCTACCCCTCCCCTCCACTGGCCGGGATCCGCTCGGCTCTGCTCACCCGCAGGGTCTCGCTGCTCCCCCGCGGCAGCCCCGAGCCGCGGAGCCGCTCCCTGTCAGCAGCCGCCGTCACCTGATCGCCCGGAAGCCCGGCCCCGGCGGAAGGGAACGGCCTCCCCGCCGCTGCTCCGGGCCGCTGGGCCACGTTCCGGTTGCCCGAGGCTCCCCGGTGCAGGATCCGTGACAAGAGGGCGGCGGCGCCTCGGCCCGGGTCGGGGTGTTCCGTGTGGGCTGCCGGGCTGCCCTTCCTTCCCCCAGAACCCCCGCCGCTTGTTACCTCAGCCAGGGATCGGGTTGGGTGCCAGCGGGCTGGGCTGACCCCGGGGGAGTCACAGTGAACCCTACCTGAGCACTCCCGGGGACTTTAAGCTCCATTTCTGTTACAGTTTTGCTGTCCGATCATCGTGAGGTGCAGCGGCAGCCGTGTCTCAGAAAAGCAAGAACTCCATATCCTCAACAGCACCAATGCTTAGCCCAGGCAGGGAAGGAAGGAAAGAAGGGACTTGAAGCTTTGAGGGACACAAATTGTTCCAATATGTGTGCAGAGCGCCAAGAGATGAGCAGAGGAGCATCCCCAGGATGGGAACAGACCTCTATAAAGGTATTTACACACCTGTGGCAAAACATAAAGACAGAGAGAGGGACAAAAGGGAGAGGAAGGAATGTGGTACCTGAAGGAGAGGTCAGGGCAGAGAAAGATGACCAGAGAGGCACCTCTGAAGGGTTTTGTCCTTGCTCTGAGAACACCAAGGCAGAAAACAGTGCAGAAGTGTTTGTTGTTCTACACAGTGAAGAGTGAGGGAATTCAAAACCAAGGTCTCCCACTAAAGGCAAGTGTTATGAGGGAGTGGTTTAAATAAGAACAGGAGGGATGTTAGTGCCAAGGGAACCTATCAGAAAGAGACAAAGGAAATTATCTAGGGCCTGTCTACTGACTGGGGTGGTCTGAAACTGCACAGCTCTAGTGTGAAGGGTTGAATGTGCCATCGAGGAACTGTTCAGCAATGTAAAACCAGCTGTACTGCACCTTCAAACTGCTTTCAGTAGCACATGGACTTGGCAAAGCCACATCAAAGTGCCTGTCCAGGGCCAAACATATTGATGGGTCACACTAGAAAATTTGTAGTAAAAGTGAAGGTGAAGGCAGTGTCTAAAAATGACAGAGCCTATGGCATTAGGACACATGTAAAGCTTTCCTGCTCATGCTAGCAGTGTGTTTGCTGTCTGTGAAAATATATCTAACAAAGAAGACTATATTATTTTCAAAAAGATGATAAAGCAGCATAGTTTGGCACAGGGTCTGCTTAAATGCAGGATTTTGACATCTCAGTGAAGTATCAGATTAATAAGAAGTTAACAAGGCCCCAGAGGTATAAGTGGTATCCTCTAGATGCTGATTAAAACAAAGATAAGCTTCTGAAATTTGGACCAGCTTAGACTAATCACCACGTATATCTGGAGCCAAAAGAATTTCAATATAAAAAGTAAAAAAAAAAAAGTTGATTTCTGTTATTATAATTGTGGGAATAAGTAATGCTCAGAACAGTCTTTATTGTTTGGGTACTGTGCCATAACTGAAGCAATACAAGAAGAAACAGAGTTACTGCCATAGACAACATAGCCAAGGAAGATTTTCACTGCCCAGTGATAGTTTTAACATTTTATATATTTTTCAAGTATCAGAAGAATGGAATTGCATTATTATGTATTTCTGACATGACTTATTTGCAGTACCCCTGTTCCACTTACAGCAAGTGTTTTCTTTTTAAAATGAAAAAGATCAGAGAGAGGCAGTGAATTAGGCTGGATAGATGGAAAGGGTGGTCTGCAAGAATGAAAATTTTAGTCTTGTTTACAATTAGGGTTAATAGGAGGGGAACAAACATATGTAAACAGTCGATCAGCTGGACATTATAGGTAGAATATTCAGATTTGCTCCCACTGGCAAAGAATAATAAGCAATAATCAGCTTTCAAAGAGCTGGTATCATGTGCATGAGGTTTGAAATGTCATTTGTACAATATATATTCTAATGGTGAACAGTGTATCCCTCTTCAGTGTAGCTGGTAGACAGTAATTGCTTAGAGTGCCTTGGTTGCCTGTTAATTCTCATGGCATGCATGTGATTAAATCAAAGTGACTTATTCACTTTTTTGTAACCGAAGTTATAAGACTGTCAAACGTAACATTGATATTTACAGTACACACAAACTCACCCCCAAAATTTGTAATGACAAAATTTATAAATATATCAAGAATCCAAGTCCTTGAACCTCTTATTAGTATTTTGCTCATCAGTTCTCCCTAGTTTACTTCTATAATCAACCCACTGGTATATTAACTCAGTATAAAGTCAGATTTAGTAATACTCTTCCTTCTTTGGAATTCCCATGCAAAAGAGCTCCTGCCTATGGGCTTTTGCCTTTGTTCAGCAAGATCCATTTCCAAGAGCTGCTGCTCATTTCACTTTTCTGTTTTCAGTGCCACACCATACAGCCATTTCTGGTATGTGACATGAATTTGTCTTTTTTTTTTTCTGGATTGTATCTCTGGGAACTGACATATTTCAAAGAGTAGGCCTGTAAGGATGATGAACTTCAACTGATCTGCTTGAGTAAAAACATGCTTTGAAGCATCTGGTGCTTGACATTTGTGGAGGCAAATAATTGAGCTGAAACACAGTCACAATCTGTCACTGAAATCCCTGTGCCTCTCAGAGCCAGTTAGAAAGCAATGGGCAATATTGTTTGGCCAAGATGAAAGATTCTCTGAGGGGAGTTGGCTTAGAGCAATAAACAGAACGTCTCCCATCCAGTCTTCAGCTTTTTTGAGTTAAAGATGTAATGCCTTTTGAAGGTCAGTTTGTTATCCTTGGAACTTGTCATTCCTTATATATGGACAAAGGAGTTGGAAAAACCCCAGGCAGAGGTGTAAGTCCTACCAGAGGTGGGGGAATTTAGACGCTTTTTGCCTGATACATGTTACGTAGCCTCATGAATTAGGACTGTCCTTTATCTGTTCTCATGTACTTTTGAAAGGAAACTTCCTGCAGCAGATGGATCCCATCCTATCTCACATTTTTATAGCAGAAGGTTTTTGTGCTGCCTGCAGCAGAGGAATGATTGATTCTCCACTAAAATCTTCATTTGAGCACTTCCCATCTGTACGTCTGAAGCAGTGAAATTACCATCTCACAAAGTGTGGTAAAGCGCTGAGATTTTATTGCAGTCACTCTTCACACATCCTTATTCTATAATGCTGAGTATCCTCTCTCTCAAACTCAAAAGCAACACAAGCTCTTTCACAGAGAAGTGAAGCAACCGAATTAGCGCAGTGCTGGGGGCGCCCAGCTCTGCCCTTGGGCCGCCGCCATCTTGTCGGAAGCTGCTCTGGCATCAGGACAACCTGCGCCCCCAGCATGCTGCGCGCCGGCGGGACTACAGCCCCCAGCGGGACTACAGCCCCCAGCGTGCCCCGCGCTTGCCGCGCCTTCAACATGGCGGCGCCCATCGGCCGCGGTGCCCTGGATACGGACTCAGACTCGGACAGCACCGGCGAGGCGGCAGCGCGGTTCCGGGAGGCCGCCTGGGACTGCGCTGCGCAGGCGGCGGCAGTGGCGGTGGAGCCGCGCGGCGGTGAGGGCGGGCGGCCAGCTGGGCTCTGCTCTCCTGCCCGGGCTGGGCCGGGGCCCTCCGCAGCTCCTCGTTCCCCGGGGGAGCTCTGGGTCAGGCGGGGGCACCTCTCTGCCACGGTGCCGGTATCAGAATCGGGCAGCTTCGCGAGCTGCCGGCGCCACCGTTCTGGCAGCGGTGTTCGGCAGTGCCGTGGCGATGAAGCCTCCGTGGCCGCTGCCCCGTCCCGGGCAGGCTGCCTGCTGCAGCCCGGCCCATGGGAAGTTTCCCTTTCCCCTTGTCACTGCTTTCCCTCGAAGGGGGCCATGGATTGGCTTTCAGGCGTGATTCTTTATCCTATAAAATTCCGCGTGCCAGAAGGGTTTTTAAAGAGGTCCTGGTCAAAAGTTTTTTGAATTTGCCTGTACTTCTTCCTTTGTCAGGTGGCTTTAAAAAGGATCGGCTACAGCCTGCTCAGCCTAGCCTAAGGTATTTTTGCTTCTGTTTGCAGGCTTGTGTTTCACTGAAGAAATAAATTATTGTATATTGTATTTACTTACAGTGCTGCTTACAGTTAACACCTACCTGAAGGGCCTATTCTGTTTTAGGAATTAGTCCAACCATAATCTGAAATGATGCTTACATCTGAAAGAAACCAGTAATTTTTTAAAGTATATTTCTCATCACTCTTGCAGCACAGGAATATGGAAGTGGAAAACTTACTGCTGCTGTCAGTTACAGTATTAGTTCCAAGTGTCAGAAATCTCCCAGCTCTGGAAGTGTCTGATGAAGGAATTAGTACTATTTCATATAAAAATAATTATTCAAAAATGCTCCAGTTGCAAAAGCAAGTACTTGTCAGCAGGAAAGCAACACCTTGCAGTAGAGGTGACCCTGTCATTTCCAAGTTTGCAGCATCTCTGTAGGCTCAGTTTCAAAAGCTGTCAGGTAGAGAACTTAATAAAATCCTCTCTGCTGGGACAGATTTTGCATGAGCTGTGGCATCATACACAGTAACTATGTGTAAGAGAGGCTATGTCCAGACATCATTTATTTGCTTTTGTAGGCTGTTTCGATGAGAAAAATACTCCAATTGCTAATGATGATGGAGATGGTTAAATAATGTTTGGCTCCCTCCTAGGAATGCCATGTTACTACTGGGCTATGTCCCCTCTTTTTCAGTGGTCTTGCCTATGGAGTATGAAGTGATTCCTAGAGGGTGGGAGATTTTGCAGTCTCTTTTCTGCTGTGTGATCAAAAGCACATGTTAGTTGATGTTAACTGATGTTGAAAAGATGTTGTTAAAAGATGTTAATTGACCCTGAAAGAAATAATCATTATTCTTATTTCTAACAGGCGTGAGGTGAACGGTCACGATGAGGATGGAAATGAGCTACAGACAACCCCAGAGTTCAGAGCACACGTGGCAAAGAAATTGGGAGCAATGCTAGACAGGTATTGGCACTAAAGTCTTTGTTCCACGTGTCAAGTAGCCTGATGCTTTTGTGTGCTAAATACAGGAATTCAAGTGCATCCTGGGTACAGAGGAGTTGTTTCACTTCTTGTCTCCTTCATTTGTGTATTTCATGCAAACTTCCAATATTCTGTGAACTGACCTGGTCTGTGTGCTGTGCCCCTCTGTTGAAGCCTCCCTGTGCAGCACTGTCTGTCCCATTTGCCTCTGTGGTAAATGGAGGGAAGCAGGATGTGTGCCTCAGCACTTCCATCATTTAAAGGCCAGCATGAGAATCTTACAAGCTAAACTAGTACTTGCTTGAGGGTTGTAGTGACATCATGCCTCTGATAGGGCTGCCACTTTCTTTATTGTATACATATGGCCCCAGAGAACTAGAATTCCTTGTGTTTAGAGTCAAAATGCTGCTCTGAAGTCATTCCAGCAGCATTCTTGTTAAAGAGGGAATGGTCTGTTCTGAAAGCAGGGAGATGAGAGCTTCACTATGAAAAATGAAGCTATGTAACATTTCCCTATAGTCTTGTTTCCTATAAATGCCCAACTTTAGTTCAGTTTGCACAAACCTGTCAAGATCTGACTGGGGTTTTCTGTTCAGCTTCATCACTGTCTTGAAGGACTCAGCAGGACCTCCACAAACATCTGTGCAACAGACTGACTCTGGAGAGGATGGTGAGTTCTAGTAACAGCCCCTGTGGCTGGTTTGTGACATTATTAGTTGAATGAGGACAAGTGGGGTGGATTCTGGCCGTTGCCCTTTGTACACCCATCTGGCTAATAAGCATTTGCAATAGATTAATTTCTCTTAGTGTCTGTGAAGGCTGTTACTTTGAAGCTGTGATCTCTGTGCCCTAACACCTCTGAGTCCCAAATAATTGCTGCCAAGCCCTATAGGAGTACAAATAACAGCAGTGGGGCTTCCCAAAGAGATTGCTGTTGATTGCTTTCACCTCTGTTTTATATCCTGGCTAAAATTCCCTTTTCCATATTTTAGGTTTTCGCCTCTTTTCTTCCTCTGTCCCGGGAGACTGTGGGAAATCAGAGCCTTGCCCTGCAGCAAGGAGGAGACAGCAGTCCAGCTCCAGGTGAGGTGGTGTCAGCTGCTTTGCTCCTGAAGCTTTCTTGCCACATTTCAGAGGCACCTTGGAATCTTGCAAGGGAATAGTAAGCTAAAGAGCTTGATATGTGCATTTATGACCCTGTGTTTGACTAGAGCAGATTTTTTAGGGTTTGGTGGTTTTTTTTGTGTCTGTGTTTGTTTGGTTTGGGGTTTTTTGTTTGTTTTTCAGTGCTGGGGAACCAGAAATGTTTGTGGGAGATTTCTTCCCCCTCCTAGTATGTGTAAAGAACACCTCAGCCTTCAAACTGGTTAAATGCTAACTTGTACTGGAGTCCCAGAGCTACTGGGTGTTTATTGGGTGTTTTAATCTCAGGTTACTCTTCCACTTGTGTTTTGGGTGAATTCAAGGCAAAAGTGTAACATCTTTCCCTTTTGTTATCTTTCCAGTGACACGGATAGTGACCAAGAGTGGCAAAGGTACCAGGAGGCTGCTGTGTCAGCCACAGACATTCTGAAACAGAGTGCTTTTCCTGCATTGTCCCAGGATTCTAGCCAGGATCAGAGTCAGGGTTATGTAGATCACAGCCGTAAAAAAAAGAAGAAAAAGAAAATTAGAGGAGAGAACAATATTAAAGAGAAAATAATAGACCCAGGGGAGTGTGACCAATTCAGCAAAGATTTGCCATGGTTGGTGTCTGCAAATGGACAGCATGAGAGACAGGACAACAATTATATGGAGAATGCAGTGGTGCCAGGAGCTATGAAGAAGAAAAAGAAGAAGAAAAAAAGAGAATGAAGATTTTTCTCTGAAAACAACAGGTGATTATTATAGACAAAGGATGCTGGAAAAACCCCTGCCTAACAAAGAGAGATGTTACAGATGAGGGAAAATATTGGCAAAGCTTCTGTTCTAAAAACTCAGTGGCCTGCAAGTCTAATTAAGTGACTCCCTATGTTTCTTGTGTCCCTTGGGAAAGGGAACATTGTTCTCCCAGCACAGCAGTTATCTGTGCTGCTGTGTGTGCAGACCTGGTGTAAAAGGATTATATACCACACACAGACTTGTGTGACGGGGATATAATCATAGCTGCATCCCCCCTGGGATTGTGAAACCAGTTCTTGTGTCCTGGAGAAAGCAGATGATTAATTGTATTTGGTTTACATGGCAACAGATGATCAACTCCTTTTCCTCTGTGCCTCCTCCTGGGTGCTTACTAAGAATAACAGCCTGTGGGATACCCATTTATCAGAAGCATCCTGTCTGATGTTGTGGGCCCCTTGCTTTTTTTCCTGTGATCATAACAGTCTGTTTTTGAAACCTGCCAAGTTACTAATCCCTCTGTAATTTGCACCTCTCCATGGCCCCTGCATATAAACACTGTGCAGTGAGCTAATTTCAGAGTTGTTATAAATAGGTAGTTCTGTTCAAGTTGTGCCCTTTAGTTGGGTTTTTTTCATGTATATTTTTATGGCATTTGTTGTTATTAAATTCTCCTATGCTATTAGTCCTATTTAATTTGGCAGCTTTTGTAAAAAAGTGGTTTTCTTGGTGTATTCAGATGTATTCATTAGATATAATGAGATAATAATGGCTGAAGATGTCTTTCTAGTTGCTTGGTGATCAATGCTATGAGGCTGCTACAGGAAGGGCTTATTTTCATTGATTGTGACTTTTGTCTCCCTGAAATGCAGTGAGGTTTGATGTTTTTCAGTATGGTTTTTAGCCTGTTTATACTTAAACTCCAGTGTTTTAGGAAGTGACCTATTTCTAGGTACTCTTCTTCTGTTTCTTAGTTGTTTGGATTCATTAGCTCTAACTCATTTGCCTTATTCAGGAGACCAGAAAGCCAGATTAGAGAAACAGAAAAACTGAACTGTTGCTCTTTAGCATGTGAAAACCCAAGATGCTTTCTATTCTACTGTAAGATCCTTGATGTTTTTAATCAAGAAAACAGAGTTGGCATCCAAAAATAGAAAGGCTAAGTAAAAATTGGCTTGTAATTTAACTGCATGTGCCAGCAGAAGTTACCTGTCTTATGGCCAGTTAAAACTGTAGTCCAGTGAAGCACCTGGGGTTTCACATGCATAGTGGTATAAAAATTATCTTCTGACTAGTTTCATAATTTCTGCTAACTGAAGTTGTATGTATTTGCAAATTATGCACATGGGAGATTAGGAAACTGAGAGTAAACAGAAAATAGAGGAATAATTAGAAGAGGAAGTATATATGTAGATCTTTTGGGCTAAAAACTTTCACTTAGTACAAATAAGACTCTTAGACCCAAGAGTAATTATTTGCATACCAGGAACTACAGAATTGAGCCCAAACTATCTTGCATATTGAGGGAAGTTAAGAATGAACTGTGTTTTGTAAAATGAGTGCAAGCTGTCATTTTTATGGAGAATAACTAAAGGAATCACTGCTCTGTGTGGAGCACAGGGACCTCCCAAATGCTGTGTAGTGTCAGGGACCAGTGGCAAATGCTCATTCAGCAAGAGGCATGAGGTGAGAATCCATGTGGCTAGTGCAAGGAACTGGAATCTTCCTGCTGCTTTTAAACTTTAATTTCTGCATTTAAAACAAAGCAGAGCTATATCAAAAATAACCAAACCATTTCCTCTAGTATAGCATTATTTTAGAGCAGGTCATTTTCAACTGAGGATGTTTTGTATTTCTGTAGTTAATTAAAGGATTTGTAGCTTGTAGTCCGTGATCCCATACTGACAGGTTTGTGCCCAGTCATTCCTGAATCTCTTTGTTGATGATTCTCATTGCAGTCAGTAACCAGGTTCTCTCACTCCTGCCTCTAAAGTAACTGTTCCTTCTTGTAGTTCCCATTGAAACTTCTTTACAGCAAAGGAGGTGAGTGTTTTAATGATGGTGTCTCTTCTTTGGCCACTCAGCTCTGCTCTTCCTGCATGTGTTGTGCAGGTTTGTGTTGGCAGGTTTGTACAGGCCCAGCTTGATGAAGGCTGAGCAGAATAAAAGTACCCTCCACACCCTGGTGTTTTTGCCATATTGCTATCACATCCCTGCCCTGGTGAGATTCCTTCTTGGACAGCCACAAAAGGACATCTGGTTGTTCTAGGCTGGCTTGTGAGGGCTTGGGTTTGCTTGGGTTTTTTGAGGGCAGTGGACTTTAGCAGTGCTAGGGTAATCTTTCCATGACTTTTGTCTTCAGTCTGAGACATCTCTCACAGAGGCAGCTGAGTAAGGGATTTAAATGAGGCAGCAGGGGCTGGAGGTCAGCTTGAGCACAGCAGCCTTTGCTTCCCATGGAAGGCAGTGGTGACAGTGATAGCAAACACAGTTGGAGTTGTACCTGACAGGGTGGTCATGGCTGTCACCCTTGGTTACTGAGTGGAGGATGCCATCTGTGTGGAGATGAAGGTCTCAATGACATTGTGAGTGGATGGCAGCAGCTGACTGTGGCTGTTGGTGGAGTCAGAGCTTTGGTACAGCACCAGGCTGCTGGAGGACACTGTCAAAAGCACAGGCAGAAGTATAAATTTTCACTTCAGTCTCTTTATCATATGTGCACACACTTGCATTTCCAGCATGACTACAACCTCCTGGCACTGGGTATGATTCCTCTTTCTGGTTTGTGTGCCATTATATACCTAGCTCAAGTACAATGGTAGCCTGAAAGCACTGGCAGTGTCAGGGAGTTCAGATCTGAGGATTCTAGTTAATTGTTAATGTCTTAGTTCTCCTCATAACAGGGAAAATCCAACTGGAGTCTCTTTATAAGCAAGTCTTGGGCTTTTCAGCCCTGAAAACTGCCTGCAGGATTGGCTATGCATGGACACTGATTTTTGTCAATATTTTAAAGGTTATTTCCCTCTCTAGAATCTGAAGAAGAGTCCAGTTCCACAGTATGGCTTTCACAGCCTGCACAGGTTGTGCTTTGAACCTTTTCCTTGCACCAGCTTTTCAGAACCCCAGGGCACTGGTAGAGCTCCCTTAGAGAATGGTGAGCCCCAGTTACAGTTTCCCCTCTGTGTTTTACAGTGTTGGCAAGAACAATGGCAATGTGTGGGTTTAAGGTATAATAGTGGCTGCTTCTCTTACCAGCAGGGCTTGAGGTGAGGCGAGGGCCTGGCTGAAGGTGCTGGATGGTTGTGTCCTGGTTCTGTAAATGTATTGTTGGTGCCTGTGACACGGGTGTATGCATCCCAGACTCTGTGTGAGTCTCTGAGTCAGATGTGAATGCCTGGAGAAAAGAAAGTTAACAGTGCCTGGTTTCTACATCCCTTTTAACAGTTATAGGAGAAGAGTGAGCAGGTACTGTTTCCAAGGAGATTAAATCCTTGATGATGTAGCTTGCTCTAATGCCTCCAGTATTGCAGCTGATAAGAGCAAGGTGAGGAGAGAAAGGTCATGTTGCTGGGATGGCATAGACCACACACCCAAAAACTCTTTGACAGGCAAGGAGCTGCCTGCAGACTGCTGCAGTTCTAAGGTGGGGGAAGAAAGGCATGTGCTAAAGGCTGTTACCTGTTTAGTTGGTGTCAGGTTAGTCAGGGTGCTGAGATTGGCTGTATCTGTTATCACCATGGCTTGTGGTAAGAGGCCTGTATGTGTGTATTGGGCCACTTCAGACTTGGGGCCGTAGAGAGCTGTGCATGAAAGAAAACAAGATCATGTGGATGCTGGAGCTTTGCATGAGACTGGTTTGGCTGAGTTGTTCTCATGCACGTGGACCTGCTGCCTATCTCTGAAATAGGGAGTGGAGGGGCAGGGAGATGAATGTGAGAGAAAAATAATTTCATAATAAAAGCAACAATAATAGAAGAGGAAAACAGAGTGCTGCAAGCCCAAATACCCAGCAAATGCTCCAGAACAGAGCCTTTATTTTTTTGTTTGCTTGGGCAAATGTGTTGACATTCTTACCATGAGGGTTTGGAATCTGGGCCATGGTAGCCATGAAGGGGCTCTGGTTGATGTGGCTCTGGACCTGCTGCATGAGGGGCTGCTGGTAGGATGGGTGCAGTTGCTGGGAGAACTGGACAGGCTGCAGTGTAGTGAGACTGCTCCCCATGCTGTTTATTACAGGTACACTCTGGGGCTGGGTTGAAGCCAGGCCTGAAAAACAAGGGCAGATGTGTCACACATGATGGGAGGAATGCAGCTGCTCTGCACTAGGGGTGTCTGAAATAGTCATTGCAGCAGGCCTGTTGTCACAGGGTGGTTTTGGATCCTGCTTTTCAGGTGTTCTGTTTGTCTGTAATTATGGGTAGATTTCATACCTGTGAAAATGGAGTGTGCAAAATGTACAATGCAGACAGGATCCATAAAACTGCCTCTGACTTCAGTTTTTGCTCCTGGGTACATCCTTGTGTACCAGTATAGCTCACTTTGCAGCTTAGTGATAGCCTGCTGCAGCATTCCACTGGGGAAGCCTTGCTCAGAAGTAAATCTCATGTCCTGTTGTCTGGGTTTTTTTTTTCCTCACAAAGCTGCTGGCAACAGGAAGAATTACACTACAGTTGTCCACCACGGAGTCTAAGCTCATTTTGCTTGGGCTGCCAAATTATGAAATTTGAACCAGTGAGAAAGAGGTAGAAGGTTTCACACTTTGCTGTTTATTTCTTGTGACTGTCCAGACCCTGTTCCTCTAAGTCAGCAAGTCTCTTTCAAATTTTGTTTGTTTTCACAAGATGAGAATCCATATCATAATGTTGGGTATAAGTGAGGAAATGGAAATTAGTTGACAGTTGTCATAATATAAGGCATCTTTCTTCCTGGGAAGAAAGTGTAAAAGGAGAGCAAACATTTTATTTTCCTTCATCCAATGA
The DNA here is from genome assembly GCF_003957555.1 of Calypte anna. Lineage (NCBI taxonomy): Eukaryota > Metazoa > Chordata > Aves > Apodiformes > Trochilidae > Calypte > Calypte anna. The sequence goes on from NC_044261.1 coordinate 9,900,228, forward strand.
TATACACTTTGGCAGTAGACTATTCTTGAAATGAAATCTCATACTAGTCCAGAAAAGCTGTTAAAATGAAAAATATTTTTTTAAAAAAGTAATTACTGTTGTGGTTTCCAAAGGCACATGCTGCTCATTGCTGGAAGTAGAACAGAATGTTTGGTCTTTCAAGCACTATGAACATGCTTCAATTTTCATAGTTTTAAGGAAGTATTATATTTATTTTTGGGAAAATGCAGAGCAGCAAAACAAAACATTGGCATAGGAAAAGATTGCAGAAGTCTTTTGCTCTTAAGAGGTAGATTTGTGTTTAACTTAATTCTAGCATGAATAAGGAACATCTGTCCCTCATGTCCCTTGGTAGCTGTAAGTAGTGCTGCTGAAGGTTCTTAATATTTGTGACAATTTCCCCAGGTTTCTGTCACTGCCAGCTTAGTACTTTTTGTCTCTTAAAATGAAGCAGGTAATTTTAATGATTACAGGTAGCTCTTTATCAGAATCCTGCAAGGAGAGTTGTTACAGAATGCTACTCACCTATCACCAGGGTAGAGGCACCTGTGTTGGTGAATGCTGGTGCTAGGGATGAGGTCTCACCAGCTCCAATTGCCATTACACCTGGCAGTGATGCCATGATGAGGTTCTGAGTTTGCTGGCTCAGTGTGTGTGGATTTTGCTCCAGGCTGTGCAGGGCAGTCAGGGTGCTGACAGGAGGGAGAGTTCCTCCAGAGGCTGAGACCTGTGTGAAAGGAGGACCAAGAAAATGCCATCTGCAGAAGGTTGGGTGGTGTGTGTCCCAAAGCTGTGATAAACATTCTCCTTCTTCCTGCCTGCTTTGACCACTCACTAACCAGAAAATCTTCACATTTGCTTGTCTGCATTTCCCTGGGCTCATCAATTAAGTGATGAAGGTCAGCTGTTGAAACAGCTAACTAAATCCCTGCTGGTTTAGTTATTTCACATTTCAGAAATCAAGAGTTTTACAAACAAGAGTGAGATTAGTCCCACTGCATTCTCTATAGGGAGAGTTTCTCTTCTGTTTTGCAGCTGAGGGTAGAAGATGATTCTCAGAGAAATTAAGAGGCTTAGGTAATTTTACACAGGAATTTCAGCTGCAGAGTTGAGCACAGGATCCAGGAGTTCCTCTTTTCTTGTTCACCTTTTCTCTTGAGAAATGTCTGTAATTTCCCTTTCTACCATCAAGTGTCTTTCTGTGACTAGTGAGTTTTCAGACTAAGATTTTAAGAGTTGCTAAGAAGTTTCCTTAGACCTTTTTCTCATACAGAATGTTCCTGAGGCTGCATTACCTGGCAGTTCCCTGCTGTTAGGAAATGTACCTGCTAGATAGATCAGGACTGTCATGTGCTTGGGTGTCTTGCTGATTCAATCTCTTCTTGAGTCACTGAGAAATTTATTAACTTGACTGTTTTCTCAGTCTCTAAAATGAACCAAATAACCCATGTTTATGCTTAAAAGGGGTTTTTAATTTGCAAGGCCCTTTGGAGACCTGTTGTTGAAGTACTGTAGAACAGCAAAATAGCAATCTAATAATTTGGCTGGTAAAGTTTAATGCTTTATATTATACTGTTTTTTTCTCCCCTCAGACAAGAAATTGTAAGGAATCTTGAGTAAGACTAAACACCAACAGGTTAAACAGTGGGACAGATTACCTTGCTATCAGTTTTAGAAGACAGTTGTAGAAGATGTTCAGCACCTCATGAAAGACACTTTCTTCAGGAAGAGACCATAAGGCCCAGGAAAGTGAGTGACTGATGAAAATTTAAATCAAACCAGTTTATAGTGAACTTAGCTTTGCTTCTGGCCAGTATGCACTAATGCAAACTTCTGCCAACTGTTGCCCTGTAAGCAAGGGAGCATGTGCTAACTGAGGATGATCAGTCATGTAGTTCTGGTGCTTCATGGTGAATTTTTTGGAAAAAGGTGTAGTTAGACCTCAAAAGGAAACTTGTTCTGAGAAGGCAGATGGCTGTAGTCTAGATATCCAGTACACATCTCAATGGTACGTGCTCCATACAGGCTGCTGGGATTACTTTTTACAGATAAGATAAATGTAAGTATAGTTCTCTGTTCAGTTACCCCACTGGTGTCTGATTAACTATCTTAGAGATGTGTAGAGTTTAAAATGAGAGATGAGATGATGAGAATCTTGCTGGGGAAAGGAGAAGAGAACAGGGTTTTCTGGGGAGAAAGAAGCAATGTTGTACATTGCATTGTTTTTTCAGATTTAGATGGATTTTAAGGAAATAGCTATATTTTGTGCTTTCATGCTCTAATACCTGCTTTCACCTGCAGTCTAGAGGGCACATGTATCTCAAGACTTGCTGTGTTAAATGGTAAGTGCAAAGTGACTGTATAGTATCTCTGTAAGAAGGTGGTTTTAAGAATATTCTAGGAAAAATTACCTCCAAATAGTGCATATTGTGACCACAGGCAGAGAAGCTGATATCTGTTATCTTCCAGTCACCAGAACCTAAGTATGCATCACTTACCAGCTTAGTGTCTGTGCTCAGTAGGTTCTGGCTGGGCTCCAGTCCAGGGGGAGAAACCTGATGCAGGATGGTTTGGGTGGTCACCATAGAGCTGTTCCCGTGGTGGTTGTTGTTGGAGGACTCTGCCTCACTGGCTGGCTGCTGGTTATACCTCACTCCTGCATCACAGTAGGAGGGAAACTGATTGTCAGAAACCAGAAACTTTCACAGGAACTAAATTCAGTTTCCTGGATAGGCACTTGTCTTTAGGTGCTCAAGGCAGAGACAAGATGAGTAATGGGGGAATCTGGAGAAGAGGCATTCTCACCACCCTGCCCTGGCTTTCCTCTGTAACTTGGAGTAACTGTGTCCTTAAATACTGACTTTAGGTTACGGCTGTGTGTACTGCAGGGAGCAAGCAGGGTTCACTACAAACCACCCCTCTGGTTGTAGGTGCAGAGAGGAGAGAGGCTCAGCGGAGGTCATCTCTTCACAGAGTGAGAACAATTACCAGCTCTGGCCTATGAACCTCAAAAAGCTCTGCTCTTTTCAGGTGCAGAATGACCTTTCTTGATGCCTGAAAACTCAGAGACTGATGGTGCTGATGTGTATTGGAAAGAGAAGGAGGTACACACAGAACTGAAAGGATATGAAACCCACTTGTGATGGCAGCCAGCGGATGGCTTCTTGAAAGAGGATTACTGCCTGCCAGCTGCGGGGCAGTGCAGGAGGTCAAAGAGTACGTGAGGAGATTTGGCTGAAAGTTCTGTTACTGAACTTTGCCACCCTTGCTATTCTGGCCTCTGTGCTCACTTGGATACATCAGTAGCTTGCCTTGTAGCAAGGCTGATTTTCTGCCTGGAGATTCACCTCCTGAAGGGCTGGATTTGGGGATAGTTTTGGTGTCTGAGTTCAGGTAGGTTCACTGGTGCCTCTTTCACATCCCCCTCTGGTTGTTTCTTACCGTGAACTTTGCTGGGTGAGAGAGCAGATGGTGGCTGGAGGGAGGCAGAGTTGTGAGGAGTGAGAGGAGGGGCAGGGGTGGGCTGTGGCCCACTGAAGGTGTCCATGGCCAGCTTGTGCCGGAAAGCCTCCTCCTTCCTGCGATTGGCAAACCAGTTGTAAACTCTGACCTCTGTCACCAGGTTCGAGCCCAATCCCTGGGCCTGAGATGGGGAAACACCTCTCTGAATACACTCTGCTCTGTTGGGGGAAAGCACAGGAAAAGCTTTGCTGAGCTGGGCTCAATCAGAGCTGATGTCAGTGCACAGCTCCAAAGAGGCTGTGGTCTGACATGAGGTGTGGAAGGATCCTGCGAGGTATAGCAAGACACGAGGCATTTCTGATCCTCTGTGGACAATGAATGCTCAGTTGTGCCATTTCATTCAAACATGGCTGGTGTCACTGGGGACATCCACTGCTGTGCCTGCCTCTCATAGTGCTAGCAACTTCCAAGAACGCAGAGGCCCTCCTGTCCCCCTCTTCCAAATATACCCATCTTTACCTGTTGCACTCTTCTACCAGTGCCTCTCTCTCTTCTTTGCTGGGGTTTTTCTGTCTCTCATAGGCCTGGAACAGGATCTGTTGTGAGGCAGGACCCCACTTAAAGCGGTTTCTTCTTCCCTTCTTGGTGGGCAGGTCATCTCCCATGGGCTCCTCTGTCAGGATACCCTGGCCAGCATGTGTGAATTCTGCAGGCACAAAGGGGCAAAGGAATTTGTTTTCTGGAAATATTTCCAATAGTCCTGTCTCTTCTGGTGCCAAGCTGGCCTGATGCAGCTTAGCCTTGGAGAGTATCTCATACATGACAGAGGGCTGAATATAAATGAGGTGGACATAAAGTTCCCTAATCTGCAAAAACTGATAAGATGTACTTAGCAGGACCATATTTACCTGTCCCTTCTCTTGCACACATTCCATCTCTGCTCCTACCTGGGAGTGTTTAAAGCAAATGCAGCAGACTTTAGAGTAAGCAGAACTGGAGCTTTCCAAAACCATCCAGAGGCCAAATGTCTCACTTTAATTGCAATCCACCAACACAAAATTAAGTAAGGCAGATTCCAGACAGGCTCATGGATGTTGAAGTGGCTGCTGCAGGGATGCAGTGGATGCCTGTCATGAAAGGGCTTATAAAAGGGCACTAGGTAATAGCCCACAGTGGGTTTTTTTTCCAGTGAATATGGCAGCCTGCTGCTTTTTTGCAGCTAGGGGAACGACTGCTTTAGCTGTAATTGCAGAAGCTTAGTTTAAGGGGAGAAATTGTCTCTGTCATCTGTCCATTTCACTGCTTTAGTGTGAGGATGAGCATAGAACTCTTAATTGCAAATATAAGTATTATTTTGTTTCTTTTTAGCCAAACGGGGGGGGGGGGAGGAGGGTGGGGGAAGACTTCAGGCTGCCTCACAAGGACGTGTTTTTTCATGTACTCTTTGGTTCACTTCAGCACTGAAAACTGATCTAGACTTCTCTAAGCTTCCTGCTTAAAAGAAATGGAGACAGGAGGCAGTTGTTGCCATACTTACGCTGGGCCACCTCTCGCTGCTTGCGGACATACCAGGTGTAGAGGGCTGCCCTTTTTTGGGTCTTCATGGGAGTTCCCTTGTTGAGGTGTTGTGAGAGGTGAGATTGGTTCAGACCAGTAGTATCTACCACCTCACGCTGAGGGATGTTGTGCTGCTGCAGGTAGGATTTCACCATCTTTGCTACTCGCCAGGGATCCTCTCTGGAAGGAGTAGAAAACACTCTCAGGAGGGAGAGATCCAACATCTGGATTCCAAGGAAGTGCACTGGTATCTCCTGAGGTGCACCTTGCATGTCAGCCATCACCATTGTGTTTGCTGAGGCCAGAGGTAACTGGTAGCATAAGGGCAAGCTGTTCCTCTCTGTGCTACCTTGTTCAGTTTCCTGTTCAGATTCAGTTTCCTGTTCAGATTCAGTTTCCTTGTTCAGATTCTGCCTCCAGGGTAAAAACTGCCTGGTTTTAGAAATGAAGTGCAAAAGCTGTAGCACTGTCTTCCTTTAAACTGTGCTCTGCAGGAACTTTGATCTCCCTTTAGAAGGGGTCTCTGGTTATCAGGGGAATTTCCCAGTACACAGCTGCAGTCTTTGCTGTCTGTGGTTATTTGTATAAAAGGTTTTGGGACTGCTCTAACAGTTCTCATCTGTAAATGAGAGGAAGTGCTGACCAGCCATGTGAGCAAGAAATGGACCTTTCTGTTGGGAAGTGATGTGAATGTAAAGCATTCTTACTGCTGCTGAGGAATGGTATGAGAGGGGAAGTGATATTGCATTTTAGTATTCAGTTGGATATTTTATGACTACAGATCTCTCTCAGTGTTGACCTCCCTCTTGCCTTTCCCTTTTCTTCTCTGTCCCCCTTTCTTTAAGGCATGGGTGCTTTGGGTTGGTGTATTTAATTTTCCAAGACAAGTTTATTAGGCTGAACCTAGTCCATACCCTGATTCTAGTCCAGGTTGAGTTGCCTTGCAATGGTTCAGAAAATGAAAACAGGCTTTCAGTTCACTGTGAAGTGACAGCTATGTAGGCATGTGTATACACCAAGCCATCCAGGGTTATCTTCTTGCATATCTGCCATGTGTTATAGAGACACACTAATTCACACCTAGATCCACTCAAAGCTGCTGAATGCAGTAAAGAACAACAGGCAAACCACTAATTCCTTCTATCACCACCCTTTGGGGTAACAGTTGAGGGAACAGACCTGTTTGAGAACTACTTATAAAACTTGGGAAGCTAATCACATTTGTTATGAAATGCTGCATCAGGATCTCTGGTTTTTAGGATCTCCAATTAGAATACCCATGACAGTTCCTAAGAAAAACTGGGAAAACATGACTGCTTTGTGTGTATTGATTTCACCAGAGATGAAAATCACAGTCGAAAAAGAAGAATGGGAAATGAGGCAATCTAGATAGAAACAGTGCAGGAGCCTCTCTACAGAAAAACCTTTGCTTCAGTTTTAAGAAAGAACTGCCTTCTGTGTGAAATGTCTGGTGGAAATTGTTTGCATGCTGTAGAAATACATGGGTGTCACATCCAACACCAGCATCAAAGGAGCAATGGAGGGGGGAAAAGGTTCCTAGGATTGTGCAGAAACTGTCACAAAAACACACAGGTGGGAGCAATGGGCAACAACCATACTGTTCATTGCTCTGTTGACTCAGGAGGTTGCCAGAGGCTGCAAAGTGATAAGGAGGACAAAGTCCACACCTGTTCTCTCAGTACAAACACCCTTATCTCTGTTCCCCTGCAGCCTCTCTCCCAGTGGCTGGATGGTCCAAGGAGCAAGCTCTGCTGCAGTTATAGTGTGACAGCAGCAGTGTCAGCTACAGCTTTCTGTAGGACCTGCTTTCTTAAAACTGGGAACACTTGTTTCTTTTTTATGATTGGATACTTTCTATAGGGGATTCTATTTTCTAGCTTCTTCCCTTAATTATCTTTGTCTTTCAAAAGCCTCAAATCAGGCTAAACTTCTGAAATATTTTCGTAGTATGGTGGTTTGTTTTTAATTCTCCTGCTATCCAAACAAAGGACCAGTCCTCCCCTTGATTTTGTGATGGTCTAGCCAGCACCTGTACCTTGATTTCATTACACAAATTCCCTATAAAAAGTAGAAAATGCTCAGACTTTGAAGTTCTCATCTCATAGACTTAAGTTCTGGCTCAGATGGGCAGAAGAAGGGCTCTGCTACTGCTGATGGAAACCTCTGTAACATGTTGATTTCTCCAAATCATGAGATATATTTGTCTCCTCTGTTGAGAACTTGACTTCTTTATGGTAGGAATAAAGTGGGAGGTATGTGCTAAAGTGTTAAAGCCCTTTGGTTTTTCTGTATTCTTTTGAGATAAAGCAAAGAGCTTTCTGTGGCAAAACATTGCAAGGGAATCTTAGTATGATATGATTTCATAGGACAAGTGTTTGAAATCCTAGTTATTCTGTCCTTTGTCAAATCACAGGCTGCAATATCTATGCAGCAATTCCTTTTGGTCCAAGACTACATCACAGTGCAAGTAATAGCATTTGGTCAGCTGAACCCTCACATGAACTATTGCCCAAATACACCTGCAGAGCCTTCACCATTGACTAAGATGTCATGGGGTGAAACCTTCACTCTTTCACTGGTGCTAAGACCATCACTGATGGATGATCAGAGGGTAGATTCACCCTAAACCTAGTTCTCCTGGGTGTAGTTGCACTAAAATCTCAACTGCTTCAGTGAGTCAGAACTGCAGAAATGGGTCTGCCTTGCTCAGAGTCTCCTTCTCTATCTCTGTTTTCTGCTTTTTAGCTTCCCTTTCTTCCCAATGCAAACTGTCTCCCCCTTCCTCTTTTGTCCTCCAAGTTCTATTCTCTGTCTCCAGATTCTTCTTGCACAGTTTTTACTTCCTTCTTCCTAAGTCTTACTCTCCTGTTGTCGAGTTGCTTCTTGCCCTCCTGAATGTAGCCCCTCTGTCTGGTTCATTTCAACTGGAGGGGCCTGAGTCCTCTCTCCATGCCAGCTTCCCATTTTCTTAGTTCTGAGGTCACTTTTTAAGGGCGTTTTCACCTCCCTTTTGTTACCTGAACAATAAGTAACCCAGGTAGTTAGTTATAAACTCAAAGGGAACAAGAGGCTGGTTGATAATTTATAGCAACATCTCAAATTTAAATGGAAAGTAAATATCAAGTTGTTAGCATTAAAGAAAACCCAGAGAGCTGGAGATGTAACATTCAGGGGACCTTCTCCCTTCTTCACTCTTTCTGACTTTTCTCTTTTTCCTTTGTTCCTTTAATTCCCCTCTTCTTCCTCATGTTGTCTCTTCTTTCCTGTTCTCAGATTCTCAAGAAAGAGAAGATTTCACTTCCTTGAGGTGGGTTTTGAATTGCTGCTTTGGACCAGATCTTGCTTAAACAGAGGTTCATAGCTGGGAAGTACTCAGGACCTTCCTCTGGAGCCTGCTAGACAACCCTAACTGATGTCAGTGCACAGCCTGGAGCCGGGCTAGGCAGAGAGCAGGGAAGGTAAGATCATCCCAGCAGGGTTCCTTTCTATTGAACTTGGCCTGGTTTGCCTCATCTTGGTTTATATGTGGAAATGAAAGGGGTGTGGCAGCTTCATCTCCAGATTCCCCAGCCAGAGCCCTCATAAGATACCATTGACATGGGAAAAAGACTGAACCTTTATCATTAAACCTTTGGTTTCTTTTTTCCCCTCATGGAAAACATGCTTTTATCCCTGCCTCCAGAGGAAATCTGTTGCTTATCTCAATTTCTCTCTTTCCTAATGGAATTTCACCCCTTGCCCTAGAGGTGAGCTGTGCCTTTCTCCATTTGCTGTACCTGTGGCAGTGTGATTTGTCCCTTCCCCCAGGGTAGCCTCACTCTTGCCTTCTGCTCTGGGGAATATCTGGGAATTTCTCCATACAGCTCCATCTCCCTAGAGAGCTATTTATTCTTGATCATAGATGCAATTAATTTTCTATGTGGAGTGATCTGGAAAGAATGTTGTTATTCTAACTAAACCAATGGAAGATCAGTGAGACAGACTGAGGGAAAGGAAACTATATTAATTCCTCACTAGAAAAATCTTTGTCTGAACAGCTTTATCAGGTGTTGGGTTGTTTTTTTTTTTCTGTAGGGACAATATCTAATCAATGCCCACAGGTGTACCCAGTTGTGTGGGTGTATCTTGGCTACATCCTGTTTTACTCAGCTTTGACTAGTGGTTTCCAAGTGGTTTCAACTTTAGTGGACCTGTGAGGACATATTTGGTCTCTTGGTGCTGTCATTTCCTTTCCAGTTCCTGGAAAGCCTATCAAGGGACCCTTTCCTCATTCTGCTTTATAGGAAATGGCTGCAGTTACCATGAAGACTTTCTTTTAGCATTAGTAGCTGTCCACAACTCAATTTCTCTGTTAAAATGTGGTCTATAGGATTGGACCAGGAATTGTTAATATTTCCCAAAGAGACTTCTGTCTAAAGGCAGAAGTGCCTCCATTTGGCTTTTGCATCTGAAATCCTTTTGTAGATGCTGAAATAGCTTTGCAAACATTACAACTTTTACAGGGAATCCCTGGGCATGGAGATTCTTGCTTGCCTTCCTTTTATCTGTTGCTGGGAGTAATTTCTGTTATAGGCTGTTCTGCCCTGTCTTACAATAAGTGTAATACTATTTAAAGGGTGTTGCCTTCAGGCATCTATTAATGGAAAGGTTTGCTCTTAAAAGTTTATTAGTAAGTAATAGCTGCTTACAGAGCATTGAACCCTGATACTGGGTCAGATGCTTTGAATAGCTTCTCACACATACAGGTGGTTTTAGTTTGTTTTTTTTTTTTTTAATCTTTGACCAGAAATTTGAAACATGTCAATACAGACTTCTACTGTTTTAATTTTACCTTGACTAATTTTGATCTATTAAATTCATCTGTAAGTACACCATAATATTTTGCCAAAACTGAGGCCTCTGGTCCCCTTCACACTGTCCTGTACAGCAGAAGTGAATTGCTCTGTCCTGTGCTGCAGGGACTTTGCAATTAAGACCTGGTATGAGGCTTAGGAGATCCTGGTTCTTGCCCAGTCCTCTCTGTGCTATCTGAGGGTTTCAGGTAGGTCATAAAATCTCTCTGTACCTCAGTTCCCATTTATGGAATGGGAATGATGCTCCACTGACTGTCAAGAGAGAGATTTGAGGCTGTTCAACAGAAAGCATTACTACCATGGGTTTTCAAGAGAGAGTAAAACTGTTGTGCAGAGGCTGGTAGTAAGCACAGGAAAGATTGGCAGTAGGATCCTAGAAAGTCAAGGAGGATCAGAAACCCAAATTTATGCTGATGTGAGGGTGACAGGAAAGAATTCCTGTGTGTCTGTTCTTAGGTGACAGTGATGGCACCTCAGTCCTGCTTCACCCATTCATTTCAGAAAAGGGGATAAAGCCAGGTGCTGGTCTTCAACTTCCATGGCTTCCTTTATGGAGAGATACTTGATAAACCATCAGAAGTTAATGATCAAAAAGCTTATCAGGGTCTTTTCATCTATAAATTTATAAGACAAAAGAGAAATAATAAAGCCATTGGATAATTAGTAACTAGCCAGGGCCCGCCCGGTGCCACTGGGCTCAAACTACCCCAAGACCTGTACGCAGACTCAGGAAGATGAGAAGGAGACAAGGATGAGGGAAAGAAAAAGTGGAAGTGAGAGAGAGAGAACTCGCCAGGAAGACGACAGAATGGGAGGAATAGCAGCAGAGACCAAAGTGAGGAAAGCAGGGAAATATGTGAAAAGAAGGGGTTAAGAGGTAAAGGGAACAGAGGAGACTAAAAGATATGCTAGAGCTGGAAGTGGGGAAGAGATGAGAGAGACACCAGAAGGGAGACTGGATTATTGGGAATGCTTTTCCCAGGTAAGAACTGTTCAGTTAATTTTCCTGCATCGGGTACTGCAGAGTCATCAATTCCCAATCTGTCAGGGACCTTTCTTCCCCAAAGTATTTACAAAGAATGCTAACTCTTGTCATGCTGTTTTTCTCTCTCTCACATCTTGTGGTTGGGATTTTCTCTTTTCTTGTTGTTGTTCCACTTATGTTAATTTCCTTGGCACATGGAGGGGGTGATCAGAAAGGCTGAGAAATTCCCTAGGCAGATTTTAGTTATAGTGAAGATTTTAAGTACTGGGGGTTGCTGCACCTTTTTGTCTTCTGTCGATTTGTCATTTAAAAATACCCCAAAACAAGACAGCCAAGAATCGGCTTCTGGTGTAATTGGTAGGGTGGACCTAATAATTTATTGGACCAATCTCTTAGTTTGCTCACTGGAATTGTATCCCAGCAAGAATCCCAGATGGGAATCCTGGTGAACATTTCTCCAAATAGGAAAAGTTCTCTCATCATATGTATTTTGATCTCAAAAATGCTTTCATGAAAAGACAAATTTTCGGTGGCAGTAAAACCTGCAATTGCTGCTGCATAGGTGTTTGTAGTTGTGACAGGCAGTGGATGGTAGAAGTAGAGAGTTCTGCCCAGGTTTACCCTCTGCATGTATTTGGTGTGTTCTCTTTCTCCAAGAAAAATCCCCAATGAAGTAATGAGAACTTTGCACTCACAAGAATGACAAGAACAAGTTCTCTTGGTTTGTCTTTCAGCAATAATCTATAGCAAAACCCAGTGAAATTAACAATATTAATCTCCATAAATCTAGCAGGGAAACATGACTTTGCTTTACTGTACATCCTCAGTCAAATACAGCACCAGTTAAGAGTGACCAACTTTTTTTCTTTCCTGATGATTGAAGTTGTGAATTCAATTAAAAATTTAAATCCTGAAAACTAACATGCAGCCAGAGAGTTGGAAATTATAAAGGCCTCAAACTGTTCTGAAACCTGATGATTTAAGCACTTCAAATATGTAATTGGGCTCCATGACTCCCTTTACACATTTTAAGTGAGATAAAAAGGAAGGTTTGAGCATTTATAAAGAATGTGGGGAGTGTTTTAGGAGGCTGCTAACCCTGGCATGGATGAAGACTGTCTCTATGCAGCCAGATCAGCTGTGAATACCAGGGACACTGAACAGAAGGTGGAAGGAAAAGAGATTTAGAGGGAAGAGCAGCGAGAAAGCAGCAAAGAGGAGCAGCAAATCTGTCCTTACTGTAATAGTCTTTCCACCACAGCCTTCTGGTGAGCAGCCTCCTCTGGGCTCAAGTTTTCCAGCTCCTTCATTATTGGAGGGGTAAATTCCTCCCCGTCATCAGAGGTTTCATCTTCCGATAACCTGGACTCCCCCATTCCATTGGGGAGGTTGGGGATGTCAGGACAGGGTTCCCCTTTCTCTTTCTGGAGGGCATTGATAGCGCGTTGACTTTCAGTCTGGAGCGCGTAGGGTTCTACTTCGCTCAGCGCCTTGATCAGGGTCTCCTTGGTTAGCCCGGACTCCAGCAGTGCTCCCAGCAGCTCTGCTTGAAGATGACTCAGCTTCGAGACCATGGTCTTCAGGCTGGTGTCTCTTGGATTTGATTTTTGGGTTACCCTGCTTCCAGCTTCTCTACACCATGTTCCTGAGGTAACACGCCCGACTGTCAGGAGAGTGGGCACAGCACAGCCTCCCCCCCAAAAAAAAACCAAAATACAAAATTGAGCCACTTCAGACCCCCCACGACTGTCCTGAGCCAGTGCTGATAAAGGGACCCTTGGCTATCTGTTTACATTGGAGCAATGTAAATTCTCCAAGGTTCATATTTATCTGTGTGCTTAGCAAGTTACTGAACTTTGGACTTCAGCACTGCAGCAGCAGTTCACAAAGTGCAGAGGGAGAGAAAGCAGGGGGAGGGGGAAAGGGAGGGAAGCAGAAGAGAGAAGCAGAGTAAAATGAAGGGATGGGAGGTCTGCAGCATGGAAAAGTAAGCTAGGAAAATGGGGATGGAGAAATGGCTTATTTCTGGCTTCATTAGTTTTAGGGAAGGAAGGTGGTGGAGTAGCCAAAAGGAAGAGGTGTGTTTGGGTGTGTAGGGTTCAGGAGAAGGTGCTGTCGTGTGAAGATGGCAGAGCCTGCTCAGAGCCCTGGCTCTGGTGAGGTTCTGACAGTCTCAGCCCTTTCCAAAGGCTTTGGGCTCAGAGGAGGCACACTGGCAGCTTCACCAGCCTTGGTCCAACCACCCCGGAGAGTAGTGTGACCACTGGGTTTCTATGAATGTTCTCAAGAATCACAAGATGTTGGAGCTCCACCTGACTTTTGTATCAGAGCATCAAGTGTTAAATGGCTTTTTCACTTCTGCCTTTGGTTTGATATGGAAATACTAGTATTTCCATTATAACTTGCTATGTTTATTGCTTAATTGATGAGCAGGAGCAGTGTACCCACATAATTTTTGGGATTACAGGGTTTGCATCACTGAGCCTGTGCTTCAATCATATGGTAAGAAATAGCCCTGGGTGTTGGTTCATGCTGAAATTTGTGAACCAACCCTATCATCAGTTGTCCTGCTGCTCTTGTAAAGTGCTCTGGGAAGGCTTGTGGTACCCATTTAGCATCTGCCTCCAGCCCCTCTTGATACCAGCCCTGCTGTAAGGTTCTGCTCCCACCTCTTGGGTGACTTCATAGAACATGCTTCCTAGTTCAGCTGGAGTCAGTGCCATTCTTAGGGAGTCTTTGTGACTAGATTGTCTTTTCTTTTCTGAAAATGTAGGACTGAATCTGTCTACTTTGAGTGGCTAATTCAGGGAATGACTTGATGTGCATGTGTGGACTTGGTGATGCATGAGCATATTGTGCAAATGATTCCTTCTTACCAGCAGAAGAATGTCTCAATGGAGGATTCCTAGGGGCACCTGTCTCTTTTTCTACACTCCCATCAAGCCTAAGCTAGGAGGAGCCTAATAGGACTGCCCCCAAACTGAATCATATCCCAAGACAATGCTGCAGAGTGACCTTGGCCCCTGTTTTCCTATTGTGGGCACCATTAACCATGCTTTCCAGGCTCATGAGACAACCTGCTAAGTCAGCATCTTAAGGACAGAGCTCCTTTGCAGATTGGACCCTCCAGGCACAGGGAGCTGGGGTGGGGCTGCTGGGCTGACCCTTTCAAGGAGCACTGATGTTAATTGTTAGCTTTTGTTTCAGATGGTGGCTGCATCCAGAGTACCAGGTCCCCTCACTGCAGTGATTAAAAAAGCTCAGGTGGATACAGAAGACTCCCTGTGGGGCTAAAAAGAAGTAACTATTTGGATACCACATTAAAAAAAGAATGTAAGAAATTTTAATGTGAACATTAATGTAAAAAGACACCCTTATTTTCTAAAGATTTTTTTGTTTTCCATACTCCTAATAAAGAGTATTTAACTAATAGTGAGGGGTTTTGCATTGTTCTGTTATGTTTTTATGCAATTTCCATGCATTTCATTTTTGATTAGTTGTCCTAATTTCCCCTCCCCTAGATAGAGGGAGGAGGTTGGTTATCAGCCAACAATACTGGCTGATAACATAAGCTGTCAATTGTAATTACAGTATCCAACCATGACATACAGCTCCTGTGTGATATGTCCTTACAACTCAGGGACTTTGCAAAGAGGGACAACAGATTTTGGGCTTCCTGCAATATATTACAGAGAAGATTCTGTCATACTGTTATTTATTTGTCTGTCTTTGGCATTGTGATTTATTTTACCTAAACTAAGATGGAAAATATTAGCATTGTTCTTGTTTAAAGATTGTCCAGTCCATGTTTTGTAAGTATATAGATCTGTTAAATTCTTTGGGGGGTGGGGACAGAGACCATTAAGGTTAGACAAAAACCAGTAATGTTTCTGAAGGGAAACTGTAAAGAGAAGAAAACACAAATCATTTTCTATATTGTGTAGTTTCAAGGATTCTTTATGCATCCATAAGTCCTGTTGCTTCTGCTTGCCTTGAAGACCTTCTGCTGCAGAGGTTTTTGAAAAACAGCCTGTCTTGAAACCGATGAACTTTGAAGTCTATAAAACCAGAAATGAACATCTGTTTGTGGGTTAGGACCTCACTGAACACCACAACTGCATGCCATGTGGAGAAGCCTTAGCTGAATATGGAAATCTTTCAAATACTGAAGAGGAGGTAAATATTCTCTATCAGTCACTTTATCCTGAGGGGCTTTTTCCCTTTGTTTATGAGAGTTTTCCATTTTAAACTGGAGGAGAGACAATTATCAAAAGAAGTAAACTTCCACACTGTCAACTTTACATTCCCTGCAACCTGCCTGGCTGTGCTGGTGAATGATTCAGCACTCTGTTAAGTATTTCAGAGTCTTCAGTGCAGGAAGACCAGTGAGCTTTTCAGTGTTTCTTAAACTTTGTAAGTTGCTAGCAGTCAGACTGAGCATTTGGGAAGCAGGAAAGGGATTAACCACCACCCCTATTTTATACCTTAGCCCTAAGTATTGCAGTATTATATTTCTCAGATTATTGCAAGTGCCACAGTTATTATACAGTTGTGAGGTAATAAGAATAGCAGAGATCAGGGGTGGTAGCTGCAAAGATTAACCAGCCAGATTGTAGTTCTGGTAATAAAGCAGTAGCTGAATTGTAGAGTGCCATAATCCAGACCTCATTCTCCTGTAACTAAGTTGTACTCAGGGATTTTGCCTTGAGGATGAATACATGAAAGAAAGGGTCCTGGCTTTGCTATACCCATTTTCATCTGTTACCAGTGCTTAGGATCTGTTTATTTCCTTAATTATTACAATTTGTCAGGCCATGACTGGATTCTCAACTCACTCTGACTAATGCAATCTCAGGAGTTGGTATAAGGGGAAAGTTCTGAAGTTTGAAGCTACTGGCTTTGAAGCTACTTGCTTTTCTTACATTTACAGTATCAGGGTTTTAAATTTTTCTGCAGAATTGCTAGGTTTTCCATAGGTGTAATTAATATGGTGGTTGAAGCCCCTGAAATTCATTGCTTCACTGACAAGACATAAGCAGCTTTACAACACTAAACTGTTCAGCTTAATAAAAGGCTGGCAAATGTTAACAAATCATTTTGGATGCAGATTGTAGAAACAGAACAATTAATAATAACAAAGCATCTGATTTCTATTTTATTAAACTTGCCATTAAAATAAAGGTGTTTTTTAAGCATGTTCAACTACTTTGCATTGTTCTACGTACACTTAAATATAGCTTCTGTGCCTTTTCCTTTATGAATTCCTTCTCTCCTGAGGTAGCAGATGATCTGGTATCATATAAAACTGGGTTTCTGGCATTCTCCAATATTCTTCCAGCCAAGAATGTTTCAAGTTCCTCTAAAGCAATTGTATTTTATTGGTAAATAATAGTCCATCTCGATGAAATGTTCCAATGTAATCCCTTCTCTACATGTTGAACTGTAGACTTCTTGACACTGAGAATCAATGTATAAAACAGGTACACCAGAGGAATGTTATTCTTACCTTAGACTTGTCTGTATTCTGCTTATTACACTAGGGCTAAAGAGAGCAGGAGCAGCTCCGGAGTTCAGTTAATGAAGGAGTTTCCCACTAGGTGGTAGTGAAGAGAACCATCAGGCTTGCTGGTCAGTTCACATTTTAATTCTTTTTATCAAGGGGAATCCCACAAGGATCTTGCAAGCAGAAGAGCATAGCATAACTGAGCTATATTGTAAAAAATTAATCTCTTGATATTAATTTTTTTATTCCCTCTCTGATCATTTCCATGTTATTTGCTCCTCCCAAACTGAAGCATGGTTGGCAACTATACCTGTCATGTCCTTTCTTGAAAGGTGAAGTGTCTACAAGAAGCTACACTGGTTCTCTTTCCACCCCCATTATAGCAGAATCAAGATACAGTTAGCTAAATGTCATCTAATGACATTTAAGCAGATTGGAGGTGTGGACTCTTTGTAGCCTGTACTTTCATTTGATTTTTTTGCCATCATACTTGCCTCTGGGAGCTGCCCTTCTAAACACAGAAAGAAAAAAACATTTTTGTTTACTGCTAGTTTTGAAACACCTTGAAAGGGCTAAGTAGTGCATCAGTCTACATCAAAGGTTCCAAACAGAACAGGTATTCTGGAAGGACTTTGTAATGTCAGAGTAAACCATCACTGAAATTCAGAGTAAAGCTCTATTGCAGGCCCAAAGAAATACTGTACAGAAGATATGCTGAGAAATTATCTGGGGAATGCAGGAAGTGCTCCAGTTTGCTGTAAGAGCAGATGCTGGGTCTGCAAGGAGGAATGAATTTCTCCTGTGAATTCATCCCACTGCTATCCTGTAATGACAAAATGAGCTTGCAAAATCATTTAGCAGTCTCGTCATAAAGCCTGAGATGGTGAAAAGAATTATACTTTAATTACTCATCAACTATAAATCATTTATGCCAAATTAATGTGGTGCTGGAAATTCTGCAAGACTAAGAAACTGGAAGCTATTTCAATAAGGACACAGAGCAGGGATACCAGTTCATAGATACCAACATCAGTTTTACATCCTATTCTCAGGGGGGAAAAAAAATTAAAAAGCTTCTTAGTACCAAGACAAAGCTGAAGCACTGCTTTCCTTCCCTGCATTGATCCTAAAGGACAGTTTTTGTTTTTCCTCCTCCAATTACTCTATTATAATCAGTGAAAAGGGTAGAATAAACAGAATAAACAGAGACAGTGGGGCTGCACCACAGCAGAGGGAGGATTCCAAATTATTTGTCCATTTTGTAATTGTTACTGTAGATTTTTCTGTTGTGCTGAGGGAGAAAAAAGCCAAGGAACTTCTCCACTGCACCAGTCCTACACACAGCCTGAGCATTTTTAACACAAGATGTGTGTGGGAACACCAGAATTTCCACCAAAAACTGATCAACTGGGCTGCGTACCCCAGACCTCAAGATTTTAAGCATGATTTGCTCCTCTCCCTTGTAGGATATCCACCAAAACTTTTTATATCTACTGAGATGGGCACATGTACTGCATATGGGGTGTAAATTAGAGAGCAGAGAACTGCACATTCAGTTAGGGGAGAGAGTTTTTGAAGGTAGCCCAGACTCAGCTGGATGAGACCCAATGCTTCCAGCACACCCAGCAGCTATGACTGAGCCCAGTCAGTCATAGTACTTGAAATATTTCTACCTCACAGCTGGTAAATCCAAATTCACAAGCAGATTTTAAGTAGGGGATAGAGTGCTGATTATGTCAGCAGCTGTAAGGTCATTCCTGTCCATGAGGCCAAAGGGCTCTGAAAAGCACAGAAGATTGGGATGCTGAAGTGGTAAGAACCCAAATCACTTCTTGTCAATGCAGAAAGACAGAGGCACACAGGGGGGAGAACTCCTCAAAGCCCAGCACCATCCAAAGTACTGTTTAACTGAATCACAAGGACCCCAGGCATTCCCTCCACACATAAAGTCAGTCTGTGAGACCAACTCAGTCCATGTTGCACGCACAGCCTCCTCCTGCGGGGCCCCAAGATTCCATCTGGCTGGAACATGTTGCAGATTCCTCCTTCTGGCTGGAGGAACCAAGCTGGCAGAGATGAAGTGAGCCACCCAAGGTGACACAGGCAACTGGGAACAGAAATCATGAGAAACAAACCATTCCTTACTATTTGTGCCACGGCTACACACAAGACTTTTAACCTTTTTTCCATTCAAGAGAATGACACAGACAAAATGGAAATAATTTATTCAATCTGCAAATAGAAATAGAGTGGGCTCCAAATGCCATTGTAGAGGCATCTCTGTAGATGCCATGAGAATGTCCCATTAATTTCTTGAAGATAGTTAAAAAGCAACATTAAGGCATATAATTTCTCCATGTTGTTGTTTTAAAACAAAATACCTGTTTTTACCAGAGCCGGGCATTGTTCTGCTGTTTATATATAAGGCACTTACATCACCTCCAACTGGATGTTAAAACTGGCTCTTCTCCCTCCCACACCAAGAGGAACAATGAAGCAGCTGGGCTGGAACAATAGCTCAGAACTCCCCAAAGCCCAACTCACACAAATCGCTGCAAGTGGAGTAAAAGGAGGTCAGGATTACTCAAGTGAGCAAACCACTAGTTCTGTATTTGGCAGAAACATAACCAAGGACTGAAGATTTGGCAGTGGCTCCAAAGAACCCAGGGAGGAGAGAAGCAATGTGGCATCAACAGCTCCCAGTTCCTCTGCCTGGGACTTGCAGGGTTTTAATGTAGGGTTGGTAATAACATGAAGGATATAGCTGCTGTTCGGTCAAAGTACCTTGAAAATAATTTTTCTTCCTTAAAAAAATATTCAGAGCATTTGATCCTATTTATCTTGCTTTGTTTAAAAGATACAAAGAATCCAAGATAAAAGAATCCAAGGATGGAGAGATCTCTAGAGGCACACTGTGAATTTAAACACTGAAATATCTGAATTGTCCTACCTGAACTTTGTATTTCCCACCTCACCCTTCTCCACAAGTACAACCCCCCCAGCAGCAGCCCAGAGCCGCCCTTAGCCGGTCAGGCACTCCTGCTCGGGGCTCTCGGGTCACCGCTCGCCCTTCCCCGGCTCCCCCCGGCCCGGAGCAGCCTGAGCCGGCAATGCTCCTGGCTCGGTTCCTCCAGGTGGGCTCTGCTTCACCCGCACAGGGTTTTTATCCAAACCCGCATCTCCCGACCCGGCCCGCGGTCCTGCCCGCCCAGCGCTGCCCCGTGGGGCGCTGCCGAGGCGGACGGGAGCTGCCCCGAAGGGGAAGGGAAGGCTAAGGGACGCGGCTTCTCCGTCTGCTTCAGGAGCCGCCTTTCCCCGCATACAGCTCGGAGAAGACCCCAGCCTCAAAGCCGCCCCCCGCCGCTCTCCCTTGCCCGCAGGGAAAGCTGCGGTGGCTCCCGCCCGCTCACCTCCTACAGAAGCGGGACCAGCACAGGGGAGAAGGTGCGGGCGGGCCCGATAACCACCACCGCGGGGCCGCCCCCACCCCCTCCCTCGCCCAAGGCGCCTGCGCGCGGCCGGCGGCACGTGAGCGTGTTGTGGGCACGTGACCCCGCGCGCAGCCCGCCCCCGGCCCGACCCCGCCTCCCGCCGTGCGCGAGCGCGGGGACGCGGCGCGGCCTGTCCTGGCCGCCCCGGTGCCCGCCGCCTCCCCGCCCCCGCCCCGCCCCACGCCGCCGCTGCCGCCGCCGCCTCGCCGGCCATGAGGCCCCGCCGGCGCCCCAGCGCGGCCCTGCATCGCGGCTGCTGAGCCTCCGCCCTGCCCGCCACCACCATCGCCCTCTCCGCCATCCCCTCCCCGCCCGGGCGGGGACCCCCCCTTCGCTCCCCTCCCTCCTCACAGTCGCCGCCATGTTGGGCCGGGAGCCGCAGCGGGGCCGCCACTGAGCCCCGGAGCCTGCGAGGCGGAGGAGGAGGCGGAGGAGGAGGCGGAGGAGGAGCCCGGGGCCTGGCCGCCCCGCACAGCCCAGCCGGCCGGCCGCCCAGCCGCAGCCATGGCGGAGCAGACCTACTCCTGGTGAGCTGCGGGACGAGGCCCCGGGCGGTGCGGGGAGGGCGGGAGCGGCCCCGGCCAGAGCCCGCTCGGGCGCGGGGGGGTGTTCCGGCCTGGCTTCCTTCCGGCCGGCCCGGGGATCGGCGGGTCCGGGCCGCGGGGACGGGGTTCCGATCGGGGAGGGCTGTGGGGGTGTGCGGGGCCTGGGGCTGGGGGGA
The DNA here is from genome assembly GCF_003957555.1 of Calypte anna. Taxonomy (NCBI): domain Eukaryota; kingdom Metazoa; phylum Chordata; class Aves; order Apodiformes; family Trochilidae; genus Calypte; species Calypte anna. Next base: position 9,920,821 of record NC_044261.1, read on the forward strand.
GCTGCGGGCCGAGGGGCTGTGGCCGGAGGCTGAGGCGCGGCTGAGTAGGAGGGGTTAGGGGGGAAGGGCCGTGGTGCGAGCGAGGGGCCGGGGTGGCGGGGCCGTGAGGATTCCTCCCGCTGGCAGCCGGGGAGCGGGAGAGGATCGCGGCGGGCATTAGTGCGGCTGTCATCCTCCTCTGCCGGAGGTCTCCTCAGGTGAGCTGCATCCCCGCTCGGCTGCAGCGGGTGCACGGCCATCCGCCGGGCCCGGGGCTGGGCCGGTGCCGGTCGCACGTTTGTGAGGCTGCAGGTGATCTCTCTGCCGAAAGGGAGGTTTCTGTCGGTATAGACTGGCTGGTCGATCAATGGCATGTGTGTGTTTTCACCCAGTGACAATAGGCTGGTTCTGTATACAGGAAATAGAATGAGGAGGAAGAGACCAGTTCCTGTGGGAAGACACGAAGTGTACCGAATGAAAGTAGAGGGCATTTTTTTCTGTGTCCTGACACTGTCTCGGGCCTAGCTGGAAGTGAATCAAAGAGACAGAGTTTCGTTTGGGGTTTTTTTTTTTGTTTGTTTGTTTGTTTTGTTTTTTAAATATTGTCATGGATCACAACCAAAATATATCAAATAGTTTACCTGCATCAGCTTATTTGACCTGGCCACTGCAGCAATTTAATTGTGAGTCTCTCGCTGCATTGAAAATCTATTCCAGTGGGATCATTCAGAATTGTTTCTCAGATTTTTTTGAAAAAAAGTGATGATATCCTTATTAAAAAGGAGTTAAATCTCAGCTTTTGACCTTGGTGTATGCTGAATGTAGAGAAGGAATTGAATAAGCAAGACATATTCCTGTTCTGAATGGTTCTGGTAATCCTTCCCTTTTTTAGAACTTAGAACCCAGTGGGGTTCTGCCACATGTTAAGACTTTGACAGCCCCTTCTCCCATCTTCTGTTGCTTTTCAGTCAAGAACATATTGGTCTTTTGCTTTTTTTATATTCTTACTTGTTTCATGATCTCAGTTCAGGAAGTGGTATTTTCTGCTTTAAAGCAATACTAAAAAGACAACTTTGATTTTAAGGATTAACTGCATGTTGTCATGGTATGTGAATGCTGGGACAGATTCAGGCAGCTTAATGTAGTTCAGTTAGATGCACTGAGTGAGCTCTTGTCTTGGTGAGTTTTAATTGCAGAATGAAATTACAAATTTGTAAACTACTCTGGGATTTCTCAGCTTTCTTTTAAAAACCAAAATATCAATTGTATGTTGTTTTGATCTTTAACTACTTTGCTTTTTTGAATGCGTGTCTTGGCCATAGCATTCCAAAGGGGAGGTTTTTGAAAGAGGCTGGGAGGAGGATTGACTCTTCTGTAGGCTGCCTGTGGTAGGGGGGTGATGTTGGGATTGAAGTTGTTCTTCACTGCTTGCTAGGTGGGTCACAAGAACAATTAGTTCTTTCCTAGAGCACTGGGGTTGTCACAGAACAAGGATATAAGGCTTTTGTTTCAAACCATGGTGATTCTGTGTCTGCATTCACTGATGTGCCCTCATGTTTTTGAAGTTTCTGTCAGTTTGTATTTTAACCCATGATCATCCTTTTCTGGGGGCTGGGGGGAGAGCAAAAATCTAGCTTCAGACTGAGGAGTCCTGTTGTATAACTTGTGTGCTCTTCTCTATGGATGTGTGTTTAATACTTCAACTTCTAGCAATGAGCTTGCGTTTATTTTTAATTACGATAATGCAGCCCAACATAAAATTGGCTGATGCTTTAGTGCTTTTAGGAAAAACGTGTGTGTTGTCCACTGAGGAGCCTGATGCTTCTGTGCAGAGGAGTTGTACAGAATGGTGTCAGCAATTAGTGCTGTTGCACAGTTTTGGAGCTGGCTGAGCACATCCTGTCTGTTTGCTGGACCTGGAACTTTTTTTGGTTTGCAAAAGCTGCTCTCTCAGAAGGATTGCTTTCTGTTCCTTGGTGTCTTGTCTTGATGTTGTGCAGGTACCTGATTTGACATCTGAAAATATGTAATTTGACATGAGAATTCTTTCACGTGCCTATTTTTGTATAGTTGTAAGTTGGTTTCTGAGCCCAGTAGTGCTCCTCTTTTGTTCAGGCTACGCCTCTTTTGTGCATAGCTATCAAGATGCTTCATAAGGTAATATAAAGATTTGGGTTTGATTTTTAAAAAATTGACTCAGATGTGTTAGAAATGCCGTGTAAAAGTGTTTGTAGAAGCTGGGACTACTGGACATTAAGTGTTCTCAACACAGGGGCAAAATAGGGCTTTCTTCAGTGATTGAGGTCTCAGTTACAATGTTACTTTGAAGAGATGAGGACTAATTCTCATTTTGCTTTGTTACATTGTTCTGTAACTATGTCACATTTTAAGGTGGGTTTCTATTTTTCCTTTAATTACCAAATGAAATTGATTGCAATGACTTTCTTTTCTCAAGATACTGAAAGGAGGATCTACTGAGAATTTTGCTGGTGTAACTGGACATTGTAATTCTGAAAACAACTAATTTTAATATGAAATGTGGGATAAGTGCCAGATGGAAATGCTTTTTCAAAGGATACACACATTTTTAAAAAAGGATGTTTGAATAAAATACTTGTCAGTAGTGAGCAGAGAAACTTTCTTTGTCAAGTACCTGCAATAAGAGAAGCAAGGTGTGAGCACAGTGTATTCTACTGCTGGTACTCAAATCTGTGAGGCACAGAGGGACACGACTGCTACATCACAAGGTTGCTCATGATTTTCTAGATCAAATAAGAGCTCAAATTAATTTCCTGCAAGTGGAGTTGGGTTGAGAAAGGAAAGAGATTGTGAAATACCCATTTTCCCTTTGCTTCCTATCCTAGTCCAGCAAGGAAATGGGACTGGGTAGTGACACAAGTTCCTGCTACAACAGAGGAGAGAATAAATATGGGAAGAACTGTTTGCCCATCACCAACATGTACATGTGTGACTAAGAGGTTAGTAAATGCCAAGGATTTTATCTTCAGACACCAAGATGCTGGAAGTATTACAGCAGATGAAAATGGAAGTAGCAGGACCTGGAGCTTACATTCATGAAGTCCTTGGTCTTTCCTTTGTTTCTAGCACCTTGTGGTGAGATTTTTTGTGTTGGGTCCTATTCAGAGGGCACAGCAGAGTGCACATCTTGTTTATCTTCAGTTAGTAGGTGCTGAGTGTTTTTCAAGGCCAGATGTAACACCCCCTCCCTCTTTACTGCTGCCCAGTCTCTCAATAGAGGTTGCTTTGTTCTTTTTTTGCCCTTTGAATGCACAAAAGATTTTCACAGCTTCCTTCATATGTGAAGAGCGAAGGAGATTTCAGCACCAAACCACATATATTTTTTAATTTTTCCTTTCCCAGAGTGTTGTATTAGAGTAATATGGATTGCAGTATGTTCGTGTCCTGTCAGGGTGGTGATTAGGAGACAGGGAGGGTAAGAAGACTCTGTATTGAGTCACTAATCTTAAAAACAACTGAACTCCTTAAATGTTTTAATCAGCAGAATAATTCTTCTATTAGCCATCAAATATTTGATGAGTGAAATGGTGATATATTTAGAAACTTCTCTACATAATGCAAAGGGTGTGGAAATTAAGCCTAATGATGTGTTGGAGTAATCAATAAAGCTACTGGGTTCTGGAATAAGTGTAAATGTACAGTGGCATCTTTGCTCCTGAGAGGATTCTGACTGGTTGGTGTTTAAAAGTCTTTCTAGATTCAGAGGTCTGAAAAATTGCTTTCATTGCATGTAAGCATTTAATGTAGTGAATTCAAATACAGTGTCATCCAGAAGACTGAGGCAGTGCTTTTAAGTCTTAGTTGGCTGTATTAGATGGGTATGTGGGAGGGCAGGGAGTAAAAGAAGTTACAGCTTGTTGACAGGACTTGTCAAGTACTAGTAGAGTAATTTGTTGCATTCAAGACTTTTTAGTGGTTTTGCTCAGTTTCGGTTCAGAGACCTTAACTGACTAATTAAGATGTTTTGAAAATGGGAGGCAGTTTACAACAGAAACAAAACAAATAATTCACCTGAATGTTTAGACCATTGCACTTTTTAGGTGACAGATTGCAAAACATAGGTAAAATCCTGTTGTGTGTACTGTGTTGAAAACATGTTTTGAAAGCTTGGCTTACTAGCATGGAGTTTGGCCTTTAATCTTAAATTTTTCAGGAACTGAAATTATCAGCCACATTCCATTTTAATGAGTTTTAGTTAGAAGCCTCCTGAGGACAAGGTTGTCATAGTATGACTGTACATGAGTATCTGGCATCAGAAAAATTACTTAAATCTTGGTAAATTTGATAGTACCAGGTTCATCATTAACATGTTTGTCTTTCAGTCCCAACCTCACTTGTTTGTTACCCAAAAGCTGTCTAGCTTTTGCTATCTCAGACAGTGTGTCATGTGGGAACAGACTCTGCCTACAGCACTGGACTGAAAGACAAATAAGGCAAAGAGCATGGGATTAGTTGAAGTTTGTAGTTACTTGAATGTACAAGTATATAATGACTAATAAGCAAAGGGAAAAAATTCCCACTTCAGTGCAAGGGCCCAAGGGCTGTACTTAGTAATACATTAGTAATTCTGTCAAAAAAACCCAACCTTAAAGTGTAGAACATGAATGGATGTTTTCTTGGTGCTGGTGTCCATTACCTATTTCAAATAAGATTTCTGTCAGTTCTGCTTTTAGCCTTTTCAGGATACTGTGTCAGTGGAAATCAATGGCTCCTTGCTTTTTATCTAGTGATGAGAGAACTCAGCCAGGATATAGGAGATCAGTTCCATCCCCCAGAGTTTCTGACCTTGCAGGGGAGTGTTCTCATCACCAAACTGTGTACTTTTCAGAGGTCAAGGTTTGTGTGTCCATTTAAGTCTGTTTCACTTAATATAGAATACTGTAAATACTTCCTGGGCTAGGAAGCAGGTCTGCTTTTCTGCCTTAATGGTCAAAATACTGATTTAGGATTGGCAGAGACCTGGGTTCCAGTTCTTGCCTTGATAAAAATATCATTTTAAAGAGTGAAGGGTTTGTAGTCTGCTTTTCTGGAGATGAAGTTTGAATCCCCACAAGCAGAGGAAGATCTGAATATGAATTCCTGTGCCACAGGTGAGTGAGATGTCAGGTGTGTGGATGTACCAGGATCACTGCCTTTTCTTATGTTTTGTGTCAGGTTTGATGAACCTGAGAGGATCTCTTCATTTTATTGAAGGATGTGATCCAGTAAAGTAATTGCTTATTTTGTGCACTTTGGAATTTTAGTATGAGTTAAGTAACCTGATGCTGTTGGGGTTTGAGAAGTTGTGTGTGGACAACCAGACAGACCAAATTAAGTGATGATACTAAGTTTTTCTCAGATTCGATGTGTTTTGCTGAGTATCACAGTTTTAAGTATTGGACTGAGGTACTGAAACAATCTGACAATACTTGTTTCTCACTGAAGCACAATGCCAAAAAATGTGTACTTGTGAAACCTTCCTACAGTCATAGAGTATAAAAGGTTTACTTTGAAACAAATATAATGCCTTTTAAAATGCAGTGATTTTGATTTCCTAAAATTTGGAAGAAGAGCAGACCAGAAGTATCTTTTATTTATTTATTTATTACTTTTATTTATTTAGTTAGTTATTTTTTAAACGTTTCAGCTATTTTATTTCACTAGATGAGTAATACAATGTATCAGCATCTCTGGCATAAGTGCCACCTTTGTTGTAATCTTTATTGCCCTTTGACACTTCCTGATGACTCTAAGCATTATAATATACTCTAAAAGCAAATAATGGACACAAGCCATTTAGTCAAACAGTCTAATTCAATTCCGGTGACATCTGAGAAAAGTTTCCAGGAAGAAGCAAGGCTGAAATTGTCAGGGAAAAAATAATTGTGCACATTTGCTTTTTGGTGCTGCACTTCTTTAGTGTAAATGATTAAAATCTGAAATGATTCAAACAGTTGTGTGGGTTGAGGAGAGTGAAACACAAGCCAATGTGCGAGCTGAACTGCATCCAGGCTATCAAACTGACATGAAAGGTGATGATTTAATAAGACTAATGGAACATATATGTCATTGCAGCCCTTCCTGATCCTCTTTCTCCCTCTTTAATTCTTCCAAGGATGCTAAAGCTGATATTTTCTCCTACATCTTTGTAAGTGGTGTCAGTGCTGGCAGTACTTTGAGCTGCCAGACAAGGGTTGTGTGCCATCCCTACAGAAACACAGCTCTACTAATACATTAAGTGTTTCTCTGTCCACCAGAACCACCATGACAAGATTATCCTGGAACTGATTAATTGTGTACCTGTTATGCTGTCATCTTCATTATTAGATTCCAGTCAAGTATTTCTTTTTAGGGTCAGATCCAAATTCCCTTGGATAGGCTCTGGATCATATGTCACACTAAGTGTCATGGTATAGACAGTGGTGTCAGAAAGTAAGAATGCTCTGCTGGCTTTTTGGAAAGGTATTCTGGAACTGGCAACTACTCAATTAAACCAGAACATTTTTAATATTCTATGACAACAAGTATTGAAAATAATAAAGATATTAAATGAGACTATCTTTACACTTTGCTTGTGTAGGAACAGGGTTTAAGGACAGTGTGAGTTTCTTTTTCATGTCAGAGCAGAGATTCTTTAAAATTGTCACAGCTGATGTCCTGAAGTAGAGGAGGACGCACCAAGAATATTTTTCTCTATATTGCACAATCTTGTGCTTAATGTTCCTCCCTTACTACTGAAATTGTTCATGTAGAAGTTGGAGAGATACAAGAATATCTTACGTTTGTGTATGGTAGCATTTTCCCTTACCAGTGGCATCTGAAAGTGGTGTTTGACTCTCATTTCTCCTCCTTCCTTCCAAAAATGGTATTTTTTTCTGTGTCATTTGGCTTTGGATGTTCTTCCTTTACTTCCTGTAGTTAGTTCAGAGGCTTTTGACCCCAGAAAGTGTTTTCCCATGCAGCACGGGTGTGCAGCCCAAGCCTGTGATGTGATTCTCTTCTATTTTACACCCCAGCCAGGCTTCTGCAGGCGCCTCCGTAACAGAGGTGGTGTGAGGGAAGCAGGAGGAGACAGGAGGGGTTCCACCCTCTGTTCAGACACACAATCTCCAGCTTTAGGAATGACTTGGCAAAGTTACCTGCAGCAATAGACTTGAATCTAAATTATTCTTCAGTCTAGCTGCTCAGACTAAAAAAATGTGCTGTGTATTGTGAACTGCTGGCTCTTAAAGCTGAGCCTTCCCTGATCTGCTGGTGTTACTGATTAGTTCTACCTGGGCAGTGCTTTTCTGCTTGCAACTTTCTGTCTTGAAAACCCAAATTTAGTTCTTCTTTCCTATGGACTCTGGTTATGGACAGTTATCTTTAAAAAGTTGTTTTGTTCCTCTGATAGCTAGCCAGAAGATAAATTCTAATAAATTTGTAATGATGTATAATTTTTAATAGCTTTAAAAGTTTGGTAGAAGTTTACAGAAATAAGTAGCAATGTTAAGAGCTGATAGTGTTCCACAAAGTCACAGAAGCTTGGGAGCTCTTTGCTTACACCATTTTCTTATGTCAGGAGTACCACAAATAGCAACCTTGTGCTAGCTTAGCAAAAGCACCATTCAGATGGATTCGTGGTGGTACAAAAAATCAGGTGCTCTCAGCATGTGAATTTGGTGCTCCTGCCTCTACAGCAGTGATGCACAGACAGTTTTGCAGGGGGTTTCTCCATACAGGTTAAGCTCATAGCAAGTGTTTATCTTTAGGGTTTATTTTAATTTCCATCGTTACTTGGATTAATAAATTCAGCTTATTCCTCTTGAGATAGCACAGCTTGGGCAAGAGTGAGCATTTTAAAATGTTTGAGCTCTGCAGTGGTTCCATTAGCAGATCAGGGCTGAACACAGCAGCTGAGTTACAGCTTGCTCTGCTGCTGGTTAGTTCTGGTGTCTGTGGCACTGAGCAGCCTGCCATCCCTTCTGTTGGATTTAATATTAAAACTGGATTTAAATTTATTTAGAAGCTTTTCTAGTGGGTAGAAATTCAACATTGAATTCTGAATAATCATAATTCAGATCAACCAGCTCTTGGTACATATAAGTTGGATGGATGACACCAAAGCTGACTGGTATGGTGTTATACAGTGGCCTCTTTTTAGTATAAATTTATGACTTTTGAGGCTACAGTTGGGTTTTAGCTCACTGTCATCTGTAGCAGACCTATATGGCAAGATAAAATAGGTGTAGCATGACTCTGACTTATTTAGTCAATGGGAAGTCCATCTTGCAGGTGACTGTTAGCTAAAGGTGAGGTTGGTGAAATTACAGGAGGCAAACAAGAGCAAACATAGCTGGATTATATGGAATTTTTTTTCCCTCTTGAAGAAGGAAACTCACCAGATAGTGAAGAGCTGGAATTTTAAAAATTTTTCTTCCAACTTGATGATTTCTAAGGCAGATGCATCTGTAAGCAGTTACAGATGGCACAGAACAGAAAGAACCTCTTTATCATAGCTACGTGTCTTACAAGAACCCCAAAGTTAGTTTTTCAGCTACTTTTTTTTTTTTTTTTTAATGTTTTTGCAGATAGAACATGTCAAAGAGCTACCTTAAAGCTAAATCAAAAGATAAAAAAGTGTGCCATAAACCAGAAATACTTCTCTGCAGGGTGCTTTACTGAAAGAAGTTTCACAAGATTCCCAAAGCATCTTCTCTAAAGAATGTTCCTACTTTTTTTGTTGTCATACCCAAGGTTTTTAGATATTGGGCTAGAAATCATTGAAAATGGTCTCTACCTGTCCTGCTGCTGCCTGATTTTTGGACCTGGAGCAGAAACTGCTGCTTTAAGTCTGGCACTCCAGTGCATTAATGAACCTTTTGCACACAGGTTGTAAGGCAGAGCTCGGCCCCTGCCCAGTCTATCATAGGGCAGCTTTTCTTCTTTGTATCTGTAAAGTGGCACATTTTTTACTGCCAAGACCTTTTATTTTTTGTTTGTTTGCCTCTCTCTCTTAGTTTGAGGTAGCAAAACTAGGGTGCCTGTTTTGATGGGCTGTGTTTTGTATCTTTGTGCCGTCTGAATCCCTTCCTCTTCTCTTTGTGCATCTTTGTCATATTCTGTTCAGAATCTAACCAGCCACCATCCAGCAACATTAATTTGTCTTGATACAGACCCCGCCTGATGAAAGCCACTAAAATCTGGCTAGACAGACTGGCTACTCTGTAGCTTTGTACTGTCAACATTGTCACTGAAGAGTCAGAGTTTGGTGCTGATGTTGTTAACTGGTTCTTTTATGGAATTTTTAGGAAAACAGTGTTTAATTCTACCCAGGCATTTCATTATAAAGTACATATCATAATCCTGTACTGTATGGATAAGTCATCAATAGCACTCTGAGCTGCACTTTCAGTATGACAAGGTCATATTGATCAATTTGACTTTGGTTTTGGCTTGTTGATTATAAGCTCTGATTGTTAAATGCTTTGATTAAGCTATTAGTCATTAGCTTTGTTTTTTGATCTGACTTCTGAATACATTGCTGAAAAGAGTTTGGATTTCCAAGTACACAATCAATAATATACTGGCCTAAGTGTCAGTGTGGTTTTGTTTGGTTTTTTTAAGTCAACAGTAGTGTCAATATAGATGAGATAACATCCTCTTTTCAGACTTTAGTGATAAAACCAAACCTTTTCCTGCTGAGAGAACCTGCTACATTTTGGCACCTTTATTAGAGGTAATCAAGGTATTCTGCATACTGTAACTTAGGTATGGGAATTACTGCAGAAATTAAGCCTCAAAATAAGAAAAAAAAATTTTTTATACTGGGCAGGAAAGCTGCTTTTTTGTGTAGGAAGCAACACAGCATGCAGATCAGTGTCATCCATACCTGAGGGGATTTCAGTGTCTTTGTACATTAAGCCTTACCTGAGTCTTCTTTCATCAGTCTGGCCAGATGCTTTGATACCTGGCTGTTGGAAATGATTGAAACCCTGGGGTCTCTGCTAGGGTATCTTCCTGGGACCTATTGCAGGATTTAATTTAATTTAATTCTTCTCAGTAGTACCTGTACACGTTAATCTTTGCTGTAGCACTCATTGCCAAAACGTGTGTACCTCACAGATAAACCAGTTGTATGATTCTAGTAAAAGTATTCTTGTACTTTCTCAACCTCTGAACCACCATGGAACTTCAGTTGTTGCATTTCCTTTATTTGGTGGAAGGGACCTACCAAAGAGGTGGGGTTTTCAGCATGTTCTGCTCTGCATGATCAGCTCTGTCACTTGAAAAGCCCCTTATGAATGTGAATAAACATATCCTCTGTTAGGCTTTGACTCCAATGTTACATTCCAGGTAGATAGAAGAAGGTTAGTGGAACATTATCTGCACTGCTGGACCTGGATATGTTGAGAGTTAAAGCTCAGAACTGGGCCAGACTTGACACTGCTGGAGGGCAGTTTGCTGTCTGGGAGTGAAGCTTTGATTAGAACCTTGTGATGCCCATGCAAGATGAGGAGCAGGGCTGGAGTGCAAGCCTGCTGATAGGGGATGGAGTTAGCCACAAGGCAAATAAATATTTTTAGATAATAATAATTTTTAGATATTTTTAGATAATAGTTTGAGAGTGAGTTAGGCCACTTAGGATAGGCTGCAGTATAATGCATGTGTCTTGAGTGAAACTGTATACACAGAAGAGGATCAGCTTAATCTTCTGGTTTTGCTTCTGGATGAGCTCAAGTATAGCATTGAGCAGTGGTATTCCTTTGTGTGCTTGCTAGGAAATCTGCTGTACTTTTTCCTTTGTGTTCTGTGTACTGCTTTAGATAGAGATACTTGGGTTTGGACTGTTTTGGTTACCTGCCATTCTGCATCCTGAAAGAAGTCAGATTGCAAATTTGTTAAGATTTATTGTCTCAAAATCAGCAAACCGAGCAATCACTTCAATTCACATAATTAGGACACCTTGGCAGGCATCTGACCACTGTGGCTGTGAAATTCTGCACTTTCCTGGATGGGCTGAAGGACAGGGACAGCCTTAGCACAGCAGTGTTGGTGTGGGGCTCTGTGTGAATATTGCTGTCTAGCAGATGTAGAGGAATTCCCCTGCATACCCTGAGAATCCTCTCTTTGTGCCACATTATTAATCTGTTTTCATTTATCATTGCCCTTTTTTAACTGCTCACTTGGCAATATGACAACTGTAATATGCTGCATATGGTTGAATGTTGATAAATATGGTCAGGATATTGTGCCTTGGCTCAGTTACATATTAGATTAACTTAGCCCTGGATCTTCACAGGATTTCTTGGGATATATGGATGTAAGGAGAGCAAGAGGAGGAAGATGATGTTGACCTATTAGCTGTATAGGGTATTTATTGTGAGCAGCCCTCTTCAGAAAAATGCATTTCCTGTACTTGGGTGACTGACAGTGTCTGGGATGAGGATGCATTGCATTACTAGAAGACAGCCTGGGTTTTCTTAGAGAAACAGTTGTCTGAAACCTTGTTCAGAGAGCTTATTGCTTCAGTTCTGGAAGACACCCATGGTTTCCTTTCACTATAGTACAAGTGTGAAAAATTGTTACCCCTTGTTACTAAGAGTAGCCTTGAATTTACTGTTCATAGTTCAACTATTGGAAGTTTTTTGTAATGGAATTTTTCTGTGCTATTAGGAAACTTGCTACTGAACATCCTGTATCTTGGTACTGCATAAGAAATGGATAACTTTGGATGAAGAGGATTTCAGAACTCCGTGGCAATTTATTAATAGGATCTATATGACTAATTTTGAAAGACTTTAATGCCATAGTCTTTCAAATTTAAACCTCTCTGTTGAAGTGAGATAGCAGAATCTCATGACCTCTCTGTACACTGAATAATACCCCTAGTCATCTGAAGAGATCCAAACATTTCTCTGGCTTACTGATTCTTTTGCTGTCAATTTGTGCAAGAGAGAGGAAAAAAGGAATAATTTAAAAATAGGTGTAGGAATTATGTGAATTAATGATTCTTGGTAAGTATGGTGCCTTATCAGGGGAGTGATGTCTCATATTTTTTCAGTGCAAGCTGTTCAACCCTGTAAAATCAATCAAGTATTTAGATTTTAAGGTTGTTGTCACCTGAAGACAGTAACTGCAAGCAAAATGTCCAACTAATAGAAGTTTATAGGCAAGTGATGAACATAAAAACAAATGGCAGTAAAAATCCTGCACAGTTCTGTAATATCGTTTGCAATTTTCATCACAAAAATAACTGGTTTAAATCTTTATTGTGATATAAGTGTACTAGAGGTGCACTATAACTTGCTTTTCAACTTGCAAGCAGAGAAGTGAGTGACCTGTGCTGGGAAGAGAGGAAAGATATGAATGTGATGGTGTGCAGGGTAAGGTTCAAGCCATGTGTTGTATTTCTGCTTCCATGTGATTAGTGGAGTGGTTCCTGATTCCTCCTAAGGTGTTGCTCTGTTTTAGATCAGCTAGAAAACCTCCTTGCTGCCTAGCCAAGCCTGATGGAAAGTAACAAAAATTCTGTTGAATAGAAAATGTGAAGAGAGCAGCCAAGAAACCCTTTATGTAACTGTTGGTTGGATTTTAGATCCGTTTTGTTGTTTTCGTGACACTAAGAGTGAACTGAAAGTCTGTGATCTCAGCAGAGTTTAATGGCAAGGTTATCAGTTATCTGCTTTGCTTATTAATAAGCTATTGTGTTCTGTACCCAGTGTGATTTCCACACTAAGACATATTCCACCCCTGTAGCTGAAATGGGAGTTACTGGGCCAGTGTGTGTGCTCTCAGTCTACATCTTGCATTCAGTTTGGGGTGCAGTCATTAATCCAGCATTTTGTCCAAACAGTAGCTTTGCATTGCATGGGATGGAGTTAAATATTAACTGTTAAAGGACTCTCCTTTAAAAGAAATTCCATATAACATTAAACTTGATGTATTGGACAATTGGCTCTGGGCAGTTCTGTGATGCTTTTCCTGGTTTGTTTGTTTATGCTGACACTTCAGATTGTTTGGTTTATTTGCTAATCACAAGGAGGAAGATTTCTACTGTTCTAGAACATCTGCATTTTAAGATGCCAGAAACTTGATCTGTCTCTTGTAGAGCCAATCTACTATTCCAAACTGTTCTGGAGAAACAATAATTGGCTCTGGAAGCAGAAACCCCAAGTTTATTTTATCTGAAATAACCTGTATACGCAAACTTTTGGAAGAGCTCCTATACTTGGGGGCATTCACTTGGCCTATTTTGTTTGTTTGATGAATTAATAGTTATTTGAATTCACAGTTGTGTTGCATGGCTCATGCTGTGGCATCACAAGGCTGTAATTAAATGCTACAGACACGACTGTTGTGCTGCAGTCTGCCTGTGACAATTGAACATGAATTCCAGGTAACTGTCATGGATGTGCCTGGACATTTCCAGGCTCAGTCACTTTCACAGCTCACCATGGGAAGCATCATAGCATTCCTATGGCTGTGTTGTGTTTGGGGAAGGTATTTTTGACTTACACAGTAGTCTGGGCTTGGACACAATAGAGATGTATATATTTTTGTTTGTCTTTTGCTAATAATGCCTAAGGTGGTGTATCACTAGACAAAGTATTCAGTTTGAACTTTCAGGGAAATCATTCTGTGCTCTGATTATTTCCCTATTACCATGGCAAATAATTCATGCTGCTAATTAAGACACTGTTAGAATTGCACAAAAAAAAAGGGAAAGAGTACAGCCTACTTATGCTCACAGTATATCTGTCTGACTAATGTATAGAGCAGTTATTGCTCAGGTAGCTCACAGTTTACAAATGCAAGCATATAATCCTCTGATTGATGGAATATGCTTACTGGGGGCAGAAGGGAAGAGCCACATTTGAGGAGCCTTGTTTTGTCTGGTGCATATAGAGGGATGTGGTTAGGAGAGACCTTGTGTCCCACTAGGGAGAAACACGTTCAGGTAGACCCCTCTGTTACAGTACTGAGGGCCTGAAACTGGGAAGCCATGTGTTCCCCAAATCTGCTGACTGTCAGTTTCATACCTGCAGAGTTTCTTACTCAGATCTAAGGAACCAAGAGGAGACATCTTGGGAATTGTGAAATGAATGGGAAGCCACTGCAGAGTCTGGGAAGTAAGTAATAAATCCAGAAGATTATTTTAGTGGCGTTGAAGTTAAAAGAGGAATTAGGAGGCCTAATTAAGGTCTGTGTTGAACACCTGGGAAACATCAACACTCAAGAACACTGGTTGCTTATTCCAAAGCTAATGATAGTTCTGTGGTACACTGGGACTGCAAATCACAAGCCAAATACGTTCCTTGTGCCTCTACCTCCTGTTACATTAAATGAGTTAACATTAAATCAGTTTTGTCATGTCTGAATTGGGGTGGATAATTTGTATTCTCTTTCCTGTCTAAATAAAAAGCTACTAGTCATTCATGTTTAATACAAAAAGATTAAAATCTTCACCATTGCCAATGACATTAGAGTGATAGGTATCTCCACTGGGGTAGTTCATGCACCATGTCTCTAACTGGGTAGTGCTGCCCTTGCACACCTGCTGCAGGAGAAAACAAGATGCCTCATGTTAAAGTGCTTTTATAGTCTATCCTGGTTTCCTTTGTCAAGGACCTGTGGAGTTAGGTATCTGTCCTTCTTCATTCCCAGGAGACTGGACACTGATTCCTGCTTTCTGGTTTGTGAAGCAGGGATTCATATAGATGATTAGGTTTCTGGCATCCGTGTCACTTTCCTGTTAAAAGGAATTGATAAACAAATTTGCTTTCTAAAATGTGAAAGAAGGCCAGAGCAAGCTCTTTGTCATCACATTCCTGTTCAAATCCAGCATTTGCCTTCCACAGAGCTCCTGATATTTGTGATGTGTGTTTTCCCATGGAGCTGCTTAGGTGAACATAATAAGTGAGAACTGTTGAAAGAGAAAAGAATGAAGACTGCCATCATCAGGGGATGTCACCCAGCTAAATTGGGTGAGAACTATTTTTGATCATATATGTTTTAATGTAGTTTTCCAAAATCATTCAAGGGTCATGCTGTGTTTCCTACCATCACAGTAAGTTATTTATCAGAGAAAGACTATACCAACTATTAAACAAAATTTATGGTGATTATTTGAATTCTTATTCATATGTTTTGGAAATTATGGGATGGTTATTCACTTCATATTAATGTTAAACTCCAAATTTAGGACTGCATGAATACCTGAACCAAATGGGGAGGTCAGAGGATAGTTGCAAGCCCCCAGTAGAAGTGTGCCTCTCTCCACTGACTGCATGGGGAGGATGGTCTTGCAAATTAAGTGCTTCAGATGCCCTTGCTAGGAGGACTTAACCTCTGTGTCCATTTGCTACGACACCATTCAGCTGAACATCTCAAACAAATCCAGTTGAACAGTTCATCTGTGGAGGTGTCAGCAAGTAGTAGTTCCTGTCTGAAAACTTCATTCTGACTTGCACAAATGCAACCTCCTAAGCATCTCCTGTGGTATCACACATAAACGTGAGCCCTTGCCAGAAGATGTTTGTTGTGAGAATGGCTCTCTCTGTGTTAAGTATTTTTAGAATTAGTTTACTGTTGAAAATATGCTTTCTAAGAGTTGTACCATAACAGTAATTTCTGGAGATGTTAGAGGAAAACGTTTGGACAAACCAGAGTTAAATCCTGAGTAAAGAAAAGTTCTCTTCATTTTTGCATCCAGAAATGCCACCTGTCACTTTTTTGTCACTTTCTCACATTAAGATGTTGCCCAATTTTGTTCCTTTTACATGATTATTTTCCTTTTTCTTGCATTTTGAATACTTTGATTTAGAACTCTCCTACAATATAGGAAATTAACAGGAAAAATGGTTATACTCTGTGCTGTTTTGATTTTAAACTGCTTAATCCTGCACTGTGCTTCCTGTGAAACATTAGAGCAGTTTATGCCTTGTCACCATCCTCCCAGAGCAGCAGACAGAGGAGCCTGGAGGGAAAGCCTTCTGTGTGTGTACATGTGAGTCTGTCCAGACAGAGTGACACGGGACCTGAGCTCTGGTTCCTGCCTGCCCTTGGGGAAGCTCCTCTCACCACACTTCAGTCCATCCCAGGAACAGAATCCTTCTGGACTCTGTTTGCCAGGCTTGACAGATCTGGTCTGCATGAGCAGGGATCTCTGATACAAGTCTCAATAAGACATCTACATCTTCACTCTTGGAATCTTGGGAAGAACCCTTACCAGAGTGGTGGTGTGGGTTTTTTTCCTAGCTTAGGATGAATTTGAGCAGAGCTGGTTGTGGGTTTTTTTTTTTTTTTTGTTTGTTTGTTTGTTTGTTTGTTTTGTTATTTTCCCTTTTTCCCTTAGTAATTTCAAGCACAGAGCATGAGTTTTTTCCAGCTAGATGTTACTTATTAATTACAGATATTAAAATTAATTTTTGAAAGTCTGGAAGCAGCAGCACATTTCTTCTGTTTTCTGTGTCTTTGTAAATTTCTGGAACTGACATCTGTGAATGAAATGTATTTATTTTTCTGTCTCCAGTTGTACTATTTTATTTGCAACTTCAGGCATGGCTGATGAAAGTTAATCACATCAGTTAAGATAATTTTCTCTCTTTGTATTTCAAAAATACAAGATGCCAGTTGCTCATGCATAAAATCTTAACTTAAAAGGTCCCCTCAACACCAAGAAGTGTTGGAATAGTGTTTTAAAAACAGCTTAAGACTTATGGTAGCTACACCCTTACTGTGCTTCACTTCTTATGCAAAAGTAGTTTTCAAATAAAATGTTAAAGAGTATTGATGTTTTGAAATTACCAGTTTTCTTTGTTCAACACTTTGGATATTTAAATCTGAATAATACTGGGAAAGTGAAATAGTTTAATATTGTTATGGACTCAAAATCACATCGTTTTTAGTTACAGGAGTCAAAGCAAAGTGACAAACTAAATGTGATTTATGTCTAAATTTAGTAGGTTGCTTATGTATAATACTTCAAAAGTGCTAATATGTTTGAGTCAGCTCTGTCATCTTGCTGCTACATTTTTCTGAGTTTAACTCATGTTGGGCTTGAGTTTATCTTCCTCTCGTTCTGCAGAGAGTGTTTTTGCCTGTAGGGCACACTGGGATTAAAAGAGTGTTCCAAGGGTGAACTCAATTATTTTTAGGAAGGTTAAACATCTGGATGGTCACTGCAAAACCTCTTCCAGGAAAGCATTTTGTTTCTGAGCAAAAAACATCATCACAAAGATAGAAATGCAGCACAACAACATGTAATCTCTGGCTTTCCACAGGACTCTGGTATTTTCGGACTGGTCTGTTTCTTGAAGTAAGTGAGGATTACAGAAGGGTATCAGGAGGATTTACCTCTGTAGGATTTTTGTAGTTGGCTATGAGACATGGAATCCAGAACAGGGATGTTACCCAGCAGAAGTGCCAAATTAGAAAGGATGGAGTGGTTATGGGGGACATAAGAACATAAGAAAGATACTTGTAATGTTTCTGAGACTCCAGGTGTTTGCATTTGTGATGAAAAAAAAAAAAGTAGATTTTTGGTTGAGACAGGTTAATTAGTAGGAAACTGTTATTTATCAGTGTTAAATAGTTTTCTGGTTTCAGAAGGAGAAACATTTCATAGAAAATGTCACAAAAATGCTAGAGATGCCTGTAGGATTGGGGGAAGAAAGATTGCATGTAATTTAAGGTGTCCTTGTATATTGTGTGTGTATGGACAAAACCTTCTGAAAGTTCTGCAAGTTAAATGAATGAAGTGTGTTTAACAAATAACTTCACAGAGATCTAGACTTATGTTTCATATAAACTCTCTTACAGGCTTGATTATACAGCTACTGCTTGAAAAATTTATCCTGGCTTCCTAGCTTGAAACTTGAATGGCTAGAGCAATTGTTTATGTTTTAAAATTCTAGATTTCAGCAGTCTTGATTGCTGGAAAAGTGCATTTGCAGCTCAGGGTTATTTCCTGCCCCCCCTTCTCAGTTCCCAGGTGATGCTTAGACACCCGCAACATTCCCTTTTCCTTCTCTTAATGTGTTTTTAGTATTTGTAGCTCTACATATTTTTTTTCCTCAAGCAGGAAAACTTAAGTTTTTAAAATCTATTAGTTACTTCACAGATTTGCTAATGTTGTTGTTATGATGGTAAATATATCTGTGGTGAGAGGCAGGTTTTTTTTTTTTTAACTAACTGATATGTAGGGGTTCTGTGTACCCCATCAGGATTAAAAAACCTCTCCTATTTATGTACTGCCAAGCTTATGTCTCTCCAGTTGTGTGTTAGCTGCTCTGGGAGGAGCTTGCTCCTCTCCACAAGCACCATTTGATTTTGCTTGCATGCATTATGATAGCAGGAGGCTGGTGCTGGGTTAAAAAGACTTAATTGTGTTTATTTGAAATGCTTAAATCTGGGAACTCACGTTAATTTGTATTTGTTGTTTGCTACATATATGGTATGAATATGTGAATGGAAATAGGTGCTGAAGGGTCAGCATTTAGTCTACCTGTGTGTAGCATTTCTTGGAAAGCTGAGACCTCTCCTACACCACCAGCAGCGTGTCTTCAAAACCACACAATTTGTTTTTCAGTAGTACCCAGATGCCAGGCATATATTAGGTCATCCTGAGCCCACTGGTACGTGGACATCCCTATCAAACCCAGTGGTTCTGTATTTTTCCTAAAGGTATTCAGGTAGTAATTCCCTAATCCTTAGGGAAATAAGTCTAAGTTTATGTAAAAACTAGAAAGGGATGTTTCAGTGTCTCCAGGATTCATGCAGCAGCCTTAGTTTGCACTTTTCAAAGCAGTTCTGTTAGTGATGGAAAAACAGAAGTTAACCTGACCTGTATTGGAGTGTTATTTCTATCAGTGTGGTGTTGGAAGTGGCCTGATGAATGGTAACACCTGAAGAATGTGATGTGGCTTCTCTGGCAGTGCTGGATTGGACTTCTGTCTGGGTTAGAGTTCTGCTGAAGATTTAACCTGACTGCTGTAACATTAATGAATATCTAAGTAAAAATATTTTTTAGAAGTGGATCACTGTTCAGATGTATTCCAGTTTGTCTAATGTACAGCACCCATTAAATGAGTACAGCTTGAATTAATGAAATAAAACAAATATAAGGCTAAGAGGGAGATGTGAACAGAAGTTATCATGTTGGGTCCTTTTGCCTGGGGTGTGTCAGTTGTATATTTAGGATGAGCCTTGCAAATTAATGGATTTCTTGTAAACAGGAGAAAACTTACCTTCCTGTGTACAGTTATTCTCATGCCTTTATATAGAAGTTTGCTTTTTAAAAGGCAAACATTTTGCTAGTGAAAATATTTTATATTTCATTTGAGATTTCTAGTAGTTTTTGAACATAGTTACCTCCCAGGCTTGTGGAAATATTACAGACTCACCCTCTGTGTTGTCTGACACTGAATTTTGTGAGTACATTGCAGTTCTGTGTTTGTAGAAAGAAGGATGGTACATATATTCAAGGGTTGGACTCGATGATCTCTGAGGTCCCTTCCAACCCAGCCTATTCTATGACTCTATATGAAATTACAACAATCTCTCTCATTTAAACTAGTTAAATTTTCATTTGGGCAGAATTTGATCGTGGTCAAATATAAATATCCCATGGTCCTGTACAGAAACCCTCAGTTACTTCAGTTTGTCCAAAAGGTTTACGTTGTGCAATGTTGGGTGACATGACAGCTGCTGTTGTGAAATTTTGCTGTTAATAAGCCTGGCAAGATTCAGAGGCTCAGCATGTGAGATGTCTGTAATAATCTGTCTGAGCATTATTGTTTCATTAAACTTCTACTGTTTAGAATGAGTACAAAAGAGCTGTAGGACACGTTCTCCTTCTTTTTCGTGTTTCTCAGGACCAAAAAGAACATGCTGGGTGACTGGAACCAGTCTGTCTGTTTTTTGTGTGTTGTTTGGCTTTTGCCCTCATTCCCCTACCCCAAGCACAATGAATAAAAGTAGAACTGCCATCTCAGGTGTTGTCACTGGCACTTGTGTGACTGTGGAGATGTTATCTGAAAATGAACTTCGTTTTGAGGGGGGAGAAATGATGCAAAAATTATAGCAGTTAACTGCTTGATGTTGGGAAAGAATGTGAATTGCTCCATTGCTAGTAACACAGTATTGGGTAATTTTAACCTCATAGTTCCCCCATTTGGTGTTTCATTTTGCCTGTGTGCTGGCATCTCCCCTCATTGTGTATTTTTCTAGCTCAGCTTTTGGAGTCATCTTAGAAGCTCTTTTCTGCCCTCTTTGCAGTGACAGGGTGATAATTCTGCTCACACTAAAGCTACATTCACACTTATATTCTAGTGCCTGCCTTTCCCTGTAATAGTCCTGTCTCCTGGTTCTGTATTTATTGGGTTCTTTTACAGAACAGGATTAAAAAGAAATTAAGAGAACACCTCGGGAAAAATATTACTACAGAACTATCTATCCAAAGTACCTTGCATTAGTAGGCTCAGTAGTATGGGGAAATCATAATGGTCATAATGTAAAACCTTAATTGACTTCTAAATCATGAGCAGTTTTAACAAGTTAATTGCATTAGTGTCTGTTGATATGCATTTAGTGTCATATTAACAATTTCCACTTCCTCGCTTCACTCTACCCTGAGTCACTGAGCCTTTGGCACAGGAGCCTTGCAGACAGGCAGCATCCATAGCCTGGATTTCTTTCTACTAAATTTTCTACTAATAAATTTTCTTCTTGTAATACCTAGAGGTAGTGCTCTGATTCACTTGTTTCTGTTTTCTTTCTGTACTCAGTAGCCACTGTGTTCCTTTGATTAAGAGACTGCAGAGTGTGTGTGTGCTTGTGGGTGTGAGAATTTTCTCTCAGGGTAATAGGAAGTCAATGACTTGCATCAGAACAGGAGGAAAATCCCAGTTTTAAGCTTAATTTTACCCTTCTACCACTCCAGTTGTAACTGAACTAATATGGGAATTGTTTTGTATTCAAATATGACTTTGTGCATTTTCTCTGGGTGGGATCCATTCAGCAGCACATGTAATACAGATCCTAATGATATCTGATGCTTGGAGTTTTTTGCCTGTTTCTTCTTTGTAAAGAAGTTTCCCTGCATTCGCTTTTTAGAAAGAAAAATATGTTGCTGTTTGATTTTACTTAGAATGATATGTCTGGTTTTGTGAACAGCAGTGCATTCTACAAATGAAGTACTGAAACCATGAAATATTATCATTACAGTAAAACAAAAATCCTGGTGTAAAGCTTTCCGTTCTAAATACATCTAAGGTCTGTGTGGTTTTGGTTTGTTGGTTGGTTCATTTTATATATATATTTAAAATGGTTTATATTCCTTGAGTTTCACTTATAGTGGAAAGTAGAAGGGGTGTTACTTTCAGTCAGTGCTTCTGCTTCAATGAAGGAACTGTACATACCTTAAATTTTCTGGGTCCAGCTGCTGGTAGTTCCTTGACCCACTTGCAAGTAATGTTTTGCCCCCTGTCACTTTTTTCCTTCTGTGATCAGGAATCACAGTGATACTTTCTGCTTGTATCAGTCTGCTTTTGGATTGTATTTGTATGTTTGGAGAACAGATTGATTCAGCTTAGGTGTTAGACTTCTGGGTCTGATAAAGTAATCTGATACTATTGGAGAGCTTTCAGTCTACTAGAGACGTGAGAAGCTCTTTGTTGTTCTTGAGAAGAACAACTGTAGAGCTGAAGTCTTATTATTCCCCCACTGTTCTAAATTAAAAAAAAACAACTTAAAATCTGAGTGGCGAAGTTTTAAAGTACTTAAAAGTAAGGCTAGTCCAGTGTGACCAATTATATGAGATTGTTTTGTGCTGTGGGGAGGACACTTGATGGGGATTTTCAGTGAAAACATAAATATTTTATTGGTGTGTGTAAGACACTTCTTGTCAGAAGTTGTACATTAATGGTTTGGCAATAGCTTGCAAAGTCAATATGGATCTCTTAGCTGTGAGACTGAGATATTTGCTCACCACTGGCTTCCTGGTCCAGATGGAGCAGCAGTGACAACTGGGACAAATGCATAATTCCAAATAATGAAAACTTCCATGTTTTATCAGCTTGGGCAACTTGTGGTTATGACTTAGAACCCTCTGAGATGCTGTTGCTGAAAGCAGTAACTTGTGCTGTAGTAGCCACGTTAACAATGTTGAGTCATAATACAAATTGCTTGTCAGCATTCTCCCTGCTGGGAACAGGTTTCCTGCTCCTGTAAGAGCAAAATATCCACATGGAGCTCCTGTGGAGTCTGTTCTGACTGTTCTGTGGCTGGCAGCAGGGACTGTTAGGTTGCAGATATCTCACTGTAGAGCTTGGATGGGGCTTTGTTACCTGAGTGGGGGATCCTTGTGCAGAGACTTGTAGTAAATGCATCCTCATGTTTTAGATAGTCACAGTCAATGAGCTTTTCTGTCAGGCAGAAAAAGGCTGATGGAGATCAAAACGTAGATTGGAGCCTAGAGGGAAGACTTTGGGAGAGTTTTTATCTTCTTCCTGTAACTAGAATGAGTGTCATAGGGAGACCTCATCACTCTCTACAACTCCCTGAAAGGAGGTTGGAGCCAGGGGGGGGTTGGGCTCTTTTCCCAGGCGACTCTCAGCAAGACAAGAGGGCAGGGTCTCAAGTTGTGCCAGGGGAGGTTTAGGTTGGACATTAGAAAGAATTTCTTTATGGAGAGGGTGATCAGACATTGGAATGGGCTGCCCAGGGAAGGAGTGGATTCTCCGTGTCTGGAGATATTTCAAGAGACTGGATGTGGCACTCAGTGCCATGGGCTGGGAACTGCAGCAGTAGTAGATGAGGGGTTGGACTTGATGATCTCTGAGGTCCCTTCCAACCCAGTCCATTCTATGATTCTATGATTATGCAGTCTTTTGTTGAAAGCAGAACAGTACAGCCAACTGATTGCAAACATCCATATATGACTGGGGTATAAATCAATACTTTTGTAATCCAAGAAGGTCTCATCTGTCAGAATTGCAGGAGGCTTCCCTGTGCAGGGATAACCACTGACATTTCCAAAAGGCCCTTCTTGAAAGCGTTGTTTGGATCATGATGAGGCTGTCTAGCATAAAACTGCAGACAGCTTGCTCAGTGGCATTCTGTAGACTTAAATTACAGTAGCCACACCCTTGATTTGATTTTTTTTCCTGATGTAAAAAGGGTTATTCTTAGAAAATCCGTACAGATGAAAGTGGCAATTTAGATAGAAGAGCTGTTTCAGCAAAGTTTTGGAGTAGGCTAAATACTGGCCTGACCTTTGCAGAGTTCACTGGTCTATTGGAATCTGAAAATTTCCATGAAGAGCTAGGCTTGTGGCTCTGGAGAGAAAGGGTTGTGCATAGCAGATCTTTATTTGACCTCCTCTCTTCTCTCTCCTTCCAATCCTCCTTTTGAATATTTGTGTAAGGTGAGACTGTTTTTCAGATGAGGAACATCTTCCTATGTGCTCAGTTCATTCTTGCAGCTAAGCCACAACCATCTTGCTTAGAAATAAGAAGGTTGATTTTTAAAAATTTATATTAGGGTTATATTCAGGTCCTGTAAGGGTTTTAGTCCCACCTTGTCCTTAGCCACATGGTGACTCCTTCGGTCTTTGTGTCACAATTTGTAATTGTGCAACTGCTGGTCTGAATGAAAACTTGCTTCACAGAAATGGTAATTTGCTAGCTCACCTTGCTGGTTTGCTGGGGTAATTTTTCCACCTCTTTCTTCTTTTCCTGCCTATGAATAATACAAGTTTTACTAGCAAAACCCAAGCTAATTGTAATGGCAAATATTGTAAAAAACAAGTTTTATTGGCAGAGTCCTATTAATGCTGCTGAAGTCAGAGGTGAACTAACTTAAGGTGACCAAAATTTACAGTGCAGAGCTGGCTTGCCAGTCTCTCTTGCCTCAGACCTCTTAATTTCAAACCAGCAGAGGCAAATCCTATCTTAAGCATTAAGATTTATTTGTCAAGAAGGGATAAAAGTAATCATTGTTTTACAAAGTAAAACCAGGGCTGTGCCTTGGCTCAGCAGTTTGCTGGGGCTGGTCTGTAGTGAGATTGCAGCATTCTCGAATGAATTAGCTGATCTGGAGCTGCTCAGTTAAAATAAACATGGCACAGTTAAAATACAAAGTTAAGTAGAACATTCACTAATAACAGGCTCTGTGGTTAGATATATCTTTATATATATTCTTGTTTAGTTTAATTAATTGAAATTATACCAACTACTATTCTATGTGAAGCCATCATTGCAGACATTCTATGGATGTTTTGTTCACATTTTCAAAAAACATTTGCAGTTTTGTATACTTGTGATACAGTTTCAAAATCTACTTCTGGAGAGGATTCCTTGGCTGGTGGTGACACATACTTGGCAGTAAAAGCATGCGCTGTTTTTCATGATAGAAGGGGAGGTTTCCAAGGTCTTTTTTTGTTTGGTTTTTTTTAGAGCAAAAAACCCAAACCCAATCAAACAACCAACCCTCCTCAATACAGCAATGAACCTCAAAAAAGTGAATTTATTTTTGTGTTTAGGTGAGAGCTGAAAATGATGTATCCAGGCTCCCTTTCACAATGGATAATATGAAATAAAAAATTCTGTACTTTTTTGTACAGAAAGACATTGTCTGTTTTTTAATATTTATTTTGGTTCTGGCTACTTAAAAAGATACGTGTGTCTGGTACAACTTATTTGAAGATGCAGTGTTTCTCCATTAACCACTGAGAGCAAATTTTGCTCCTGAGTATCCTGTTGAGTGAGGCTCCACCAGAGTGGTGGGGAGGTCAGGAGCTGAGGATGCTTTTGAGGTCAGGGCTGCTGTTCTGTGTTGGTTGGAAATAATGTTCCTTTGAATGACTGAGGTATTCCTGAGCTTCCACTGTAAGTTGTGCTCCCGTTCCTGTGAGTGAGTGCTCCAAGCTGAATGGGAAGTCTGGAAATCTTCCAGTTACTGTAATTCTTAAACACTGTGAAACGTAATTCTTTGTCCTGTTGGCAAGCAATTGGGTGAACTAATAGAGTAGCTCAGATAATGTTTTTAACAGATAATGTTTTTTTGCAAGATTGTGTCTCCTGGTGCTTTACTTCACCTTCACTTCAAAGTGAGCTCAGAGGAATGTTTTCTCAGAGCAATTAATTTAGGAATTTAGAATTTGGGCTTGAGGGGAGAGTTTTAGGAAAGCAGCTTTATGGAAAGGGTAGAAAAGGGGAAAATTTATTTTAATTGGAAGTGTAGAGATGTGTGTGTATGTATATTGATATATATATATGTTATCTAATACTGTGAAAATATTGTTCTAAGATCTGTCTGATAAAAAGCAGAATAATTCTATGGTTACAGCTTTGATATACTCTCTGACTCCTAACCAAGTCCGCATAGGAAAACTTGGTTTTAGTGGGACATCTCCTTTTTTTATTTTTTTTTTCCATAAATTACTTAGACTTAGCAGACTTTATCTGCATGTGACAATGAGGTGCAACTGTAAACTTACTTTAGAAAACAAGCTATTCCTTTAACCTAAGTGAAGCCATAGCAATTTGCTTGTTTTTCCTATGAATCACACTAAAGAATGGAATAGTGTTGAGATATGTTTACAGCTGTGGGTGCCATGACTTCACTCTTAAAATTACACCTTTAACTGTTACACTCAGGTTTAACTTTGGTTTGGCAGCGAGCCTAATGAAGGCTCTTAAATATGTATATATCTTACACATGTAAGGCAGCTGAAGGAGGCTTTTTAGTTATACCCTTGACCTGGAATCCAGCAAAGGAAAAAAGCAGTATTGGTTTTACCTACAGAGCGAGTCTGCCCCCCAACCAAAATGAGTGTTTGCACAATTAACTCTAATTGATCTTTGTGTACTTGGCAGGGCTCTTCTTTCATGTGCCCCAGGGCTGTCTGCAGTCCTTGGGTTTGATCTGTTCATCGTGAGAAATGATGCTGCAGTAATACTTCACAAATGCCTTGCACTGCAACATAAAAAATTAATTGCTCTTATCAATAACTGGCCCTGATCTGTATTTTCTCACATTTTTTTTCACTTTCAAAGGATAAAATAGTAGAATATTTGGAAAATGTAAAAGACAATTAGATTCAGGAAAACATTTTCCTCATGAGTGGGATGCTCTTGCATGATTAAAAGAAAATGGATGCATAGGGTCATTGCAGTGAATGCTGATTTCTGCCTAAAGCCAATAGCTTAAAACCCCAGGGGCGGGGCAGGGAAAGAGAACTCCAAAATAATCTTAAATTTGCCATGGATTTACCAATCAGTATTTCCCAGTATTTTTTGACCTGCTGTTTTGTTGTTGCAATAGCAATCACTGATGTAATGAACATGCTAAAAAGCTTTTGAAATATATGAAAAACTTGGGGAGGTGAAAACATTCTCCATCCTTGATATTGACATTTAACATCAAATTTCCAGCAGAAGTTGATTGTTGGGGTTTGTGGGTTTTGGTTTGTTTGGGCTTTTTTCTGTTTCCTTTTGAAAGAATTGGCTGTATGCTGAGATGGGACCCTCAGTCTGAATGCAGGCATTCAGTAAGTTCTAAAAATGAATGATGAGTAATAGGTCAGGGAGGGAGATGGTTTACTTTCACCCTTCCAGCTCTGGCACCTACTTAAGAGGTTTTCTTTCAAAGAGTGGAAATTGGGGAAGTGGGACACATGTTTTGGTGGGTATGGATTATTGTCACTGGCCTGGTTGAGGAGACAGTGGACATTTGATACTAAAACTGATATTTGAAGTGTAAGTGAAGGACACCATATTGATTGAATAAATAGTCATGGCTTTTAATATGGGCTGAAGAGTATCTGAAGTTTTGCTTGGTCACTTTTTAAGCAGCCACATCTTTCCAAAACTGAAATATGCAAGGGAGTTCATATATGGATCCAGTTTCGTACCAGAGATAACTGAGGTAGAGGCTCCCCAGGAGTTTTGGAGGACTTCTTGCAAAGGAGAAAATGCATGGACTAAAATTGTAGTCAGAAAGACTTGTGTTAGGATGTCAATACAAATTTTCTAATTTCACCACTGTGTGTTCTGAACAGCAGATGAGGTAAATGTCTGTTACAACTGTGGTGGAAACTTCAGTGGACAGGCAGTGCACATTTCCCCCTGGGCAGGATTCTTTATAATAATTTCTCTTGTACCTGGAAGAGTACCCCCTGCACTCAGGGGAGTGGTGTGTGCTACTGAAACATTGAGGGGCTGAATTTCTTTGGTCATACATTTAGTGGGCATCTTATGCAAACAGAAGGAGGGTTTTATTTCAATTACTTAATATTTCCCTCATCTCTTAAGCAATAGTTTTAGGGTATGTAAACCAGTGCTGCCACTGAAAAGTCTTCCCACTTTCATTTTTTGCCCAGAAACAAGCCAAATCAGGAATCTGAATCACTTGAGAAATGTTCCCCTTGGTTTTCCATTATTATTATGAAAGCAGACAGGTCCCTGCTCTTGTCTTCTGTGTGGTTTTGCAAATGGTTGCACTGGAAGAGAATGAAGAAAGAGAATAGGAGAACTAGCAAAAGGTGAGAAGTTGCTGTTGTTATGGCACTGTAAACTTGTGGTCATTTCAAACTGGCCCATGACAAGTAGGTTATGTAGAGGGTGATGCTTTGCACTTTCTGTGGGAGATTTGTTTGGTTCCCAGTTCTGTCTTTCTCTGGGTCTTCACTGAACACAGTGAGTTGCACATTCTTAACCCTCAGCATGGAGGGTGAAAAGAAGTACCAGGCTTTGCCTAAGGGACTCCTGCTGGTTGGGAAGGACTGTTGAGACTTTTACCAAGAAACTGCTTCTCTTTTGGTGAGAAAGAAGAGCTGAAACATGAAAACCAGTGCTTGCATTGACTGGGAGATTTTCTGAAGTGGAAGTGCAAAAGAAATAACATAACCAGAGAAATTAAAAAGTAAGTAAATAACAGGAAAGTAGGCTAAAAGAGAGGGTTCTGTGATAAATTCCTAAGCCAGCAGATAGCAGCCCTGTAGGGTGAAGGATCACAAAGCCAGGTGAGCTTGGACCTATCACAGAAGAGGAAGGGAGAACTTGACCTGCAGCTACTGATAGAGAAGAGGGAGCTTGCAAGTGTCTCTTGTGTAACACTATTGCTGTTGTTGCAGCTGTAAGTAGCTGGTTACCATCTTCTCTAGCTGGGAATGAAGCAGGTCTCTGTTCCCTTGGGAATACGGGACTTATTAATTTTTTCCCAGAAGAAGGGAGAGTGCTGCTTGGAACGCCAGCTGTAACTGGTGGTGGAGTATTTGTAGTGTTTCTGTTTGGGAGGCGTGGAAGCAGTGGTGTGTCAGGGGCTGGACATCCCTGGAATTGTTCTGTAGGTAAAGGTCTATGGAGCTTTCTGTGCCAGGCTGGAGAGCTCGCTGCTTGGATTGTTGTCTGGACAATACTTTCACTGTATAGCTGCAGGGCTGACACACAGAATATGTTATAGAACAGTGCTGGCTGTGTCTCTGTCTTGGCATGCCTTAGCAGGCCCTGTGTTGTAAGCACTTGCCCATGAAGCTGCCAGAAATAGATGCCTGATGGAAGGGAATTTGTTAAAACTGATCCCAGCCCTATAAAGATGCAGGTTCAGAGTGAGATCTCCAGTTGTAGAGAAGGCATTTGGGAAGTTACCTCTCACTAGCTGGCTAAGAAAAGAAGCTTACAGAGAACAGTAAGCCAAAGCTGTGTTTGTTTCATAAAGTACTTGGGTCAGTTAATTAGTTTTAGTTGTTTATTACTTAACTGAGTTAGCAAGAATCTTCTTGATGGCCTGATTAAATAACGTACTTCTGAACCAACTTCCTTACAGGGATGTTGAATTTCAGGTGTGATAATGTAAGAATCCTAAACAATGTAGTTCCCTGAGAAAATCAGTGGTGTCTTCCTATCTTGTTCTACATATATTTAGGGATGAACATGGACTAAAGTCATTCAGAAGACAGCAGTCTTTAGTATGGTCTTGCCCAGTGTTCATTTTCAAAATGACTGTGAAGAATTACTATCTTTTCTTCATGGTTTGCCATATAGTAAGTACTGAGAATTGCTTCTAAAATCAGTATTTAAGTCAAAGGACAACTATGCAGAGGCTTGTGACAGGCATGTTCTGTGTGTAAGTTTCCACTACTTGTTCTGAGATTGAATACTTAATTTTACAGGAAGATACTGTAGGAGGAAGGAGGTTTCATTTTTCTGTGTGCAATGGAAAGCTGGTTAAATGTGACTGCACAAAATCTACTCCACCTTCTGAAAAATGTCATTAGTTTGGGCTTTTGTTTTGGTCTTGGCTGATCCCATTTGAGAACAAAGCAGGACTGATGCTGTGTTTGGGAGTATGCAGACTTGCATACATGAAATATGCTTATAGCAGAATGCAGTTGTATGCAGATGGACTCTGCTGGACTTGCAAGTCATTTACATTTCAACTAAAATACAAATGGGTTTGCAGTTCACTGTCTGGCATTTAGAATAATATAAAAAAGTTGAAGTAGTCTTAATTCTTGATTCTTTCATGGGATGCTTTCATTTCCTTATTAATGCTAGTCTAGATTAATGCACTAGAAAGTGTTTATTTGGCATCAAAGGATTTTAGTCTCTTAATGAAATGTCTAGTGGTCAGGATTATAGGAAGCAGTTCTGTTTTCAGGTTTTGTATAATGGAGGGAAATAACATGTTAAAAAGATTCAGGCCTTTATTACGATGAGATTCACTTCAGCATTATGAAATGATTCTTGAAGTTTGCTTTTGAGCGACTTGTGTTGGAAACTTGGGATGGAATCTGGACAGGCTGGAGCTGCTCACACAATTCCTGCCATGCAGTTACTCTTAGTCATGCTGTGTGTGTTCTGCAAGGCTCTGTTTCCAGCTGCCTCAGGAAGAAGGAAAGTCTGACTATTTTCCAACTATTTTCCCCTGACCCTGTTTGCTTGAGTATCAGTGAACATGACTTTTCCCAGACCATAATCCTGATACCAGTGCTGAGGTTTTTAGGATGTCCTGCTGTAACATCTCAGTGTGGAGAAGTGGGGAGACATCCCTGCTCTGTGCTGAGTTTAATGACACTGCTGCACTTCCCTTGTGCAGGATGGAAGGACTTGAATTCTCATCTCCCCCTGGCACAGGATCAGCAGGGAGCTGCAGTCTGGCTGTAGGGCTATGGTGTAATTAGATCACTGCTTAGAAGGGGTTTGTATGGATTCAGTTTCTTTCCTCAGTCTTTAATACAAAACTTGGATTATGCACAGGGCTGGTCCAGGATCCTTGTATCATCCTTGTTTTACCTGCTTTATAAATCTTTGTAGCATTTAGAGCCTTGTTTTGACTGATGTTTAGTAACTATGATGAAATGGCAATTTAATTATCATAGCTTCCAAAGTTGCCACTGAATGATTGGATTAAATAGGAAACATTGTTCGTCTCAAAAGTGTTTGTTTCTGTGAACATAAATTAATAAATTCTGGAGCATAACCATGGATATGTTTAATCTCAATTGGAATTTCATTCAGTAATTTTTCTTTTCTTATAATTTTGGAGTTCCTAAATATTAATAGATGAATTCCACTATGTATTCTGAAATCCAAACAGGATATAAAGTATCCCTTTTCCTTTGGGCAGGGTTGAGTGAGACACTGCTGTTCTCTGAAACTGAAGCTAGGAACAGGACAGAAAATATGCTCACCCTTAAGCCTTTTCTTCATGGTGTGTGCTTAGCTGTAATCATTGCCTAAAAATAGTGTGCTATGAACTATATGGTGTGTAACCTGAGCAGTGGGGACATACACACTGTCTGTAAGTGCCTCCTTACATACTGCATGTACTTGCAGTTCAGGATATTGATCTTTAAGGTGCTTTTAAGAACTCTGTTCCACAGCCTGGAACATGATTGCAATTAACCAAAAATAAAATATATAAAGTGTAAGAGTGTGTTTATGTGTTGGCCAGCTTTCTGAGCAAATATGACAGCTGCTTTTCACCTTTGGAGTGGGGTTATGTTGAAGTTATTTATGGTGAGTAAGCAAGCTCGTTTCTCAGTTCCATTCCCCAAGAAGCAGTCTGGTTTTCAGTGATGTTTAATACTGAATTTCTATAGTAGAAGGTTAACATTTGTCTTTATATATTTTAAAAGGGATTTTAAAGTGTATGTCTGGTTGTTTAGGTTATCAGCTAGTAATTTTTTTCTAAATAGCTTTTCAGTTGGGAATGGGATGAGTGATTCCTTAACTGTCTTCTATCCTTAGTTTTTATTTGTTTAGTGATATTTAATTTGTAACTATCATGTAATTTGGTTACCTTTGTTCTATACCCATAGTTTTGCTGAAATGAGGGGTTTGTTTTTTTGTGAATTAAGACTAATGCAATTAGCATTGGGCATTGTAGGCTACAGAGTAGGGGTTGGACTGTCCGGGATATGGAAAAAAAATCAGCAATATTGTTTATATTTCTGTGCTTTAAACACAAAGGTATATTGTGTCAGGACATCAGTCTAAATAAAGCTGGTTTTTAAGCCTTCTGCTGAAATTTATGTTGAGATTCCTGTATCAAGTGGTCTGCAAGATGTAACAGGGAAGTAATTGTGTGTGGTTTAATAAATGTATAATGCAGTTTGTTTGGGGTTTTGTTTTGTTTTGCTTTGTTCTGGTTTTGTTTTGTTTTGCTTTCCCCTGGACTAGGTGAACCTTGACTGCCCTATTGCAACTTTTAGCAGTTAAGCTGTAGGCAAGTAGTCATAGAGAAAACAGGCAAAGTTGCATTAGTTGCAACTGAAGTAATTTTAATGTCTTCAGGGGAGAAAAAAGCCCCTTAATGCAGTGAGTTCAGAGTAAGTTACCACATGGCTTTTGAATTGTCCTGTTTTGTTGTACAGATGTTGCATGCTGCTGTCTTGACTATAAAAAGTTAATTTGTAAGCTGCTGGTTTTATATTCCTGGACGATACAAGAGTTTTGGAGAGAGCTGCCAAAAAGATTTGTCAACCAGTTCTCTAGTTGTATGGTAATAAGAAAAAGGAATTAGTAAATACCACTGAGAAATGGGAACTTGTGATGACACACGCTTTCTTTTTCCTAATTCCAGGGCATATTCCCTCGTGGATTCCAGTCAAGTTTCTACCTTCCTGATTTCTATTCTCCTCATAGTTTATGGCAGTTTCAGGTAAGAATTTTTCTTCATCAAATAAAAATATGGCAACTGACTGAATACAGTTTATGCATTTTATTTCATTGCTTCTGAAAAGCAAATGGGAAAAGAAGAAAAAGCAGCTTGTTGGTTTGTGAATGACATAATTGCATGTCAAGTTCCAAGCACATACAAGATAACTTAGAAGTCAGTCCTTGAAAACAACTCTGAGAAATTTTATTTTAGAGAGTGTAAAGGAAAAGAGGGATTTAATGTTACTGATAAAATTTTATATACAGTGTTTCAGTGTTGGTCGATTCAGCATGCTGTCATTGTGGTTGCAAACAAGTCTTGTAAAACAGATCCCTGAGTCCCAGAGCTTTTTACTTGAGTGTGAGTAACAGTGTAAGAAAGAAGTGGGGAAACACCAGCAGTGTTGAATCCCAACAAAGTACCTGAGAACTGTTGCAGGATAGTTTTGAATTAAAAAATCAAACTTGCCTCATTGTAGGAGACTTGGGTATAGTTTAGAGGAAACGTGGTTGTCCCTTTGGAGTTGTATCTTGTACTATACAGTTTGTTTTAATCCAGTGGTACCTAAGGAATGTTTATACTGACATAGTAACAAAAATCAATCACAGCATGAAGGTATTGCTTTTTTCAGATTTTAAATACAGCAGTACAGT
The DNA here is from genome assembly GCF_003957555.1 of Calypte anna. Classification (NCBI taxonomy): domain Eukaryota; kingdom Metazoa; phylum Chordata; class Aves; order Apodiformes; family Trochilidae; genus Calypte; species Calypte anna. The sequence continues at coordinate 9,953,616 of NC_044261.1, forward strand.
TTTTCTCTCTGCTCCTTGAAGAACATTGCTTCATTGAAGAAGTCTGTGATAAAAGGTCATACATGCACTGTGAAGTCTCTGAACTGCTCTGAGTTTTCCTGAAGTGGTCATACATATGATGTCACTCACAGCTGTTTGGATAGGAGGTTTTAAACTGCCGTCATAAGTTAATAAAGTCATATAATGAAAGAGGCAGCTTTTTGGTTGTAGCTGTCTGTTGTCACTGGCAAGTGTTAGGTAGCAGCACAGCTAATGGAATTAAAATAGAAGGCTTTAGGAAAAAAAATCTAGACGTGGTGAAAGTAAAAAATAAAAGATTCTATTTGTTCTTTTTAAGATTTGAGTCAGTCTAGCATATAGTTGAGGGACTAATTAAGTTTTTAACTATTTGAATTCATGCAGTTGTGTAAAAATGAACATGCATCTGGCTGCAAGAAGCCATAACATTTATTAAAATTGACTTCTGAAAACATAATACAATATAAACCAGCAGGAGTGCTTCATCTTAAATTGCCTGCCCTTCTCAGAGCTCTTTGCTCTTATAAATTTTCTCCTGCTGTTTACCTTCCTATTCCTATATGCACATGCTCTTTACCACCTTGTCCTATATTTTACATTTAAAACTCAGGTCTCAAGGACTGCAAATTTCAGAACAATCTAACTTAGCAGTGATATGGTGATGGATATAAGTCAGCTGAGGAGATGCCCTGTTCTAGTCCACTTCTTTGCATGTATCCTGAAGACCTGAAGATGCAACCTATAACAGACCAAGACAGAGTCCCACAGTTTGTTATTTTCCTAATTAATTTCCTATATTTAGTTTCTTTATCTGATGTCTGAACCAACACCTTTGGTTATGATGGTGACTTGGACAAAGTCCCATTCTGTTTGGTCAGCAAGTGAGGTCTAAAGCAGTTTTTAATAGGAAACTTTATAGTGGTGTTAACAAAGGGGGTCTAGGATACAATTCAGTTATTTAAGAAATTCAGGTGTGGTAGTAAGTTGCAAAATTGTATTCATGTGAAAATTCCTAAAGCAGTAAAACAAAACCTTGTGGCAAAGTGGGTGGGTCTTCCAAAAAAAAAAAAAAAATAGATTTGTTTTGTTGGAAAAAAAAATAGATTTGTTTTGTTGGTTTTGTTGTTTTTGTTGGAAGAATGAAAGTTAAGGATTAGAGTGGTCATTCTCTAATGACAACAGTGATGTCTTCACCTAGATTTGAGTGCTCTGTCTCAAAGGGAGCTGTTATCAGACAAGAAGAAAATAGCACTCCTTACTTAGCCTTCATGTTGCAGAAAGTGGTTTCTGATTTTCAGTCTGAAAAGAAGCAAACAGTTATTGTGGTATTGCTGGCAAGTGACTGAAACAGCAGTGCAGTAATAGGATCAGAGAGAATTGGGTGGGTGAGTCATTAGGATAAAATCCATGTGCGTGGTGGATCTAATCTAGTGCAAGAGGTTTCAGGGGAACAAAGAAAAGCTTTGGATGACTGTTTGTATTTTTATAAGAACCATTTGTTGAAAACCAAACCCAAAAACCCCCAAACCCTCAAGATATTCAGAAGAATGTCTAATAGATCGTGGGTCGCATCCAGAACCAAGTGCAGTTGATAGAGTTTAGTTCCCACTTTTCTGACTGTGAATGAACAGGCATTTTGTTCCTGTATTTGTTCTGGGTCAGGACTTTTAGCTTCAGGCACTTCTGATTGTGCCATATACATCCTGACAGCCAAGTGTATCCAGTCCTTGAACTTGATGTTTGCTGTTACTGACTGCCGAAGGGGCAGGTATAATCCTTTAAACTGTTACAAGCTGTAAACTGGAGCATGCAAGTATATGGTTGGGGGTTGTAAGAGGTGACTGAGCTTGGTTCAAAATGGTCTTTTTTTCTATGGATTCTTGCAAGACAGTCACCTCTTCTTGTCCTAGACCTTCTCTGTGAGTTAAGTGTTGGGGTTACTTTGCAGGCAGGTAACAGCTAAGTCTTCTATCCTGTCACATACCCAGACATGGTCTATCAGCTTATGTAAAGCCAGATTTAACCCAGAATCTACCTGTTCAAGTATTTGCTTTTGAACCAGACCAAGAAGCATGTGATGAAGCTGGTGTCTTCTTTCTCTAGGCTTTGGATAACTAAAGTATGTGGGTAGTTCAATTAGTGTCCGTATGGTTGGCTTTATGACTTGACATTTATAGAAACCAGGGTACATGTTTCATAATTAAAAAAAAAAAAGGTTGTGCTTGGACTTCATGAGTACCTACAGCTACAGGGTGGAACTAGGGGTTTGGACAGAGCTCCTCACTGGATGCTGTAGAGGGTATCTGCATGTGCACACACAGGTGGGGGCACATAAAATACCTGCTGAAGGGGGGGTGTTCTCACCAGAGACATGGGTGCTCTTACACCATGTAGGCAGTGAAAACATTTGTATGAAAATGTATGAAACATTGATGCACTTTCTGCTATTGTTTCCACTGTTCTTACTCCAACTCCAGGTCTTGGATTAGAACTTGTCTTTTAATCTCACAGGAACATTTGAAAGGTGACTCCAGCAACACTGGAGCACACAACATATTTTAGGCTATGATATGCAGGGAGATTTGGTTGAATTAAAACTGTCTCAGCTCAGTGATCGATTCGCATTGTAATTTTTAGAGCAATTGAAATCTGGCAATGCTATGGAAATCCACAGTTCTCATAGTCCTAGAGCTGTTAAGAGGGTGACTGTCCTCATCAAGTAAAGCAAAAAGGAACTTCTAATGTATTTCATCTGTGGGTAACACTGTAGCTATCTGCTCGCCTTCATACTTCCTCCATACTCTCCTGCAGGGTTTCCCTGAAGCATGACTGCAGTGGCAGTGATCCATCCTTGGATCTGAGCTTCCAGGATAGTCTCATGTCAGCAGCTTAGTCATTCTTTGGCCTTGGTGTAGCACTTGAGTGGTTCCCTTTGGGAGGCTGATCCAAATTGCTCTGAAATATTTTGCTAAACATCTTACCAACTTGAGCTGCTAGAACCTACAGGAGAAACAAGTGTGTAGTTGACTGCCCGATGGGAGGAGCTGGCTGAGTGTTGCCTCTGGAAGCCCATCAGAAACTTGGAGGAGGAAGCAAATGTTTCCCAACTTGAGATTTCTTTACAGGCCAGTAGTTTGAGTACATTGTGTTTTACAATCTAATTCTTAATTTTCTTGGAGAATGTTTTCTTGGAAGATACTTTAGTGATCATTTCTCTTTTTTTATGATGTTGGTAATAATATATAGCAGAGGGAAGAGCCAAATAATAAAATGGTTGGAGATTATTTTGGAGTTCTCTTGGATGAGCAGCTGTTGCTAAGTGAAAGTAATTTCCTAATTTATTCTTACTTTTGAGGTAGGGATGTTTATAGGTAATAAATAATTGCTGACACTCTTGCAATGAAAGAAGAGGGACTGAAGCTGTTTATGAACAGCAGAGAAAATAATTTCTTTCCAGTTCTCTTTGCTGATATCAGTCCTTACATTATGAGTTGAGTGATACCACTGGGATAACAGTGCTGTGAAGTTCCTGCTCAACTGCACTAGTCCAGAGAGGAATGAAACACTGCACTGAGAAAAGAATTATCTTGCCTGGGTGAAACTTGGATCAAGTCCAGGAGGGTTATCAGCCTTCTCATGAATTTTTATAGCTGGAGAAGAAAATTATAAGGCTGCAATGCATTAATTGGGAAAAAGGAAGTGTGAGTGGAAGATAAAGGCACCCCAAACAAGATGCAGAGCAGAGAGATCTTTAGAAGAACAAGCTAAGAAGAAAAGGTTAATTTATTAGAATTTTAGTGTTTTCCATTGCCTCTTTGTATTTTTCATAACTTTTTAGTTGATGATCTCTGTAGAAGTACTGTATATCTGAGGGTGAAACTTCCTCATATTTTGCCTAAACCCAAAAGCTGATAATTTCATACAACTGTTTGGAAACAACTTGCATAATAGAACAAGAAAGAAACCAGTTTTATTCTGGGTGAGCCTTTTTCTTGTTTTTGCCTTATACAGTGGAACTGCTGAGTCCCTTTTTCTTTAACACACTACACCAGTCCTGCTATAACAGACCTGTGTATGCTTGATTTCTGTTGTATGACTGCAGCACAAAATTAAACAATTTAGAAACATAGAACAGTTTGGGTTTGAAGGGAGCTTTAAAGGTTGTCTAGTCTAATCCCAGTGAGCAGGGAACTTGTTGATACCTCTAGAACTGTATAGCAGATTGTGGTGTATTTTTTACTTGCCTGATAATTTGATAGGATTTGTTTGCTTTGCATAGCTCAGTTACTCAGAGCTCAACTTGAAAAGGGGTGTAATTCCTGTACCCTGGAATTCTTATTGAAATACCTGGATGCTGCTGCAGACTGAAGACAGGGGCAGTACAGTGGGAGATGTACAGTGCTTCTGGTGGCTCTCTATAACTTATTTGAGTAAAAATATATGCAGCTAAATCATAGCTACCACGCATGAGAAACCAGCATGGTAAACTTGATTCCTAGTATTTTTATGAAAAGCAACATTGAATTTAATTATAGGAATTAGAATATAATTTAGATAAGATAATTTAGTTAGAATATAATTTAGAATTTGCATTAAAATCAAAGACTGGCAAAAGGGGTTGTATACTGTGTTGTTTTGAAACTCTTTTTAAGTGCATAGATAAAAATCAAAAGATGACTCAATTACAGTTGAGCTAGGAACACAGGGGAGTATTGTAATCTTCTATGGATTAATTAAATTGTATTGATTTGTACTGTTTATTTAGAGCTTCCTCTAGTCATCTGTTCTTCCTGTATATAAAATACATTTATGCTTACCTTCTAGGCTTTGCTGAAACTCTTTCAATGAAACAAGACATTCAGTGGACAATTACTTACAAGTTAGATTTGGCCATCATTTATAACAAGATTGAGAGGAAGGAAATAATACTGTTCTTAAAATGAAACCCAGTAGTTAAATTTGAACGAAAAGGACCAAAATGAGAATTTGGAAAGAGTTCAAGTACATCAGAGAATTGAAATGTTTATTGCATTGCATTCTATACCTCCCACATTTATCACAAATGTCTTTGTTGCAGCTTTTTGTCAACACTTAATGGGGTTGATACACTATGGTCACTATATAATCTGTGTGATTTGGTGCCTCTTCTGTTACTGAATTTATTTATTTGTTTAGTTAATTGTTTATTTATTTATTTTAAATGTTATGTTATGTATTGTGCTTTCTCTAATTACCATCATGAAATGTTTTTTCAGGGGGAGAGTACTGTGGTAGAATGGTAATGAAGCTGTAGCCTGTAAGCCAAAATAGGAGTTTGAAACTTGCCTGTTAAGTTTGCTTTGTTTCCTGCAGGTCTCTTAACATGGACTTTGAGAATCAAGATAAAGAGAAAGACAATAGCAGTGCAGCTGGGTCTTTTAATGGCAACAGCACCAATAACAGTAAGGGTTAGCTTTACTCCTTACCTTTCTTTCCTCACTTAACTGTGCTGCATCTTCTTGTGCTTGATCTCTCTGTGTGTTTCAGCTCTGTGCACCGTAGATTCACCTGGTACAATGAACTGGTTTGTCTACACACTTATTACCATCTTGCTGTGCACTAATGCTGCTACCTAATTCATACCAGTGGGAGCTAAATTTAAAACATCAGTGTCACATTTCCATAATGCACAGAAATTGCACGCTGCACAATTTGCTGAGTTTTACAGGAAATGGAGACAGCTTTATTTTATAAAAACCCCCACAGTTATGAGAAGGGAATGTATTTTCTTTTTGTCTGGAGTTTATCACTGTAGCATTGAAAGATCTCATGGTATGCTAGCAAGTCCATAAATGTAATTTAACTTTATTAGTAGAGAAATTGAAATACTGAATTTGCATGGCTTTGGGCAACTCATTTATAATGGGCAAAAAACCATGCGTCTACAGAAAGTCTGTTCAGAGTAGGGGTTAACATGTCAGCTTCTACCTGATTATCCTCTCTCTAATCTATAAATAGATTCCAGGCAGCTTGGCTATTTGAGATGCACTGTTTTGCAGGTTAAAATATATATGTGAACAGTTAAACTGGATAGCATTGTACACAATGTGCTGGTATTTCACTCCTGAGTTTAATTTATAGCAATTTATAAATTTGCTATAAATATTCTGAGAACAGACTCTAGAATTTATACATTCCACAAGTCTAGAAGCCCTGTGCATGAAATCCTGAATGCTAAGGTTGCTTTGTTTAAAGTAAGAAAGTAAGCTTAAAAATTATAAAATAATTAATGTATATTATGTTGCATGCATATTTTGCAGGTTTTGCCTTATTTTTTAAATACAGACTCTTGGTATTTACATAGTTGTCAGAACACTGTTCTGCTGACAGCACAGAGCAAAAAGGTGGTTGTGCTTGGTGATTCAGCAATGAACAGTTGAGGCTTTTGGCACCTGGGAAGTAAGAGAAGAGTCTGGGGCTGGGGAATAAGCACATGAAGAGGACTAGCTGTCAGAATGATCAGAAATGAAATGCAGAGCTTTGACATTTAACACTGCAGGCACTAATTCCCATCTGCCAAGGTGGTTTGCAGTGTGCCATTTCTGGGGTTTTGTTTTGTTTGTTTTTTCCCTTGGGAAGTTGAAGGGCATGTGAATTAATGCTCTTTCTCAAAGCTGGGGGAGCCAGATCTAAGTCACAGATTAGAACACAGGAATTTCTGTGTCTTAGCACTGACACTTCACTATCTATATTGTACTTTACCCTTTTGTACCAGACCTCAGTAACAGAAATCCTAAGTGACTGAGTTCTGGTTTGGTTTTTTGGGGTTTTTTTGTTTTAGTTTATTTTGCTACTTATAATTAAGAATAATAGATCCATGACCTGAACTAATAGAAGTCCATGCAGAGCAAGCCTCGTGGCTTCCATGCTCATTGTTTAGCTTCCTTTCATGAAAACACTGAAGTGTTTATGGCAGATGCTAAGTTGCAGTGAGTGTATTTCACCTGTGTTTGAAATTTTTTCCACATGCTCAGGTGTAGCTAACCCCTTCTTTAGACAGCTTGCCACTCCTGCACAGTAAAAAATAAGACACATTCCCACACAATGTGTGTGTTATTTACTTGTATGTGTGTGTCTGTGTATGTGTGTACATACCTATGCACAGGTATTCTGCTTGGTAACCTGAAAGCTGCTTTAAACCTTGGCACTGATAAAACCCTTCTTCATACAGCAGTGGCTAATTATTAGATCTCACCTAAATCCCAGTGTTGTATTGATACTTCATTTTTGATACTTCTCACTAAGTGGCTACTAGATGTTACCTGTTATTTTAATGCTCTGCAAGTATAATTACATCTGGTACTTTGGTTTACTCCTTCTGGCTTCTTTGCCCCCACACTCATGATCAAATGTAAATACAGCCAGAGAGACTGGTTAATTATTAGAATTTGTGAGGGTAGGTGGGCTTTTCAAAGCCTGATCTTCTCAATTTTGTTAGTAATTCTAAAAATCCATGAAACAATATGGTAAAAAATGTCCCATCCTGTTAATATCCATAGTATTCACAGCATGTAGTTGAGGTGAGGGAAATAATCAGACTACAATACATCAGTATCGTTGCCCTGTTTAAAATTGCTTCAAGGTAGAGATTGCCAGCATGGATTTTTGTTGGGTTTTAGAAGAAAAGATGATTTTAGTGCATGCTGAACTGAGCTGGTAGTTTCATAAACCGGTAAATGACTTGGGTATTTTTTTGAAAACTGCCCTTTATTGTTAGACTTGGTGTTATCTGGTGACTGCAATCAGTAATACAATTTAAGTGTGTGGGGAATCACCCAAGTGGAATCTGAAGCTGTGGCACCTTTAGCATGAGCTTGGTCAGCCTAACACTGTCTGTAGCTCTGCTGTTGGATCAGACTCTTCTTACCTTGTGCTGAAAGTTCAGTAAAACCTTCACATGCTCTGCTGGACATCTTGATGTTGCTCAGTATAAAATTAGCAAATATAGAATTGCTATATGATTCCTAGTCCCAAAATGATGTTAATTTTTGTAACTTGTTACTCATTTCTGGCACAAGAAGACATCCATACATTTTCTTTCAACTATAATTTCTTGGGTTGTGCAAGGCTGAGCTGTTGTACACACCCAGCCACCACTGCTGCTGTGCAGTTCAGCTGCAGTGTTTTTGCAGACTGCTGTGCTTGGATGTGATAGTGGACAAGGATCTTGGAATAAATGTCTGTGGTTCCAGCACTGACATGAGAGACACTGTCAGTCCTCAGCAGTGTCAGTGAGGACAGGCTGTCAGTAGGTGTGTGCTAAGAAGTTAAATGTCACTTACTTTTCTTCTGCAGGTATTCAAACCATTGATTCCACCCAGGCGTTGTTCCTGCCCATTGGAGCATCCGTGTCTCTCCTAGTTATGTTCTTCTTCTTTGATTCAGTTCAAGTTGTCTTTACAATATGCACAGCAGGTGACTAAGTTTTCTTCTCTTTATAAGAACTGGAATAGACCAGAAAGCATTGCTATAATTTTAAAATGTTGATAAGACTTACAGTGCACATCATAATGCACTTAAAAAAACCTCATTAGGTTTCTCAGTTGTATTTTCATGTCTCTGTAGCTATTAATAGAGTGACAAGTATTATTTGAGAAGTATTTTCCACTTAGGGATTTGCTAAACCTACTGGAGTATAAAGTATAAATTGCCAGAGTTGTGAAAGGTGCTGGATGTATCAGTTTACATGCAGTTCACCCATTTATAAAGCAGTGCTCAGAGCTGCACATGGTATTTCATAATTCAGGAACCTTACAGGATCATAGCATAACTCTGAAGATCCCACCTAGAGAATTCTTTTTCTGGTTTAACTTTTGGTTTTGCTGTTATGCAGTTTCTCTTCATTTCAAGGGTACTTCCGGCATCAATAGCATTTTAAGTATTATTTTTTATTGCACTCCTTGAATTTATAACACAAATGAAACTGTTGTCTACAAATAAATTGTAAGTCCTCTGATCCTGGTTATTATTTTTTACATTTTTTCATCTAAGCAGTATGAGGGCTTTGATTTTTGGAAAATTTTTGCCTTTTGATCTTTTTAAAATTATTCCAGGGACCAGCTGCTGTTAGCAAGGTTCTTCTTATTGCTCCAAATATGCAGCAGCTTTTAAAAACTGTACTCCTCAGTCCACATACTGAGTCTGTGAAGATTTTTAAAGCCCTAAATACCTCTCATCCTCTCATAATTCATGTATATGCAATGCAGGCTTTTCCCTCATGATTTAACTCCCAAGCTATGAATCCTCTACAGCCTCTTAAACAGAGTTGGTGTTGATGGGTGAAATGTAAATCTCTGCTCATTAGGGGAATGTATACACACTCATAGATACATATTAGTAGGGAAGGTTTATGACAAAAGAGAAATTGGCATTTGCAACTTTATTTGTAGTGTTTGTGATGTGTAATTAGTTAATATTGTGTCCATTGGGGTTTGCTGCAGGTTCAAGAGGATTGAGTCTGTCTGGATGGTGCACTTGAGTATCCTTATTCTTTAACCTGGTTTCATGATCCCTCTGTGCTTTTCCTCTGTCTTGCATCAGAGGGTGTCACTAAGCACAGGGGGCTCTGACCCCAGAACCTCTGAACACAGCTTTGTTACAGGCTGTACAGCAGGATGCACCCTGGGTTGGGAACTGGGGAACTTGGTCCCTCTGTCCTCTGAAGCTCAAGTAGTGCTATTTTACATCCTCTTACTACAGATTTGAGAGGCTGATGTGGTGGGATTTCTAAATTATAGCTGAAATCTGGCTCCTTAAAGCCCTCTTAAATCTTTTCTCCCACAAAGATTTGTCTTTCAGGGAAGAGTCAGGAGCAAGGGTAGGTGATGCAAGCAGCCCAAGGCCAGGACCAGCTGCTACACAGAGGACAGAGCTGCTGAGTTGGCACCTTGCCTGCAGACAGGAGTTAAGCCAAAGAATTGTCAGCTGAATAATAGGTGTTGAGACTAGGGGGAAGGGAAAATTTATGACTGGAAGCCTGGACGGTCAGGAATGAGACTGGGAGTGGAAACTCATGGGCACTGTATTGATGTGATTATAATTTAATTCTACTCTGAATGAGCCCAGCTTTGGGGTGGCAGTGGTTTGGAGTGGCAGGGTTCCCTTCTGAGAAGAGCTGGAGGGGAGGAAGAGGTAGGAGAGATTCCAGGGGCAAAGAGTATCAGTTGGGATGAGGAAAAATCAGTCCTGCTGTGGTGGAGGCAGAGCCTGCAGGACCTGGGGCAACAGGGGACAGGTTTTGCTGGGCAGCATTCTTTGCCAGGCACCTCTGAAAAGGTTCCTAGTTCAATGGGTAATGAGTTACCACATGTAAGAAAGTAAAAAAAAAAAAATTGAAGGAAAAATTATAAATACCAGCTGTTACTAAGTGTTTTTACATATGTGTGGGTGGGATAAGTATGCTTCTTAAAAAAGAAAATGTTTATGGAAATTGTCTATTTGGATATTTATACACTTTTATTGTCCTGTTTTCAAGAACTTAAAAACAATCTGTATTTTTAAAAAAATTTAGCTGGCAGCTAGTGAATATAACTTATTTTAGGTTATACTGTGTTTCAGTAATGAATAAAGGGGTTTGAGTGAGATGAAGGAAGAAACTGAATATTTGAGTTAAAAATGTGGAAAAAAGTATCCTTTATTATGCTGACTTAGTCTGTGGCAAATGTTGATTTTTAAAAGAATCTCACAACCAGTTTGCTGTAAGTTCTTCTCAAACAACTGTTTTCTTGTTGACATGATCATGAATAGCTTTAAGACTTATTTTAAGGTTTGGGTATGGGTGTTGCATTCCTCTGACAGCTTTCATTTTAATTGAAATTTGAAGTTTAAAGTTTGAAAGCATACTAACAATGGAAGTTCTGCAGAGAATCTTGGAGCCTTTAGCTGCTCTTGCTTTAATAATGCTGCAGCATAGGGCATTGTTACAAGAGCCTTTTCAAATTGGAGCAGCTTGTTTGTGTACTGTAGAAATGATGTTTGAATGTGCTAATATTACTTTTTCTTCTTTTTCTAGTCCTTGCAACAATAGCTTTTGCTTTCCTTCTGCTCCCAATGTGCCAGTACTTAACACGGCCTTGTTCACCTCAAAACAAGTAAGGACTTGACAAATCTTTTGCTTCTCTTCTTGGATGTTTTATTTATTTCTTCTAATGAGAATTCTTAAACAGAGTCTTTGGTTATGAGCATTAACCTCAGGGCTTCAGGGCTGATGTTTGTGCATGTTTTTTGTGCCAGCACCATGTTTCCACTTAGAAACTAGGAAGCAAAATTCCTACAAGTCACACAGGCTTGCCAGCCTGGGAAATGTGGTGCCATTGGAGGGAACTAGATTTCCCAGCAGTGTTTTTGTAAGAAGTTTGGCTTATTATGGCTGAGATTTCAAAGTTTGGGATTTGGTATCAGATTTTAATGTTTGTTAACATTGGACTGTGGATTTTAATGCTGGCTCTTTTAGGGACTGTAGCTACACTGGTGAAAGTTACAGTTGTTAATGTTAATGTCATGGTCTGAAGCTTTTTTTTTTTTTTAAAAACCTTGTGACTGGAGTTCATGTTGCAAAAAGCAGTATCTTAGGTGGTACTAACAAATAGCATTCATGGTAACAATTTCAAGAGAGGAGACAGGATTTGCAGGGGGTTTTCCATCTCTGTAGTTCAGGCTTTACACACATTATCTGAATGTAGGGAAAGCTTCTGTTTTGTTGCTGTTTTGGTATCTATTTGTGGCACAGGAACTTTGTTGTTCTTGGCATCTTTCATCAGCAGTTGAGCCCTGTTCCAACAGTGTCCATTTTCTGTTCTTCAAATGGAAACATATAAAGTCTTCTGCCTAATGTTTATATATTGTTCCTAGGATTTCCTTTGGCTGCTGTGGGCGTTTCACTGCTGCTGAGTTGCTCTCATTTTCTCTGTCTGTGATGCTTGTCCTTATCTGGGTTCTAACTGGCCACTGGCTCCTTATGGATGGTGAGTATGTGAATTAAGGGATTTTACTACTGGGTTGTGCCTGTTCTGACACATCCAGACACCTGGTGAAATTCACTAATATTAATGGGTTGCTGAGTTGTAATATTGTGTGGTAGACTCTATGAAAACAACTGCTGTCAGGAACATGCTAGGGTAGTGTTGGGATGCCTGTTTTTCTGGTTTGTAAAAGCTTCCAAGGAAGTGCCAGAACACTCATGAAAGACAGTCTGCACTTGAGTGGTATAGTTTTCATTAAAGATGTGTGGAGACAGTGGTTGTTTATGAACCATAACTTGATCTTAACAACCTGGTTGATTTTTGCCATGCATCTTGGTGCGTTTTGTTTAATGATCAAATAATTTGTTGTGAGACAGTTCACAGTAGCTGGTTGTCTTTGATCTCTTTGATGCTTGCCAGTTAGGATGGTGAGTTGGGTGAAGCTGGCAGGCATCCAGCTGGCTTGAAGGTGTGATTTATTTATTTTTTTCATGAACTGAATTCTTGGCTCACTGTTCTGAAAAGGAGCTTTCCTCCTCTCCTCCTGCCTTCCAGACCTCTTGTGCTAGCTCTGGCACTCGCTTAATCACATGGTGAACTGATTCAGCTCACTAGAATGGCAGCAAACCCTTTTATTGCCACTCTTATTTTTCTTTTCTGCTGCTGCAGTGAGATGAATTGGATTATTGTGTGGTCAGGTAAGTGCTAAATTTGGCAAAAGATAAGTGGCAGCATGATGGGATCTGGAGGATGGAGTGGATATGATAGCAAAGGGATGAAGAGGTAGCCAGGAGCAGGAACTCCACTTCTTAGTATAAGGCAGCTGAATTGGCTCAGAACATCTCATGAAATGGCACCCTGAGGTTGTGATTGCTTGAGGAAAAATAGCTGGGACACTACTGGCCCCTGAAATTTTTAGCTGCAATAGAAAACATACATCCCATCAGCTTTCCAGCTCCTCCTGAATGCAATACTAACAGCAAAGTCCTTAGCACTTAAACCTCTTGTGGCACCTTGATTATTTCTTTTGTTTATAGGCATTTTGTTTCATTCATGATTTTTGCTGCTCTAGGAGTTTCACTTGTTGTATGTTAGGAAATACCTTTTAAACTACCCAGCTAATGGATGAAAAAATGCAATGTTGTTTGCTTTACATTAAGTAGAGCAGCCCACCATGAAATCAAGGGTGATTTTTGATCTGGAGTAGCTACAAAGCTAAATGGAATGTCAAGTGTGGATTTTGGCATAATCTGAAAAGATTTGTCTGGACTGAGATATCAACAGAAGCACTTACTTAAAAATGACTATTTTTGTGATTGCTTCAGTCTGAAATATTGGCTTTGAGGTAAATAATCTGTTGAGTACTAACTACTGGTGCAGAGGGGTTTCTGGGTTTTATTTCTCTTGGTGGTTGATTCTGTCTAGCTTTTGGAGTATTTTATGCAGCTTATATTAAGGGAGCTTGTGCTATAAAGGTAAGCCTCCTATTGTTTGTTCAAATCCAGTTAAATCAACATTTGTTGGTGACATTGAACAGGAACAGCATTTATTGGCCTTTGTCAGGCAAACAGACTCTGCAGTTTTATTCCTTATCCTGCTTCAAGTGGGATCACTTCATCTCTGCCTTTACCCTTTGCTTCTGTGTAACTGAATACTTGAGACCTCCATTAATCTTGTTTGGAGGGAAAATGTGGGCAATAAGTACTGCTCAGTAATATGTGCAAGAGGAGTACTTACCTGTTTTTTAAGTCAGCCCCTGCCAGCTGCTGGGTGTGCTGTGAACTAACTCCTCCTCCTGGCTCCTGCAGTGATGATGTTCTGTATCAAACAGATGTTGAGAATGTGCTTCACATCACCTGGGCCAGCAGCTGGAGGGCAGGCTTTTCTTCTTATCAGTGTACCTCAGTTTTTGTGTGCATTGTTTGTTGTTGTGCAGTTGATTCTCTCTTCATGAGACTGTTTGTACTTTAAAGCTGAAAAAATGAAGGGGAAATACTTCACAATTCTTTTTAGTCCTTACAAAACTGAGGCATGGCAGTTCCTGGTAGAACAGTCTTCATTGCTCAAACACAATTCCCCCATCCACGCAGTAGTTGATTGAACTGTTTTCTAAAGCCAGAGACATTCTACAGGCACAGATACTGTCTCCAGGAGGCTGTTTTGCCTTGTGTTGATCTTCATTTATAGGTCCTGAAATGCACACTTGTCAGAGCAGATTGTTTGCTGACAGAATCAGGGAAGTTCACTGTCCCTGGCTAAGACTGGTTAAAAGGTTTCTGAAGTAGTGGACATAGCTGGAGATGTGCAGTGGGAATGCTGTGTGCAGCAGTGTCTGTCTGTATCCTATATTGGATGGTCATGGATACTGCTGCAGACCTGAACTATGCTAATCATTCTGTGATTAACTGCTTTGGCAGCTGGCAGAGGCTTCTTCATGACTTGTGTTCTTGCTCCCACTTTTGAAAATACACTTTGTGAGTTTTATGGGTACATGATTAGATGAGAACTTCAGTACCTGTTTCTTTCACAGGTCAACCAGTGGCCTGTGGCAAAGCTTAAAAGCCTTGCCAGGTTGCATAATGCTTTGTGGATCAGACACCACAGCACCACCATCTCAGTGGTTTCATTTGTTCTGGATGCAGCAATGAAATAAAGCTGAAAAATGTGCTGTATCTGGAGAGACAAATCACACGTGCAAGAATATTCTTAATCCTCAGAATATCTTATTCCATAAGGAGTGTGCTCGCAGGGACTGTGAAGTTAATTTAAGTGAGAGTTTTCAGTTAGTTCTTTTTTATTCAGCTCTGTGAACCCACTGCCCGGTACTTCCAATCCAGAGCTACTGTGTGTGTGGCTATTTTACCATTTTCCTTTTTTCTTTTTTTTTAATGATTCGTAGTATATTTCCATGGAGATCAGCATCATATAGTGAATGTGTCAACACCACCCATGAGCTTGGAAATTGAAAACTTTGTTTCTCAAATGATTTCTGGGCTTTTTCACTGGAAAAGAAAGCTGGCCTCTGTTCAGAGAAGCCTTTTGGTGGTTTGACTGCACTTTGGCCTATATTACTTGTACTTGCTCTCAAGCATTCTTGCTTCCCTTCTGTTTTTTAAATTTACCAATATTTCTTAAAGCAGTTGCAAAACTGTAATTACTAGCATGTGTATTTCACTGTCATCTAAAGGAATTTTTTCCATCTCCCTTTCTACTCAGATATTTGCATAGTTTGATGGAAATATCTTGCACATCTGCCTCTGTTCATTTCAGTGACAGAGAAATCAAATGTGTGAAGAAGAGATAAAACTTTGTGCTGGTTAAAATATTTCCACTTCTAGTTAATTATAACCTGGAAGTTCTCTTCTAAGTATAGTCCTGCTTATGCTATTATTAACATTGGCTTTGGAGAAACCTCTTTGATTTTAGACAGACTGTTCTCTTATATTTGCTCTTCTGCCAGAGGAAGTCTGTAACTGAAGGCTGTACTGAATTACTGAATGTAGCTTTTTCTTACTGCTTTGGTGTGTCAAATTCTTTAAACCTCAGTAATTTGCTTACATTTTATAGCTTGTTACAGTTATGCAGCATGATTTAGGGTACATTTTTATCTGAGTAATCCCATTAAGTTGTTAAAACTGGCAGCTGTGACACTCGGTGTTAGGCTACACTTGTCAGTTGTTAAAAAATGAGGTGGATTTGGCAGAGTCATTTCTGGGACACAGGACCCCTGGGCACTGCAGGCAGCCACCATGGGGCATTTGGGGGCACTCTTCTCCCCTCAGCCTGCATGGAAATGTTTCCTTAGAGTTTTGAAGGAAGAACTCCACATTTTTCAGGTGAAATTAAAGTGAAAGGTAGTTTTAGAGTTGCATAATTACAGTGTGGCCTTGGTAAGCTGTGCTGGTGAGTGTGTCCCTGCAGTTTCAATTGGTTAAAATAGGGCTATAACTTACTCTGTATCGTGTTAGATAAAACCATTTTGTTTACAAATGACCATTTACTGAAGTGAAATCTAGTCCCAACAGGGCTCTGTTATTCCTTGTAAATATGTTGACACCATACATGAAATTTATTTCCTTTAAAGTTTTAAGTATCTCTTTAGGGATTTGCTTAGAACAAGTAAAATATGTGATTTTCAGCTGAGTGCTTTTGGTAGTTAAGGCTAGTCCCAGAGAAGCAGGAAACAGCCCAAGTGGGAAGTCTGGGACTTCTTTTTTTTTAAGCTTAACATTTTAGTTTTCTACCCTAACAAAATCCCCCTTGGAACATCTGAGCTGCAGCATGTTCAGCATGTTGATCTGGCTGAAAGCTCACTCTTGGGAGAGGGGTTAGGAAAACAGTCTGACATAACTGTATTTTTTTCCTGTTGGCAGGTAGCTTTCACATAGGTTTTTTTCACTGGGAGATCCCTGTGTATCTGAATGGTAATGGTTCATAGAACTCGGGCAGTCTTAGAGTCTTGCCTAAGCAGATCAGTTTGAGTGTTTCTAACATGTCATCTAACTATGCTATTTCTGAATGAACAGTCAAGACTTTTTAATTACTTCATACATTTACTACAAAACCTTATAACAGTGTAAGAGTAGAGGTTTATTCTGGGGCACAAAGACTTGAAAGTTGTCTCGTTGCTTTTGGTTCTTAACTGGGTAGTTAGTGTTTTAAAGGGAAGCAATCTAGGACACAACACATGGAAACATTTCTTTGTGGTGGGCAGTGAAAGTTAAGTGGAAAGGGCAGTTGTGCCTGAACACACATTTCTGCTTCCAAGGGGCCTGGTTTCTACTTGGCTGCTGAGAGTATTTTGATCTTTTTTAACTCTGTTAAAAAGAATTTCACTATCTGGAAATAGCAGTCAGTCATCTAGTGCATGCAGTGCTGCACAGGTGCACATGGAAGCTTCTTCGCGGTGTTCAGGGGAGGGTGTTGGCTTGGGGTGATTTCTTTTCTTTTGCTATTTTTAATGAACTAATTATGTGCTTGCATTTTGTAGCTCTGGCTATGGGCCTGTGTGTTGCAATGATAGCCTTTGTTCGGCTGCCGAGCCTGAAGGTTTCCTGCTTGCTACTCTCTGGGTTACTAATTTATGATGTCTTTTGGGTAAGTGTTTTGTTTGGTTTTGCTAAAACTGTTTTTATCCTTTGGATTTGTAATTGGCCTTGGGCCATTTTTGCATGAAATGTACCAGTATGAAGTTGATGAAATCTGGCAAAGCCAGAAGATCAGCCTCATAGCTCCATTCTGAGACGTTAAAAGTCTGCAGCAGGATACAGAATGACTCCCACATTAATTAGTTGACAAAAACAGAAACACGCTGGGAATATTTCAACTTTAACATATTTTTTAAAAAAAGAAATTGGACTTAATATTTTGAAAGCCTGGCTGAAGATTAGAACAGGCATTTCCAAGTAAACACAAAGCTTTATCCACTCATGCGCAGTCCACATATGCTGACTTCTGATTAGCTGTGAAATCCACAAAACAGGAATGCAAACCGATTTACAGCCAGGAAGGCTGGCATAAAACCTTACCACATTTTTACAAGAAACCAGATAGGATATATTTTGTTTTACCTCTGTACAACACTGAGCACTGACTCAGGGAAGCACTTTCTGACAGCTCTATCAGCTGGCCAGTTGCCCTGTGTGATGTAGTGTAAGAGCCCATTCAAAATAAATTTGCATCCTTCTGGTTTCCAGTGAGCATCATACTTACCTCTTCTGCTTCCAAGCTTTCAGATATTTTCTGTATCCCACTACCTGCCTTGGTAATTGTGGGCTACCTACTTGTAGTCCAGACAGATCCTTTGCCAAAGGATCTCTATTGATAAGTATCTTGATATTAGAAAATACATTTCAGTTATTCTTGAGGATTAATAGTGTAGGGAAATTTTATCTGAATTTTTGAAATACATTGTGCTGTATATACAATGTGTGTATATGGAATATTTGGACGTGAGCCTTTCTTGAATAAGCAAAGTAAAAATATATGTAGCTTTGAGTTGCTCTACAGTTGCAGTTTTTAATTTCTGATTATTTCCTTGCTCTGTAGGTCTTTTTTTCTGCCTACATTTTTAACAGCAATGTTATGGTGAAAGTGGCCACACAACCAGCTGATAATCCCCTTGATGTTTTATCCCGTAAACTTCACCTGGGACCAAATGTGGGTAGAGATGTTCCCCGTCTGTCACTGCCTGGTAAACTTGTATTTCCAAGGTAAAATCAGCAGTTCTTTTACTGTATTATATAAGAAAATTTTTCCCTCTCTATACTTTGTAGTAGCACCAGTTCTGCTGGAAAATGCCAACTTATTTCCATGTGAGTCACTCCCTCTTCATGATAAAAAGGCAGATAATGAGTAGTGAGGACTGGACACTTGGCATTCGCTGACTCACAGCGTGCAGAAATTATCCTAATTAGGCTGGAAGGTGACTTGTTCAGAACAGGATATGCTTTTTGACACAAGTGTGAGTCCCACAGTTCAATGACTGCTACTGCAGGATTTATGACCTACTGCTTAAAAGCAGATGTGAGGTTTATATGGATCAGAATAGTCTTCATTACTGCATAACTGCAAGTGATTGGGAAGGGAGTTCAAAACCAATCTAAGCAAGGATGGCTTACCAGGGAGGGGCTGTTGGAGGGAGATCATTCACATCTCTCTTGGTGCCTCAGGTTTTGAACCAGGTATGTGTAGGCCTGATGGGCAGAAAGCTCCAGTGCATCACCAGTTGTGCAGTAGGTTATGTTGGTTTATTTACTTAATTCCTGTTTCTTTAGCTGTTGGCATGCTGAAATTACAGAGATTAATTGTCAGCAGTGATAAAACCAAAAATATTCATTTTATCAACTTCGTAATAAGTTAATTTGACTTAATTTTCATGAAAAATATCTTGGATTTAAAATAACAGGCAATTTTAGTTCTTAATCTACTTAACAATTGGCTCTTTTCTGGACATCTGTTGAGATTATAATTTTTTATGTGTTTTGTCTGAATGAGACCCAAGATCTAAGAAGTCTATGAACTGACTTACTTCTAGTAGAGGTACACAGGAATGAAGGTGCAGTGCCTGTCAGTGTTAATCAGGGTTCAATAAAATGGTCAGCTGGTACCTCCCATCAGTGCTCAGAAGAGATTGAACAGAAGACTGACTTACTGAGCTGATGGAAAGAAGAAACCTCCAGCAGCCAACATTTGGCTTCCAATAGATAAATGTCTGCCAGTAGAAAGAAGGGATGTGCAAAATGGAGCTCCAAACCAAATCAGAGCAGTCTAGAGCTTGTCAAACTGTGTCTTGGGCATGCACCCAATTCTAGTTGCTCTCCAGTTCCACAGGCAGCCACTTCTCTATGCTGGGGATTGGAGATATTGTGATGCCAGGGCTTCTGCTCTGCTTTGTCCTGCGTTATGATAACTACAAAAAACAAGCCAACAGTGATTCCTGTGGTGCCCCAGGACCAGGGAACATCTCTGGACGTATGCAGAAAGTCTCTTACTTTCACTGCACACTTATTGGATATTTTGTAGGTGAGTAATTAGTTTAATATGGATACCTGCTGAGTGAGCTGAAGTGGGATTATTGTAGAAAGTTCAAAAGATGATGAAAGCAAGTGTAAAGAGGCTTTGAGAGACTGCTTGGTTATGTCCCTTTTTTAATCCTCCTCTCTTTGGGTTTCAGTGGCATGGTCTAGGGAGAAAAGCTCTCCTACAGTCTTGTTTCCAAGATTTTTTTTCTTCTGTATTTGGAGGATGAAATTATTGTTGTATTTTTGTTAGCAACTTTTTACACTTTGCTTTACTAGAATAGAAGGTGTTATAGCTAATACCTAGAATATGGGAAAATATGGGAGATTCTAGATAGGCAAGGTAGTTCATGTAAATGATTTCTGTGTGTTTGTATTCTGCTGTTAATGCTTGTGATCATGTGACATTGTAGTACACAGAAAATAGTGAGTAGGCACAACCAGAATGCTGTTTGATTTGATACAGCCATCCTTTTCCTTCCTAACACAAACCAGATTTTTCCCTAAGGTTAGGATGTGTGTGTGTATCCTAACCTTCTACAGTCCTTCTGAGGATGAAAAGGGAAGATCATTTCCTTCCTTCTCCCTTATGTTTCCCCTTACATTCCTTTTGGGCTGGTATCCAAGAAAATCACTCCCCTAATGTACAACCCTTCTCAGCCCCAGTTTGTCAGGCAAGGGCCTCAGACTGACAGTTTCAAGAGGTACCAGCACTGGAATAGCACTTGAGTGTGGTGCATTCAGCATCCTCCCCTTTGCCTTCTGTTGTGTTTTGTTTGAATTATTCTTAGCTTTGTCTTTGAGATGGAAAAGTGGAGCAAGTGGCTCAACAAAGAACAATTTTTCACTGTTTTGTTTGTTCCAAGTGTATTCAGGGAAAGCAAAGCACAAATAAGTAACTTTTCCACAGCCTATCTCTTAAAATGGTAGAGAAAGAGCCATGTGTGGATTAAATTAGTAAAACATCCATATGCAACCTAAAGATATTAACTTGTTTCTTTTACAGGTCTATTAACAGCAACAGTAGCTTCTCGTATTCACCGGGCAGCCCAGCCTGCCCTACTCTATTTGGTACCATTTACTTTATTGCCCCTCCTCACCATGGCCTATTTAAAGGTAAGACAGGATTAGGCATTTCCAGCAGGAAGCTGTGGGGGTCAGCTGGAGGCGGGTGCAGTGTTCTTGCTTGGGGCAGCAGATGATGTGTCCTTAAAAGCCCTGGCCCAGAACGAAGGTACCACTGCAGCTGGGCTTAATCTTCATTATGGAGGACTGAGTAGCTGGGAGAGGAGTTCCTGAAATAGAAGATAATTTATGTATATAAAATACTGGTAACTAACCAGATTCTGAAGTTTTAAATGCTGCTTTAATTAAATAAGTGAATTTGTCCTTGCCTAGCTGGTCACGAAAGAATGCGTGCACAGAGGCTGAACAAAGATGGAAGAGGCAGATCCTTGTTTACCTCTTTCCAGTCTCTTGTTCTGAACTGGAATTTTAAAATACCACCTTTCCTGCTACCGGGCTGTGCTGAAACACTTACCTAGCACCTAGCACTCTGCAGTACAGAGCATAAGGAAGGGCAGAATTTTCCACCTGCATATTTCCTTCCCATCAGAAACCCATTTCAGTACATCTGCTGCCTCAACAAGACATTCTGGCTTGACGGGGAAAGGATTCTTTTTAACTGTCATTATTGTAATTTGCAAAACAGGTGAAGAATGTATTTGCTTTAAGACATGTTTGCAATTATAAATCCATTTTAAAATCTGAATGCTAAATGGACTTGGTCCTTCTGCTGCTTTCCTGCCTAGGGTGATCTACGTCGCATGTGGTCTGAGCCTTTCCACTCCAAGTCCAGCAGCTCCCGTTTCCTGGAAGTATGATGGAACAGACAGAAAGTGACCTGAACTTCTGCCTTGGTCCTTTTCACTTTAACTTGTGGCTTTGTTGTCTCCTAAAGCTGGACTGGCTGGTACATGGGAAGGTACCAGTTATGGGACTTGTATGAAAGGACTTAATATTAAAGGAGGAAAAGGAAAACAGCTAAGATCCTGGAGCTCTGTGTGAATCCATGTCTCCCTGCAGATGTGGAATTGGGGACCCTTTGTGCAACTGCAGCCACGTTCCTCTTTCCCTCACTTGGATGGACTAGTACCAAACTGTTACCTTTGTGAGAGAGGAAGAGGCAGACTTGAAACTGAAAACGGCTTGAAGTCGTTCAAAAACTTGTCAACACTAAACAAAAAACGGTTAAGCAAACTGAAGCTTCTTCAGAGAACCCCTCATGGACATTGGGACCAGTTTCCTGCTGGACTTGGGTTTTGAAAAGAACTGAGACAGAAGGTCTTCTGTCACAATTTGCTTTTTTTTTTTTTTTTTTTTTTTTTTTTTGATTTATTAAATATTTCCTGTGGTGTGAGGTTACTTATTAAATCCACAGACATTGAGTGACTTCTTGCAGTATACATATAAAAATTTGTTGTAACAAGTTACATTTCCACCCAGATGTCATGTTGCAGTGAAAAAGGGCACGATTTTTATACATATATATATACACACATATAGATATATATATATGAATTAATAAAAAGGAAAACCTGCTAAGATCATGCTGTGTAGCAGACAGGGGCTTGCTGTAATTTTTAGCATGTAGAGCAGTTTACTATGGCTTTCTTGTATATGGATCTACAATGAGCTGCTGTTTTTTCCCCCCTTCCTACAACTGAACCTGCAGTTTAAAAACAAGTGTAGTATTTGTACTGATTGTACTCATGGACTTTAGGGGATATTTGATTTCGATCAATGTAGCAAACTAGGGAAGAAAAAATTTCAAACTTGACCCTGTTTGTTTGAGGGGGGGAGGGAGGAGTGGAGGGGTGTTTGGGTTTTTTTGTTTCGGTTTTTTCCTCTTTTTAAATTTTCTTTTTTTTACAAACAGCTCCCTTGCAGGTTTTTAGTAGTTTCTTCTTGACCCAGTGCATGTATTATAGCAGCAATTGTCTTTGTGCTTTCTGATCATAGTAATGTATCACTTGTAAATACATTTTTTCTATTTTCTATTTTTTTGTATTTTTTGCATTTTGTTCCATTAGTGTGCTGTATTTTTTCCATGCCCCTGCCCCTCAAAGAAAGAAAGAAAAAAAAAAAAGGAAAAAAGAAAAAGAAAACTGTCCTTGACTGTCATGACTGGTTGGAGTTTGTGTGTTGACTGTTTTGTACCTATAGCATGTTAAAAAGTGGATTTTTTTTTTTTTTTTTTTTTTTTTAACCACCAGTTCCAGTTCTGTTACTCTGTTGACTGAAAGGCTCCCCTGAGGTAACTTGAAGTTCTGTCCTTTAAAATACTTTACTGAATTGGGTTTGGGGAGCACTCCTGAAAGCTCATAGCTCATGTGAGTTCAGGAGATGTTGGTAAGAGCTGACTGGAAGGAAAACAGGGAAGTTTAAGAAGGAACAGAAGGAATCTGACTGAACAGTGACATTCCTCTGGGCTGCAGTCTCCTTACAACAGGTAAGATTTTTAAGTGTGGATGGGTGGGTGTGGCAAAGGGGATATTGTGACTATTCCCCCTCCCTCCAGTTAGTCTTTCACTGAGTTCAAAGCATTTCCTCTAACATCTGCAATGCTCTTCATCAGGTAACTGTCACTTTTCATTGAAAAAACCTGCTTTTTCTGTCCATAGCAGGTGGTAGGTCCTATACTTGCAATCAGCTTGTATCAGTTTTCAGCTAACTGATAACTCAAACTTAAGGTGAATGAAATACTGAGGAGAGTGAAGAGAATGAAAGAAGACAAGGTTTTGTGCTTGACTGGGATTTAAATTAAAAGGACTTTCTCTGTTTTGCAATGGCACTGTTTAGTCCCTCCTACAAAAACATACCTATGAATGATCTGTGATTAGAAAGGTTTCTGGAAGAAAGTTCTAGAAGTTCTAATTGACAAATGCTTAATGCAAATTAATTTAGTTTTCCAGAAAAACCTTTGCCTTCCTTTACAATCTGTTTTGCCTTCCTGCACACTGCAACCTTCTGACGTGCACTGAGGTAAGACACTGAACTGTAACTGCAGTGCTTTGTCTCTGAACCCACAGGTAGTGACTGCTGCACTGAGCTGACTGTCCCACATCCCTGGTAGAATCTCACCACTGCCAGGTGAGCAAAACTGGAAGGTATTTATTGTCCCATCAGTGCAGACCAGCAGCTGCAACCTATGGGAAAGGGATTCTGGTGCTTTGCAGAGGGGTTAACTGAAGTGTCTCTGTTCTCATTACAAAGCTATTACTATTTGCAGAGGGAAAAGCATTCTCCTAAGTTAAAGCTGTAAAGCTTTATCCCTCAGCTCTCCCATCTAGAACAACCTCAGCATTCAGGGGATTAAAAAGAGATTCCTACCTTGCTACTCAGCTGCTGGGCCCTCCCTGTGCTGACACAGCTTCTGTCCTTGTTTCTTCAGTCTGGCCAACTGGGTGCTCTCTCAGCTCAAGGATGAACCCAGGAGGTGCTGTGGTCCTTTGGATTTCCAGAGGCCATCAGTGGATGGGTTCCCTGGGCCTGTGGGATGTTCATGTCTTCTTGGTTTAACATTTTGTTGAACTCTTTACTAACTTGGCACAAAGTCCTGCAGTGAGACTGACAAGCCCTTTCTTCTGAAAAGTTGTTAGAAAAAAATATTTTAGTAATTGTTTGACAAATATAAGCCTATTTGTAGGAAAATAAAAAGATACTGGCAAAAATGTGAGACTAGAGCATGGTTACAGCAACCAGAACTGTTATGTGCAAACCCAGAAACAGTTCTGGAATCAGTTTTTGGCTGCATCTGTGGGAATAATCAGTTTAGAAATTGTACTGTTTATATTTTGTAATTTCCCTAAGGTCATACCTGTCTTGCAAACATGAGAGTTCAGAAATGACCTGGGCTTGTCTGGCCAGCCAGTATGAGTAAAGTGTATCAGAAATGCAAGCTGGTCATTCCATGTCTGAATTGGCCTCTTGGAAGCAACCCAGGAAGCTGCCAAACCTGTGCCCAGCCCAGCTAAAAGGCTGTACTGTGCTGCCTGCAGAGGCTCAGGAGCATGCCAGGGTGGCCAGGGCTGCACTTGAGATCCTGTGACATTCAAAAGCCTTTTGCTGAGATGAACATTTCCTGTCCTGAGCATGGGAGTATGGTAAGTTTTGAGAGAGAGGAAGACGCCATTGAGGCAATTAGGGATCACACCATTAGAATCATTTAGTGATGGCTGCTGGCCCCTGCTCAGTACTGACCTCCCTGGAGGGGGAACTGGAGGAAAGGCTCCCAGGTATTTCTCTTTTAATACAACGGAGTGAGTGGGTGGAATTTGAAGGCAATTTTTAGCTAGACTGTAATCTGCATTTTTCATTCAAGTTAAAAGTCACGTTTTCTTACCTCTATTCCATTTCTTCTTTCTGTTCTTCTTACAGGTACTTCACGATGTCTTTCAGACTTGGTATTTTTCATGCTTTCTAAGATCCCCAACATCACCTGTGTGGCAGTTGCCAGGTGAGTGTGTGTAAGCAGGGCTCTCAACTCAGATGAAATAGTTTAATATGATTTGTCCTATTTTTCTTAGCTAGCAGTCAACAAAGACGAGCAGAGACTATTCCAATGTGAAAGCAATACTGCAGCAATTTCAGCTGAGTCCTGTCCATTTGATACTCTGCTTAAACTTCAAAGGCTGAGCTAATGCACCTGTTTGGGGGTTTTTTTCAAAATTGTCTGAAATTCAGTGGTAAGCCTCATCCTGCTGTGCTCCAGGGAAGGTAAATGCTTCAGAAGGTGATCCAGACTCCAGGCAGCTTTTCTTTCTTGGTGGGGACCAGTCCAAGAAGCATGGCTCACATCTGTGCTCCCCAGGAAGAGTTAAGTATTTCTTACCTGTGTGCATTTAATTTTGACAGCCCAGAACAGCTCTTCTCTTCCTTCAGTCTGTTGGGAACTCACATGAAGAGATTGCAAGCTTCACATACAAAGTAAAATATATGAAATCTACAGATGAAGAAGTAACTCATCCTTACTCTAATTGTTTCCTAAAAAAGGATTATAGATAGGACTCCCCCTGCTTCATTGCCAGTAGTCTGCCTCATAGCCCGTTTCATGTACACTTGGAGTACTTGGGGCAAAAAATACAATGTCCTTGAAAAGTGTAGCTGTGGCTTATCTCCTTCCTTTCCTCTTTCTTATTTATGTAATACCTGATCTTCATCTCAATGGCCTGACTTTGCAATTTGTCTGAATTTGTTGGCTGAGTTTGAAAACTGATAAAAACTTTTGGCTTCCCCTGTAATAGACCCTTTCTCAAAGGACAGCCTGGCCCTACCCATGCCTAGGTGAGTGCTGTCTGGGGGTGGCTCATGGTGAGAGCTCCCTTTTTAATGCTGCAAAACTTGTTTGTGTTCTGCACTTTCAGCAGTTCTCTTCTGCAACAGCCCTGAGGAGCAGATGCATTCTCTCAGCCATCTTAGGATCCTGTTCTGAGAAAAGCCAGTTCTTTGCTCCCAGGGCTCTTGGGGCAGGGTTTTGCATAGCCATGCTGTTTACCCCAAAGCAGTGCTGTCAGTGGTGCTATGGGACAGGTTACTGCTCCCCCTCTTGACCTGTGGCAGCAAGGAAGGTACTGGAAAGCTTAAGAGACTTTGTACCCTAAACACACATTTTAGGTAATACTGGAGCATCTTCAGAGGTTCCTATGCTCAGGAACCTAACTAACATGCTGTACTTATGGTGGTTTCTGACCAGATCCACCTTTTCTGTAATTTGATGATGAGCAATATAATGATCTAGACTATGGCAGAGGTGCAGAACTCAGCTAGTTAGCATCAAGTATGCAGTTTCAAGCCAGGTAATCTTGTACTGATGGCAGAGCCAGCAGGAAGCTTGTTAACAAGGCATGAGGTGCATGATCCAGGTGCTCCAAAAGCAGGCTCTGGTTACAGGCATAGCAGCAGGGCCTCCTCAAGAGCAGACAAGTCCTTGGTGCTGCATCCTCCCTTATTCTTTGCAAAAGGTCCACCATTGCATCTGGTCTGCAGGTTCTGGTGTGTTCTCTGTCAGTTGAGAGAGCTATATTGTAGCTATTCTCCTTAGGTAAGCCAAGGTGCACACAAAGCAGCAATTTCTCTGGAGATGCTGCAGTAATTAAGAGTTGGTGAATGAAGGAGGTATGCTGTTGAAGAGGAGCAGTGTGAAAGCTTTAGTGAAAATCTGAGAGGAGCAACTAGCTGAAGAGAGAAGCAGCACTTCAGTCAGCATGGCCTAATCATGACTGGGTTACCGGGGAGGAGTCCACTGGACCTCAGCACACAAGGTGGGTACTGAACAATAATTCTGCATCCTCAAGTCCTCACTTTCCTGCAGTGAGCAGCTCTACAGCTCCTGTTCTAGCCAAGTGGCTGCAAGAAGTGTAAAATAGTATCACTTCCTCCTACACAATCACAGACACCAGCCTTTAGCAACCATCAGAGCAGCAACAGGGCTGAAATCAAGCTAGAAACACTCTTAGAAGCCATACATGTTTTACAACACAGTCACAGTCTCTAGAGTGGTTTTTCCAGTAGAAATACTCCTGCTGAATTCACTGCCTGGCTCTGTTTCTGTTAACCCTGAGGCTTATAAGAACAGCA
The DNA here is from genome assembly GCF_003957555.1 of Calypte anna. Classification (NCBI taxonomy): domain Eukaryota; kingdom Metazoa; phylum Chordata; class Aves; order Apodiformes; family Trochilidae; genus Calypte; species Calypte anna. The sequence continues at coordinate 9,980,791 of NC_044261.1, forward strand.
AATAGAATTTCAGGACTTGAAGACTTTCCCCCGACATGCAGTTGCCCTCTAGTGCCCTGCAAAGGGATTACTGAGATCGCTGAGACGTCTGCAGTAGCCAACACCCACTGTAGCTCACGGCGTTGTCCAATAGCGGTGTGTGCTGGCCCTGCCAGTTTATGCTTTTGTGTCTTGTCACTGGAAGAAAATATTCTACATGAATTCACATTTTCATATTAAAAAAAAAATGGGGACTGGTGAACCTTAAAAAAATCAGGCTTTATTTGTCTTCTCTGCTTTCTTATATGTAGTAGAATCCTCTTGGTTTTTCTCTCCACAGAAATCTAAATGAATGTCACCACGGTCAAATAACCATTGCCCTCTAGTGTACTCGTCTGGAAAAGGGGTTGAGCCATACAGGGTGCAGTCTTAATCCTGTCCCTTTTTTTCCTGAGTTGAGATCTTTTGGCTGTTAAATCTTCTACAAGTTAATTTCTTGCCAAAGATAACTGAGGATAATGTTCTACTGCTAAAGCTTCCTGGTAAGGTTTTCCAATGTCATCTGTTTATTTCCTAGTTGTTGTCCAAAACAGGTTGAGATTAAAGGCTGCTACTGCCACTTGATGCACTCCTTCCTGTTGGGTAGTTGTTGGCACACCAAAAGCAGCTTTGGGAGCAGACAAGTTTTTGGTGGACTGTGTTCTGTTTTTTTTTTTAAATCATCCTCAGGCATTATACAGCTGTTCTATCCTTAACTCTCACACCTACAGCTGTAGGTGGCTGAGCAAGCAGGCTGCTGGGCTCTACTCCCCAAGACTGAGAGGGTTTTCCTGACTTTTGTACATCTACATAGTCTGTATGAAGAGCCCTTTATGCATAGGTAGTACCTGTGTCCTCCTGTCTGGCTCCTCTCCTGCTGCAAGTGGGGAAAAGTGCACTGCTGCACAGACTACCTCAGCTCCAGCTGGAAGAATCCCACACCTGAAATTCACTGATGTCTGATCAGAAGCAGCAGTGTAACCCACAGCCTGGAACAGAGCACAGAGGTCACATCTCTCAGTGCCTCAAACTTTGTCACTGGTTATTGAGTACCAAGTAGTGACAAATCCTTGCAAAACAGGCAGTGACTGGGAAGCACACAAGGAGAGCTGCTGGCTTTACAGAACAGCAAAGTCATTTTGCTGCTACCACACCAAAACAATGCTCCAGTTTAGGAAAACACATACGCTCTCCTACATGGACAGGGTGCCTCCTCCCTCCTGCACTCACAGCCATCATTTACTAACCTAGATACAACCTTCCATGCACCACACTTTGTCCAAAGCAGAGTCAGCACATTTTTTAACAAAAGGGTCAGTTACTCATTGGTGAGGAAATCTTCCACCAATAGCCTCATTCAAGCAGGCCAAGACTTGATCACTGTTGTGCACTATTACAAAGCACTCTGGAGCAGTGTCTTGCTGTACCCAGCCTCTTCAGCTACGGTAGGCCTTCAGCAATTGTCCTGCTATCACCAGTCTTTGGATCTCACTGGTCCCCTCGTAGATCTCGGTGATGCGAGCGTCCCGGTAATGGCGCTCAGCCGGCATCTCCGTCACGTAGCCCATCCCACCCAGGATCTGGATAGCCTGAGACAAAGGCAGCGGGTTAGAAAGGAAGCAGGGACAAGGAATCTGTTTTCCAAAGCCACCTTAAAAGGAGCTAAGCCCACTGCAAGCATAACTAGAGGCATGGGGATGACACTCTGGGACAACAGCACCCGTTTGCAGAGGAATAAATAGGTTTAAGGCAATACTGATGTCCCAGACAAAGCTCTAATCACTTCAGAGTTACTTGTTAGGGATCCACGTTCAGCTAAGACACTTTGGTGAAGAACAGAGGAAAATAAATGCAGACAAAGGTCCTGCTTCATTTGCTTACTTATGTCACAAACTTTCTAATAGTCCTGACTGCTCCACCCATGCTCCCACCACCATTGCTGATCCCACTCAAACCCTTGCCACTGTCCTGTATCAAAGCAGGCACAAGAAGACTTCAGTAATACAGCCAGCATAAACCACCACAGACCCCCAAACCAGGAAGATGGCTGTGCTATCCAGCTTTAGCCATGGGGGTGTGTTTAAGAACAAAAAACAACAGAACTGTTAAATTCCATCCCACCTTCCCCAAGCACTCATATAACAACACAAACTCCCTTTCAGCATGCTGTATGTCAGAAACATCAGTTGAGGTAGTTACCTGATGAGCAATGTTTGTTGCAGCTTCTGATGCAGCCAGCTTGGCCATGGCAGCTTCCTTTGGGGAAGGAAAACATCACTAAGGCTGCAGCTCTCACATAAAGGAACACCACACTTGCATGAGAAGCTGGAACACTCGCAGTCCAGCTGTGCAGAGAGACAGGCCTGATCCTTGGTGACAGCTGAGAGATGCCACCCTCCTACCCCTGGCTAGAACCAGGCCAGGGCTCAGCAGACTGCCAGAGCAGAGGCAGCACAGCCCACTGTCTGCTGGTGGGTCACACACTGGCAGCACCCACACTGCACTAGAGCAGTTTGCTTGCCTTGAGCCTGTCCCCTGCGTTGTCACTGCTGGACAAATGCAAGAATGGGAATACCTTTGTGAAGGGCTTCCCATTGTCTTTCAGCATAGCAGCTCTCCAGGTCAGCAAGCGTGCACCCTCCAAGGCCACAGCCATGTCTGCCAGCTTAAACTGCAACAACAAACATGGCCCCTGTTCCAGAAGGCAGCCTCTGCCCACAGGAGAGCAGAACAGACATCTCCTTTTTCCCCCTCCCCTCTCCCCAGCCAGAATTGCTAGAAAAAAAACATATGTCTATTGCAACAATCAGTTTTAACAAGTGTCTGAAAACAAAAATTATTACAGTGTTTATCCCAGACAGTACAAAGTGCACTGTGCCTGAAGCCATGCCCAGGTGACCTTTCCACCAGCACCAGCAATGTCCAGAACTGCCCCATCCGCCTTGCTCGTACCTGCACTGCCTGCAGCTTTGTGATGGGTGACCCAAAGGCCATTCTCTTTTCAGCATAATCCACAGCACAGTCCAGAGCTGCCTGTGCTATGCCAAGAGCCTGGGAGGCAATGCCAATCCTTCCTCCATCCAGAGTTTGCTGTGGAAGACACAAAGTAAGTGTGTTAAATCAAGTCACACATGATCAAACATAATACATTTGCATGTCTGCTCTTTCTGGGAAGCTGCTGTAGCCTTAACACCTCCTTGATTCAGAATATTGCCAGTTATACAAGTACAAAGAGCTATAAAAGGTACTGGACACTGCAGAGAGAGGCCAGGGGTACAAAAAGCAGGGCAGAAAGGAGAGGTACTGCTTCTTAATAGCTAAGGGTGAAGAGAGGGGGGTGCAAAATAAGGAAAACAGCACAATGAGGAGCACCTGCTCTGGAAGGGGCTGAAAGGAACATTACAGCTACACCCCCTGGAACATTACAGCTGATTCTACTTTAACTAAAAAAAAATGGAAATCTGGTCAATTTTCCTCTTTGCTCTCATCATACACAGCTGAAGCAAATGTTTTCAAAATTACTAGTGAATGCCTCAGTAATTTCTTACCTCAAACACCTGCCCATTAGGTTTTTAACCATTTCCCCTCCTCACAATGCTCAGGAAGAATTTAAAGCACAGTGACAGAAGACTTAATCTTCCCAGTCCTGGGCTGAGTGTCTTTGAAAAAAGTGTATTTTCTAAATGGAATGGGCTGGTCTCCAGGGATTTCTCTCAGCCATTTTCAAAAAGTGAGGCCACCAGAGAAAGTAATGAGAAGTTGCTGTTCCACAGCTGCCTGGCTCCTCCTCAGAAGCAACTCAGATTTCATCCCCCTATAGACATTACCCAGAGGTTTTCCTGGGTCTCCAGGACAGCCTTCCTCTACGAAAGTATTTAGGGAAAATGCCATGTTTTCCCTCTATCTGTGGGTACAAACTGGAGGAACAGAGGGTAGGGAAAGAAGAATTAAAATACACCACCCCTGCTGACACATAACCTGGTAAATTAATGATTCATCAAGCTCTATGAATTATTTCTCTCATGTTGGCCAGAAGGGTCAACTGCTTAATGTCACACAGAACAGTTTATGCCTGCAGTTCTCACCAAAGTGATCCCAAGTCTGAAAACGGCTGTGGAAATGGCTGTCTTGGGAAATTGTGCTTTACACACCCACATCTGCACCCTGACCCAGCTCTTACCATGGCAATTTTGAAGCCCATTCCTGGCTGCCCCAGTAGGTTGGCCTTGGGTATCCGACAGTCCTCAAATATCAGGTTGGCAGTGGAAGAGGCTCGGATTCCCAGCTTGTCTTCTTTCTTCCCCAGTGACAGCCCAGCAGTTGGCATGGGAACCAGGAACGCACTAATGCCCTGTAACAAGACCCAAACTCTTAGGAATGGTGCCAACTTCCCACTTACCTGGCTGTCAACAGGCTTTCTCCAAACATTTTTCACAGAAACCACATATCTAGGTAACCAGAAGAGAGGGGAGAGCTGAGGCAAAACAAAGCCAAGACACATCAGCCCCTCCTCAATGCCGACAAAGCTCTAAATAGCTCACAGCTTTTCCAGAGTGCATCTCCTGCACAACCCCTTTAGCCCTGGCCCTTTTTTCTGACTGACCCAACTGAATGCACCTTGTGCTTCAGGGATTTATCCGTAGTAGCAAACACCACAGTGGCTGAAGCATCCCAGGCATTGGTGATCCAGGCCTTGGTGCCATTCAGAACCCACTCGTCACCATCCAGGCGTGCCACTGTGGATGCTGCACCAGCATCACTGCCATTTCCTGAGCGAGACACCAGAAAACAAAAATCTAGTCAGAGGCAGACTGGGGTGCAAACCCACTCCCTGCTCACACCCCCCCCACCATCAGCCCGCAGCACCTCTTGTAACAGCAGTAGTGTCAGCACTGTCCCTCCCATGGGGTTCAAACAGAAGGGGGAAAGGCCCATGTGTCATATGTGGCCATCTCCAGAGCTCTGCCCACAGAGGGGACGAAAATTTTCAGCAGGGACCATGGAGATGTCAGTTGATACCTTGGGAACTGAGACTTCCCTTACACAGAATTGCTGTAAACCACCTTTCTGAAAACTGTTACAATTTGACAGACTTCAAAGTCCATCCTAAACCAGACTAAAGAAAGAAGCTTCCCTAGGTTCTTCTTTGCAACAGAACAGTAACAGTCACATCACCTGGTTCACTAAGGGCAAAACAGCCAATTTTCTCTCCACTGGTGAAGGGTGCAATCCACTTGTGCTTCTGTTCCTCAGAGCCAAACTTGAGTATTGGCCCTAAATAGAGAGACTTTAAGAATTGAGAGTTGAGTTAGTGCATCTTGAAGGCTCAACTCCCTAACATCTAAGTGCTCTACCACACACCAGAACCCACTACAGGAACAGATCCCATTTCTCACATACAATAAACCCAATAAACCCCTGATGCCAGCCTTGGTTCCTGCCCCTCCCACACAACCCAAACCACTTACATTATTGACACTGACAATGACACCGGTGGACGCGCAGCCCCTGCTGATCTCCTCCACAGCTATGGAATAGGCCAGGTAGTCCAGGCCTGCTCCTTTGTACTCCTCTGGCACATCCATAGCCAGCAGCCCTAAGGCACCCATCTTCTTCACCTGCACACAGGGAACAGAGAACTAAGATCCTCTGCACCACCTGTGCCCCAGCAAATACATGCAGACACATGGATATACTCAGGTCATAGCAGGGCTACACACAGAGGAAGAAAGCATACAGCTCCTGGTGAAATGGGAGTCTGACTGTACAGGTTGGTTAAGTGCCCCCCGGTCCCAGTGTCATCAACAAGAGCTGTGCACAGTCACTTCTGCCTAAGACAAAGCTCTTGCTTATTTAAGAGCTGTTTTCAGCATCAGGAAGCAGGGAGCCTTTTGAAGATGAAATAGGGAGATGCTGATAAAAATCATGAGAACTTTACCTTTGCATCTGCTGAGCTTCAGCCTAGGACTGCACAAGGAAAGAATTTTACAGAATGAATGATCCACAGAAAGGTTTGCAAGATGGTGATTTTTCATTCCCATTGAAGCTAGGCCTTGCTCCCCAGAAAATGTAATTGTTGAATACATTCCAAATTATTCCACCCAAAGCTCCTCAGCTGGACCCCTGTCTTCATGACCATAAGCTCTTCTGTCTCATTCAATTTTTCTTGATAACATTTTGCAAGCAGAAGTGAAAACCCAAGCTTTCCTCTGCTTTTATATCCAAGATGTCAAGCTTTTGTTTTTGCAGAAATGAACACGCTACCAGTCTCTGCTTGCTTTAAGAGAAACCAAAAGGAATTTTTAAACAAATATTCTCCTTCCTGTATGGGCACCCAAAACACTAATCAGTCACATCAAATCCAGAGAATGAACAAAACCAGATAGTTCTATGTATGTTTCTTTATCTTAATAAACACTTCACAGTTTTTAATTCCCCACACACATTCAACAGAAAAGACTCAAAATCAAATGTAAAATTCTCAGATAAGAACAGTGAAGGAAAGAGGACAGTATTTTCTTCCTTAGAGTATGATTTTCTTGACTACCTTCCTTACTCCTTAATAGAAAGGGGCATATGGCAAGGCTGCCTCTGACTGTACTTGCTTAGCTTTTGGTTAATAAAACAATATTTACTTTTCTGGAGTTTAGTATTTCATTGTAATGAAAGAGGTGAGTTTTTCTACCCAACATGACTGAGACTATAGTGCTGTGTCTGTGCTGCTTTCCACAAGAGAAGTCACAGGTTTGACTGGAATCCTGTTTCTTCACAGCCCTAGAGAATAACCAACATGCACCTCACATCTCCTGATGACTTCTTTTCACCATCTGAAAGGCACTCAGGTCACCTACGCTTCCTCACTATAAAACGTTTTTATGGTTATGGGCAGTTTATAAAATTATTTCATTGATTTTATAAGTCAGTTGTATAGCAGCCCACAGGAAAGTCAATAAGAGAACTGAAAACTCAATAGCACTAGAGCCCAATACACAGAAACACAAGTAAAGGGCTCAATATGTCCTGTGGGCATGACAACCTCCACATTCAAAGAACTCTCCCACAAGTTCTAAACCAACTTCTCAAATTGGTCTAAACTTCCATTTACTGCTAAGCCAGTGCTTAAAGAACATTTTGCTCCAGGCCCAGGTGGTCCTGCCCCTTGAGAAGAAGGATGCCAACCTCCGAAAGAGCCAGTGGGCCTCTGTCGTGCCTAGCTCCCGGCAGGAGCAGCACGCACCTGCTCGGCTGGGAAGCGGTGCTCCTTATCCAACTGAGCTGCCACTGGCATCAGCTCTTTTTCTGCGAAGTCCCGACAAGTCTGACGAAGCATCTGGTGGGTTTCTGGCAGCTCCACTGACTGGTACACGGTGTGCAGTGTGCGGAGGCATCCAAAGGCCAATGCTGAAAGGAAAGGAATTAAGCGCCGCTGTTTCCCTTCTCGCCTACGGGAGACTTGAAACCAGCCCAGGCGGGACACATGCAACGGGGCTGGGGGCCATGCCGGAGGGACATCTTTTCCTTTGCATCAAGGTGTTGGGACCGCAGCTGCGGCACAAGCGGTCTGGGGGCTCGGCTGAAGGGCGGCACCGCCCGCCGCGGCTGTGGGGGCCCACACCGCAGGGCCTGAAGGGCACCGGGGCGCTGCCTCCCCGCCCAGACCGCGGCTCCTTCCGATCCGAATCGCGTACCCCGCAGCCCCCAACGCCCCGAGGAGTCTCGACGGAGCAAAACCGAGCCCGGCACCCTCACCCTTGGGTGTCCCCCGGGCCCTAGCCAGGAAAGCCGCCGCCGCTGCCGCCGCCATGCCCGCCGCCCGTCGCCTGAGGAGAGTGAAGAAACAGCGCACGCGCCCGCCGCGCGGCCGGCGCCCCCTGGCGGCCCAGCCCCGCCACCTCCCCGCGCCCCGGGCCCGCCCCCGGAGCGGCAGCGCCTGTGCCAAAACGGGAGAGGTTCCTTTATTACTGTTGCTGGTGACAAAACAACCTTTTTGTACAAAAACACCGCCACCCGGCAGCCTGCTGCGAGCCACCAGGAGCCGGCCACCCCCCGGCACTGAAGGGCTGGGCCAGCACGGCTGCTGCTGCCCCGAGAAGGGAGAGCACGGAGCCCCAAGGCCACACTGTGAGATACAAATGGTGCCCGGGCACAGCAGGGAGAGCCGGGCAGAGGCTGCTGCTGGTGTTCCTGTGGCCTTTGCTGCAGAGGAAGAGGCGATGACCCCGCCAGGCAGCTGTCCGTCAGCCCCATCCTCATGGCAAAGCTCCGGGGAGACGGCAGTGCTGGAGTCAGAGGGCTGCACCACGCAGCCTGATGGGACCAGGAGAGAAGGTAAACTCCAGAAAACTGCTGGAGAGGATCCAGCGAAGCACAGAGCTGAGGAATTACCACGTTTAGATCTTACTGCTTCACCATACTGCTTGCTCATTCTCTTCTGCTTTCTAAACACTTGTGGTTTTCTTCCTGAACCCTCAGATAAGCAGAATAAACATCCCCAAGCACCAGAGATGAGGCTGCTGCTGCTTCTCTGCAGCAAGACGCATTGGAAATCCTAAGGTAAACACACAAAGGAAGGCTCTTCCTACAAAAACAGAGGACAGGAAGAGCAGCACCCAGTCCATATAACAAAAGATGACCTTCCTTCACAAGGTGCAGTATATATTCCTCAGTCAATCATGAAAATAGCTGTCCAGGAAGCTTGCTTGCATGGATCCAAAGCACTTGCCTCAAAAAAGAAGTGAAATAGAGTTCATGGTCCTAAAAGGACAAATACTGTAAAGATTTAATGTAAGTTTGTGGGTATGGTCCCTTTGTGGGGTTTTGGGTGGGTTTTTTTGGTTGGTGTTTTGGTTTTTTTAATAGCAGAACACAGTATGATCCCAATTCTTTTCTCTTTCCAACTCGGCACATGATCTAAGGGAACCTGTCTGCACAAATCCTTTTCTCTTGCTCAAACTTTAACCAACACTGAAAGCATCTCCCTTGCATCCAGCACCTGGCTAGGACACGGCATCCACCTGACAAGGACAAGGTCCTACTGGAAGTTCTTCCTAGCTCACTGGCATGATTAGATTTGATCCATGATTAAAGCATCAGAGCACAAAATGCAGAAGGAAAGATACTCTGTGAAACCAAGTTTACCAATTACATTATCCCTGCCACACAGAGAAGAGACTTTATGGAAAATATGTAAGAGAAAAGAAACCTTAGGGAAGCTGCCAAGGTGGGGACAGAGGTTTGGAAATCCCTGACTTCAACCTTTCCAGTGCTGGGTTGCCCTCTTGTAGGGACTTTTTTTCCTGCAGCTCATCTTTTGGGCAAAGACCTTCTAATTTAGCAAACCAAAAACACACAGCTAGAAACTGAAGGGTGCTACTGCTGCCTGCAAGTCTTCTGGTTGTCCTCCAGTTTTCTTTTCCTTATTGCTGAATAGCTGATACATTCACCGATGGGAAAGCAACTGCTTCAGTGCTTTTTTCTCATCACTCCTGGCAGAGGTACTGACTGAAGACAGGAATCCACATTGCTATAAGCATCAAATGTCTCATTTACACCGGGCAGTGCTCTCCTGCTGTCAGCCGCCTTCTGCAAAGCAGCTGCTAGATGGCACTCACACCCCTACACAGCCCCCGACCGTGCAGAGCTGCATGTTGACTGCTACAAACGGCTCACACAGTTGGTATTTGCATACAGTGATTTCTGGTGCTCACTCTGGCAACAGCCTGTCTTCCTTTTAAGAACCTTTATGCAGTGACATAGAAAACAGATGGGAATCATCCAACTCATGAAAAGCAAGAGCTTGCTTCATACAGAAAATATGATAAAAGTAACATTTAAAGGCACGTGGATTTATACTACATACAAATTGATTTCAGGAATGTAAAACTTCCCAGAAAATAAGTAGCAGGCTCTTCAGACATTATCCTGAGAATCTCGGAACACTTTAGGATGAAAAAAACACTTCTGGGCAGTTCTGCCTTGTCACTGAAACAAATGTTTCCCACCTCACCATCATGCCACAAGGCCTTCTGAAGACAACCACTGCAAGAGACATCTCAAGCTCCACTTTACAAGTAGCTTCAACTAATTCTGAGCTAACTAAACAAGATTGTCCAAGCGCTGCTGGAGATGCTGGAGGGGATTGATGGTAGCATAATTGTTCTTCATCTTTCAACCAGGCAGACCTTGCCCCTCCACATTCCCAAGACATTTGTTGTGGTTGGCTCAAGATTAATGCTCCACCCAGAACAGGTCATTTGTTGTGGTTAATCATAATTAAATATCTTCCCAAGAGCTGGAAATTCTTTCATGGCTGCCACCTCACACACTCTCACTGCTTACCCTGCTGTGCCAAAGTTAACGTCATTAATCTGTGAGGTAAAGGCAGTGGTTTCCTACTGCTGTCTATGCATTAACAGGCTCCAGGCTCTGATCCCCACTGCATTTAGTCCTGCTAAAACATAAACTATGCTGAACCTTACACTTAACACAGCAGGTAACCAACTGGATCCACCAGGGAATTAGATTTCAACTGTCTCAAGGAAAAAGTGGAACTAATACTAGAAAATGTCTCTGGTCTAGACACAACTGACCAGCCCAGCATGGGAACAGGAACAATGCCAGTCTTAAGAGTCAGCAAAATAGGCAAAAAAAGGTTTTGTTAGCAGACATTTTTGGGCCCCACCATGGCTGCTGAGAAGATATGGATCTACTCACCACATGATGCCATTTCCTATTGCCAGACCCAAACATAGGTGAAACATATCCCCTGATCTGGCAGTAATTAACTCAGCAGAACTTCCTATACCATAAGTAAGCAGCTAAGCAAGCAAAGCAGGGATGTCAGCTCAGCTGAAGAAAACTTCTGTCAGTTCTCAAACTGTAAGAATCCCATTCTGTAACATTGAGTGATTTGACCTGAGAAGCTTTTAGATACTAATACCTCAACTGCAACAAAGCAAATGAGCTGAGAACACTGCCTCTGTCATATCATCCAGGTTTAAAAGTATAGAGATTGAAACCTAGGAAGTTATTGCTTCCTACACATTTCTAAGTGATTTTCCACATTCTTCCTTTCTATAGACTGATGCCTACCCTCCACCCGAGCAAGACTCACAATATGCTGTCCATCTAAAAAGCAATACATGCCACAGCAAGAGCCAGAATTCCTACACAAAGGAAAACAGGAGAAATGGTAAATATATTGATTAAGTTCTGCTATAAGGTTGACCCCTCAGCTGCAAAATTCAATATTTTGCTCTGAAGAGCTCAAACGGAAATGCTATCAGACTGACTCAATGACCAACCTTGATGAAGCCCCTTTTTTCCTCCTATTACCTATCTGCAGTGAAATCTCTAACAAGACAGAGATCAAGCTGTTCCCAGGGGCCTGGAGGCAGAAGGAAGGTTCCTGCATTGCTTAGAAGCTGAATTTGTCTCTTATTTTCTTTCCCACTGGAGAATATTGGGATGCACCCTAAAAAGCAATGTCAGCCATACTACAAACTAAACCACTGTGCACTAAATAGATGATCTATCCAACCAGAGATCTGCTCTTCAGGCATCACTGGCTACTTGAAGGGGGAAGATTCCTGCTAAGAAATAGCTTACCCAAACAATATGACTTCTTGAAAGAGGGTAGTCACCCAACAGGTGAAACATCAAATGCACTAGAAGTGCAACCTAACTATAAAGACTGTAACAGCAAGAATGTTCTAACAGTGCCTCTGATCCATAACCTAGCTAAGGGACCAGAAGGTAATTGGAAATAGTGAGAGGCACAACATGTTTGGTGCCAGACAGAGAAGTGTTGCAGGGAGATTTCCATTACTTCCATGAGCTGTCGTCTTTGTTTCATGTTTTCAGCCTCGTGTAAGACAAAAAGGTTTGGCAAGAAGCCTTGTTGCACGAGACAGCAACTCCAGTCCAGCCCTGGACATCGGAATGGTTAACGGGATCACAGCATCCAGCAGACACAGAACAATTACTGTCCTCCGTTGTAAGCATAATCGGCCTTGTTGTGCATAATCAACTTGTTGTCCACAAAGTAAAAGCTGTCTGAGCGGGTCTCGTATGGATTTTCAACCATCAGACGGACTGTGAAAGAGAAAGCTCAATTACATTCAAAAGCCTGCCACACTCCACTGGGCACCACATGGTCAGAAAGAAAAGGACTCTGCCATTCTGCTGGATTTACCAGGTTGATGCCCTGTCCTACACAACTAAGGGAAGCAAACCACTCCGCTGAGTGTGCTTCAAAAGCTCTGGCCTGCCCCTTCTTGTTCTTTCTATTCACAAGACAAGTGCTGTCAAAAGCAAACAAATGGGGATGGAGTAATCTCACACAAGGGAACCTTAGAAACTGTTGGAGCCATCACTACAGCAGAGCAGCAATCACATCTTTAAGCAGAGAGGTAGCAAGCATTCCCAACAAGTACACAGGCAGGGTACAAACTCTGCACCTCCTCCCACACCCAGGTAGCCACAGATGGGCCCACAAGCTCCTGCTCTATCCACCCCCCAAGCTCAAACATACCCCCTACAATGGATATTTGCAGAGATCTTGGTAGGTTTAAGACACCTCTCGGAGAAGAACTGGTTCTGTTCCAAAGCAGGAGGCTCAAGCCATAACCAGCATGTGCTGAAAACAGATGCATGGCTACCAAAAGAACCCTTTTTCAGGGTTTCGTTATCTTCTGGGCTATGCTGTTGGGCAACAGTCAGGTAAACCTTGTGACTCTAATCAGTTCTTGCAGCCTGTGACTTGACAACACAGTTGTCTTAGGCTTTAATTTTCAAAGAACTTGCAGCCCAAATGTGTAATTCAGTCAAGGTTACACACAGCTTAAACTAGGAATCTGCATCTATCTATTCCTGTCCTACTCATCCCAGTCACAGCTTCTTTCACAAGCAGAGAGAGGGAGAAAATGAGCATATGCACATACACAAACAGAACACAACTCAGTGTGGGAAAGGAGATACTTACTAAGGTCTTCTGAGAGCTGAGGGAATTCGTAGATGTGTTCACATGTGTTCCTGCTACTGGGAATGCAGAAGCCAAAATCAAAGTCAAAGTTCTTCAGCAAGCGATCTCGGAAGTAATGTCTCTCAATCATTCGAAAGTTTGACACCGGTTTTTCTCCAACTGTGAATTCCACTCTGCAAAAAAGCAGGAAAGAAAAGCTAAGATGACATACCACCCTTCCTATTGGGAAGAACGATGTCTTGGACCCAAGGCTACCTAAGTATCCATCAGTGCATTCCAGAGACACTTTGATATTTGTAGTGTAAGATGGGTTCTCTGTAGTCTTTGACTCAGTTTTGCTATAAACTGCCATGCGACACTGTAAACACCTGGTTCTCCCTTCTTTGTATAAACTCATACTCACGTTGCACCAACAGTCCGGAGGCGGAGAAATGCTGGGGTGAACTGGTAGCGGACAAAGCGGCCTGCACTAGCATCCAGCTCACTGTTGTCATCTTCATCCTCATCATTGTGCTCTAGAAAACACACCAGCTCAGAGTTATTCAGCTAACAGAGTACCACATAAGGTGATACTGGCTAGTGGGTATATCAGGACAAACTATTACTTGAACTGAAAGGTGGCACTGAACTGAAAGGGTAATAATTGGTCTGAGATTCATACTGGCACTAAGTAATAAAGATATGCTATGGCAGCTGGCACAGTCTTGGTGGCTCCAGAGCTACAAGCACCCTTAACCCACACAGCATATTCCCCCTTGCAATTGCCAAAACACATGAAAGAAACTCTGAACCATAACCAGCCACCAAAGGAAGACTTGTCAATAGTACTTCCCCATCTCATAATAATCACTTCACATTTTTATGACAAGTTTTTCAGCAGAGGCAAATTCAGTCCTATGCCTAAAGCAGAGGCATTTAGTCACCAGGACATATCAAAGGACCTTTCTGCTTGGGTCCTGCAGTGCAACTTCTTGGCTCTCTGAGTCTCTTTAGCCTCCCTGCAATGTTAGCATGACATACCTGAAGGAGATGGCTTCGCAATTTCAAACAGCACAGTTCCAGTTTCAAGGTCCCGGATCTTAAATCTGGTGAAGTCGATGTTGTAAATGTTGTCCTCAGGTTTGCATAAATAATCTAGAAGAGAAAGAAACATACAGTAACATTTGAAAAAAACGCTGAGCAATTACCACAGAAATGTCTTCTTTTGCCAGCCCCAGTCCATTAAGACACATAGTGCAAGTTGTTTTGCAGAGGCTTCAGGAACGCGAGGCAAAACTGAGGCAATAAGAAACAAAGGCACACTAGGTGCCAGGTAGCACAGCAAGAAAAAAAAAAAGAGCTCGACAGAAAAGCAGAGATCAGCAACTCAGAGGAAAAACAAAACAATAAAAAAGAAAAAGAAAAAAAGGGAGGAAAAAAATCCCATACACACTAAAAAAATCCAACCCATCACAAACTTTCTGGAAGTTTTAACAAAGCTGAAGGCAGGAGCACACCGCGCTGCGGTCCGGTACCGCCAGTACCGGACAAGGCTCACACTCCTCAACCGGTCCCAACGCCGGGGCACCGGCTGGCAGCGCTCACCGGCCCGATGCACCCCCGCCTCTCTCCCCTCCGTCCCAGGGAGAGGGGACAGCCCGGCCCCGACCCCTCCGCCCCGGCCCTTCGAGGACGAACGGAGCAACGCGGGGCCATGCCCGCCCTGGCCCGCCGGACCCCATCCGAACGCCCCCTCCCCGGGCCCGGCGCTCCCTCCCCGTCCCGCACTCACTCTCCGTCACCCGGCACAGCCCCAGGACGTGCTCGGGCCGGACGGTCTCCAGCGCCAGCAGCTCGGACTCGGTCCAAGGTGTCCGCGGCGCCGTGTCGGCCGAGCCGCGCCGCCCCCGCAGGAGGCTGAGGCCCCCCCCGGTCCCTGGCGGCGGTTTCTTCTCCGGCCCCGCCGCCGCCGCCCTCGCCTTCGAACCGCTCATGGCCCCGCCGCGCCAAGATGGCCGCCGCCGCCCTCGGTAGCTATGGGAGCGAGGGGCGGGGCGGCGGGTCAGGGGGCGGGGGGCTGCCTGGCAACGAGGGGGCCCGAAGCGAGGGGGTCCCCGTCGCCTCCGGGGCCATCCCAGAGCCGCGTCGCGAGTACCAACCTGGCTGGCTTCCTCGTCCCGGGGCGGCAGCACCTTCCTCCCGGGGCTCCAGAGAGCGGGCGGATAGCAGCGGGGCAGGCCGAGCGGAAGAGCTAGGAGTTACCTGGGGAAGAGAGACACAAAACCCAAACAAAAGCACCCACCCCCGCACCCAGCAGCACCCCTCCAGCTGTCCCCGGCGCCGGCAGCACCCAGGAGGCGGGAGATGCGCGCTTCGCTGCGCAGCGGGGGCACCCGGGTCTCCCGTTAATTAGATCACGGTCTGAATCCCGCAGTGTAGTGGGTAATTACAGAGAGCGGTGTCCCCCAGAGAGCCCTGGTCTTTTTAAGGAATGGTGACAAGCGCTTTTCAGGAAGCAGCTACGAGTCGGCGCGGTGTCAGCAAGGGGATGCCATCCATGGCACACACGCCCCAGCTGCTGTCCCCAGGGAGCTGAGACACAGACAGGGGCAGGAACAGTAACAAGACTGTGTGCCCCGAGAACAGTCGCCCAGGGTGTACCTGTACCCTGCGAGGCTCTCCCGGGGCCAGCCAGACTCACAGCTGTGGCACTGTCACCCCCACCCCGGGCTCCGTGTGACAGTGGCAGAGGTCAGATGAGTCTCCTGAGTCTGGCACGAGGGACTAGGGAGGTCCCAGGAGCATCACACCGAAGAAAGGACACATTTCTTCAACCCACCAGCCTGCAGTAGGCACTGAAGAGCCCCTGAGAGTCACCTCCAGCCATTCAGGGAACTGAGGTAAGAACAAGAAACATCTTGCGTCCTCTTTTCAGGCTCCTGCCAACACTCAACACGCTCAAGATGACTGGAAACAGATTCAGAGCAGTGGTTAGTGACGTTTGCTGCTGTTTGTAAGCAGCACACGCCTGCTACTGCCAACCAAATGCTATTTCAAACAAGCCTGTCCATGCCAGTGCTCCCAAATCCTCCATGGCAGATGAGGTTCAGTCCCTCCAGCCCTTGCCCTAGAAAAGGCAGACCAGGGCTCTGAAGTACCTTATCACCTAAGAGCAGGCACCTAGAGGAGGAAGGTGCCACCTTCTCTCTGCTCCAGCTACAGACCCTTCTGACCACCTCTGACACAGATTCAATCTGAAATCAGGGCAGCTTGCAAAACCTCAGAAAGCTGATTACATCTCTGGTACTCCTGACCTGAGCAGGAAGCAACAAAGTCCATTATCAACACTTCTAAGAGGATGTTGAACCGTTCAACTTGCACTGAAATCACCCAAGAAAACCAGCAAGAGAGCAGCAGAGCTGTACCGGAGGCAGGCAGGCAGCGGCAGGGAGAGGCTCCAGGATGCAGCAGTGGTGGGATCGCAAACTGCACCTCCAGCCCGCAGTGCCACCAGCCCCAGCCACGGGCACAAGGCAGAGGGGGCTCCTCCACCACTAGAAAAGAGGGACCACCTCACCCAAGTGACAATATAATTCTGTTTTATTTTCCTTTAACACACTGCTGGTTAAAATCGCCAGGCAGTAGATTTCAGAACATTCCCTCGACCGAACATCCTGGGGAAATTAAAAAATAAAACTGCTACCATGTACCAAAAATAAAATAACCCACCCACACACATCTTTTCCCCCCAAACTAGTCCCTGCAAAGCCAATGCAATCAGAAATAGGCATCTGTGCTTTTCACCCAGGGCACAAGCTTGCTGCAAATCAAACTAAAAAAATGTCACTGCAAGTTGTTATAACACAAAGCAATGGTCAGTAAAATAAAAAATCCTCCCTAAAGACCCCTTGCTACTGGCAACAAGTACAGATGGAGATCTCTCCCCACACTGCTGAGCCATTACAGACAACTTGGGCCTGCAACTTCAAGTAGTTTGTGATGGGTCCTCAATGCCAGCAGCATTTCCAAGCATCCCAGGCACTATACAGCCAGGAACTACAGAGCAGTAGGACCATCTGCCAATGTTATAAGCTGCTACCATGATGGGATCCAAACTTCACTGTCACCTGCCCAGCATTTCACAGTACTGGCTACTGCCTCCTGCCACAAAGCACAAATCCTGCCTCTGCTCTCAGGTTCTCCAAGGCTGCTTTACCAACCTGCCTGTTTCTCAAATGAGAAAGCCCTGAACACACAAAGACCCCATGGAAACCACAAAAAATTCAAGACCCCACTTGGCAGCAAGTTTCCAGACACAGCTTCACTCCAGGGCCTGAGCTCACAGAACAGCCCTGGTAGCAGAGGCAAGCACATCCTCACTACATGTGACTGGAAACAACTCCAGGGCAGAGATCCCACATTTCCCACATTCACACCCTCCCCAGTTAAACTGGTTCAAGCTGTAATTTGCTCCTTGCCTTGAAAACTCCATCACACAAACTCTTTAGCAGAGACCTTAATGCTTGCAAAAGATTATTCATATTTTCCAATAATCTAGCACTATTCTAGGAGGGAGGAAAGCACTTCTGTTTCGTTATTATTTTTACTTTTTTTTTTAATAAAGCTCTTTTTGGGGGGAAAAAAATATCAAAACCTATCAATAACCTGCAGTAGCATCCCACTGATATGCCTGGGGACAGTGCCACCACATCCCTCCCCCTCCCACATCTTTCCCCCCAGTCTCCAAAAATAGTATTTAATATACAGCAATAAACTCTGAGCAAGCCAGAGTCCCAGAAGACATGGACCTGCCTTCACCTCTCCCACCCAGCCCAGCACCATTTCAGTTCAGTTGCTCCTATACTCCTGGGACAAATCTGTTTGGATCCAAGGTGAAAGGCACACACCCCAGCCCCGCTGGGCAGTGTATGAAGCAAGGGTGCAGCACATTCATATAATCACCCCTCTGAGCCTTCACAGCTCCAGCCTGGTGTTGTGTTTGTGCCACTGAGAATACTTGTCTGAGCCCATTTGAGACCAGCCAGTGAGGACAGACTGGTGGAACCAGGCCGACGTTAAAAAAAGCATCCTTGAATTGTATTAGACTTTGGCATTTGTTATGGAGATGCAGAAGAGCCAGTAGGTAAATTAGCTCAGTGCTGGCCCAGCTCCCATTTCCCTTGGATTCTGAGCAAGGATATTTCCCTCCCTGTCACATAAGTGCAAGAAGCCGACAGATCTCTCCCATACTTGAGCACCAAACAGCCTGAAACACTTGGTACTTCACAGCTGCTCCAAATCTCTCACATCAAGTGCTGATGCTGCTCTGCTGCTCCTCTCCCTCCTCCTTCTGTTTTCTACCACAGACAGGCCTGTTGAGCCCAGGCTTCCATGTTCCTGACTATAGCAAATCCCATTTCAACTTAAAGGTAGACCAAGGCACAAAGCACAAGTCTCTTACCTGTTCAAACCCAAACAGTGTGGGTCAAGCCCTTGGTGAGTGAGCTGGGATACAGGACCCCAAACCACACTGCACACAGAAGCTGTAAACACCACACAACAACCAGGACCCAGCTGTGACTCATTGCAGACACACAGGCACCAGACTGTCTGGAAGTTCTCCATCCTGCCTTTGGGAGATTTCTAGGGGAGACCAGACCTGAAGGAGCTCTTCCAGTTCTGTGCCCTGCTAGGTTTTTTCCCCATTGACCTCCAGGGCTGGAACCAAAGATATGTGCAGCTCCCTGCTTCAGCTGTGACTTCTGGAGCTGGCATCCAGGGACATCAAGACAGTTCCCAGTTGATCACAGGGGCAGGGAATGCCTGTCCCTTGGGGAAAAAGAAAAACAACTCTGAAGCTCCTTAAAAAAGAGAAGCTTCTTCAAATAGACTTTCATTCAAAGCCTGTGAGGAAGGCACGAAAAAGAGACAGGAATTAATTTGGCTTTCTGCTCACTGCCACCTGGGACACTCAAAAAGGGTCAGAGCTGTTGTTCTAGTCACACAAAGAGAAGGGGAAAATGGCCTGGCTTTAAGGTACAAAAGGAGGAGCTGATGACAGGGTAGTTAAAGCAGACTTTGGAACTACCACCCTGAGGCTGGATCCAGGCCCAAAAATGAGATCAATGGTGTCATCTTCCCTTTTTCAAGGGGAAGCTTTAATAAACTGTCTTATCTGCCCTCTCTACACAACTGCTTCACAATTCAAGCCAGGGTCTGTTCTGACCCAGCTCCCCACACAGCTGCACAGGGACATGCACTTCATCTGTTTGATGCTGGCTGTCACAAAGCACAAACAGGCTTGTCTCTAACTGGTCTCAGTTAAACAGCATCTTCGACATTCCCACAAACACCTATGGTGGAAAGCTACAGCCAACCTAAACTTTCTTTCCCTGGTCAGTCCCAGGTACTCACTGTGCCCATTTAGCTGGCTTGCAGATGCCAAGAGATGACAAGGGGAGCCAGCCTGAGTATGCCACTCCCAGCCAGATGCTGACTCCTTAACCTCTACCATCCTCTGGTGTTCCCACATTCTTTGTTTGAAGGCTCCTTCCAAGGCAAACCTGGAAGCCCATGAACAAGGAAGATTACACAGCACTATGACAGGGCCAGGAACCCCTCAACCACCAGCTTTGTAGAGACAGAGATGCATAAAACCAAAACCAACTAAACCGAAGACATGAAGGATGAACTATTCTTACTCCCTATTCTTATTCAAATAAGACAAATTCATTTGAACTGAGCAACTGGAACATAACAGATCACACCCTGCACAGCTTTGCCTTAGGGCAGATGATGGCACCAAATCGATGCCCTAGCTGCCAGGAGAGGCAGAAATCTTGTCTCCAACTTCTGCACACCTAAATGCACACCCTTTCTCTCATGCTAGTCAAGGTGCAGAGATTCCTGGGTGAGCCACAAGAAACTGAGTAATTCCTTGCTTCAAGGATGCTCAAATAAAATGCAATCTAAAAGGCCTGGAGGAAAACAGCTCCTCACAGAGAAGCCTACTTTCAAGCCCAGGTTCTTTGCTTAACAAATCAGCAGTTTATGCTTCTCAAAACTGATAAGATCTAAATGTCTCCATGCTCTAGTAACAATCCTAAAAACTGCAGAATCTTTGCAGGCACCACTACCAAACAAAACAGAGTTCATATTTTATAGGAGTTTTATAAGTACTAGAATTTTAGCAGCAGATGAAGCAGACAACGTCAAGCTGGCCACCTTTTCATCCTAAGATCTGTTCTTAAGATCTGCTCCCCCTAAAGCACAGGTTCTTGTTCCAGTGAGGCAAGGACCCTCTTGCTTCTCCCAAAATGACTGTTACCACTCATGTAATTGGAGAGGAGGTAATTAAGGTCCTAGTGCTTGCTTTTTAGCTCACAGACAAAGAATTAGGGTCAGGGCTACAGCAGTGATCAGAAAGGCAAGGGCTCAGTGCTCTGACACCTGCCCCCAACTCCAGTTCTGGAGCTCAGGAGCTGACAGCCCATATCACAGCTTAAGGGTTAGAGGGAAGTAAAGACTTCAGCTGTTTGGGCCAAGCTGAGCAGAAAGGCTGCTCCTCCAATTTCCAGAAACTAGGGAGTTCTGCTGACCCTTTTCAGAAAGACTGAGACACTGCTAGGGATCAAACACACAAAAAAACCACTCAGAAAACTCAGGCCCAGGGAACAGCAGCACAGAGGACACTGCTCGGTCCAACTGCTCTGGATGGAGAGAGCACTTCCAAGAACAGAGACAGCATGAGGTAAAGTGTTCTGCAAGCACACAGCTCACCAGAATTAAAGCTGATCCAAAAGAACCCAACCATAACTGGGCCAGATCATGCTCCTGCCACCCAGAAATGCTAAACACATCAGAGGCCAAGACCATGGGAAGGCAGCTCTGGATCAGCAGGAGCAGAGAGGGCTTTTGCTCTGCTGGCACAAACTCTGCGTGTGGAAACAGAAGTCTCCTGCAGAAATATCCCCAGGAGCAAGCAGGTGACTTTGTCTCCAGCGTTCTGCTGGAGCGAGATTTTTGAACAGATTGAGCAGAGATGTATATGCCCCCTTCCTGGAGGTGTTCAAGGCCAAGCTGGATGAGACCTTGAGTAACCCTGTCTAGCTGAGAGCTGTCCCTGCCCAAGGAAGGGAGGTTGGAGCAGATTATGGGCCCCTCCAACCTAGGCCAGTCTATGATTCCAGTTCTCTGGAGGGCAACAAACCATCTTCCTCTACAGTACTGAAATGCTGGACATCTGCCCCTTCACCACAGGGCTTTGACAAGCAAAAGGCTGAGCTAACTGAAGACATCAACCAACTCCACTGCATTTCCACTGCTGGCAGGCCTGGTGCCTACGACAGGGAATGAGCACTCATAGAGAGCACCCATGAGGTTGCTCTGCTCTGTCCTACAGCACAGGTTGTTCACAGTTCCAGGACAAGGGAGGAAAGCTAACTGCTGGGAAGGCCAAGGAACAAGTCCAGAACCTTCTCTCTGATTCTCAGCTTCTTCTAAAGAAGAGATCACTTGCTATAAATGGCAAAACAAGGAACCGGGCTTAAAATTAAACCTTGAAAATAAAAGAATATTAAAGGAAACAAAAGCCATAATCAATACAGAAAACAAGTGCATCTGATCAGATGCTAACAACATCAGCCTTTCACAGGCTACAGCAGAATCCCTCTGCAATGGATCTAACGTTACAATTGCCAGACTAGGAAAGTCTCTCCTAACCGGTGCAGCACAATCAGGCCAGTTAAATCCTTCTGCTCCTGGTGCAGTTTGCACTCCTGGGAGGGGAACCTCTCCACAGCAGCTGAGCTGCTAGCTGGAGTCTTGGTGTCTTTATGCAGGTGAGTACCATACATTGTGTTGCACGCATTCAGGGAGATGCTGAGCCAGGCTCCATCCTCCATAGTCCTTAGTAACCCAACAGCACAACACTTCTGAGCTCCTGGACAAAACGTGTACCCAGGGCTGTCTTTAGGAGCTGCTTCCCTGCTCAAGGAACCGCATTCCACCCTGTAAAGGCAGAGATCTTGCAGCACGTGGCTTTCTCTGCTAGCATCACCTTCCAACAGCCCCATACACAGAAAACGAGGACTCGTTTTACTCTTGGATGCCCCAGGGAGGATTGGAGGCTGCACATGGTGCAAGGGCCTTGCTGCTTGCTGGCAAGGGGAAGGTAAGCTCCTTCTTACCTGGACCTGCTATTCATTCCAAATGAATCATCTTTTTTTTTAATCTTTTTTCTTTTTCTTTTTTTTTCTTTTCCTTAAATTATGAACAATATGGAGAAATTGAAAGCAACTGTGTTTGGTCCAACTCCTTCCCTCCCAGCCCCTGGGCTGATGCTCTGTGGGGCTTGCTCTCACAATCTGCAGAGGCAGAAGAGGGTTGGAATGAAGACACCAAAGGCCACCAGTATAGGAAACATGAGGCTGCTGTTGTCCGAGGCATAGGGGTTTGGTGTGCGTGGGCCTGACTGAACCCGGTTCTTATTTGCCTGTTTTTTAACACTGGAGCCTTCATCATATTCATCTTCATCATCATCTTCCTCTTTTTTCTCCAGACCCGGGTGCGGCTGCAGCTTTGGAACATCTGTTGGACAAGACAAAAGGTTGCAAGGGAGCAGGATGTAACCTAACTAATCACCCAGGCCACCCCATTCCTCTCTTCCAGATCCAGCATGCACAACAGCAACAGGACACCTGACACCACATCACCATGGCCAGAGCACTCCAGAAACAGGAGTAGCCTGTCCAGTAGTAAAGCAAAGTGATGCCATGGTCCTGAACCTCCCTTGTTCAGGAGCTAGAAGGGCTCAAACTCCAGCACAGACTTATAAAGAAGATGATAAAAAGTTATGGACTTTTCTAGCGCTCTCCACTGCTATCCTAAGGAAATACCTTGTCCTCAAGCTAAGAAGGTAAACAAAGCTCCAGGTAAGAAACACATAACTACTACCTAAAAGATCTCTGTAAATTACTTGTCTCTAGGGCTGCTGCTCACATTCAAGGCCAGAGGGAATTTATCTACAGCTGGTAGCTGTAGCTATAAGGTAAGACTGGCCATGTGTTCCCTTCTTCTCTACCCCATACACAGGAACTTCAGAACCAAACTGATTCTTCTTATTCCAAAAATGATGCAGCTTTGTGCACTTGGAGGAGTAGAACACTACACACCTATTTCATTCTGCAGCTGCACTCTGTGGGAACTTGCTGAAAGATAAACAGTTTTGGCAGAGGTGGGTCAGCAAAAGCTATGATCTCATGGTCTGAGAAGCAACAGGCTGCTCTCCAAGAGGGACGAGTTTTCTGGCTCAAAAACTGTGCTTACCTTCCACTGTTCCTTGCAGAATGTATAGGGCACAGATTTTTGGATTGTCATAGTAGCCCTAGAGAAAGCAAGGAAGGAAATCAGTGCTGTAGCTTTGAAGAAAGAAATATTCCCCCCACCTACCATCACCTCACCTCCCCACACAAACAGCTGCATCACATGTTTGGGAAAGAAGGAGGAAAGGAAGATCAGGGCTCTGCTCATCAAAGCATAATACCTTTACAAACTCAATGTGGAGCTTCCCTGTGAACGTGGAAACCTCTCCCTGGACACTCAATTTTCCCTTTTTGATACTCATGGGAATGATCTCATCATGAGCTGTGCTGTGTCCAACTCTGTCAAAAATGTCCAAGTCCTTCACCACCACGTGGCCATTCAAGCGAACATCAAATACCTTCAGGGTGGAAGAAATGGCAGTGTCAGAAGAGATTCAGGAACATGACAGTTGAGATGGGAACAGAACAAGAAAGGTCTCTTTTGCACTCAGGACCAGAAAGCATTGCAGAAGGCACTTCCCACCACACAGGCACCACTCCCTTGGGAAGGATGCAGAGCCCAAAACCAGCCAAAAGTACAGACACGGAGGCATTTATATTGCTTTCAAATACCCTGAAATCTGACTTCAGCTTTTAAAATAACCTCTACATATGCTGATGTAGAACTGAGGACAGGGCAATCTTATTCTGGTTTATTTATATTTTTCTTTCACAACTTTCTTTCACCTACTGCCTGGAGACTTGCTCCTACCAGGCACACCACACCGTAGGGAGTTAAGCCATTTCTAACTAACAGCCTGCAGCAGAGAAGAGGAAACAAGCTGGTGAGGTACACAGGGTTTGAAGCAGGTAAAATGTTGAACTGCTAACCACATCTGTGAATTCAGAGTGAAAGTCCTCCTAAGGGCTGTAATGACTCAAACTTCACTCAGCACCTGGGGAATCCCAGCACAACCACATGAAGGAAGAGGAACCAAAGATGCCTCAGCCCTTCCGTTTAATCTGAGGCTGCTTTTTGTAAGCCAGCCCCACCAGTTTTATTCTCTGAAATATTTTTCTGGCAGGAAGGCAGCACAGCGTTAAGGAGTGGGGCTCTGAAGAAGCTGATGGAATCAGGGGGAAGCCAGACTACAACACACACCATTTCTTTACCCATTTATCACAGGGCTTTGAGGTCTTCGTGCTTCTGCTTCCACATTTGTACATGAGGGATTTCAGCAGTGGATTTTATTGCTCTAAAGAGCAATAAAGCGGGCTGAATTTAACTCTGTGCTTTCAGGATCAGTTTGAACCAGCATCAAGTCTTTTTACATTAATGAAAATTGTTTTGAGTAGGTTTTTTAACCCAGATCACTTACCTGACTCAACCTCATCCAGCACAAGCATGCTGTTAGGTAGGGAGCAATTGTTAGGAAAAAGGCAAAACCACTTCCTCTCAAAGCCAGCACAGCCTAAACAGATCATAAAATTCTAGCACTAGTTATGTTTAGTTACACATTTGTTTGAAAATTTTGTAATGCAGTTTTCCAGGCCCACTGTGGAGAACTCCAAGTTTCAGAGCCCATGACAGCTCTAGGAACTAAGTTAACCATTGGTGCCTTACTTCACTCCTTTCTCCAGCATGCAGAGCAGCAGAGGCAACCTGGACATGCAGTCTTAGCCAGGAACACACATCAAAGAGAGAAGCAAGGAGCTGTTGTTTACCTTCTGTTGTGACTGTGCAAAGTAGACCTCTGCAAACTTCAACACCAGCACGTAGTCACCCTCCTCTTTGATGGGAACTTCATAGCCAAAGGTTTCCTCATTGTAGCGCTCAGTCTGGTACAGAATCTGATCTTCTGCATTGGAGCGCAAGATTGGCAGCTTCATGCCATAGTCAGAAGCTGGGTTTCAGGGCAAAAAAAAAAAAAAAGAGGAGGGGTTAGTTTCTGAGGTACAGGGAAGAGAGGCTTTATATACTCTAGAATGCTTAACTCCCTAAGTGGCTGTAGCACTTAGGCCCTGGTCAGACCTGCCTCCTCTCCTTGCTCTGACCAGGAGGAGGCACTACTGGAGCAGAAGCCAAGTCCTGTAGAAAACCAGGTCTGGACCTGCTGCAGTCTAAGAGACAGTGAACTCAGTTTCAGAAAGAAGAGTCTGTTTCACAGAGTACAGAGCCAAAGAACCTGGCCCTTGACTCCTGCTTCAAAGAGGAAAAACACCTAGAGTATTTTCACAATGTTTCCAAATTACCAACACTGAGTACAGAACCAAACCAGTCAGTGTAGGACTGACTCGACTCATTCATTCAACAGGTTTGAGCTTAACAATCGATGGCATCAGGCTACAGAGTCACCCTCCTCAAACGAAAACCTGGGGAATGGCAGAAGGGTGAAAAGTATCAGACATATTACAAACCCCTTTCTTCTCACCACAGCCACGCAATACCTGCTAGCTTGAAGACAGGAAGAAGGAAGCAAGAAAGATACACAAGGGTCTCAATAGCACCAGCAGCTCCATCAGCTGCTGCTCTCACAGTCACCCAGCTGAAATGGGCGCTATCTGCAGGCATCTGAACAGCCCACTGGGAAGGGCCCAAACAACATTCCCAAACAGGACAATACCTGAGAAAAAAAACAGAAATCATAAAACTTGCCTCTTCTCAGTCATTATTTCACTACCCCTACAGCAGCCCTCAAAAGATCCTAACCTGACTTGACATTTTATTGCGACAGGCTGACTGTACAAATGCAAACTGATGTGTGCCTTGGGAGCCCTGTAACTCCCCAGCAAGGCAGGGACAGGAGGGGAGGCTGTGGGTACCACCAGCCCACTGGCACTTCAGTCAGAAGTTGATCCTAGAGAAGTTCTCTGATGACAGTTGCCACTTCCAGCCCCATTTCCATGGGAACAGACACTGCATTGGCCAAGACAAAGCAAGTGAACTCAAGAACTAACCCAGCACACGTTGCCAAAGACGGAGCCAATGCAAACGAGCCAGAGGAAATTAATGCCAGCTCTTAGTCTCCTGTTTCACACACAGCTACTCAGGCAATCTTCTGCTTCTCACTACCACTGGAGACTCTAATCACCAGAAATACAGAGTGAAAAGTCTAACCTGTCCTCCCACACAGATATTTTTGGTCAGATACAGATTACAGTGACAGCAAACCAAGGACTCCACAGAAGTCAGCTACCAGAGCAAAGCCTACATTTAATAGCCAAGAAGGTAACTGGAGAGGAAGATCTGTCACCTGTCTGTCAGAGATCTGCTGACACAGCTCTGGAAGAGAGCTTGATTTCATGGTGTATGGACAGGTAGCTCACCAAGGGACAAGCAGCACTAAGCTGAGACTCAACTGTGTTTGGCACCTGGCTGTTCTGTAATTGCCATCAGCACATTCTGTCCCTTAGTGCACAGCATCTGAAGTGGGGCTTGGGGAAAAAAAAATAAGAAGAAGAAGAAAAAAAGGCTTTAATTTGCCTAGAGGCAGTACAGCCCAGAAACTGCTATCCCTAGGTTTCCTCCCAGTCAGCCACATATTTCTGCTGCAGCCATTACATGCGTGTCTACAGAGAGGAACTCAGAGTAAAGTGAAACAATGGTGCAATAAAAGGCCATTGATGGAAAAGCAGTTGAGAGCTCAAAGGGGTAAAGTCTCCTCTGCTGTGCCTGGCACCACTGGCTGAAGCAGGATTACTGGAACAGCCTGCTGCTCAGGAGACACCACAGGCTTTCCTCAAAGGAAGAACATGTCAAAGTATATTCAAAACAGACCCTTTTTTCTCTTCAGCTCAAAAATAAAATTCAAGTCCACAAGGACATTCTCTGTGCAGTCATACACCAGAGGTCTGCAAGGGGAAGCTGACATACAGCTACCAGTGCACCCTGTGTGACTGGGGCAACATTTTCCACACGGGTGAAAAACACCTAACAAACAGTATTAATGTTTAAATGTGATCTCCTCTGTATCCTGAGCCCAAACGGATCTCCATCCAGGACAGCACATATGCAAAGTAGCTGAATGGCATAGGACAATCCTCACCATCCTACATGGAAATAATGAAGGTTAGACATAAAAGTCAACTGATAGACCATCTTCCCTGCACTGCATCACTCACTTGTAACTGACAAGAGCTGCTCAGCAGAGCTCACTTTTCAATACACTTGCCAAGCAACTAAGTTTTGGTGTACCAGTTATCGGAAACAGGGAAAAATTCATATAAACTAAGCATTTTTCCATGGAAAGTAGGAAAAGGTAACCCAAGTGCAAGTGCAGCATTGGTTATCCATCCTTCCTTACTGGCAGACAGAACCTTTTACTGATTCAGTACTTAAAGCACGCAATCATACCCTATCTGTCTCTACTCCTGCTTCAGCCTCTTGAAAACCCTGACAGGACTGAAACTCGGCTGCTTAGAGGAGCAGACCAGCCTGCTGCACCTTCCCCCTCACCAGCCCCAGCACCGGGGCACCCAGCAAGCTCCCAGCTGGGACCGGGCTGCCGGTGGCAGGCATCACCCCGCAGAGTGAACGACTCTGCTGCACAGAGCAGGCAAAGGATGTGCTCACTGCACTGGGAGCACGGGAGGCTGGGCTTCGAATTGGCGGATCTTGCTGTGGAATCTGGGGTCTTCTAGTGGAAAACGGGAAACGAGGAGCCAAGCGACTGCATGCGGCTGGTTTGGCAGCCTGACTGCTCCCATTGCCTTTCCAGTCGCAATCCCACGCCAGCCCTCGAGGAGCGACTTTCCCTCCGGCATTACACAACCCCCATAGCCCGAGGCCGGGAAAACCCGACCGGAGCCGCAGGGCTCATCCCGCCACCACCGGGGCCCAGGGTCCCCCTCCACCATGGGAACAGGGGGTGCAGCTCCGGGCCGGGTCCGGCGGGAGGACGAAGGTGGCCGCGGTCCCGGTGGTGGGGAGGCTGGGCCGGCGCTCCCCGCGGGCCTCTCTGTCCCCTCGGCGGCTTAGGGAGAACAGAATCCGCCCGCGGGCCTGCCCGGGCCGCCGCAGCCCTGCGGGGAGACCCACGGACCCTCCACGGCGGGGCCGGGGGAGGCGGGACAGCGTCGGGGAGAGTCCCGGAACCCCGCTGATAGAGTCGTGACCCAATGACCCCGGCGGAGCAGAGCGGACCCCGAGAGCGGCTCTCCCGACACCCCCTCGGCGGGCCAGGCGCCTGCAGGGCACCGGCATGTCCCCCGCCCTCACCTCGGCCCACGCGGCCCTCCAGCGGGTCCTTGCGGAAGTGGATTCCATTCACGTCCACATGGGCATCGCCGCCCGCATTGACGGCCCAGACGACGCTGTCGGCGAGGCCGCCCGCCGCGCCCCGCAGCAGCAGCAGCAGCGGCGGCAGCACCAGCAGCAGCAACGAGGGCGGCAGCAGCGGCGCCCCGCGCGCCCCGGCGCCCACCATCTCGGGCTCCCGGCGCCGCGCCCGCCCCTTCCTGCTGCCGCCAGGGGGCAGCCTACCCGGCCGCCGGGGCGGAGCGCGCAGCAGCCAATCCGCGCACCGAAAGGAGAATATTAATTTCCCCTGCGCCTGCCATTAGCCGGCAGGAGACCCTCATCTGCATATTCATGAGGCACCGAGCCAATGGGCGGCGGGAGCGGGCGACCAGCCTCGCTCGAGAGGAAAGAGGATGGCCGCGCGCTGCAGCGGGAGGCGTGGCGGCCAGAGCGGAGCGGGCCAGCTCGGAGCGGGGAGTCGGTCCCTGCGAGCCGGCAGTGCCCAGGGCCGGTACCGCCCGTTCGGGAAGGGGAGCGAAGACAGGAGCGGCTACCCGGGGAGGAGCGGCGGAGAGCGGTAACGCTTCCCAGCGGCCTCTCCGGAGAGGGGACGCAGCCCCGCAAGTTTCCATCAGCGCCGGACGCCTGGGGGAAGAGCCCCGCCCCTTCGGCCCGTCCAATCAGAGGGCTCCAGCGCGGCCGGAACGCAAAGTACTGTGGGACAGTGGCGGGAAGCGAGGAGGCCGCTGGGTTGCCCAGGCAACCGGCGGCGCTGCCGCAGCGCTGGGGCGAAGCGGCGACGGAACCGGCCCGGGCGCTGCGGGCAATGTCAGGGGACCAGGTTCGGTGAAGTGACTGGGACAGGAGTCGGGGAAATGGGAGCTCCGCTGCTGTCGGGGGCGACGCGTCGGTACATCCCAGTAGTTTTGTGTCCGCCGTGCTCTGAACAGCAACTCCCGGTACCGGTTCTCTACCTCAACAAAACCTGCTGGTTCCCCCATTCGCACCTGCCGCCGATTATGGGAAAAGGCAGCTACCGTGCCGCCCGGTAAGGAGTGAGACGGTGACGTGCAACCCCTTTGGACCGCAGTGATTTGCTTGAGCAGTAAAACGGCCAAAAAAAGTGGGGAGAGGGAAGGGCGCGGGGGAAAGAGGAGGAGATAACTTCTGACACTGCCGGGGGGGTTCTCCGTGGTGCGTTTTACAGGAGTACATAAGATCCTGCCTTTTATTTCTGGAGAACCTTGGCAAGTTCTTAAGAGCGCTGGAGTGAGACATCAGAGATGGATGGAACTCACGACAAGGTAGGGGGGAGAGAATAACTTGGTGTTTGCCTCCATGTTTGCCTTTCTGTCTCATCTTGGTGTTCCCTCAAAGCCTCATGCCAGCCATGCCTCGT
Organism: Calypte anna; assembly: GCF_003957555.1. Taxonomy (NCBI): domain Eukaryota; kingdom Metazoa; phylum Chordata; class Aves; order Apodiformes; family Trochilidae; genus Calypte; species Calypte anna. The sequence continues at coordinate 10,010,709 of NC_044261.1, forward strand.
GTCCACACTTTGAGCACCAACTGCATGAGCTGGAGCTGCTCCTAAGTCCCCATAAGGCTTTTTCTAATTTGAGTCTTTTGCAATGTATTTGCCTTTAGAAATAAAAGACTTGAAGCTGCAGATTGTGAACTAAATATAAATGCCTCGGAGGTCTCTTAACAGGACACAGCCTTGGAGAAGTGAGTCAGTGAGAGGACAGTAACCACCCACCCTCTGCTCCCCAACCTGCTCTGCCCAGGTTGGGGTGACCCCAGAGCACATCCCTGCTGCTGTCACATCGTGGTATGGTTGGGGCAGGGCAGATATAGCACTGCTGTGTTCCCACGCCAGCACTGCTGCTGGGAAGGGGTTCCTGAACCTGTAGAGTGGCTCAGGGAACCGCATCCAGAAATGTAGTGTGAAACACACACTTAGCACCTCTCCAAATCAAGCCACCTCCTGCTGGTTCCTGGCAAATGATCTCAGCATTACAGAGCCCAACCCTGGCAGTCAAAGTCTGGGTCTGATCAAACCCAGATTAATCTCCTGTATCCCTGCTGTGTTTGTGACCTGTTGGGTGTCCCCCAGGTTCAGTTAGCAAGAGTACAAGCAGCCATGGCCAGAACAATGCTGTCCAGTTGGCAAGGCTGAGGGAGGCCTCATTAGAACTAATTTGTACTGATTAAAGATGATCCTCTCTAATCTCTCAAGATTTTTCAGTGTAAACTGTGATGAGCTTGAGTCAGGGCTGCAATTGTGTGTGGCCAGGTTGTGGCTGTGAGCTGCAGGAGTCAAGTGAGAAGAGGAGCAGTGTGAATTGTCCACAAGCCAAGGAGACTGCAGGGCTAATGTTACAGAACAGCAGTGTCCATGGGTGTGTACCCTTGTGTTTCCAGCCTGAGACTCACCAGGGCATCTAAGGTTCTATGGAGGGCAACAGACAGCCCTTTGTATGGCCCAAGTGGACCGAGGCAACAGGCCCCAGTGGGCTCAGATCTCACACACACACACACAAAATGGCAGTGGGGGCCCAAGCACTGGCTGGGCCTGGCTGAAACCCTCTTGTGTCTCTGGGAAGGCTGGGGAGTGTGAGGCCAGATGGGACCTTTGCTACCTTGGTGGGCACAGGCACCATGCAGCTGGTGCTAGGACATCTTTATAAACCATCAAGCTGCTAGGCCCAGACCAGATGTGCCCATGAGCAGGAATTGATCCATGGAGATTTACTAGCTACCATTTTGGTATGACCAAGACAGGTCCCTCAGCTGAAGGAGCCTCTTAGGCCCAGGTATGTATGAGCTAACCCAGCTCATCCCCTGCTGTGGGAGTGTCACCAGGGGCTTTTGTGGCTGTGACAAGCCTGAGGTGCCTGTCAAGGGCTCCTGGGGCTCCACCACATCTCACAGCAAAATATCAGCAGCTCTTCCTTGAAAAGGGTTTCCTTGAAGAGTTCACCTTCTTGAACAGAGGGGAAAACTACTCTCTTGCCCCTCAGTCTGAAGATTCAGCCTTTTTGGTGGGCAAGGCACTGAGTATTTTTAACACCTCTGCCTCTCCAGTCAGAGCATCTCTTAATAACTGGTCTGGGTGATTATTTCCCAAGAATCAGCAGCCCATCATGAAGCAAGAGGGATTAACTTAGCATCAGTGAGGAGGGATAGTGGCTTTACTCATCTGGCTGCAGGAGGAGCACCCACCCACCATGGCTCGTGTTCTGGTTACAGCTTCTGGCAGATGGCAGACATGCTGTGATAGCCTGTGTCCATGATGTCCTACACTGCTGCCCCTGAATCATTGAATTGTCACCAATAACTTGATGCCAGCTTGTGCCCTACATGCCAAAGGCTTTGTATCCTGTTACTAATCCCCTGATCCATCCATGCCTTGATGCAGGCTGGGTTTATACCAGTAGCCTGCAGGTGAAAGGCTCAGGACTGTCTTCTCAATCCCTTGATCTTTCCCTGTCCTTTGGCAGCTCTGCCAAAATTACTCTCAGTCTTGAATCAAGTCCTGCCTGGTCTACAGTCCTGATCACTCACAAATGGTGTGGGGCATGTGTTTTGGGCATTAGCCATTTCCTACAGGAAAAAGGGACTGGGATTTTGGATGTCCAAAAAGAGCAGTCGAGAGATGCCAGAAGCAGATCTCATGCCTAACAAGATTTATAAGAAGTCAGGGTGAGCCAGACCCACTGCCTGGGCCAGCTCCCAAACCACACAGGGCTACAGGGCTTAGGTGCCTAGAGGAGACTGGATCTGCCCTGCCATGTGGAGCTATTTGGAAGTCTCCCTGGTCCTAGATTGAAGATGAGAGCAAAAGGATTAGCTCTGGAATTAGATTATTTAGATTGGAGCTTTAATCTCTGACCCTGTCTACACAAGAAAATAGTAAAACTCCCTGGGATTATTTGGGGTTTGTTGTGCAAGTTAAAAGCAGCAAGAGCTGCTGTTGGAAGGAAAAAAAATTAATGCCTTGGAGATCTGCTCTGTCTGACCTGTTCACTGTATCATGGTGAGACCTGACAGAAAAGAGCTACAGATCATTTGGCACAGATCCAGCTTTTCTCAGAAGTAGCTGTGGCTCCAGGACTGCCTCTGCAACAGCACAAACCTGTCCTGCAGCCACCCTTCCCATAGCACTGGTGTCCCTGCATTTCTTGGGAAGACAAACACAGCTCTGCCATGGTACAAACACAGGGCCCTGCCTAAGTAAAGATGGAAGTAGTTCACAGAGATCATCCCCAGACACTCTGATGCCTCTAGAAATGGGTTTACAATTTTAAATAAATTAAGACTGTGTCCTGCCATCTGCCACTGTGAGTTAAAGGTGTGGCTGCCCAGGGCAGGCAGGCAGACCACCCCTGTCTGTTGCCACTGCCTGGCTGTCAGGCCCGTGCACATGGGCTGTAGCACAAAAGATGTGCCCTGAGTCCTCACCAGTCCTCACAGCCTCTCTGCTGCACACAGGCAAGCAGCCTGCTGTCCCCTGGCTCTGCACACACACTCACACACACACACACAGAGATCAGTGAAGCACATTTGTGTACAAGCATTCTCTGTGGCAGGCACGAGCCTACACAGGTCTCTCCTTCCCCATTATGACCCTAAGTACACACACAGCTTACCAGGACTTTGGACTGTTCAGTTTATGACCCTCATCTCCTAAGCACAGTACAGCTGGTGCTCCTGTGAACATGGAGATCTGTAAATACCTGTTTTCTAATTTCTTGTCTCACACCCAGGTTTAAGACTGGACCAGCTCCATAGGTACACATAGTTTGCATACACCAACATGCAAACAAACTTTGCTGTTGCTGCACTCCCTGCTTTTATGTGTGCACACACAAACCTTTCCCAGTGCACACGCCTGTGCAAACACAAGTACACACACACAGATACAAGGAGAAATACAGTTTTTCCATTGCTGGAGTATCAGCCATCATTGCAGCTATGCTGGTTAGCACAGGAGCAGGAAAACAGAGGGAAAATCTTCCTTTGGGACACGGGTCTGTGGACCCCAAGAATCTGAAAGGGAACCTGGGAAGTGAAAGATTTGAGATGAAGGAAACAGGAGGATGTTGGTCCCTAAACTCCCAGTTGGAGTAAGGGGGCAATTGAGAGAAAAAAGCTCCCAGCCAGGGTCAGAAACACACAACAGTGATGATGGCCTTTGAAACCAAGCAGAAATTAGTTGTGACAACTGCAGGTCTGGCAGAGTAGAGGAAGGGAGCAGGAGGTTGGGAACATCCTCGGGGAAGGGTAAAGAAGATGAGCATCTGATGTGTCTGGAAGAAGCTGGTAGGGCCTGGAGGTTATGGTTGTCACCACTGCAGACACATGCAGCATTTCTGAGTGTGAACAAGCTGAAGAGCAGGGTACTGCAGCACAAGGAGGCTCCCAGCCCACTCCTGATACCAATGGTGTTACAGCTCAGCTCCCACAGCACAGCCCCCCTGTGCATATGTTCAGAGTTATGTTTGAAATTGTCTGAAAAGGGGGAGTTGGCTATTGCTGCCTATTGCCTTCCCACCCAGCTCCCATCTGTGCCCTCTCTCCCATTGCTCCTTGCAGCTCTTCTGCTCCTTTGCAAGGCAGGGGGGTGCAGAGGAAGGGACACCAAGAGGCACCTCCAGACCCCTTAGCCACGAGGACAGCAGAAGGAATAGTCCTGCACAGCCTTAGGACCAGCAGTGGCTCTCTTGGCTGCAGCAAGGACTTGGGTCTGGATGCTGGTACAGACTCTGTGGTGTGCATCTGCCTCAGCCCTTCTCTCCCAGCCCAGCCACCACCTCTCACAGGGACATCCAGGCACCACGTCATTTCAACGTGCATATTTATCACTTTCCCCCCCCCCCAAGACATGTATTTGAATTTACTCTTGGTAAACATAACCACAGGAGATGCGAATATGTGCTGAGGAGGCATAAATAACTCCACACAGATAGACACACACACACAGACAGCAAACACAGACACAGTTCACCAAGGGAAATCAAAGTGCAGAGCACGCCCTGAGGCTGCCACCAGTCCCAATGGCTTTGCTCTCATCCACCAAGTCAAGAGGATTTTTCCTGTCTTTGCTTTGCAGCATCTGGTGGGAGAATAAAGCTGGGGAGGAGGAGTTTAAAGTTGCAAATATCCCATGAAAGCATCATGGCAAGTCCTGGCTCTGCAGTTTCCTGCAAACAACTCCAAGGAATGGTTCCAGTTGTAGGAAGTTGTAAGTCTTTCACAGTGTGAAAGGGTGGAGGGGCAAGGGGACCACCATGAGGGAGGAGCAGCAGGTCATATTGTAATGTCCCAGTTGCAGCCAGCCGATAAACCTTCATGTGGGAACATCGGGGCTAGATGCTCCACCTAGGTCCTCTTTTGCCCTCTCTAAGGTGCTGATTCTTCTTTAGCTGAGAATTGTTTTCAACGGGACATCATGCGAACAAACTCTGCAACCAACAAGAAAAGAGAGCCCTGAAGCAGAAGGCATCCATGGTTCCCAACCCAGCTCTCATTCCCGGGAGACAGCATGCAGCCAGGTTGAAACCAGGAGTCCAAACACTGCCAGCAGATCTAGGCTGCTCCATGACTGGCACTGGAGAGCTCACACAAAATGAGCTTTAATCCTGGAATTAGATATGGTGATATGACCCCACTAGCAGGTCATTTAATTGCCTCGGAGTCCTTTCAGTGTACAGTCTTCTTTGCACAAGAAACTCCTTGTGAAATGATACAGCTGAATACAGTGTGGTTTCTTAGGAAGCTTGCCCTTTCACAGAGACTGCAGTGTGAGAGAGCACTAGTGTGCTGGTAGATAACCAGCATTTTTGTACAGAAGAGTTTACTTGGATGGACTTCTTGTTTATAAAGACACAAGTTAACTGCAAGGATTCCCTGGATCTATTTCCTCAGCACTCTGCAGCTTATGAAGTCAATTACAACTGCTCAAATTGAGTGTAAATGCCATCAAATACAAATGTGTTTTCATTCTGCACGTGAATTGCCAAGGAACTAATAACTGCAAAGAGGAGGGCAGTGGAAATTACCCCTTTGACTTCTCCTTTGTCATTGATGAAGCTGTCCTTTGACAACTAAAGCAGTAGCTGACAGAGAAAATGATACTGGGATAGCATTTCATGTATTTTATCTGTCTAACATAATTTAGTTGTGGAAAACATGGAGAGCTACTGTCATGTAATCAGCCAGTGCATTAGAACAATTGCAGTTACCAGGCACTTGTACCATTTCAAAGCCCTCAGAAGCTTCAGTAATCTTGAGGACTGAGGCTCCTTGTCATATAGGAGACTCCAGAATGCCTCGGAGCCAAAAAAATTATGTCTATTTTAATTTAATTCCATTGTTCCCGTGCTTCACCCTTACTGCAAAGGTATGTCTGGATTTGCACTAGGAAAACAAGCAGTTTTCTGTGATGCTCTCACACCTTTCAGCTCTTATATCCACTTAGCCAGCTGATATCCACTACTTCCTTTGCCAGAAACTCTGAGCTTTATTAATATTGCTTCTGTCATGGCTAATGGCTAGGAGAGTAGCCTAACCACTCTTATTTTTCCAAGTCCTTCTGGCATGAAAAGTGGAAGAAGAAATTAATTATCTCTAGGATTTAATGTGACATCTCTAGATGAGATATTTGCAGTCCTTGGAAGCACATCTGGCTCATGACCATATTCTGGCAAAAAGCCACAGAAACCAATTCTCTATAAACCTCAATAACAAGGTGTGCCAGAGAAAATGGAAGGTGCAATGCACTCTCCAAACCAATCCAGACTTCTCACAGCTCTTGCAATGGATTTAGTAGAAAGGAAAATGCCCCCAAAACAGGAGGCTGGCATAGTATGGCATAATATGTTCTGCTTCTCTGTGACAGGACATATCTCTTACTAAGATAGAGTTATGGGAAACCCAACGGAAACTGAGATGCAGCAAGAGATGACAGACAAATGAACACTTCAGTTGAGACATTTCCTGTGTGGGCCAATGCTCTCCATTTTCCTCAGCTGACTAGTTAGAAAAAAAAACATTTCTTGTTTGCTTTTTTCTCCATACTTCAGATACCTGGGCCCCAAGCATGCAAATCTTCGCTTCTGCTTCCACCTCTAAGCCAAAACTCTGACTCATACCAGAGCAGATGGACAGGGAGGGTTCATCCCTTCTCACCTTCAAAATCAACACGCCCATCTCCGTTCAGGTCCACGTCCCGGATGATCTCTTCAATATCCCGGTGCCCCACCTGCTGCCCTAGAAGCTTTTTCATGGCTTCTCGCAGCTCACTGGTGCTGATCTCCCCATCACCATTGGTGTCAAACTGCAAGTACATGAAGAATACCAGCAGGGGAAATGCAGTTAATGGAAATGGATCTCTCTCTGGGTTGGATTTTGTATTGTCTCACTCCTGAGTGTCCTATTTTTCCTGCAAGCCTTTTGTCTCCCTCCTTTTTGGATCCAGTCTGTCTTTTCTCCTCAGAAACCCCTTGTAACTGCTGTGTCTGCATCTGTTTTCCTCTTCTTTGCCTCAAGAGTTTCTTTATCTTAGTGACTTTCTCTGCTCCTCCCTTGTTTTGTGCCTTGCTTGGTTTATTTCTCTGTCTTCCACTGTGCTGCTCTCTCTCCTCCTCTCTCTTCCCCTCTGGGGCTTCTATCCTTCCTGTCTCTTGTTGCTCACCTTTTGGAAGGGCACATGGTAGGGAGCACTCACCTCTCTGAAGGCATCACGGAGCTCTTTGACACCAATCATGTCTGCAGTTTCTGCTAGCAGCTTTGGTCCCATCAGCTCAACAAAATCTTCAAAATCCACATGGCCACCCACTTGGGACAAGATGAAAGATCATGTGTAAGAACTCCATATGTTAGCTAAGATGAGCACACATGTTGCACTTCTGTGTGCCCCAGAGAGGGCTTTGTTTCCAGGAAGCAAAGCACAGAAGGTGCAGGACAGTGGGATGAAAAACAGAGGTAGCTTTACACTGTCTTTATTTTCTGGATCATGGGCTAGGTGGAATGAGCCCAAGCTATTCCATCCTAGGCTGCCATGGACTGTCACATCTTCATGGCATCACGTACTGCCTATCAGAAGCCTGATCTTTCTAGTGGTTATAGCAACCCTCTGCTGCACCTGTGCCAAAAGGTATGGCAAGGACACATTATGATGTTCCTGCATGGCCTGGGCAGTGCCCTGCAGTAGTGGCAGAGTTTTGCTCTACTAGCTGTGACTAATGTATGTCCAACTATTTATTCATTGCATTAGTCCTTTTTCTTGTTTGTCCCCTGTCTAAAAGCTGGCAGTAACACTCCAACTCCTAAGCACTTGTGTGCCGGGGTTATCAGTTGCTCCTGTGCATGACTGGCTGCATGTGTCACAGCTGTTTTCCTTCCCTTGACCAAGTAACTTGTCCTTTTTACATTGTCGTGTGTCAGAAATAACATGTACTAAATATGATATTTCCTACCTGGCTGAGGGTAATGCCCCACACTGCCACAGACAAAAAATGATGGTAGAAAACATGGGGGGCAAAGACAGTTACAGTCAGTCAGATGCTTTTGTCATATATTTCCATGACTTTAGCAGATGCCTTCATCTGACACTGCCAGCACAGCTCACTCCCAGCCCATCCCCAGGCACACAGCAGATCCATGAACACCCACTGCAGAGGGAACAGCCCATCCATCACCCACTCTGACCAAAGCATCTTCACCTTCCCAGGACTGCTCTTCAGTCTGACACCATCCAACAGCAGCTTCAATAGGACAACACCCACAGCTGGTGCACTGATGTCTAACTGCCCACATCAAGGGCAGTTTTTATACCTGACAACTTAAGCACAAAGGACAACCCTTCCACACACTGTTCCCATACAGCACAGTGCACACAGTCTATTCATCTGATAAGCAAGAAACACAGGTATCAACTGCTAGGGACCACAAAGGAACAGATGTTATGGAGTGAAAACGAGAACAGAAAAGAGAAGAAAATAACCCACAACAAATAACGAAGGAAAAGAGTAAGCAGGAGACTGAGGCAGTGATGCAGGGAGCAGCAGCAACAAAGAGGTACAACTAGCTGCACATTACTCACAGTTCATGTTGATCTGCTGGGAGAGCTCTATTAGTTCCATCTCTGTAGGCATGTACCCCATAGTTCGCATGCAGTTCCCCAGGTCCCTGCAGTTAATAAACCCATCCTTGTCTTTATCAAACTCCTTAAAGGCTTCTCTTAATTCTGTGGGAGTAGATGCAAAAAAAGAACAATATTGTCAGTGCCAGATTGAAATACCTTTTCCAAGAAACCTACCCAGAATCAGCAGCACTTTTTAAGGCCAGACTCCTTAAGATACTCTATTTTCCCAGCAGATCTCATTGCAAAGAGGCAATAACTGGAGCAACATTAAGCTCTGCTTAACACAGCAGCATTGCTGACCCATTCCTTACAGGAAAGTTTGCTTAGTCTACCAGTGCCATGAACTAAGTGCTTCTGAACTGCACTCCCTAAAGAATCTGGAAGCAGTAAGTGTTCCCAGCTTTTACCCCTGCATTATAGTATATAGCACTAGTCTTAGGGATTAGCATGTAAAACAGCTCCCCTGGAGCCACAGTATTTTATCATCCTGTACAACATTCTGTGGGAGCTGGGATGGGCAGCAGCTCCCTGACCAGCTTACACCCCATTACTTATTCTCCCACCCTGAAGAGGCTGAAATGAATGTAGATTCCTTCACAGTCAGCACTCTTGCAGTTTTACATATTCTTTCTTTCTGCTGGAGTTGTCACAAAGTATTCCATTATTTTGTCTCCCTTGATTTGCCCCAAATTATTTTATACCATGGTCCTCTAAAACCAGGACAATGCCAGACTGGAAGGGCCAGCTGGTAAATTTTCAGTGGGAAGGAAGAAAGGTGACACAGAAGGAGTGACAAGCCTTACCTTCAATTTCCTCTGGACGTAGTTCTCTGTCCTGCAAGAAGAAAACATACTGTGTTAAAGCCTGCCACAAACATAAGTTTCAGAACAGCAGTTGTTGGTGCAAACAGTTCTAGGACAAGTCAGAAGGTGAGAGAAGAAACAAGAAGGTGATGACATGTTTAATACCATCTACCTAGCAAAGCTTCTAAGCTCTCTCCTTCCCAAGAGGGACAGGTGCTAGCCTGCACTCTTCCCTGTGGAAGCCCCTCTCTATCTCATCTGCTGGACAGGGGGATGAGAGATGCTTCTCCAAAACTGAAGAGATCTGGGCCAGCACAGCCATACGTGTGGCCAGCCCACCTGATTTTACTATGACCTTCATGAAGCTCCGACATTATTCCCCTGCACCAAGTCCTGGAGCAGACACTGGTCCTGCAGCAGTTACAATCTCCTCTAGAGCTCTAATTATACTTCCTACTGCAGCTCCCACTGGCACAGCCAGATCAAAACAGCTGGAAGCAGTCCCTGGAACCAGCAGGTCTATACCATCATCTGCTTGGATCGCTGCTTGATCCCTGCTTTCTGGCAGGACAGACACAGCCACGAGCTCTCTTACAGCCAACATCCCAGTGCCATCTCCTGCAGTCAGGCCACACAAAAAGGTCGAACTTCCCTCTTCCCCCCCAGCCTCAACTCCAAGTACAACCATTTGTACAAACCAGGTATGAAGGCAGACACAAAACAAATACATCATCAAGGTAATGTACAAACCAAATAGGACAAGGATTCACCATGTTCAGGAAACACGGCAACTTCAAACATCCAATCTGAGTTTCTCAGAAGAAGGAGAGGATATAAAAGAGTAAAGGAAAACTCCAACACTGCACCAGGAAGATGAGATAAGCATGGAAACGCACTGCTTTCTGGTTTAAATTCCCTTTCTGATTCCTCTCATGTCTCCCAGGCAAATCCAAAACATTTGAAAATTTGGAAACACAGAAACGTGATCTCTTTTGTTGTCTCACTCTTGGTTTTTCCTCTTAACCATGGGGAGTTTCTCCTTGTGTTCCAGGTGCCCTCCAGCCTCACCACATGTCCCTGCAGACGGTGCCCTTGATCACTTTGAAAAGATGATCCTTTGTAATTTAACAACAGGATCCTCTGGAAACCAATGGTGGCTGGTCAGAGTGCATAGCAAACTAGGACACACACTGTTTTACGTCTGTGCAAGTGGGCTGTGCCAGAAAAATGACCAGCTTGCCACTCATAACCTTCCCAGAGGCATCTCTGTGCTGGATGGAACTGCTGGAGCACGCTGTCACTGCTGTTTCATCCTTCACAGACCTGGTATTGTCAAACATGTCATCCCATTTGTTCCGCTTTCATCAACACCAAGTAACAAACCAATTCAAACTCCTCAGCCTGGATGCAGGAGGCAACATTTCCCTCCTGCCTTAGATGAAAGAACAGATGAACTCCTCCCATGGTCAGTACCAACACTCTGTGCACCAGAGTTCACCAATACTGACCCCAGGAGACACTGCTGGCAGCAGCTGGGCATGGCAGCGGTGCAAAGGGTGCCCTGACTCACACATGGTCACTGCTGCCTTGTCAGAGTGGCTGGGGTAGGACCCAGACCTTCCTCCAGTGCAGTCCTCACAAGACCATCCTCCTCCTCACTCACTGAAGACCGTGTTGCAGCTGACATGACTGACACATGTCAGAGATGGGGCCTTCAGCACTGGCTCTAATATTATTGCACACCAAGGCACTTGTGTTTGCAGGGCTCTGAGCACATCTTTGCACATGCAGATTCTACCAGCAGAGAGCCAGAGACTGTGAATGCAAAAAGAGGGTGAGGGCTTATGTCCCTCCAAAAATCTGACTCAAGCGATAGCTAACGTCAGGAAGAGGTTTTCTGGTTTCAGTTTGGAAGAAGATCCCTTAAAATTATAAAAGGAGGAAAATTGCTTGGGAAGAAATGCGCTGAATCACTCTGAAGCTTTTTGAGAACATATGGAAAGAGGAATAAAACTGTTCAGGGTTTAGCTCCTAGATATGAGCAGAGATGACCCTCAGAGAGCCCATTATACATAATGGTCTTACCCTCCTTTATTTCTGTTCTATGCACAATAAATCCTGTTGGTCTAGAGAGTCAGTAAAAGTAAAGCTTTGTATGAGATACTTTTATTCTACATCAGGGTAGTTAGAGACATCACTAATCCTATTTTGGAGATTTCTGAAGGCCCTATGAGTTTCCAGGGCCTCAACAGGATGGCACCTGTCCAGCTGTGAGCCTTCCACTAATGAGTTGGACCTATCTTCTGTGACAGGTAGCTCTTTGCATGCCAAAGTGTGCTTGTGTGAGAATGTTATGTGCTGTATTTTACTGAAACAACAGAAGGAACATTTGATCACTTAGTGCCTGAAGATTAGAAAGAAAAAAAGCCCTTTGATCCTTAATGACAAATAATTACTCTTTTTGGGGTTGTTGGTTGAAGAAGAGGTTTCAGAAATACAGATTGAGGTGTTTCCTACAGCTGTAGATAGTGTTATTGTAGGACTCTAATGTTTATGTGCAAAAGTATGTTTTGCTTCTTGTAAAGATGCAAGATTGTGCATATTTAAGTATATTTAACACATAATGTTATTGTTTGTATATAAATGCATACATTAGATGTGTATGAAAGCACAAATAGGTGTGACTGAACAGATAGATGCTTTTGCTATTTCCCTCTGTCTGTGTATGGGCAATAGCATTTGGTAGTCTGACTCTATTTGCAAATACGAGGACAGACTGATATTCTTTGGTTTATTTGGCTGGGATTGCTGCAGTGTCAGGCTGTGTACAACAGCGTATAAAGGATTGCATTTGGGTATCTGTGAGGAGGCAGATGAATGTTTATTTCTGCTGGTATTAGTGTTCTCACTGAGCTGACAGGAACAGTATCAAATATGGGCACCTCTGTGGGACAGCTTGTTCCCAATATGGATGCCCTGATTTGCATTTAAGTGCCTATTTAGGCCTTAAACGCTTATCTGAGCAACTGGGAACGAGATGTGGATGTCTTGCTAAAATAACATCTTTGAACACTGGACTCCTCCTGAGTCCAAATTATTTTGTAAATCCTGAAGTCCTAAGTCCTGCTCCTGAGTCCACCTGATTGAGTGTAGGTTTGGATCTATCTTCCATAGCTGCATTTTCAGAACCCTCCTTTCTTAGTGGTTGAGCACGGGGGTATCTCTGCACACCCTTTGGGTTAGACATTTGCCTACGATTGCATTTGCACTTGGAGCTGGAGCCGGGATGCTCGAGACTCAGGGCTGGGGATTCCAGAGCTCCACAGAGCTGGAGCACGGGGGCAGCTCCGCATCCCCAGCTCATGCCCACGTGGCTTGGTGCGTGTCTCACCCAGCTGGGTGTAACTTACGTACAGGCTGCCTGTTTTCTGCGAAGCCCTTCCTCAGGAAGATGCATGCTGGCCCCAGCAGGTTGTGCATGACGGCGCAGTTCTGGGCCAGCACCATGAGTGGACCCTGGTACTCGCAAGCCGACGACCCCTCTTCACTCGTCTGGACAGCCTTATAGCACGTCTTCTCCTCATGGCGGATCTTCCCAGCCAAAGAGCAGCAAGCAAACAACACAACAGAGGATGTTACCTCCCCATCTCACCCAGCCATTCCTCTGCAGTTTCACTGAACCGCATCGCAGAGACATTATTGCTAAATTTCCTTCATCTGCTCCACGCTGTGTCCCCCCCACCGGCCTATTAGGATTTGTACAAAAGCAGTAAGTCCAGGAGTTCACTTTCAAAGGCTGATAAAAGTACAACCAACCAGGAAAATTTCACTTTGAAGTGACATCAAACTCTCAGCACTGCTCACATCCACCCAGACGCAGCCCAAAGGGCCAGGCTCCCACTATCAGCCTTCAGTGAGCTGCAAAGGAGGAGCACAGCCTGTCCCAGCAGCAGAGGTGTCAGCCTGTGCCCAGGGTGAAGCTGCTGGCAGAGCTATGTGGCCCGGGCATCCCCAGGGGATGAGACAGAGTCTGCACGAAACCACTGTGTTAGGTTAGGCTCCAAGTTACATTTCAGCAACGCAGCACCACACGCTTTGTAATATTATTAGAAGGCTGTTTGCAGCATTAGATGGCTCTGCCAACTGCAGGCTCACACTCCCCATGCCACTTCTAATTAGTTACATCCTCAGGGTCTCAGGCAGTTACTGAACTGGCCTCTTCTAATCACTGACAGTCCCAAAGCAGAGATCACAGGCATAATCACAGGATCACATTTTTGTCCATTTTCATTTGCACATTTTCCTAAGTGTACACGTCCTGCTAAACTAGGGGTCCAGAACAGAATCCAGCACTGGATTTTATAAGGAGGCACTGCTTTCCTTTTATAGAAATGCCTTTCCCTGGCTCTGCAAGAAAACTCTTATCCTGATATTCCCATGCAGCTATAAAAAGCCAGCACAACCCACAGGACCCTTAATTTTATAGAATAAACATTAATCATACATCAGATTCCTCTTCAGGAATGATTCTACTTTTACAGACGGTGTTCCCAGGGGTGATCAGAGAAGTCTGTCAATTGTCATTGTCTTTATTAACCCTTTAATTAAATCCTGAGGTGCTTTTCCAGGATAAAAGACCAGATACACACACATGCCCCATTCACACAGAGTGTATTTTATCTACTTGCTGTGTCTGCCATGTGCAATTAAATTGTGCACATGGTTTGTAGTTCACATTTTTTTACATAGTCTTACACCAATCTGCTCAGGTATAATGTCATGTGAATATCAAGCACCAAAACAAAAACCACTCAAAAAGCAAGCCATGGAGAAAGGAAATGATGAAGCAGAAAATTATTTTTGTTGCAGTCATGGATGAGGAAGAAATCTGTCTCTGATTAAATCTGACACATAGGATACTTGTTCTTAAAAATCTGAAAGACAAACATCCATCCACAATTGGCATATTACTGGCTTAGCTAAATGTCAAGGTACCTGTGTTGAACTGCACAGCTTCATGATATCAATGCAATGTATTTTCAAAATTATTGGATTTATTTCCTGGCACATTTTTCAGTTCAATATATCACATAATAGGAATCACTTAAAAGAGCCTACATCAGTTCTGTGTTTAATTCCAGTGAAGCCATATAAAAAATCAAAGGCCCCACAGCCCCTAATATTTATTTGCTGACCCTTCCAGTCAAGAGGTTACACCAAGACACAGAGCAATACCACCCCAATATTTTCCTGTGTGAATAAAGATTGCCAGCTTGATGAAACAGTTGCCGAGAGCCACCAAGGATCCTAACCAGACAAGCTGATGCAGTGCCAGAACAACAAGGTGCATGTCCCAAGGGGGGATCCCTGCCCGACTCTGCTGTTGCAGGAAGGATTTCTGGCATTCAGTATTCACTTTCCCAGCACTCCTCAAGGTCTCTCCTGCAAGTAACCCCACAAGGTCCCTCCACCACGTTCCTCCTGCATCCCAGCGGAGTCAGAAAGGGAGCTGTGCTAGGGGTACAGAGCACAGGAACGTCAGCTGCTTGATACAGGGAAAATGGCAGTGTGCAAACAAAGAAAATGCAAGGACAAGGACTGTGGAGCTCAGTGTCCCTCCCCTGGGCAGCAGGCTACTTACTACCCTTCCTGGCTGATGCTGACCCTTGGCTGTGTGAGACCAGCTGGCTGTTCAAAGGGAGAGACAGGGCTGGTTTATAGACATCTGTAGTGATGCTGAAGGGTGGCAAAGCAAGGGACCTGGATGCCAAAGATTTCCCTTTCCACACAGCAGAAGCACAACAGGGCTCACCTCATCTTCCTGTCTGCGTGTCAGAGGGACTTAGCAAAGCAGCAAGCCCAGAGGGGCCTCTTCATCCCAACAGCAATGCCTCCCAGAGCAGGGAAAGGCAGCCAGGGTGGCTGGGAGACTCTGAGGGACTCTGTGACAGCAGAGAAGTGGAACTGCCAACAACAGACACTGGAGACAAAGACTGAGCATTGCCAGCAGAACGAGCAAGGGACCCCTATGGCAGCCAGTCCCAGACTGAGCCACTCAGTGCCTGGGAGCAACACACATATTTTGGGTTGAAATCAGGTATTCAAGATATCCATCTGTCACCCAAAAGCAGTGTTCACATACATTTTTTTGTATAGTCCCTTCTCTTTACCATTTCAGAAAAAGGAGTTGCCCAAGGTAAACATCTGAGAAAACAGACTAGGATCATAAACCAGCCAAGTAAAGTTGAGCAATGTTTAGAATGATCTGCAAAATCTCCACTATAATCACGTGTGTCATGATCAAAAGAACAGCAGAGCCCCAGGGCCTGTCAGGATAAGTGCCCAAGGCCTTAATTCATGGCTTGCTGGAGTGATGTCTGAGAAATTCTCTAATTCAGCTTTGCAGCTTTCTCTTTTTTGTCCTGCCATCCCAGGGCTTCTAACTAGGAACAAAATGCATCATTCAAAGCAGCTTTTAGGAATGAAAGTATAAATTACCTAGAAGACTGATGACACAGAGTTTATAACTTCTTGAATCCATTTTGACTCAATCAGCCTGGCCACACGTCAGACTTTAATTGCAATTGCCTTGATCATTTTGAGCACAGCTGCAGCCAGCTCCTTTTATTGCAAGTTGGAGGTAACCTACAGGCACTGACGTTGATTTTTCATCTGTGCGACATTTGGGGAAACTTCATCTACTTCTGCTCTCCTTGAAGGTCACCCTGACCTGGGGACTGGTCTCAGCACTGCCTAACTGATAGGTGATGGATTTGCTCCTTGTGTGTCCCAGCTCCTCTGCAACAGCTTTGTGCCATTACTGGCTTTGTTTACAGCAGCTGAGATAAGAAGAGAACTGTGTTTCTAAGCACAACTGTGACCAGAAGAAACTCCCTGCTAGGGAGGTCCTCTCCCCAACAGCTCTCTGCCAGAGGAGCTTTCCTGGGTGGCAAGGTCTCCTGGGTGCAACATCCTGATGACAGTGGCATTTCACTGTCAGCAAGGTTTCCACAGAGGTAGTTCCTCATTGCAATACTTTGGATGTTTAGTGCAACTTTTTAATTTATGAGGAGTGCATTGCATAGCTTTTTGCTGAGGTATTAGATTTGCAGAGCTGCTAAGTGCAAACCATGAGGTTGACAGGTACACAGTGATGCAAGACCTTCTTCAGTCAAACAGAAAATATTTCTAGGGCACGTCATTCCCATTTCAACATAGTCACTAACAGCAGAATTGTTCCTGAATGTGATTTGTCCTGGGAACAACGTAAAACCTCAGCACAAAGCAGACTGCAGGTTGCAGCCTAACAGATACACAGGGCAGCTTGCAGATGAAGTCCAGCTGGGCCCAAGCATGTAGACACATGGACTGTGCAGATGTGTGACATGATGCACAAACACACAGCCAGGGTCCAGTGTATCCACTCACAGAGACATGGACAAACAGATCACCGAGAAAACCATGCTTCTGTACCAAACACAACAAAACTAGATGTGTGCATGCACAAGGAAGGATATATAAAAATACACACATCTTTCTTTACAGACAACTTGTACAGGGACATCCACTAACTAGCAGGTACACACAGCATGACACAAACTGGGAGATGTGTGTGATGCACATGGATTCCCTCCCTACGCACTCCCAACCAACACTGCACACTTGCTCACACACCTCAGCATGTGAATGTTGAGACATAAAGAGCTAAGGACACACAAGTAGCTCAGGTAGGCTCATTAGGTGTGCACATCATTACCTGCCAACAGAACATGTGCAGACACACCCCCATTCCTGTGAACATGGATACATGTCACTAAAAAAATGACACATGACCTGCAGGTCATGTCATGACACATTGTCATGACAGTCATGACAATAACTCTCAACTGAAGCACAGGCACACACAAACTCACTCATATGCTCACACATTGCGTGTGACAGCGTGTGTGCCAGCATGCTGTGCACATCAACAAGCACAAGTTTGCACGAACCCAGCTGTACACACAGACACAGACACAGACACACAGAGC
The DNA here is from genome assembly GCF_003957555.1 of Calypte anna. NCBI lineage: Eukaryota > Metazoa > Chordata > Aves > Apodiformes > Trochilidae > Calypte > Calypte anna. The sequence goes on from NC_044261.1 coordinate 10,028,143, forward strand.
AGGATGCAAAACTACTCTTGTGCATGCATCCACACACGTTTATTTACACACATGCTGTGGCACCCAGCATCCCAGGCTCGAACAGCTGCACTCGCATGAGCAGCTCGTACAAAAAAAGTCTGGTGAAGAGAGCTGAGACCTTCATACACATCTCTGTGTTTCTCCCACCTCCCATTCCCATCTGCTCACGGCGTCACCCCTCCCAAGAAGCAGGACTGGAAATGCACAGCGCACTTTGAGTCAGGGAACATACCTTTTTTGAGAGGTTTCTCAGTGGAGACTTCACACAGTTGCCCATAATATGTTGAGTCTGCCTTTCCGGTGAACTTGGTTATAAAGGAACTGAAGCAATTGATCCCATTAAAGGTATTCCTTGGGAGCAAAGCAAGAAAGGCAGCGCCAGGCAAATCCAAACAGCTACTGGCTGCTGGGGCTTCCCTCTTCAGGGAGCTTTTTCTCTCTCTCTGCCTCTCTCTCCGTGTTTTTACTTTATGTTCACTTTCTTGAAGAGATGAAGCAGGAAGGAGAGGGAGGGGAGAGAAAGAGACAGAAAGAGAGGGAGAGAGAGGGAGAGAGAGTGAGAAGGGGAGAGAGAGGGAGGCGGATGTATAATCTACATCAGATTAATGTTCAAATCCCTCCCACCCCCCTCAATCTGCAGGCAAGATTGTTTCACTCACGGGAGAGGGCTGATTCAGGGAGAATTAAAACAGAGAGGCACCGCAAGAAGTGATTTCAGTGATGAGTTCAGAGAATCCAGCTAGTTTGGGTCCACACAGCCTCTGAATATTGCATCCCTACCCACCCCCCTTCTAACTCCTCTAGGCTTTTCAATCAGCAGAGAGCTAGGCTGGCCAGAAGGCAATCCACTTAGGAGCCTGAAGGCAGAGTCCAGAGCTTGTTTTGGAGCAGAAATGGACCATTTATCTGCGTGGAATGTGTTTCATCTTCTAAATACCAGCAGACCTAGAAGTCCCCTATTCTTTTCCTGCTACAGTGGAAGCAAGCCTGGAGGCAGCCAGCGGTCCAGGGAACCCACAACACTGAGCCTCAGGACAGTAATTTTTAACCACAAGGGAGAGACCTTGAGCCAGTCTTGCAATGAAATTTTCCCAGCTTTCTGTAAGTAGAAATCAACTGATGGTTTACCTGCACAAGCCTGCCAAATGTGGCCTCACACCTGAATCCTACATCCAAAGTGCCCCAGGTTAGCTAATGTGAAACAAAGAATTTGGACATCAGATCCAACCATTCCACATCCATCCAGCACCCAAGTCCCGGGATAATTAAGAGGCTCCTCAACCTAAAGCCAGCTCTAAACTTTATACTTTAGGTCTGTTGTAGTAACAGAATAATCTCTGAAAGAAAAGGGGTGAGTCCTCAATACATCTTCCTCTGACCTCAGGCTGACTGTAAGAGCATTCAGTCTGGAAAGAGATTTAAATTGCAATAAAACCTCACCATCACACCCAGGCAAACAGCATCTGAACAGGACAGTGAATGCACCCTTACCTACAAAGCCATGCCAGCTGCACCTCCACAGTGATAAGAAGCCATGGCATGAAGAACTAAGGCCATCAAGAACCATGAAGACCAAGATGACACTGATCCTACACCTTGCCTATGCAGCAGGTTGGCAAGATACTCAGGTGTTCAGCTGAAAGGTTTCACAACTTTTCTTGTGAGTGAGGTTCCAAACAAAAAGCTCTTCAAAGACCTAACCCATGGGCTGAGTACTTGGACCACATGGTTTCTGAGCAGGAGCCAAGGACTCACTTCTGGCAGCTCTAGGGCTGGAGATCAGAGAAGGATGAACTAGAAATGTCAGAACAAAGAAGGGACTTCTCTGCTTCCACCCTATTGGTGCTGTGGCAAATCAAGTATGATTGTAAAGTGAATCAACAGAGGCTTCTTCCGCTTGAGGAGATGAGTTTAGGATTCCAACCACAAGAGCCAACAGCTTCTCCAGTTGCAGTTGCAGCCAGAAGTGCACAGCCAAGAAGGATGGTGTTTCTTGTTCTTCCTTGTACTAACCACTTCCCAGACTGAAAGCAGTGGAATAGCTTCCTCTCTGATCCCTTCAATGTCTTCTTCACTTCGTTGCCTGGGAAGGAGATGCACAAAGGTCCAGAGGCCCTCTGAAGCAAGAAGCTACAGTGGCAGACACACACTGTTTGTACTCAGGGCTGACTGAGAGAAGGATAGGGAAGGATAGGGAAACTCTGGTCTGGAAGATCTCTATAGCAGAGCCCACCATAGTGGGCTGGGAAGCAGAACCCTGGGCCTGTCTCCTGCTTTCAGTGTAAAGATTCTGACGCTTAGAAAATACACAGTCACTCCTGGGGGCTGTGTCAGCCCTGGGCCTTGCAGCAGGGGACTTTGCTGGAGGATGCTGACACTCCCAGCTCCTATCAAGGCTGCCATCTTTAGCTCTATTTCTCTTTCTTCTCTTAAAGCAGCTAATGGGAGGCTGATCTACCAGAAGTGCCAGTCATTAATAACATCCTCTGTCAGCTGCAGTCATTCCCCAGGTTCCTTGTTTGTTGACAAAGTGCCTTGTCTCCCTTGAGCAGAAGCTGTCACACGGTGAGAAAGGCACCTGGGCTCCTTCCCCAGACAAACGACTCCAATTCCAGAGCAGAGAGGAGAGAGAATCATCTCCCTGCTGCTGATGCATCTTCCCTTGACAGGCAGTGCACAGCCCAGAAATGCCCTGTAAGTGAGAAGTGCCCATCTCCTGCATCTCCCAGAGACAGGGAGCAGAGCAAGGGAGTCAGGCATCTCCTGCCAGAAGAATCCAACACAGCTCTCAGACTGCCACAGGACAGCTGTGGAAGACAGCCTTTGAGTGTGCCTTACAGAGCTCTAAAAGTCTTTCAGAGATGGTGACACTAAATATTAGCTTGTCCCACAGCATCTGGAGCCAGCCACTGAGGCACCCTGACACACTTGCTCTCCTGCTTTTCTTTCCTGCAGATGCAGGCTATAGGAAACACGCAGGGCAGAGCTGAAATCTGCTGCCAGATTTGGCAGGGAGTTCACAATCCAGGAAGGAAAGTGGTGATGGGAGCACACTTGCACAAGGTTTGCAATACACAGTCCTTCAACTCTGCAAGAACTCTGGCAGAGCTGCAAGGGGTCCAAGACACACAATCATAAACAATTTTCTTATCTACTTTTTTACCTTGAATCCCTTAGGAACAACTGAGCAGCACATCACAATGTAGCAGACCGACCCTGCTGACCTCTGAGCAGGAAAATCACTCTCTACCTTGGGGTACTGCCCCCATCACCACCACAGGAGCTTAGAGATAGGAAGGTAGTTGGCAGAAAGGTCATTAGAAGATTAGGTTAGAAGGAACATATTTTCTCCCTGCCTCCAACTGAGGCTGCTGTAAGAGAACAGGATGCTGAGAATAAGTGTGTCAAAAACATTTGTGTGTAGGTGCTGATCTGTGGGTATGCCTATATCTGGGGTAGTCAGTGTGCATGTGGGAGGGCTGCACATGCATGTATACTGGTTTTCCCACACTGTTCTTTGTGGCAATCACACTGTTCTTTTAAGGTCTGGGGCTCTGTTGTAAACTTTCTTAAAATCGGTAGGAACTTTGCAAAATGCAGCTTTTGCCACCTCCCTTCCTCTCTCCTGAGTGCAAGGTGGACAGCAGAGACATCAGCTGATGTGGTTTGGGCACACAGTGAGGTCTCAGCTCACGGGAAACAAGCGTTTGGCACACTGACTGCCCTGAGCACAGAGCTGGCTGGGTGACTTGGCAGTGAACAGGGAGTCATTTAGGTAGTTTAAAATGTCTGGATTCTTTAAAAAGCAAAAGTGCTGTGCTTCGTGCTGGCACCTTTGGCAGAAGCGAGCATTTCATAGGAAAACGTTGGATCTCACCATAGCTAATCACTTGGTAGCTGCCAAAAGCTTTATCCAGTGGCAGCAGATACCCAAGAGCCACAACAGATAGAACAAAAGTCAATCCAACATTTGGGAATGCTTGTAAGACAGTAGTTTTCTTGACAGAAATTCCCAGTGGAAGTATGTGTTTGTACAGGCAGACTGTACAGGCAGACTGTACAGGCAGACTGTACTTCAGGTGCCAGGCCTGTTTCCGTGGGTGGTCTTTCAACTGCTGAACCATTGTATCAGAGGGTTGTTCTCAACAGGACACAAACACTGCAACCCAGCAATGTCAGTAAGTACGAGGGTTAATCTCTGACAGCAGTATATAGTAAAGCTGGGAATTATCATTTGTAGCATCTTTTCACTGATGGTTTTAGCCAAGAGCCCCCCTGCATCCTTTGAAGAGTTAGCATTTTAAAACATGCCACCTTAATTAATTTATCCTAACAGGGCAAGAATTTTTGGTCTATTTTTTCCTTTCACAGAGTGAAGAGTGCACGTATTGATTAGCAGCTTTCAAATCAAGCACACTTTATCTGGTGGCTGGAGATCTGCAGTGTACAAGAAACAACCCAGTCTTGTTTACTGGATAACCCCAGATGAGCCTGAGCATTTGATCTTGTTACCATCTTCCCACTGTCAGTGCTGTGGAGGGCCTTGCTTCAAAGCTCTGGATAGCTGGAACATGCACTGGTACTCTGAACTTCTGCAACTGGCTTCCCTCTCTTCTTCTGGGTCCTGAGCCCTTTTGATTTACATCAAGTTGTGTCTTCTGACCTCGAATGAACCTTGGATGGTTCCATATTCCAGTCAGACAAGTACAGGTCCATCTCAAGGGGAGGCACCAGCAGGTATTGGTGGATGCAGTCCAGATCCTTCTCTGGGGGAAGAAATATTTCTGCAGAGAGTTTGGGAACTGTCTTGGCTGTCAGCTGTTCCAGGAAGAAAGTGTTGCTGACTCATGCTGTGCATAATATTCTCCTCCATTAGAGCAATTGGATCATATTCAATCACAAACAACAGAAAGGTTATTAAAAAGTCCAAGGATATTTCCATCCCTCCCGAGGTAACAAAACCTGGACTGTCAACTTCTGTTTAGAACAGCTTTGCCTCTAATTAGCTAGCTTTATTCTGCCTCTGATGAAAAGAGATGGTAATGTGCCATCTCCTGACACCTTCCATGCAGATCTGGTCCACATATTGAGACCAACTTTCAAGTCCTTGTGCAGAAGATGTGTTGGCCAGAGCACAATGTGTTGTGGTTATTTTCTGCTTTCAAGATCCTCAGTGGTCTACAAAAAGACAAATACCAGCTTGACAGCCCAGAAACTGCTGTGACAATTTGCCATGTATACATGGTACAAAGATTGTTTAAAATAAATGTTACATGGTCCCTTCCCTTTGCTCAGGGGGGAGAGAATTGTGAATCACTCTCTGTCCGTCTGGGACTGATGCAAAAGCAGCTAATTCTGGTTTAGCTCCTTCACCTCTTTCAAAGTAAAAGAGACAGGAGAGCAATATTTGGCTGGCACAGAGAGGTGCTACAGTAACTGTGGCTCATTATTTAGGTGAGCAGAGGTCTGAGAACCAGTCCATACCAAATACTCCAAACCAACCCTGCAGCACTACATGACATACATCACCAGAGAACCCAGGTCTGCCTCACTCCTATACTGAGTAAGGATCTGACAACACCTTTAGAAGGATCCAACAGCCTTTGCCAGTACGAGATCTCTGGCTATATCTCGACACAGCTGGTCACAAACTACTTAAATCCTTTTAGCATTATTTCAGCAGAAGGCAGGGGGATTGCTGACGGGTTTCTACTTCCTGCCTTCAGCTGTTGTGACATGATGCCTCACAACGTTACACGGTTGCCTTCCAAAAGCAGAGAATTTATTTCATCTGTGTGGGATGAAGCAATGCTATATATTCTTTCCAAAGATGGTTGCATGGTGCAAAGTACTCCAATGGAAGAATGGGTAGAAGAAGTATTAGGATATCACTAATGCCTTCATTCATAGATAATACTGAGTTCATGGTCTTACGAGGGTACAGGAAACTACTGAAAACCTAAATATCACCCTATAAGCTATGATAACTGTCGTAATTTCTAAGCAGGCATTTGATTGAAATTGGAGAATTGCTCAAGTTCATGGACACTGCTGTTCCTCTCTAAGGTCACAGGAATGTCAGAGGATAATTGAAAGGAAGCCCAAAGTTAGCTTGGCGTCTTTTACTGGATGTACACCATGTAGCTGCTTGTTATTGGAAATCAATACCACTCATGGGCTCATCGGGGAAAAACAGTTACTGAAGCTGCAGTGCTACAGCAAACCACAGCTAATTCAGCTGATAAACCTGCTGCCCAGCCACTACATCTAAAACTAAACTCCCTGAGACTTTGTTCAAACCCAATATCGCATGAAACAAAAATGAAGGCAGTATAAGATGATGAAAGGTACAGTGTATTCATTTAAATGATGATTAATTATTTATTGAAAGATTTTGTTCTCTCAAAAGATAAGCTGAATGTAACCAGAAGGCTTGTGTATTTCAGTGCAGCAAATCATGCTGCTGTATATTTCATGAATGGAATGTTTAATAAATGTTCTTTTAGCTTGGTTTTATTTTCATGTCTTTCCATATCCTTCTAAAACTGATTTGTTTAAAAAGGAAATCACTGACCAAGATTAATGCTTGCTGGTAGACCCACTGCAGGCAGAAAGCTTATGCATAGCCCCTCAGTGATCCTGTATGTCTGGCTGCCATCCCTCAAGCTCTTTACAAGCAATAAAGGTGATAAATTTTTCTCCAAGCTAAGCAAGAGGGAAGCTGAGTGGATGTGCTCAAGTGGAACAATATTTTTCTGCATCTCTTACATATAGAAAACACAAGACATATCTTGGAAGTTATGGCAGGTGTCAGCAGGCAGGGATGTACATATAGGACAATTGTTTCAAACACAGAAATGCATACACATGTTCAGAGGTGTTTGCATAGCCACGCAGAACATTCAGCAGGGGCTGCAGGCATACAGGTTGTGTGTCTACAGACAAGACTTTAACCAAAGGCTCTTTATGCCAAGCTACATGCATGGACATGGGCTGTGCCAACGCATGCGGGGATGGCGGCTGGGTGAGCCCCACGCTGATACCCTGACCCCTGCAAATACACACCTGGCCATCAGCGGGAAGCACAGACCGACTTACACCACGGGGACGGCTACGATACACTCACCGGACACACTCACCGGACGGCCCGGGGCGACGGGAGGGGTGGGATCGGCAGGGAGCGCCCCGGGGCTGCGAGCGCGGCGGGACGGGGCCGAGGGGGCAGCCGGACCAGCCCGGACCGCCCCGCTGTCCTGGGGGGCTCCGAGGGGCAGCCGGACCAGCCCGTACCGCCTCGCTGTCCTGGGGAGCCCCGGGGGGCAGCCGGACCAGCCCGTACCGCCCCGCTGTCCCGGGGAACCCCGAGGGGCAGCAGGACCAGCCCGTACCGCCCCGCTGTCCCGGGGAGCCCCGCGGCGGAGGGAAGGGGTGCGAACGGCCGCCCCAGCCTCAGCAGCTCGGGGGGTACCACCGGCTGCAGGAGTGGCCCCTGCGGCCCCCGGGACACCGTTCCCGCTCCGCGCCCTTTGAGGACCCCTTTCTGGGGCCGCAACAAGCCTTCGGAGGCGCTGTAAGAAAAGAGGAGAAAAAGCCGGGGGAGGAGACGGTGTTTCTTCTATCTTTTTCCCTCCCAGCCTGTGCACCCACATCTGGCACCAGCCAGCTAGAACCACGCAACGGGATCAGTGTCACTACGGTGGCTGGTCACCTCTGAGCCAGAAGCAGGCAGCCCTTTCACCCCGGTTACTGTGCTGATTTAACATGGTAAACGAGTAGCTGCTAGAGCCTTGTCCTCAGTTTTCCAGGAGCCCTGACACGCCGCTGTGTCACCTGCCCTACAGCGCAGTACAAATCCTGACTTTGACCCTTGCCAGCCCACCAGACAACACCTGAAAGTTCTCAGGAATACACGAGGGCAACTGAAAACTGCCATTACTGAGCCATTAGCCACTCTCCCTCAGCCCAGCTCTCCACTGGCAGAGCTCCAAGCATGGTGCTGATGCAATGACTGCTCTTGGGCAAAACTCCTGTTAGTGTCAGCTGAAGCTTCGCTGGAAGAAACAAGGACATCCTACAGCTGAGGAGACCAGAAGGGTGAGAGACTGGACAAGGTACATTTTTCATACCCACTCCCACTGGTTCTTGACACCTGCTTCCCTCACATACTGCCCCAAAATGGGGCCACTTCTGTTACCCTGATTTGCTATGAAGTCCACTCAGTAGAACTGTTAAGAAGAACTGTTAGGAAGAACTAAAGCTATAAGTAAGGGAAAATGGAACAGGACAAGAAAAGGAAAATTATATAGGAAATGCAGGAAGATTCCTTCCCTATTTTAATGGTTATGTGTATGATGACACTAAAGCAGAAAGAAGAGAAGGATACAGATAGGAGAGGCTTTTAACTCCCTGTACAAATAGAGATACAAAAGCCCCTTTGGCCACAGTGCTAGCAGAAGAAGCCTGTACATGTTTAATGATTCCCTACAGCATTGTTTGTCCCCTCTGATCCCCATGCTACCAGAGGCAATTGACAGAAAACTGTTGGGGAATCACTTCACTGAAAAATTTAACAGTCAGGCAGGGTGTGAAAGCTAAACGGCTCTGAAAACGGTCAGGTCTCACATGGCAGGATCGTTTGCAAATTAATATTGCATAGCAAAGGCCCGGAAAAAGCTCTTCTTAAATACACCAGCTAGGCTAAGGCTGTGGCACAGGAGGAATAATGCGACGAGGATGGGCACGTTTCTGTGCTGCAGTACCCATACAGAGCCGTGCTGTGAGCCTGGTGCCAAGCTGCTGCTGCACCATAGGTGCTGCTGCTGCATCACCTCTGCCCCAGGAACCCTGATGCCACAAAACTGTGGCATTGTGGTCCCTGCTGTCCCGCTCTCTGTGCTGCCGTTGCTGCTGTTGTCACATTAATAAGCTGTGTCCTGCTGCCAGGCTGCCACCTCATTGCCATCCCAGCTGCTGAGGGATTGCTGCTCCTCTGCTGTTACAGACGCGCGACTGCTCGATACTGCACTGGTGATGAACTGTCCTCTAGGCACACTACAGGCACTGTAGGACTGTCATGCTATTCTGTTTTGATGAGGTGCATCACCACACTCCTTTACCATTTGGCCACTCCAACGTTATCCTGCTACCAAACCAAAATGAAGCCAAACATCCTCCCCACTCTCCCTTCTCTCGACACTTTCCCACTTGGCTGCATTATCACACACACATCTCTTGCCAGGTACACCTGTGAGTCACTGCACTTGCACTGTGCACTGAGCCACCGCTGCTGCAGGGACACTGAAAACACTGCTGCCCCACTGTCACAGGAAGAGTATAACCAGCCAGAATTTTCACTGCACTTCTGTCACCAGGTAAGCCTGTGGTGTTGCCCTTGTGCTCACTCACAGCCGTGCTTCCCAAACTGCGGCATGGTGGTAGCACCTCACTCACTGACTTCTGGTACAACAGGACAGAGCTCTGAGATCAGTGCAGCCCGCAGCTAACATCCCACCATAGGTAATCACTGCTGTATAGAATAGCTCCCACCTGGAATATTGTATTACTACATTATTAGAGTGATAAGCTCTTCCGTCAGGTTACAACACTACACAGTTATCACACCCGTGCACTGCCAAACTCCTACCACATGGCACCAGTATCACATCTCTGTTCTGCCACAGGATTGCATTACCACACCACTGCATTGCCAGTGCTGTGCTCTCCAGGCACCGGGTGCTGTGCGGCTCTGCACGCTCACCCGGCACAAACTCCACAGCAGAGCGCTCTTGTGCAGCTGCCTTGCTGATCCAGTGTGCAAACATGTCATTAGACTAAGATGACATCCTGGCTTATACTGACATATCATTACACTACCCTACATTTCCTAATTCATGTACCACTCAATTACAAAATGCTAAAATGCCTTAAAAGAGTATTATTGCTTTGTAGTATCAGAACATCACTGCACTGATAGAGTATAAGCTAAATTAATAAAATAGCACTGCATCCTGTATCCTGGCAGTATCTTAGCATTCTCTTAGTGTACACACCCACGGTGCACTATATTGCTGTGTTGGTTATATAAACACAGCACTTCTGCCTTCACTGTGTCTTTTTTTTTCTGCACAGCTACAAATCTGTCTCCTTCAGATACAACCCTGTAGTCCTGGGCTGCTCCTTTTTGCTGTTACTGCAATAATGACATCCTCTGTGAAGTCATCCCTGCAATCTTTTCTGCCTATCTGATTGTACCACTGTAGTCTCTGCATTTGTGACCACATCACTGCACCACTGTGGAACAACAGGGTGAGGATGTTCCACATCTGTGGAGCTGGGATAAGATATACTGGTGCTGGACCACAGCACAGTGCTGCTGCGGTTCTGCATCACTGTGCTCCTCTCTTTCTATGTACTGCAAAATTACTGTTTTAACTGTTTCACAGTGGGCTGTGTGGGCTGGAGAGAAGTTCTTGTATTAAATAAAATTGTCTGCCGAGCTGTTGCTCTCTTCTAATTACAGCGTGGAGCAGACTGGTGTTACAGCACCCACAGAATCATAGAATCATAGAATCATAGAATTAGCCGGGTTGGAAGGGACCTCAGAGATCATCTAGTCCAACCCTTGACCCACCAGAGCAGTTGCTAGACCATGGCACTGAGTGCACAGCCTTGCACTGAATCCTGGACACTTCTATGCCTATGACCCTGCCTCAGCCCAGGTGCAAACTGCTCTCCTGCAGGTGTATAGTCCTCATTTGTCTCAAAATATCACTCACATTTTTACACAATGCTGAGCATTTGTTTCCTCACTCACAAAATGAAAATCTTCATAATTCAGTTCCATGACAGAATTTCCACAGTTCTTATCATTGGGCCTTTATTCACCCCAAAATGTTTATATCACTACAAAAAATATTCACATCTCTCTTCTTGTAACCAGCTGTGAATCTGACATCACAGTTGCCCATTCTGTATACACAAATCCCCTATACGGCCCTACAAGCCAGTCCCAAAATCTCCACTATATGATCATTCTCTCACAGTTACTTCAAAAAAAGCATATGAGAGATGAATACAGAGAGAAATGGGAATAAATAATATTATGCTAAAAGAAAGATGCTGACGTTTGTTTATAAGCACTGGTGCAAAGTACCCAGTGAAAAGATGAAAATTAAACTTGTACCTGTGTCTTTTCTGTAAGAGGCATTGTTCAATAGCACAGTTAAATTTTATTATGTTTAAGGCTTTCAGAAGTGTCTTACAACACCGGAATGCAAGCAGCAGATCAGGTAAAATAAAGATACAATTGGGGTAAGGATTTGGTTCAAAACCAGAAAGGTTTCTGTGAGTGGGAGCCCTGGCACAGACCTGTTTGTATTTCTGACACTTTGGGGACGTACAGTACCTTAGACTTAAAATCTTTTCTCAGATACGTCTTCACTTTCCTCAGAAAGTGACATCATAAGTACATCACAAACCAGATATGAGCCCATAGATTTCTGAGCATGGTGATGAAATGTTGATTTTTGTAACCCAGCTGAGCACCAAGCCACTCACCAGGCCCTTGCTTATTGCTACTACAGAATTTTAATCTACACTTCTGGCATACCACAGGCACAGGGAGGGGAATACTCGTTCTGAGTTAAACACAAGTGTAACATTCATAAATAACAGACTGTCAGTGAGGAATCAGATTTGTTGAGGAGAACAGATGTGCTTTGACTTTTCTCTGGAGAAGACAATATGAACAGAAGTAGACAGTACTTCCTGACACCAAATTAAACATGTACGAGTGCATCACCTCCTTCCACCCAGTTACATAAATTCTTCTCATTCTCTCCATAATCTTAATTTGAATGGGCACCCTACAAAGCCCCCTGAACCTGCTGGAAAAAGAAAAAAAAAAAAAAAAAAAAGACAAAAAAAAAAAAAAAAAAAAAAAAAAAAAGACCTGGCAACACCCCACCAAAATCATATTTCTGGTTTAACTGATCACTTCCAGGGTTGGAACTCAGCTGGCTTATACCTGTAATTGTGCATCTGGGAGATTTCAGTCACATTAATCTTCCTGGAGATTACATCTCCCAGTAACATCCCTTAATGGCTCTAAAAGAAAATTTTGACCCATGTCCCTCTGCCTTTTCATTTTTAGAGGATGGCCCTGTTGGATAATTTCACTGCCAGAAGCAGTTAAAAGCGACAGCTTTGTACCAAAAGAGATTGCAAACACTGAAAGCATCTGTTCCATCCTAACATAGTGACTGGGAAGGCTTCAGAATTGGGTCAGGATTTTTTTTTTTTTTTTGGTCGTTTTCCCCACTACCTTCTCCTGACGGCTTCTGCCATCAGAAATGATTCATATGCTGATTGTACAGAAACGTACCATAAGGAGATGTAAACAAATACAGCAAAGCAAGGCGGGGAGCCAGAGAGATGGAATCTGATAAGTGAATACATTTTTAAAATCTGTTTCTCTGCCTCTCACCCTCAGCAGGCAGAGCCGTAACTTCCCCCGGCGGCAGGGAAAGCACCGGCGCTTCCCCCGCCAGCACCACCGACAGCACTGCCCGGAGGGGCGGGAGGGTGGCCAGGGGCTGCGGGCGGCCCCGACCCGCGCCCCCGACCCGCCGCAGAGTCCCCCTGGGGGCCGGCCCCGCAGCGGAGGTGCCGCAGCGCCGGGAGAAGTTGGGCAGGGGCGGCCAGGAAACTGTGCGTTTATAGCTGCGAGGGCTCTGGAACGAGGAGCCCAAGGTCCAGGAGCGACAGGAGGAGGGGGCGCGGGGGGAAGGAGAGAGAGGAGGGGGTCGAGAGGCTGTTTGCCCCTTACCTGGCCAAAGACCGAGCTGAGCATGGGGTGCAGCTGGTGGAAGAGGGGGTCCGCTTCTACAGACCGATCGCTGCCGCTGGACTTGGTGGAGTACTTGCTGCTGGATTTGGACAGAGGTGAAGCGCTTTCCGAGAGCTTCAGAGACTCTCTGCTGGACCTCTGCCTGTGACTGAAGAAAAAGTCCTCCTCTGCCTCCTCCCCATCCCTGTCTGAGAGCAGATGCTGGTCCTGGGGGTGACTGTGGCTGGCGTGCGGCGGGAGGTGCTGGTGATGTCGGGATGTCCGTGCCGGTTCCTTGCCGCTGCCTCTCCTTGGACCTCCTTCCCCCGACTCCGGCTGGCTCTCCCCCCGTCCATGTGACAGCTTCCCCGCGCCCCTCGCTCCGTCCTCCCGGGCGCCCGGGTGGCAAAGCGGCCTGCGGGCACTGGGCTCCCCGGGGAGCAGCTCCTGGCTCTGCTCACTCCCCGCCTGCCCGCCTTGTCCTCTGCCGTCCCGGGCGCGGCTGCCGCGGGGCTGGGGCTGGGCGCCCGCCGCCCTCCGGCTCCCCGCCGCCTTCAGCAGCGAAGTGCGGGACTCGCTCTTCGCCATGGAGGAGCCGCTCATCGCGAAGCCGCTAGAGCCGCATCCCCGGCCGGGCGGAGCGCTGCCGCTGCGGGCAGGGCTGCGGCGCGCCGCTCACGGCATGTCCTGCGGAGACCCGCTTAAATCCCGCACCGCGGCCCATGTGACAGCGCAGACAAAGGCCGCGGAAGGGGCGCTCCGGTGGGGGCTGACGGGCACCGTTCCCCCACCGGGGCTCCCCCCGCGCCGCCTCCACCTCTCCAGGTGAGCCGGGGCCTCCCCCCGCTGGGGCCGGCAGCCGAAGCGGCGCTGCCGGAGGGGGGGGGTTATGCGGGAGGCGGCGTGCGGGCAGGGCCCGGCCGCCCCGGGCCCGGCGGGGAGGGGGACGGCGGGGCCTGAGCCCCCCGGCGCGGCAGCGGGTCTGAGCCGCGGGAGCATCGCCCCCGGCGGCGGCGCGGACGGGGAGGGCGGGGGCGGCGTCCCAGAGGCGGCGGGTAGGAGGAGGAAAGGCCGGACCCCCGAGGCTCCTCCATCTCCCTGGAGGGAGGTTGGTGCTTCCCAGGGCAGAGCAGAGAAGGCGAGCACCCCTGCCCCGAGGGGGAACACACCTGCCCCGCAGAAGGTGCCTCCGCTGTGACCCCGGGACCCGCACGGGCCCACCGGAGCGCCTGGTGCTCAGCCGACAGTAACGGGACCACGATGCACACCGGCTCTATAGGTCAGCGCCTATAGGTCTTGCCGGTATAACAGAGGATTCAAAGGGTTAATCCAAATCCCAGATTTCCCAAAGGTCTGGAGATGGGGCTCGGTGCTCAGCAGCTGCCTGTCTGACAGCCCAGAGGGGAAGTTTTGATCCAGCCTTCAGAATGTACACAGAGACACCATAAAAGGATCTAAAAATGAAGGAGTTTGTACCTAAAACGCCAATTGCTTAATATATTTGTAATCAAACACAGGTAATTAAGTGGCAACAGGTGGTTCAATAATAATGTTCTGTTTAAAAACAGTAAAAGATAATGGTGTCAAATCAGACATATGTTCCCAGTGAGGAAAGGACCCAGCTCCTCTTGCTCATCTTCAGACTTCAGACACTGATTGCGCCTCACTGCCTGATTTGGATACCTCAGCAGTTTATGCACCCAGAAAGATGAAGGTGTGATTATCGCATAATAAGCTTACTCATGCTAGCTCTGCTCTTGCTGGCACATGCACAGCAGTTACTATGTGATGACACAGCCTTCTCTGCAACAACCCAAGTGCAACTTCTCACACTGCAGCCTGTGCTGCTGTGCCCCCAACACCACATCCAGAGAAAAGCTGCTGCAGAAAGAGAATTACACTGCAGCCCTGGCTTGCTGTACTCTGTGCCTTCAGCAGTGCTACCAACACCAGATGTGCAGCAGCCACCTGCAATTCCTGCACAAGGTGTCCTCCATCTGTCCTCAGGGGGCAGAGCCACTTTGGATGCGTGGCAGCAGCTGTCCTGCTGGCTAAATGGGCTGTTGAAGGGGGTTGTGATGGTGATATTTCTTGAGCAACAATTTCCCATTCATACCTGCACTGTCATTTCACCTCCTAATTATAGCCAAGGTACCTTTTTGGGGGGTTGGGTTTTGTCTTTTTTTTTTTTTTGGTTGTTGGTTGGTTGGTTGGTTGTCTGTTGGTTTTTTTTTTTCAGAACAGGCAGCTCCTGTTTGCTATCAGCAGTGCAGAACCACAGAGCATGGCTGGATGAAGACAAGCCCTAGCTTTCTATGCTGCAGCTGCACTGCTGGAGTCATGGCTGCTACTGGCCAGAGAGAGCAGAAGGGTGAAATGAACATTTCTGGATACCTTCCTGTCCTGGGGAAGTAAATTCTGTCAGGATGCAACATTGCCTCTAGAGAAGTTGTCATTTTTGGAGTTGCAGCTGGTGCTGACAAGGCATTGCTGTGAAGTTCATACAGATAAGATTATTCCTGTCTAGTAGGAATAACTAACACTGTTTCCTCCTCCTTGGGGTCTTTTGAGCTATCCCTGAGGACTGTAGCAACACTGCTGTCTACAGGTGGGTTGCAGCTCCTTGCATCCATCACCTGAGCACTGCAGTATTTGGAGCAGATGCCTCATTAGTGAGAACGGACTCACCAGCACTTGTGTGATTCATCACTTGGGAGAGGACTTTAGGGATCAGGGCAAGAAACAGCTTGACTAACAGAGGTATTGACAGTGCAGGCAGAGGCCCTGTTGCAGAACTGGGCAACAGAACAGCATTAACAGCTGAAAAACCTACAAAATGTGACAGAGTGAGAACACAAATCAGGAACCTGACTGTCCACACCTGTATTTGGGTTTCAGCTTGGAAAAAACCCCGGCTGCTCAGAGAATCTGAAGCGCATCCTCCTCACAAACCAATTTTGGAGGTTCTTCATGTATCTCCTTTTCTAGATAAATTAATCTCAGGATCACAGTGGCTGCATGGCATTCACTGCATACTAAAGACCTAGCTATTCTGCAGCCAAATGCCAGGGAACAACAGTGCCTGGCTACAGAGAAGCACGTAATTCCAGCACAGCTGAGCAGTAAGATGCACAAGGACATAACTCCAGAGAGAATGTGGCTTCTCTTCCATCTGGCAGCACAAAGAGAACAGCCCTGAAACCTCAAGACACAACAATTATATTACATAATGTACATGCTTGCTGCCTCCTGAGATGGAAACAAGTTGACCCCCCATTTGATTCAGCCAGAGCTCAAGCCAGAGAGGGGCTGCTCTTCCCTCCCCATACAGAGGATCCTGGAGTGAGCAAGTAGCCCGGGGCCAGCGGGGGAAGGTGGATCCAATTCCAGCTTGCAATGACAAATACAGCACTGCCTGCAAGTGTCAAATCCTGTCTTTCCTTAAAAATGCTGTCAAAAAGCATCTGTGTGAGCAAATGCACGAGTGTTTCTGTGTTCACTTCTTTTTTGGCTTCACTTGTGTAGAAAAAAATTTTGGAAAAAATTGAGGACACTGCTCAAACAAAGAGGGGCTGCATTGCCTGCCCTGAACTTGGAAGAATGTATTTCAATTTCAGTTCAAGGCAACTGCCTTTCAAGCCCAGAAAAAGACTTTATAAAATGTGTGAGAACTGCTCATGAAAAAAATTCCCCCTCAAGCTGCTGATGGTAAGGTACAAAGAGTCTGTAATGTTTTGAAGCAACTTCCTTGGTGCTAGCTTCTCAGCCTTATTGCCTCTCACCTGCATTTGCAAGAACATCACTGTCTAGGGTAAGTATGACATTATATGAATAATCTGCCAAAGGACAGGAAAATCTAAACTGGCCTGGGCTGAGAACTGGGATACTAATCAGGAATCTGTCCTGCAACAGAAGAGGAACTAATTTATGGCCTCACTTTTCCCTTTACTATGTCTCCATCATTTTTAAAGGGTTTCAGAAACAGTTGTTTTGATAGTCATTAAGATGCCAAGTATCAGTCTTCTGGCATATTGTATTTGGACAGGCATGTGTCTGCCTCCAGAGGAAGCAAAAAAACTGACAGCTGGAGATTCTGTTTGCTTGAAGACATGGTATTGCTCTTCAGATTTTACACCACAGGAGAGGAATAATCCCGGCAGCATTACAAAGGCATTATTGTTCTGGCTGTAATCCCTGTGCTGAAATCCACCCTGGTTACTTGCATCTTGATTGCAAACAGAGAACTTCCCATTGTATTTGCCAGGACAAGCCTGGCAGATGGACTGGCAGTCACTGTTTTCTATGGTCAAATAGTGCCAAAGGGAGGAAAGACTGCAGTATGATCCTGTAATAAGCCTATGAAAATGGGAAAAGAGGATGAAAGGAGTGGAACAAAAATAACAGTCCACAAGAGGAAGTGATGAGCTACAAGAAAAACACAGTTGTAGGAAAGATGACAGAGAGAAGGGGCAGAAGAAATGAGTGGGGAGAAAGGTGAAGCTCCTCATACATGATAAGGTAATTACACAGGGCTCACCAGAGGGCCAGGCAGAGCCCACAGAGCTGGTGAGGGAAAACCAGGCAAAAGCAGTCATCAGTGTGGAAGCAGGGAAGTGTTTCTAAAGAGAAGCAACAAACCTTTTCTCTATGATACTCTATGAAGGCACAGACCTGGCTTGACTCTACAGCTCTGTGTTGTGGGTATGCCAGAGGCAATCCAGAGCAGAAGACCACACAGAAGTGATGCCCAAACACTTTCTTAGTTTTTTAAACCAACATGAAAGAAGATGCAATAAAACCTCTGCTGCTCAATTAGTAAAATATGCCTGAGCTCACTGAGCCAGCATGTGTGGCCTAACTTACAGGCTCTTGAGAAGAGGCCCAACCTTCCCTACATTAGGCATGTAACAAAAGTAAACAATTTTCCTGGAATTACTTCTCACCCTACCTCCTTCCCACACACCCTTTTTGAACCTGTCTTCCAGTTCACACAGCTAGGAATGCAATTAATTAAGCTGATACAGCTGGCTCAGCTTTGCACTTTTAGTGCCCATGGCTGGCAAATGTCACCTCTTTCTTTTGTATCAGACATCTCTTGCCAAACTACAATCAACTTCACAGTTACCTCTGGGTAGAAGGTGGTACTGTGCAAGTGGAGGTGAACCACAAGGCAGGCAGAAAGCACACTAAAGTGGTTATCTGAGTACAGGTTCTGGGAAAAAATTACTCTGAAAATCCCTGAAACAAACCAGACATGGTTTTAACAGTGACAGTGGTCCCTCTCTCCATTTACCACAGTCTCAAGGCATAAAATGATAATGTGCCACATAGCAAGGGAATGCTCAACTGGTTTGCTTGTCTCTGGATTACATTGAGAGCAGCAATTAATGCATGAAGGAAAAAATTAAATCACTTCATAGTTTTCTGCTTTCAGATGACCTGAGCTCTAGACAAGAGCAAAACTTTTCACAAGCCCATGCAGATGTTTTGCAGTCACAATACATTACATATGTGATGGATCGGGATGACAGGATTATGGCTACTTTTTAGAGAGATAGGTGGATCCTTCAGCTGCATTAAAAAAAATATCCTGATTATCAGGTAAAAAGCCTGCTTTTTTTCTGACTAGAAACATTTAATCTTTGCCAGATTGAAGAAAAAAAAAAAAGTTTTTTATCAACTGCCTAAAGAATTAATTCAGAGAACGAGTGAATGGACTGATGGCCAGATACTTGAGGTCTGGGTTGGAAACAGTTGGGCAACAAAGCTGAATAAATTGCTACTGCTTGCTCATTGCCTGGCAGCCTGATTTCCTGGCAAAGAAAACATCTTGTGTATATTTTGGGAGAGTGTTACTTTCCAATGGGAAGGGCATTAAGGTGTATCAAGAGTATGATACATCAGTCTTCATATTTTATTTTGCCACTATTGATGCACCTGGGAAATCAGAATAAAAGTAGATGCTGTTTTTCATTCTTTGACCCTTTCACTATGACCAACTAAAATAAGAGCTACCATCACGGAATAACTCAGTTACACAACATAAATTCTGTTATACAACAAACAGGCAAGAGTATGAAATAACTACAGTGAGTTGAAATTCATCTGGGATCAGCTGAAATGAATCACTCAGTATCTCCAGGGCAGCTGTTCTCTCTCCATAGAGCTGCTCTCTTTCCAATATTTTATTTAATGAACACTGATACTGGTACATAACCAGCACAGTTCTGGTAAAAGATAGCTGCAGGGAGAGACAGGCTTCAACATATCTGGGCTGTAACCAGAAAGGAAGATTTATGAGTTGCAGAATATGGTCAGGTTTCTCTTAGCAGCTATTTCAGATGAAAAATTCTAGCCCTAGTACTGGCACAAGAGGGTGGACAACACGTGGCCTGTGGATGGATAACATCTTGTTTCTGTAGGAAAGCTGCTCCAAACTCCTGTCCAAGCATTACCAGCTTTACCACCTTCCTGCTGAGTCAGCAGGGTAGCAGAGGGAGCTGGGGCAAGATGCTGCTGTGTCATTGGCACAAGAAACTAAACTAAGGCAGTGAGGATTCCTCACCTTGGAGACCTTATTTATTTATTTAACAATAATTTAATAATAGAACTGATGTCCTGAATGAATTACAGCTTAGGTAGTTACAGCCTGCCTAAATTGACTTTCCATCTTGGATAAAATAATTTGCCAATTCTACAAATAAGCTAGTTGCAGGATGGTTTTTTATGCCTCACTTCAGAGGGGTGCTGCATTTTGGTAGCTGATCTAACAACATCTCATTAGAACTGTTATCAAGTTAGATTGAATAATGTCGTTTTTTTGTAATTTCTGGCAAATCCTGTTAAACATCTAGAGAGGCATTTCTACTTCATTGTTATTAAAGGAACAAATTAACTCATGTAGAATGAGCAGTTTTATCTTGTGCAGTAGCAAAAAACTGGCTTTGCAGTTTTCAAGCTGGCAGCCTAGACTGGAGGATAAGTAGGGAGTGGGTATCAAAGTCAGAGTTACTGACCACTTACTGCCTGGCATTTGGTTGGCATCACTGAATGCCACATTCTGACATCTTTCACCACAGTGCAGTGTACCCACAGGGGTCTGAGCTTCATGCCTTAGCTCCTTTCCATGGAAAGTGCAGGCAGTAATGCCTGGTTTCCAAAGGTGTTCTCAGGTCTTTGGATTTAAGACTTTAGGTTCAGATACCTAGTACAAGTGTTGTTGGCTTCTAAGAATCATTTGATGCGGCATGTACAGAAACCAGAGAAAACAGAGAAAACAGAAATCTTCTGTCTCTGGATGTGATTTCTAAATGCACGTGCTGATATGTTCTTTATCTTTTGAAATGGGATTTAGGAAGGTGTTCATATTTGCTGTCTGAAGCTCAGGTTCACATCTCTTCTTCTGCTTATTAATAACATGAAACTCTATTAAAACTCTGTTTCCTGCATCAGTTTACTAGGAAGGGTCTCTGTTTACTTTTTGAGCTTGCTCAGTCTGAACAATATGTCTCAGCTGAATCAGTCTCCTGAAGAAAATCTCCTTAAGACAAGGAAATATGAAGGTTCATATTCAGAATATGCCAATTTGTTAGCTTTAACGTTCATTTCTAGGCTTTAGTAAAATATTTATCTATTGGGAAAAGCTGGCAATTGTCTGAAATAGCTGAAGCAGTATAAGGGAAAAGAGATGATCATCTGCAATGAGTTAAAATCTGAGGAACCTTACTTTGTAAAGGCTTACTATTAATTATGAAATTTTTCTCTCCTTTCTTCCTTTTCAGTGACTTTCTGGGATATTCACAGTGGGAAAACAATTCCCAGATTCCCAATTTCCAAGTGCTTTCATCTATTTACCCAGCTCAAAAATAGCTAATGCATGGTAGGATCTTATCAGCACTAGCACTTTATGAAATATCTTACTTTGCTAAATTACATCACTTAAACCTGTGCATGACAGCAAGTTATACTCCTTCTAGTAGTACAAAATATTTTAAAATATACATTGACTGAGCTTAGATGTACTGTTAATTTCTAAATGGGTTTGTGCATTAAAGGCATGAGGACTAATGACAGACTAGGCAGATCAAACAGAGTTTTTTTTCCTGACACTCCAGCTCTGAAGGACTCAAGTGTGGATAAGGCTGTTATGTAAGACAGGCTTCTGGATATCACTGAAGGGCTTTACAATTAAGGTGGAATATTACCAAAAGACTTAAACTGAAAACCTGCAGCTATTAGAAGGATTAGGACTTCGCAGTGGGCTAGAGGAGTAGATAAAATGTCAAAGTCATCTTCTCGGCTGTGATCAAAGGCAGAAAAGGCTGTGGCACAAACAGCATCTTGGAGGGAGGGAAATGTATCTGCAGCATCACATCATCACCATCATTAATAACAACAACAACAGCTCGTGCAGAGATTACAACCTACAGCAGCAAAAGACAAGAATCTGGGGTGCAGCCTGGAGCTCCTCCTGTTCAGCAGCAGGTGTCCTTGCTCATTTCCCCCCTGCAGCTGCACTGGCTTTCCCCAGGAAGAGCTTTGGAGAACAGAATTCACATTCCTTAACCTGTGCACTGGCCAAAAGGAGTGAGCACCACAGCCCACAGGGCTCAGTGCTACATAAACAAACTGGGGGTTGCTGGATTTATTTTCTAGAGATTGATTCCTTTTTTTTTTTTCTTTCAAAAACAAGGATCTTATTGAACCTTCAGAAGATGTCAATTAGATTGCTTTATGTTTTACAATCTGAAGATATGTACAAGAAGATTTTCTTACACCATTGCTCTAACAATTAGCTGAATCTCTCAGGTTACTCAACATCTACTGGGTCATAAATCTGAGTCCTCTTCTACATAGCATGATTCTACTATTAGTGAAGTTCCAAAGTTAATTAACAGTTCAGTTTACTGTCCCTGGCTCAAAAACTTGGGGATTATTGAGAAGACTGAAATAAATACACAATGACAAGCAAGAATATATTAACTAGATCGATTAAATAGTTCCTGAAATGCTACACTGTAGCCATATTACCGTATTTACAACTAAAATTTCAACATTTGCTTCTGTATAATTCTGAATACTTATAATGCAAGCTGACAGTCTCTCATGCAACATATTAGAAAACCACACTAATAAAATAGGACTTCTTATTGCTGATAATGTATTTAATGAAAGAAAAAATGAGAGTTAGAATATTTATACTGAAAAAAGTTGAAGTTTAACAAGCTGGGATTTGAAAATAATACCAGAGACAGATAGAACAGAGCAAAGTTGCAAGCTACTCTTTGTAGTCCCTGGATCCTCCAGCTTCATAATACACATTTTTAATGAAAATCAGTAGCTCTACACAAATATCCACAGGAGGCTGTGGACATAGGAGAGTGTCACAGGAGACAGGATATGCTGTGGAGGAACACACAATACATCTCCAACTCCAGAGCAAGACTATTTTTGTTGCCTGAGCAAGAGACAGCTTGGTAGCAGTTACAGGAAACTGAAACTACTTAATCTAGATTCTGCATCAAGTGAGCTTAGCACACCCTGACAACAGGACTTTTATACATTGAGAGACATCATCAACTTCAAGCCATATTTCAAATCCTTCAGAGAACAAGGATCTTTAGGATGGTTATAAGTATTTGCTAGAGCCATGTATCACAGAACGATTGCTTTGTTAATTTTTATAATGATGATGATTTGGCTTGGATAGAAGGATGAGATACTGAATATTTAAACCATTTAACCTTCCAGACTCAGGAACTCTGCAGAAAAAGACCAACAAAAACACACAGTGGCTGAGCAGCTGAAATTCTGACTGATTACTGGATGTTATGCAAGCCCTTGCACAGTTCCCCACAGTGATCTCTGCTGGCAGGAGAGGATGGAAATTGTAATAAGAAGCAACACTTGTCCATTACAGCAGCAGTACAGTGAACTGTACACATGTTCAAACAAGATGTCAATGCTAGAGGCTGCTGATTACCCAGACAACACTTCAGTAACTAACCCCATCTCAGCCTGTGGTGTTGCCTCACTCCCAGATGGGGAATAGGGAAGTCTTCCCACAGCTATTCCCCTCAATCCAATGCTATTCCTGGAAGCACAGTCTGGTCATATTATTTGAATCCCTATTCGCAGCAGAAGCACTGATCTGGGACATTGCATCCTGTACCCTTCAGAACAGCAGATCTTTCATGGGTCCTCCCGTGACCCAAGAGCCAGAAGGGCAGCATGGGAGAAATCATCTGCAAGAAAGCCCTAAATGAAGAAATGACAGACGTTTCCCTTGGAGAGGGGGCTTACTGGAGTGTAAGGAAAACAAGCCCCATCCCTCTTCCTCTGTGCACACAGGCACGCACCCTAGAGGCTTTTGCAAAGCCACAGGAATGGAAATAATTTCATTTGAATCCATCAAGCATTAAAATCCCTTCGCTAAGGGATTGAAGTGAAAAATGAGCCGGAGACAGGAATTAGGAGCTCACTGCCTGGGCTGTCAAAAGGGATTTTCCCCAGATAGAAAACAAGCAATTGGAAATGCAGGGAGGTAAATCCTTTCAGTCTCAGATGCATATGAACTCTCTTGATTTCTTCTCCTAGCCCCCTCAGTTTGGGGCTCATGCAGCCAAACCTGGACACATCTCCTAGTATGCTCTCTGGCCATCCCATCCCTGGGATCCCCTCCTAGGGGTCCAGTCCAGCACGTCAGAAGCCTTTGGCAAATGGGAGGTGGTGAGGCCTGCAGAGAAGTTGGCTGCACTACCTACAGTGCACTCACGGGTGCCCAAGGCACCAAAGGGAAAGCAAGGTAGCTGCTGAAGGATGAACCAACAGCTCTAAGAACCATTTTATCTACTGTGTAAAATCTTCTGAAGAAAGAGATGCGGAGCAAAGTTGACATTATAGTTATAATCACTGCACATTTTAGTTTACCACTCAAAAGAAAAAAAAAAGCATGACACTCCATGCCCCAGAAACATGGTCTCTTTCTCTTAATACCAATACAATTATCTCTGTACCATCTAGAGTTTGTTGATGTTTCAGAGATTTATTTGCAGAGGATTAGTTTTTCCAAAATGAGATTGAGATTCAGGAAAATTCTGTGGCAGTTAGGGAGAGTTGGGGCTGCTGTGCAGAAGCCACTTCCAGTCCAGGTTCCCATCTGAAGCACAGAAAGTACAACTCACGTTCAGAGATCTCTGCTGTCTTATAACTGAGTTTCAAGAAAGAAATTATCATCACAGCAGTGTTTGGTTTTCTGCAGGGCAGACTTCCCCTTCAGCAGGTTGCCAGAACTGAAGGCAACAATTATTTATAGTGCAGCTTCTGTATGAAGATAACAAACACAGCACAGTAGCCCACTGTAAGGAAGGCCATTACAGCTCTGGGTCCACAGCACTGTCATGTAGCTAAGACAGAGAACACCAAAGAAACCTATGGATCTACCACATGGCCTTAACAATGTGCTGGGACTTCTTACTCACCAAACTGTACACTGGTCATATACTGGGCAGCCAGTGGTCTACTTAGTGAAAAGGAGTAGGAAGAGAGAATTAGAAAGAAGAAAATGAGAAGATTAAGAGCCAAATATGCAGCATTTAAGATATAGAAAGAAGCAATAGAATTACAGGAGCCAAGAAGCCATCTAGCTGCAGTCCACCAGACGCATGAAATAGTGGAAGGATAGGACAGAACCAGAACAAGAACAAGGTAAGCATTCACCAACAGGATCCCTGGTGCTGTGTGGTTTTGAATTCCAAAGCCACTTAACAGAACAGACAACTTGAGGAGGTTTAATTTAACATAAGATCCAGTAATTTTCATGTATGCTAATATGCTTCAAGATAAAAGCCATAGTTACTTAGATGCAAAGGTGTATGTGTTCATAGTAAATATTTCCTTTAACACATGCTGTCCTCTACTGTTGTGTAATATGCTTTCCAATTGTTCTGTGACTCTCTCTGGTAATAATACTACCACTTAGGTGGTGTTTCATAGCTATAAATCACACTGTGCTTAATCCAGGGGGTATCATTATCTCTGCTTCACATGTGGAGTCATGGAAGCACCTAAAGATGAAATGAGTACATGAAAAGATTGAAAAAAACAACTATAGTTTTATAAATTATAGTGTTAGCTTGTAATGAAGAGAAACCTCAGCAAGTGTGAGCGGGATTTGCTGGCAGTAAAAAGACTGAAGAGACCCATGAGAAGAGCTCATGTTAATGGCAAGTCAGGGACAAAAATGGACAGAGAGAAAGAAAAGATAAGGTGATAATGCAATGGCCATGGCTCAGAAATAATCAGTAAGAGACAGTTTAGCAGCTACAGTATAAAGAGTTTGTGTTTTGTTCATGCTGATGATATTCACAGTTGTTTCTCTGCTCTTTCAGGAGCTGATGAGTTACCAACTGAATCCTACACCAGAACCAGAGCACCCAAACAGCTGAGCAAAAGGTTAGGAAAAAGGGCTGACTGAAGTCAGCTGGTGCCTACAATATTGGGAGGTGGGGGTTGATCTGTATATCTGAAAAGTCTATGTGCCATCCCCATTTTGCTGAAGATGCTGCTGCACTGAACCTGAAAGGTCTGGTTATAAATAGCTTCTCCCTGCAGCTCCTCAATGAGCCACTGAGGCGGAATGAGTCATCTCTGCCAGCTCCCTGGCCCCCCCAAACCGACTGCGTCAGGTTGGGAGCACGGCTGCCAAAAGCAGTGGTACACACTGTTCTCTCTCAAAGGGCACTGGCCTTGGGGGACAGGGGCACTAAACAACCTAGCTCTACCCATTACTCATAAGAACTCAAAAACCACATTATTTTGTGAGTAAAAATAATATAAAATCCATCAAGAGTGTTGAGAAACCAAAACTAGCACACCAGCCCCTTCCATCCACACCGCTATTCATGCTACCCTGGGTTTCAGATGGAGTTTCTAATCCATGAACTGGTTTTTTAAGGAAACGTTTGAGTTGGTCTTTGAAAATCAACCTCTCATTCTACTTACAAAGAACTTCTCCTTACCAAGACTTGGTGACACTGTTCACTGAACGATCCCAACAACAAGTAGGTGAGCTGACAAATCCTCACCTCTAAGTGAGGAGTGCTGCCAGGCACACCTCTGTATTTCCTATGAGGAAAGACATTGAGAATCAATTCTCCTTTCTGCTATCACCTCTTTTCTCCTCTCTTTTCTCACTATTATCTCTTCTCTGTCTCCTAACAAGGATACAAAGAATATCTGTTTTCTCTTGCGATGTTTTAGAAACTTAATACTTTGGTCCTTTGTATATGAATCAAATTGAATCTGGATTTCACTGCAGGATATTTTAACCATAGCTGTAGTCCTGTCACTTGCCACTTGTATGCAGACAGAGCATTCAGTACCAGACACAGGATATAGACAGAGATATCACAATACACATGAAAGAAAATTATATCCTCGTTTGCAAAGATACAATTTGAATCACTCCGTGAGATACCACCAGTGTACCCAGAGGAAGCATCTGTCCAGACAATGGGAGAGAATGCCAGTGGCAAAGGCTCCAGTGACTACTCCACAGTAGAGAGGATGGGATGGTAGTTTCCATATTTCTGAAGTACAGTATACATTTTTATTAACGAGCAAGGAAAGGGAAACAAAATCATTCCTGCTAAGAAAGGATAAGAACTTTGACAGAGCAGCTGAAACTATACAGCTGCTTAATACCTGGGAAGGCCTGCCATTAGCAATGGTCAAATGTTTTAGTTTGGTCATTTAGGTCAAACAAGATGAGAGGAAAAAAGTATCTCTGAAAGTAGTTCCTTCTGATGAACTGGTTACTCTTATCTACTGGCAACTCTTATCTATTTCCCTTCTTACCTGACCTCTCCAACATCCAGGTCTGTTTCATACTCATCTATGGCATTCTTCAGCCACTCCAAGCACAGGGAATTCCATCTCCTAAAGACAAAAAATGAAGAAGCAATTAGCCCAAATGCCTCCATGGCATCAACTCTAACTACAGGTGGGTTCTCTGTCTGTTAGACTAGGATAATTTTACTCATTCCCTAGAAAAGAAGACCTTTTTCAGACTCTAGAGATGCCTGCCATGATGAGCATGGTATACAAAGTGAACAGAGATAATCAGATGTTTTCTATAAGCAACATCCACTTGCAAAAGATAGAAATCCCTGCTTGTCAAGTACCAAAACATCATCAGGCTTGAAAACTGGCAAAGGAAATTTTTTCATGGAAAACTTCAAGGAATAGGGGAAACAGGTTTAAAAAGCCAAATTAACCCAAAGCAAGTTCAGGTCAGAATAATGCAGGACTCATCATTTAACTCTGTTTTCTTTTCTGAATCCTTCTGCCACCATATTTTTTTCTCCTTTCTGCCCCACTGGGTCCTTCTCATTTTCCTTTCTGCTGATTCCACTGCATTAAGAAGGCATGTAGATAAAGTGAGCTT
Organism: Calypte anna; assembly: GCF_003957555.1. Lineage (NCBI taxonomy): Eukaryota > Metazoa > Chordata > Aves > Apodiformes > Trochilidae > Calypte > Calypte anna. Next base: position 10,055,436 of record NC_044261.1, read on the forward strand.
TTCTTAAATTGCCAAGTAGCCTGATAAATTGTATGAATAGAAGAAAAATTCTCCTGATGGAACTAAAACATCAAGCATGGCTAGTCAGCTGTTGTTGCCCAAAGGCATATCCAGTCCCCTTGGCTGTGCTGCATGGGACAACAACACAGGCATGAGAATCACAAAAAGCCTGATTGTCCTCATGTTAGGAAACCAAATTGCTCCAAGAACTTCCAGCAGATCTCCAATAACACTTTTATAGCTGTCTCTCACTGATTTTGTTATAGAGCATCAAGAAAACACTGTAGACCCACATCCAAACCTAGTGCCAATGCACTGAACAAAAAATTACCCTGTCTCAAGGGAGAAGAAAATGAGTGGGTACAGAAGAAATGAGAGAAAGGAAGAAGAGCACATGGAAGAAAAGGAAGACCAAGCAATAGCAAGAAAGAAAAAAAACTTTGTTTTTTTCTCTGCATGCCTTCTCTTGCTTCTTTCTCACAGTCAAGTTCCCCCCTGCCCTCTTCCCTGGGCAGTGGGATAAAGGGGTCAGCAATACTGTGCATAGCTGTGACTTTAAACTGAAAGTGAGTTCAAACTTGACTTTTCAAATTCTAGAGCTCTGGAAGGGCACAGGCAGGAGGTAAGAGCATCCCTAAGGAAGCAAGCCTTTTCTGGCAGAGCTGCTGCAGCAGCAAAGCTATTAATAAATGTTTGCAATCTTTTAATCATTCTGCTAAATTGCCATCGTGTTCTTGCAAACCCCATAGTGTGTCAGTGCAGCTGCCTCCTCCTGCCTGCCTCCCCGTGTTCCTGCATGTGAGTGAGGGGGAACATCAGGAACATGCTCAGAGCTGAGGGCTGCTAGCGCGTTAGAGGGAAAATTATTTTGACAAGTGACTTTTTAAATCTTCCCTGTTCCAAAGAAAGCATCCCTATTAGTTACATCTATGAACAATACTTTCACCCCGTTTTCCTTCTCCAGCAAATCCTGCCTGCTCAATCCAGACACTAAACTTTTCTTCATGAAAATACCACATCTGATCTGCCATGGCTTGGGACCTGCTACCTGAAAGGCCATGTCTCTTGCAATGGGATAGTGCTGTACTCACAACCAGGTAGCAGTCACTCTGCTTTACACAAAGATGTTTTCAGCAACAGAACATTTTTGTCTGCTTTGTCCAAACCACTATGGTGTCAATAGCCATCAGGATACAAGACACACGTTTGGCTTCTCAAGCTCATTCTACAGGGTCAGTCAGAATGGAAGTGGACTGGAAACCTGCGATCCTATTTCTGGCTTGAGATAACACTTCAGGGTGCAAAGGATTAACACTTTAAATTTTCTGTTTGCCTCTTCATGAGCCTAAAATGTATTCATAATTCTCCAAACTAAGATATAACAGACAAAGCCACCTTCTAACGTCATGGTGGAGATCAGCTTAATCCTTTGTCTGTTCCCTCCTCCAGCTCAAACTCTCATCTTCATCCTAATTATAATAGCATTTGAAATTAACATGGTTTAAAAAAAGATGCCAGCTTATATAATATTCTTATTGCTTATTAATGATTTCAGAAGGGAGAACGAGTTGCTTTGCATCCTGGGAATTATGCAAACTAAGGCTGAGCTATACCTTGCTGGGCTCCACCAGTTTCTTATTTGGAAACACGATGCATAAGGATTACCATGTAGTAACAGATGTTAAGGCTTTTAGTGAATGACAGCCCTGCCGCACATACTTGAACAACAGGACACGACAGGCATCACATCTCACTGTGATTAGCCTTGGGCACTCTTCAGAGGCAGAAGCCTCCAGGCGAAGTGACTTTAACCACCCTGTAAGTGTGATAATCCCCAAGACAGCACAGCCTGAAGAGTTTGATTGCTGTGAAACATGGGAGCTCATGAATAATAATAAAGAAAACATCAGGCTGGGTATCGGTGACAGCCAAAAAGACATCCTTTTGGATATGGAGACTTTAAGTCCATTACTTAATCTAAAGTTATTTATACCCAGTCCTTTAAACATCACCTCCTCTACAAAGCTATAATGTGTAAAAGACACTGAAGAACTGAGCTGCAGAATTCCTGTGTGTCCTTCAGTTTTCTGTCTTTGCCACTGGTATCTTTCTGTTGGAAAATACAGGGTAGAGTAGGAGGGGATGTGAATGGGAGCAGGAGCTCTGTATCTAAGCTATAAACTGCTGCATCTTTATTGAAACATGAACTTCAACATAAGGTGACACCATCAGTCTCTGACACTAAGAGACTATGAAAAGACTAATGAAGTTGCTTGCCCCCACACTTACAGAGAAACACCTGCACATCCCCAAAATAAAAGAGCTCAGTATGTATAATTTACATAAATTAATGAAATAAAATTATTTTTCAATTATTTTTTAATGTCTGTGGTCTGACTCACAGATGTTGCTTTTACAATACTGGGTAACATAATAACAGACAAATAATAGAGAGTATATTTGCTTTTTCAAACAACAGTTTTGTCTATGCAGCAATATACATAAAATGTTGAGAGCTCAAGTTGAATATATGTTTTAAGGGAACCTAAAAAACACTCAAAATCATCATTTTAGGGAGAAGTTAGGAAGAAGTTCTTCACCATGAGGGAGGTGGGACACCAGCACAGGTTGCCCAGAGAGGAGGTAGAAGCCCCAACCCTGAAGGTTTTTAAGGCCAGGCTGGATAGGGCTCTGAGCAACCTGATCTAGTGGGAGGTGTCCCTGCCCATGGCAGGGGGTTGGAACCAAATGATCTTAAAGATCCCTTCCAACCCAGAAAATTCTATGATTTTATGCTTTTTAAAAATCTGACATCTTCCATAAAGAAGAAATTAATAGTTACTGCTCAAAGAGGTGTCCCTCTGTGTGCCACAAAGTGGCCAAGTGGCAGGAGTGGGGACAGGGATGGAGAAGAAACAGCCCAAGTTAAAAGAATCAATCCATCTCCTGAAGACAAACCATCACACAGAAAACTTCCTGTGTCAGCATATTTAGAAATAAATGGGGTTGTCATGCAGAGAGCACTGGCCATTAAGTTATGATGCTGAGAGTTCCATGTGCTTTGCTAGCCTTGCTATTTCAGCAGCTCTGCCCTACCCTGCTATTTACCCTGAGAAGTCCCTAGGTGCCTGTTCTGGTATCAACCACAAGGAGCCATGCTGTGCAAAACCACTGGCTCCTGTGACACCACAGGATGAAAATCCTGCTACCTCTACACATCCTACAGAGCAGAAAAAACAAATCACACTTAACTGCCTCCAGCTTAGTTTCCTGACTAGTTTTCCTGAAGCAGGTACTAGTTTTAAACTATGCCCAGTGCATACCACCAGTTCCAGATGCATCTCACATTCTGTCTCTAACACAATCTTGTACCTTGCTGGCTGGAAGAGTGGCACCTGGTTTGGCACAGAGACACAGCCAGCCCGGGCTGCTGACATACAACAGGTATATGCTGAAAAGTGGGGAAAAGTGAGCTCCCTTAGGAAAGATGGAAAATGAAACCAGATGCCACCAGTACTGAGAGAGAAAAGAAACCAGATCTGATCCTTTAGATGACTTGATGGAACCTGCTCATGTTCAGAGGCAATAGGACCAAATTCAGCTCTAATTAAGTCACTAATGTTACAGCAGGATAAACATGATCTTTCAAGCATCATAGGTATGAAATAGGGACAGAGAAGGTTACATAGCAACAACAGCTTGAGTTCCAGCATGAGCATTGTGGAATTTTACTGAGGTGGCCTGAGGGACAAGTCTTGGGTCAATTGCCTCCAGATCATCTCAGTATGGCAGATGCCATCAAGCACTGCAAGAAGGTTGTTGCTATGTGCATCGCCAGAAGTTTTAGCTTGGGAGTAAGCAGCAGCAGGCAGAAGCCAGGTTAAGTGCCAGCTCAGAACCCCATGTTTTCAGGGCAACTGGTGAGTTCAGCCTAGCAAATGCAGCAAGGTATTTTTTAATTTGCTTCTGTCTTCATGGTGCACATAGTTAGGAAAGGTGACCAATATTTACAGTCTCTGACTCAGGTGCAAGCATATCTTTAGGGAAAAAAAAATCGAAAAAAATAAAAGCAAAAAGCCCCAGAAGGGTTCCCCAGATAAGTCAGATGTTATGCTACCAGTGCTTTTTGTCTTCTCCAGTCTGTAACAACCACTGCCTCTGGAAGTCTGTTTGCACTTCCTGGTCTTTGTGAGCAGCCCCAGTCAGCACAACACAGAGTTGCTGCTGCTTCTCCCCAGCTGCCTGCAGACACAGCACCCTGCTCTGCAGGGTTTTCAGGGGTTTTCACTTCTGTGCTGGGCAGCCCCATACTGCAGCTAAAATTGGACCAAGCCAGGACCATGGGGGTGGGGAGGTCTCTGTCAGAGTGGGTCAGGCAAAGAGTTGAGACTCGTGTGCCCCAACTAGGCAGTGACTGACATTCTTTCTGCACCAAGCTGACACCAGTATAAGCCAAGAGCCTGCAGCTGCCCAGGGGAACTCAGCCATACCCCACCAAGCAGCTCCATCATAGACCTCTGTTCCCCACATGGCTGCTGCTGCCCAGCTGGATCCAGGCAGCAGGCAGGGATGATGTAAGGTTGTTCCAGGGGGGCTGTCCTGCCTCCTCTGCACCACAGCTGCTGAGTGATGGAGGCACTGGAAAATGTTTTTCATTGCCTCCCTCATTAAGAGACAAGTGCTCTGTGGAAGACATCTCTGTTGCTCTAGGCTGCTGGAGTTACACATAAAGCCATGTCAAGAAAGGATTTTTCAGTATATGGCAACACAAGCAGATGTATCTTACTGCAAAACAGGACCCTGGCTTAATCTGCACATGGGAATTCAGGGGGAAGGAAAGCAGAGAGCAATGATCTGCAAGACAAGCAACACTAGGGACATCATTTTTGTTTCAGTGGAGGCTCTGCATCAACTTATACATGAGGAAGGTGACTTAGGGTTGGCTATTTTTATGCTGCAAGAGCTTCTACTATCACAATTATTATATTATTTAAGTGCTTAATAACTCAAAAATTTATTTATAGCATTCCTTGAAGGAGAAAAACATAAAAATGTTTCTGGAAATTTACTGAGGAAAAGTCTTCCAGGATCAACAATGACAACCAGCATTACAAATTCCATCTTCTGTATAAGAGCCACTCAGCACAGCACAAAATACTTTGTCTTGGAAAGTCAGCAAGACTCTCTGAGGCTGTTTTATGTTTATGGCAGTATTTTCCATAACATTATGGAATATTATACACTTCCCTCTAGGTAGCAAGAAGTTAAAATGCCTCTAATGCTACTGGATTCTTTTTAAAGGATCGATTTTTCAATTACACATAATTAATAGTAATTATCCTTTATCTTCAGAGACCAGAACAAAGAATAATTAATCCATCTTAACATCCCTATTAAGGAGGTATTAAATATGTGGGGTTTTTCACAGCACATTACATAGGAGCTTATGTGGCCTACCATTCAGTCCATGTTCCTTAATGCAGAAAGCAAAAAGAAAAGAGAATCCTGAAATACCTAATGTTCCAGTTTTGGCCTTAATTTAATTAACTTGTTTGGAAACTGCTGTTTGCTTCTTGCAGCAGCTTGCTGCAAATAAAAAGTGTGCTGATCTCCCATACAGTGAAGCAGTTGTACTATATTTGATAACTAACATTGCATAAGTGGATAGATATTTTTACTGGGTTTTTAACATGTATCTGTGAGCAAAGTATTTGCAATTATTTCCATTGCAGAGCAGAAGAAAAGTGAAGCTTGGAAGCCTAGGGCCAGCTTCTCACTTGGCACAAAACGTTTTTGTATGCTGTTCTCCAACACTGGCTTTTGCTGCAAAGGAAGGGAAGACTCCTGGCTGTGTGCATTCTCAGCAGCACCTCTCAAACTCATTGACACTTATGCCATTTATCAGATCTTAAAATTTGACTTCAATCTTGCAAACTGGCTTCCAATTTTCGATATCTTAATGGAACATTACCTTACAACACTTGGGATGTCTCTCAGAGCACACAGTCACTATGAATCTGAACTGAAATTTTCTGTTCTTTAGAACAAATAGAACAGGAGCAATTTTTTTATCTTTAGATAAAATAATCAAAGACATGTGAAATTACTATTTTAATCTTCAGTGAGTAGTCCCAGATCACACTGCAAGTCACTGAAAGACACAGAAACAGAATTTGCTTCAAACACATGGCTTTGCAAGACAAATATTTCACGTGGCAGAATGACAGCAAAGATGAGGGCAGTGCTGCAGGCATGGCAGCTCTGGTAGAGAGACCAGCACCCTCTGGCCCATGATAGCTTGGGTGCTCATGATTAGTAATTATATGCTAAAGTGTAGCTTTTATTCCTACATGTATTGATCTGAGGGATCCTGAGCTCAGAAGAGGGGAGGGGAATAGAGAAAATGGAAGAGTAAAAAGGAAGGGACTGAAGGGAGAAGGAAAATGTCCCAAATGTTAAATGAAAGCATCTGCTTGAAAAGCTCCAGGCCAACATGCTCAGAGAGTGCACTCTTCTGTGTCAGTGACCTTGTGAAGATAAACTGAACAAAAAGCTTCTGGCAATATCAGACAGAGGATTTAAGGAGTGGTTTTAATTTTAGCCAGATAGTTTTGTATTTTTGACTGTAGGGTTATCTGGGGATGCAATACACATAGAGTGCCACCCCCAGCTCTGTTACCACACCTGATGGCAAATTCAGTTCTGTGTTTCAAAGGGGGAAGCAAAAATCATGGGTTTGGCTACACAGGTAAATTGTGGTATCACAAGAATGGAGTACCAGTGCATCCTAATTTTACTCAAAATATAATTATGTGGCTACCTTATGCATGAACAACACAGAGAACCTACACTCCAACACAAAATCCCCTGGTTCCTTCTACTCACAATATGTCTTTGTTCTGGATCTCCAGCCTGACAGCTACTTACTATGAAAAAATTGTTTCATTCCCCCTGTGCTTCAGGTACCTCACCTATAAAGTGGAAACATCCCACTTAAAAAGAGTGCAAGGATTCACTAACTGATGTATATTTTTTCAGTGAAAACATTTGCTGGTTATTTTAATTATAGCAAATACATAGAGGTTCTAAGAGCTGTCTGCATACAATAAAACACACATATAATCAGGTCTATTGCAGCTTATTAGCACAATTAATTCTACATAATACAAATGCAGTATAACCCAAAATCAAGAGATTATGAATGCTATATAAATCCAAAATCATAGAATCACAATGTGTTGGGTTGTAAGGGACCTTTAAAGATCATCTAGTCCAACGCCCTTGCAGTGACTAGAGACACCTTTACCTTGATCAGGTTGCTCAGAGCCCCAGCTCTTGATGGGAGTCTAGTTCTTCAAGCTTGGAGTAAAATATCAAATCACTAACTGAAATGGTAATAAAAACAACCTGGACACATTTGGAATAACCCCTCCACATGCACACTACCACACATAATAAACACAAGCTGGGAAAACAAGACCTCAGTATTCCTCCTGCACCCCCCTTGCATCAACACTTGATTGGACAGTCAGTGATGAACACTCATGCTGACAGAGAATCTTCTATCTGGAGTTCTCAAATTGCTTACAAATTGTCTCTAACATGTACAGACAGTGCATGTTATTTCCCCCTGTCCCAAATACTCTCTTCTCCATAACTTCAACTATCCCTAGGCCATATTCTCTCTCCAAACCTACAGGAGAGACATCCATTCTCTCTCTCGGCAGCATTCTTGACCCACTCTTCAAACTCAAGAGCATTTTCTGATTTTTTTTTCTCCCTCAGATTTTCTCTTAGGAGACAGTTCTTTCCCACCTTGGCTGTATAACTCACCATCACTTGCAACAGTTTATTGAATTACCAACACTGGAATCAATACAGCAAAGCTGGCAGAGGATGAGTATGAGGAGGCAGGAAAACAAATGTTGTAACCTTTTAGTGCTGTACTGCCAGCTCAGCACACTGTGATGCCTGACCGGACTCACAGGGCTTGTACCAACAGGCATTCCCTTACAGGGAGCTGTGGTGGCTCAGGGCTGTTCTCTGCATCCTCCAAACCAACAACAGGGAACTAAAGGCAACATGAAATGCAGCAGGGAAGGGCTCTCTCTTTGCACTGTGTCTCTCCTAATCAGCCTTCTGAACCAAAACCAGACGGCTTCCCTACACACGGGGCTCAGCCTGCAGCACGCACAGTGCACACGTCGTATCGGATCACAGGGCAGAGTGCACTCACATGGTCTGCTGGTCAGAGACCCAGCTGCAAGGGGAAGGAAACAAGGGAGGGCACAGATGAAGGCAACCAGGGCAGCATGAGACAACATGAGCCCAGTCAGAGGGTGGATTGGAGGATGCCACCAGAAAGACAGGGGCAGCAGGCAAATAAATACACCTTGGCAGGCATGCTGGGAGGCTAAGAGGGACCTCACTGCACAAACCCATGGGAATATGCTTAATGTCACCAAAAAGGTGAGAATAACTCATCATCTAGAAGCTCACTGCATTGATATATGAAACAGATGACAGATAGATCCCATTTTCAATATTAAAACACAAAGTTGTACAGCAAAGATCAGTGCAGTGCAGTCTCACAGACAAAATGCTTCTATTTGTATCAGCATTAGAAACTGACAAACTTCCTCAGCTCCTGTGAGCATGGCCCAAAAGAACAGGTCTCTTAGGCAGTCTATACTGGACTTTGTACTTTTTTCTCCCCAGGAAACTCGTACTCTGCAGTTTCAGAAAAATATGACTCAACTATGTGATCACAGGTGAATGAGGGAGGAATTAACAGACAAATGGAGAGAGCAGCACAGCAGGCATCTATTTCAGAGGGCAGAAGTTTATCACCTAGGACAGGGTTTCCACTGGGTTTATGATTGTTTTCTTTGTCTAGAATTAAGGTCACTGAAGAAGAGGTTTCCACTCTGAATTAGCAATAAGGTCCCCATTAACTTAAAGTGCTCCAGCCTCCTTTGTGATTTGGCTGCAGGTACCATGGTGAAAGTGTTTCTTCCATGAATTTTACACCGCTCTAACTGGATCTTACTCCCACCTCACATTCAGGTGCTCACCTCATGCCTTTCCTTTAGCCCCCAACCTTCCCCTCTTCCCCGTTTCTTGCCTTGTCAGAGCTCTCCCTGCTTCCTCAGACCATCTGTCAGAGATCACAGCTTTGAAAACCTCTTCAGAAATAATTACAAGAGGTAATTCTGTTTGGCAGTTTGCTCAGCTGTTACATTTGTTAAGACAGTGAGTACACGTCTCAAAACGCTCCATACCCAGAGCCTGCAGAGCTGAGAATGCTGCAGCACAGTTCTGTGAGGCAGCAAAGGCAGAGACACCTTCCAGGAGCACCGGGGTGACACCAGACCCTAACAAAGCCCCCAAAACGGGTCTGTCCTTACCCTCTTCCCCAGGCCCTTCCTGCGGCTCCTGTCAGACGAAGCAGGGGTGTGAGTGCTGGGCTTCCCATCTCCATCACTTCGACTTTTTGGCACAGGACAAGGCGGGCTTACCCGAGGTGGATTGGAGCAGTGGAGCGAAAGGGGCTAATGCCAAGTGAAATAATCTTCAGTACGATCAGCGGAGCTGAGGGGTAGCAGAGGGGCTGGGGGTAGCAGAGGGGCTGGGGGTAGCAGAGGGGCTGAGGGGTAGCAGAGGGGCTGAGGGTCTGGGGTTCCCTTCTTGCCGCCTCCTCCTCCTCAACCGCCCCCTCAGGGCGGCCGCGAGCCGCTGGCGCCCCCACGCGGAGGGCGCGGGAAGGCGGCGAGGTCGGCGCGCGAGCAGACCCCGGCGGGAGGGGTGGGGAAAGGCGGCATCGCGCATGCGCACACACACGGCTGCTGGGTGAAGGCGATGAGGGGCCGGGAAGTCCTCCCTCTGCTCCCGCCCCTGCACGACGACGATTGGCTGCAGAGCGCCCGGGCTCCTCGCCTATTGGCTAAGAGCAACGTCAGTCTGGATGGGGCGCCGCCGCCATGGTTCGGTTCAAGAACAGGTGAGGCCAGAGGCGGTACCGCGAGTCCCGGTCCCGGTCCCGTAACGCTGACTCTGCGCTCTCCCGCAGGTACGTGCTGTGCGAAGTGATCTCGGAGGACCCGCGGTGCCGGCAGTGCATCGAGGACCGCGCGGTGGGCCTCGCCATCCGGGAGGCCATCGGGCGGGTGCACGGGGACTACGGCCTGGCCTGCTGCTCCATCTCCTTCACAGGTGCCGCCCCGGGCTCTCTCGGGGGATGAGCGGGCTCCTCCAGGGAGAGCCGCGGCTGAACGCTGCGTGTGTCTCCCCGCAGTGAAGTACCTGAACGCCTACACGGGGACCGTGCTGCTGCGGTGCCGCAAGGATTCCCACAGACTGCTCTGCTCCGCGCTCCCCTTCGTGAGGCAGCTGGAGAGCCGGAACCAGCGCTACCCCTGCGCCCTCAACACTCTGCATGTCGGAGGTGAGTGAGCTGCCCCGGGACTGGAGGCCCCTCCAGGCCTGCTGAGGCGGCAGGACCTCATCTTCTCGCTCTGGGTGTGACGGACGCAGTGTCCTGTGTCACCAACTCAGCAGCTTTTAGCGGAGCTGAGTAAGAAAGAGGCAGCAGCAGGTCACTGTTGAAAGTCTCATTGATTCTCCTTGAACCTTCATCACATTTAACACAAAAGCAGAGCAACAAATACTATATCACGTTATTTTCTTTTCAAAATATATTTTCAAAGTATAGTATTCATGTCCTCAAAATTATCCACTCAGGTTAATTAATGGGCACTGCATGTTAGAAATTATTCTACCACTGAACCTTAGCAATGGGGAAATGAGGCTTATAGCCTCTTAGCACTTACAGTAATGAAGTTGTTATCTGGGGCATTTGTCACTGGATACAATGATCTTCACACTAGCACCTCTGAAACACTGGGTTGTGTAGATTGTTACATACTGTTCTTGTGACTCCTACAGGTACTATAAGAACATGTCAGAAGTTTCTAATTCAGTATAACAGAAGACAGCTGCTGACGTTGTTGCAGAACTGTACAAATGAAGGTGAGCTCCACCAGCTGTTTTCCTAAAACTTGGCCTCAGTCCCTGGGGCTTTTGGACTCTGGGACTTCTGGATTCTTGAACTGAGACATGTTCCTTTTGTAGATGTTGAGGATATTCCAGCATATGTGAAGTGATCAAATTATGACCTTCTGTTGCTCTCTTTATTGCAGAGGAAAGACGGTGTATACAGAAGTCCTTGTTGAGCTGTTCCCTTAAAGAAGAGCAGTCTCAAAGTGGAGATGAGGAAGATGATGGCACAGAGACAGACTGAAGGTTACTTGTTCCTTAGTTACCGTTCACCTCTGTCCTGTACTTGTATAATCAAGATGCTGCCAGAGTTCTTAAATAAATTTAAATAAATAATAAATCAACTCCCTACTGTTATACTTAAGATTACTTGCTTATCTCACTCTGTGAGTCAAACCCACCTGTACACCTAAGGAGTGCAGCAGCTCCCTGTCATCTTCATGCTGAGGTAGAAGTGAGCTTTAGGCAGTTGGCATGGACAAGGAATGTAACTTTTCTCACTTGGTACAGAGAAACCATTAACATTTTCCTGGGTTTTTTACCTTAAGTGCACCTGTTACCCATATGGGTTATCCATTGAGTCACAAAAGCACCAGTTGTGCACATAGGAGCAGAGACTAGAGGGAATGCAAGGCAGAGCTGTAAGGCTCAAGTCCATCCAACCCATTATAAAACTCATAGGTACAAGTACTGCTTAGATATTTATTAAGTTTACACCAATCAGTTACAGGAAAGTAGCATTGCTGGTATTATCTCCTGAATCCATAGGAAACCAAGATAGAACCTGAAGATACTGTCCTGAAGACTGCCCCTGCAGAGAGGACAGTCTTCCTTTCCTGCATCAATTCCCTTGTTCTAGTGCCTGTGAAATGTGGAGGTGAGTTACACCAGCTCCAGCTATTCTGTCTCTCTTCCCAATGCAAAGAAAAATTGATTATAAATGCAGAGATAATAGAACACAATGGGTACTGGTTAGACACTAAGTAGTTACTCCTGTTCCATGGCTTTAAATTACTATAACAATCAGGAAACAACAGTACTGTGAACACAGCTCACTGCATACTTGACTCTTTTACAAAATTGCTTTCTCTGCCCTCACCAGTAGCTTTCCAGTGTGCATGTGAAGCATTAACAGTAAACCAGGTATCTTGTCTGAGGATTTCTGCACTCCAGACAAGCTGTGTTGTCTCCACCACGTGTAGTTAGTTGTGACCAAGCGTGAAGTCAAGCTGGTTTCAGAGAATGTTTTCCAAGTTTCCTCTATCCTCCTGTAGCAGTTGAAGTGTTCTTTCCCTCTCCCCTCCTTTCTCTTTGGTACTGGCTCCCCTGTGCACATGCTGAAGTGCCTTGAGGAAGTACTTGTACTATATGGAGCCTGTTGCTTTCAACTCAAACATCAATATATTGATAGAAATTTTTTAAACAGGGACCCAAGCAATGACTTTACCACTGCTGTTGGAATGCCTGACTCTGGGAGTCAAACTCAAAGCTTCCTTCTTAGGCCAATCACAGTGGCAAAGGGAGAGAGAGCACACCAAACTGAAACCCAGGCAGTGCCAGTGGGGCTGAAGATAACAGACACCCACCAGTCTTGCACTGTAAGTTATTGCCAGCTCCCTGTCACAAATTCTGGCAGCAGGAATGTAAGACTTGAATCTGTGCAGCTCAGTGGTACAGTGCTCCCCACTGATAGGAGAGTTCAGTCACAGCTCAGGCACTGTGCAGTACTGTACGTGGGTGTGCTTAGGAGTTATTGCAACTGTTGGCCTTTACTGGAACATTACACCCAGAGTTCATTTTATTCAACAAAATCCACACCACTTAACTCAGCAGCTCAAACCAAACCACAAGCAGTGCAGAATGTGACCACCCAAAGAAAGAGAGAGGTCCAGAAGAGGCATGTTTTTAGCCTGAGGGGCTTAGCACAGATCAGCTTACATCCCAGAATGAAGCAGAAACAAGCCCTTATCCCAGCACAAGAGACTCCAGTTTCTTTCTGGGGATAAAAGTTATCTACAGACCTCAGCTGTGGGTTGTTCTTCCAACACAAGAGCAGCCAGTGCCAAAACATATTCAGGTAGCTATCAAAAGCCCTAGGGTGGAGTGTTTATTCTAGATGATCAGGTTACAAAGAATGTGTAGCCCATAACTGGCAAAACAAACAAAAAAAAAATTAGCAGCCTCACTCACCCACATTAAAACATATTTGAACAACTGAGAGAAGCCAGGAGGTTCCTCCTACCACTAGTGCCAGAACACATTATGAAATACACAAATTCATCAAGAATCACTCCAAAACCAAACAGCCAAGTTCTGTTTTACACTCACCTCAGCTTTAAATCTTTCCAAGCCAGGAGAACAGGAGGAATTCTTGCTCTTTAGAAAAGAACAGATATAGCAGCTAACACTCTAAAGCCAGGAAGCTCTTTTGCCCATCTCCAGTGCAGCAGAAACCAGTTTCTCAAGAGAGAAGTTTAACAGCTTTACTGAAACAGCACTACTGTCACAGTTGGATGGACTTCTGCCCATGAATACTTCCAGGGAAATAAAGGCTTTCTGCCTCTTCACTTAGGTAATACTGCAGTATTCAGGCAGTGCCACACAGCTGTTAAGGCTTTCATACTGTTTATTAAGCCAAAAGAACTGACTTGGCACGGACTACAGGCCTTGGCTGATTTGTCTCTGGGATGTTTTTCAGAACTTTGTTTCAGTATAAACTGATTAAGCAGCTGGAATTAAAAGATCTTACTTCAACATATACTGACATGGTTTCCTCCTGAACCCTCTTGAAGCCCTGGAAACACAAGTTTAATCTGTTCAAATTGAAATACTTAAACTATAGCAGCAAAACAAAGCAAAACAAAAAGAAAACCAGGAGAGGAAATTTCTCTTGAATAGCAGAATCATTTCGTGTGAACAACAGAGGTGCTGAACAACAACTTCTGCTTCTGTTTCTTTCTTTTCTTGCCTCCCTTTTCCTCTGTGAAGAATTAAAATGATACTGTCATTTCTTCTCACGGAACAGTAAATACAACACAGAAATGGTAACTGGTCTTTCCCAGTCTAAATGACTTTTACAGGTCTGTGAAACTTCCAATGAACTAACTGAACACCAGGCAGATTAAGAAAATAAATAGTGGAGACAAACTAAGGGAGACTCCACTCCACCTCTAATCCTGCCTAACTGATTCTGCAACAGCAGATCCTGGGACAGGCAGCAGTTTGTATCACTGTCAGCCATGTCCAAGAACACTACACCTGGAGCTGACACTTGACTTCACTGAACCTACCAGACCCTCCCATCCAACTCTCTCCATCATTCAGTTCAGTCTCCAAACAGAAGCCAAAGATAAGCACCAGAACTGAGCATTATAAATAAGTTTTATCAGCCAGGACCAGGCTTAGAAGTGAAGTTGATATCAATTTGTTTCAGACTACCTATTTCAAATTTCAGCTAGCAGTTACCTTGACATTTTGGTCAAACTGAAGTGGTAGTTCAGTAGCTCAGGTATTTTTAGTTTAGAAGTGCATAAACTGAACTTCCTCAAGATAAAAATTAAGTTCCAGTAAAGACATGGTAAACATGATTGTCAAAACCCATCTTTGTCCTAACAGAATGTTTTTGATCTTTTTAGCTTCCACTGAGCTGCTTTAAGCTGACAGAAGCTCTGGTCAAACTGTTCACAGCCTGACAATTTTCAGGACTGTTCTGCAGCAAAGTTTTGGTCCCCAAAAATGCTGCTCTCACTTCTCTCAAAGGAAAAAGGGGAAATAGTAATTTTTTTTCACTTCAGAAATTTTTCATGCCTCTCATCCTGCCTTTTACCTGATAAATGATCAGCTGTAGACGGTTTGTCCAGTTTCAGGAGGGCTGCCTCAATTGCTTGGCTGAAGGAATTCTGGAAGCTGGGCACAGGGACACGGTCAGAGCTGTCACTTTCTCCATCACTATCTGCTGGCACAGGGAGAGCCAGAGTGCTCTCATCTGAAAGAAAGAAAATGTCTTGAGAGTCAGAAGGCTTTATAAAACTTCTGCAGAGCCCATGTCCCTCCACACTTGAGATGTTTCTTGGGAAATTACGAGAGTTCTTAGCTTCATGGTAAAGAACTTGAAGTAATACCAGATTTTCTTACCTCTTGCCTTTGGAGCAGATTTAGGCCATGATTCTGGTTTTGCCTTTCCAACTCTCAACATCTATCAAAAGAGTTGCAAGATATGATTAAATCCCATGTTCTCCAACAGTCCTGCACAAAAATCTAGGAACTCCTGCAAGCATGCAGTGTTGTCTCTAAGATTTATCCCACATTGTTTATGTGGAGGAAGCCAACTGTGTTCTCAGCCGAATCCCCAACTAAGACAGAAGTAATCTGGACAAGATTTACTCTGCTACATGGCTTACCTGGGCAAACGAAGGGAAGGGAGACTCTTCCTCTAAACTCCCACAGAGCAATGGGCTGACCTGGCTGGCAGCAGGTGACAGTGGAGTTGGAATAGACTCTACAAAAAAAGCAGCAGGTAATTAGAGACAGCTGCATTTGTCAAAGGCACTTATTATGCTGCTTATGAGGATGAAGCAGAAATAAAGTTTTATTATCTTATGTAATTAACCATTTTCATCTCATCAGTTCCATCCATTAGTCTTGCAGTGAGACCTTTCGGGCTCAATTTTTAAAGGGAGATTTTAAGTTGGGGTGGTGGTGTTTGCTTATTCTGGGATGCTGTGTGGTTGTTTTTCTTTTGGGCTTTTTTGGGAATCTTTTGTCTGGTTTGAGAAAAACATTTAAGAATAGTTTCAGATTTTTATGAACTGCAAGGTAAAACACTTGCTGAAGCATCACTGGACAACAACCTAACTGAGTGCTCATCAACTGTGTTTTATTTTAGTATAAAGTGGTGAGGAAGATGAGAGAGGGTAGAAAGACAAAATGCCAATAGCGTTTTACTGGCATACAAACTTTTCTTCCTTTTTCAGATTTTTTTTCCTTTCTTCTGCCTCAGCCAAGATTTAAAACATGGGGTAATTACAGTGCAGATATCATACTGTCAAGTAAATCTCATACTGTGAACCAAAGGTAGTAAAAAGCAGACAAAGGATAAGAACACTTCTTAGCCATGTCAGCCTTTTGTGCATGAACTCATGAACAACCTAGGAAAGCAGCAGTCCTTGATTTTAATATCTTAACTTGATGACCTGAGCACTAGATCCCCAAAAGAATGATCAAGAGGTAGATGTGTTTTCCAGATGCTCACCTGTCTGAAACACAGGACTTCTGCCAAGAGGAGACAGACAGAAGCTCTGATGATCAATGCTGTTAGTTTCTCCAGAGCAAGTGGTAAAAGCAGGGAACTGCTGCAGATTCTCTAAAGCAATATGGACCTCTGGATCTAGAAAGAGGTTTGGGTAGGACTGTCAATATGCAAGTTGTTTCAGGAGTCTAGGAGGTACCGATTCAATTTTCTTTCCACCCTCTATTTTGGAGCCCAGTACAAGCCCTGCTGCTGGATGGAAGCAGTTCCTAGGCATTTTTTTTTCCTCCAATTTTCTATCTGTATAGTGAATACTATAAAAACAGAAACTAAAAATCCTGAGATCTATACAGACCATGGAGATAGCTGTGCCCTTAAATGCCCTCTGTCTCTCCCATAACATGTCTCTCCCATAAGTATGAAGCAATTGCATAACATCATTTAACATCCTGACTGACCCAGCTGTAACACAGACGTTGTTTCTAATACTTTGTAATCTTTTTCCAAGTGCACACTGCAAAATAAGGGCTTTAGAGCTCATCCTAGAGCTCAAGGAATCAGCTCAGAAACTAAAGATGGCTGGAAATCCACCAGTTATGCTCAAGCATGACTTACATTTTCCCTGTTTCTTGTTTTCTTCTATCTCAATTCTGCGTTCACGTCGTCGTTCATCACGAGCTTTCTTCTGCCGGAGACGTTTCCTTTTTTCAAGGTCATCTAGGAGCAATGCACAGCATTGGGTATAAAAATCTCTACACCAATATTTTGTCAATATTTTCTCCAGCTTTGAAAACAATTCAGTTTACATTTCAGTGTTCAGTTACAACAAATCAGTAACAAAACATGCTTACAAACAACATATGCTCTCTCAAGCATCAGGCTTTTTATTCTTTGTGTAATTGTTGTCTATAAAAGCAGTAAATTGGTGTTGTTCTGTCTAGAAGTCATCAGACAGCTGGTGCAAAAGAAGTAAAGCTGTTCTTTTTTTTGCCACCACAGGATAAGAGCAACTTCCCCTTCAGCCTCACAGATATGAGAAAGGTACCAACCTGAAAACAACTCTAAGGTCTCCTTAGAGATGATGGGTGGCTTCAGAGCCAGTTCACAAATGCTGAACTCACAGGTCAGAGGCAAATGGCAGAGGTAACGATGACGCTGTCTGATATCCTGATAACAAAAGAGCAGATCTATTATCACAACATCACAGATATATCATCCCAAGGTCTAGAGACTGACATAGTGATGGAGATATAACACCCATCATTCAAAGATGATTGATCTGTCTGGTTCAAGCTGTATTATATGGGAAAGAAATTTACTTTTTTTAGAGACAGCTTCAAAACCAAACCAATCTTATGCTTGCCATTCTCTTCTAGAACTTGCCACCTTCTGAAACTAACAAAAAGCTAGACCACAGCCTACTGAAAATGCAGCATAAGTTACTGCACCTTACACAGATGCCCACCAAAGCCTACCCAGTTGCCAATTATTTATTACTGAAGTTAAAGAGTCTCATCTGCCCACTGTAGTCATCAATCAGCTAAAACAAGGGCGTTTAAGTATTAAGAGGCCAAAATAACTACCTCTGTCATTGAGTAGCCAGTTATCTCCACTACAGCTGCAGTTATCTTCTCTGGGCTCTTCTCCAAGCTGCCATATTCACGAACAAGGCATCGAACATTCACAGGGTGAAGGTACATGCACTGCCCATCCTCCGCTGTAAGAGAAAATATCACCACTTGTTCTTTGTCTGGTAATCTTCAAAACCCTTTTCCCCACCTCAGTACTTCTCCAGTAAAAAACTTAAACCTCCCTCCTGAGTTTGTGTGGGACCTTTATCACACAGGGGTTAACTGGATCTCATGAAGTCACAAACATTTTCCTCAAAAAGGATGCCAATCTCTGCCCTCATATTTCTAGCATTTCATTGCACTGACCTTGATAGAAATAGTAAAAAAGAGAGCTGCTAAGATGTCCACTGCTAACTGTCTCTTTTGATTCTTGGCAGCTTGGTTCAGCTGGATTTGGTTCTTCTGTTGTGTTCATATCAGGTTCCCCTATGGTGTCCACTTCAGGTACTTCCTCTTCATCCAGCATGGCTTCTTCTGCTTCCACAGGAGGTGAAAAGGAACTTGCCAGATGTGAACAAGGCTCCACAAGCTCCTCATCAAATGCAGAGAGATATTCCACACCACACTATCACAGCAGAGAGTGCACAGTTAGTACCACATCATTCCCTTTACAAGGTTATCATCTCTGCAAAAATCTTTGGCATCATTTCACCATACACTGCAGTGTAAAGTGGCAGAATTAAGTATTAACAAGATCTGCCAGAGCAGAGTTGTCACACACCTTTTTCTCTTGGGGAAGTGCAGGCTCCACAGCCTTGGAGCTTTCTAGGACCAATTGTTCTACAGCTGCATTGATTCCAGCAATACCATTTTTCTTATCCTGGTCAGCAGATAGTGCTGCTTCTCGCTCCTACAGGCAATTCAGAAAGAAAAGTTTCAATTTACTATTTAAGCCAGTAGACTATCACTATAGTTATTTTTAGTCTTGAATTATACTTCAAGTTATGCTAGATCTATAATTCATCTGTGAGAAGGAGTAAGCCTTGAATAGAGGCTTCTTGTTACTGTAGAGCACACCCATTGTAGAATGCCTAAAGGCTCTGATGTTCTACACATTTGCTCATGTCTGTCAGGTAGGAGTTAGAAGTTATGCCAGACATTGCTGGATATAAAAGGGAAACACATCTTCCTCTGAAAGCTGAACTCCTCTACAAATAACAAACGAATACCATTCAGTAAAAAGCATTCTGTTATCCTGAACATCGTGCCAGATACCTAAGGTCCAAAGGTTATAGTTTCCTCCTAGATTTATAATGCTATTCTAGCAGCAAACATCACCACCTTACATGTATGTACATCCTGGAGACCAGAATAATCACATACAACTGCTTAAGCAGCAGAACAGAGATGCTCAGTACTCAATATGCTCTTAAAGCCTGCAAAGAGGTTCTCACCTTAAGTTCCTGGATAGCTGCTTCAATAAAGCAAGCCTCTGGGGTGTGTTTTTCTTCCTCATACTGTTTTAGTAATGCTGCTTTCTCCTCCAGGATCACCAGCTGCAAGACCTGCTCCCTAGATGCCAGAAGCAGCTTTGAATACTGACTGTGCTGATCATCTGAACAGAAAGAGCACCAAATCATTAACATCCACTTGTAGAGGCACCAGTTTAAACTGCTGTTTCTTCCAAAGGTTTGTTACTGCTCAATTTTATGAGTTAATCCACCCCAGGGCAGACAACACTTACTAAGAATTTTATACCTGCCCTGCTTCACACATCTCCCTCAGTTGCCACACATCAAAAAAGTATAAATTTCTGTGCTGTGGAAGCATCATCTTTCAGAAACCTTGAGTGATAAAAACTTCATGCAACAATGCAGTCTGCAGCTTCTTCCTCTTTCCCACACACTGTAAAATATCACAGCTAGAAAGTTCTGCAGAAGTGACCTCTGTTTCAGCTTGAACTTGTTTGTAAGCACACAAGTATAAAAAAATCAAGCAAAACATTATCATGAGCTTTCATTATCAAGCACAGCAGAAATAGGCTAAAGAATTGCAAGTAGAGCAAAAAGTAGTCTTTGTTATTAGAGAGCTATCTTATCTGTAAACTTTAGAGTAACCATAGCATATTAGTACAGTCCCTATACTCACTGCTCCCCAAGGGTCCAACCTTGTCTGTAGAACACCAAGTTAATGCTCAAGTTAATGCTGAATTTGCTGTGTTTAGAATGTTCCTGCACGATGTACTCTAGGTGGCCCTGCTCTGGCAGGGGGAGTTGGACTAGATGATCTTTCGAGGTCCCTTCTAACCCCTAGGATTCTATGATTCTATGATTTATTTTGTTTGGTTTATGAAAGTATTTAAAGTCCTTCACTTTCAAATACTGAGAAACATGTAAGCACACACACTGCATGCTGGTTACCCATCATGTGTTCAGAGGTTTGACTTTTTACAGAGTATAAATGCACACAGCCTTTCATAAATGTGACTACAAAATGAAGGGTGCTAAGACAGCCCATAAAACAGTAATGTTATTCCTTTAGTCACAACTTTTTTGTGATACTAACATATAAGATGATGATGTATTAGTCATAGTACTTGACTGAAGAAAACTGAAGTAGTCAGGCAACAGATATTTGGAAGTTTTGCACTAAGTTTGATCATTTCCCCATATCATTCACAGATTTTAGTAGACAAGTGAAAACCTTGTTAAAGATTACATCCTTGAAATAGTTTAGAAACAGAGACAGTTATTTTTGCTAAGCTGTATAACAAGGATCCAGGAGGCAAAAAGGGACACTGAAGAGCCCACAAAAGCAGCAGGAGTCACACCATTGACTGTACAATACAAAATACACAGCAAATGCATACCAGTGATAAAGAATGCTCATGGTGCAATAATGTGAAGTGAAACAGCAAAGACTAAAAAAAAAAAAAAGAAAAAACAAAGCCAACCAAAAACACAGGCAGACATCTTGTTATTAATATTATTGATGTGTGGTCATTAAGGTTTTCAGCAGCTAAAACCCACGTGACAACATGGTGATGCCATGGTAAATCCTCTCTACCCAAGTCTTAGAAGAGTTTGGAGCAGGATGCCAACCCCCAGTGCTCAGTACACTCACCTCCAATGCAAACAGGCTGCACCACATTCATCCACTGAGATTTGGGCAGTGCTGTCAGAACACCTTTCTCTCTTCTCATAAGTTGCATGGTAATGATATCACCAATTGCATATTGGCGTGTTTCCATAGCAACAACACTGCAATGTAAGGAGGAGGTTAGTAGGATAAAAATAACATTCCAAGAAGATGCATCAGTTTATATCAAATCTCACCTCTTGAGGTCCTTCTTGTGAACAGAGCTATAACAAATAGGACATTTACTCCAGGCCTTTTCACTCAAGGAGAGATAGTGAAGGATACATGCCCAACAGAAGATATGTCCACAGCGGGTGATCTTTGCTGCAGTTGGTGGGTACAGACATATTGGGCAAGAGGGCACTTCATGGCTACAAATTCTCTGAAATGGCATGAGAAGAGTACAAGCTTTAGACTTGGAAATCAGCTCCTGTGCTGCAGAATAAGCCAACTGTAAGATCTACTCTAACATACTAATCTTCCAGCTCTTTAGACTGCTTATTTAGAAAGAAATGAAGTACACTGTGAACTAAGAACACCTTCAGACTACATGGAATTAACTTCAAAGTCACCCATCTGAAATGTCTACTCTAATGACATCAAAAAAGTGATTCTTCTCATGTTTCCCATCATATATTCATCATCTCTAAGAGCAGCATCTTCATCAACCCAACTCAGACAGTGAGGAGACAGCTGTCACATCACTTACACAAGCAGACTTGTGCAGCCCTGTTTAACTGTGAGGCTGAACTTACCTATTTCCATGAACAAGCCAGTTTAGTCAGGCACTCTGTTAGCATCTGTACGTCGCAGAGACAACTGCCACACAAGCACCTAGATTTTTCAGCTCCCTTGTATTGTCAGGTACCAGTATGGCTACACCACACAAAGATTACTCTTGGCTGATATTAAGTTTCTACTTGAGGCAGCCCAAACTTCTGACCACACTTCTCAAGAGATTTTTCATTTTGTTGCTAGGCAAGATGGACCACCTATGCACAAAATAATTCTTCAAAACTCTACACTCCAGTCCTTTTCCATGGACTCCTGCCCAAGTTTTCTGTTAATATCTCGATCACAAGGACTCTGTCTACAGAATGTCAGATACTATTTTTGATGAGCTCCCATCTGCGAAAGCAAGGAGAAGCTGCTAATTTTCCTAATAGATTTTAGCACTTCTCTTTTCCTGTCATGAAAGTATTTGATAATATATTCCATGACAGATCTTTCCCAGTATTGTGGGAGTGACAGAAGAGGCCTTAACTCAAAAACAGCTGAGGTTTACGTAACATCACAGAGATAAAGAGGCAGTGAAAGACAGGGTGAGCTTCTCAAGGAGAGTAATAAAAAAAAATCTAGCCCATCACAACTGACCACTTGCTCCACAAAGTCCCAGTTGACCAAGGTATCTGGATCAGCAAAGTGGACTGTGTAATCCTGTTCTTCAGAGACAACAAACTGGCAGCTGGGGAAAGGCAAAGAGACAGATGATCCACTCAGTTGTTTCTAAAAATTCTTTGAAAACAGTCCTATAGGATTCTCTGAGCTTCTTCTTTGTCCAGCAGAAAACTGCTGGATGCAGTCAGTAAATTCTACTACCATTAAACAAAGAGTTCAATTCACAACCACATTTCCAGAATACAGGTGTGTCTATTTTCAGTTAGACACAATATCACATACTAACTACAGAATGAGCCAGACTGAGTGGTTTTCCAGAAACATGTAGGGAACAGCCAGCTCCATCAGGGATCTATTAAAAAAAACAGGGAAGCCACAATTGGAAAAAATATGCCAACAAAAACTACAATGCCTGGGTTTCCTGCAAAGAGGCTTCACTACAAGAAGGCACATAAAAATAGGGAAAAATCAGGAGTATCTATGCTGAGAATAGTTTTTATTATCTTTAACATGATCAAATACAGAAGTCCTGAACACACATCAAATTCCAGTGAAAGTGACCAGTATTTCCAGTCAAAAGCAATTCTGCTGCTGGATTACTATACTGATCATCATTTGGGTTATACTAGATACCTAGGAGCCTGGGGAAAAAAAAAAATTAATCAATGGCTTAAGAAATAAGACTCATATGAATAATTGCTTCTGGGACTTAAAAATTCACATTAGCTTTCATCCAACAACTGCAATCCCTACTATATCTCAACATACTTGTTGTTTTTTTTTTTAAAAAAAAAACCAACACCACCTTCGGTAGGGGAACTGCACAGGTCTTCCCTAGTGGAGCATCACATTCCACAAGGGATGCTACAGTATTAGAGCAGAAGACTAATTGGTTTGTATCTAAAGGACTCACTCTATCAGATACCTTGTAAATAGGTAAACAACCCGATAGATTTTTATCCCTTTCAGGTATAATCATTAGCATTAAAAACACTATGGAGAAGTAACTTCAACCAGGAAAAGCCAAACAAGCAGTCAAGGTCAAACACAATTCCCTGGCTGATCATCCCTCACAGCTCAGTGTCTCTGTGGAAGTCTAAGAGCCCTGCTGGTCTTCCACTCACTTGGCCTGTAGGAAGAGCTCCTTGTTGAAAGGTTTATGTCCCCACTTGTTCCTTTTCCCCCAGTTGCCATGTCCATTCCCATCAAAATGGCCTGCTTGGCCACGGGGTTCAAAAGTGAAGTTCAGTAAGTGGTTCAGATTAATCTTCTTGGGACCAGAGAATTGGGCAGGGCTGAACTCTGCCCGCCGAGCCTCTGCTACCTAAGAGACAACAGCATTTATTAGAACTTGCTAGAATATACAGCAAAACCATCAGTACAAGTTGATATCCAGCCCCCACCAGTGATTACGTACAGATACGCAGCATCCGCTCACTCACCTTCTCCCACTCCAGTTCTGCAAATCAAGCAGTGCAGCGTTAGAAGTGCATGAGAACCTGAAAGTTAGAACTGAGTGGTCTTACCCCATACTGTGCAAGAGGAGGAGAGCATAAAAACAACCCACAGAAGGACAAGTAAAAGCTGGCAAAACAGAGGAAAGCTGATCGAATCCTGGCAATATTCTTTCAGACAGCCAGTAAGTAATACAGAAGTCTGATTACTATTTACACAGGTTGTACTTGTTTGGGTTAGTTTTCATATAACAAAGCAAAGAATGAGAGTTCAACAAAGACAGCAAGTAAGTTCTGACAGTCAGCACTTAGGTGAGCAGTGTTGCTCATCCACTAAAACCAAGAAAAACAAAGTGAAACCAATCAAAACCCACAAATGGTCTACAGTATTTTGACCCACATCAGCATAAAAGCCTCATTCTGGTTTTACTCCACCTTCATGTCATCAAGGTTAACAGGATTACTTTCCCAATCCCACTATGACATGCAAATGTATACACTGAAATAGTTAGACAAAGTCACCTCAGACTTAAAAGCTAGAAACTATTACTAGGTATTTTCATGAGATATGTACATGGCCTGTCTAGGTACCCATTCCTCACACGGTATTTTTAAGTCTCTCAGAGCAGAGAGCTCTCCTCTTCTGTTGTTGCCAAGTTGTTGTGCTCACACTCACTCTGGCATCTCAACGATGTTATCACCTCTTATGGCTCCTGCCCTTCCCAGCCCAGGAGCTGAACACAGAAGACCTATCTAAGCAGGTCAGAGTGATCCTCTCGTCCCAAGAAAGAAGGCCTTGGAGGTATGGCATTACAATTTCTCACCTCATCTCGTCTTCCACCATTACAAGAGCTAAAAAGTCTGCCACTTCCGCCACTACCTCCCCTTTGAGGGGGCATCTTGTTAAAAGCTTTGCTTTTCTGTGAATTGGAGCGACGGGACTGACTGGAAAAGTTCTCATTTTTTGAATAGGAATTTTCTCTTTTACGATTATAACGCTGTTTGGATCCATTTGCATTCTTTCCATCTGAAAGGAAAAAAAAACAAACAGGAATCAGCTTGGCTGTCCATATGTACTGCACCTCAGCCACTGCTTTGGGCTCTGGTTAAAAGGCTTGTGTTTTATCAGGACATCAACCCCCTTAGCAACACAAAGTGTTCCACCCCTAACACTGCCCAACAAACTGGTCAGAGAGTACAAAAGATGGATGTATTTGCTGTGCTTTTATTAGAATGACTGAGTTTTCTTTATCCAGTGAAGTCTCCCACTTTGCAAGACCCCATTCCCTGCTTCAGCTCCGTTCTGCTCCCTATGCTTAAAAAAGACCCTACCAGATACAACTCTGGCTTTAAAATACCCTTTTCTTTCACAAGGTCAACACATGCTAATCGATCTTGAAGCACAAACTCAACACTTTTCCCTTGCAGGGCACATACCAAATATCTAAGTACTAAGTCCACCAACCTTTGCAACGTTTGCCTGAAACCAGCCAGCCCCCAAGTCACACTGGACACTCAGTAAGCATGACATAAACAGTAATACTCATACAGCCCTTAGATCAATCTTACAAAAGCCTATTTAGTTTCCCTTTTCCCACTTTGTAGTCTTCCCCATCCTTTCCTATAAATCTTACATAGTAGGCAAACACACCACTGTGATTCAAGATCATTTCTCATATGGGTAGTTTTCAATACCAGTGTCTCCAGTTTTCCTCTTCCCTGGCACCACTTCCAATCTACTTGAGCATTTAAAACAGATGGAATAGAGAAATTCACACCAAGTCTCACTTTTTGGTTATTTTTTTCTCTCCCACCTTCACCCTCAAAAAGAGAGGGGCAGTGAACTGAAAGGTCTGTGTGTTTTTGCATTACTGAGAATCTCACTTCTTAAGAATAAGTACTAAAGTGGTTTGACTGGGTTTTGTGGTGGCCTGCTGCTTCTTGCTACAGAAGTAAAAGGACACTATCATTACTTTCACATGATATGACAGAGCCACTTTGCAGACAAACTTCATCACCAGAACTGATAATTTACTCTGCTATTTGCCAGGCTAATCCTTTAATTCAGAATTAAACCAACTCCATCAGAACCACAGATGTGTAACTCAAACACATGCTTGCATAGTTTGCAATGCTATAATGCACATCAGGCTAGAAAGACATGGGCTGAGTGTTATCAGGAAAAAAAACATACCAGAAGCTGCCAAGTACTGAGGGTGTGACCAGGTCTGGCTGAATGATTACTTTGATAGACATTTTTTTGAGAGTGTTTGTAGGTAAAAAGGCTATAATCAGCACCACTGAGACTCTGGTTAAAAAAAAAGTAAGTAATTTTGAAGAGGTTTGGACTATTACTTCAGTTATTCAGGAGAAGAGCTTGTCAATTTAGAGTTCAACCACTCTCTTAAATCTGCATTTTCAGTGGAAGAACTAGAGGGGCACATGTCCATTTTGTCTATACCAACTTTGATGTTTCTCTGCAATCATCAACTGCGAAAAAGTAACAGCTCAAGAAGAGAAGTTCAGTCTAAAGTGGGTCTCTACAAGGGCCAGAAACAAGGAACAGCTTGTACTTGCAGCTGACAGAAGAACTGCCTACTACTTACAGTTTTAACACTGTTAGTCACCATCAATATTCTCAGCCAGCTGGTTTACACACATTCCTGTCATACTACAGGACCTTTCAAACAAGCTCCAAGAGCCTTTTGGAGTCACTAGAATGACTCTCACATTTTATAGCAAAGTCCCCTCTACCTGTGTCTTTTTAGGAAGGATCTTATGTAACAGTCTAACAATGATTCAAGTGTGATTTTACTGACTCCAAGTTTACTGTCACAGAACAACACTCTCATGATGATATGATCCCCTGACATCTGTGATTTCTCCTGCTATACATCACATTCATGTCCAAAGATCCAGAGAGAGGAGATCAAGTTCCAAGGATTAAAAGCTGCTCTAGGTGACCACTTCTGTCCTGCAGCTGCAGTGCTGGCTTGCTATGGGGGTGAGAACTGCAGCTTCCTTACATCTTCTTGGGCCTTTTCATTTCAGCAGAGCTGTGCTGAAGCCAACTGCATTGCATAAGGGGTTGGGATGGTGTATCACACTCAAGCCTCAGGGTGATTTCATGAAAACACACTGAAACTACTGCTAAGGCAAACATCCCAGTGAGCAAGAGGTGACTGAGCAGTCACTCACCCAGCTAAGCATGCTCCCAATGTACTGCTAAGGCAACTCAGGAATGTTTGTGAGAACTAATGTTGTCCCTCAGATCTTGAGGACTGCAGAGAAACCCAACAAGCCTATTTTCCCTTAGCTGCTGTACTCCATCCTAATGGGATGTGACTCCTGTTGGTACACTAATATAACCCAAATAAACTTTTCTGATGGAAACTTAGAACTTTAGTTGAAGAACTTTAGTTGAAAGATAGCTGAAACCTAACTTCCACAGGTATCCTATTGCTGAGGAAAAAAAAAAAAAAAGCTTTACAAATCAGTTAAGAATTCTTCCAGTAATGACTGCCTAAAAAGTTCTTCATAAGTCTTTCATGTGTTTGAATTCAAAGTTAAAATTTCACCATAATTGCATAGTAATGCCAAAACCTGGGGAGCTGTGGGTAAGCCACCTCCCTTATCACTCACTGCAGCCTATCCTGTGGAACATAAGTTAATATCAGGTGAAGAGCAGGTAATACTTGGTTACCTAGGACCCAAGCACTTTCAGAAAGTCCAAAAAGGAGTTCAGACCTCTAAGTTACTCATTTTGTCCACGCCCTGTAACACAATGCTGCTTTCTCAAAGACCTGAAGTGACACAGTTGAAACAAGCCAGGGAGGAAGAAGGAAATTAGTACAGCAATGATGTAGCAACCTGTTGACGCTCTCACATGTACTTCAGGACTAAAAACACTAGTTTGAATCACTACTGCCCCACTTCTAGGTTTTAGGAAAAAAAAAAAGATACAAGGGTGCCAGGCACACTCCACTCCCAAACAGGTTTAGCAAACAGGAGGCAGCTCAGGTCTTACGTTGGGAAGACAGCTGACAGGAACCATAATGGCTCCTCCTGACTGCTGTGTCAGCAAAACAAGCTGATTGCAATGACAGAAATAACACTTGGGTTTCAATGCCAGATGTGCAAACATATGTAACTAACTCTGAGCTGCTCCAAAGTAGGTTACTGAACCACAGCCAGTGAGGAGAATGCTGGGTATCGATAGAGGACTTCCCTATGCAAGGTGTAAAATCACACCTGAGTACAGAACAAAGTTAAAGTTTCTCTTACTAAGCCCTGGCAAACATATGTTCCTACTACACAAACAAAGCTTTGGCTCTCAAGCTGATTCCTCCAGTGCTAACAGAGAGAAAGCATTAATCCTTAAAGGCTGAGGAGAGCAGGAACCGCAGCTCACCTAATAGGGAACAAAGCCGGAAGAGGAAGGAAGAAGAATGCAAAAACAAGCAGGGACCTGACACGAAGCCTATCAGAACCCAGCTGGGAGACAAACAACCCGACACGGGGAAGTTCACCTGCACCACAAACCCGACTCCAGCATGAGGCAACCGAACCCCCCCCGGCCTCACCCCCTTCCCCGTCCCGGGCTGCCACCGCTCTGACCCAACCTCGCCAGGGGCCTTCGCCATCGGCCGGGACCCCCAGCCAGAACCCCCTCCCTGCTCCCGCGCCCACAACCGCCCGGGCCCCCTCCTCCGCCTCAGCTCTCACCGCCTTTGGGCTTAGACTCCCCCGCGGCGGGACCGGCCGAAGCGGACCGCGGCTGCTGCCCTTTGCTGCCGGCCGAGGTGCCGGGCGGACCGGAGCCGCAGGGGCTGCTCTTGTCCATTCCGGAGGCGGAGGCGGGGGTCGCGCCGGGCGGGCTCTGCAGCATCAACGGGCGCCCCGGCGGGCGAGCGGCGGCCCTGAGCGGGGGGGCACGGCGGGCACTGGCGGAGCCGGCGGGGGCCCAGGCTCATGGCCCGCGGGGGCGACCGGCGGGGGCGGCGCAGCGCGGACTCGGGCTTCTTCATGGCGACATCTTCTCGCTGCTCAGCTCGAACCGGGAAAGGCCGCGGGAGGCCTGGCCGGGCCTGCGGGGCTCCGGGCGAAGAAGGAAGGCGCTGCTCACGGAGCCCCGCGGGGCCCGGCGCTGCCTGTCGCCCGAGTGGTCGGGGCCACCCAGGCACCCACCGGCTTCTCGGCGCCGCCCCGGCCTCGACCCCGGCTCACCGGAGCCGCCGCCGCTGCCCCGTAATGGCGACGAGTCGCCCGCAGCACTGCCCGGGACCCGGATGGAGCCCTTCCCGGACGGACCCGCGGGCACCACGGGACTCGTAGTCCCCGCCCGCCGCCAAGCACGCCGGGACCTGCAGTCCCCGGGACCGCTCCCTCCTCCCCCGAGCTCCGCACCTGCCCCGCCCGCTCCGAGCTCCCGCCCCGCCACCCAGCCCCGCCCGGCCGGCACAAAGGGCTCGGGACCAACCCCGACCCCTCCGGCAGCGCTCCCCAGCACCCAGCCCCGCACCGCCATGCGGGACGAGGCACCCGCCGGCACAGCGGCACCGAGCGGCCAGAGAGAACGAGCGGGCGGCCCAGACCCATCGCGTCCTTTATTCTCCACAGCGGCTCTCCAAGGGGCAGCAGCAGAACAGAAACAGCTCAGGCTTTGCGGCAGTACATCCAGCAACAAAACAGGGAGAAAATTATAAAAAAAGCCCCCACCCAAACCACATCAGAAGAATCAGAGGGGCTTGGGACAGAAAGAAATAAACCCCACCAGTTCCTAAGCAAGTATGAGCTGACAGTACAAGGGGTTAAGCTTGTGAACTGCTGGCCTGGGAAGGTATAAAGAACCAAGTATTTCCACTGAGCTGTAGCACACAACTGTAAAATTAAAAAGTTACTCTATAAAGCTTAATTTAGGTGTTACTTTTTAAACTTCAGAAGAGCAATTCCCAGGTTTCTTACAAAAAAAAAATAAAAATGTAGTGGTAGAGTGCAAAAGAACAGAGCTAATAAATAACATTTCAGTAGAAGTCTCACAAAAGCCCTTTAACTCCTGCTTGCTCCCTATTATCTATTACCCTCAGAATTAATAACTAAATTATGAGAGTGGATAAGAGTGTTTAGTTACTCTGGGTCTGAGAAAAACTGTCTTACAAAGTCAATCATACACATTCAC
Source organism: Calypte anna (assembly GCF_003957555.1). Taxonomy (NCBI): domain Eukaryota; kingdom Metazoa; phylum Chordata; class Aves; order Apodiformes; family Trochilidae; genus Calypte; species Calypte anna. The sequence continues at coordinate 10,085,478 of NC_044261.1, forward strand.
ATAGAAACAAGAGTGCAAACAACACATTGAAAAGAGGGTACAGAACCATAAAACAGAGGCAAAACACTACAATTTTATTAGCAAAGCAGCTTGCTCTGGGAAGAATACAAAGGAAGTGGGTTATGGTTTGGTTTGGGTTTCTTGTTTGTTTGGTTTTGGTTTGGTTTGGTTGTTTTCTATTTTCTCCCTAACTACAATAAACACATCCTAGCAAAAGCCCTGTCCTTGCCCTTCAAGGCCAAGGTCTGCTTCCCCAGCAAGGCTGAAGGCACCAGGCTTCATACTGTTAGCACAACTGTTAGCAACTGAGTAATGAGATCAGAGACCAAGTACCTCTGAGGAGAAAAACAGTAACAGGACCCAAGCTAACGAAGATGGAGCAACTGGTCTCATACATCACAAAATCCTTCCCTCAGAGCATTACCAGGTAGGATTATATTTCCTGTCAAACTCCTATAGAAGAGACCACTAGGAACTCAATATTAAGTGTTGTCTTTGGAGAGTGGAGGAAAGGACTTAAATAGAGGGAACTGTGAAAGAGAAGGGGAAGAAGGGGAAGCGTATGCAAGGGAGACAGAAAGGAACATATCGATATTGGTCTGCAAAGAAAATCTGAATGGAATATCTTGTGTCTGCTGAACTTGCCTCTCTAGAACGACTTACCCACCAACACTTTTGCTGGATTTCTGAAGTGCACATAACATTCAGTGGGAAGACATTACGAGCAAACACTTATCCCCTTTACATGATCTGCAAAGTTGAACCCTGCATTCCTCCAGAGACTGAACATCACACTCCACAGCATCTTGCAACTCTTCGGACACGTCCGCGTCCTTTACCACAGCTGTCTGACCACTCACGGTTACCTGAAATCAACAAAGAAAAGCTTTCACAGCCGCAGGCTCCCCAGCCAAGCGCTCTCTCAGCTTCCATTATGCCCACGGAGGTCCCAGCCCTCCAGGCACCGCCCCTCAAGCCCCGCCCCCGCGCAGTGCCCTGCAGCCATTGGTCAGCGCCACGGCCCTGCCGCCCGCTCATTGGCCAGGACCGGGGTGCGTTCCCTTTCATACCAGCATGCCCCGCGCCTCCACCCGTTGCCGTAGCGACGGGAACGCACGGTTGCTACGCAGCCCCGCAGCGCCCCCTACCGGCGCGGCGCCTGCCCACCGTAAGACGGGCGGGAGGAGCGGTACCGCCCGGCGGCTCCATCAGCGGCTCTGGTACCGGGGACGCTGCAAGGGAACAAGGAGGAAACAGCTAAGAGCCCCCGCGGCTCCCTGCCACTTCACTGCAACACCAGATGCCACCCGAGCGCTGTCCGTTGCCTCCAACCGGACTCAGACTTCTCAGCATACCCAGGGAAGCAGCTTCCGAGGTTCTTCTCTGTAAGGACACTGCTACCAGCAGGGACTCTGGGTGCTGCCAGCACACGCAGGACACTGAGCTTCTCTTCAAGGCTCCACACACCTACCAGTACAGTCTTTCACTGCATCAAGACACTGGGAGATAGACACTGGGCAACTGGACTGACAGGACTGCTGTAACTCCTGCACGTCCCTGACAGAGCACGGTCCTGCTGACCACAGGGCTCCCCCGTGCAGCTCTGGGTTCCTGATTTACTCATGCATTTAGCTCAGCATTCAGATATTCTGAACATGAGAAAAGAACTCTATGATAGGTGGTTATTCACAGGTAAATGGGGAGGAACACAAGCACTGTTAGGGAAAAACAGAAAACAGCTGTGAAACTTTTAAAGATGGAATACATATAATATTTTTATTAGCAAAGAAGCTGACTTTGGAAAGTAAATACAAGGCAATTTTTATCTTTTTTTTTTTTCCCCCTCAACACACCCACCAACCACTCCAGAAAAATTCCTGACCACCAAGGTCTGCTTCCTCGGGAAGGCTGAAGGCACACTAAGCTGCAGCTGTTTCTGTGCAATCCTAAACAATGACCCAGAGCTCTAACCAGCTTCAAACATAAAAGTATTTACACCATGCACAAGACAGAAAAGGGAATGCTTCTTCCCAAGAGGCACTTAGCTGCCAAATTTCCAACAATACATTGCAAACTGGGACTCTCAAACTTCTGCAGATGAAATCACAAGGAACTTAGAACTAACAAAGTTCTCACCTAAAAGTTGACTGCGTATTTTCTGTCATTGATGTGAAATAAAAAAATAAAAAAAAGCAATTAAGAAGCAACATATCCTTTTTAAGTACAAGGATTCCATTAGTTATTTCTTACAAATCATCTGTTGTTTAGACAGCTAAAAAAAAACCAAAACACAAATAGTCCACAGCACTCCCTAGATCAGCAGGACTAAGCCCAGACACTGCAATTTCCCTCTGAAAAGTCACACCACATTCACAAACTGTACCAATGAAGCACGAGGTCAAGCAATCATGTTCCCTCATCATCCTCCTGAAGCCTACAACACTTTTCAAAAAACAGGACATACAGCTGTGCTGCAAGCAGAACATTCCAGTCAGCCATTATCTCATCACGTCCAACAATTCTCCAATGAAAAAACGCCCCCTAAGCCTGCGAGCATATTGCTGCTCTTTTGACATGTCCATCACTCACGATTACCTGTAGTGAGCAAAGCAGCAGAAAATTCATCAGCAGCAGGCACCCTCCAGGATCACTGCCCAGCAGTCTCACAGGTGCCAGCACCCCCGGGCCGGTGTCAGGGCCGTGGCTGTGCTGCAGCGCTTTGCCGCTGTCAGAGGCTCGGGCACCGGCTCAGCAGCCGCTCACATCCAGCACCCGCTTTCCGGGCTCTCCCGCCGACCACCGCCAGGACCGGTCACATCCTCCCACCTCCTATCCAGCCCGGAGCTCCGGGAGCGGGTGCAGCCATTCATTGCCCGGCCCCGACAGCATTTCGGAAGGAAGGCAGGCGCCCGCCGCCCGGCTCGGATCTCCTCCTTCTCCAGGCCGGGCCGGCTCCCCTCACGCCGCTGCCCTCTCCGCTGCTCCCCGTTCTGTGGAGCTTCCCCTCGGCGACGGTTTACAAGATCGCGGGAGCCTCCTCCCGCCTCGGCTCTCACCGCCCCTGGGCTCACCCTCCCTCACGGCGGCCCCACACGAGGCAGATCGCGGCTGCCGCCCTTCGCTACCGGGCGCACCGGAGCGGCTCCTGACCATGGCGGAGGTCACTGCAGCACCAACAACGCCCTCGACCCCGGCTCACCGGAGCCGCCGCCGCTGCCCCGTAATGGCGACGAGTCGCCCGCAGCACTGCCCGGGACCCGGATGGAGCCCTTCCCGGACGGACCCGCGGGAACCACGGGACTCGTAGTCCCCGCCCGCCGCCAAGCACGCCGGGACCTGCAGTCCCCGGGACCGCTCCCTCCTCCCCCGAGCTCCGCACCAGCCCCACCCGCTCCAAGCTCCCGCCCCGCCACCCAGCCCCGCCCGGCCGGCACAAAGGGCTCGGGACCAACCCCGACCCCTCCGGCAGCGCTCCCCAGCACCCAGCCCCGCACCGCCATGCGGGACGAGGCACCCGCCGGCACAGCGGCACCGAGCGGCCAGAGAGAACGAGCGGGCGGCCCAGACCCATCGCGTCCTTTATTCTCCACAGCGGCTCTCCAAGGGGCAGCAGCAGAACAGAAACAGCTCAGGCTTTGCGGTAGTACATCCAGCAACAAAACAGGGGGAAAATTATAAAAACAAAACAGAAAACTCGTAAAGAACTGAACACCATCAGTGCTTACAGAGCACAATCAGTAATTGGGCAATACTGTAGATGGATATAAAACCTCAAAGGTAAAACTGCTCCAACAGCTCTAATAGCAAACAAGCAGCCTTCTGAAAAAAATAAATACAAGGAAGACTTTTTTGGTATTTTTCCTTTTTATATCCACTATGTAACATGATCTGCTATAGCATAATCCCTGCCATTGCCTTTGAAGATCAAGGCCTGTGTCCTCAGGAAGGCTGCAGTAACTAGTCAGTCAGCACACAGTCCTTGTAACCAGGTGCAAGTTTCAGTACCAGTCCGTGGTTCTACCCAGACTTGAAAAGAAGAATAGCAACTTGGCCGAGGTAGAAGTAGATGAAGTGCTTGGTCTCATGAGTCACATAGCTGCCAAAGTTCCTTCCCACGATGCAGTGCCAAGTGGGATTGTATTTCTTGTCAAACTCCTGCAAAAGAGAGAGCCAGAAATTAAGAACTCTTCTAAACAGGTACTCACTTTCCAAGCATGAAAGGTACAAAAAGAGCAGATGCTTTTAAGTACTAGGATTATCTTATTTACATTCTTATTGTTCACCTGCTGCTTAGATATTAAAAAAAAACCCCAAAACCTACAAATCAGTGCTTCCCATCTGAACCGTGCTAAGTTTAAAATACTATTTTTATTAAGGGAAAGTAGTCTCTCATTCCATAATTCATACTGTGATCTGAAACTACAGTCCTAGAGTAAAACCAATGTTATACTCACAGAAAGTAAGGAGTGATTTCAGTTTCGTTATTCAGCCACAACATGCGTGCTGAAGGACTAGCTACTTTGTGGAAAATTCTCTGCCACATACTCTACCACCAGTACCAACAACAAATCTAACAACTAATGCTGTACACATTTTAAACAAACCCCCTGCAAATTCTCAATAGTTGCTACAAACATTACCAGAAAAATGTAAGACTGAACTCTCTTCCACTGTCATAAGATACTTCCTGCAGCTAGTAAAAAAATGCCTGTTTTGTGGGCACAGCAAACCAATATTTTTTTTAGTGGAAGCAGTCATTCTGCTTTAGCTGAATTACTTTTTAAACAGCTCTTCCACTCAGATCAGTTTAACTTCCACTGACGCTCTTTTGATTTCTCCATTCTACCGAGTTGACAAAGCAGGAAATATAATCAGAATGAGATCTTTCCCATGTTTAGTATTGTTAATCCTACATAAAGAGTGACACAGACTTTGAAAACAACAGATAATCAGTACTACCAGCATTTTTTGTTAGTTTTTATTTTTGTCTTTTTCCTTGTGATACTACATAAAGAGATATGCTATTGCACTGACTTGCAACAAACTCTTTCCCTGCAATTTCTGACCCTTCTGGGCAGAACTGTGAGCAGATTCTTAAGATTAAGTTCAATAAACCTGAAACCAAGGACTACGTAAAACAGGCTTTCTCTCAGAGGAAAAGCTTAGGAGAGGTTTTGAAACCTTAGGAGATGCTCTGTAAAGAGCCCCTGTGTTGTGTTCCAGCTCATCAGTCACAGGGACAGTCACCTGCCTCTCTGTTCACCTGGACAATGGGACAGCAGCAGCAAAGACTTATGGTACTGCAAGACAAAAGTATAAAGACCTAGAAATGTGCATGGAAAGGGTGGAGAAAGGAACATCAAGACACCTACAGCCTGCAGAGAAAGTCCCAACTTGATTATCTAGTGTCTCCAGAACTTGTTTCTCTAGAGCTACTTGCCCAGCAGCGTTCTCCCTGCTTCATTTCTCATGTGCTCACAGATTTCAAGAAGTTACAAGTGAGCACTCACCTTCTTTATGTGAGCAGCGATGTCCTTCTCGATGTTGTACTTCTCCAAGGCCTGTGTAGCACACTCCACAGCGTCTTGCTGCATCTCTTCTGACATGTCCGCATTCTTGATCACTGCCTTTCGGTCACTCATGATTGCCTGTAGTGAGCAAAGAAGCAGAAAATTCAGCAGCAGCAGCAGCAGGCACCCTCCAGGATCACTGCCCAGCAGTCTCACAGGTGCCAGCACCCCCGGGCCGGTGTCAGGGCCGTGGCTGTGCTGCAGCGCTTTGCCGCTGTCAGAGGCTCGGGCACCGGGGAACGGCTCAACAGCCGCTCACCTCCCGCTTCCCGGGCGCTCCCCCCGGCCCCGACACAGGCACCGCCGGGACGGGTCACACCCCGCCGGCCACCGCCCCCCCCAGCCCCTCTACAGCCTGGCGCCGGCCGGGGGCCCCGGGAGAGGGCGCAGCCGCTCCGGCCCCGTCCGCTTATCCCTGCCGAGGAGGCGAAGGGAGCCCCGCACGGCTCCAAGGAAAGTCCCGTCTGCACGTTAAGGGTCCCGGTAATGGAAGGCAGCTGCAAGGGAAGTGCCCTGGCACGGGTGAGCTGCCGGGGTGCCCGGACACCCACTGCCCAGCCTCAGCCCTCAGACGGGATCCAGCCCCTCGCAAAGTGTCCCCCCCACCCCAAGCTCCCTGCCACTCACGCCGCCCCCTCACCGTTTGGCGGGTGCCGCGGCACAGGCCCTGTGTGGAACGGAGCGGGCAGTGCTCACAGAAGCGCTCACACTCCACTCGCTCCGCCGCCGCCTCGGTTTAACCGACCCGCGCCCGCCGCCGTCGCCTACAAGAGCCCCTAGCCCCACCCCCTCCGTATTAGCTGCCAGCCATTGGTCATCGCCACCACCTCCTCGTGCGATCATTGGTCAGAAATGGCCCTTCTCGTAGCGTTTTACTGCAGCAGTTTGTTTCAGACCGGCATGCCTCGCGCCTGCATCTGTTCCCATAGCGACGGGAGGCCGCGGCGGTGCGGGCCGGGCCGCGGGCGGGAGGGAGGGAGCGAGGGTTCTGTGAGGGCTCGGGGTTCCCTGGGGCCTCCACTGGGGCGAGCCTTGGGCCATGGCGCGTCCGCAGCACTCGCTTGCGGGTTCGGCTGTTCTGGTTGCTCTCCAATGTGGCGCAGCGTCTGCTCTGGCTTGTTTTCTTGGTGGCTGAGCTGCCTGTACGTGGCTGGTCTCTGGTGTCTGTACAACGGCCTGTGACTGCAGCGTGCGAGAGGCTCTCCTGATCACTCTTCTGGTAGGCACAGATCCTCTTTCGCTATAGCTGAGGCAGGTTAAAAAAAACAAAAGCAAAAAACCAACCAACCAAAAAATAAAAAAGAAAAAAACAAAACAAAACAAACCAACAAACCAAAACCAACCAAAAAGGTCCTAGAACGCTTATGACGCTTATAAAGCGTAGAGTGAAAAAAAAAAAATCTTAGGTGTTGCCTAATTCTGTAGATAAGATACGAGAAAATAATGGTAAGGTCTAAGGATGGTGCTGGAAGTCTGACCGTGGAAGGGAGGTGGCAGGGAGAGCAGCTGGTGCACGGGGAGTGCTGCCACGGGTCTGGGCGTGATGGAATCCTTCGTGAGAAAGGATGAAGTAACTTCTTCGTAGTTACAAAACTGACAGGATTTCTGGATTTTTCAGGCAATGTGAGAAGACGAAGAGCTTTTGCAAAAGACACAACCTAGCCGATAAATTCCCTAATTTGTGCCAGTGTTCCCCACAGGAACCCATAGCAGCCCTTCGCTCCTCCCCCTCCCTCCTACTCCTCATGAAGTGAAATCACTTGTGAAATCACGGAAATACTCCGTGTGGGATGTGCTGGGGATTTCGGGGGTTAGGGTGGGTTTTTCTTCCCCTGTGAGGTAACCTCTACCAGGAGGGACTCAGCACCGGGGTGTCTGGCGGCTGTTCGAGGCCGGTTCAGCCCGGTGTCCGTACCCGATGTGGGGCTCCGGGCCTGAATCGCGCGTTTCTCGGAGCCGGGCCCCTCCCGTGGCCGCGCCCTCCGCCGGTACCGGTGCCGAGGTCGTGCCCTCGCAAGATGGCGGCTGCGGGGCTCTGCCCGTCCCGGGCCCTGCTCGTCCGCCCCGGCGGGGCTCTGCGGGCTCTCGGCGGCTCTTGGCGGGGCCTCGCCGCGGGGCCGGAGACACATTTCGGCTTCCAGACCGTGACCGAGGCGGAGAGGAGGGAGAAAAGTGAGGGGGGCGGCGGGGTCCGTCGTGGAACCTCAGGGGAGGGCGGGGTCGGCAGGGCTGGAACCTAACGGGGCGCTTGGCTGCGGGGTGGAGGGGTGAAGGGGTGTTGGGGATGCGTTTGGAGCCAGGCTGCTGGATTGAGACCATACCGAGAGTCTCGATGAATAATATCAGCGTTAGGTCAGCTGGATTGTTCCCCTCGGCTCTGGAGGGGTTACGAGGAGGGGCTGTGTTTTTCCTAAGAGACGTTTGTCTGGTGACGTTCTCACTTTGATATATCTATAAGGAGTTTTAAGGTGTTCTGTTTCAGTTCCACATGGTCGCAGACTCACATGAGGCAAAAAAAGGACGCATTTCCCCTCCAGGGGAGCGTTTTTAAGAAAATCGCATCCCATTCTCGTGTCTTTTCTTTACAGTTTACCAGGTCTTTGAAAGTGTGGCCAAGAAATACGATGTAATGAACGATTCAATGACTCTAGGGATTCATCGGGTGTGGAAGGATATTCTCGTGCATAAAATGAACCCCTCCCCAGGAACACTCCTTCTTGATGTTGCTGGAGGAACAGGTGAATAATTTTGATGAGTTCCATGTGACAGTGCTGCACTCTTTTTGAACTTTTTGAATCTGGTCTGAATTAAATCTTCTTAATTTGGTTTGGTTTGGGTTTTTTTCCCCTCATTTCCATCTTTAGAACTGGAGAAGCATCTACTACTTGGTTTTACTAGAGAAGGGTTGAGAGCAAATTTCTTAGTGTTTTGTAATATCTTTCTCCAAAGCTCTGAAAGTGTTAGAGTACTGACATGATATGTTACAGAAAACTTGATTTTTTGGAAGTTGTGGACTCTGTAATATGTTCCCTTTACATACACGCTCTCCCATGTGTGAGATTTTTTTATCTGTACAGAGATAAATACAGATTAACTCAGTTTGATGTTCAGAACCTTATGTTCCATTTTCCTGGGGTCAAGACATGTTCAAACCCATGTATCTCTCTACCAAAACCAACACAGGTGACATTGCCTTTCGGTTTATTAACTACGTCCGCGCTTCACGAGAACGGCAGCTCCAGAGGAAGCTTCGGCACCATCAGAATCTATCGTGGCAGGAAATTTCTGAGAGTTACCAGGAAGACAAATCTAACTCCCTGGGGGATTCCCAAGTGGTGGTCTGTGACATTAACAAAGAAATGTTAAAAGTTGGGAAGCAGAAAGCACAACATCTTGGCTACTCTGCAGGTAAGTCACTTGTACTGTTTCAGCAGCATGCCTCATAACAACTTAATGCTCAACAGCCACCAGGTAATCACCACTTCAGGGTTACAATATACATCATACAGCCATGATGTATGTATACTACAGCTGTGCTTGCATATTTGCCAGTGTTGAGTCACTTTTTCACTTAGCATGTATGTAGTACACTGCTCAGATATATAGTGATCCTCTTAAATAATACTTGAACTTTCAGAAATACATATATGGAAGTGCCTGTGAGGTCTGGTACTCATCTGTCCTTCCAAATTGCTTAAACTACTGTTTATATCTGGGCAAGTGAATCTTACTTTACTAAAGCAGATAATGCAAGAGCTCATCTGTAGATTGATCACACTAAACATCTTACAGTGGGTGTTTTAAGAATCAAGGCAGCAAATGAAAAGTGCAAGAACTAAAGTGCATTGTGAACCTATAAAACCTTTCCACAGTTAGAACATATGAGAAAATGAATTATGTTAAATGTTAGTTTGCAGGTCAATGGATTAATTCAGTGATATCTAGAATTTGTTGTGGACCACGCCAACCCTGCTTGAAAAGCCTGATTTTAAGAAGTAAGACATAGAGAAAGAAGTCCTGCTTGTGGCTCAGCATTTGTATAATAGTAGTTGACCCTCTCTTCATTTAGGGATATTTGGCAATTATTTTAACAATGTAAAGTATACCAGGAGGTTCCTGAACTCTGGTAGAATACACCATTATATATGCCCTGGGCAGCCTCTGTGTATGTGGTACAAGATCTCCATGTCCTTCCACTGGGCCCTACTTCAACCTACAAATTGTGTAGGACATATGGAACAGATTAGTAACACAAAGAGGCTGAAAGATAAGGTGCTGGCATAGGTTCTTGCAGCTGCTCTTGCTCCCTGCTGGAGCTGCCAGGCTGTTGCCTGCCTGCCTGCCTCTTCCTTTTCTTTAAAAAAATAACATTAAAAAAATTAACAAAAAAACCCCATTAACATTATAGGATTGGTTCTTCCAGCTCTTCCAGACTGCTTATGTCCTGCTTATCTGAGCAGCTTGCCAGCCTGTCCAGAACTCTATGCATCATAGTTTGGGAATACCTGAACTGTACCAGTATTGTTAATTATAAAAGCTTTATGACAGTAGCTCGGGACCTGAAATAAAGCTTGCTGCTGCCTCCCAGCTACTATAAATTGAGCATTTTTTAAATTTGATGCACTTTTTAGGTATATTTGTCACTTAGCAAATTCTCAAAACAAATATTTACACTTTAAATTTTCTCCCCATTGCCTGGGTTCCCTTATTGCCCAACTGTGCCACAGTTCTGACTTCCTACTCTTTTTCACTCCCTTGTCCAACACACACCCATTTAATATGTCCTACCTTCTTCTTGGCATGCTGTTCTTCCCTGTTGCAGTAAACTCATTTTTGAGCTTGCTTATCTGTGATGGTCTGAGGTCAAAATTTGCTTTTTCTTAAAATTGTAAGGGACAGAGTTTTCTTTCACTATATTCCTGTCTACAGTTACCAGCAGTGTGTGTGTGGGGGGTGCATGCTGAAAAGAAATAGGTTAATAGGTGTGTTGCACAATTGCTGATTGTGCATTTTGGGCAGAAGGAGTGATAGGCTGCTCTGCACATGCCCCACCTCCTCAGGCCAGACACTGACAGCCCCTTTTTATGTATCTGCTTCCAAACACCAGGCCTGGGATTTCACCACGGCGTAGTCTGAGAGGCAGTTTTCCTGTTGCTTGAAACCTCTTGATGCTCACTTTTTAGGTGTCTTTTCAAGCTGTCTGCGTTTAAAATAACACTAATAATTGCTGCTTTAATAATGTTACATGCCCCTTTGTGTGTAATACTTTCTACAATTATAACTGTGTATATATATTGTAAAAGTGAAATTTGAATGTCTCCTGGCAGCAACTGTTGTATTCTGCTCTGTTTGTCTCTCCTCCTTGTAATTTTCTAGGACACTGCTCTTTGAAACTGTTGCTCTCCCTTCTAGGAGACTCCTAAGTTTTCTCTGGTTTTTTGTTGTTTGGTATTTGAGTCACCAAAAACAGTGACTTTAGGAACCATTAATTCTAAATTGAGCAGTCTTCATTTTGGTATAAATAACCTGGACATCCTTGCTACAGAGACAGATGTGGCCTTGATCCACTGAGGTTTTAGGAAGCAACACAACAGGATCACACAGTGACAGTGCTGATGGAGAGAGTGTGGCTTTTGGCTGAGTAAGGCACTGTGAACACAAGTTGGGTATATGCAGAAGAATGTTTTGGCTGATTTGCAACTTTAACTACTTTTATTGAAAGACAGATGTATAGTACAGTGCCTTAAAAGGTTTGTGAGTATAAACCAAGGTGTCTTTTGAAATACTAGTTTTAAATATCATGTGTTAATAAACCATTTCCTTCTGGAATAGATAAGTTCTAGTCTTTCTGAAACAGTCTGAGCTAGATAAGGTCTGTTCAATATCATGTCATTGTTTTTTACTACAGGTTTATCCTGGGTGCTTGGGAATGCTGAAGAGTTGCCCTTTGATGATGACAAGTTTGATGTTTACACAATTGCATTTGGAATCCGAAATGTAACTCGTATTGATTTGGTAAGTGCTGCAGTGTGTTCTGCCAGGGGTCCTTACAGCTCACCTGAGCTGGTTTTATTCTAGTGGAGAAAGCAAAGGAGGAACTCCTTTGTGTAAAGCAACATATTTGACTACTCCTAAAGAATTTAAAATTAGTGGCATGTAGTGTGCAATTTGTTTGAATGAAGAATACAATTAAATGCCCCACCTTTGTCATAAAATTTAGATTTACACAAGTTGCACCCAATCCTTCCAGCTTGACAAGTCTCTTTCTTAGGCAAAAAAGGGCTGAATGCTACAGTCATTCCCCATCTTCTCCTGACCTATGGTGTTACTGGATGTACATATGCACAGTGCAGTCAGTCTGTGTGTCTCAAACCTTCCTGCAGCACCTGATGTTATTGCACCCACGGTGGGTCCAATGCTTCATGCCCTGTTCTGTTTGCCTGCATGAGCCAGCAGAGCTTCCAGAGCAGAGTGGGAAGCACCCAGCTGCTGCCACCACTGCCATTGACCTAACCTGTTACACTGGCTGGTAATAGGGTTTCCTGTGAAGAATAGGTATGATCTTAATTAGGGTGAGTAGTACCCTTTGTTCTAAACATTATCTGTCCCTCAAGAATCACTGCCTGTCTTGTGGGTGAAGATAGGTCAGATCACCTGTCTAGCTGGACCAGTTGTCTGTTATGGAGGGTATGTTACAACTTGGCAATGCTCCTACTGTGAAAGATGTAGCATTTGGGTCCAATCCACCTTGAGCAGTTTGCTTTTGAACTTCTCTTAATGCAGGAAGCCTTTCATGAGGCTTTGTCTGCACCCATCTGAAGCAAAGTTCATGGGTGCAGCAGTCTGGTAGCATAGCTCCTGGAGACCTCATACAGAACATATCCAAGTGGCCAGTTCTTTTGCAGACCTCCCATCACTCCTGTGTACTGTTCAAATTTTATCCCTTAGAAACATGACAGGTGAAGCCAACCTGCAGAGGTTCTTGAAAACAACTCTGTTGTGCTCTTGTATGAAAAAGCATTCAGCTGTATTAAGAATTTTGTCTTGGTGGTTATTAGATTATTTCTTTTGGATATAGGGTGGAATTTTCAAAGTAGCTAAAGATTGTCTTCTTCCCTCTCCTTCTCTGTGTTTTTACATATTGCTCATCCAAAACCCAGTACCAGTTCTTTAATCCTCTGGGTGTGCCTTACTGTACAATAAAATCTTTTCTCTTGATTAAAAAAAAATTCTGTCATGACTTGTTTTAATTTTCAGCTTCTTGTAGCTGAGTCACCTTCTTCCTTTTGGGTTTGGTCTGTAATTACAAGAACTCTGCTGGCAAACATTCATCAACTAAGAGCAGAGGAAAAAAAGAAAAATTGCAAACCTGGCATCACAATTTTGACACAAAACCTATAAATCTATTTGTGTAACAGCAGGAGTTTTCATGGATTGTTTTATTGTTTGTTTGGGTTTTTTTTTAATTGGGATGCTTCTCCACAAGTAAATATTGAGAATGCCACTAGGGTTGATCTTTACTCCCCGGAGCTCATCACCAGGCTGCCAGCAGATGGCATGGTAATAGGTAGGTGCTGTTCTACAGAAACAAACTTATCTCATCTGCTTTGTCTCAGGCACTCCAGGAGGCCTATCGTGTGCTGAAACCAGGAGGAAGATTTCTCTGCCTTGAATTCAGTCATGTCAGCAACCCTCTTCTTTCCAGGTAGGAACATGGTGGCACTGTGCCATGTCACAAGGCTTTCTAACTTGTACTCAGCCAGAACAAGAGACAGAGACACTCTGAGGCCACCTCACTCTGCACTTTTTACATCAGATGCAGACTCCATAGCATGGTGGTACACAGATCAACTTGTGTTGGAGAGGGCTGGTTTTAAACTTGTTTGTATTAATGTATAGCTGCTGTCTGTCTGTGCAGGCTCTATGATCTGTACAGCTTCCAGGTTATCCCAGTTCTGGGTGAGGTTATTGCTGGTGACTGGAAGTCTTACCAGTATCTTGTGGAGAGCATCCGGCGCTTCCCCCCTCAGGTATTTTTCTGAATTCACTAAGACACAAGATACAGTCTCAGCATAATCTTGCAGGCATCTGACTTACAGGCCTTCAGGTTGTAGTAATTATGAAACTATTCTTTTTCAGGAGGAGTTTAAAGCAATGATAGAAGATGCAGGGTTTTTTAAAGTAGATTATCAGAATTTAAACTTTGGCATTGTTGCCATTCACTCAGGTTTCAAACTGTGAGTCTACCATATAGCAAAGCACAGGAAGTGTAATTTTCCTAAGGCATGGAGGGGCTGGAATTTGAACACTGTCAAGACTGAAGAGGAGTTTAAAAAACTTGTGCAACACATACGTACTCAGCAGTTGGGCCCAGAACATCCGCTGCCTTTTTTACCCCAAGGATCCTGTAAATGAAGGCACACCTGTGACTTTTCTTTCATTTGCATTTCCCTTCAACATAAAGGATGTGGCCATAACTGAGCCATGCACACAAATGAAGCAACTTCAGTTCTTCAGCTACCAGTGGTGTGGATACAGAAATAGACTGGTCTTTGAATCAGCTGCCTCCATTTTCCAACTGAGCTTCAAGGAGGCAATCATACCAGTGAGCAGCAACTTGGATTGATCAGATTTTTGTTAAGCTGGCATTATCTTTGTCATGTGGACTCTAAGGGATTTTCCCCATGATTCCTTCACTTCTTTCAAAGGTAAATGGAAGGTTTGTCAAATAAACAGCTCTGAATCAACTTCTTTTCATTTTAGTCAGTATTTTAACATTTAGAAAAAAGAAATTACTGTGACTGTATTGAGATAACGTTTTCTCCTTCATGTGAAATCTGTTTTGTTGATGCAAGACCTCTGCATAAAAATTTTGTGTATCTTTTTGTTCTTTGAGCTGTTAAAGAACAGATGCTTCTGTAGCAGGATACAGTGATAGAGGAGGCATAAATGTATATTCTAAAGTGACAGCTGTGCAATGAACTGATATGAAAATTTCTCTCTTCTGAAAACTGGGAGATGAAAGGATTATTTCTTTTAGCTTACCAGTTCACTTGAAATCATAAAAACAACGCCATGTATCTAAACTCCAGAATTTGCACTGGAGGTTGCACATGCTGAAAATAGGCTTCTCAAGAACTGAAAATGAGTCTTCTCTATCATGGAAAATATCTTCCGTTGTTCTCAGTTACTGACTGGTGACATTAATAGATTAGCTCAGGCTTAAGGTGCTGTGGATTCAGGGAGGGAAATGAAGGTGGAGGAAAGAGGATGTTCCTCTTTCATTCACAGTGGAAGAAAGAGGGTAATACAAGCACTGTAAGGGCAGAAGGGTAGAGAAAACTCTTAAAGAGTAAACACATTTCAGGAGTTATATTAGCAAAGAAGCCATCTTTTGACAGAAAATAAATACAAGGAAGACACTTTTGCCTTTTTTATAGCCACAATGAAAATACCAGCTGCCACAGCAAGATCCCTGACCATTAACAATACAACAAAAGACCTGAAGATCAAGGTCAGTTTCCTCAGGAAGGCTGAAGATAGGAGGCTGTTTAGAGTCAGTGTGCAGGTCTGTAACCAGGTGCAAGTTTCAGTACCAGTCCGTGGTTCTACCCAGACTTGAAAAGAAGAATAGCAACTTGGCCGAGGTAGAAGTAGATGAAGTGCTTGGTCTCATGAGTCACATAGCTGCCAAAGTTCCTTCCCACGATGCAGTGCCAAGTGGGATTGTATTTCTTGTCAAACTCCTGCAGAAGAGAGAGACCTAGGACTTCAGGATTTTTGTGAGAATTGTACCAATATCATCTAAGAGGGTTTTTTTTTTTGCAATGATACATCACTTGCTGCCAAGTATCACTTTTAGAAGGCAATTAAAGAGCAGCATATGCTCTTCAGTGCAAGGATCATCTGTCACTTTATCTGCTGCTTAGTCAGATAAGAAAAAAAAATGCTTCCAAGCTGAGCAGGAATAAGCTTAAAACATATGTTTGGCAAAGTAACTTCTCCCCCAAAGTCACACCAGGATCTCAAACTGTAATCTATACAGACCAAGATATTACTTTGACTTTATTAAATGCTTTCAACAGAAACGATGAAAGTACTCGGGATGGTGAAATTCTCTTCCACTTCTTTGACACCAGGTCATGAGACTTTATGTTCTTCCTACACACTGTAGTCAGGAGTCTGCTGTAGCATTAAAATAAACTTGTGTACAGGTCCATTGTGAGTTAAACCATGCAGGTAGTGGTTATACAGTACAGTGTCTGACAGCCATCAGCTGAACAGAGGTTTTGTGAGAACATGCAAGAGTTTGTGTTCTGCTCAACCAAACCCTTCAGCTACTTGCAGCTCAAGCAGGCTCTGAGTAGGAGTCAAGAGAGAATATCTGACAAACTGGAAGCTATGAACCATCTGTTCTGCTATAGCACATATTATCTTACATGTGATGGGAGGAAAAAAATCCCACCCAAGCCAAACCCACTTCTTATTACAAGATCAGGAACCTGCCACTTGTCAAATAGGTTCTGAAAAGAGCCCCTGTGTTGTGTTCCAGCTCATCAGTCACAGGGACAGTCACCTGCCTCTCTGTTCACCTGGACAATGGGACAGCAGCAGCAAAGACTTATGGTACTGCAAGACAAAAGTATAAAGACCTAGAAATGTGCATGGAAAGGGTGGAGAAAGGAACATCAAGACACCTACAGCCTGCAGAGAAAGTCCCAACTTGATTATCTAGTGTCTCCAGAACTTGTTTCTCTAGAGCTACTTGCCCAGCAGCGTTCTCCCTGCTTCATTTCTCATGTGCTCACAGATTTCAAGAGGAAGTTACAAGTGAGCACTCACCTTCTTTATGTGAGCAGCGATGTCCTTCTCGATGTTGTACTTCTCCAAGGCCTGTGTAGCACACTCCACGGAGTCTTGCTGCATCTCTTCTGACATGTCCGCATTCTTGATCACTGCCTTTCGGTCACTCATGATTGCCTGTAGTGAGCAAAGAAGCAGAAAATTCAGCAGCAGCAGGCACCCTCCAGGATCACTGCCCAGCAGTCTCACAGGTGCCAGCACCCCCGGGCCGGTGTCAGGGCCGTGGCTGTGCTGCAGCGCTTTGCCGCTGTCAGAGGCTCGGGCACCGGGGAACGGCTCAACAGCCGCTCACATCCAGCACCCGCTTCCCGGCAGCTCCCGGGGGTACGGGAAAGGGGAGGCAGCCGCTGGGGAAGGGCCCTGGCGCGGAGCACACGCAGCACGGGGAAGACTGAGGCACAGCAGTCGGTGCCCGGGCCGGTACCCCACGGGAGCCGTTCCCCCGCCCGTCTCTCCGCGCCTCTCACCGTCCGCCGGGCGCTGTGGGGAGCGCAACAGCGTTGCTGTCAGCGCAGTGCGTTCCCGCCCCGCCCCCTGCTCACCGGCAGCCTGCCATTGGTCACCGCCCCCGCCACCCCGAGCGCTCATTGGCCCCGACCCGGCCCCCAGGTTAGGGTTTTATTTGAGCGTTTTCTTTCAGACCGGCATGCTTCGCGCAGGCGTCCGTTCCCATAGCGACCGGCGGCTTCCCCGCAGCCCGACTGTACCCGAACCTCCTGCCACGGGCTGCAGGTGAGGTACCGGAGAGCACGCCCTGCTTGTCCGGCAGAACGGATGCTAGAGGGGATGTTCATGTGTACGGGAAGCCTCCAGTCCTCCATCCCCTACCCATCCTGGATCAAAACCACTTCTTCCTTAAAGCACACCGTCTGCAGTGCGTTTTAACGTGCCCACCGGCGTCTGAAAAATACCTTTCCAGAAAGGTATTTGGACCCCCAAAGGCCGTTTTATAACTCGTCCCAACCCAGGTCACAGAGGCAGTGAATTAAGCTTGGTAATCTGAGCCAGGCCTCTGTTTCTGTGTTAGGATAAGCCCTTCCCTAAGATTCCCCTTATGAAGAGGAAAGTCAGCTCCATGGAAGGGGTTCTGCGTCTTACAAACTGCACTTGATCATCTTTCCTATTTACGTGTCTGTTTTCCATTTGTTTTTCAGATGAAGTGACCTCTGATAGAAATCTTGTACCCATGTTTACTGACTGTGATTGAGTAAGCTCTAAACTTTGTTCTTGCAATAAACTGAATCCATCAGACTTTTTACACCACTGTTAAGGCACCCTTGGCAAATGTCACCCCATTTCTGCAACTCTCCCCTTTGTTTCTTTTTTTTATTTGCTTTTTTTGTTTGCTTGTTTTTTAAATTAAGCAAGATGTTCTGGGAGAGCCCCAGTGCTCTGTTTTGTGTAGTTTCACTTTCCCTGGGGCAATTTCTGCTTCCACCGTTGTCAGCAGCCATAAAATTGCTACTGAGTCTTCCATAGTTGGTGATGTTAATAACAGACTCTGACCTGTGTCTATAGCAAACAGCACAGGATGACTTGGAAGAAAGGCTTTCAAATACGTGTTGGTGGGAACTACCTTTCCCCTGTGGAAATAAAAAATGCCAGAGCAGTCATCCACCTCACTTGAAATGGATTTTTCACATTAGTACATTATGGTTACCTGCTCAGTGTCACTTGGAGCAAAAGTATCATAACTGCAAGCAACCTTTTGCTTTTTCTCTGAGGCAAACTCAGAAGAATATATTGTCCCCAGAATATTAAAACTGGATAATGGAATACTTTTGTTACTCTAGAGCTTCTCAGAAATAACTTTGGACTTTAGCTCACAGGGTTCAGCATTCCAGGTAGAAGAGATGCATTACAGCTTTGCTTGCTATCAAGAGCTTCTGTTAGTAACTCTGAAAGTTAGGAAATTAAGAAGAGAATTTGTCTGGTTTAGCAGAGCAGATAAAAGGGCTTAAGAGACCTTCTCTGCTAGCAACCCAAAGAAGCTTTGAAAAGTTTCAGGGCCCCAGTAAGCAAAAAAGATCTGTTTGTGATATCTGCAGCACCAGCAATGGTTCTTTTAGTACTGAACAGGTTTGTGCTGACAGAACTGGACCATTTTACAATCTTCCTAATGCTTACAATGAACTTCAGAAACACCCATGAATCTCTGAGGAGGTGGCTGTTGTTTGGTAGCTGCAGGCAAATTTCTGTGTGCTTATTAAGATATGGGTGGTTGAAGGAACAGATGTGATGACTACTGCAGGAAATGTCAGTGTGGGTGAGATACAAGTCATTTACAAGAAACATTAAAGCCTGAGATACATGGCTTTAAAGAGAAACAGAAGAACCTTACTTGCTAATCTGGAAGGTAGAACTTCCCTCAGGTCAGAGCTGCAGGGGAAGGCAGAGCAAATACACATAGGAGCTGAGAGCTGGAGTAGAGGAGGTACAGAAGAAAACTGGGTAATGGATAAGACATGGTATTCCCCTGCAGATGGAGGTTAGATTGTAAACACTTTTCAGCTGAGGCTTTTTTTGTGGTTGTTCTGTTGGACAAAGATGATCCCACATTCCTGTATCTAATAGAGATTTTTCCTGGGGCTTAGTTACAATAAAAATATTAAATAATCATTATTAGCAATAAAACAACTTTCTTTTTGTTTCTTCAATAAAACATTTTTCCATAAAGCTGGGGAAATGTCCACCTTGAACTTTTATTTGTAAACCTGGAATCCATATGCTATGGAATATGGAAATCCAATTTCACATGTTACAGACCTGTAATAAAATGGAAAACCTCAGCAGGTGTAAGTGAAGTTATCTCTGTGGTCTCCAGGGAAACTAGATACATGTACATCATCTTAGCATCTGGCCTCTTTTTACTGTTTCATTTAACCAGATTTTCTTTCTTTTTGCTGAATCTATTAACCACTGAGTGAAAAAAAAGAGTTATGTCACAAATACACATCGTGTTTGCCACACTGCAGTTACAAGGAATTTGAAGGTAGTGATTACATGAATCCTTAACTCTAACTTGTCTGGGTTTATAAATGGCATTGTGGCAGAGTCCTGTAAAGATCTGACCCAGACACAGCCACATTGCAGTGACTGCAGGTGAACCAGCACCACGGGAGGATTTGTCCCCAGCTCAGGGTGCAGCCAGGCCCAGCAGGGGAACAGCCCCCTCCACACTGGAGACCCAGAGGGCAGACTGGGGCACTAACACCTTCTGCCCCACAGGCAGCTCATCTGGGCTCTGCTGGGGTTCCTGCTTTGGTGGTTGCAGGTGTCTGCACCAGGGCTGTAATTCCCTTATTAGTGGTGAAGTTGCAGCAAAACCCCTTCATTAAGGGAATGTGTTTTCCACTCTAGCTGCAGCTTGGGCTGCAGGGAACAAGCCTCAGGCAGTCTGTTCTCTCACTGGAGTGTGTGGGTAGGGGAGCAGCAGTGAACTGGCAGCTTGAAGCTTGTGCTGCATTGGGATCATCTTTGTCCTAATTGCTACTTTGGTTTGGTTGTTGCTTTTAAATAACTACTTGATGATATACTGGGCTGGAAGCTCCTGCAGCCATGCAGTTCACTCTCCAATTCCTCTTCCTCCATGTAAATAACATTGTCCCCATTCTCTCTGATAGTCAAAGGAGGCAGCCAAAAAGAGAGAACCAGGGTGGGATTCTCAAACTGGGAATTCTCTGCTAACATACTCATTGTGTGGATTGAATTCTCATGAGTTATATATGCATCATAAATTACTTCTAAGCTGTGCCTGTACCTTTGTAAAACTTCAGCATTTGGAGGGTCTGAACCTTGAAAAGCTGAGACTAAAGGACTAATACTGTGTTGCATCTTTACAGAGAATTGGGTTAGTGAGATTAAATAGAGACTTTAGTTCAACAACCACCCTTGAAAGAATTAAGGTATCATAATGACATGTTTTATGTGTATGCATATATGTATACATAATCATATGTATATGTTATGGAAGCTTAAACAAATAATGAAGTGACAGCACAAATGAGAGTGAGAAGTGTTTCTTACTTTCAGACAGAAAAAATATGACAGGAAAAAAATCAGTTCCAGAAAAAAACCCAATTCAAAGCTTACCAAAACTTTGAAGGTACTGAGTGAAAGCAGCTCCTACCTGTGATTTCTTATACCAGCAAAGGCAGCTGTAATCCTTTTTACTCAAAAAGCCTGGGTTTTCCATTAAATACATGGTACATAATGAATGGCCCATGGAGGAGCTTGACAAAGCAGTTTGCACACATGGTATGCAGAGCAAGCTGAACCTCCTACCAGTACTATTCAAACACTTTGGTCTTTTTTTCAGTGTTTTTCAAATTCTGATACTTCTAGTATGTTTGGTTGTCTTTTGAGATGTTAAGAAACAATGCATGTGTGTCATTAATCTCTGTATTACCTCTTGTTTGCAGGGACGTGGAAGATCCAGTTCATAGGAGAAAGAATTCCTATGGCTTGCTCAGGACTTCCTCTGGCAGGACTTGAGGAGACCTGTACTGAGCTTGTGGTGTTTATGATGCACAGAAAGATGTGAGTAATGACTCTCCACTGCAAAAAGAGACACAATGTGCAGCATGGATGATAAATTACAATCTGATGGGGTAGTTTCTGCCCTCAGAGGGAAGCATGTGCCTGCACTTCCTTCTCCTGTCAGGTTCTCAGGAGCCCCAAGAGCAGAGGAGTAGTATCCTACTGAAGTGCTTTACTAGCACTCCTGAAGGAGATTGCACTGTGGCTCAGGATGTAACTCTATGCACTGGAAAAGATCATGGAAATTTTAACAAATAAATCTGGATTCTTGAATCTGTATGTGGATGAGGCACACAAATGGTGCAGCTTCTAATGAAACTGTTGCCTACTGTAGCTCTCTGCTAGCAATGTCTGTCTGCAGCACTAAAGAGTGCTGGAGTACTTGCACTTCTAAAACCTGTTTTTAAAAAACAAAACAAAACAAACACTTGTTATAGTGTATATTTAGTTCACTGTGCCAACAAAACAAAAATGCCCAGTTCACAAGTAATCACATTCTTTATTTACAAGTTTAGAGACAGGATATTTTAAATAACCCAAACAGCAATGCTCTGGTTTTAACAAAACAGTTGTTTAATCTAGGAATTACTGCCAGTAGTATCATTAGAGGTTAATTTCTGACATACAGAAATATTTATGGCAAAGATTTTTAACTTTAGAGTCACTATTCCTGTGTGTTAAAAGTTCTCTTCCTCAGATTATGTACAAGTCCTGATATTTGTGACAATAAAAATATAAAGTAGAAAATAGAAGGTAACCTGTCCAGACATGGAGGCACAGAGATAAAATAGAAATATTTAATAGAAACAAAATATTTGAGTGAATAAGCTTCTTAAAATGCCTTTTCTTCTGTAATGAAACTCTGAGTTCTGTCTGCACAAGAGAGATACTCAGCAATGGGATGGACTTTTCCTCAGACTTTGTTACTTCTGACTGGGTCAGAGCTGGGGCTGAGCCAAAGGTGAGCAATAGGCAAATATAGCCTTCCAGCCACTCTTGTTTTACTGACAAACTTCTTACAGAAAAATAGTGTTCTGGGGTTTTTTAATGTTCTCCTTAAAGCCTTTTAAGTCACTTAGTGTCTTAAAAGAATAAGATCAAATTCATTTTGCTAAATAAAACACTGCAGTGATCTGTCATGCTGCCTCCCAGCTTTATAAGCATTGAAATTTCCACAGCACTACTCAACTTTTTACACCATCCTCCTTCTGTAAATTGCCTTCCAAGTGCTCTTCTTCTGATCAAAATACATGCCAGGTTCTTCAGCTGTGGCTGCACAAACCTTAGTTTTCCCAAATAAAATGCTGAGAAGGTGTTTGGTATCTGAGCTTTCACTGAGAGCCCTGCAGAAAAGTCTCTTGTTCTTCCAGCTTTAGTAAAGGGATGTTACCTGAATGGAAACAAAAAGAAACCATGTGAGTCCAGCTGTAAGGTACCTTCTGGGTAGCACAACCTAGCAGGAAAGTGCTTCTCCAGTTTATTCTATGTGCATACAGGCAGCTTAAATTCTGTGTGTCTGCTTAAATAATTGCTCAACACATGCAGTGAGCAAGGTTTGCGTCTGCACGTTTGGACCAACAGTCTGCAGTTCATTTTTTTCAGGTGACTTCAGTTATTTATTCAGTTATTTATTTAAGTACTTCATTATTACCAGGTGGTATTTCTGAAAGTAAACGCAGCTATGGCAGCTCACATTCTTCAGGTTAATTTCAGCAGTATTAGAAGGTTTTTATAAGCAAGAACAATACCTGGTGGGGCTACAAAATATTCCTCTACTTTCTCTCTGGCATTTTTCAGCAGCTCTTTTGTGCAGTTGCCTTCTGTAACATCATCTTCTCTGAGATACAGACACCTGAAGAGCACAGATTACTCATCTGTTTTTTAGCTATCCCATGAATAAGTATGGTTTACCCCTAAGCCCAGTTTTAGTCTTAAGTGGTAAGAGAAGTATTGGCATATTTTGCAGTGACTAAGGCTGCCAGGGCCAGGTATCTGGGAGCAGCATGTGCAGGTCCCTCACAGCAAGTAAACACAAAAGAACTGGAGTTGAGTGCAGCCCTGCTGTGCCAGTGACAGCTCCTGGACGAACCCCCCCGAGGGCTTTTCAGTAAGCAAAGGGACCGAATAACCAAGGTGAATCCCAGGGAAAAAAAAACAACAAAAAAAAGGTTACAAAACTCTATCATATGCTACACGAACAGGCAAAAGGGGCTGCCAGGATCCATTACCTGTCCTCCAGGACCGAGTCCATCGGTTCTACGCCCTCGGTGTTCACTTCCTGGAGCAGGTCTGCAAACCGGATCGCCTTCCGCAGCCGCTCGACGCCCTCGGCATCGCGGAAATCAACCAAGGCCAAGTGCTCCAGGTGCTCCAGCACCTCCACCGTCACCTCCTGCGGCACAGAGACAAACACGGGCAGCCCGGCAGAGCGGTGCTGGCTGCCCGCTGGTGACCAACACCCGGTACTCTGATCGCTCCCCTAGCGAAGGGCAAACCGGAGCCAGCGCTCGTTCCGGTACCTCCCCCCGGGACAGAGGGGGCCGGGGCCGCGCTGGCGCCACCCGCTCTCCTACCTGCGGAGGCGGCCGCTGCTCGCCCTGCGGTGCCGGGCCCGGGGTGTTGGTCAGCAGGGCCCGGGCGGGCGGAAGCCTCCGCGGCAGCGCCCGCAGCCACCGGCCCAAGCGCAGCACCCGCATCGCACGGTACCGGCGGTGCCCGGTGCGTCATCACCCCACGCCGGAAGCGCCTCAGAGCGGTGCCGGCCCGGTGCCGGTCGCTCCGCCGCCGCCGCCATGAACAGCGTGGGGGAGGCGTGCACCGAGCTGAAGCGGGAGTACGATCAATGCTTCAACCGCTGGTTCGCTGAGAAGTTCCTCAAAGGCGAGAGCGACGGGGATCCCTGCGGGCAGCTCTTCAAGCGCTACCAGCTCTGCGTGCAGGTGCGTGCCGTCACTTTCCGCCCTCGGTGCGCTTCCACCGGGATTCTCCTCGCTGCTCTCCCGGGAGCCGCCGGAGGAGCCTCCGCCCGCAGCCGCGCACCTCAGCGCGCTTCTCGGCTTTTCCGTGTCTCCTGTTGGTGCCGGTCGTGGCGTGTGACACCGCTCGGGTGTCTCTCGGTGATGGGTGACACCGCTCGGGTGTCCCTCGGTGATGGGTGACACCGCTCGGCTGTCTCGGTGATGGGTGACACCACTCGGGTGTCTCTCAGCGGTGGGTGACACCACTCGGGTGTCCCTCGGTGATGGGTGACACCGCTCGGGTGTCTCAGTGATGGGTGACACTGCTCGGGTGTCCCTCGGTGTCGGGTGGCACTGCACGGGTGCTCTCGCCGTGGCCTGTCGTGAGTGTGCCTGGCTCAGCCCCCGTGTAGAGGCTGCAGTAGGTTTGTGCCACGGGGCCTGGGCCACAGCTCAGCAGCTCTCAGTACACACTTGAACATCTCCAGTACTGACTCCTCCTCCAAACAACTCTAAATTTCCTTTTTCAAAAGGTGCTTTGTACCAAAGGTGCCATCACTTGGCGCTATAAAGATGTGTCAAGTTTAATTGCTAGGCTTTGGTTTTCTTCTTTTCAGAAAGCAATCAAGGAGAAGGACATACCCATTGAAGGCCTGGAGTTCATGGGCCCAAGCAAAGGAAAGACTGAAAACTCCTCCTGACCAGGGCTGTGTGGTTGGGGTCTCTAACATGAGCCTTTGGACTAACCCAGCACCACCAGGTCTAAGACTGGGAGCCACCTGGATGGGATCTTTGTTGAGCTGCTTTCTAGGAATTGATGAATCTCCTCTGCTTGTGCAAACAGACAGCCACAGCAGCAGAGACTGGATCAGGTGGTAACTGCTGCCTCCTTTTCAATGGACTGTGGTGGTGGTTCAGCAGCTGACAGCATGAGAAGCCATCTGAACTAACTTCTATTGAATGTACTCTGTAACAGGAGAATGCCGATCAGGGTAGGCTAAGAGAGCAGTTGCTTTGTGACCAATTTATCTTGCTTGTTTATATAACACTTAAAAGTGCTTAAAAAGAGAGGCTGGTTTACTTTGTCTCATCTCTATGCTGCTGAATTTTGGTGGAAGAAGTTTATGTGATTCTGAGTGCCAAGAGGCTAAAGCATTGTTTTGTGTCAGCATCAGAGGTGGTGTAAAAGCACTCCCTGGGGCCTGCAGTAATGTAGCCATGATAAATATAACCAGGTTATATTTTGTTGAATACTGCTCAGTAGAATCTGGCTATGACCTCGAGGAGGGACAGAGGTGGCCTGCAACAGAACCTGAAGGCGTTTTTACTGCATTGGCTGCTTCTTCAGCCTTCCCTAAAGTACTGAAATTCTTGAATTCTCCCTCATTCCTGCAGTCCAGCTGCAGGGCAGCCCTGCTGGTAGGGATCCACAGCACCACAGAGCTCTGGTTGTGCTGTGATCTAACCATGACCAATGCATACTGTGACACACTGAGGGAGTGGTGCACAGGGGAGAAAAAGTTGTTTTCATTTGTGACACACATATGGAACACTTGCTGCAACCAGCCTGCAGCTTCATGGGAAGCAAATCTGTGAGCAGCATAGATGCTGACACACGAGAAAGTTTAGGAGCTGATGGATGACATTGTGAAGGCACAGAGAGCTGAATGTCTTTGCAGCCACTTCTCTCCCAGGAGGGGCTGAAAGAAAATTGCCTTCATGACTCAATAAACATTGCAGTAGCTGATTACAGAGCATGTGCTGAATGTATATAATGAATTTTAATCTACAGGATCAGCCTGATACCTGTGCATCTGGCTGCCAGCTGTGGGGTTACAGTGATCAGTGAAACCAGACATGAAGGAGAGAGTCATGTCCTGTGCTGCCTGTGTTCCTGTTGTTGGTGTTGTCAGGCACAGCTGCAGGCACTGAACTTGATGGTTATTCAGGCACTTGTTCCTGCACTGAAACCTGTGGGAATTCTCTATGTTTTAAGCAAACACTGAACAAGGAACTAGGGATTCAGATTAACAAAAGAATCACATCTTAAATTCACGTTCAGAGTTTTTATTTAAAGGACCTTCACACGAGTACAGACAGAGGTGATGACCCCATCCAGCTTCGTTGCAAAAGAAGCTCAAGAGATTTTTAAGTAATGGTTCCCTAAAGGATGGTTCTCATGCAACACTGGACCAAGATGGGAAGAGCCAAAGCTGTGGCTGTGGCCAGGATCTCAGTGCTCATCTTCATAACCAGTTGGGAGAGCATTCACATGGGGGTTGTGGAACAGAGTTTTGTTCCCATCACCCCAGGGGAAACGCTGTTGGAGGAAGAAAAAAGATCAGGTTGTGTCAGCTAAGTGAACACTACAGCACAGAACATCAACAGCAGTGTGGACCCCAATGATGGGCTGACATGTTCAGGAAGCTGGCATCTGCTCCTGGGCTGTAGGAAGCAAGAGTTGGAAAACAGCTGCCACTACCTGGGAGCCACCATCTCTAGGCAACAAGATCTTTGATCTTGCTTCAACATCAACTGTGCTATACTATGGGACCCCAGCTCTGAGAATTCAGGATCTCCTCTGTTAGCTTTTAGAACTTTATTCATTGCAGGCCAGTACAGCAGCTCTAGGACTGAAAAGTTTTTCAGCAAGACATTAGCAGGATTGCTTGGGAGTGGGAAGGCCTGTGAATACCACGGGTGCTTCACCTGAGCTGTCAGAAGCTCTTGCTGCTTCAGGAATAAAGCCATGAGTTTAGGTCATGGCTACATACACTGCACTGCATGTGGTGGGCAAGAAAGCAAGAGACCCAGGGGTAATCTCAGCAGGTAAGAGGCCCTTTCCTGGCAGCAGTTACCTTAGTCCTGATCCGGAGGTGAGCGTAAGGAATAAACTCGGGTCTCTGGTGCTCCTCCTGTGCCTTCAGGTAGCAGTTCAGCATGCAAACAGCCACACCGGGCAGAGCCACCACGAAGGTCAAGAGCCTCCACAGGCGGGCTAGGAGGAAGGTCACACGAATTACAACAACAATCACCGTTCCCGTTGCCGCTCCCGACCCCAGCGCACGTTCAGTACAATCGGTCCGAGGCCGCGGACCGCCGCGCCCTGCCCCTGCACAGACCATGGGGCTCTCTCCCCGTGCCTAGCGGGAGAGCGTTCCCGTCCCTCGGGGGGTCCTGGGCTCTCGTTTCCAGCCACACCTCCCCGGAGGAGGCCGCCGCCCCGCGCCGGGGCTCACCCCGGCCGGGACCCGCCGAGCGTCCCGAGCGGCGGCCGTCAAGGGCAGCGCTGTGCCGCCCGCGTCCCCGGGTGCGCCCCCTCGCTCCGTACAGCCCCGCTACCTCCGCCGCCCTCGTGGGCCGCGGCCGACATGCTCCGGCCCGGCGGGGAGCGCAGGGCGGCGGTGCCGCGCAGCAGCCGGGAGACCTTTCCGAGCGCCGCCATGCCCTCCGCCACCGCCGCGCACCCGGAACCGGAACCGATGGCGGCGGAACGGGGGCGCGGCGGAGCGGTGCGCGCATGCGCAGTGCGCCGCAGGGGCAGCCTGACCTTGGGCGGGAGGGGATGGGGAGCTGCGCATGCGCCAACCGAGGGGCGGGGGGAGCCGTTAGTGACGTAGAGGCGGCGTGCGCTGCAAGGGAGGGAGCCGGCGCCATCTTGGGGCTGAGGGCAGGGCTTGGGCGGGCGATGCAGGTGCAGATGGGGGAGCGTCCCAGGCATGGGACTAGAGCTAGAGCTGTGGAGGGAGTGAAGTAGCCTGGTGCTGTGTGGTGGGCTCCAGAGGGGCACGGACCGGGGTATCCACAATGGGTGTCAGTGGTTTGTGCTGGCTTCCACTGGGCATGAAGGGTAGCACCGCGTAGGATGTGTGTTTTTTTATGGGGCTCTCTCACATTAGGGATTAATCTCTTAACTGGGGTATAAAAACTCAGTCATGACAGTAAAATTATGTTAAGGGTGTACAGTTTTGTAACCACTGATGTGGTTTTAATTATGTGGGTTCCTGGGATGATTTTCCTAAAATAACAACATCAATTGAATAAACATAAGCTCTCCGGGGAAAAAAAATTAGTTTGCAAGTATCTTAATCTCATTTTATTATAAATATTTATTGGAACTTGGTTGCTGCTTGACCTTTGGTAGATGCCATGAAGATTGGGAGCATTTTCAAACATAACCCTGCAGTCAGTGGAGAGGATTCCCATAGTGAACGTGAAGTGGAAAAGCAGAGAACAGGGCTTCTAGGAAGGGCTGGTAGGAGGTCTGTGAGAAGATGACACAAAGGAATTGTATTTTCCTCCTAACAAGGTACGTTTGCTCATAGGAAGAGGACGTTTGCCTGTCATTTAAAGCATCTGCAAAAAATGAGAAGGAGCTACAAGAAAGTGCAAGAGCTCTGTCCTGGTTTGGCACTATGTCAATACACAGTGCTGCTCTGGCCAGGGGTAGCACAGGCTCCCATTTCAACTCCATCCCACTGATGGCTTCTTGGTTGATAAGACGGAAGTATGTAGCATGGCTGGGTTTCTGCTAGAGCACGGTTCTTAGATGGTAGGGACCTCTGTTTGCTGCTGAGGAGTATAATTTCTTTAACCTTTTTCACAGAGAGCATGGCTCATGTCCACATCTACTGTGTAGCATTTGGGAATTATAAGGTGGCCAGGATCTTGAAGGCTGTTGTGAGACTTAATGTAAAGCTGGTGCTCAGTTTTTTGTTTATCTTTCCAGTTTAAACTTTGGTTTGTTTGTTATCTCTAGCTTTTAAATCACTAATACCCCTTAACAGTAATTTGCCTTCATATTCTTTCATTTAAGAAATTCATTTTTTGAGCAGTCCTTGTTTCCATACCAAAAGCAGCTGTTCCCCAGTGTCTGTGGCTACAGAAGTGTTCTGTCTTCATGGACCTGCTGCATTTTGTGCAGTGCAGACCTTACACACGGCAGCTCACTGTGCACACACCTGCTTTGCTGAGTGAGGTTGGGAATGTCCTGAAGTTCTTGTCCACCCTGGAGGTAGATTTTGCCTTTCTCTGTATCTTTCAGATTCAGGTGTAGCCGTCAGGTAATGGCCCTAAAAATTGGTGAGTTCTGAGACAGGGAGATTCTGTTGTAATTCAGAACCAAAGGCCGCTTTCCAGAGACTCGTCTTTCACCTTCCATGTTTTTCCTCGCTGCAGCTGTGGCCCGCAGGGAGGACACAGACAGCATCGGGAATCACTGACGAGGTGCGGTTTGTAACAGCTCCGACACCGCCCGCTGGGGCTGCAGGCTCTCGGCAATGCCGGGCTGGTCCGCCGGGTGGCAAACTGCTTGCACGGGAAGCGTCTCTACGTTTCGGAGGTTTGGAAACAAGAAACAGTTCACTGCGATTTCAGGCTGTAATCAGATCTCTGTGCGTTTTCAAGTTTTCGGGGACCTGCTCGTCCCTCTCGATAGCAGCGTTTGCTCCATCAGATACCGTCGTAACAAACGCTGGGGCCGTGCTGTAGAGATAGTGCCTGGCTCAAACTTCACAATTTCCGGGTGGTTCTTCTTCTCCCTGTAGTCCTGGAACTGCAGAAATCAATATTCTGCCATCTGTAAATCCTTTGTTCCCCTTTTCACCAGGGCTTTATCAGCTTTGTAAGTGAAGAAGGGAGGGGGGAAGAGGGCGTTGAGAGAGCCATTGTCCCTTCTCTCGGGAATGGTCTGGAAGTACTATGCAAATCTTCATTTGAAGACCCTGGGAACTGGGGGAGGGCTTTAGCTGCGCGCTCAGTAGGAGGGGAGCTCTGCATCCCTGCTCACACACTCCTGCCTAGCGCAAGGAGCTGGGAAGAGTTTTTTTAACTGGTAGAAGAGACGTTTTACTCTTTGTACACTTCTGTGAGGCTTTGTGCCTCTGCCTGCTTCTTCTAAACGTGCATAAGAACTGGGTAGGAGAGAGATCCAAGAGCTGCGATTAGCAGGGATGGAGTCAGAAGGGTGCAGCATGCAGGGTGCCTGGCACCCTGGAGTCTCCCACCAAGCAGCGGTGAACGTTTAGCCCCACTGCCGGCATCAGCATAGAGCACAGCTGCAGGTTCAGTCGGCAAACAATTCAGCTGGTCAGGCGTACTGGAGTAAAATAGCTCACAGTTTTCAAGTTATCACCCTGTAGCCAGGTCTTAAAAGCCTCCTCTTAGAGGTACAAAGAGCAGTACCTGCTCTGTGAAACCCTGCAGCCTGTCCTGGCTCGGCTCAGGGCTCTGTGTCACCTGTTTTGTATTAGGGCAGGGTGACCACTAACTGCCAGTGTCCTGGGAGCTGTGCAGCCATGAGGCTGCTTAAGCTTCGAGGAAAGGGAAATACCCTGACTGCAAAGACAGTGGGGTGAGCAGGACAGTAGGGAAGATGGAGTACGTAATGATATCTTGGCATTTTTGTGTTTATAGAGGCAGTGAGAGTCGTTCTGATTTTCTGACCTTCATTTTCATGGCATCAGTCCCACTGTCTGTTTTTCAGACTTTGAGGGGTTTTGTGTTCCAGCAAACCAAAAATTGCTTTCAAACAATGACAGCCCTGGAAAATGCATCACTATTTCTCTGCAGGGCTACTGAGAAGATGCAGACTAAATTTTAAAAATATCACCTTCTGTCACAGCCTTGGGAACACATGCCATGAGACCCGATTCTCTGTTCCCTCCCACATTATATCCAGTGCAATGTAAAACACACGTGGTTTGTTCTGGGAGCTTGGCTGCTTTGTAGAGGGAAAGTGTATCACAAATATACCTACTGGGTTTTACCTATGTAACTGGGTATAAATCTGCTCTCATTTTTGTCATATGTAACTCAAGAATGACTCAGCTGACTTGGGTGAACATCCCCTGGAGCTGTGCTAGCTGGAATCCTGCCTGGACATGCCCTCTGGCTCCTGCAAGTGCTCCCAATACCTGTGCACACGTAGTGAGTACATTTGTTTGCATGTGGGCTGGTGTGTGAATGCACATTCTTCTCACCCACTCTTCACATATGCATGCAAACACACATGGATTCTGAAGTGCATGCATCCATTCCCTTTCTCTCCTATACGTCTGTGCACATACACAGGCCTTTTTGAAAGCTCCTGTTTTTAGAAAGGTTTTATTTATAGGTCCTGCCTGGTTGAGAATGTGAAAGGGAGAAAGCCCCTCAGAGGGTTCCTTTCATGTGTAAATCAGCCTAGGCTGAGAGCACTGGGGTCACAGAGAGGAGGATTTCACTCTTAATTACTCAGAGAGAAAACAGGCAGGGGACTTTCTCAAACTAATAGGGTTGTTCTCTGCTGGGAAAAGCAGCCTGAGACACCCAATTTTTTCCTGCACCAGAGTTCAGGCTGTGATTCACAGGCCTCTTCTGCCAGTAGCAAGAGCCACTGTGTATGTGGCACTTGGAACAAGCAGTTCACCTTCCAAAACAGCTTACTTATTAAAGATGGTTGTGTTCATTCTGATAATTGGGTGTTCTTTGGAAGAACTGACCTAGTTTGCTTTATTTTTGTGCTGTTTTTTATTGAAAGAAAAATCGTTAGTCTGTGCTGTGCATATCTGTGACCCCATGTGAGGACCTCAGTATTCTTCCAGACGTTACCTGACAGCTCCCATCTCTCTGCCAAGTAGAAAAATGATATTGTGTGGAGATAAGTCCAAAAAGCACAACTCTGAACTTGGACTTAAAACAAGATTCCCTGTTCAGCCACCAAATGCCTTTGTGACCTTTGACAAGAGACTCACTACCCTGAGCCTAGCTGTGAAGCAGTAGGGTGCTTAAAAACAAAAGTACAGATTGCAGATACTCGAGGTAACAAGGCTGTAAATACTAAGATAGGTGTGGGTGAGAAGCATGTCTGTAGAGTTATGTGGCTTTCCTGGAATGCAATGCAAGTGTGTGGATTCCCCTGCTGAGGTGTCATAACTTATCCATGGACACAAAACTAAATCTGGAAATTTACTAATTACACACACACACACACACACACACACACAAGCAAGTGCATTTTCGTGTGGCCTCTGTTTTTCTGGGTAGGAAATAAATGCTTTGAGAGCTCAACTTTCCAACCTGTGCACAAACAGGCCCCTGGGAGCCTGGTACAGGATGCTTGAAGCTGTGTCAGTTCAGCTTGCCTGGGAAGGCAGAGGTTTTAATCCAGGAGCACCTGTTTGAGGAAACTCACAGTAGTGGTGGGGGCTATCAGCAGATGAGGGCAGCAGTCTGAAGTGTCTGCAGAGGTCAGATAGAAATGAATGGGTCATTTCTTTTGCAAATGAAGAGCTGCAGCCTTGATCAGCCTTAGCAGAGCCCAGCATGTGGGTCCAGTCTGTTCCTTTTATGAGCTGATGGAAATGGGGCCCAAAAGGACTTCTCTGATGGAGTTCTGTCACAGCCTTTGTTATCTTTGCCTCCCACAGCATGCACTGGGCATAGGCTATGGACTGGGGGTTATTCTGGCTACCAGTACAGTCAAGAGGATGAAGGCTTTATGGCTGCATAGAAAACCTAAGCCTGCAGGGTATCCTTATTGCCATTCCTCAAGGAAAATCTTGTTTTAAGATGTAGAACACATGTTTGTTTCTGCTTTAATGCTCCTTTTTTCCCAACCTACATTAAAATGTGTAAATCCAAGGGCTTCTTTAAAATAATGCACATAACTGAGTAACAGGGATTAAGAAGCCTGGATTCTGTTCTTCATTCTAGTGGTAAATTGTCAAATACTTTGACAAAGCCCCTGTGCCTTACTTTTTCTGTGAGACACTGAAGAATAAGCAGTGTTTTCCTTTTTCTAAAACATTTTCAGAATAGGGGCTTCATATATACAAAATGTTGCTGTTAGTAGCACCATCTGCCAAAGAAATAACTGTGTCTACTTTTTATGCAACAATATTACTTTCTCTGACTTGCTGATTTAGAATTAATTTTGTGTTATATAAACAATGTCAATTCTGTCTTGCCATTTGCTCCTTTTGCTTCTTTGCAGACCACCGGGGAACTTCTTTTGCTGTGACATTGTAATGGGAGGTGGAGACACCTCGAGGAGAAGGTCGAAACAGACAACAGCAATTACAGTCAGTAACATTAATGACTTGAGGAAATCTTTCCTCAGTTACAGGTTTCTGTGTGATCTGTGCACGTCAGCAATATAATGTAAACAAATAGCATGTACAGGTATTTAAGATAAGGTGAGACATGGAAATAACTGATTCCCTTGTAGGAGCTCTAGGAACAGCTTCCTATTACTGTTGTCTTTTTACAGCCTCAGATAGTGTATGGCATGGTGGGACTTTTTTGGGGAAGGCAGCTAAGGTTGGAGTAACTGTACTCAGGGTTTCTCCTCACTGCTGTGATACTTCAGCTGTTACAAGCAGCTAGAAGTTAGAACAGTACTGGAGCTGCCAGAACTTGCACTAAAGAGGAAAATAAACTTAGATTTAGATTTGATTTTTCAACCTCTGCTATGCAGGAATGATTGGTTTTTATAGTGTTTTATCTGCATTTTCCTTTACAAACCTCAGAAGAACTGTTTACCTTTCAAATCTGTTTTGATGTATTTTAAATCCATGATAAGGGCACACAGACACTCTCAGTAGGTTGTAGAAAGGAGACATAAAATCATAATATGACTGTGGAGGGGTAAATGTGTTCTTTATTTCCCAGCAGCATTAGTCAGGTTTAAACCACTTTCTAAGAAGAGCTGCAGGAGAAGATGAATGTTCCTGAGGGCTCAGAGACATTTTCATGTTTGGGGTAAGGCTGAGGTTAGCCATGGAGCCCGTGTCCAGGCAGTAATTTGATGGCAGACATGGGCACACAGTAATGCAGTCTCTGAAAATCACAGAAGCCTGCTGAGTTATTGTGAGCTGGAGCTGGAGGAGCTTTTCTGTTTGTGGGCACATGGGTCTGGCTGCCTCACATTGTGAAGACATAACTGAGACATAAAGGAGGCTGGCAAATTGCAGAACACTGATGGGAGGGCGGGACAGGGGACAGAAAAAGAAAAGTTAAGAGTTTGTAGACAAAGGGTTCAAGCCTGGTTGTGAATTCCTAGCAGATAGTCTTTAAATAAAAGCACTTGTCAAGTTATTGATTTAAGGTGGGAACTGGATAGGTATCTACAAAGGTTTTTGCACCCTGTTTGCCCTGGGATTACAGATGGGAATGGAGAAAGTGTTTTTACTTTCTACCAAGGTGTGTATTTGTTCATGTACCTAAACTGTATTGGGCAGCCAGTATAGATTGTCACAATGTGACACCTGGATGACACTATGGGGTATGGGCACATAACAACCCCATAAATTGTGACTGACTGCAAATAAGACATAAAACTTGTTGTCCTACTGCTAGTGCCCACCACACTGTGAGCATCATTGTTGGATTATTCAGGGCCTTGCAGCAGCAGCACTTTGCTGCACGTGACTGATGGTGCTGTACCAGGCTCTGTGTGGCAGGTTGGCAGGCAGCCTCCCTCTACACTTGCCCCAGTATCCTACCACAGCTCCAGCTGATCCACAGGGTTGTAGTATATTGATATTTGTACCTCATTTCAGACCTTCTTTTGTTTTGTGTTTTTTTTAATTTTCAAAAGCCTGTTCTTGAGCTTTGAACTACTCCCATGCTAGAAGTTACTGATAGTAGTGTGCAGAAACTAGCTACGTGGTTGGCCATTCCTGTAAATCACTGGACTCTTCATAAATTTCATTCTGGGCTTTTCCATAAAAACTCTCTCCCAAACTGGACACTAGACAATGGACACCAGCAGGCATAGCTCCCAGTGACTAGGATATTGTCACACATTCAAAAGCCTGGTGGGAGGAGCAGACATTAGGTCTGAATTCATCCTGGCAGGGAGATTCAGCTGAGAGAGAAGGAAAAGGTCAGAGGCAGCTCCAAGGAAACAGCTTTAGTTTAAAATGTTTCATTAGAGTTTTCACACTGGAAATATAAAGTATGGGAATACAATTGCCTGGCAGAGGAACCACATTTCGTAACAGAAATCCTGTACACAGTCAGTGTAAATGACTTTTTTCCAAAATAGCTCACATATGCTGAAGATAGCTTTTTATCAATGTTGATACAAAATCTTTCTTTTTTTTCCACTAGACCATTGCTTTTTGCTGTATTAGCTAAGCAGCCCTTGCAGGGCAGACCAGCTTTATCTAAGCAGTGTATCAGTGTCAGTCCCACTGACGGGGAACACTATTGGGATGCTCACCTTACACTGTTTTTCTTCCCCTCTGTGTCTATCTTTGATTTTTTTCTGTTAAAACTCAACAAAAGAACCATGGTTATCCTTTTCCAAAGGGTCAGTCTTCCCCTGTTGGTTTCACAGGCAGTTTTTGTTGTTTTGAGGACAGTTCTCACCTGCTACTTGAGCTCTGTCACCTCAGGATGCTTTACCTCCTCCTGCAGGCAGGGTTGTTGGGAGTTTGGACTGGCACACACACACAAGCCAGTGTGTGCTTGTGCAAGATCAAGCCAGTGCAAGGTTATGGCAAATGTCACCAGTGAGGAGGCAGGAAATGGGATGCCAATGTATCTGGTTTGGATTTTTTCTGTTTGGGAGAACTGAACAGTTGAAAGTCACAGAGGAGTATGTGGTGTGGATGGATTTTTTTAATGGGAAGCTAGGGTTAGCTTACATTTGGTTTTATTCTGTTTAAAGTTATAGGAGAGAAACTTGGAGGGGTTTTGTCATTATATCCCAGTGGCAGTTTTAAATTTACTCTGGTTTAGAAGTGCTTCCCAACAGACTGGCAAAACAAAAGCACACATACAGTGCCCTGCAAAGATTATTCCTGACCAGACCCTGGAACAGAAGAAGTACAGATTGTCAGTCTTTCACTCTGCCCAACCCTCCTGGCATGTTTTTATCCAGGTTCTTTTGTCAGCAGTTCAAGTAACTCTTCACTAACTGTGCTGGGCACTGTGTGTTGTCAGGGCCCTGCGTGCAGTAGCTGACTCTGCAACCTCTTCCCCCTGTCCCACAGGTTTGGCTGCCTGTTTTCAAGGTCTGCCCTGATCTGGTAGAGTGTAACCTGGAATCAGAGTGCTGTGAAAATAGCCTGTGTGCCAAAGAGCTGAGTGAAGGCTGCTGGGGCCTCTCCACTTCCCTTGGGAGCCATGGCACAGAACTGCCCTTGTCCTTGCTCTACTCTGGGGTAGGCTGTAGGGGTGTCTGTACCTGGCTGGGGACCTTGCTGATCCTGACCCTGACTTGCTGACTCGACTTCCTGGCTTGGCCTTAGCCTGGCTCATTCCTGTGGTCTGCTCTGAAAGTCATTGGGCTCCTGGTTAGTGTTGTCACTGTCACCAGGCATGCTCTACTCTTTTTGCTTGGTCAGAGTGGCACTGTGCCCCTTTGCACTGGGGTCCTGTCCCTGCCCCCTGCTGTCACCCTCTGCTACTCTGCTCCTGGCATTGGCCGAAGCCTTTTAGACACAGCATCTCCATCTCTCTGGGAAGCCATGGAGTAAACGGGCAGTGATATGAGGGACACTGTGAGGTCCTGTTGGTTTATTGCTACAAGAACTAAGAAAGATACGGCATTAGCTTGGCCTCCCTTCATTTCCAATTTTCTAACGAGATAAACCGAAAATCATTGACAGGAGTTCGGCCCGCAAAGCAAACAGCCGGCAGGAGGAGCTCTCTAGACATTTCGCTGGTCCTTGTTGGGCAGGCATAGCCGCATGTTTCAAGGGCATCACTTAAAATCTACTTTCTTAGGACTTCCTTGCAGACAAATCAGCAGTACAAGACAGAGGTGACTTCGTGGTATTGCAGTTGAGCAGCTCCAGTGACTTTTAATTTTTGGAGACTTCTTATCTTCCTTTCTCTCAATGATGTCTTTAAACTCTGTCATTGTTTCAGAAACTTAAGTTGTTCTTGAGGATGTTAGAGATTCTTTTTTGGTACCTGGAAGAGAACAGGTGTTTTGATTTCCAGAAAAGTTATTGTGAGATTTTATGGACAGTATCCTAACCAGAGAGTAAAGAATTCCAAAGCAGTGCTTGTTTTTGCATAGAAAGATATCCTCCTGAAGTCTTCTTGACCTCCAAGGAGACCTGGAAAATAAA
Source organism: Calypte anna (assembly GCF_003957555.1). NCBI lineage: Eukaryota > Metazoa > Chordata > Aves > Apodiformes > Trochilidae > Calypte > Calypte anna. The sequence goes on from NC_044261.1 coordinate 10,122,474, forward strand.
GAAAAGCTTGGACACATATCAGTATCACTCTGATTATTGACCTGAAGAAGTTATTAAAATAGTTCTGACTCCTTGTAAACAGGCCATTTTTTTCTTCTGTAAGAAGCAAGTCTAGAGAACAACAGTCACTCTTTTGCACAGAACTGTGTTCTCATTAAAGAGGTGCAAAGTATCACCCTGCTTCTTAAGACCAGTCCTGCAGCCCTAAATTACCTGGGCCTCATGGCAGTGCCTCTGCACTGCATGAAAAACGATTGAGATTTTTTTTTTGATGTTTTGAATTCTCTACTTTTGTAAGTCTGGCCCTTGTTTAGTTATCTAAATGTAAACTAGGTACCTTCTGGTCTTGACTGTTGCTGTAATAATTATTTTGATTCTGAATGCCAGAAACTATTCTAATGCATATCAGTGTAAATTAAGTCAATAGAGATTCTTCAAATTTATCCTGGTGTTCAAGAGAATGGAATTTATGCACTTCAATTTACAGCTTATTAAGTGATCAGAATTAATGAACTCGCAACAACCTTTTCTGTTCTTGTTTACACATTTTCTTCCTTTTCACTCATAATGTACATGATTTAGAAAAAGCAGAGAGCTGAAAAGGCAGCATGTGGGTTAGATATGTCCCATGGAGCACAGCATTGTGCTCCAGACTTTAATCATATTTGCAAAGCCACTATGTAGAAGTGACACTTTCTCAGCTGATGCCCAGAAACCAGCTCCATTTTCAGAACCTTTTCTGCATTCTGAAAGCTAGAAAAATATTTGTACTGAGGAACAGAGATGTTCTTCAGAGTCCACTGGGTAATAGATACAAAACACCTTTTATTTTTGAGCATAATTTCTCAGTGTAGTACCATATTTTAGTACCATATTTCAGTCTAGAGGTTGGGAATAATACAGACATTCAGATCCCCCTTTCCTTTTGTTCTGAGATTTGAGAATCACTTGGGATATCACCAAGAAAACCCTACATAAAGTTTTTTTGCCAGGACCTCAAGGTACCAACTGAAGGTTATCCCACTCAGTTCAAGGTTGGAGGGATGAAAGGATCCATTTGATTTTCATAATGTTTAAAGCTAAACTTGTGAGGCTGCATGCTCATCCAGACAGCATTTATTTCTGATTTCATAGAACAGGACAACCTCTAAGTGCTCCATCAGATAATTGCAAAAATTTCAGAGATTTCCTGTTATTAGTGGGAGAGAGGGAACCTCACTAGTTTGTGAAAATACTAGGAAATAAAAAAGGGAAAAATAGTAAAGCAGAGATATTTAGATAATGCTGCATTTGTAGATTAAGCAACTGAGTGTTAACACTTGCATACCAATATCTTTATCTCATCTCTGTCTATCACTCTATGAAAGTTATCATGTGAGCACACTGCAAGATCTATCACCAGATAAATAATAAAACAGTTTGTATGCAACCTCTGCAGAACTGGAGGAGAATGAAGATCCAAAGTTTGAAGGAGAAAGGATGAGAGAGATGAGGTACCCTGCTGCGGCATAGTCTAGATGTGTGCAGGAACCCCAATGGTGACATTTACAGGACCCCTTTTTTCAGGGAAATGGTGGGTAGATGGAACATTAAGTTACTATTGTAAGAGAGAAAGAGAGATTCCTGAAGAGGAAAACTCTGGGATCCCAGCAACCTAGGAGGAGCCTAGGTTGAGGACATGAGCATGCCCCAGGCTTTGAAGGGAGAGATGAGAGTTTTGGAAAGGTGGCCTGTGGGGTGGTGTGGCTGATTGAGTAAAAGAGAGAAAATTTTCCAAAGGAAGGGCTGTAGGTTGTGGACTTCCCTGTAGAAACGAGAAGCAGAGGGCAGCCCAGCCATCTCCCACCCAACAGCTATGCTGACACAGCTGCTGAAATCCAGGGGTGGGGGGCAAGGCAGCAAGTGGGAAAGGTGCTTTTAAACCATGTGGGCTGATTCTGGCCAATGTATGGCTTGCTGAGAGCCAGAGAAACTGGTTAGTAACCCAGGCAGGCTGGAGTGGAGGCTAGGGCTGGACAGAGCTCCAAGCAGAGCCACAGAAGCACCTGACAGTGACCTTGGTTCTTGCAGAACAGCTGACACCACCTGCCTGGGTGCTCCTCTCCATGCTGGGGTGGAGGTGGTGCACCTTGGGCTACTGGGCAGCCCCTGTGTGTGAAAGTACTGTGCAGAGGCAGGTAATCCCTGGAGGCTGATCTATGGTGAATTCCTTTTTGCCTGTTTTGCTTATGTACTTGCATACCAATGTTCAAAGATGAGAGAGACCCACAGAGGAAAGAGTAGTGATGTGATACTGGATTTGTTCTGAGGACTTGTGCAAATGGAAGGAAGAGAGCCCATGGTTGCATTTGAGGAAGGCAGAGCATGGGACTCAGCTCTAAGTACAACTGACTTAAAATTCTGAGTGAAAACCAAATGCATCTTAATACAAGTTTCGAGTACTGCTCTATTTTCTGAATTTATTAGCATTTTTCCTACTTCCTTTCTTAGTGCTGAGTGTTCAAGCCCACAAGGCAATAACTTAACACCACTGCTGGTATTTCCAAGTTCTGTTTCTTTAAGAAGTTCATAAAATTTGTCACAATACCTCAGTAAAGCTCTTTTTACTGTGCTGTCTAATCCAAAGTAGTTTGTATCAGATTTATGTTCTGGCAGCTCTGTGATAAACTTGGACTCTACCACATCACAAACACAAAAGATGACTTAAAGTTGTTACTGAATTTGAAGGACTCTTGTTTCATGGAGTCCTGCACCCCCATACCAGGGCTTTGGTCTCCAATGTCTCTGCACATCATACAGAAGCCTGGAATGAAGGTATTTCCACCATTTCATATTTTGGTAGATTTAACTTTTTTTTTTTTTTGTGTTAAAATTGTGTATCAAAACCACAGTAGGAGATATAAAGCCTTGTAAAATTCAGTGAGGTCTGGTATTTTGACCAAAGGGTCCTGGAGATGTGAATGCTAGGTTTCTCCTTGCTGACTTAAGCCCTCTTAAACCTAATGTTTTTAAGGCTTCCCTGAAACCCTGGATCAGCCTTGTGAAGTTCCTAAAGACAGGCAGTTATGCACAAAATGATCAGACTCTCAGTTCCTCTAGTATGAGGCCTTGCAAACTTGAGCCTGAAAACATTAAAGAATGAAACTATGATGTCAGTCACACCCTCAACACAAAGATTATAGGTGTAACAAGAGGAGGAATTTATCACAAAATCTGTCTGATCTGAAATCAAGCAGAACTCTGGAAACAGCTGCCAAATACCCAAGGCCAGAGACCTCCTGTCCTGGGGCCAATTCTCATATTATCCTGTTTTCTAAGGTTTTTTCTATACCCAGTATTCAGAAGGAGGGAAGATTACTGACATCCACTGTAGAAGCTGAAGTGTTGTGATTTTTTTTGTTGTTGTTTGTTTGGGTTTTTTTTTTTTGTTAAAATGAATCTGCATTTGGCTGAAGAAATAGTATTTTTTCTTACTATTACTCTAGGAGAAAGAGACATCTACTGTCTCCACACTTCCAAGTTCACCTTTCAACATCAGGACTACTCTTGGGGTTGCAACTAACAGTGACTACCATCATTAATAGTATAATGGTCTGTAGTCTTTAACTGACCATGGGGCATAAGATCTGTTTAATCATTAATGAATTAATCTTTAAATTACCTGTCTTGTAAAGGTTATAACATTACTTGCATGGGATCATGCAACCTGGTCTCTATACTGTTTCTGTACTCATGTGCATCATCATCTATTTTGCCTGTTCTTTGTCTGTTCTGCTGACATTTGTAAAGCATTCACTGAATTTTGAGGTTTTCTTCTTCTTCTTTCTCAAACACATGACTTTATTGCTACGTGGGATTCTGGTGGAGGGTCATTCTGCATTGCTCCAGGATCTGTTGGAGTCCAGGTGTGCAAAGACAACAGCTGAACAGGGACAAGCAGAGGACACAGTGAACTTCTCACCTGGCTTGTTGTTTCCAGCCCCATGCTCTGTTCTGTTGTGTTCTGCCCTGAGAATCCTTCAGTTCTTCTTCTCTTTGGGTCTTTTAATGCTACCAGATGGAAATCCAGCTCAACTTTCAAAAACTCTGAATAATTTATTAAGAACAAAATTGTTGGGTCTGTGAGCTGGTTCCTTCTCTCTCTCTTTCTCCTTTTCTCTCTGCAAACTGCCTTTCAGAGGAAAAGTTTCTAATTACAGGTCAGAAAAGCAGGTTTAATCACACAGCAGAGCCCTTGATGCAGCATTAGAGAGTGTTATTTATACACCTGAATTAATAGGGATGCAGCATTTCAGCTGAGAAGAATAAGGTGGTTTTCAATTTCACTCTTTTTATGTGAAACAAACCACATCAGATTTACCAAGCTTTTTGACCTAAATTATTAGGATTCTGACTAACTAACAAATAAGTGCTGTGCAGAGCTGGAGCAAAAAGTACTAAGAGTAGATAGAGCACTGCTCACATAGCAGGAGAACAACAGAAGCAGAATGTGTCAGAAAGAGCCAGGAGAGGGTAGAATGAGGAAATCATTGGGAAAACTGCCCAGGGTAGAAATACACATGCAGCTGTCTGTCCCATGGAAGACTTCTGGAGGGTGGCAGCATCCACAGAAACTGAAGGGCAGTCTGCAGTTTGTTGGCATGCACCCAGATACTCCAAAATATTGTTGTTCTTTTAAGGCCAAGAATAGGAGAGGTGAAGAAGAAACCTGAGGCATATGAGGAGTCCCTTGTACTCCATACTGCAGGGAATGGGATCCCTGCACCATCAGCACTTAGAGTCACTGTCAGCTTTTGCTGGAGGTGTTGGTTCTGCAGCACTGAAAAGAAGTGAGGAGCCCTGGATAGGATTGTTTCTGCAGTGGTGGGAGCTCCAATGTGACTTATTTACAGCAGTGCAGAGATGAATTTTCCCTGTTGTTTTGAATATAAAGCTCAATCTCTTAAGTTCTGTAGTTTGGCTTCATGTTGGGTTTTTGCTTGGCTGCTTAAAATGTCTGTGAAAATTTCTAGGAGCTTTCTGGACTTTTTCCAGACCTAAAAAATGAGACCTGTGTCTATGCATCTGATTCTCTAAGTTATGGAATGCACTGAATTGACTGAAATCCTGATTCCCTGAGTTGTTGTATGGCTTTGTGATAGGTTTGTGTATCTACTACGACATAGATTTGTTGGGCCATGTGAAGGGAAAGGACACCCAAAACTAGGATATTCCTTCTAGTAGAGGTTCTTCTGGTTGTGTTCTGTGGATAAGAGACCTCTCCCATTCTGCCCAGGTACCTGACAAAGCTATGAAGCTCCCTTTGCCCTGCCAAACCAACATCTGCCACATGAAAATCCCAAAGCGACAGAGAAAGAGGAATGCTGTGCTTCAGAATAACTAAAATGCAGATTCTGGGGGTGTGGAGCAAAGCATAGGAGCTAGAATGCCAGGTCTCACACTCAGTATGTGAGACTTGGCATGGCCTTGAACTCCTAGAAGCTGTGTTTTGCTGTGAGTGGTAGATTTCTAGAAGCTGTACTCAGCATTCTGTAAGCCAGGAGACAGATGTATGCAATGCAGTCAGTACCTATATAATATATTACTTGAGGAAAAAAGGTTATCTACTTGTGTAAATTTACTTTCAATCCCAAGATAATTTTTTTGTTTAGATTACCTATACTGTGAACCTTTTTCTCCTGTATGTCTGCAAATCATTACCACATTGCTGGAGCAGTATGTGCAGGACACAGAAAGTGATTCACCAGGTACAGAGTGTCACAGTGCTTGGGCCATTGGGTCTGTCAGGCTGGGGCTCCTGTGGTGTGTCAGGATCCAAAACTGTGTTGAGAGCTGGATGGAAGTTCAGTTGCAGAAACGAGGTCACAAGCCTGAAAGAGCAAGCAGAGAAGTCTTTAGCAGAGAAAGATGGAAAATGCTGCTCCCCCTGATGCAGCCCAGCTATGCTTCCTGGGCTTTGCATTGGCAACAGCAGGTTTTCTACCAGGCTGCAAGGGAGGAGGATGTGAGGTCTGTGAGCACTCTCCTGTGACACCCCTGTTATTACTGTCACATGCAGATGGCTGACACCTGCCGTGACAGAGGCAAGTGAGGGTTTGGTAGTGTGCTGTATTAGACAACTTGTCAGGTGTGTGATAGTCAGGCTGTCCTTCCTGTGGGAGGAGATTTAGAGGGAGCTGTTGCTTTTTGGTATGTATGTGGTTTTCTTCTCTAAAAATAGCTATCTGTCGAAGTGGGAGGATTTCAGAGAGGGGAGAGGATTAGCAGTCATGACATGGATGGTCATATTTCAGGGCAAACACCTGTAAATCAGTCTAAGCCTGTAAGTAGCAACCTATTAAACTGAGTTCACCTCAGAAGCACTCACGCTGTGTCTGTTCAGGAAGGCTGCACCCAGCTACCCAGCCCTTGGAGTACAGCTGGGGCTACAAGCTCAGCCTTTTCCCATCTTCTGCACCAGTGCAAATGGAGCAGCTATGGATGTTTACAGCTGACAAAACAAAACACATTGAAGAGGTGATGACATATTTTTAATACATTGTCTGCGTTTCTACTTCTATCTTTTGCCATTTCTGACCCTTCTTGGAGCTCTGAAATGCTTTTCCTTCTTGTTCTGTTTTCAGGGGCTTTTTAGTAGCAATTTTTATTTTTTTTTAAGACAAGATCAGAATAAGTCTTACAGTGCTGCTCCTTCCCTTTAGCAGAAGAGCTGCTAGCAGGGATGTGTTGCCTGGTTTTCTAGAGGTAAAGCATGCAGCTGTTCCAACATCTTCTGCCCTTTCCAACCCACAGGCATGCAGTGACAAATCAGGATATTAACTTGAGTCCTCTGTTATTGCCACTGGCCTCTGCTTTTTCAGAAAGGACTTTGCCATGTGGAATTTCTGAATGACCTGCTGGAAACTCCCATTTAAGAACTTTGCATTCAAAGTCTTTGGAAAACATTTCCTAAAGATACATGGCTTAACCACAAAGTATTAATGATTGTTAAGTTACTTTGAGAGCAAACATCCTGTACCTGTGACTTGGTGGTGAAAATGTTATAGGGTCAGGGAGTTCAATCCAGTTCTTCCATCAACTTCCAGGGTGATTTCTGACATTACAGTATTTCTGTGCTCAGGTTCCACTATTCCATCGTTCTAGGTTTCTAGATATTTGGCTAGCTCAGGCATGCAACTGAGATAGCATAAGGAAAATATCCTTATATTTTCTGATATTTAATTTTTCTCTGAGCTGCTCTCCCTTTTATATAACTTAAATAAGTATATACTTACTCTTATATAACTTTATATAAATTATCTTATAACTTATGATGAATCTTGCTGTGAAAGAAGATCCAGTCTCTTCAAATATTAGGTTTTAATAGTAGTTTGTAAGTTCTCTTCCTTTTTAAAGGAATCCAGCAAAGTTTAATTACCTCCTTAGTTTGTCAGCACTAGATTGGAGTATAGGTTTATATAACTTTTTTTTAATAAAAGGGATCAGTAGTAGATACTTCAGACCAATTACCTAGTATAAGATGATGTATAATAGAGAGTTACTTGTTTTTTCACCTGTAAGGAAGTTTTCTCCTGCAGGTGAGGCAGGAACTGAGGTCCCAGATCTGGCCTCAGCACGTAAACTGGTCCCACAGGGTCTAATAAACCACTGGTTCCAGTAGGACTACAACCTTCCTTCAAGTTAAGTGTGTTCATGTGGTCTAATAACTGAAGATCCAAGATCTGTTAAATTGTGTCCTATTTAACATAACCGGCTCTTCCAATTAATGTTATGTCATGTATCTCTGTCATGTGACTGCTAATATGAAGGTTCCTGCCTGGGACATTGTTCAGAGCTCTTGTAGTGCCTCTAGGTCTGCCCGAGGGGAGCAGGTTCTGTTTCACACCTGTGTGATACGGGGCAGACAGCACAGGAATAGACACACTTCTGGTGTTTGTCTGCACCCTCTCTCCCCTCCTCCCTTTCTTGAAGGATCATCCTGGCTCACCTGATCATGGCAGCTGAGAACTTCAAATTATGGAGTGACTTTATTTTGTTAAATGTTCTCATGATCCTGCAGACGTTGCAGGTGATCTCTTTGCTTCAGGCTGGCTGCTTCTGGCCACTCTACCAGGGAAACACAGAGTCAAACTGCAGCACAGCCTCTTGTGAAAGATGAAGAGCTGCTGTTCTCTATTGCTGCTTCACATTCACAAATAGTGAGAGGTATTGTAAAGACTGAGAAATGTGCCCAACTAGGTCCAGGGAGTGATTAGAATTCTAGGTAGGTAACACCAAGCTCTTGGTGCATCTTCAAACTGGTGTTGTGACTGCCCTGCCTGTGAGCATGTGCATTCCAGTGATGCTGATACTGGATTTTCCATAAGGGACTGGGAATAAAGAAATGGGACAGGCTTGACACAAGGCAAGGGCATTTCTGTTGTCTCCTTACGAGCTCAGTAAGATAACTGCTGCAGTTCTTAAGTCATTGCTTCTTCAAGTCAGTGACATACACAGTTCTCACGAGAAAAGAAAGGCATTCAAAACAATTTGCATCCACAGAAATCAAAATGAAAATCATCATTCCTGTTTTAAGATGCATAAACTAAGATTTCAGCAAGGAATTACACAAGCAAGAGAAAAATAGGAATCAAATCTTGCATAATCTTTCTTTTAAATATGTGTCCTCTGTTCAATAATAAGTGTTCACAGTTCCTTCTGGCTTTGCAGTTTGGGAATTACTCCACAACAACTGATGTGCCTCTGAGATGCTGCATTCATCACCTCAGGATTGTGCTGATAGTCACTTTCCTTGCTGAAACTCGTCACCCTAGTTTCATTCCAGGAACTATGGGTGTTAATCTCTTAAGAAACTTCTGTTAATTGTGATGTAAGCAGTTTTAGTGGAGAGGAAGAATTAGCTGTATCAGAAAGAAGACCCAGTTCTTCATGTACAGAACAATAAAGATGTGGCTGTGGTAAAGGCCTCTTCCCAAATTTTCTCCAGCACTTTTGGGAAATGTTGCACCTCTGTGGGATGTGTGGTTGGGCTGGGTGAGTTGCTGGCACACAGATGTTGGTAAAAAATGCAGTCTGTGGCATTGCCTGGGTAAAGAGCATTTAATTTTCTAGAAGGCATAAAGGGTTGCCAGTGTCATTGAAATTTTGTAGCTCTGAATAGTTGCTGTAAATTTCATCTGGGCAATATCCCCAATTGTGTTAGATATAATTACATTTGAAGTTCTTTTTAATCATTTATTTGGAACGTGTCCCAAGATTCAGCAGTTTTGGATTGGGACAGAAATTGAATTATTTATTATCAATTAGAGGTTGTCAGAGCCTTTGACACCACGTCGAGCTGGCATTGTTTGGTATCTGTATTAATGATCATATAGATAAAAGCATGAAATTATTGGTTAGGAAGCTTTTATTCTAGGCTGAGCAGGCTGGTTTGCATACTTGGCTGGATGCTTCCCTACCCTCACTCTCATTATGCCTCTGTTTAATCAAGTCAGCATTGCCTGTGGAATTGCTTGCCCATAAATTGATGAATTGAGTGTAAGAATAATTCCCAACCCAGTTGTGACTTCCCCTGCCATCCCAGCCCAGCACATTTAGACTCTTCTGCTTTGGCTGTGGTCTGCTACAGACCCTGGAACAATCTTTGTTACATCTGTTCTTTTCTTACAAGAGCCATTCATTGAAGACTGTTGGTGCTATGGTAATGCTGGATGCTGAGCTTTTGTTCCCCCAGGTGAGGGGATGGAGATGGCACCTTCAAGAGTGTTCTTGAGCCCTCTTCACAGCTCTCCTCTGCATCCCTCTCTCACCAGTGTGGGTCTTAAAAATATTTTTTTCTTCTTGTGTTTTGGCTCTTTGCAATAAAGTGCAGCCCAAGAGGCAGATCATGTAACAAGACCAGAGGGTAATTCCAGATACACGGCTGCAGAAAAGGAAACTGTCAGGAAATGAGAGGAATAGGAGCATGGAGAAGATTCCACTCATCTCTTTGAGTAGCAAAGGAGTATCTGAGGAGAAGGGATGCTCATTTGACATTATCTCATCCCTATGTCTTCTGGATTTGGCTATTGTTAGGGTTAGTAAAGCCTTGGTGAGACAGGAAAAAACCCTTCCGAGGACATACTTGCAATATTTTTTTTTAGCAAATACATATTTTTTCCTCCCCCACTCTAAACTGCTGGAAGCAATGTGCATTAGCTCAGTACAAAGACTGATCCATTGTGTTACCAGATATGATTTGAACAAGGTTGTAAGAAGTGGCATGCTAGATCCAGGGAGAGAGCAGGAACTTCTCATAAGATAGATATAATAATTCATGTTACTCCCCCACCAGTTCTGCTCCCATTGGAGTCAGTTTCCCTCATCAATCATCTGTGAATTCCAGTATAATTTCTTGAAATTTATGTAAATTTCTCAATGAGGTTACTGATCCGTTAGGGTTTTTCTTCTGAATATTTTTTTTGGTACCACACACACTTATCAAAAGCAGGATTGTCCTGCTGTCACAAGGGAATTATCACATACACCACTTTTCCAATTATTTCATTATAGCAAAGGAAACTGGAACTAGTGAAAGACAGAAGCTCTCACTTTACTGGGAAATGCTGAGATTTCAAAATCTTTCCCATTTCAGAATGAATCACATTAAAAATCAAACTTACAAAATGAAACTCTGAAAACATAGTTTTGTTTTGATCAAACCAGTTCCTCTGTTTTCAGTGTCTTTAAACTAAAAAAAAAAAAAATAAAATAAGTTTTACATAGCCTTTATGTAACTTTTAATATAATTTTATTTTGAAAAGCTTTTCTCAACAACATCCAATACACTGAAAATGCCAAGATAGGCCTTTCTGACATTATTGAAATACCTCATTTACTTTGTTGGACAGAAAAATCACCATGTTTTTCAAAACAGTTGGGTTTCAACAAACATTTCTCCTTGAGCATTCCTCCTCTCACAAACACTCATTATCTAGACAAATCCTTTAATACTATGTAACTCTCATTCTCTTCCAATAGGTGTATGGCAAGAAGGAGCTCTTCCAGTGAGGTCTTTTGGAAAAGCCGAGGCTGCGTGTATCCAACCTCTCCGGCTCAATCCTGACTTCCACAAAGAAAAGTATGCAACTGGAATTCCTGGAACAGACCTCTCTTGAAGTATGTGTTTTGTATCAAAGACGCTATTTCTCAAGGAAAAAACCAAACAAAAAACCCAAAAAACCCGCAAAAAAAACCACCAAGCCCAGTCTGTGACAACAAATCAACAAAAATAAACCCACTTTTGTTATAAATCAGCTTTTGTCTTGACTCGCAGAAAGTGCAATGGCCCATTCATCTGCTCAAATCCTTTTGCTTAAAAAATAAAGTGGAACTGGAGAAGGTGGCAGCGCCTCAGAGCCTGCGAGCAACTTTTTCTTTCCCATTCCAGTGGCGATGTTTCTGCTTCCCAACCTCCCTTTTCAGAAGCTGACAAGCAGCAGCAGCTCTCAACTGAAGCAGACTTGGGAAATGACTAATTAAACAGTGATTGCAGGATTGCTTCCTGACCTGGGTATCGGACCACAAGGGTGAAGCTTCATAAAGATAGAGTGAACGCAGGAAGCAGTCCTGCATATTTCCACAATGGGGGCATTATGGAGACATGCCCCGGAGGCTGCCTGAGACCTCGCTGAATGGATCCTGATACCATCGGGGAATGGAGTACCTGCTAGTTCAAAGCAAGCCTGAATGCAGGTTTTAATCCCTTCTGACAATTGTTGAGAGGAAATGGCCTTTCCTCTGACCTTATCGTTGTAAACAACAACTAGTCATCAGGTTCGTCCTGCTAAGGGAATAGTCAAGGTCTATGCAAGGATTTTACTTCAGATTTTTTTTTTCCTTCTCTGATTACAATGGCTTAATTCTTCAGACCTGAAACGCATTCTCACCACTTAATATACCGGCTTCAAGTACATTCTTTGTTAATTATTGAGTCCATACGGCTCAGCCTGGTTCAAATTAGCTTCTTGGAGCTGTGGGCAGACATCTCGTGGCCAGTTTCGGTGCTCGGCCCTGTGGCTGTTTTTGTGATGGGTGTTGAGATGTCTTGAATATATTGGTATCACCTGAGCTGGGTGTGAGACAAGCTGACAAACTCTTCTAGCATGACAGAGAATCACTAAGAGCTACAGTGGCCAGCAGGCAGGATGCAGGACTTGCTGCTGGGCACAATGAGGGCAGCAGTTTTAATGATAGAAGAATGCATGCACTTCTGGAATTGCAGCAGTGGGTCAATTTAACTCTGTGGATTCATATGGCTTTTAGTGCTAAGACAATACAGAAGGCAGAGGAAATGAGACAGTAGCTTTTGCTGCTCCTGGAGTTAGAGCCAACTGTATGTAGTGAGCAGGACAGAGTGATGGTGCAGAAGAGGCCTGACATGCTGTACTGGCAGAATTTCAGCCTGATAAAATCCACTTTCCCCCAGATCTTTTCCAGAGCTCTGCCACTGACAGGTCCCCAGTATTGGGAAGAGCATCACTGTGGCCACCTGAAAGCATTCCCTTCCCAGTGCTTCTCATCAGGTGCTAAGTGGTGTAACAGATCAGCTGTCACAGCCTTTCTAAAAGGGAATTTGCAGAGCAATTAGGAAGACACTTCTGTTCCTGGTCCTGGGTGTTGGCAATGTATAGGAAGTTAGCCATGGCTTTGTCTGAATGGCTTTTTAACTCCAGTGGAGTTAGGACTGACACTCACATGTCTGCTCTTTGGCCCTCCATGCTAAGTCAGCGGGTGAACCAGAAGAGATTTCTTCCTTATACTGTGCAGCCTGGCTGATTACTGCAAAATGTGGGGTGAGCTGCAGAAGTCAACATGCCTGTGTTCTGTGGGAGTCGTGGGTTTTCCACTGGAGCAAAGGAACATTTCTTCCCTAGGTAAAGACAATAAATTGTAACTTTTTTCTTGTTACCTGGGTTGACCCAGCTTAACATCTGCTTCTCTAGCTTATAAGAATTCTTGCTACATGCTTTGGTAAGAACATCATGGTGTATTTACAGGGGGCTGAAGTTCACTATATGTAGGTCTGTATTTCTAGTGAAAAACTTGTAAGGGTCTGCAAAAGATAAGAGGTTAAAAGCCACTTTCCTTGGTTGTGTTGGAATGTCTCAGGCTATGGCATGTCAAAGGGAGACTGGTGAATTTTTATGGAAAAGGTGGCTGGTTTCCACAATCACGTACTACCTGTGGTATGTTTGGGCTGTGTTTTGTGTAACATATCTGTGAGCAAAAGGAAAAAACTTGAACCCTGTGGAGAGCAATGTCTGAATGCCACACACATCCTCTGCCAGTGGATGGTCAAGGTCAGGGTCTCAAGTGGCAAAGGAAAAAGGTTGGATCTGCCCTGTGCTTTGTCTCTGGCACCCATGTGTGCTGTGGCCATGAACAGGGCACCCAAGGGGCAGTGCCACTGATTTTCATTAGGGATCTGAGGCTGTGAGTGAAAAGGGTGTTACAGTATTTGCAGTCTGTCCTGTAACTACGAGAAGTTTGGTACAGAGATCCATGCCAAAATGAGTTGGGATTACAGAAAGCAGCTCTACAAGGCTGGTGGGTCCAAGACTGGTGGGTATGAGGCATGAGTAAGTGGGAAGGATCTTAAGAAGCTGTGCTGTGATGTGCCTGAAAGGATTTCCTTTCCTCCCACCTTGGGGGTTGATCCATGTGGCAAGGTCAGGTAATTAGGCTGCTTGGAGCTGCGGTCCCTGGCTGCACTGTGTGTTCTGTACCTTGCAGGACACCAGCAGGAGAAGGGGGGCAGCACAAATGTCCCAGTTGCCTTGTGTGTGCTGTCTGCTTGATCTGTGCCCTGCCTGTATTGGGGTCACATTGTCAGAAGACAGAAAAGAAGGATATTAGAGGAAGTATTCCCCCTTCAGTTGGGATTAACACAGTATTTGCTGAAAGAAGCACTCTCTTTCCACCCACACTTTGCACCCTCTGAGATTTACTTGTTTATATATTTGCAGGTGGGAACTCTTTGCCTTCTTGTGGCATTACCTGTGATAAGGAGAATCGTAAACAGCTCAAGCACTTACTGATTCCATAGTGGGAGTTGTTTCAACAGTGATAAAATGCTGCTTCTCCCTCAGTTATAAAATACATATCACATTTTCTCTTCCCACCCTGAGATTCCCTTCAAGACTTTTTGAATTATTTCCTCCACTTTATAGAGCTGTAACAAAGGATGGGTGGCTGGATCACTGTGCCAGCTTTACCTGAGTATAAGAGGCCACAGAGAGGCTGAAAGGGTGCCTGTCAGCAGGCTACTAATTGCATGTGTCCATCAGCAGGTTGTCCTTCTACCAAAGAATGTTATCTTGAGATGAATCCATAGGCAGCACAGAAGAGGCTTGTTGAGAGAGGCAGACCTGGAAGCTATAGAGTGCTGCTACTTATCAGGACAGTGTCTTCACAGCAGGTGCAGGAGTGAAAGAAGAGCACTAGCTATGTGAGAACTGCTTTGCCTTGCAGTGATTGTGTTAACAGGGAGTACACTTTTCTTTCTCCTATGGGACCACACTTGCATTGCATTTTGCACTGCTCTGCAGCATTTCTAGAACTCTGCAGCAATTGGTTAGCATTCTGGGGTGCTTGTTTGTGGGGGGTGAATGCTACTTTTCCTGCTTGTTTTGTCTCATTGCATACTACACTATGACACTTGAAATATATTCATTGTTTATAAAGAAAAGCAATTTTTTTTCTTTCAGGGCTTAATGCTTACTGGGATGGACTATCTTGGCAGCTTTTGTACCTGAATTTTTTTTCTTGTATAGGAGCAGCACATTTTGCTGTTCTACACAGCCCAGACTCTGGAAGTATCTAAATATTCTTGTAGAGTTCAAACATTCCCTGTGGCCTGTCTTGGAAGCTTCTCACTGAGGCCAGGGAAGAGGGCAGTTACTTAAAGGTATTTGCACGTGGTTAGACTTTTTTTCTGATCTACTGAGAAATAATCACAATCGCTTCCAGATTGTTTCTTTGACTCAAAGTGTCACCAGAGCTGACAAGGTCTCATTCTCAATGTGGTAAATATTGTTATTGGGATGTGTATTGCCATCAGCACCCTGAGACCCCAAGAGAACATGAGCTGAGGATTTTGCTTCCCTGCCTGTACTGACTGCATGTGAGAGTCTCATGAATATTTTTGAAGCAGGTCAAATACTTGCCATTGCAAATCTATAGAGGGCTTAATGAAAGCAATCCTTTGAGCAGGAGTGAAGGTGGATTTCTCCTTTCTTACCAGAAGGCTCAAGAGTGCTGAAATAACTTTGAAGCAGGAGGTAGTGCCTTTGGAGTGAGTTTTCACTCTGTGGGGAAGGGAAGTTCCTGATCTTCATTCAGCTGCAGACTGGCACTTAGCACGTGTCTGGGGGCTGTGGAAGAGCCAGGCAGGACTGTGGGATGGCAATTCCCATCAATATGGGAATTGAGATACTTCTCAAAAGCAAGTTTGCTGATTATATGGCAGCAGACAACTTGGTGTTAAGGAGACTTGGAATCTGGTAGAATCCTTTTCTTTGCTGTTATTATTATTATCTAGAGGTGCTTACATTGTTAAATGAACACCTCACAAACACCATTACCTGGCAAAAGGTCACACACGATTCTGTTGGAAGGTGGAGGAAACAGTGAAACTGAAGCAGTATGTCACTCCCTTGATGCCTTCAGAGTGAGGCAGATGAATCTCCAACACTGCTAGAATTCAGCTTTCATGCAAAATGGCTCATGGGATCCTCTTTAACTAAACTGGACAGCAGGGGCATTGCCTCAAAGGCAGGGGATAGGTGGAGGTGCAGCGTGTGAAGTGCAATTCAGATGGGGTGACACTGAGAGCTGGTAGGACTACACATCCTATCACTTCAGAACCAGACTGACAAAATGTCTGGTTCAACATTTGCCCCACCAGTCAAGACACAGGACTCCTGAGGAGCCAAGAGGTTTATTCCTGAGCTTGGTGGCAGTCCTGGGTATAGAAGCAGGTACTGGCAGAAGAACTTACTGTCTGCCTGGAGAGCCTGAAACATCTGGCTAGAGGACTGAGCAGCCTGTATTTAGCCATTTGTGGTTTTGGCTGTTGGAAGTGGGCAGGAATTTTCCTGTGCTATTGACCCAGTACTACATCTATGATTAGGACCACATTTCATTCTACTTCCTTGAGCTCACACTGCCATTCACTGACTCATGCTGGAGCTCCGTTTCTCAGCTTGGTCACATCCTGAGTCTGCGAGCACTTGGTGAGATCTCAAACTTTGCATTGTCCATAACTAAAATTCCCTCCTCCTAAAGCATGTGCGTGATCATTAATCATCTTCCTGCACTCACTGATGCCCAGGGAGCTGGAGCTGAGCTTCTGCAGCCCAGGCTGCTTGGGGATGGAGCTGGCCACAGATAGAGAAACCAGCATTTGGGTGGAGGTGAGGCTGTTCCTTAGTAGACAGTGTCTGTTTTCCATGGCAACACGTACCCAGATAGACAGAATAGTCTCTGCTGTGGCCTCAGTGCAGGAAAGCTTTCCACTTAAACTGTCTCCACTCGGTTTGTCTGTTGTTGCCTTGGAGCCAGGGAGGACCTTTCCTGTAACTCCTGCACGGAGGAGGCCGGTTGCTGTGAACTCTTGCACAGTAATTAGGGGAAGCAACTTTGGGATCCCACCACTGGTTACACAACAGGGCTGGATTCAGCTGCTGCTCCTCACCACGCAGCCCAGTTTCTGGTGCCTCTGTCCAGAAACCCCTCTGTTGCCTCTCTGGGGCAGCTGCTGTGCAGATTGCAGAAGTCTCTGTCCCACAGTGGGCTCCCAGGTAAATCTTGTCTGGGACCTATGATGGGAAATCATAGCCCCTCAGCAGAAAGGGTCCAAGTTTCCATGGCAACCCCGCTATAACCCTACTTTGAACGTTGCTGCCTCGTTCCTATAGAAAGTTGCCGGTTAGCCTGGTCAGCAGCTGCTGCAGGGAGCACACCACCTCCGGAGAGGCTGTCCTGGGCTGGGCTCTTTATTCCCGTAACGAGCAGCAGGGGGGTGGTGCGGGTGCCGTGTGCCCCGCGTCCAGCCCGGGAAACACTTCTGAGCGAGCCGGGGGGTGGTTGTGCCTCTCTGCTTTCCCAGGGAGAAAGAGGTGCTCGGGGCTCCCGGGAGGTGTGTAGAACGGGAGGCTGGAGTGCAGATGGGGCTGCTCTTCGGGTGGGTTGTGTGGGTTGGTTTTGTTTTTTGGGTTGTGGTTTTTTTTTGTTTTTTTTTTTTTTGGCGAGCGGGAGGGTGACAAGTGAAGAAAAAGGACACGGCGTTTTATTTAATTAGAAAAACCAAACTCCCCAAAACTAGCCTTCGAAGGGCCTCCGTTGTCATCAGCTGCACAAAGAGCTGTGACAAATGAAAGGAACTGAGCAGAGAAAAGGCTGCTTTCTCTTTGTGTCTCTTTCCCAGCTTCTGTTTGCTTTGCTGTCTCCCTTGCTCCCATTGATCAGGCATGTGGAAACATTCCTCCTCCTGCGCTCCCATTGTGGCCGCCCGGTTGCCAGGCTGCCGTTGGCTTGAATAACTTCACTAAGCCAGGCCTCTCCAAAACCATGCCATCCGGCGGGCTGGATGCGGGGCCAGACGTTGCCCTCCCATCCTCCTCCTCTCCCTCCCCCTCCGTGGCAGCGCAGGGGTGCAGTGAAAAAATGCGCCAAAGAACAAGGGAGGTACCGTGGAGCCCCAGCTGGCTCTAACGGGGAGAGGCGGGAGCTCACCCTAAGAAAAGAGAGAGGGGCAGCAAGGAGGGGGACAATGGCCAGCCTGGGTTGCTGCCTTAAAAAGAAGGTGGGTGGTGATGGCCAGGGCTGCTAGTCCAAAGTTTCTGAGCACGGAGGAGACAAAAAGGCACGTTTCCAGTGAACACAAGCTAGTAAAGTGCAGTGAGGTAAAGCCCGTTCTTGCTTCCCGCAGAGGGGAGAGGCGGTGAGGACAAAACAGGAGGCAGCAGGCAGCCGGCTGTGACTGGGAGTGATTGGTGGCCAGCTCTCGCTGGCTGCTCCACAAACACGTCCTTTCAGAAAAAAGGGCACCTTCGGCCATGCTCGCCACCACCACTGGCTTGTGCAGCACCTCTTGTTTTGGTGGCACCGCACCAGCTGGTGCTGGAGGTGACACTGGTGCGGGTGACAGACCTGGTGCAGAGTGTGGCTGGTCTTCTGGGGAGGAGCACAGGGGCAGGGTGGCGGCTGTACCCCCAGGATGTGCCCCTGGGATTGACTTGTGATAGTTCTGGTATTGAAGACGCTGGAGCTGAGCACGAGGCAGCATCCCATGGACCGAGGGGGGTTGTGCTGTCACAGCAGAGGGGCTGGCACCCTCCTGCAGCTCTGCTGCCTCCGGACGTTATTGTGCCGGATACGACTCTGGCCTATTGTTCTTAATGCTATTTTTCATCGGTGAAATAGCAGTAAGCAATCTGTGCTTTCAGACGTGCTTATTGACTCAGCAGGGCTGGGGCTGGATCCTGAGCTGGTGTGAAGCAGCCCTGGCCCATCAGCTCACGGTGTCACCTGTGACGCTCGTTTCATCTCGGCCTCGCTGGAGCTGTGGCCGAGGGCTGTGGCGGTGGCCGATCCGAGGGTCCTCTCCCGGTGCTGGGTGGCCCCAGGTCTGTGTGCACGGGTGGTCCCTGCATCCCGGGAGGTGGAGAGGGATGTCCTAGGGCAGCTGGAGCCTGATCCAGGCTGGGTTTGCTCTGCAGAAGGGTCCTGAGTTTGTACCGGTTTGAAGGGCAGGGACTGCTGAGCTCAGGTGATTAACATAACAATCCTGGGGCTCTGCCTTCATCCTGCCGCTAAAGCCTGGTTTGCTCAATCCAATTTTCAGCCTCTGCCCTTTCTTTAGCAGGCTAATTACACCGCCAGGACAGTGGAAATGACCTTCTTAAAGCCACAGTGTCCTCTTGTCTACTTACCTGTCAAAACACAGGAGATGAAGCACTGATATAATTCAGAAAAAATAACACGTTTAGGTACAAGTACTGAAGTAGGAGAGCACTCCCCTGAAGTTCACAGTGGTAACCTGTGTGGTGTTTATCTGCAGTGATGTGTGTTTGTAAAGATCCTTTCAAGCAAGGCCCACTGGCTAGTGGGGCCACAGAGGTGTGGGCTGGTGCAAGTTTAAGGAACAATGAGTGTGCAATATTGCACCAATAAGTGTGCAAAGTATTGCCATCTCACAGCAACCTCAGAGGGCACTGGGCTGGAAAGCTTTTGCAGCACTGGAGTCTCTCATTAGTCATCCTAGCCTCATTCTGTCTCTGTAACACACAGTGCCCAGCTCTAGTGCAGCTCTGTCCTCTTGCACACACTTGGATGTGGCCCGTGGGCCCGGAGAAGCTGTGAATGCTCCCATGTCCAGTCCTGGTGTGGGCTGGAGCCTGGCCCAGGGCTGCAGCTTCACATGAAGCAGCTTGGGAAGGTGCCTGGCAAGCTACAGGAAATGCACAGGCTGCTGATGTGGCCATCCACAGAGCAAAGGATGAGTGCTCATGAAGTCCTTGCAAGGACTTGGCCACTGGAGCAGAAAGAGGTGATTTCCAAGGAGGATACAGCATGTTTCTGTACTAGCATTCTGACAAGCTTTGTAAAGACTTGTGGTGTAGGTGATTTTCATATTATAACACTTAAATTATGTTAGCAGCTGTCTAAATCCACCCCTTCAGAGAGGATAACAAAGTAAAAAGCTTATGCCTTGCCAATAGCTTGGCACAGGAAGTTATAAATGTGAACTTGTTGAAATCAGCAATGATACCTTGTTAGGGCTGAATTTTGCTTAGGATTGTGTTTGTTGGTGTGATGTTAGTACTTGCAAAAAAGAGGCAATCTCCTGGTTACAGGAGTATCTGTGAAGTGGAGCGGTCATAGTTAATCTTCTTCTGGAGCCAAAAGGGTGGTTTTGCTATCTCTGCTGCTTGGAAAGGAGGAAGTATGGTGAGCATCGTTAGGTTTAATGTAACAAAACAGGCCAGGAATAAAATTAACTGGATAGCTGATGCAGATGTGTCAGTCACACTTTGCCCCAAAGCCACTGCTGATTGCTGAGATACCTGTTCTGTCAGGCATTGAGAAGAGGTAGGAAAACAATTTTCAATTCATGGCAGCCTTAAAGAGACCTGCTGCACACAGCAAATTTGATGCTGTGATAACTGACACTGCTTGTGACAGACAAATCTGTGGCTTGTGTAGTGAAGCAGTTCAGAAGTGCCTGCTGTCGCATACCAAAAGGCTGGGGGAATGGCACTTGCTAGGAAAAATGTTGCAAGAGGATCCAACTACCAGAGGTGCCTACAGAAAGCCATAGGAGGGCAGCAAGATTTCCAAGCATGATGGGAGGGGGGGTTTAATTATTTTTCTTTCCAAAGGCACAAATGGTGTTTAGTCTGATGCCATTGGAAGCTACAAAAACAGGGAACTGTTGAGAAACAAGGAGGTATCAGGAAAACCAATACTCCTGCTCAGAAGTATAAAGATAAACTGAACGTAGCTGAAAGAGAAGGGAAACAATTACAGGAAAGGCTGTTACTAGAAAACTGCTGGGAGGAGGGCAAATACATCCAGGGCAACAAGTCTAGGATAAATATAGGGAACAATCTCAGAGGTATGACCTTGCCCAACGAGCCTTTTTGTACTGGGAAGATAGTCACAGGAGTTGCTTGGTCACTAACATTGACTGCAGATTTGTAGGAAACAGTGCAATTGCTTAGTCTTCTGCAGAGCATTGTGGCTGTCCCATGAGGCAGGGATGGTGTTAGAACTATGCATAGTAAGATGGACTTGCAAATGTTACCACTGATGATGAAGAGCAGCTGGTTGCTTCAAGTGACTCAGATATTGTTTGAAATTGAACCTGTGGCTTAGCTAAATCTTGTAAGATAGAAAATTAAATAAATGTGTCTGTAACATGTATGCTACCTGGAATGCAGGTGCACTATAAGAGGAGACAAACTGACACTCAATAGAAATGCTTCTTAGGAGAGGGAAAAAAAGATACCTCTGATATGTGGGGCTTTTTTGGTTTTTTCCTACACAAGCCTTCTGGGAGAGACTCCCTTGCTGTAGGAAAGTCCTGCTCCTCCCGTGTGGCAGGGCTCTTGTGGGTTGTCACTGGTCAAGCAGTGACAATAGGCAGCTTGGCAGAGTCAGAGTGTGGACTTTGCAGTGTAAAGATGAAGGCATGTAGTGTTAGCTCTTCTCCATATGTGGTTAAATGCCTCCTGTGTAGTTGGTGCCAGGCACTGTCTCAGCCCACTGCTCCCAAATGCCTTTGCCAGGTGGAGATCACGTCTGCTTTTAGCTGGAGTAAAGGACCAAATGAGACTTCAGTCTCTGTGTCACTTCTAAATGATACTTAGGCTCTTATTTCAGGGAGGGAGTTTGGAAAACTGGATCCTATGACACTTTCAATGGATGAATTCACTGATCTTTTTTTTTTTTTCTGTGCTCTGAAATACATGATTAACCCACATGTATGCCAGAGCTACCCCATACCCCAGCTGTGTCAGCAGAGGATCTTGTGTTCCTTCAGATTTCACACCACAGTAAGTGACTCGGATCAGACAGTCTTTTAGAGAGAAGCCACCATGGGAAAGCTGTTTTCAGCATCCCACACTGTCCTCAAATAGAAGTCAGAGACCTCCCATTTGGGTCTGTGTAGTAATTGGTTGCAGTGACTCTGTTTTTGGAGGAGATTAGTGCCATGGTGAAGTCTATAAGCAAAGCCTGCAGTCTGATTTTGTAATAAAGAATTATAGTAAAACAGTAGGCAGCACTTCCTGCAAAGAATATCTGCTGTGTATAGCTTTATACAGGATAAACTGGCTGGCTTAAAATTTAGAAGCAGTGCTCTTCTGTCAGGAACTCTAAAGTAAAATGGGTTGCAGTTGCTGTTTGCTGGCAGTGTGTTTGGTATGTCACTCCGCTATTTAAATTCCAAATCTAATAGGCAAAACAACATTAATTCATTCTCCTGTGATGGATTGGGCTGATGGAAGTGTTTGAGATGTGTCCCTCCATCACAGTGTAGCAGTTAAGTGTCTGTGAGGGTCTGGTGTGCAGGTACCCAGGGTCCCTTTTGTAGGCTGGGCTGTGTGCTGTACCTCCTACAATGCCAACTGTGAAATCTCCTTAGCTCCCGATTACTGCCTTTCTCTTTCACTCACAAGGACCTTGATTCAGCTCTGTCTGTGGCAGGCTCCTAGTAACAAAACTTCTGTCTGAAACGTGCTGTGTCTGGCAAAACAAGCAGCAGCTCCTGCAAAGTCCTTCCAAGCAAGCAGGTTTCTCTCCCTGCCATCATTCCCCATGCACACATACCCCCTGCCCATCCCAGGATTTGCTTCCTTGCTTGTGGCCATCAACTGTTATTTTTTGAGCACAGGCTAACAGAGCCAAGCTAGAGGATCTCCGAGGGAAGTTTTAAGTGCTCAATAAAAGAAGGAATGCAGGGAGAAAAGAAAGCCCCAACTGAAATGGCATCATTCTCTTTACCTCATCCCTTTGAGGTTCTTCTGCCTTCCCTGCCTGCTTGTGACCTCCCTCCTCTCCCAAACAGCCCCTTTATTTTTGTCAGTCTTCCTCCTGCCCCTCACCCTCCGTGTTCATTGATCTCCTTTTAGGCTTTATTAGCTGCTCTCCCTCCCACTCTTTCCCTCAGTTTTTTCTGATTCTCTAACATAAGACAATTGAGTGAGGCCAGACTCCTAAGCCGAAGCTGGGGGTGAGAGGGAAGAGGCATTAAGATTTAATGATATTGCCTCTTTAAGGAATCCCTAATTCCTAACACCCATCTCCTCCCCCACCTGAGAACCAATTAAAACTCAATGAATTCAAGTGGAGGCTTTTGTGCATCACATGTGCTTGACTAACAAAGCCTTCTCCATGCTGGAATAAAAGCTTCTATTCAGCAGCTAGTTTGTTCTAATTCAAATCACTTCCACTCCAGCATCCTCTCCTTCCTTGCTGCTCCTGAGTTCCCAGGCTGGGCTGCTGCCCGTGCAGCCCTGCCCAGAGCTCCACACTCCACCTTGCAGAGAGCTCTACCTCGGCAGCAGTGGAGCACAGGACAGGAGGTGACCTCTGTCCGGTTAACTGGACAGCCCATGGTCAGTATGGTTCTGTCCTACTGGGCTGGCGGGTGAGCCCCTTGGTGCCCTGCCACACAGGAGCTCCAGCCTTGGGAGCTGGCTCCAAAGGGGCTCTGCTGTGCCCTCGGGAATCAGCTGCCCTGTGCAGAGTCCTCTGTGAGCAGACAGAAAATTACCTGGTCTATGGGCAGAGTTCAGCCTTCCTTCAAACCAGTGTAAACCTTCTCTTTTCCTTTTTGCTGCAGGGGTTGTGCTGGTGAGGTGACACCTGAAGTAGCAGGGGAGTCTGAAAGCACACAATGTCTAAGGGAGTTCATGTAGTTTGTACTTTCATTTGCCTCGGCTATAAATTGTGTGTGCTACCTGGGAACCTGAGGGTGCCTTCTGTCCTCTGGTATGCCTTGAAAACAAAAAATAAAAGCAGGGCTTGAATAAGGTTGTCTGGGGGATAGAATATATTTCATGCTATTCAACTTCTAAATTTAAAAACTTCACTTGAAAGCTTTGCAGCTGCAGATCTGGGGTTTGGGTGACTTTCTGGAGGGAGGCACTTCTTTGTCAATGTTAGTCAGGTAATCTTTCTGGTGTAAAATAGGCTCTGCTCAGGGCTTCTGCCTGTCCTTTACTGATCGGTGTTACCTGAGCTGTTCACAAAGCTGTATGCATGACATTAACTGGGTTATCTCTTTTCTGTTCCTGCAGCCTCCTATTTGTAGAGACACTTGCTTTTTTTTTTTTTTTTTTTTTTTTTTTTTTCCCTCTTCTTGTGAGAAATCTCTGGTAGAAGCAGGTTGAGTGCTCTGATGGCAATGAGGTTTTTACTCCCTCTAATCTCTCCTGGGAGTGAGCTCCAGCACTGTGGGCCAGCTGCCAAGGAAGCTATCTGCTCTGCTCCAGAGCCTTGTTCTGCTACATGGCAGCTGCATTGCTCCTGAAACACGTGGCTTTCCTAGGGAGTCACGAAAGATACACCTTGGGTAGCTGGGAACCTGTCCCATAAAGAGCTCTGGTAATTAAGATGAGCTCTTGGAAGCTGGTTTGATATTTGCAAAGATGCCAATGGTGAGAGGAGAGGTTTGAGTTTACATGTAGTTAGGGACCTGTGGTGCTTGGGAATGGGGTATTACATTTTGAGCTCATCTGAAAATCTGTAGAGCTGGTAATTCTTTCTACCACACTGCCTTGCAGCTGTCAAGCATGGCAGGGAACAAATGTTAAGGCACATCAGGGTATGTTGCAGTCTTCTAGTCAACTTTCATGAAAAAAGGATTTGAACATTCCTTAGGGGTTCTATTTCTTGCTATAGCTGCAGTCTCACATCTGATCACCCACCCCAGCTGTGGCCAGCATCTAGAGCTGAAGATGTTTTAGTGTTCCCAAAGGGTGTGTTTGGGTCTGTACTCGTCTGTCTTATTTGTGTGTTCATAGGTTTGGACACAGAACACTTCTTTGCTGTCAGACTTTTAACATTTACTAAATTGGCACAATATTTTCCTCCAGATTATTTCTTGTGAGTGCAAGTTGGCCTCTTCTCACAATAATGTACAGAGCTGAAAAAAAAAAAAAAGTGCTCTAGGTAGTATTTTCTTTAGTGAATCCAGTCCTGTGCCTACATAAATACAAAAGGGACTCTGAAAATATACAAAGTGCACTGGGCTCTCAGATTAATCCACAATTTGTAAAGAACTGTTCTTTAAGTGACAAGTTAATTTCAGGTAAAGCTATGCAGTATTGTGGCAGTATAATCTCTGTCCATTAATAATTCAGGGTGAAGAATATTGAACCAAAATCTGTACATCTGAAAACACATTTAATTCTCTGAGTTAGAGAGTGCTGATTATTTGGAGGAAGTTAAGTATTGCCCCTTACAGCTTTTGGGTTATTTTCTGCAGAGTGCTTTCTCTGAGGATCTCAAAGCATTTTTTAATTTTTTTTTTTTTAATTTTGAGATAGGGAAGAAAAACCTCAGTTTTCAAATAGAAAAACAATTTCTTGTCCAAGCCACCTGGCCAAGCTGTGAGAAGAGGCAGGAGCAGTAGCAACAACTTAAGCTTTACTGAAGATCTTGGTTCTCTTTCTCAAACCTCCTGTGGAACACAGCAACTGTGTTGTAAACCCTCCAAGGTGAGAGGGGCTGACAGTGGCAGTTGGTCCCCAGGTTTTTTGGTAATAAACATGGCTTAATTGAAGGGAGCAGAAGCTCTGAGCTCATGTGCTGGTGAGGCTTGGTGGGCAGCACAGCCCCTTCCTTCATGAGGCTGCTGAGCTCTCCTTGTGTCGAACACTGACCTTCGTCTCTGGGGCTCTGCACTTCATTCCTGTTTCTCGTTAGTGAAATGAGTTTGATGGTCTCAGACTTGCTAGTAAATGGTTTCTACTTCAAAACAAAGTGCAGTTAGTTTGGCAGGAGAGTCCCAGGTCTGACCTAAAACTAAATTACAGCTGACCCTGAGACAGTGAGGCCCCTCCAGGTCAGGGACAAGGGCATTGTCAGGACACTGGGAGCTTGCACTGTAATTAGCAGCAAAGGTATCAAATACCTCTGTTTCCAGCATTCCTGTTCTTAAAGCAACACAAGCATAAAATCACCAAATTTCTCTCTCTGCAGCTTCATTAAAAAAACCCAAAAAACAACAATCAAAACCAAAAAGGAAGTAAGGCTGATCAAACTTTAATTTATTTCTTTTTTCTCTGTTCTGCAGTAAATCCCTCCCCATCTTACATTGTCTCCCACAATCCCTTGTTCCCCCAGCATCTGGGAATGAATTTACCAGATGCTGCATTGCTTTCAAGGCTCCAGAATGACTGAAGAACTTGAGCACGTTTAGTCTGAATAGCAGGAGTATGTAAGAGGACCTTTTCTAAATCAGTAACTTATGAGCTTTCTTGGTGTCTAGCAGAATGCCAGTGAACAGAGGACAGGGTGCTATTGCATCTAAAAACATAAAGAATGCACATCTTATCCAAGCATTACACTTTTGACCTGGTCACCTGTGCCACTATGTATAAAGAAACAGATCTTGGGTGCATGGCTTGAGACATCACATGCCTGTTTTGAGGAAAACGATGTGTGCCCAGAGCTTCTCCAGGCCTTATTTGGAAAGAGGAACATTTACTGGATCTCAGCATTTTGACTCAAGGGCTCAAAGTCAATGGGAAGTTTGGGAAGATGCCTCACTGTTTCCATCTGTCACAAATGGGCAGTTTCCAAACCCCAAGGGTTTGTCTGTGAAGCAGAAAACTTGGTGATCCCCAGAAAGCAAATGCTGGAGCAGGGCAGGACATACTGCACAGGGTTTCCAAAAACATCCACATAATCAGATTATAGAGTCAGGATGTCACAAGCCTGAGTATGAGCCCACAATTTCCAGTGTAACTCATGAGTTTCTTCTCTTCTGTTATTTCCAGAGCTGCTCTGGCCATTCCTGCAAACAGGAAAGCAGAATCTTCTCACTGATCAGTCAGGAATGATGCAGGTAGATGAAACTAAAATCTTGAAAATAATTAGATTAAATTTTTCTTATGGCCTCAAGTGTTTTTAATGTTAGTGCTCCCCATTTTTATATATGTGTCTGATAGAAACTTTGAATTGTAGAGGTTACTGTTTCATTCGTACTTTTAGTAAAGGGATGGTTCCAATATATATCCTGCACCTCCTCTGGGACAGGAGTTTCCTGCTGCTCCTCTGCATCCCCTTGCTTTTGTCAGAGTTTATACATGGTTTTTGTGTTCCAGCTGTGTGCTGAAGAATGCCCTGGACAGCTACTCTGGAGAGAGATGGTTCCTTAGCTGTTGTGGCAGCTTGGCCACCAGCCAGATGGGAGCTCTGAGGAATATGGTTTGTGAATCACTTCTTGCTCCTGGTGGGAAAAGGGTCTGTGACAAAGTTTACTTCAGCTTGTGACACTGTATGGGCATGAGGACCCTGAAAGAAAATGGCATAAGGACCCTGATGTAACTAAATCAGCCTTGAGGGAAATCCAGAGCAGGCAAAGACGTGAAAAGATAAATGCTTAAAGGCTGTGAAAAGTGAGCAAAAGATACAAGGGCAAGAATGGGCAAGTAGCAGCAGAGCAAAGCATTTCCCACTATTTTACGAGCAGAGCAGAATTGGAGCTTGTCTTCAGTGAGAGGTTAACTCAGTGGGTCTGTGGGCAGGGGGAATCACTGCATCTTGAACCAAAGAATGGATTTTGAGCTTTTTTCAGTTCCAAGTTCAATAAATACATTTAAAAGCTAGTGTAGGTTCAGCAGCTGCTTCATTTCACATTCTCCATCCTGGGAGAATGGGGAGCCTATAAGTCTGAGCCTTGAAGATGCTGTGCCCTGGGGTGCGGGAAGCCCTTCCTCTCTGGAGGATACCATTCCTGGCCCCAGAACCATCTGTTCTGGGTGCACTGCTGTAGAAAACCAGGAATTCTAAGTATAACACTGACTGGGAGAGCTTGTGCCTTGCTGTAGCCTAATCTTCTATGGCAAACAGAACAACTAGAGATGGCTGCAAGTGCATCTAAAGTCTTGCAGCCTCTCTTGCCTCCCTTCTCTGGTCAGCAATAGGCTCAGGCAGGGGTTACATGTACAAAGCAGCTAAGCTACTCCTGGGAGCTGAGGTGGGAGCTTTGCCTGAGAAGACACCGGTGTCGGTCTTGATTAGGATGTGATGCCTGATGTTAGTCATGTGACAAGTACAAACAAAATACCTTGGCAAAACCTTGAGGAACCAGGACAAGCTGAGCTGCTTAAGGAGATTTGCAGGGTGTATTTCTGTCCTGTAAACTTGCATTGGTCTGAGCCTTTCTCATCTTGGAAGCTCCAGCATGTACCCAGGATTTTAAATATGCTCTCTTTTGTTCATTCCTCCAAATAATCTGCAAACCCTCGTAATTCAGTGCTGTTAAGATTAACAGATTAGGCCCACCATAGTACCAGAATGCTGTAAAGTTGTCTCCTCAGAAGTGCTGTTGGGATTTGTGGAGCAAAGGTCCTGTCAGCTTAGATTAGAAAATAAGTCTTGAAGAAATGAGAGAGTTAAAAGCCAGTGCTAGTGTTATAGTGAGGTAGGAAATTGATTATTCCTGAAAGAGAGAGGATGAACAAACAGCTTCTGCTTGCTCAGCTCCTGTTTGTGTGTTGAGCCAAAAGTTCTCTCTTCTGTCCTGTAAGTGCCTCTTCCTTCTGGTGCTGCTCTGGGCCAGCGCCAGTGCCCAGCTTCTCTGCCTCCTGCAAGCATCTCAGGGTAGGATCCAGCCCTCCTTCCCCCAAGCCCTGTTCTCCCCTCACTCCCCTGTTCCCTTGGACTCTGCTATCTTTAAGGCAGATTTTAGAGGTCCTTGACATGGTGCTGACTTCAGCCCCAGATGAATAATTCACACATGCATCAGCCCTGCAGAGGATGTGCAGATCAAATGATAGTGCAGCATCATTGGTGCCTCCTGAGAAGCTGGTTACTGGGGGCCCAGAAGACTGGGCTGCAAGGCATCCAGCAGTGTCAGTGCTGAGACACAAGAAAAGCTGTGACCACCGTGGTGCTCTGTTTGGCTTTTTTCTTCCCTCCCTCTCTTTTCAGATCCTTTTCCTAGAGGGGGACCCCTGGCAGGCTGCTGGCACCTGCTGTGCTGGGTGCTCTTGGTGCACAGAGCAGCTCCAATGTCTCCACCAGAGCAGTCAGTCTCCTCCCTCGTTTGCTGGACAGCTTTAGATAGGATCATGGAGACTAGACACCACGTAGTAGGTTTTAGAGTTTGTAGAAAGGGAGAATAGCAGGAAGGGCTCTCTGATTTTTCCCTTACCCATCATTTCTAGCACAGCAAGTAGAAGCCTGCAATTCCTACTGTCCCTCAGAGACTGCTTCTTTTTTTTTCTTTTTCATGCTGAATCCCTATTCAATATGCTTCAAGTTCTTTTGATGTTTTACTTTTGTTTTTCACCCTTTGCAGACCTCTCCTTTCTATTTCTGAGGCTTCAATTCCTCTTGCTGTTCTGTGGTTATTAGGTTGGTCGTCTCCTCTTTCCTCCCTCACTCCTGGCGTCCAGTTACCCCAGTTGCCTTTATTTACACTTCATACACCCCTTCCTCATGCTCTTTGTTCACCTACCCGCACCTTGATTTCTCTTCTCTTTTTTCCTGTCTTGCATGCAGCCCCCTTCTCCTCTATTCTTTCTCACCCCAATCTTCAATGCTCTGCATCACGTAGCCTGTTTTGCCATTGCAGATCTTGCTCCATGAGGGTTCTTACATGGAGCAAAGATATCCTTTTTGCATTTGCAGCCTTTCTTCCTGGCTCTGTCTCCCTGCCACCTGAGTGAAGCCTAAATAATTAATTCTCTAAATATCTCTTCTCTCCCAATGTGCCTGACTTTTGCCCACGTCCAGTTCCCACCAGGCAGGAGGTGGCTGAGCAGTGGGTTTACTTTGAGGCAGACACTTCTCGTGCATGGCCCAGCAGGGAAGTTTTGCCATCAGACTTTCTGAAGGGTCAGCATCCCTTCCAAAGCAGGTGGAGCACCACCGGGGTGCTGGAGGCTGGCATTGCCCCTGGGATGCCTGCAGAGCTGCAGTTCTTATCTCACAGGTTTGCATGTTCAGCATTGTAACACAAATATTACAAAAATTATTTGGATTTCAATTCAAGTTTGCTTATCAACACTCCAAACTAAATGAAAAGTGAAACTTCTTATAGTACTCGACTGCCAAAACATCCTGGCTAGAGATAGGGACAGGTTTCCAAGTCACCATCTCTCTTTAAGCCTTATACGATGAGGTAGAAAAAGAGGCGGCTGCTGCTCTGCTCCTCCCCTAACCTCCACTTTTTGGAACCTCCCTCTCACCATGAATAACTTCAGTGTCTGCCACTGGTGCTGGGCAGAGCTTTGCCAATCATCCTCCTCAGCAGGAAGTGGACATGATTTTGATAGTGTCACTCTACCACACAGAAGACACTGAATAGCAGCAAGAAAACTGAGCAGTTTTGTTAATCTCGCTGGTGTTTGGCAACTTCTCAACAGCAGCCACAGAGGCACTACAGCTGTCTGTCTGCAGCCCCAGCAATACAATGCTGTGTTATTTTATATTCGGCAGATCATCTTTCTAATCATAAGGTCTGGAATGTTTTATATATTTACTTCTTCATGAGGAAAGCTTCCTTCTGCCACTAATCAACAGATTTTCTAAGTCCCCTGTCTTGTCTGTTACAGAGATGAATGAATTGATACTTACAGAGCGTTTTGGGGCCCTACGGTGGAAATACAAAATATTGTGTGTATGCTTTGGAAAGGGCCTTGGAATAAGTGACATGGTAAGGTGTCAGTCCCAGTGATGCAAGTCCAACCATATCCTCCATGCTCCTGAGTCACTTTTTTTTCTTCTGATGTTCACAAATGTTAACTCAGATTGATCCTGTTCTCCTTTCTCCAACACTATTTTGGTGGAGAAAAAGAGAACAAAATAAACATAATACAAAAAAGATTCAATGAAGCATAATAATGCTCTGATGTGTCTCTCGGAGTGCTCTACTTTATCTGCCTCAGATAACATTTAAAATTATAAGAATGCAGTAGTAGTAAACCAAGAGATGTTGCTCTTTAATGTGTCCAGCACTGAGCTCTTGTTTTTTTTAATTCTTGTGTTTAATTAGTATTAGTACTGTGCCTAGGTGGGGCAATGATGGAGCATAAAACCTGTGCCAAGTGACTTGAAAATGTTAGTTCCCCCTTTGGAGTATTTGTCCTCCAAATTAGAGAGAGCTGGTGCCAGGAGACAGTGCAGCAGCAGTGAGTTTGGGAAGCATGGAGGTGGCAGTGGTGGCTTTATGACAGCCCAGCTATCATCTGTGTTTCTCAGGACATACAAGGGGAGATGGCCAAGATGCTGCTTCAGCACTGCTGCCTCCACTGGCCATGCAGCCCTTCCCCATTGCTGCCAGCTGTGGTACCACCCCTGCATGTCATTTAATTCCTGCACCAGCCTGGCTGCCCCTCAGGGCACCTCCACCCAAAGTGGTGACTCCAGCCCTGTGGAATGATGAGTGGGTTATTTTGGAGAAGCAGTTCAGCCTGGACTGTTGGCAGTGGGAGCTGGAGCTGTTCTGTGGCCGCAGCTGGGATGCAGTTGTAGCTCATTGCTCAGTGGTGCCTACCAAGTCTCTGGTCTTATTAAATGTGGTGGTGTGCCCAGGTACAGGGCCAGGAGACCGGATGATGTCACTGACCCAGCTCAGGAAACGGAGTGGGTGAATGGTGAATTGGCAGAGGTTAAAAGGCAGATTAATTTAACTCAAGAGTTGCATCCATGGGCCTTGGGATGAGCTTGTGTAATGAAGGACACCATTTCAAACTATTGCTAAAACAAAGGTGTCTTCATTCCTCTCCAGGAGGAATAAGAGGCATGAGGTACATTGGCATGTGGAAAAGCATGTCACGAGAGAAGGAAGTCCAAATGAGGATGGGACTGACCTTGAGAGCTGCCAGTATCTCCCTGTAGGCAGTAAGAAAGTACAGGGGAGGCTTGTGCTACAAGGAGTGGCAATAGAGATGCATGCTGAGAATATTTGGCTGCACAGAGGCATGTGCCTGGGACCTTGTGATAACCTCCTGGAACGAGGGGGTCTGACAGCCACTGTCACACCAGAGGTTTTGCCCACTGCACTGTTCTGATATGCCACAGATGCAGAGAATTGACATCTTGGAGTGATGTACAGTGTTGTCAGAAGAGACTACAACTCTCCTCTGACGCCGGCTTTACAGGTATTTAATTTGTTCCTCGCCGAGCTCCTCCAGCCACCCGGGCCAGGTTGCCCAAGAACAGAGACAGAGTGCGCAGACCTGCTCCAGAAGCCATCAGTATGTGACTTAACTTGTGTGGCAGTGGAGAGAGGCTGGAGCTTGGCACGAGTCTGTCAGTCTTAATGAGAAAGAACCTGCGCGGTGACTCGGGGGCCAGCCCGGCCGCCCTCCCCGGTGAGCGGCGGGCAGAGACGGGAGCACATCCCGGGTTCTGCCGGGACTCCAACGCTCTGCCCAGCAGCAGCTTTGCTCGGGGCCCGCCGGGCAGGGTAGCAGCGAGGCCGGGGCGGCCCCTGACCTCCCCCATAGTCCCCGCGGGGGCAGGGAGGTACCGGGGCTCCGGGAAGGCCCCTCGGGTGTAGTCGCCGGAGTTCCCCGCTGCCCGGCTGGGGTACCGGGGCGAAGAGGTCCCGCCCTGGAAGCGCCCTCGGCCGAGAGGGCGGCAGCGAGGGCCGGTCCCAGGCCCTCCCTGCGCCGGCTTTAACCCACCCGGTGCCGGCGCCCGCTCGGCGATGGCAAGAGCCCAGGCGGGGGCCCGGGCCGGGGTCTCCGGGTTCCGCCGCGGCGATCCCGAGCGCAGCGGGTCAGGCCGAGCCCCGCCGCCCTTTGTCCGCCGCCCTTTGTCCGCCGCCTCGGGGCAGGTGCGGGCGGCGCGGCCGGGCACAAAGCGTCCGCGGGGTCCCCCAGCGCGGTCCAGGCGCGGCTCCCGGCGCTCGACCGCGGCGCCGCCGGCGCATTTTATGCGCAGGGCGGCCGGCGGGCCGGGGGGGGGTGGGAGGAGCCGGGCAGGTTGTGCCCGCCGGGCCCTCCTCCCTCGCTCCCTCCCCGCCCGGCGGAGAGGGGTCGGGGGAGGGGGCAGCATGGCCTGTCCGTCCGGCCCCTTTTCGAGCGCTCATCTGCCCCGGGAGTGCGGCGCCGCTCCTCGCAGGGAGAAGAGGTCCGAATGGAGACAGACGGCAGCCAGCCCGGCCTCGCCTCCCCGGACTCCCCGCACGACCCCTGGTACCTCCGCGGCGGCCGCCCCCACCGCCCCCCCATCCCCTCAGGTCCCGGTCCCAGCCCCAGCCCTGGCCGCCCCTTCCCCCCGGCCCCGGCCGTCCGGCCCGGGCAGGCGCGGCGGTGGCGGCGGCGGTGCCGCTGCCAACATGGCCGATCCGCGCCCTCCCCTCCCCGCCCGGCCCCTCCGCCGCCACCCCCGCGGGGCGCCTCGGCCCCCCGGCGTGGCCCCGCTCACGGCTCTCTCCTTCCTCCCGCAGCAAAATGTTCATCGGGGGACTGAGCTGGCAGACCACGCAAGGTGAGCGCCGCGGCGGCCCCGCACCTGCCGCCGGGGCCGGGGGTGGCGGGGCCGGGGCCGGGGCCGAACCCCGGCGGGGGCGGCGGGGCCGGGCCGGGCTGGGACACCCACGGTGGGCGCTGTGCTTGCAGAGGGCTTGCGGGAGTACTTCAGCCAGTTCGGCGAGGTGAAGGAGTGCCTGGTGATGCGGGACCCGCTGACAAAGAGATCCAGGTGAGAGGCCGGGCCCGCGCCTCCCTTCGCCCCTGCCGCGGCCCGGCCGCCACTTTAACCAACTTTCTCTCTTCTCTCCGCATCCCCTCTTCTGCCCGGGCTGCGGGGCTCAGGGGCTTCGGGTTCGTCACGTTCATGGACCAGGCTGGCGTCGACAAGGTCCTGGCCCAATCCAGACATGAACTGGACTCCAAAACGGTGAGATGACTTCTCTCATCTCAGGGGTGCGTTTGCCGGCGGAGCGGCTGTGCTCGGCGCAGCTGTCGATTGCAGTGTTTGATTTCTAGTTAGAGATTGTAAACTATCGATTCCTGATAGGGATCGATCAGCCCCTTCTCAGCCCCAGCATGGAGCCTATCTGTGGCCCGAGCTAGCAGGGTCACTGTCGACCCGGGGCCGATATTCTGCTGATCTTGGTGATGGTTTTCCTCCCACTCATTGGTTGTAAGACCCCTCCCAGGATTGACCGTGGCCCTCTCGGAGGTGGGACACCTGAGCGCTTTTGGGGTGAGAATTCACACCAGGAAACAGATGCAGCTGCATTTGGGGACATGGGAGCCACCTCTTCCCTCCCCCACCCCCTCAATATTGCCCAGCACCCAGGTCCACCCTCCCCCAGCCATGGTGGCCTGTGCCCTCCCCTCAGCAGAGGGGCTTCATGCTGCACGCCCCACAGGCTCTTGTGTGGTTCCCCCAGGCGAAGTTTTTGTAACGGTCATGGAGGTTCGAGACTTTATTGTCTCTGAGCATGGCCAGTGCCCGCCCATGGGGGCCACCACCGGCCTCTTGGAGCAGCCGTGTCTCTGGCCCTTGTTCTGCATGCAAGGGCTGATGAGGAGCCCCGGTTGAGCCCACAGAAAGATTTCAGTGGCTCCCTGGGTTGGTGTCCTATCGTGCCTGGTCCTGCCTTGCAAATCTGTGACGCTTGGGAGATGTGCAGGCTGTTTCAGGGGGTGGGGGTGAGGTATCTGAGTGGGAGGTCCCTTCTCTTTAGTTTTAGTGACTTGCCTTCCCCTGAATTCCTTTTCCTTATTGCTGCCCCCGGGGTGAAGGTGAGGGTAGGGATGGGGGAGTGGTGGGGACCGCAAAGGGGTGGCATGGTGAGGGGAGAGGTTCTGGCTCTGGGCATAGACAGCTGAGAGCTCCAAATGCACAACTTTATTCCTTTCAGCGCGTGGCTCAGGCGTCCTAGCCCTCATCTTGGCAGAAGGGAGAGGGCGGAAGAGTGAGACCCCCGTTCTTAGGGTTTACAGCATGAGTTTCAGTGAGATTTATGTCTGTTCCTGTTTAACTGCCTGGATCGCTCCCTTTGATGTGCACAGGTCCTTCCTCCCCACAGGAGCTCCCGGTTAAACCTACCCCAGCCTTCCTGGCTGAGGCTGGGTCCCTAGGACTCCTACAGTCCTCCTCTTTTCAGGAGTCATGTAAAGAGAGTTTTGCTCTGGGGGAGGATTGTGATACACTCTGAGGATATTGGTCTTTCTTTTTTTTCTTTTCTTTCTTTTTTTCCTTTTTTTTTTAATTTTTAATTTTTTTACTAGTCTGTGTAAACATGGTGGTCTGCTCAGCTAGTCTCATTATGAGTCTGTGAGCTGTCTTAGACCCTTCCTGGAAAGGCAAGTGATGGATCTCTGTTGTAGCACTAATCCTGGAAGTGTTTTGGGGCTACGAGCAAGCTGAAACCCAGGGTCTCCATTCTTCTCCTGAACCTGGCTGCCTCCTGTGTGAAGCCTCTTTGCAGCCTGCCGTGCAGCCCAGGAGGGACGGACAGCCAGGCGGGCGCTGCAGGAGAACAGAAGGGCCTCGTGGTGCAGGGCTCATGGGGACTGGCCAGCCTTTGAAACTCCCAGCTGCATCTGCTCCCCTCACCCTGTGCAGCAGAGAGAATGGTGGCAGTTTTGCCAGGGCCCTTCCTTTGTTAGGAAGGTGAATCCTCTCCCCCCTTTGTTTGTAATTTTTATTTAGTGTGGTTGTCAGCTAGGTCAAATGTTTTGGGGTGTTTTGCTTGGTAGTTGTTGGGTGAGAGGTTGGTCTTGTGGTGCCACATGGGGCCTCCTTATGGCTTTTCCCTGCTGAGCCTAAAGGCTCTGCTGTGACTCATGGATTAAATGACACAAACTCATCTGAATCCTAATTTAGGGGTTTATGAAACTTCACAGGAAAAGGCCTAGTGTCCTGAGAGGACACCCTTCTTTCGGGGCTTCATGTTTCGTAGCAAGCCGCACTTCATAGGCAGTGTCTGCTCAACTTGTTGCTTCATTGTTTTCTGATTCTTCCTACCCTAACAAGGGCTGTTGGCCTGATTCTCCAGGGAAACCTTGTGCTTTTCAGACTCCTCTTTGTTTGTAAGCTAGATAGCAGCAGTCTACAGGGTTATTTATGGAAATGCTTGATATGAGAATTGGCTTTGCAGTCTCAAGGTAAAAGATTTGTGTGGCTCTGTAAACCTGCAGCTGGCGGCTGCCTTGAAGGGCCGGCTTGGTGGTGCTGGGTTGCCCTGTTGTTTCTTTGTTGCTGTTACTGACTTTTTGCTGGGTTTGTCTTTTGTGGAGGAGGGAGAGATGTGCTGTCTGGGGCAGCACTGACTGACAGAGCAAAGAGAGCCATGGAGGTGAGATCAGTGAAGGTCTTGAGGTCTCACCAGTTCTTCCCTGCCATCCTCCTGCTTTGGGGGGCACCAATCCCAGCCGGGTTAATGCAGGAGTGATGTGACTTGTGCTACTGAATGGTGCTGTAGGTGCTCTGAAGAGCATTACTGAGGAACCTGGCAGGCCCACTGGTACACCTGCAACGTCAGTGGGATTCCTCTTTCCCAAAGCCTTGTGGGGTGAAGTGGAAGCAGTTTGTGCTCAAGTAATTTCTGCTCACTACAGCCTGGTCCTGGAGGTTTTATTTTTTGGATACAATCTGAGCAGTTCTGAATGCTCTTACTCTTAGCAGATTTCTATCTAGGTTTGTAAAAAGGATCCCTTACGTCAGTAGGTGACACTGAAACACAACTCCTCCAGGGTTTTAACAACAGAAATGAGGGAATAAGGTACCAGCACTTTTGCTTTAATTAGGACTCCAGCTGCTGAGGAGCAGTCCAGTTTGAGTAACTTGAGTCCAGCACTGAACTTGCTCCCCTCCATGTGTTCCCAGGGCTGCCCCTGCAGTCGGTTGCCCTGGCCTCCCTCTACCTGCAACAATAGCTGGTTGTGCAGAAGAATTTGTGAAATGACTGCCTGCTCCCTCCAGCCAGGAGGACGTGTTATCTCTGCCCAGTTGATCACACTCAGGGTAATGAGAAAATGAGGCCGAGCTTAGCATTGCTGGGTATGAAAGCATCTTCTTGGCAGGAGCTGAATGACACTGGCTGAGAAGTAAAAGACAGTAGATTATTGTTTTTGCTTATTATCTGCCATCAACCTCCTGGTCTCCTGCCGTCCCCTGTCCTCAGAATTCGCTGTGGGTGTCTGCACCAGCCAGGAAGCGGTGAAGGGGGTGTGTGTGGGGAGGGGAGGGACGGTTCCGATGCCCCTGGGAGGCACTGGAGGGTATGCTAATCTGCTGGTTTGGAGCCTGAGGAGGGAGGTTTATTTTTGAGTTTATTTGTGCTCTTCACTTTTGCCTCTGTTTACTTACGTGCTGAGTTTATTTATGTTGTAGGCTGTGAGTCAGGATGGAGGTGGGGAAGGCAGGGAGAGGAGCTGGTGGAAGGGTGCAGGGAGTAGTGGGGTTATGTGACAAGTGAAAGGATGCAGGATGGGAGGGCAGCCAGGCTGGAAAGCTGAACAAAGCAGCGAGGAGAGCTGGAGAAACACAGCTTCCTTTTGGGCTGTTTGAGCTGCTGGGCTGATGGGACAACACTACAGGCTGCCCTCTAAGCTCCAGCCTGTACAAGTGCAGGGATGAGCCAGACCTGCCTTTACCACAGGTCTTTGTAAGCTGATTTGTAGGTCTGGATCATCCCTGATGTGATGTAACTTTACAGGAGCTGCTGTAAAAATAGGCCGTAAAGGGAAGAGGTGGTGGCTGAGGAGGAGAGGAGGCTTCATGGGTGTTTGGCTTGCAGCTGCATTAGTGTTGTCCCAGCTTTTGTGGCGGTGTGAGGCCAGTGCAGGCACACGTGTTCATCTGTGCTGAGCCCAGCAGAACTCTGGGTACCTGGATGGTGGCACAGGGACCAGCAATTCTGGCCAGCAGCAGGTTTATAGAGGAGCTGAACAGGCACAATGGGCCTGCAGAGGGGAGGCATCGCCTCATTGTGTGCAGTGCAGCTGGGGAGAGGGGCAAAACGCTGCCCTGCAGCCACAGCCTCAGCAGCCTTGGGGGCTTTGGACTCCCTGGTTAAATTTCTGCTGTCCTGACTGCTCTTTTATTTCTTCACTGTGTGTTCTGTGGGATGAAATGTTTAGCTTTTTGTGTGCTACCTCTTTTCTGCCTGTTACTACCCAGGTGAGCTCTGTCCTTGTAGGTAGAGTGAAGGGGGAGAGCGAAAAGGCAAAAGAAAGCACTTCTAATGTGAGGCTGGTGATGCAGGGCACCCAGGGGCAGGCTGAGCAGGAGGGGGCAACCCAGGATTAATCCCAGCATGTGATGGGCTCTCAGGGGCGTATGGTTAGTGCTCAGCTGGACATGGACCACTGCATGCTGGGACTTGTAGTCTCCCTGGATTTCACCTTACTCAGAAGGAAAGATGTCTGCAGCCAGCTTCATTTTATGCACCTCAGGTAGATTCCTTGGGTTTTTAGCAAGGTGCCACATGGGCAGAGGCAGATGCACGCATGGAGAAAACCCTGTATTTGTAAATAGGCAGCATAAAGTGTGTTCACCTGTTCTTCCTCACATCTTTTTCAGATTGATCCGAAGGTAGCATTCCCCCGCCGAGCACAGCCCAAGGTAAGCACTGTGGCCAGCACCTGCCACTCCAAAAGGTGAAATTTGTGTTTGGGAATCTAGTCTCTCTGTGCAAGTTTGCCAGTGTACACAAGAGTCATGCCTGGGGGTTTGCTCAGGACTCTCTTGGAGAAGGAGCTGCTGTGCTGCAGCATCAGTGTGCTGTGCTGTGGTATGCTCTGGTTGGGCTTGCAGTGCAGTGCCAGGGAGTTGTGTGGCACTGAAGGAATTGGGATGTCCCTCAGTTGTGCCTTAGAGTGCACTAATTTGAGCTGGTGCAGTAAATGCTGCCCAGAGTGAACCCAGTCCTTTCAAGGCTGCAGACAGTGCCTAGAAGTTTCAGGCTGAAGAAAATACAGAACAGGTCTGTGCTGCAGTGTGGTACAGGTGGATGAGGGTGGTGTGTATAAATGGGTGTATGGCAGAGATGGGAAGAAGGATTTTATTTTGTGAAGTGTCCTTGTGTACTTCAAAACTGGAAAAGGTAGAAGGAATTTGGTGTTGGACTTTTATCTACAAGAGGCTCTGGCACTTTAGTGTGTGGTTGCAGGAGCTTTTTCCAGTTGTGCAGCTAGAAACTTTTAACTGAGGATCTAGCAGTGGGCTGGAGATTGCCTTTAGACTTTGGGTCTCCCTTTAACTTTACTCTTGAATGGGAGTTCTAAAATTCAGAATCCAAGAGTTCACTCCAAGGGCTGTCACGGGAAAAAGAGCTGGGTAAAAGCAGTGTTGAGAAGCAGAGAGGGAAGAGGAGGCTGGTGCTGGGAGGGAAGTGAGGGGGATCAGGCACTGAGAACAATTGGTGAGCAGGTATCCCAAGTAACTGGAGCCAGGAAGCACATGGTAGGAATTGGGTTAATTCCATTAAGCAGTTTGGTGACAGAAGGTGCTTTAGTGTTAGAACGGGCTGCTGTCCAAGCCAGGGAATTGCTGCGGATTAGCCCTATGCTCCTTGGGGTAATTAGGACCATGTGTTCCTCTGAGAGCAAGGGTGTAGCCAAGCAGCTAAGGGGAGGATGCAGCTGGAGAGCTGATTCAAAGGATGTTGGTGTGCCTCAAGCCTGGCAGCCATGGCCCCTCTCAGGGTAGTTAGGTTTCCTTCTTGTCCCAGTTGCATGAGTGACAAGTGGCACAGGGATCTTCTCTTTGCCTTCTTGCAAAGGCAGAAGAGATTTAACTGGGACTTGATTGAACTTCTTTTTAGGGGCTGGGGAATGGGTGCAAAACAAGTCTTGTTCCATGCAAGACTGGATGGTTTGCAATTTGTGAGTTATGAGGGTGAAGCCTGGGAAGCTTACCTGTGCTGGCAGGCTCCTGCCCTTCTTTCTCCTCTGGGAAGCAGAGCAGGCATCTCTGAGGGAGCCT
Source organism: Calypte anna (assembly GCF_003957555.1). Lineage (NCBI taxonomy): Eukaryota > Metazoa > Chordata > Aves > Apodiformes > Trochilidae > Calypte > Calypte anna. The sequence goes on from NC_044261.1 coordinate 10,162,152, forward strand.
GGAGGAGGCTGGCTGTGCTGAGTGGCAGAGCTGGAGGGCTGGGGAGGGGACAGCCATGGCCCATGTCTTCAGGGCAGTGTGAAGATGCCAAGCAGGCTAGTGAGGGGAGAGGCTGGTTACCTGCTCTCCAATGGAGGATGTGGTGGCTGGGAGCTGGCAAGCGTGATGGGACATGAGTGTGCCTTGGGACAGACCTGCTGGCTGTGTTTAGCTAATGGACCTCAAAAAGGTGGGAGCTGGTCTGCAGCAAAGGGGCAGGCACTTCCCAGCAGCAGAGGGGCTCAGTGGCCTTTTTAGTCTCATTCTCTGCTTGCTCTGGGTTTATTCGATGAATTCCTGTCCTTCCCTTTTCCAGATGGTGACCCGAACAAAGAAGATATTTGTGGGTGGTCTGTCTGTGAACACTACTGTGGAGGATGTGAAGCAGTATTTCGAGCAGTTTGGGAAGGTAAGGCTCTTGAGTGAAGCTGGATCAAAGCTGTTGCTTCTGGAGCAAAATGGAGTTTTCTGAACTTCTGTGGAGGTGGGATTAGGAGCTTGTGAGTCTTTTCATGCAGTTAAGTAGATTGATTGAAGGTCAGTTACAGATGCTGGGTGGCTGTAATGGCTTTGTGGGTGCTACAGGCAGTGCCATCCTGCCCTGTGATGGTTTGAAGCAGAGTTTGTGCTTTTTCCTGGAGCTGGTAGGACCTAGGCTAAGGGAAATGGTTTTCCAGTTTTTCTGTGTCCAAAGGCCTCTTGTGGCCTGCAGGTATTTGGTTTTTTGAAACACTGGAGGAAGGTCTGTAGGTTCTTCTGACAGAGCAGCTGCAGTATCAAACCTGTGATTTTTGGTCCGTTTGTAAGTCTAAGCTTTGTATTTGATGTTTTGGTAATCCTTTATTAAAACTAAGCCTTTTGGTCCTGAAACAACTTCTGCTGAGTGTCAGGCAAGTGGTGATGTTTTTGGATGTTTGAAGGCACTACAGCTGTCCCTTGTGGTGGTCTGGTTCTTCTTTGCCAGCTAGTGGCTCAGGCAAGGATGGGCTTCTGTGAGTGGAAGTCACTTGTACTGTGGTCTGTGAAAGCCAGGTGTGCAAACTTCAAGTTGGGACAGAATTGGAGGAGAGAAGGGGGCTCAGTCTTGGCATTTAAGTCCTCTGTTAGGAGGCTCTGAGCATCCCCAGGAGCAATCTCTGTTGTATTAGATTTTTAATGGGATTAGAAACTGAAGGGGATCAGTCTATCCAAATGCTGAACATGGTCACCTCTGGGGGAAAGCAGTATCACTGTGTCATTGTTGGTTGATGTTGTTGTGCATGTGTTTGCTGCTTGAGTCAGGCAGTGTTGGATTCTGTAGCTCTTGGGACCTTTCTGCCTGGCTGTGGGGACAGAACACCATTTGCTGGATGGTAATCTGGCCAGGATGTTGCTGGTAGCATCATGGATGTGGAGGAAAGTATCACAGAAACTGCAGAGTGTGAGGGATGAAGGCTTTGCTATTAATTTTCCTCTGAAAGATCCTGCAAAATGGTGATGTTATCTTATGACATGTTAATAGGTGAGAGGAAAGGAATTTTGTAGCCAGTTCTGCTGTATTGTTGGAACCTTTGGGGCAGAAAGTTTGGAGCAGTGTTTGCTCAGTGTCTCTGTTCAGCTTCTGAAACCAAATCTGCATGTCCTGCAAAGTGGGACGGACTTCTTTGTGTTTCTGGTCAGTCCTAAGAGACAGTGGCAATAGCAAAAGTGGTCAGATGTCCCCATGTTTGCTTGTTGTTAGCTCTGTGTGGTTTTATTTTCTATTAGAAATCAGCAAACTCTGTTGTATCCCCAAGAGCTTTTACATGGTGTCACTGAAGGTGTCACCAGGTAAGGTGATGATGTCTGTGTGTGTAGTCTGAAGGTTGTTGGTTTGACTTGTGTGTGCTTCTGTGCTGCTGATGAATGCATTTGGTAGGAAAACAAAATATCTTGTGTGTAATTCTCTTTTAATCTTAACCTCTGATAACTTGAAGCAGAAGCATGCCATGTAGCACGCTGTTTACAAGCAGTTATAGTTACTCTGGTTTGAGAAGTACTTGCAGTTCATTTGGGGTGTTATGGCTATTATGTTCCTCCTATTTAATGGTCATGTGCTGAAAGGTGTCCTGATGTCAGGAGACTGGCAAGGACTGGTTGTGTCAGATTGTTTTCTTGGTACTGGGCAGAAGGGAGAGTTCTGCATAGCTCAGTGCGATTAATTTCTGAAGAGCCAGCATCCCAGACAACATCCAGCATGAGGCCAAAGCAGCTGGCCTCTTGGCTCTGGGGAGTTCTCATGGGGAGAGGTCAGGGCTGGTCAGATTGATTCTCTGGTTTGGGGACAGTTTTCTGACTCATTTGGGCCATTTCAGCTCCTCACAGCTCTTGTATAAAGCATCTCTCCTGGCTTGTAACCATCCTCACTAAGGATCCTCACTTAGCTCACATGAATTATGAGCTAAGCCTCACATAATTCACTGAAGGGTAGAACTTTCCTGAGAAACTCTCTCTGGTCTGTAATTCCATATGGCTGATGCTCTGGATCAGTGGGAAAGTGCTTTAGAGGAAAAACCTCCGTGGCCCAGCTCTGGGGTGCTGAGCTCTGAATGCACTGCTCTGTGGTTTCTAGGGCTATGAAGAGTCTGTTGTCTTCAATTTCAGGTGTGACTCATGGAGAGCATGATTTTGGTACATGAACTCTTTTGGTGTTTGTTTAGGGCCTCTTAGCTTTCAGATCTCCTAGGATCACTTCTTCAGAGGTGCTCTTGGCACCTGACTCTGTGGTCTTCCGTCTCCTTGATTTATGGCATCTTTAAGTGAGAGGTGGTGAAGCTTCAGTTCTGTTATCATCATCTTGAAATGTCTCTCTGAAAAAAATCTTTTCTAAGTCATATGGGCCAATACCTTTTCTGGAATTGAATTGGGAATTACTAGGAATGCCCCTTTTAAAGCATTTCCTTGGAGAACGTATGCTCTGAGGCAATTATTTTGACTGTGTCCCTCTTTTTTACTGAGTAGCCCCACATTTTATTCCTGCCTGTCCACGAAGGCATGGGAACACTTAAGCTCTTGAGAGGGGAGAGTGGAGCACAAATCATCCTGCCTTGATTCCTCAAGATCAAGGTACCAGGTTCCCAGGGGTGATCTTTTAGTCAATCTTTGAGAATCCAGTGGTGAGCTCAGTTTGGATCTCAGCTTCAGGAAGATCATCCTCTGCTTCTGAGGACTACAGACTGCTGAATGGGTTTTGCATGAAGGCTATCTTCAAGGTAACCCTCAGGCAGAAAGCCTTAGAGTGTGTTAGATTTGCCACTGGTTTAGGCCTTTAAATTAAGATGGATGCTTTTTGAAAAATGTGTTTTAGTACAGACAGAAAGCACACACATGCTGTAGGAATTATGAGAGGAAGTGCCATGGCCTGCAGTACAGACAAGGTCAAATTAGATTATCGGAATGTTCTCTGGTCCAGATCTGTGAACTGCAGCTCTCAAGTCTACCAAGGAACCTGACACTGGTGCATCTCGGGTGCAACACACACTGGTGCAACACACCTCTGTGTCCACTAGCAGGAAAAGAATGGAAGTTTGATTGGGCTGGAGATGGTTTCCCATTTCATAAAGTAGAACTCCCAAGTCTGATTTTCCCATTTTTGGCATTTCCACTTTCTCTCCTGTTTTGTTTTGGTTTTGCTTTCCTTGCTGTGTTTAAAACCTTCTCTCAGCTTTGTAGAAGTGATAAAAAATGAAAATGTGTGAGGAGGAAATCCATAAAGGAAGAAAGGGAGAGGCTGGCACCCCAGTTCTTTATATCAAAATAATTGGTTTTAGCAGGAACGAAAGGTGAAGGATCCCAACTACAGTTTGAGTTAGTGTGAGTTTCTCTGATTCAAAGAAGGATCACTTTTTTTTTTCCTTCCAAACTGTGAATGAAAAATATGGGTTGCTGTTTTCCTGAAGAAGAAAATACACAGGTTTTTGAGTTTGTTTTTTTTTTTTTTCAGTAGAGTGAGAGAGGCTGAGAAGTGCTCTCAAGCTGGCTATGGTTTGTCAAGTGCAGCTGCTGGGGCTTTGAACATAGTGAGATCTCTAGGAAACAATTCTGGTCCAAAACTCTAATATCTCAGAGATGAAAGCTAAGGCCATGGACATGCTTTCTGAAGATTATTTTTTTAACTGTAGGACAGAAGTCCTGGGAAGAATTGGATTCACAGTATATGTAGCCAAGGGTTTTGGCTTAAGTTGGATTGAGCTGAAGATCTTTACACTGCACAGGGAAGTATTTTAACAGCTTCTCTTGATTCAGGCTACCTCCCTCACTGAAACCTGAAACAGAGAGGAGGAAGATATCTTGCACCTACCACCCTCAGGCATAGCTAGTCCTCTGTCTAGCTCAACATATATGAGGATGCCTCAGAGGAGCTCGAGTGCCAGCTTCCTCCTTTTCTGCTTCAACCTGTGGGAACATGTTGTTCTGTGTCATTTTTTGGGGGAAAAGGGGTTGTCCATCATAGTCATTTCTTTGGACCATTGGGTTACTGATCTTGTAAGCATGGTTATTTGTTTAAAAAAACATCTGAAAAAACTGAGATGATCTTTCAGGAGTTGTTCTGATAAGGTTTTGCGGTAGAGAAAGTCAAATAAATTGTGAGATAGGAGGCTCAGAACAAATGAGGTCTTCTTGTCATGGAGCTTATCTAGGCTGTGAAATCTTTACCCCAGGATGCTGTTGCTAAAATTTGCATAGGCTTTACAAAGATTGGGCAAATTAATGGAAGGCCTTTTTAATACACAGACACCCCTGTGAGTTCAGGAAATTCCCCAGCCACAAGTGGCTGGGAGATGATGCAGCATGCTGGAGTCTATTGAAATATTCTTGCCTTGTCTTCTAAAGGTGTCTGTTGTTGGGTTGGTGTCCTGGGGGTGTTGGGTAAGGTGGACCTCTAGTCTTAACTTGGTGCAGCCAGTCTTCTCCTTGGCATTAGAAGAGATGTTGGTCCTTTCAGAAATGCAGTGGTACTGGAAGGAATAGGTGACTGGATCCAATTTAAGTGTTTGAACTCAGGGTTTCCTTGTTGATTTTGCATTTGGTGAAGTGGAAGTGCAAGAAATTTATTCACAGTGACGTCTTTGCGTGACTCACTAATAAGTTGTGGCTCCAAGGGTGCTTTAAAAGTGTTTAAAAACAGTCTGTGTCTCCTTGGGCCTGCAGGTGATCTGCATACATGGATGAGTTGGACACAAAAGCTCAGCCTCTCTGTGAAGCACATCATGCCCAGAGAGATCTGTTCTGTAAACGTATCGTGGAAGCAAAGAAGAAAAAAAGATGTGCTGAGGTCCAAGGACGATTCTGACCTTTAGGCTTCTGTGTAATAATCAGTCCAAATTCTGTACTGTTTGCCTCAGACAGGTTCCAAGTTCTCACTTGGACAATGACTAGTCCTGTTCTGACCAAGAGAAAACCCCTGCATGTGAGGGGATGGATTTGTGAGGGTTTGTGTGTCTGTCACAAATTGCATATTCATGTACACCTGCTTGGAAAATGGTGTGGTTGACTTGGGTATATGAAATGAGTTTTCTCTGATGACTAATTTGAGTCAATGATAGAAACTGATGAGGAATTTCGTTAGAGGAAGGCTTGTTCCTGTGCTTACAGTGGGCATGATTTCCCTTGCTTTGGATCGGGAGCATGTTAATTAATACTTAATCTGCTGCTCTCTGGAAATTTCAGGGATCAAAGCTACTTGTTGACCTGCTGTGGATTTCCAAACTGGATTTTGGATTTTCTTCCTCAGATCAGAGGGCAATTTATGCAAATTCTAACAAGTAACATGGTTGCTATGAACAGATGGGGAGGGGAGGAGAAGGGGAATCTGATCACCTCTCTTGCAGCAGTAGGCAGTTTGGCTTGTGGTAACAATGCCTCTGGAACAAAGGGTTCTCTGTGCTCCGCATCTGGTAGGCAGATAGCCAAAAATGCTGTAGCAGTAGTGGTCATTCAGGTCTTCAGTGGTTCATTTGATATTTGCCAGGTGCCTGCAGTGCGAGAGCAGGCAGGGACACCTGGACAGGCTGCCCTGTTCAGCTGTGGCACGGAGTGGGCTCTGTCTCTTGGCCGAGTCTCACTCCCAGAGTTTTAGAATGGCTCTGTGGAGCAGGGTGAGAAGGGTCCTGGAGCCATGTGGTGGGTGCAGCTCACCTGGAGCCTGGCCCTGGGTCTGCATCCTCCTCCTCAGAATTGTCCTGTTCTGTTTGAGCATCTAGGAGACCTCGCAGGGTTGCTAATGCCCTCTCCTGACAGGATGGCTGACTAGTTTCTAGATTGCTTGGTTTATCTTTCCCATGTTGAAGCCATCTCAGCAGCTATTCTTCTGCCTGATTTATTTACAAATATGTTGCCATGGTTCATTTCAGCTGAGCCATCTCTAGTTGCTGTTCAGGTGGAAGATCCTGAAGTCTCTGCAAAGCCTTCACTTGAATACTTACAACTTTCTTCAAAGTAGAACCCCATGTAGAAGTGCACCCAATACTTCTCATCAAACTTATGTGGGAAATATTTTTTTTAATCTGCACGAGGCTGTCATTGGCTTTCTCCTTTGCAGAATACCCATGACTGTCCCAGGAAGATTGAAAGATTTTAGAGTGGGACTAAGCCATTGAAAAAACCAGTCAGACCTTTTGGCCTGATTTGGATGCAGCATTTCCTTTTTGGTTTGAAATGCCTTGTATTTGTGCACTTGAATACTTTGGCTAGGCTGAGGGCTGCTTTGGCAGGGAGTCTCTCTCTGAAACCTGTGATTGTCACTCTCTCTTCCTGTCACTATCACACTGCTCCCATCAAAACCAGGTGCTGGCCTGAGAAGGGCTTGTCTTCTCCTCTTGGGAAGGTGCTGCCTTCCTGCAAGAGGTTTCAGAAGTGGCAGATCCAGATCCATGGAGAAGAGCTTCCTTCCCAGAGACAAATATTTTTTCACTTTCTGAATATGCTACGTCTACTGAGCCAAAGCCTTGATCTTTCTTCTAGTCCCATTTGGTTTTCCAAAGCAAGAGAGATGCTGGAGACAATTGAGAGGAGGTGATGTTGAACAGCTTGGGTTTAAAGGTGAGGGTGGGGGTACCCAAACTACCAAGTACCTGCCAAGGTAGTGGTCTCCTGTGGTAGGGTTCCTGGGGAAGGAAACACCCATAGCACAAGAGTGCCTGTCCTGGGACCCTTTTTCCCTTAAAGTTTCTGACCCCCATGGTTAAACATGGGGAGAGACATCATTCCTTAAAAATTAACAAACCTTGAACTTCTAACCTCCAGTGTTAGATAACTGCAGCATGGACCAGCAAGTTAAATCGTTCCCTAGGAGAGAGCCTTGACCACTAAGCTAAACAGTTTTCTGGTAAAGTGATCTGCTGCTTTGGCTGTGTTTAAAGAATTGAAACAAATATTTATTTAAGGGGGGGGGGAGGAGAGTGGGGAGAAAGACAATTCGGCCAGCAAAAAAAGCCTTTGTTCAAGTATTTATGATCATAGATTATTTCCACACCCTATTAAAAATGAACTTTGGAGCATTGCTGAATCTCCTAAGTGCTATTTTCCACACATTTCTCCTTTATCCAGTTCTGGGGGGAGTTGACCTGTTTTGTCTCTGCCCAGCTTTTGAGGGCTGGAGATGGCACCTCCATCCCAGCTGCTCCTGCCACGGTCCCCAAACATCCTCTACCACACCAGGCTCCGTCTGTCCCCTCGCTCCCTCACGAAGCCCCACAACCCGCCGCCTCCCTCCATGGGGGGCGAGGCAAGATGGCGCCTCCTTCCCACCAAGGAGCAAGGCCGGGATGAGGACAAAGTGGCTGCAGGTGGGCTCTGGGTTGAGATCTTTGTGTGTGAACGGAGGTTTGCCTGTGATGGTCTGCGGGAGGGCACCCGACAGGGCCGTTCGGCCATCAGGGGCCGCGCTGTGTGTGTGAGGGCGCCGCCGCTGGGGCTTTGTGCGCGGCCGCTAATCCGGGCGGCAGCTGCCATTGGAGGCCGCGTTGCCATGGCGACGGCCCCGCCGGCGGCCGCCTTTGTTGGGGCCCAGCGCGGCCCAGCCGGGAAGGGCCCCTGGGGAGGGCTGGGGGGGTGGACGGGACGATGGGGGCCGTGGTTTCCCTGCCACAATAGCTGCCCCTGTCGGAGGCTGCTGTTCACTCTAGCACCTTGTCTGAGGGGCCTGGGTTTTGGTCCTGAGCGGGTGGCTTGGGTGATGCTGGGAGTGAAGCAGCTGGGTCTCGTCCCCTGAGCCTGGCTCTAGAGTGAGGGAGGTGGTGGCTAGGAGGGATCTGGCATCAAGCCGGACTCCCTGGGTAGGGTGCTGGAAATGGCTTATCCCTGTGGCCTTCCTCCTGGCTCTGCAGTGTGCTCCAGGCTGCAGCCTGTCTCCTAGGTTCCATTTCTATCTCTGCACCCCCCTGGGGTTGCGGGGCCCTGCTTTAGCCCCCAGCACTGTCTGTGTACAGTTTAAGACCACCCAACTCATTGCACCTGTCACCTTGGAAGAAGACGAGAAGGTGCTCATAAGTCTCATTGGCAATAAAACCCACCAGCTGTAGCCATGCACAGAGTTCAGGCCCTAGAGCTGAGTGGTGTGAGGCTATTGTGTGTGTATACACCTATCTATCTGTCTGTCTATCTTACGTTTAGTTCATGGCAAGAAACAGCTTTTCAGTAGAGAATGTGTTATTATTATCTTTTTAAAAGATGAGTACATTTGGGGTGCTGGGTAGAGACCTGATCTCTAAGTACCAGCAGAAACTTAGAAAAAGGCTCAGACAGGCTGCAGCTTTCCTCTTGGCATACAGTGTGGTTTGGGATGAAGTGGTTGTATGTCTCCCAGTTCTGAGTTCTCAAGCACCAAGGGTGCACTCAGCCATTGCCCAGGAAATTGTTTTAAGATGGTTTTGTTTGTGAACATGTAGTGGGCTCTGCTGCTTGTGGCTGTCCATACTCTGAGAAGAAGTGGTGGTTGCTGGGGCTGATTGAACAAAGTCAGCAGCTGGGCTGTGTTTATCTCTGCTGGGTTTTTCTTTCTCTTTTCATCTCTCATCATGATGAGTTTGTGGGCTCCAGCTACCTAAGTTGAAGTGTTTGGCGGTGGCACCACCACAGAGTGTGGTTAACACAGCTTTCTCCCAGGATTTACTGGGAATAAGGACAGTTAGGTGCTCTGCTGTCCTGCAAACTGTGTGGAGGAACTGAGCTGAAAAAGTGAATGAAAGACAGTTAAACCTCTTGAACTATTTAAAAGCCATGTCAGGTTTTCCTCCAGCACATCACAGTTGTGCTGGCACCACGAAGGAAAGTTGTACAGGGGCAGGAGTCAGCAGCCATGGGGACTGGCAGTGTTAGGAACTGCTGTCAGTCAGCCCCATGATCTCTGGCTTTATCTTGGGAAGCTGCTGAGGAGTTGCTTCGGGGATGTGTGAATTCTTGTGTCCCCCGTGGCTCTGGATGCCTGGTACATTTCTAAGGTGCTTGTTGGCTTGGCTGAGGAAGGCTGAGCTGGAACAGGAAGAGCACAGGTTGAGCAGGAGCCATGCTGTCAACTGGTTCTTGGGGGCTGGATGTGTTGGACAAGCCCAGGGGCATCAGAGATGAGGTGATGATGGCCCTCCTCAGGGTCTGAGGCTGGGAGCTCTCCCCCTTCCCTGGCCAGGGCTGTTGGCAAAGCCAGTGGCTGCCTGCACTGGGATGCAGCCAGCGCTCTGCCCTTGCCAGTGGGGCTGCTCTGGAGCAGGCAGCAATGCAGATGATTCCCAGGAGCAAGGCAAGGGAGTAATCATTCCACAGAGTCAAGGGTGTGTGTGGCTCACTGCTCAGGGAGTGGTGGTCTTGCATGGAGGAGGAGGAGGGTCAGGGCAGCTGCTGGCCAGAGACTGCCACTGCCTCCCCAGAGCACTTGCATGTCCAGTTTCATAATCGGATTAAGGCAGTGGTATTAGAGAGGAGGGATGGGTCAGTGGGACAGGTTTACACCGGGGCTTACATAGAGGGGATTGAAGTGTATTTTTTAACCCTGCTCAGCGAGGGCAGATGCGTCTCTGCCAGGCAACACCCGGCTGGGAGATTGGGGGGGGAAAGGTGGCACCAGGCGGTGATGTGCCCAGGGAGAAGAGCAGCCCCAGGCCGGCTGGGGGATGGGGCCAGGCCGCCCTTCCCCCCGGGAAGGCAGCCCTGCTCAGGCCTTGCAGTAAATTTGCTCTAATTACAGCCTCCAGCAGTGGGAAACCTCACTTAGAGGAAAGGCTCCTCTGGGGTGGGGGCGGGGGTCCTTCCCAGCTTTCCCAGGCAGGCTCTGTTGTCTGAGGCCTCCGCTTCCCCTGTCGCTGGGAGGCCCCTTATTCCTCTCTCCTCTCCAGCTTTGCTTCTCTCCCCCCCTTTAATTCTCCTCTCCTTTGAGGCTGGGATTTGGGAACAATGCCTTCCCTGCTCCTTGCCCCCCGGCTGGAGCTGCAGGCAAACAATCGGGGTCGCTTGCTGCCAGGGGCCGGGCTGAGGGGGCTCAACTCGGCAGCACCTGCCCCGGGCTGGTGGGGGACTGTGCTCGTTGAGGCCTGGGGACGTGCCTGGTGTGGTAGCTGGTGTGTGCACCTTGTCTCCTTGGGGATGGGAGGTCTTGTCTTGACCCCTTCTGGTTTGGGCAGGCCTGGGAACCTCTGCACAAATGTGATGGAGGATGCTCTTGGCAAGGACAATAACCCAATCCGGAGCTCTTCTCTTTGCAGGTGGACGATGCGATGCTGATGTTCGACAAGACAACCAACAGACACCGAGGTGAGAGCAGTCCTTTGCTGTAGGAGAGGGAACTGCAGAGGGTTTGCCTCCTGCCTTGCCTAGGGAGGGGTTAGTATCCCAGCAGCAGGGCATGCGGGTCGCAGCTGCTCTTTATCTTGCCTGCAGACTTTTGCATCTGCATCCTTTACCAGCATCCCTTGCAGCACAGAGAGCTTTTGTCCAGTGCATTTCCTGTGCTGTAAACTCGCCGAGTTGCAGATATGTGAGAGGAGGCAGCCCCCTCTGTGTCTTACCTTGTCCTGAGTAATATGAGCTCTGGGAAAGCTGACACAAGAGCCTGAAGAGTGCCTGCCTCTCACCCCTTCCTCGGCCTGGAGCCCGCTTATGCTTCTGTGTCACCTTTTCTTATCTGAGTCTTTCTGGTGGAGTTCAGTTACAGGATGGGAGCAAGTCTAATATTTGTGCTGTCTGGACTCTGCCCACCCATGGATGTCCCTGCCTCCTGCTCTCCCTGGGAGTCTTCAAACTGCCCTGAGGCATGACAGGGCTGGCACTAGCAGTGCACCAGCTCAGAGATTTGTTGGTAACAACTTAACCTGCAAAGCATAGGTGTCTCAGGGCCCTGTGCTGAGCCATTCTAATGTCCGTATGTTGTTTGAATCACTTCCAAGCACCTCTACCCCTGAAGCACTGAGGGAGGGAGTGTTCCCTTCAGCTCTCACTACACTTTCTGCCCTTCAGATTTTTGCTGTTTTCTAAAGCCATTAAATGTATTGTGGTTGCCTGGCCTAGGATGTTCCAGCTTCTTCCTAAAAGGGAGGAACTGTTGACCCCCTTTGCTCCCTAGGTGCCTCCCAGTCACTACTTCATTAAAGAGTTGGGCATTTTGCAAGGAGCAGGGAGAGCTGCCAGCTGCTGTGGGTCTCTGCCCAGGCTGCAGCAGCTCCAGTGGGGATGTGATGCGGCTTAGGGCTGGTCTCAGCATCAGGATTTTGCTCTTAAATTCCCAAGCTCCTCTGCTCATGGACGTTGAGGTGAATGGTGTGAAACTACCTAGGCACAGACAGACAGAAGAGTTTATGGAGAGCCTTTTCTGGCAGTATGGAGAAAAAGTGTGGTTCTGGGCATCAGATCCCCATCTGGTTTTAAAAGTTAATTTAAAGCATCATGGAATTAGTCAATTCTGGAAAGCAGAAAGTTCTGCTTAATCCCAGCTTGCTTGTAAGGCAAGCTTAAAGACATCCTCCCACCTGCCTCACTTTTCCGGAAACGGCTGCAGTCAGTTGAGAGGAGTTCAGTCTGCCCACCCAAGCTGTTCTTTGCCAAAACTGTCAGCAAAGGGGTTGGTGAGAGAAGGGAGGTGTGAGTGTGGGCCATGGGCCAGGAACACTCTGTCCTGTCTTACCCCAGGTACTAACCTTGCTTTGGTGAAACTTTGCAAATTGCTTTGCTTGTATATATCTGGCTTGCTCTATACAACTGCATTGCTGAGATTTGCCTACTTGTACCAGGCTTTATGATCAGTGGCTGAAGAGGAAATGTTCAGGGTGTTATTGCTGGTGGGGGTGCATTTAGCAAGGATGGGGATGTCCTGGCAAGCAGCTGTTCATTTCTCCTCTGACTCTTTGTGTCATCGTCTGCTGGGATCCTCCTCAGCATTGTCAGCCATGTGGTTTGCCTTTCAAATGGCAAAGTTAAAAAACCCTGCAGTGGGGTTCAGAGAGGAAATACAGGATGAGGAGGAAAGGGGAAAAGGGGAAATCTGTAAGGGGATTCTTCTGTTCTTCTTGTGCATAAAAGTAGGATTTGCTGGAGAGGAAAAAGAAGTGACAGCTGCTTTAGGAAGGGCTGGTTATACTGTCCTAGTAGCCTGTGGCTCCTTCTCATGCCAATAAAAAGATGTGGATTGTGGGTAGAAACCATGCAGAGCTCTGACCTGATCAAGTTTTACCTTTTCTTTAGGTTTTGGGTTTGTCACCTTTGAAAGTGAAGACATTGTGGAAAAAGTGTGTGAAATCCACTTCCATGAGATCAACAACAAAATGGTGAGTGTCTGGGGCAGAAGTGACAGAGGCAAGGGATAGAGAAGGGGGAAATGACATAGGTGCAGGGTGTGAGGTACTCAGATCCTTATGCACTTTCTCTGCTGTGGGGAATTGGACTGAATCTTTTCTCCAAAATCACAGCAGCCAGTCTGGACTGTGACTGTGTGGAGCACAATAGTGAGTTTCCAAGGAGAATTGCTAACTGTAACAAGGAATTGTGCAGTACTTGGAGGTTTTGAAGTTACATGAAACCTCTTGGTGGCTTGGGAAGGGGTCAGGTTTAACCTTTATTCAGAAATCAGGAGAATTAGGCTTTGAGGTGCAGGGCCCCGCAAGAGCATTGAGGGCAGCTCCAGGTGCACAGAAGAATCATTTGAGCTCCCAGTTGCCCATGGTGGCTGCAGAGCGAGTGGAAAGTTGGGCAGTGGGCAAACTAGAGGTAAGGAGGCTAAGGGAGGACAGCAGGACAGGGAAGGACAGCAGGACAGGTGCTGGTGGTGGCCGGGGCTGGGGAGTGCCATCCTGGTGGGCAGCCTGGCCGCTGCCTGTGCTGTGTGACAGCGCGGTGCTGGTGATGGCCGAGCCTGATCCTGACTTTCTTGTGGCAGGTGGAGTGTAAAAAAGCCCAGCCGAAGGAGGTGATGTCCCCAACGGGCTCAGCACGAGGGCGGTCCCGAGTCATGCCTTACGGGATGGATGCCTTCATGCTGGGGATCGGCATGCTGGGTAAGGCCAGGGACAGATCTCCCCAGCGCCTGGTCCTGCCAGGCAGCAGCTTGGAGGTTTTCTTCTGAGCGGGCAGGGCCGCCAAGGGCAGCTCTCCCTGGTGCGTGGCCGGGGACTCTGCATGTCGGGTGTCGGGACCTGTTTGCAATCACAACTTGCCCTCTGGTGGCACCTGGAAAAATTGCAAAGTTGTCACTGCTGCTCTGTCACTGCTGGCCGGGCACAGCCCGCAGTGCCACAGTATATAGACTGTGATTCTTTAATGCCCCTCGTGGAACTGGGTGTAACTACATAGCTGAACCCAGTGTGCAGTAACCTTTGCCCAGGCATCTTGCTCCCAAGCTCCTGCAGGCTTTTGGATGAATTCATTGATTAAATAACCCCCAACCTTCCACTTGACTCAGTGGTCTGTATACATGTGCTTACTGCCATTTCAAGACTATTAAAGTGCCCTGAAAGTTCTAGTTAAGCTTTGGCTGACTGTTGCCTACCTCTCAGGGACAGCAAGTGTTCAGTATTGCAAGGGAAATGATACATTTATGACAGGGCTGTCTTGTAAGGAGAAATAGTGACAAGCAGGCTGAGTTTGATGCCTGTCAGTGATTCTAAAGCAAATGTGCTCAGATGAAAGAGTAATAAAGGAAAAAAATCCTTTGTAACCTTTGAGATCCATAAACTCTTGTGCCTGGATCTGAGAGTCAAGCATGATCCTTCCATATGGGTACTGTTCCTGTTTTCTCTTCCTTCTTCTAGCCAGGCTGGAGCTGAACCCAGAGCACAGTATTTACTTAGGATTATTGCTGGTGTTGCTGGGCAGGGTGTACTCAGCCTGGCTCTCCTTGCTAAGCCTGCCGAGAAGCAGTCAGTTGCTGAACAAAACCCCAAAAAGGGCATTTTTTCCCTCAATGTTTTCACTTGACTTACCAAAGGAAAATAAATCTCCAGCCAGAGGTTTTGGGCTTTGCCTTTTCTAAGATATCTGAATTTTAAAGCAGCAGGGCTCAAGCTGAGTCACTGGGAAATGCACATACTTCTGTTTTGGGAGATCTCAGATCAAATATTCATCTCTGAGTCAATGTCCTGTGCTCTCACAGGCTTGTTCTGTAGAGGTGGTCAGCTTCCCAGGGAACAGCAGGGATTGTCCTTCCGCCTGGTGCCAGGAAGAAGTGCTCTGCCTGCATTCGCCAGCACTTCTAGTTCAAAAGTGACTCAGAGTTATTCAACTGTTCACATGGCCTCACCTCCCTGATCTTCTCTCATTTGTAAATCCAGCTGATGCATCAGAAAGCCTTAGTCTGCAGAGCTATGAGTTTCTGAGAAAGAAACCTCCATGTCCTTATGTGTTTGGAGTGAGGAAAAAACTAAGTGGGCCTCTTCTCCAGACTTGCATGTGTGCAGACTCTGCCCAGCAATTTCCTGGAGTTTCTGCTATTAGCCCTGTTCATGTGTTCCCACAGCAACGGTCACGCTGCTTGTGAGCAGCCAGGCACTGAGGACAAGGACCCTGTGAGCTTGCAGTAACAGAACACTTTTCTCTTCCCCCAGGTTATCCGGGCTTCCAAGCTGCTACTTACGCGAGTCGAAGTTACACTGGCATTGCACCTGGCTACACTTACCAGTTCCCTGGTAAGTGCTGTTCCTCGCTTGGTTTTTTGATCTGCCTTCAGGTGACAGGAGTCCCTTGCATGATCCACGACCCAGGCTCTTCCCCTTTCATCCTTTCCCCGTTTGGTCTTTCTGTACCTTAAGAGACGGATGTGGAAGGTGGAGGGGTAAAGCCCTGGAATAGGTGGGAAGGGCTTGTCCTTCAGTAGGATTATCCTCACACTCCAGTGGCAGGAAAAGCCCAAGGCTGCTCTGACGCCCTTTATGTTCACCTCCTGCATAGGGCTGCTGCTGTAACACAGAAGGGCCCCTGCAGCTCTGCCTGTCTCGCTGCCTTTGTCTGTGTTTGTCTCTGTCAGAGTTGCCACTGTTTCAAAAGCAGCACAAGAGTTTAAAACACGGCTTTCAATGGGCCAGGGAACACCTAGGCACCCAAAATGAAAGTGCCTGCAACACTACAGTGCCTGGACCACTCACAGCCTCCAGAAAACATCTGCTAGGGCTGTGGGCTGCAGATCCCCCACAAGCTGGGTGGTTTCAAGTTCCCAGCCCCTCCATGTGCTTAGAACATGGACTCTGCGATCAATGGCTGGAACCTCTGCTCAGAGCTTTCTGCTGCCTCTTCTCCCTCTTGATCTCTGAGGCAAGGGAACAAGGCAGAGCACACTGCAGGAAAGAACTGTCTTGCTGTTTTCTAGACAGGTGGCAACTCTGAACACCCCTCCCTTTCTCCCTCCCTCAGTGTGATGATTTATATATGAAGTCTTGAAGTTAGGGGCTGTTCCTCTTCATCTGAGGTGAGCCCAGGCTGACTGTGGCTGAAAGTTGCTGTTGCCTCCTAGCTGCCTGGAAGCTCACTGTGAGCCCAATTCATGTGTCTTAATTGTAGTGGCTTTGAGTGCCTCAATGTAAACTTGTGCCCACATGTGGCACCTACTGAGCACCCTCTGGCATTGCAGCGATTGGGTGGGTCAGAGCAGTGCTCCAGGGCTGACCTGAGGCCACACAGTGAAGCTTGCACTTGCCCTGCCTTGGCCAGATTTATTCTAAGGATAAATGGATCCTTTCAGTCTCCAGGGCAGGAGTCCAGCACCTTTCAGCATCAGCTGTAAATTCATTTAAAGAAGACACTGGTTTGGTCACAGTCTGGCTGCAGGCTGCTCCCCCAGCAGACCCCACTGCCACCTCTCTGTGGGGTCTCCTTTGGGGCATTTGATGAGTTCCTAAGCTGTCTTGCATTTCGTTTTTAGAGTTCCGTGTAGAGCGGACCCCTCTCCCGAGTGCCCCCGTCCTCCCTGAGCTCACAGGTCAGTCCCGCTCATTTCCTAAACTCACAATTTGGAAGAAGGGAAGGAGTTGATTTTGGGCTGTGCCAGTCATGTTGCTGCTCCACAGTCTGGGGCAATAAGACTGGAAACCAGGTCCTTATTTCCTCTTCCATCTGTACAAGCTCCTTCCAAAGCTGTGGCTGGAAAGATGGAGAAGCAATCAGAGCCATGTGTATTGCCTCCAAGAAGGGCAATGCAGCTCATACCAAATGAAAGCATGTAATCCTTAGCTGGTGTTCCTGCTGCTTGCCTTGTTTTTAGCTCCTTGCCCCAGGCTGAATGTAAATCAGACATGGAAAAGTCCTGAGAGCAGGGTGATTTCTCAAAGGTCTCCAAATTACCTTAACCTGAGCTGCTGCAAGGACAAGATTTGGAGTGCTGGGAGGAGGGAGAGGGTGTGGGGACACTCCTGGCTAATCTAATCCCATTTCCCTGTGCAGGAGGGGCTGCAGGGAATGTTCTCCCTTCTCCTGGTGCTGCAACTGCCCAGCTACTCCCAGGCAGAAGCAAGTGTGTTGGGGCTGTACAAAGCCCTGCAGTGCTTGTAGGGATTGAAACGAGGGCAGAAGACCAATCTCCAGGGCCTAGTCCTGGCTCAGTGTCCTCACAGTGCAAATACCCTCTGGATCCTCAGCCCCTGGGTTGTGTGCAGTGTGTTCTCTGTAGGTGATGCTCCTTCTGTCTGCTCTCCCTTCCATGGCCGTGTTATCCCTGGCTCTGTTGTGTCCATGGTTTTTGTTGTAGAAAAGCAGCTTCATGTAGCACCCTGCTCCCCGTGTGCCATCTCGTTTCTGTGGTGTTCCTCCTCTCCAGTGCTTCCTTTTCCTGACCTTTTTCAGGGTTTGAATCTCTCTGCAATTTGGCTTGTGGAAAAGCTTCCTGAATTATCAGTACCAACAGGCTTGAAAGGGCATTTTTGTGGCACGTAACCATGTCAGTCCTCAGGTGTTCTCTGTTCCTGAGGATGCTGAGGTTGGCAGCCACCAATGAACAAACTGCCCTGAGGAAGTTAGGAGGAGACTAGCTCCCTCTTAGTAAAACCCTTCTCTGACACCAGGTATGCAACTGCATAAACACCTGACCCCCACCTCTGAGCCTTTTGGTTGCCAAGCAAAGGAGATATGGATCCAGTTGTTTATTTACATGTGCATTTTTCAGCAAAACCCAAAAAATTCATAGAGGAACGTGAGGGATTTGGCAAATGTGAGTTTCTCTCCAAGGTCCATCCTCGGCTGTGCCTTTTCCTGGTGGAGGGGGATCACCTGGGGCCTGGCTGTCACTGGTGGCTGGGGTGCACCAGGGATCTGTACAACAAGAATTTATTAATGCTGCTGTCCTGGCTGGGTGCCATGGCAGCTTACAGTCCTGAGTGTCTCACTGAAGGACCAGCTGGGGATCATGGCATCCTTCCCTTCCCGTTACGCTTACCTACTGCTAAACAGCCGCTCTGCAGCCTCTTGGCTGGGCCACAAGCTGCAGTTCCCATGTATGGGCTGGAGTGGGTCCCACCAAGGGCAGGGCCCCCCTTGCTCCAACAAAGGCCCAGCAAGCTGTGCAGTGCTCGAGGGCTCTTGTGCCTTCAAGTGGATACGTGCATGCAAATGGGCTGTGCTGGATGGGCTTGGCAAGTGGAATTGAATGAGGGATGGCACAATCAGGGATGATTGCTCCAACACACAGGGAGCAAATGGGCAGATGCTTTGCCTTCACCACACAAACCTGGTGTCTTGGTGCAAAGGCCAGAAGGGTTTTCCTGGAAAACGAAATGGTATCTTTTTGAGAAGACCTTGTCTCTGTTCTCAGTAAAACTGTGTCTGCTCAGTTGTTCGTTTAGGGACTTAAAGCAATGACAGAGCAGGAGGACAGCTGCCAGCAGCATTTCCTCCCTGGAACAGCATCGTTGGGGGTGATGTGAAGCAGCAGCGTGCTTGCGTTGGCCCAGGGCCTGTAATGAGTGGCTAACCCAGATACAGGCTTCATATGACGTGTGTTTGAAACAGGCTGGTGCCTGCTACTAAATATTCCCTTATAAGCTAGTCTGGGTTTCAGCCTTAACACGATTGATTTGTTCTGACCTCTTTTTATGGTGCTCTAAAAAGAATCACAGTGAATTTCACATTCAAGCATGAAATGCTGACCCAGTCATTTTAAGGGCAAAGAGAAACATACTGGCTAGATGCCTCCTGCCCTGAGGGCTGGATGCCTGTGGCAATGGAGTTGGGAATTAGAACTGCTATGTATAAATTAAGACTTACTGTTTTAATTAAGCCATTTCAAGTTCCTGCTCCCTAGGTACATGTTTCCTGCTCTTCTGTGGTGAACTGCAAGGGGTTGAGCAGTTCAGAACCAAAACTCAGGGTAGGGAGGATGATGCATCTTAAGCAGAGTAGAGAAACAGGGAGACAGAGGCTGTTAACACTGTTACTCACAAATAGTGCCAAGGTACAGAGAGGATGGGCTGGACCTCAGGAGGCTTGAGCTGACAGCTGCTGTATTTCTCCACATTTACAACCGAAGTCTGGATCTGTAGCTTCAGATTAACTGCATCTTGCAAGCTGAGTAGCAACAGGATACATCTGAAATTGCCCACTCGTGCTTAAGCTCTTCCACATCATGCCCTCAGCTGCTCCAGGTTGTGGGCTTAGCAGAGCCAGGCCAATGGGTTCCCATGGACATCTGCTGGACAAAGGGACACCAATAAATGCAGAGCTGTGCACTCTCCTATTGTCATCCTTGGATGTCCTGTGTGATGCACTAAGCTGATACGTCTGTGTGGGCCTGGTATTTTGCAGCAGGAAACGAAAGCTGCTGTTGAGGAGTTTCCCATGTAGCCAGAGTGCCCCTGAGATGCCTGTTCCTTCTTTTCCAGCAATCCCCCTCACTGCCTATGGACCGATGGCAGCAGCAGCGGCTGCGGCGGCCGTGGTGCGAGGGACAGGTAACTGCCACCTCCCGTCCTGGTGGTTTGCGATGGGCTGCGGGAGGGACACGGGATGGAGTTGTATTTTGAGGATCTTCACTTTGTAGTTTTTCTGCCTCCTCCTCCAGGTTCCACCCCCAGTCGCACCGGTGGATTTCTGGGCACCACCAGCCCTGGCCCGATGGCAGAGCTTTATGGAGCTGCCAACCAGGACTCAGGGGTCAGCAGTTACATCAGCGCTGCCAGCCCGGCCCCCAGCACCGGCTTTGGCCACAGCCTAGGGGTGAGTGTTCCCTGCTGGGCTCTGTGCAGGGGAGGAAGATGGAGTGGCAGAGCCAAGGGAAGGGGCTTCATCTCTATGTGGTGATGAAGGAGAGCAGCGTTGGGTGGTGGACAATTCTTGGCTCAAACCCATGCCACCTCTGAGCCCCAGACTGCAGATGGCTGGTGCAGGATGCAGCAGTTGCCTTGGAGCCTGTATCCCTGGCCTGTGATGGCTGTCACTGGCCATCAGTCAAGGTCCTGATGTTCAGACCTTTTCCTCATCTGGCCCAGACTTTCCAAGACCCCATTTTGGCCCTGACACAGTGTCCTGGGGATGATGTTCTCTTTAGAGAACCTGGCACCTGTGACTGCCTTTTGCAGCATCTAGGCTGTGACTAAATTTGTTGTGGTAGTAGTTCTTCTTTAGTCTTAATTTGTTTGTTTAAGAGTGGGGATATAACTCTTTTTTTTTTTTTTTTTTTTTTTTCCCAGGGTCCCTTGATTGCAACAGCTTTTACCAATGGGTATCACTGAAGCTGAGGGACAAGGAGGCAGGAGGTAAGAGAGCTTACAGGAATGGGTAATAAGTTATAATAAGTGAAATTGTGAGCTGGCCCCTGTGCTTTCAGCAGGAGCTGTGGATGCTGTTGTGAGGCTCACTGACCTGATCTAGCCTGCAGGAGGAGTCCTGCAGCCAGCCTGAGGCTCTCCTGCACCAGAAGCTGGGCAGGTTGGGTTCCTACCTCACACTCCGAAGACTGGAACCCCTACAGGGTTAGGCAGAATCAGAACCCAGTAAGGATCGGGAGAGACAAACTTGGCTCTGTGTGCAGGTGGTTGTTCTCACTGCCACTGAGACCACTGTCTCTGGGGAGTGAGGTTGTTCTTTGTTGCCTGAGTTAAGAAGGGCAGAAGGGAAATCTGAGTGAGCAGATCTGTTTCTTCAGATGGGCCTGTGAGGGGAACTGGTGGATGGTGTCCATTTGCTTTGCAAATGTGGCTGTAGTTGGCTTAAAAATAAAATACAAGAATTTAAAAACCTCTCAGTTTTTCATAAAGGAGGGCAGAATCTTGTAGGAGTGTCCAGAGTGGAGCCTGTGGTGGCTTAGCAGGGCTGCACTGAGAGCTGAGTGCTGGAGAAACAGCTGAACCCCACTGTGTCACAGCCCTCCCAGGGAGCAGGAGTTCCACGGTTGGGGCAGGCACTCTGCATGGCATTGGGGTCCTTGTTTCCCAGGCTGTGACATGACCATTAAAGATGGAAGCATCCTTGCCATGCCTTGGCATCGTGCCAGCAAGATGCAGAGCAAGTTAGTGTTTGGGTATCGAGTCTTTCTGCCAGATCACACCAGAAGAAAACCCCAAGAAAAAAACCTGTTGGTTGTTCTAGATCCTGTCCCTTCCCTCCCCTGCTGTGTCCCACAGATTCCCCAGTGACCCAACCGAGGACAGCGGCTGGAGGATCTGGTGAGCCTCGGGAGATGAGCCAAGGTTCCCTTTTTCTTGAATCAAACTGCACACTGCCGGCTGGCTGCCAGGCTCCTGCCACCCTGCCCTGATCTCTCCCTTTGACCAGACCACACTGGACTGAACCCAAGGAGATCATCTCGCTTTCTTACTAACCACCGACGGTTTACGCTTCTCCCCTCCCTGCCCCCAGCCCACCGATTCTTCTTTTATTTATTTTATTAGCTGTTAGTTTTATTTTTTTATTTTATTTTTTTATCTTTTTTGGGGGGCTACCCCTTCTTTTTGTTGTTTGCTCTTTCCCGAGCTAGTAGACATATTTTATGAATTGGCTTTGTGATTGTGTTAGGTAGTTTTTATTGAGGAGTATTTTTATTTGGCTTTGAAACTGTTTTGAATATTTTCAGCTCTGTTTGTTGTTGTCGTCAGTGTTTTTAAAGCACGGTATGTAACAAGAATGCAGTTCTGAAGGGAAGAAAGAGACACAGAGAGAAAAGGCTGAGAGGAACTGATGTATTTCTATTTTTTTTTTAAAGAAACTGTTTTTAATTGTTTCTGTTTTGTAAATCTGAGGCTTGGAAAAGTGTGAAACTCTAAGGATCCGAAAACGTTGGACATCGCTATGGAACAAAACAAATGTATATTTTGCTAAGTGAAAAACACTATCCTTACAGCTGAAAGATTTTTTTTTCCTAGGTTTAGTTTTATGTGGGGTTTTCTTTTTCCTCCTGTATAATATGTAAATATTGTGAGCTGAACCTGGCTGCTTCCTGCAGCCTGGCTCCAAGGAGCAGCTCCAGGTCCTGGACTTGGTGCCGCAGTGTGAGCAATACTCTCCAGCAGAATCCTGACAGGACTCCATTCTTTTTTTGTACACCTTTTACTGTAAGATTTTAAGACCTCTGATGAGATAAAAGGGGGGGTGGGGGGAGGGAGGGGGGTGAAAGGTATCAGCCATTGGCTGTTTTGCTGAGCGGGTTAAAGCTGCTTCCAATCGCTCGATGTACAGACTCCATCACTGGACTCCGTAGTGCCAGCCTCTGGTTGGGCTTTAGGTAAAGGGCTTTACTGCCACTGCTTGTCTTGGTTACTCTGAAAGGAATTCACTCTCCAAACACTATCACTCGTGTCAAGATTTCCTGGGATAGGGGATCCTCCTCTGGAGGTCAGGGTATTATTGGAAGGGGTGTCCAGCCAGGGCTGGGGGAGATTTGGGTGGTCATTCTCTGGAGGGCAGGGCGTTGGGGTAGGGGAGTCATTAATGGGGGAGAAAAGCATAAGGGTGGTGATTTGGGGGCGGGTTAAGGGCTTCTCAGGGATTATATGAATTATAGAATTGCAGCTTCCCATTTGCTTTACTCTATGTTCTGAAGACTCTGGGAATTTGTCTGTTGTCCTGTGTGGGGTTGCTCCTTCTCCAGAACCTGCCGGGGCCTCCCCTGGCACAATCCAGGCCCTGCAAACAGGCCCCTGCCAGGGGAAGCCTCCTGCAGAAGCACGTGGGGCAGGTTTGGGTCCGGATTTCAGTGAACCAAAGACCTTGTTAAGGGGGTGATTAAGCCTTTTATTAAGATGCAGCCAAACTCTTTTCCCAGGGAAATAACTGCTTCATCTTAAGTTTTAAAAATCATTCCCTCCCTTCCCCCAAACTGAGCCCCTGTAAGGGAGAAGGGCATTTAGAAAAGGACTGGGAGGGCCACAGAGTCCTTCTTCTCTTCCATCCTTCCCCCATCTGCCAGGGCTTGTCCTGACCTGGGTGATGCGTTTGGAGAGTTCTGTTTAGGTAAGAGGGTACTTAACAGATTCGTACTGAAAACACAAAGCAATAATTTTTGTTACTGAGACAAGAGTCTGTATGTCTGTTTTTTTAAATATTTCCTAATTAAAGAAGAGCTGCATTTTATTGGGTTTATTTTTATTCTATATACTTCAAATTTGGGTCTGCAGCCAGCACTTTCCTCTTGGTAAATGTGCTGAACTGCTGCCGTGCCCCCTCCAGACACCCGAGGGCAGCTGTGCTGCTGCTGGGCTGGGATTCACTCTCTGGCCAGTGCTGCCACTGCCTGGAGGCTGGGGCTCCGGTTTCAGGGTGGGCATTTTTTTTAAAAGAAATAAAGCTGTGTTTTTAAGCCAGTAAGTTATTACACTCCAATGTTTGTTCTCTCCACACCTGTAACCCTTTTTCCAGATTTCAGTTTTAAATTCCTAATAAATTATTTGAAAACTGTCCTTTTCTGTCTTTATTTGGGGGTGGGAGATTTTCCAATGGAGGAGATTTCAGGTGAACTTGGACATGGCATGAGTCACATCCTGCCCACTGGGATAAAAGCCCCAAGCAGGGCTTGGACTTTTCTGCTTCCAGCTTTTGGCAGTGGCCCATTTAATAATGAGGCAGACCTGGTTTTAAGAGAGATCATGGCTCTTCTCTGTGTCACAGGGTTGTTGTATAGATGCATGTAGGTTCAAGAAAGCAGGAGATGATGGGATGCTTAGGAGTTCAGCTCTGGTGCTCTGGATTTAATGGCTGGTGGACTAAGGAGGCTAGATCTAAGAAAATAAAATATGGAGATGGGAAGGGAAGAAAAGGCTTTAATAGACAATACTACAAGAGAAAGGGTAATTCTAACAGTGTAGAATAGTAGATAAATCTGTACAACAGGTCTTAATTACAGAGAATTCTCAAAAATTACCTATGGTTCAAGCCTGTGAATTTAGGAAATGGTTTTAAGTTGAGATGTCCTCACAAGCATACTGAGGACCAGGGGCTTTGTATGCAGCACAGGTTGGGGGAGGCCAAAATTAGCATTGGTGGAAAAATCTTTAGCCTGATGGGATTTTTCTCATGGAATAATCTTGTAATGTTCATGTGCTTGCTTTCCCACACTTGGTGATGCTCTTGAATTAAAACGTATGAGATCCAAGATATGACAATATTCTTGATTTGTGACTTAAAAGGCGACAGAAGTTTTCTTGGCAGCATCAATAACAGACTGAGAAGTGTGGAAGAAGGAGTCTTGCAGTTCACAGGTAAGAGAACAGAGAAATAATAATTAAAAAGGGTAAAGGTGGCCAAAGTAGCAAAAGAGAGAACGCTTACGTGGATACTGCAGGGAAAGTCGGCAGATTGATCTGTGGGCAAAAGATTAAATCCTTGTTTCTGAACTGTGGTACAGACTGTCCTTTACATCAGCCATTAGTTCAATATTCTCACTACTGGGACACGATAATCTTGAACCTGTTAACTCAGCATGTTTGGCCTTAGCTAACCTGTGAGGGGGGAATTCCAGAAAATCAAGTACTTGTGAGAGAACAGAAAGAGTCAGAATGGTTCTGGTTGTTCAACACCATGTCTACGTTTAGCTACATGTCCTAGGGATATGTCAATGTCCTATGAACACTGTGGGCACTCTGGCATCATTTCAGCCACTGTGGGGGGGGAGGTGTCCTCACTGTCCCCTACAGAGCCTACCAAAGGGTGGTGAACCCTGAACTTCTGACCAAGCACCTTGATATATACTAGGCTGTTGTGGAAAGGTGGGCTTTGCCTCTTCCTCTGCTCTTAAAAACTGAAGGCTTACTTGGTGCTTTAAAAGTAAATGGAGAATCTTACTAAAACGTGAGCAGTCTAGATCTATCCCTTGAGTGTGTAAAAATGCCCAGTTCATTTCCAGTGTAAGCCCTTCATGGTCACGTAAAACCAGAGGCTATTCCTTGTCTAAGCCAGACACAGCAGCTTTCCAGGTTGCTTGGGTCTTGCTTCTTGCCTAGTGGTACCTATTTCCTCCTGTGTGGTTTCAAAGTAAAAAGCAGCTGGAATTTTTTTCACTTCAGCTAATGCCAAATGGCCACTTGGGAAAGGTGGATGACTGTACCTGTGCTCTGAATTAGGCCAGAGGAATCCATAGAGGTACAGAATTTAATAATATACTATAAAGAGGATGCCAGGATCAGCTCTTGTGCCAGTTTCCAGCACCAGTATCTACCACACTGCTACTACTTTTTAGTACAGTGAGCTTAAAAATGTTCCAGTCTTTCAGGGTGGCTTCTAATAACAGCAATAAAAGAATTTGATAGCAAAAATCTAGGGAGTAAATATTTGCCTTCCTTGACTTTCAGATATTTAATTCCACTGGCCTTCAACTGGTCATGTCACAACCTGCTGCCCACAGCCTCTAATGGAAGAATTCTGCATTTAGTAACATAAATACTGGCTTGTTTATCTCACACTTATGTCAAGGTGAGCTTGTT
Organism: Calypte anna; assembly: GCF_003957555.1. Classification (NCBI taxonomy): domain Eukaryota; kingdom Metazoa; phylum Chordata; class Aves; order Apodiformes; family Trochilidae; genus Calypte; species Calypte anna. Next base: position 10,187,516 of record NC_044261.1, read on the forward strand.
GTATAAAGAGCTGCATTTTTGCTAGCAGCAGTCTCTGTTAAGTCCTTGAGGATGAAGTCCCTGGCCCTGTTTTTCCTGCTGTTGGGTATGTAGGTGGTCCCCCCCCAGGGCTCCCCTGGGTTGGTAACTCCACGCCTAACTCAAATCTTTTCCTGTCTCCTCAGGGGTTGCTGCCTGTGCTGATGTCTCCCCCCGAGCTGTGTGGGAGTTTCGCAGCATGATCAAATGCACCATCCCAGCCAGCCATCCCCTGTGGGACTACGGGGACTACGGCTGTTACTGTGGCTTGGGAGGCAGTGGGACTCCGGTGGATGAGCTGGACAGGTTTGTAAGACTCTGCTTTTACAAAGCTCTTTCCTTGCTTGTGCTTTCATGGTTCTGCATGCCAGCTTCACTGCAGCTGGCCCTGCCTGTAAATGTTCACAAAACTCTCTGGCATCTGTGGATGATTACTTTCAAAGACCAATGTGTACTATCACACCTTGATGCCTTATTACTAAGACAAAATATAATCCAAACAACTCTTTTTTCTGTGGCAGCTACACTGCATTCATTCCAGTGTTATTTTTTTGTCAGCAGTGCTGTGCCAAAACTCTGCACACTGCCCAGTGCATGATCATCAACACGTGCAGGGCTGAGCTGCTAAATGCTAAGATGTGTCTGGGGCAGTTTAGAGATGACACAAGGCTGATGGTCAAGGTGCAGGGAGCTGTGTTGCCTGTTAGCTCTTCAGCTCCGGGCACTGGCAGGGGGTGTCAGGTACACACTGGCTTTTCCTTTCCCTGGGACCAGTGAACAGCTTTGTGAAGATGCTGCACCAAGTACCCATGTGCCAGACACCTCCTGAACCATTTGCTGGCAGAACTTCTGTCTGCCCTCTTATCACTGGGTACCATTTTTTGGTGGTTGTTTAGTGCCCTTTCAAAGCAATACTAGTGTACTTACCTGTCTTACAGGTCCATAGACTTTGCATTTTTGGTATTTTCTGACCTTCTCTTCTTCCTTATTTCCCAGGTGTTGTCAAGTACATGATGCATGCTACTCAAAGGCAACTAAACTAGACTCATGCAAGTTCTTACTGGACAACCCCTACACAGAGATGTACAAATACAGCTGCTCCAAAGGGGAGATTACATGTCACAGTATGTTCACTTCCACGTCACTCTGCTTTACACGTTGCTCCAGCCTCTCTCTTTTGAAGGAACAGGGCTGTGTTGCACTGTGTGCTTTTGTGACAGAAAGGCTCAGTCCAAGTCCTTGCTGGGGGAGGGGGCTGCTTGTTTTAAACGGGGTTACCATGCCCAAATGGACACCAGAATGAGTATTCCCTATATAGCACACAATTTATGGAAAATACATCTTATCTGGGTACAGAGGGGCACCTGTCCTCTCTACAGGGGACTGCATCCCTGTGGTACTTTTCTGGGAGTGCCTTTACTGGCAGGAACTAAGAAAGCAGCATCCTAACTCGTGTTACACAACTTCTGCCAAACATCACCAGCATAACAGTAGGTTTGTTAGGTCTCTCAAATGTGGATAAAATAGCAGGTAGTCTGGCAGACAGTGCTGCAAGGAAGAGAGGAAGGCGTAAATAGATTGCTAGGCCAGTGGCTTAAGTGGGAAGCAGCACACAGACCCCCAAGATGACAGCAGCAGTGACACAGCCCTACCCCTGCCTGAGTCACTGCCATGCCTGGTGAAAGAGAAGCAGGTCCTGACCGCTCCCGCTCTCTCCCCTCCAGCCAAAAACAACGAGTGCGAGATGTTCATCTGCAACTGCGACCGTGCCGCTGCCATGTGCTTCGCCAAGGCGTCCTACGATCCCGCGCACAGGAACCTGGACACCGCTAAACACTGCAAATAGTCCCTTCGCCCGTCCGGGCCGGCCTGTCACTAATAATAAAGTCTTGTAACCACCCAGCACCCGCCTCCCGCTGCCCGCGCCGCGCTGAGAGGAACGAGGCGGCGCTGAGGGGAACGAGGCGGCGCTGAGGGGACTGGCGGCGGCTGAGGCCCCGCCCCTTCTGACAACGAGCCCCCGTGGCGCGTGCGGCGCCACCGCGTGCTGTGATTGGCTCTGGGGAGACGCGCGGGCGCGAGGCCTGTGGCAGGCGCGCGTCGCGTGGCGGCGCCGTCCGCTCCCCTCAGGGTCTGGGCGGGCGGAGCGGGGCCGGGGGCTGCGGGACGGGAGCTGCTCCGCACCGCGGGGTCTCCTCACGGCGCTCCAGCTGCCCTCTCTCGTCCTCCCGGTGAGCGTGGAGCGGAGGCACCGCTCCTCGGGCTGCCCGCACGTTGGCTGCAGCGCAGGTGCTTTTCTCGTGGGTGCTTGTCCCTCTGGGTGTGGTTGCGTGAGGGGCCTGAGGCGTTTGTCTCGCGGTTAAGTGTTCTCAGCCGCTTATACTCACCCATGGGAGGCCACCTCCTGCCCCCCGCTGTTCTGGGCAGGAGCTGTAGGGGAGGGAGGTCACATTGACCTCAAAGTCAGGGGAGGACAGGGAACCCCTCTGAGGGGTAGTATCTGCCTCAGTTTTCCTGTCCTGATGAGGTTTTGCTCCAAAGATTCCATCCAGAGTTGCTGTTACCGTGCTGTTGCTGCTGTCATGATTTTTTTTATTGGGAGAAGCCCTAAGGAGGGTGCTGGGGGGCCCCTCTAGCAGGGGTTACTCAGGTCCCTGCTTGTTGTGGATGGGGCAGAAGGAAGGCCCCAGTTCATCACCAGAAAATGTCTCTCTCCACCAGCTGAGGAGAGTCTACAGCTGGACCCTCTATCTCTGATCAGGTACAGCATGGAGAGCTTGGATGAGTTTGACGAGTACCCCCTCAATATATCATTTTGCAAGCTGATTTCCTCAGAGGAATTTGAGGAGCAGTGTTTGACCTACACTGAGCAATGCCTGCAAGAGCTGTACTTAAACATGGAGCAGAACCCAAGGATCTGAGAGGGCTTTGAGAAAGCAGAAACAAATGGAGAAGGAAAAAGCTGGCTTGATACCCTATTTGAAGGTACTTGTAATGCCTTTTTAGTGAGGTTACTGGATCTTAGCATTAGGATGAAAATGAGATAGGATGGTGTGGTGCATTTTGGTCTTTTTTTTTGAAAACAAATTTAAAATTTGTGTGTGTGTGTCAGCTGAATGCTCCATCTTAAGGCACATGAAATCCCAATTTTGTACAGGTATCTGTTGCTTATATTTCTTGGAGTGCTAGCATACCTGAATTTCCTGGACACATTGATCTCTTGGAGTCCTCCACAGTAATTCCCGAGTACCCTGGATGCACTCCTGTCATAGGGCTAAGATGAACCACTCTTAAGGCTGGAAGTGCAATATGAGGTCTCCTGTCCTCACACACTAGCTTTGATTTTGAAATTAGTTTGTAGAGCATTGAAGGTCCTGAATAAATGTAAATGTTACTGAAATCCCTTTGTAGTGACAAATAATAAATTCCATTGTAAAGAAAAAAGTAAAACACCATCACTATCTAGAAGAAACACTGTACTTTTAAGCTATATCATCACAGACAGGGAAGAGACCTGGAGTACAGTTGGAAATATTTCAGAAGTTGTTGGTATAAATTTTCCCTGTTGTAGGAACTTTCTAGATTTGAGGTGAGTAGTACATCTACTTGTGGCATCCAACATTTGGGGCATGCTAGCATTCCCTAGGGAAATGCAGTGGATAGATAGGGCACCAACTCATTCTGTATCTGCTCTACTCCATAGATTTTTGTAAGCCTGTACTTGGGTTTGGTCCCTTGATCATGCTTCTCATTTGGAGGCCACTTTGGTGGTGCTGAAGACCCAGCAGCAGATCTAACAGCTCCCTGAGTGAGACAAACATATAGGGAATCTTCCCATACACTGATAAATGGCAGAGGGCTGAACGGGTTGTGCTGTTGCAGTTGCTCTTTAGAGCTTTGAGGAATGTTGTGGAAGGCAAAGGCTTAAGAGCAGCCCAATGATTGCTTGGACTGACCTGCTGTCAGTTTCTGGGGACTACACAGAGCATGTGAACATCAGCTGTGTTGGGCTGTAGTTCTGTTCCAAAGACCAGAAGGAGCAGAGTGCCCGGGGTGCAGGGAGTGCTGAGCAAGCTCGGGAGCCCCGCCCAGCTCCGCAGTTCTTTCAATGGGTGTGTGAGGTGGTGGAGGGGCGGTGGTGGCTCTAGGGGCTTAACATCGCTGAAGTGAAGTGTCAGGATCTTCTTACCTTCCTTTTCTCTGTTTTCTAGGCCAAGTTTTTTCAGGCTCTGCAGGGAGAGCTGAGTAACTCTTAACTATATGGGCATTGCAGAGTTGAAAGAAAAAGTATGCCAGCTGAGACGAGACATGCAGAGAGCAAACAGCTATGCTTGTGGTAATTACCAGGTTTCAGCTTCCATTTGGGATTGGAGACCCTTCCTAGCCACTGGTACTGCTGCTCTTCCTATCAGGCTCAGCTTGATTTCTTCTCTGCCATTAGTTAGTGATGCAGAAGAGAAAAAGTGCAGAATGTGGTAACTGGGTATCTTTCCTGGGTGGAAGGGAGAGGATGGGGCTGCAGGCAGGCTTGCAGGTAGCATCTGTGCCTGGAGCAGTGGTTTTAAATGCCAGTTGGCTTGACTTTGCCTTTCATCTTCCTAAAGCAGTAGTAGTTCCTGATCATTATGGAGAATTTTGAGAGAAAAGTGGCTGTTTATTGAGGACTGGAACACAAAAACTTTACCTAGCTTGTCTCTGAATTTTTCATGGCTTTGTGGACTGTGTTAGACTGCTCATGTCTACTAAAACATGCCTGGCAGGACTTGCTTCCAGAGCCAGATTCTGGTTTGCCACCTGGAGAGAAAAGAGCAGGTTCAATACCACTGTATACAAGCATGGTGTTTCTGCTGTGGCTCTTTGTACAGCAGTTACTTGCAGTACAGAGGAGAGTGTGCAGTTCCTCCTAGCTTAATAGATGGGATAAGTGTTTTTAAGATTAAGGGAATAAAATTGAATATAGGCGGCGAGTGTTAAAAGTGAGGGAGCAGAGGTGATGGCTTGCAGTGGTGTGTACAAGGACAGATCTTGAACCTGACTGCCTAGATGTGAGGGCTTGCTGAGCAAACACTTAAATGCTCAGCTGTCTGTGCCCCACTGAGCTGAACAGCATACTTCAGAAAGAACCTAAATGATCCATTGATTTAATTGCCGTGTATTCTTACCTCCTCCAACTGCTTTTGTCTCTTAGCAGTGAAGATCAGGTGCACTCAGGTTTTTTGTTTCCTGTGTTTTAGCCTGTGACAAGCACACCTTTCCCTCCAGCGTATCTGTATGAAGGTTGGGAAGAGGCTGTTGAGAGGAACTGCTGCTCCCTGCCCTGGGACGCTGGGCATTAAGACAACTACTGCTTGACTGCAGTGTCATAAAAGGAGGGCAAGGCCTTCCCTGGCCGTTAGGGGTAGCTCTACCTCATTCCCTACGAATTGGTTGAGACGATGAATCTGCTGAATCCTGTGTGCAAGCACTGCCTGGTTTTGGGAACTGCAAATAGCGGTATTGTGGGTTTGGGAACAGCCTAAGATTATAACTACTTCAGCTGAGGCTTAAGTGTAATAGGGCAAGCTGGAGAGGGAAAGCCCTGCTGTGGTACCGTGTTCTGGTCACTGGAGGTGGTGGTGGGAGGGGTAGTTCAGCCCTTACCTTTATGAGGTGCCCCTCCAGCCTTGCTGGCTGCTCACAAATGCCTCTCACTGTGGTAATTGCCAGTGTGAGTTGTAGGAGTGCAGGGAAGCACTAGAAAGATGGCTGGCACTTTGTGGTCTTTTTTAGAAGATACTACCCCAGATCAACTGTTTTGCTGCTGGATACAGAAACATATGTGTGTGTGTATCCCCCTTTTTTAAAATCTCTATCTGAGCACAAACCACTTGCTGCAGCTGCAAGTTTCTGTAAGAGAAATGTGTTCACTTACTTTGCAAGACATCTGATTTATCTTCTGTTTTTCAGGGCATCACTAAACCTTATTTCCTGGATTTTTTGGGTGGTTTTCATGAGCCACAAGCTCTATGTTTCATCACACCCTTTAAAACAAACTTTCCTCTTTGATCAGCTCTTCAAAGCTCCACATTTCCCCCTGACTGAAAGGGCCAATCACCATAAATCTGGCAGAGCTTTAGGAATTGCCTTTAACCCATTTGGCTGTGTGAGCTCAGTAAAAGGACATTATTATTCCCCTTCATGGTAAGCTGTGAAAATGCATCAAAAAGCATTTGCTTCTTGTCTCAGCTTCAGTGTTGTTTTCCCCAGGAAACAAAAGGACTCATCCTAGTGAGGAGGCAGCCTTAGTCCCACTTGTGTGGTAGCCTCAATGTCCTGAGGATCCTCTGCCTTTCCTTACCTGGAGGCACAGCTTCTTTACTCTGCTAGTGGTAGGTGCACAGAGAGACAAGGAGCCAGGCTGCAGCCATGGTCAGGTCTGTGCACGCAGGAGCTGATTGTTAGACCCAGTTAAATTCTGTCACACCAAGTGCTAAAGAGGAGTGAGGATCATCATCTGATTTTTGTCATATGCCACTTGCTTAAGTGAGGAGCCAAGCACTGCTGCCCTCCCATCAGCAGTGGTTTGTGTCAGACAGTGAACTCTGGGGCACAGATTGGCTTGTTACAGACACTCAGTTTTTAAAACTACAGAGTTCACTTGGATTTTCTTCTCCTTGCCCCTTGCCAGTGTGAAGATGTGGGGTCACACTGGAAACCTCAATGCAACATTTATCTAAGTAGATCTATGTTTATTTTTTTATTATTATTTTTGCAATAGTCTTATGATAAAGGAATAGCAGAATGTCTCAGAAATATTTTTTATTAGCAAAAGGCACCACTGCTAATTTGCATATGCTGAAGCTGCATATGTTGTCTGGGTTGCAGCAAGGGCAACCAGCACTAAGGTTCACTCAGAACTGCTTGCCTGTAGTATGTAAAAGTCACAGCTCTGCACTGTGAGTCCTGCTATCACAAAATAATTGTTTCTTCTTGTTTTTTTCCCCTCTTATTTTTAGCCTTAGTAATTGTTACCTGCTTGTCTAATTGTACTGGCAGGGTGAGTAGGTATGAATTTCTTCTTGTCTATCAGTGTCCCCTGCATAACTGCCTGTATCTGTCAGGATTTGGGTGCATAAGTGACAGAGCACTTGGCTGTGCATGCCGTGGTGGGGACCTTTGCACTTAGAAAAGCTGACAGAGCTGGTATGATAGGAATCATGATAATTCTATGATTAAAGAATTAGTGGGCACCTTCATGGTGTTATTTCAAATGCATCATACACATCTATTTTAAGACTCCAAACAAAGCTGCATAACAGCCCAGGCACCAGAATTTCCTGTCCCTACAGAAAGAAAGCATCAGCTAGGAGTAACACAGTCTGACATCTGAAAGATAATTCTCCCAGTATCTCTCAGTGATGAAAATGGCCAGATCAGAAGGACTGGAGAGTCAAAGTCCTCTGTTGTATATTTATTGTCTCACCATTGTGATCTGTTCTGTTGAAAAACACAGCTGCTAAGGACAAGTTAACTCAGATCTCAAAAACCCTGCACTGAGACACCACAGAGGATGGCTGGGTGTACTGATAAGAAATTTTGACTTCAGGCATTTGGCAGAGATGTTCCTCATTCCCTTCCCATTGACTCCAGACATCCTCCTAGAACTATTGCTTTCAGCTGCTGTTTACCTGGGGCTGCCAGAGGACAGGTTATGTGAGAGGAAAACTGTCTGTCCTGCTTGGGCCCAGGGTTTTGAATAGACTGAGGAAACCAGTAAGTTGGCACTGGTTTGAAGTATTTTTTTCCCCTCTGTCTCTCTGCAGCTGCAAAGACTGGGAAAGGGCAATATCCAAGGCAGTCATGGAGCAAGAAGCATACTCCAGAAGGCAGAATTAATCAGCTTCACTTCAATGTTCCTGAACTTCCCAGTTTGACCATGCCCAGGGTCTTTGGTCCTTTTCCAGAAGTCATGAATAAGCAGGTTTGTCAGTGGGAGCCACCTGACTGGGAGCTGTGGGAGGCTGTGCTTACCCCATACCCACCAGGAACAAGTCCTCTGGGCCATCCGTGGTCTATGCTGCCCTCACTGAAACACAGCATGTGAAATATCTCTTTCAGACTGCAGGATTTGATTAAAAAGTTTGCTCTGAGGATTTGCCCAGTAACTTAGATAATATTAGCCAAATAGGAAGTAGCTTATACTTGCTATGGGTGACTCCAGCCCTATTTTCAGAGGAGCAGCAGAAAAATCCATTATAAGGCACTCTCAACCCCACTATCCAAACCTCAGGACCTTGTCCTAGTAGAAACAGCTGTAAAAAGAAAAAAAAGAGCACAAGCTGTCAGTTCAACTAATTTCATGGTAAAAAGCTGTCCCTGTGCTTTTGTCTGATGTGTACTTTTACCACCCACAGGTGAACAGACCTGTGACTTTAAGCCCTGATCTGAAATACCAGTGGACTTGTCTAACAACAAGTTAGAGCTAACAACAAGTGAGCAAGAAAAGGTAGGAAAGGATTGAATCATATGGAAGATAAGGCTAGCTTAAAACAGACAGAAAGAATTCATGTTTCCTTCCTGGTGTTGGGGGAAGAGAGCACTTCTCCAGCTCTGTAACACTCCTTTTCTGTTGGTTTCAGTCAGTAACACAAAGATTAGCATCTTTCTGTTTACTCTTTTTTTAAAACCCTTCTCCTTGTAAGTTTATTCTCTCTTTGAGAGAATAAACCTGAACATTAAGTCAGTTCTTTTACTGAGTTTGTTTTCCCACAGCATGGCTGATTTGCATCCTCTAGTGATCAACTGGAGGTTTCTTTAACTCCCCCTCCAGGCTGCTAACTACATTAGTAAGCTGAGAAACGTGAACTCTTGGGATGGGTCTTTGCTAGCTACATGCAGTGACATAATTATCTTCTGATAGATGTTATCTTGCTGCATTGCATCTTCCCACACAAGAAGTCTCCAGGGAGTGACAAAGGAACGTGTCACTCAGCATTAGAGTGATGCAGATCTGGCTTTTGTTGTAGGAACTTTATGCTTTCTTTGGTGTTTCTCAGTTGAGCAAACTCACTTCTTAATGGTGTCTTGGGGAACATATTAAGAGGTGAAGTGCTCTGATCCTGCTCAGTTTTAATAGTGCTGGATCAACTTAGGAGAAAAAAAAAAGGAACATCTTTGTCTCAACCTCAAATACTCATTGTATATATGCTCATTAACATAAGAGTAATAAACTATGCAAAGGAAATTTACTGTAAATGTTAATCTACTGTAAATCATTGTCTTAGTGACTTAAAAGTATATAGGGTAATATGACTGATGCCAAAGAGACATCCTGACTCCCACAAACTCAGCTGCTGGAGAAAAGGCAGGGATAAGTGTGGGAGGTTTAGTTACCTGCCACATTGCTAATACCAAGTCCTCACTGGAAATGTTCTCTTGTTTTAGACTTCTTGGCAATGCTCCCACACCTTCTCAAAGCCCTGGCTCTACTGGCACTAAACCTGCAGCCTCTGTTTTTAACACATACATGTCAGACAAGTTTCAAGGTGGTGCAGATGACATGGATACTAAGAAACCCAGCTCCAGTTCCCCTGCTTAAGGAGGCATAAAAGTCTCTTACATGAACAAACCTCTGCAAATAAACACTGCAAGCTCCCTAGCTGTGTGTGGAGACTGTTACACTCTACCAATGATTTCTGCAAAAGCTTTGGTTAGCAGGAGAGCTGTACTCTGCTAAAGATGCAGTGATATCTGTTAGCTTTCTTCACTACCAAACAGCAGATATTTAATTGCTGGCAAGTGGGATTCATTAAATGAGAGCAGAATGCAGGTAGGCACCCTTAACTTAATATTGCTTGGCTTCTAACTGAAGCAGTCTCTCCTCTGATGCATTACAGCCATGTTAAAAGGGGCTATATCAATGTGAAACAATTCTAAGTATCTTAATTCCCTCTGCCTCTGCAGAAATGGAGTGCCTAGGAATCCCTCTGCTTTACTTGCTCCTGCCTGGCGTGGATGTGAATCAACAACAAAGGAAAAAGAACTTTGCATCATGTGGTCCTTGCTTTGCCATGTACCTTTGAGTAGATCCCTTTGGCATCCTTGCTTCCAACTGCTTCTTATGGTTCTTGTCAAAATATTAATACAGGACATGCTATGTGGAGAGTAGGACTGGGGCATTTGGAAGACCCCAACAGTTAAACTCCCTCACAGCCAGAAGGGAGGTGGTAGATTCATGCAAAAGGTCAGGTGAAAAAATTGAGTGTTCTAGTCTGGCCAGCACTGTCTTTTTTTCACTCCATAAATGGTTGGATAAATTGACATTGCCACCCTAAGGACCAACAAAAAATGGTAACACAGTAGTGATGGATCTCCTGTTAGGAGTGTGGAAAATTACCTCTATGAATAGCTTGAGATTACCTCCTGAGGGAGACCTATTGTACAGATTTAATTGTATTTCTCTCTTAATTAATCAGCTGTTAGTAATTACATCCTGCATTCTTGCAATGGAAAAAAATAAAACTGGCTGTTGAGACTGTGCTTAAATCATAGGAAGGAGAGAAAATTACACTGCAAAGAGTATCAGTCTTGTAAACAGCTTTAATTTGCTACTTAGCTATTCATCAATTAAATAACATTTTCAAATAAAAGCATTCTGGAAAACACAGCAGCCACAATTAACAGCAGTGCCAGTCAGGCTAGCTTAAAGTAACTCCTCTGCCATCTCAACAATACACAATTTTGAAATGGTTCAGATAGTAGTTTAGCTTATCAGCTGACAGCTGAGAGAAATGCTGGCTTCCCCTCTTTGCTAGGAGACACAGACAGACAAGCTCAGTTTGTGCTTTCAAATTATCTCTTACAAGAGCAGCATTCTTGTCTTGTTCAGCTTCTATTTAGAAACTTTTTTTTCCTTAAATGACAACTGCAGTTCCTCATTGCCTCCTTTTCCTCTTTGCACACTCAACAGCTGCCTGGCTGTGGTACTGGATCCTCCAGCAGATACTGTTGTTTTCCACATCCCCCTCCTGTGCTACAGTCTCAGGTTACTTGGTCAGAAGCCCTGTGCCTTGTTCTTCTCTGGGGACAACTCTAAGAAAGGTAATTTGTTCTCAGATATGGTAGTTTGATTATCCTGTCCCTGTGCACAGAAAGAAAAGGCACTGTTTACAATGGCAAGGTAAGGCAGAAAAGTAATTTTTTCATCATCATCTTGTTTCCTAAGTGGAGATGGATTTCAGTGGAGAAAACCGGTGAGGTTGACATGTGCGAGGCTTGCTGCCCTCTCCTGGTGTCATCAGGGGCCATGCGTTAGATCTCACAGCTGCCCCTAGATTAAGGTTTTCCACTTCAGAGATGATGAGTCCTGCAGGAATGGAGAGAGGAAGCTGATTTATAGATGGAAAAGGTTATTTTAACCAGCAGTGTTTTGATTAGGATTAGCTGGAGCAAATCAGCCTGGCACAGCTTTTGAACTGTCAGTTGAAAGGCAAGTGTGCTGATCAGGTTCTCAGAATCTGCAGGTGGTGCCCCTGCAGTTTTCCCATACTGAAAAAGGGATTGGAACCCAACACTGCTGAGCCTGCAAGTTACTCTTGCCCAATTTTCTGTGAGCATTAGCACTCAGTATATGTTTTATCATCATGGCCCATCAGAGCATACCAGCTGCAGATGCATACGATCTCACCTTCTAATGTGACTGAACAGAGAAGGTACTCACCTTGTAGAAATAATTTTACTCCTGACAGCTACTAAAGCTCAGCTTGTTGAGTTGTGTACAACAATCAGAGGCAGCAGCTCTCCACAGCGGGAATTCAGTTTTAAGGATGCAAAGTGATCTAACCTTGTGGGCCCAATGTTAAGGATTGCAATGGGCAGCTTCTTCTCCTGGGCAGCAAGAGCAAACCTGTAACCAGAGTATACCTGCAGGAATACCAGAAAACAAAATTATTGTCAATTTTAGCAAAACAAGAGTAAGGGAAGAGAAAGGACTAAGGGAAGTACAATAATTGCTGTTGGCAGTAGGAGAAGGGGCTATATGTCCATGCTGTGTCAGACAGCTGCATTTATTTCAGGTAGAAAATATCTTAATTCAGGAGTGCACAGAAAAGAACAGCTTTTAACCTCTGTCAGTGAAGGATTTGCAGTTTCATAGAAACTCAAACTTCACAGTACACTGAAGGGCAATGCCCCTTTCTTTTAGTATCTCTCAGCAGCTGTTGTTACTAGTTATCATAGGTACTTAAATGCTTCTACTTTGATGGTTCTCACATGGCTCAGCTTAGGTAGAACAAGAATGAACCTAAGGCATTTCAATCATTCCTGTACAAAGGATTATAAGCTTAGGATGCGCAAGCTCAAGGAATTTATCTTCAGAACCCTGAAGCCAAGAGAATCACAATCAGGCAGCCTTGGTTTTATCTCCGTCTGGGAGGTGTTAAGAATAGTTTCTTTTGATGTATTAGAACTTTTTCCTGGAAAAAAATGGTATATACACTCTATTCCAAGAGCTTACAGGAATTAAACAAACAGGGGTTTCTGATCTACCTTACCTTATAGATAAGAGACTAATGGAGAAAACACATTGTGATACAAAGGACAGTCCTAAGCAGCAAGCAGAGATATTTCTGTTATCTTCTTGGGAATTACAGATCCTAAAATCTGGTATGTCATGCAGTGTTCCATAAGGCCTAGAAAGCTGCCAAAAGCTAAAACATTTAAGCAAAAAAAAAGTGGGATGGTGATCTCTGCAGGTCTGAATTGTCTCAGGTATCTTGGCTTTATGCCCAGCTGTGAACCTACAATGTAGGAGGAGGTATCAGAGAGAGCTCCAAACATGTAAATGGAGTTACATATAGCAGCATGAAGTAGACTGGGATGAGTGTGACAAGAGAGCCCAAACAGGCCAACTGTGGAGACAGATTCTAACCACAGTAAAAATAAAATACCAAGAAGCTCTAGAGAGGCTGTTGTGATCCACATGCAATTAGTGGTCCTGAATTGTGGCAGCAAGGGTTATTGCAGGCAGAGCAGCACAGACACAGGAATGCAGTGTGGAAGGAAGACCTGCTTACCTGCATAGAGGATCCTGCCACCAGCATGGAATCCGATTCCGCCAGGCGTTGGTGCACAAAATTTACTTTTTCCCGGCTGACTGTGTCTCCAAAGAAGGTCACATCAGGCTTCAGGATTCCACCACATTTACAGCAGGCAGGGACCTGGAAATTACGCACCTGCTCGTCCGTCAGGAAGACATCCCCATCCGGAGCCACACCAAAGGCTTCAGCTTTCCAGGTGGGATTCAGAGCTTCAAAATGCTTCTGAAGCTCAGAGCGCAAGATTTGGTCTCCACAGGACAGGCAGAAAACCCTGAAATTCAGAGCAAAGTCTCAGTGGGGAGTTTCCTGTCATTCGAAGGTCTGGAATCTGTAACTTATTCCTTAGAAGACATGGAAGATCTGTTGTCATGACTCATTTATTTACCAAATAGTACAAGTCGAGCTGTCTTTCTACTTCTGATTGTTGTTTTACAGGAATGCTCTAGAGTAAGCACTTTGTACTCTGCTGTGCATCCTCTCTCCCAGTTTTTCCTCTGGAAACTTGGGGTGACTGCAGCCAGGTTGTTGTGGCCCCTCTCCAGCCTACACATCCTGTGTGTTTCTGGCACTACCCACTCTGCTTAGCCCTGTATAATCCTTGTATAGTCAGGATGCCCTCATCCTCTTCACTAAAAGGACATTTGCTGTAGCAAGGGAAGGGGAAATTCTGACTGATGCAGGCTGCAAGTGAAATAATCCAAGTGATGCTCCAAATAAAGGAGTCATGTTCATGTTTCTTAAATACTGTATCATTAAAAACACTGTTCTGTGATCTTTTTCTCCATCCCAGCCCAACAGCACCTTTCAGTATGTCATCTCCAGGAACGCAGCATCAATTTTTTGCCTCCTTTCTCAGCAGATGACCTTGCACCTGCCTGTCAGTCACCCCGAGCCAGAGAGCAGAGGATTAACCCTCTCCCCCCCGTGACGCACAGTACCTGTGCGTGCAGCCGTGCAGTTCTGTCAAGCGCTGACTCCCGGCTTTGGTGTGGAGGGCATCCACGTTCTGGGTCACCAACCAGTGCAGCTTCCCCAGCTTCTCCCAGTCTCTTAGTACCAAGTGTGCTGTGTTTGGCTGATGGGAGGAGAACTGGGGCCAGCCCACAAAGTTCCTTGCCCAGTAGCGCTGCCGGGCACTGGCACTGCGAACGAACTCTGCGTGCTGGACAGGTCGTCTGTCTGTCCTGGCATAGAGCCCAACACCTTCAGAGCGGTAGTCTGGGATCCCTGATTCAGTGGAAATGCCAGCTCCAGTCATTACAAACAGCCTCTTGGAGTTGGAAACGAAGTGCTGGAGCTCTTCTACTTCTGCAGGATCTGGGGGAAGACAGGGTGGCACGAAAGCCAAGTCTGGAGAGGTCCTGGATACAGAATGGGATTTGCAGTGATGGAATCTGATGGCTCTGCAAACTCTTGACAGCTTCCTGGCAGAGAACATATTCAGCTAAAAGTCAAGAACAGAACACATAGCAGGTGAAAGAAAGCAAAGAGCATGTCCATGCTAAAGAAAGCCCCCTGTCTGAGGACAGTGTTCCTATGCCCCTTTGACAGAGGGCAACACTGAGGACTTGCTGAAGGTCCAAAGTTGGCACCCCTGACTTGCAAGATTCCTGTCCTATCCTGGTGTGAAGGACAGCTAGCTAAGGTGACTTGTAAAGAGCCCAGAATGACCTGAGGATGCAGCATATTTCCCAGGTATGTGCATCAGGACAGAGCAGAAGTGGCAGGGAGGCCAAGCAGCCTCCTGCCAAGCCACTGTACAGCTGCTGTGTCTGGTTCCTACCCAGAAGGGACTCTTGCTCTGCTTTCTTTAATGTTCTGACTGCTCCAAATCAGCCCTTTCTATTTATTCTATCCTTTGCACATGCTGTGGAAGGGAGAAAAGAACAACCTTGAAATGTTGCTTTTTCAGAACAAAGGCCTTGAGTGGACTTTTCTGTTTTTTTATAAAGTCTTGAGCTGAACAGGTCTTGAAATGGGACTGAAGGTGATTAGGAGACTGCCCGACTGCCTCTAGCACCTCCTGCTTTGGGGGTGCCATCTCCCCAGTGTCAGTGGAGAGGTGGAGGGGTACTGCTTTTCTTCTCCAGCAGGAACAGGGCTTTGCTGAGAGAGAAGGGATCACCCAGATGTGTGGGGGGAAGAAACAGCTACCTGGTGGGCAGGAATGGGAAGGATAATCCTGCTTAGGGGAGGAATGACGTGGACTGTTGGGGACAGGCAGGATAGCTGTGCTGACAGATAGGAATTCTGTGCAGGACCTTATGTGACAGGAGTGGATTGTTTTGGACCTTGATTTTGTTTGGTCTTGCTAGCAGTCTGAAGTTCTCTTTTCTCCATTTCACTAATTTAAAACATTTATTTCTTTGCCTCTCATGTTTAGCATGCAAACTACAAAAAGTTTTGGAAGAAACTACTGCAGCTGTCTGGTATTTCTTCCCCTCCCTTAGCAAGGGGGCTTGTATGAAATCTGGAAGATGGAGGAAGGACTTTAGTCCAGTTCTAAAGATTTTGCTTCATCATCAGTTGAAGTACAGGGAAAGCTGGACTTCCTCCATATTCCTGAAGTATTTTTTAAATCTAAGCAGTGAATCCTGCTCACATGTTTTCTACCTTGTTTTGTTGTTTAGCAGGAGTTGTGTTCAGCCTTCCCTTCTGAATAGGTTTTATTTTCCATAGGAATTAACTAGAAGGCACAAAGCCTCCCAATAAACTGTAATTTGCTTTGAGAGCAAGTTCTGCCATGATTCTTCCCAAAGACCGTTTTGACAGCATTTAAATTGCTTTAACTGATTAAAATTCTCTATTCCTGTCCCTTATCTTCAAAAGATCTTTCAGAAGGAAATGTTTTGAGGGGTGAATGAAATGGAGATATAATATGGGTTGGCCCACGAGAGAGAGGAGGCACTGGTAGGCCCAGCAGCAAAAAAAAAAATCACCAAACATTCATCTGAGAGCTGCTGTGAGGGGTAGGAGAGAAACTGATTATTTTCTGAGAAATGCAAAGGTGCTTCCAAAGTGAAAGTGCTCAGATCAAAAAATCACAGCTACTGTACATCAGTGAAACTCTTCAAACATACCTATTAGGATCCAAGGCCAGTTTGTTTTAGCACCATCCAAGATGCTCCCCAGAAAAAGGCAAGTTTAAGGTAGAAGATCCGGAGAGGTTTTTACAGTTACAGGCCAGAAATCCAGGACACCCGGAACACCCGAGTCTCTGCTGCTGTAACAATGACGGGAGGAGGTGAAGGGAGGCGGGGGGAGCGGTGGGCGGTGTAAGAGCTGAATCGAACACATCTAATGAAATAAGAGAGTGATACGGTGAATAAAACCTGAAAACTTACCTCTCATAGTGCTGCCGTGCGCGACCGCGGGAGGAAAGGGCTGGCCTGCTGCCAGGGAGGAGTGTTCTGGGAAATGGAGTTCACCAAGACATTAAGCCCTAAGGAAAAAGACTACAAATCCCATGCTCCAAAGAAGCTGAGAAACCCCAAACAAACCAACCACCCAAACACGAGCGCCTGACACTTGATAAAGTCCATTTGAAAATGCCAAGAGCTTCACAGCTGCCCTCAAGGAATCATGTGAGTATAATCATATTTGATAAAATAGCTTTAATAAAGTACATTTTAGCTGCCTGTCTGTGTATGAGCAGGCATTTTCCTTTCACTGGCACCAATGGATTTAGGCTTAAAATGTGGCCAAGCAAATAATGGAAGAAAAGTCCACTGAGGGCTGTTGAAGATGTGTCTTCCGGCTCAGGAATTCCCTGAGACATGAACTGTTGGAGGCTGTGAGAATGCTCAGGGCCAACAGGTTGGCTCTGTGCTGACACTTCCTTTGGTACCTACACTTGATGTCAGAGAGATGGTGGTGTTCATGGTTAAACACTATTGGGATAACAGGAAAAAAGGTTTGAGGGAAAGATGTGGAAAGGGCCTGTGGCAGCAAGGCTAGACAAGTAATTCCAGTTTTCCAACAGATGCTTTTGGAGCGTGGAGCAGGCAGGGTGGCTACATGTGGTGAGTTCTTTGAGTCCTTCTGTGAACATGGTTTGTGGTGCTCTGCAGAGCTGACATCACCCAGCTTCCAACCAGTAGCTTCCTGGCTGGAGCTGATGGTGCCTCTGTGCTTGCTGCAGGGATCAGGCTTCATAATCACAGCAGAAATCTGACAAATTGCTTGCTTGGCAATAATGCATTTTTTGGGTTGTGGTGGGGTTTTTTTGTTTTGCTTTGGGTTTCCTTTTTTGTGTGGTTTTTGTGTGTGTGTGTGTGTGTGTGTTTTTTGTGTTTTTTTCCCTGAAGGAGACTTATTTATTTGAAGAACAAATAAGTAGGGAGACCCAGACTGATGCAGAGAACAGCCTGGTAGTAGCTCACCTATTTTACATACAATTGGCTCTTTCTAATAATTTGAGCTGCTTTTCAGATTCTCCAAATAGCTTTTGTTAATTAGCTCAAGACACTAGGACTTTTTAATCCTTTTTTTTTTTTTTTTTCATTTTACAGTAACTTTAAAAGCCCAGAGGAGTCTGACCTGTGTACAGCAGCATGGAATTTTGCCATCACAAGGAAGAAGCGTGTCCTGAGTGCCGTTCCCCCCACACCCATCGCTGCAGAACACGACCCCTCCCTTTCGACAGTTCCGTGAGTCCAAGTGCCCTTTGGGCTGTTGGACCCTGCACACCCCCGGTCACCCCGGGTGTATTTTGGGGGCAGCCCCTTCCCGCTGCTCATTACCATTGCGCCCTCCCGGCACCCCCAGCGCGCGTCGCTACCGAACCTCCCAGCATTACCTCCCGTACCCTCCCGTCCCACCTCCCGGTACCGACCCCCGTGGCAGCGCCGGGTCCGCGGGGCAGCGCGTGTCCGGTGAGGCGTGCGGGGGCGCGCCGGCGCGCTCTGAGCACGGCAGCGGGGCGGTGATGCCGGGGCCGGGGAGGGCGTAGCTCACTGGTAGCTTTGCGCAGTGGCAGTATCGTAGCCGATGAGGTCAATCCGAGGCGCGATTATTGCTAGTTGAAAACTTTTCCCAATACCCCGCCATGACGACTTGAAATATAGTCGGCATTGGCAATTTTTGCGAGCCTCTGCGGAGGCTGATTGGACGTGATTAAAAAGAGAGATGAATAAATGAGTAAGAGCGGATGCGGACAGCATGGGTTGGGTTGAGGTGTCGGGGCAGGCTGGGGTGCTGCGCCTTTAGAGGTCTCTAAATTCAGGTGCCGCTGGGATGGACCGGAGGCAAGGGTGAAGGGGGGGGGGCAGCTCATTCATCTGGGAGGCGGTGGGAAATCCCTCATTCATCGGGGAGCCTCCCGCGTGACGTCACGCTATTTGCATACCCCTTCCCATCAAGCTTCGCGGTCTCAGCCCCGGTAGGCACAGAGGGGGCAAAACGGGGAACCCCGCGGCGGGGGGCACGGCGGGGGGCACGGCGGTGCGGGAGAGCAGTACCGGCGGAGGCAGAGGGGGAGGCGGACTGGCAGCGGGGCTCACCCCGAGCTCGGCAGCGACCCCGGGGCGACGGTCGGCGGCGGTGACAACATTAGGGTAGCTTTGCGCAGTGGCAGTATCGTAGCCAATGAGGTTAATCCGAGGCGCGATTATTGCTAATTGAAAACTTTTCCCAATACCCCGCCATGACGACTTGAAATATAGTCGGCATTGGCAATTTTTGACAGTCTCTACGGAGACTGAATACACGTGGTAAAAAACAGTGGAAAGAGATGGTGCTTCGGAAGCTGATCCGGAAGAGTACAGAGTTGGGAGAGAGGGTTGTTGGGGTATGGGGTGGTGGATGAAGTTGTTGGGGTGTGATGGCGTCAGGAGTACACCTTTAGGAACAACGTTCAGTGCATAGAACCGTAGTAGGTATGTGGGTGCTTGTTAATGTATATTGGCTGAC
This sequence comes from Calypte anna, assembly GCF_003957555.1. Lineage (NCBI taxonomy): Eukaryota > Metazoa > Chordata > Aves > Apodiformes > Trochilidae > Calypte > Calypte anna. Next base: position 10,206,520 of record NC_044261.1, read on the forward strand.
AAAACTTGCATAAATAAAAAAAAAAACAATTCAAACGACAACAACAGTCCCCCCAGAAACACCCACAGCCCACCTTACTGTCAAAGGAATCACAAACCTTTACTATGGAAAAAGCAGCTGCTGAGTTTGGTGTAAAATCATATTTTATAAGTTCAGTATACCCTGTACGTTTCTGAGTTGTTCCTGTTGTTTCATTTATACATAGGCAGACCATGTGGAGGGAGACTAATAACCATTGCACACCATATCATAGAATCATAGAATTGGCTGGGTTGGAAGGGACCTCAGAGATCATCGAGTCCAACCCTTGAACCACCGTTGCGGTTGCTAGACCATGGCACTGAGTGCCACATCCAGTCTCTTTTTAAATATCTCCAGGGATGGAGAATCCACTACTTCCCTGGGCAGCCCATTCCAATGCTTGACCACTCTCTCCGTAAAGAAATTCTTTCTGATCTCCAACCTAAACTTCCCCTGGCACAACTTAAGACTATGCCCTCTTGTCTTGTTGAAAGTCATCTGGGAAAAGAGACTGCATCCCTGGGCTGCGTCCTCTGGAGCTGGAAGCAGCTGCCCCCTGTCCCTGTGCAGGAATTAGATGTAATTTATGTTGCTGACAAGTTACTCTGAAGTTCTCTTTGTGGTCGTGTGTGCCATCTGGATGCTTCTGTAAGACCCTGAGCTCGGCAGCTGTTTTAAACTATACTGAGGCAGAGTAGAAAACGTGGTAGCCAGTATTAATGTTCCCTCATTATCAGGTTTATTTCTGATATTCAGCTGTGCTGGGGTACTGTACACAACAGTGACCGAAAGCTGACACTGAGCCCTCCTAGATGGCATTTTCTCCCATTTTTACTTCCTTACTAGAAATACCAATTTGAAACCAAAACCTGAAGCACAGGGATGTCATTATCCCTTGGCAGATTAAACCACACTGATGAATACCAAGGGCATTTGTAGTTTACGGTCAGTAATATGTTTCATGTAATTGACTGATTCACAGAAACTGTGTTGGAAAGTATTTGGTTTATCACTTGATGGGTTCTCATCTCTTCTGCCAAAACTGACTGTATCAGTACACTGACATGGTGCCTTGTGAAGTCCTGTCCTACATCTTATGCTAGAAAAAAAGTTAATTTGTTTTGCTGTAATAGATCCTTCCAAAAGTGTAAGTAGGACCTTGAATGGAGAAGTTACATGTTGACAATTACTCCCATTGCCTTAAGCTTAACATCTGCCTGAATTTGTCTTCTGTGCAGTTACTTGAAGCTACATCCCCTTCCACGGTGTCTGTGTGGCACAGCAGAGAGGACACACACTGCAATGAAGTCATTGTCATCACTCTGCTGTTTCAAGTCACTCTCTGGAAAGTGCCCAGGTAAGCCCTAAGCCTGCCTTAGCTTATAGCTTCATAGCTGTTCTTTGACATAGTCTGTTGGAAATAACAGTGCTTTTCATAAAGAGGTATTAATAAATGAGCTTGGATTGCTCCTCTCTTTGGGAGCCAGTCTGAGATTACAGCCCTGAAGGGGCAGGTGGATAGTTAATCCATCCAGTCTCTGAGTGTCAGGCGTGTGGAGGTCAGTGGGTTAAGCCACCCTTCTGTGGAGATGGTTCGTGACTGGTAAATGATGCTTTGGTGAGAGGGGAAGATGGCTTGAGAACTCTGAACACTTGGGTTGTGTGGAGCCAGGAAGTTCTGAAGTCCAACACTAGGTTGATACCGACTCACTGTCTGACTTTGTTTCCAGCCCCCAGCCCTGTTTCTCATCTGTAAATGGTGGCAATAACTTCTTATCACTCCTTCTGTGAAAGACAAGTGGAGTCATAATGCATTTTAGTCACAGGGCACAATGTGAGAAGTCTTGTGTACTTTTCTAATGCACTACTTGCCTTTGTTCCCTAGCACTTCTCATCCAGCACTAGTATGAGGGATGTAGCTGCTTTCAGCATCACTGCCCCCTCAGTCACACCAGCAGCCTCTGGGCATGCCTTGGGTATGCTGCTCTGGTGGGAAGGAGTTTGCTGGAGGTGGCCATCAGCAGGGCACACAGCTGCAGAAGAATGGTACTTGAGCAGTGAGTGAAGGATTCATAAGAATTTCACAGGCAGAGACCAGGTAGATGATGAGAAAACAGGAGTTCCAGGGCATTAGGAAGGACAGAAGAGAGTGAACATTGAGTGAATGAACACCACAGAGCAGTTTTCTTAGCAGCTTGGGTTTTAACCTGCCCCTGCTCCCTAGGCTATTGTGGGGTGGTTAAGGACTGACAGTTTACAGAAGAAATGTTAGTGGGTGAAGAAGAATTCAGCACCTGCCTATGAGGAGTGCAATAAATGTAAGGTTGGTTTTAAAAGCCATGCTGCTGGAAGATTGTATCACTCAGGTGAGAGCCCTTTCCACCTCATTGACCCTTTCATAACAGAGCTGAAGCCACCAGCAATAACTTTTATTTTTTTAAACACTAAGCTTCTTGGACACAACCCATTTCTTGTGGGTGCAACCCTAACTGGTACTCTGAACTGTTAACTGCAGCTCTGAGACAGAATAGAAACAGCCTTCTTGATTTGTACTCACTTCCAGACTCCCAAAGGATCCTGTAGGAAGCTGAAGATAAAAATTGCATACCAGGCTATGGTATGAACAGAGCACGGTGAGCTCTTTATGCAGACAAAAATACAACTCAAGACCGTTACTTGTTGCTAGAAGGAGCGTACAGATCCCAGGAAAGGATGTGTTTCTGATGACCTCAGGTCCACTATGCTACCAATGTTTTATGTTGCTCTACCTGAGGGGACACATGCTGAAGTCATCACTATACAGTGATACGTTTTAGAGAAAATGTTACTGTTCCTTCAAATAATGTTTTAAATTTTGCTCAAGGACCAAAAATGGGTGTGTCAGGTGAGATCCTTGGCACTGATGGTGAAGCACATGGTGCAAATCTTTGCTTATATTTGTATTGTACTTAGATACAGGTGTGGATGGAATTTTCTGGGAAGTCCTGGATGTGGAGTAAAACTTGGAGTGAATTTCCTGGAGGCTGTTGATGATTTGCAAACATTGGCTGGGGTTAGGAGGGGGTATTTCCATGCCCCCGTAGTGATTGTTCTCATTGTAGCATGTCTTAACACAGGAAATAACGATGTCTGTTGACTTGTGTTAGCTGGGAAAACGGGGTGTGCTTAGAGAGTGAAAAATAAAGCCTCAGAGATTGCTGGTGGCTGATCTCATAGCCACTGTTTTTGTGAAAATGCAATCCTGTAATCTCAGCTCGACAACAGGACATGTGCTGTTCAGCTCTGAGAACATTCTCTGCCTTGGTAGTAATTTTGTAAGGAAAAGTGCTGCAAGAGTCATGTTTCCTGGTTCCCGAGCTGTTCCCACACTGATAGTTTTCTGTGTATCTCGCATCAGATAAGGAGCTGAGCACTGGAGCTGAGCAACTGTTGTTGCTGCCATCTCGACTGGGCCTGAGCGTGGCGGTGAACACCCTGCCTGGCATGAGGGTGGAGCTGCTCTGCGGTTCAGGAGAGGCTTTGCTGCATTGGAGAGTGGTTTGGTAGTGGTTTGGAAGGAGAAGCGAGTGGGAAATAGCGGTTCGAAACGCACTGTCACATGCTAAATCCAGGAGGGCTGTTACCGTTTTTAAACAGAGTGAAGGAGAAGTGGTTGGTGGCTTTTCCTTTTCCCTTTATGGTGACAACAGATTGTGGAAAATGGGTCAGGAGAGGTTTCTCCTGTCCAGGATTTCTTGTGGATGGGGTGAATCACCAGAGGCTCAGAAATGTGAACGTGTTTGAAGGCTTTTGGGGCACGGAGCGGCAGGGCTCCTGCCTGGCAGCAGCACCCAGCCCAGCCCCCGGCGGACATGCCCCGGTCCCGCCCGCCCAGTGCAGGGTTTGGGTCCGCGTTGTTCCGAGGCGCTGGGCTGGCAGCTGCTGCCCTGAGCCCCAGAGAGAGGGCCGGGGCGCGGCTGTCCCCATCCGCCATTTCCCCGGCCACTTCTCCACCCCAGCGCCTGAGCCCCGGGACCGCCGGCCACTCCCGGCCCGGCCCGGCCCGGCCCGCCCAGCCCGGTTCCCTCCCGCTGCTGCCGCCAGGGGGCGGTGCCCGGCGCGGCGGGGGCGCGCGGGCGGCGGGCGCGCGCGGGGGCGGTCCGGGAAAGTTGCGAGGCGCTGAGGCGGCGGCGGCAGCGGCACCGGCGGCGGGGCGGGCGCGGCGGTACCACCACCATGGACGACTTGGGTGAGTTCCGAGCCCCCCACCGCCTCACCCCGCGGCGGGGGGCGCCGCCTCTCAGCGCTCCGGACGGCGGCCCCACCGGCCCCGGCCGCGCTGCGCCTCTCGGCACCGCCGCCGGCTCCGCGCCCCGGGGCTCGGGCCGGGCCTGCCGGCGCCCGGGGACGTGTCCGCTCCCCTCAGGCCCTCCCGGCTGCCCGCGGCGTCACCCGCCCCCAGGAGCCTCGGCTGCGCTGGCCTGGGGCCGCGGCCACCAGCTCCCGGGCCGGGTCGCCAGTCTTGTCCCGGCTCTGCCTGGCTGGGAAAGGCGCCCTTCGGTCCCGTGCCCCGGGAGCGGCGTGGTCGGGTTTCAGCTGACGCCTCCTCCCCTGCCGCCACCGCGGGCTCTCGAATCTATTCTTGGGCGAGATGTGTAACTTTGCCCGGGTGTGGAGCGGTCACCGGGGAGCCCTCGGGGGAGAGCTCGGAGCACAGCTCCTGCCCACCTCATCCACCCTTGGCTTCCCCCAGCTGTGCCGAAAGCTTTCAGACCCCTCTGATGGGGAAGTGTCAGGCAATTGGTCGAACTGGAATGATCTAGAGAGTTTGAGTTCCTTTGGTACCAAGCCGGAAAGGGGGTGGATCTGCCAAAATCCCTTGTGCTTTGGGAGACATTAGGGTGACTGAGTTCTGCTTATGAAACTGATTAAAGCAGACACTGGGGAGGGGCTGCGATCCCTTACTTCCATCCCACCTTTAATAGAAACCAGACGTTCTGTTAAGATTGTGTTCCAGAAGAATTGCAATTTTATTACTGGACTGGGAAGCTCACATTATCGAGCTGGCATAAAGCTGATGGTCACACCTTCAGAAAACAGACTCTGAGCTGGGCTTATGATAAGACTTGGAGAGCAAGGAGTCTGTCAGGTGCACAGACTCCTGATGAAAGCTGCACCACGACAGATTGGTTCTTAGGGTGTGAAACCTCACTCATTGCCCAGTAGCAATGAGGAGTAGTAGCTGGTAGCACAGACAGAATTACTCTACTGCAGTATCTTCTCACAGTTATTGTTTCTTTAAGTGGAGACAGTTGTGTTTTCCATTTCTTGTATCCCTCAGCCCAGTAGTCTCTTGGAGATTTGGTGCTGCTCCTACAGCAAGTTCCTAGTGTGTTGAGGAATGCGTTGCTAGTCAGAACAGGATTCACCCAGCCTGTGTATTGACTTGCTGAGTGGCCCTTCAAGGTGAGCATGCAGATAGCATTGTGCAGGGCCAGTTCAGTGTCTCATCAATGTACTCTTGAAGAATGGGAGCTGCAGTGTCCCACTGCAGTTGTTGCATTCCTTGAGCAGTAGTAGTGTGACTTTACAGTTGTCTGAATAGACTGCTGCAGTTTCAACATTTTTTTCTTTTCTTCTGGAAGAGGATTAGAGATGAGATTTTGAAAAGAATTTCAGAAATTCTGAAAAATATCTGGGTTTGTTTTGTTTTCCTGAGGTGTTTAAATCTGTTGGCACAACCAGAACTTAAAGTTGTGATCTGATTTTTAAAATAGAACCTTTTGTCTCAGTGACTCGATTTCATCACATCTTAATTACACCATGGCTTTCTCAATTTTTGTACAGTTTTTCAGACTGGTCAAGATCTGATTATCTAACAGTAAGCAATTGAACAAAAAAAGTGAGACCCTTTGGTGTACAGAATTCACCAAAGAAAGGCATACCAGCTATTTTCTCTCTGCAAGCCACTCTGAGCTCTCAAGTTCACTTTTCTAAAGCCATTCACCTGGGGATGCATAGAGAAGGGCTGTGCTGATGCAGCTCTCCTGAAATAAGTCAAACTTTTGAACTGAAGTGAGAGTTGTTTGTTTTTCTTTCCCCATTATCTATGGGTGGATTATCTGAGTTGTGGATTAACTGTGCCATGGATACAGACGTCTGCGCTGGCTCTGTCCAGAGTCAAGCTGGTCCAGCAGGACTTGTTGGTTCGGGCACAGTGCCATGTGGACATAGCTGCACTGCTTCCAGGGCCAGTTTTGGCCCAAAAAGAGTTTAACATTGAGCCTGAGCTAATGCTCCTTGCAGGTTCAGCGTTGATGTCACCTAAAATCAGCTTAGTTATTTCTACACCGTTCTTTTCAATATGTGTGGTGCAGAATGTGCTGGTAACTGATGGACCTTGAGACCATGAGAGAACACGCCACAGAGCTCATTGGTATTGCTGTTTTTCACTCCCTGAATTTACCAAAACCTTATTTTTTCCAGAGGTAACAGAGTTGATTGGTGTGTACTTGTACTCTGTAAAATGGAGGTCCAGAAGTGTCTCAATTTCATGTTGCTTGGGCTGAAGAGGTTACAAAACATCTGTGAGAATGGATTTGTGCTGCTTTGGGGATTCATTTGGAGTTGAAAAAAACTTTGTTCCTTTTTTTCACCCCTCAGTGTTGAAGAAGGTGGTGCCACAGTGCACAGCTCACACAGGAAACCACTTCAGATCTCTGCATGCGGAACTGGTGCAGCCCCACTGAGCTGGGGGAGCCTTGGTGCTGGGTCTGGGTATGAACTGGAACAGCACATTGTGGGAAGGGGGGAAGAGACCTTGAATCTGAGCAGCTGACCAGGCTTGTCCAGATTGTCTTCCTCAAATCTCTCTCTAAGGAAGCATATTTTGCGGATGTCCTTGGGGTTTGACAGGAAGCTTACTGAATAAGTTTGCCACTCTGCACTGTTGTAAACTGACACAGAGAGTAAAACTTAGTCCTAAAGAGTGAGAATCCTAACGTGGGGCTTTCACCTCTCCCAGGGGATTCCCAAAGCTCAGCATGGGACTGACTGACCACACATATTTGCTTCAGACTGTTTGAGATAGGGAATTAGATGTTGAATTGTTCTTGGTTCTGTGGTGCTCCCTTGTCTAAGCAGATCCATCAGGATTTGTTGCTTGTGGAAGATGTGTGGTGTTTCATGTATTTTATGGAGAGAAGAGCGTTTTAGTCACAGACTGTTTGATTTTGACTCGAAATGCTCTTGACAGCCTTTTTCTGATGCAGTTGTTTGCAAACACTACTGTAAAACTTCCCTTTTTTTTGAGCTTTGGTAATTCCAAGCAAAAAGAATGTTGCTTTTAGAAGCGTTCTTTTGATGATTTTGAAACTCCTCTACTCCTTGGGTTTGTTTTATTTTTTTAAAAGGCTTCAGATTTTTTAAACTGGATTTTGCAATCAAAGCCAAAACAACTTTCACTAAACCTTGTAAAATATGTTTTACAAAAAGTTATTTCTGTCCACTAAGAATGTATTTATGGCAGCATCTTGCCTGTTCATGTAAACTACACTGTAAGCTTATTTTAAGTGTGCTTGCTCACTTCTAGAAAGTTTTTTTTAATATAATTTTTTTTATTTTCAAAAGGGTTGTCTAGCAGTGTAGCTTCAAAATTCAGCATGCAAAGATTCAGTGGCACAAGATATTTTACTTTAAAAGTTATTTTCCTTTGTTTTAGGAATTCTATCCCACCCTTCCTTTAGGGCTTAAGCCTCCCAAGATTGACTTTAAAGGGAGGAATCTTACCATTGATTTTTCATGGGCATGTGGAGGGGGTTCCATATGTTTCCATCTGTCATCTCTGCTTTTGGAAGATTGCTGTGCTCTGCAGGGCTATGCTGTTGGTCCTTCTTTTGAAGGAGATTCCTGCCTCTGTCTGATTGGGTGCCTTTACTTTGGAAGTCATATGCAGTGGGTTTTGGTCTTGGCCAAAAGTTAAGTGTGAAATTGCTCATGGTCAGCTACGCTCAGGAAATGGTACTGGGGGGAAAATGCTGGTAAAGTAATTTGGTCCCTTGGCTTTCTACTGGCTCAGGTTTCTGAGTCATTCCTGCTGCTGGGCGAGAAGACTGTAAACAGAACTAATACTCTGCACAATGGGGTTCTGACTTGTTTCAGCTTCTTAGCTGTTCTGACCCCTCGTAAAACAGGGACTTCATTGTCCTGAGCAACTCAGACAGGGAGTCCTCTGCCTTGAGCAGTGTGTGGTGCAGAGAGAGACTTCTTTTCTTGTTGCTCTAATTCCATGGCAAGGCTGGACTCTGCGCTGTCTTTAGCTCCTTTGTCCCTTGCTGGGAGAGGTCAACTTGTCCCGAGTGTTCAGTTGCCCTCTTGGTTAAAACTGATCCTCAGACACCATCTCTACCACTAGTGAAAGAAATGGCTAACTTCTCATAGATCTTCTTTAATTCCATCTCTCTACTTCTTCCTTTTCCAGAGAATCATGATACTTTAATTTCTGCAGACCCTTTTTCTGTCACCTTGTTCCCCTTGAAGTGTATTTATTATATTAAAGAATATGGTGAAATGGCAGAAATTATGGATATAATTCTAAAGTCTGTCAGCAGAAGAAGCAGTAACAATGCACTTCTACTTAGATTGGAGTTGTTTGTCTGGTTTACCGCAATAACATACATAAATTCTTTAAGTTAAAGCTGTGCCACTGGAGGGGGTGGTAAAGCCTATCTCTGTCCACAGATTGAATCTGTTTGAATCAGGCTAACACATTACTTGTGAATCTGGGATCTACTGCAGCTTCGGAGAAAACCAGAAGAGATTCTGAATTCAGTTGTGTTGTGCTAGTGGAAAACCAGTGTGAATGAATAGAGTCTCTGGTCTCAGTTTCCTGCTCTGCATCTCAGACTGTGCCTCCCTCCCTTTGTGTACTGATCTGCTGTGTCCCTTTTTGTCTGTTGCGGAAGCTGTTAATGAAGATGCTCTTCTGGTCCAGCTGCCTGAAAGTGAGACATTGTCTGTTGAAAGCTTCCCTGGGCTATGATAAGAAGGTGGGGTTTAAAGAATGAGTTTCTTCCTCATTTTAGCCTGTCCTAACTAACTTGGGTTTAATAAGAAGCCCTGGAAGTACATCTTGTCATGACTACTCGACTGTTCTATTTTAAAATGCTAGATATGGCACTGTGGAGACCTTTGAGTCCTGTTCTTGTTTCAGTGTTTGTAAAATCTCACTTTCTATCTCACCCAGTTTCATATTGCAGTCAAAAACAGTAATTCAAGCTTCCCGATCTCGTGTGTTTGCTCTGCTCACTTAGTGAGCTTCAGGCTCCAGAGTAAATTGGTTCAAATTCCTGGTCTTTTGGAAAACCAGCCCTTTCCCCAAATTGCACAAATGATTTGCCATTGGATCAGCAAGTGGAATTGTCACTGGATGGCAAGATAACAAGATCCAGTGCAGTGCAGAAGCAGGTGGTACCTGCCATTTTGGGCTGAATTCAAGAGAAAGTGGAAGTTGTGATTTCCAGTTGGTTTAACCTAATGTAACTGTTGGCAGCTCTAAGATGTGCTGTGTGGGGGTTTTTGTGTTGTTGTTTCACCCATCTTCCCTAGTGTACAGAACAGCTGTTGGGCAGCTAGCTGGATCAGCAAGCTGATTCTCCTGAAAGTAATTTTTTTACATGGAGAGTAGACTGTTGGTCACCTGTTTTAGTTGCGGCTTATGTTTAATCTAGCCCTGGATAATCATTCATCCAGAGCCTCAAAAACTTGCCTTGACTTTAGACATGCTGTTTCTCCATCTGCGAAATAGGGATTAACAGCTCCTTACCTGCAATGTATGGTTAATATTTGTTGAGATCTTTGTGTTTAAGAAATAGCTTCCAGCTGAATAGTATAGATCAGAATAGTAACTCATGCTTCTCTGAAGGAGAAGCTTCACTGCTAGAGAAGCTTACAATTGCAAGTTTGAATGAGATTTATAAGTTTTTGCTCTCAGCCTTGTTTGATGTTCCCTCTCTGCCTTTCTGATTGCTCATCCTTTCCTCATTCTCTGTTATGACAGGCTGTGAGTAGAGAGAAAAAATTTCCTTTCCCTTCCAAGTTCCCCACAGTAGTTCTACTCTAGTCTTTCCCTTTACCACAAAGCATCATGAAGTCATTCAAAGAATGCTGTGTGCTAAAGATATACCGTAAAAGTAGGAGGTGGGTGATGACTTTGTCATATCATGCTTAGTGATTTTTCCCATTTGTGCTTATTCTCAGTACAAATGGCCTCAGAGCAGCAGGAGCCAGCTGGCTGAGGACAATCTCCCTGGACTGACTGGTGTTAAAATCTATGCTTGCTTTTCTGTGTATGTGTGTTTTTACATCCCAAGGAAGCAAACAAAGTAGAGTTGGCAACTAGAGTGGTGGAATGAGTTTGGTGTTGGTGTTTCGGTTGTAGCAACTTGAGTCCCTGAGGTCATGTGTTTGTGCTGTTTTAGGAGTCTGGTAAGCTCTTTTTCTGCTCTTGTAAGTGCAGCTTTTTCTTGAAGCAGACACTGATTATTCTGAATTTACATGGGAAATTTATCTAAACGATTTGAAACAACTACAAGCTGAAGGTCCAAGAAAACTTAAGGCTTGCCACATGGAGAGACAGCCTTCATGGTTATTGCTTGATTCCTTTTTACCTGTGCTGGACTGTCTACACTGTGAACAAGTTTAGTTCAAGTTATTTAAATGATGATGGGGTTGTCTGAAGTCTTCAAATGCAGTTTGTATTGCCACTTCTCAGAGTTCTTATAGTCGTATGCATGTTTTCTGGGTGAGCTTCTGAGTCCATCTGGGTAGCAGCATGCAGCAGAGAATAGCTTTATTTTTTGATTTTTACTTTTTATTGCATGTTTAAACCTCTAACATTTTTCCAATGATGTGAAGAACATCAGAAAAAGTAAATGGCACTCCAGGGAATCAACTTTCTGAATGACACTTTGCATGGGGAATTGTGCTTTAAATGGCTCAGCTGTAAATCAAACTGTATGGGGTCTCCAGGAATAAAACAGTCCCATGTTTTTGTCACAAAATTGGGCTGGCAGACAGAATTAATCCTGTGTCTGTCTAGACACCCAATATGATCTTGCTTTATGTCCATTGCTAAAGAGCAAGGAGAGCAGAGAATTGCACTTCATGCTATAGGGAGGTTTGTTCAGGAACTGTGATTAGGCTGTGTTTTTAAGTGAAGTGGGCAAAGAAATCCAGAAGTAGGAAAGGTCTCAGGCAGGAGGGCTGTAATGATTTTGTTGTGGATTAGGGGCTTAATACTCCTGTGTTCTATCCTCTTTTGTGGTTCTAAACAAGTTCAGGGCTTCTCTCTGGAAAGGTTTCCTTTGAGTTGTAGCCATCAATTTTAGCTGGGTTAGGCAAAGGAGCCCAAGACTTCACGGCACGTCAGTTGAGGTTGCTGGTGCCCCACGACTTGGAATAAGATGATGGTCTGGCTGGTCGTTTTTGCTGCTCATCCTATTTTGCCATTACTTGTGTCTGTTGCTCCCCATTCTTCAGCAGCTGCTTTGGGATTTGGTTTTTGATTGTTGCTAGCAGATCACCCCTTTTGGGCTGAGCTGGGCCACAGGAATAAGAACCCTAGGAATAGTACTTTTGCTTTTCATCTCTCCCTCTTGTTCATGGTGGGTTTTATGTGGTAGAGTTTTCCTGAGCTGTGTAGGTCTGGTTAGGGCATGGTGATACACAGCTGGAACTACTCTGCCTGGCTGTGAGCAGCTCCAGCAGTTAGACAGAATCCCTGCAGAGAGCTGGAGCACTGGGGGAGGGAACGAAATGCCATTTCATCCACGTCACAAAATCTCCTATCAGTGGCCAACTCAGTGTAGTGGGTGGGTGAGCCATGTGTGACAGAAGAAGCTGCCTTTTATTTCTGCTGTGAAATGTGAGGAGCTTCAGCACTGTCAGTCAGGCTGGGGGCTGTGGAGTGGCTGTGTGGAGTTGGGGATGAATTTGTCAGTCAGGTTCTTAAAACCCAAAGCTTGTAGTTGTCAGTCCATCCTGCTGGTGCTTAATCTGTGATTTGCTGCCTGCCTGTCCTGAGCAGTTCCCTTGGGCCATGTCTCACAAGCAGCTGCTCTGGCATGTTGCTCTTGTATCTCTTCATTGCATAAATCTGGTGCCTCCAGCACCCTCCACCCTGGGATCATGTTTAAAAGCCACATGAGTCAGAGATAAAATCTGTTAGGTTATCATTCATTCTTCTGTTGAGTTGGTAAAGGACTTAATTTGTTGGGTGCTAATTTACTATCACATGTGAGGGAGAAAACTACATAAAACTGATCACGATGGTCTCAGAGGGCTGGGAAATTCAGAGACCTTCTGTGCTGCCTGGATCTACTGGAGTCCTCTGAGGGCATTGTTGAGGTTTGGGAAACACTCTGGGTAGGATGGAACAGGCAGGGCAGTGTGAGGCAGGGTAAGCAACTTTCTCCAGGAGGGCATGGGCCCGGTGAGATCCTCTCTGTGCAGAGCTGGGAAGCTGCTGGGGAGGAAGGGTTGAAGAGAAGGGGCTGGGGGTGGTGCAGGGAGGAAGCTTTATGTAATTCTTGGCTGGCTTCTGAGTAATTGTTTTAATGAAATGGAATGCAGTGTATTCAGTGCTTGCTTGGCAGAAACAGCTTTTTTTTTTGGGAGGTGGGGGTTGTGAGCTGGAATTAGTCACTTTTCCAGCTGCTTTAAGGCCTGGATTTGTCACAGAGATAGGAGTGGAATATTGTTCTCGGCAAGGGGGCAGTTGCCCTGCTATGCATGTGTGGGAGGTTGTCTGTGTACATTCAGCCTGCAGTGGAAGGGCCTGGTCCTTTCTTTCTGGGCTGTGAATGCCAGTGTGGTTCTGAATTTATCAGATTAATTGTCAAATACCAAGCAGTCATGGAATGACAGTGATGTGGTATGTCCATATAAAATATATATGCACCTAGGTACTTGATAGGAAAATGAATCAGTTTTCCACTGTGCCCTACTTCAGCATACAGCAGGGAAGAATCTGATGAGTTATGACAAAGAAGTCAACTTAATTTTCAGCAAAGCAGAAATGTAGGGGTTGGGAATCTTGACTTCTGTAGATTACTGAAAAATACCCTCTCCTGTTGTCTCAAATGATTGGTGACTGTTATCGTAGGATTGGTGGAGGAAGGATTGGCCATCATGCTGAAGCCCCTTTTTTAGAAAGTAGTCTGAAGAAGGATTTATTTCATGTACCTATGAATGGGAAGTTTATTCTCATGTTGCTTCTATTTCAGTATTGCTTGCATTTCCATTTTTGGTCAGCTCTGGAGATTGTTTTTTCTTAGTCATCTTCTCAAAAATCTACTTTCTCTTTGGTTTTTTAATTCTTTTTTCTTGTGAGTAAACCAGCTTTCAGTTTATAGAATAAATTTTTTCCTTGTTTAATAACAAAACAACTTCTGTGCAGTTCACCAAGATGAAGCAGCTGTTATCCATTTAATTGCTGTATTAATACTGGCCTTGGTAACAAGAAGTCTTCACTATTTCTCCTGAAAGTGATGAAATGAGAGAGACTTATGGCTAATACTTATGTCATGGTGGCAAATGTAGGTAGAATCCTAGGTCCTCTACCTTCTCACAGAAGGATGAGATAAGAAAAACTTAAGCATTCTTCAGTTGTTCTCCCACCTACTGGTTACATCATATTCCAGTTGTAAAAATGTAAGTTTCTGTCTGGTTTTAACAATTAACCTTCTTTCAGTGAGCCTCTGTCATGACACTGAGAAATTCTTGGGCCACATTCTTCTGCCAATGCTTAAAAAAAAAAGGCAAGCAGAGCTGGAGAGCCATCAGCAATCTTCATCAAATTACCACCCACATATCCCAAAGTAGACTGGGGGGCCAGTTCCCACATTAATTTCTGGAACATTGTCCTCATTTCATTCCCAGAAGTGGCTTTTAAAGTAAAAAGAAGCTGCTTTAATTAGATGTTTAACCATGTGCTTCTTGGCTGCTTGTACTCTGTTGACTTTCAAAGATGTTGCTTGCCCACTCTAATTTCTTGGGTTATCTTTAAGTTTTAGTAGCATGCTCATAAGATGGAAAGTTTTAATTTTAAAACTTCCTACCTATTACAGTTATTACAGTGTTAGGAGCCACATGACTGAAAAATGTTAAATATTTTGTTGTCATTTCCCCCTGCCCTGCTCTGGGAGTTTACATTGTGCTTTTGGCAGTGCTTTGTGTAAAGTCAGTTGCTGATGGTGACTTGCTGAAGAGTTCAGCATTGCTTTCAAATCTGCTCCCATTCTCTGTTGTAGAGAACCCTTGAAGGCACAAAAACTTACTAAAAAGAAAAATACACCATTTTGAGAATACTTGCTTAGTGATTAGATTTTTAACAAGCCAGTTGAACAATGTACCACATTTGACATAACTTCCTTTTTGAAAAACAGGGAAATAACCCACGTTAGACTGGTTGGCAGGTCAAGCCAGTAAATCTTTTTAGCTTATCTTAATTTATATCTCAATTTACTAACCTTTTATATGACATCCCTTGGTGAGATTTGCTGAGAGTTTATTTCTCCTGGTAGGCACAGGCTTTTCAGACTTGAAATACCTTGGTTTATGGTAGCTTTGCATTTGTTGAATGCTCTTTGCATGTATGCTCTTGTGAGATACACTTGTTACTGAATGGGAAGTTGCTAATGAAAAATATTCTCTTCAAGGACTGAACTCTTTCAAGTTTCCATTCTCATATTCCATCTAAGAGCCTTCAGGATAGGAATGTCTCAATAAGACTGCACTAATTATGGATATGATTGCAGTGTCTGTACAATTGCAAGTGTCTCTTCAGTGTCCCCATTCTTTTTTGCTGGTAGCCAAGGCATTCTACATCTCATGGGCAGAATTTGTGCTTCTAATGCTTTTAATGAATTCAGAATTTAAACTAATCTTTCTGTCCTTCATTTCATCATCTTTATGTGTGTCTCAAATTTTGTAACTGGCACTTTGCCTGGATGGGTCTGTATTCAGATCTGTTTATGCTGCTTGGATAGGATTTCCACTGTTTAAAAGATGCTATTTTTTCCCCCTTAAGTTTCATGTCTGTTCTGCAAAACCACCCAAATCTTGCATGTTCCTTATATTTATTATATAAGGTCCATGTGCTTTCCTGTTTCTGTTACTTTTCAGAAGGCAGATAATGAACTTTAAAAATGCAAGCTCTGACAGTATTTTATCTCTGTCTGTGTCCATAACCATTTTTACACATTCAGATAGATGGGATCATAGCAATCTTTAGGAGTCTTGTAAACTACCATGGTTATTTGTGTGGCTGTGGTAAGATGTTGGGGTATCTGAGGTGGTGGTCCTGCTGGCAGTTGGATCAATGGAATGATTTGCTGCTTCTGAACTGGCTTTACTTTCCTTCATCCTTACCCCTTTTCTGCTCCCTCATCTGGCAGTTTTGACATACCCCTTTCTTCTTGTAGACTGCTGAGCTCATCTGTCATTTCTGACCTAAAACAAAAGAAATTTTTTGGCTGGGTGTGTACTGTGTTGAACTTGTTCATGGAGGGGTCTTGTGAGAGACAGAGCTAACACAAGTGGCAGCAGCACATGTCTGGAAGAGGGAATAAAACCTCTCTAACTGTTAATTCACTTTCCTGCATCTCCTGAAGCTCTGTCACTTCACTGCACTCACTGTCCAGTGGAAGGCCTGTGCTCTGTTCCCATGTAAACTCCCATGTAATGTGTTTTCCTCCCTCAGATGAGTTAATCATCAGTTTCCAAATCATGTGCCCCAAGAGGTAAGTGCTCTTTAGCTGATGAAAGGTGTCCTTTTGAGGTCTGTTAAACTTACAGACCTGTCATTTCCACCTGAGGCCTCTGGAGCACCAGGGAGCCAGAGTTGCTGTTGCTCGAAGATTTGGAAACCACTGCTGCATGTTCACTCTGTGCTGATTTGCCACTGCTTATGGCACTAGGCTGCTGTTTAGAAGCTGCTCAGAAGGGTGGCCCAGTACTGGATTAGTGTGTGTTGTAACCTCAGCACTGCTTATATTAAGTTTCAGTTCAAGTCAGACTCAACTGCCTACAGTTATGCAAATATTAATGAAATACAGTCCACCCAGGGCTTAAAAAATATCCTTGTCTACCCTGATTTTGGTGAGTATGTTGAGGGTTGCTTGATAGCAGCTGGGTGCCACACACCTCTGCACTTGGAAGTTTTTCCTACAAGTCCCAGGGCAAGCAGGGTCTGGAACACAAGTGATGGCATTATTTCTGTCTGACTGCTGTCCTTCTAGCTGTTTGTTCTCTGCTGTGCCTTTTCAAGGTAACTGTGACAACCCATTGCCCAGTTCATGTCTCTAAAGAGCTGCCTTTCATGCTTAAGGAGGAAAGGTAGTTTGCTGGAGGAGACATCTGACTTCGTTTCCAAACAGCATTTTGTGCTGCTAGGGAAGAAGAAAGAGAGAAAGAGAGGGTATCTTTCCCTTTATTACACAAGGAGGGCAAACCCACTTCTGGCAAGATACTAATTGTACAACATCAGCCTGACATACCTGACTAGGAGAGAGCAGCAGGGGTTTGCAGTGGCATGTAGGATATCATAAATTTCCCAGTGTTGTGATGTTCTTAGTGCCTACTGGCAGTATTTCCATGAATGTTTGCCTGACTGGTTAGCCAAGGAACAAGAGATTTCTAGAGCCTTTATCTTCTATTTTATTCCCTTTACCAGAGTTATGGTCTAAAATCTATGGTGTTTTGTTTCCTATAGCCATCCTTGGACTCTGTGCTCAATTTAATGGAGGACATGTCCTTTGTACTAGATTTGTTAGATGTTTGTAACATGGCAGTGTGCGCTGAGCTTTGACCTAGAGCTTGTGGAGTCGCTGCATCCTGATGCTGCAGGAAGGGCCTGGTTCCTCAGATAGCTGGCTTGTCTGAGCCCCTCTTCCTGTAGGAATGTAGGGGAGTTGGTATTTTGATCAGAGGGAAGTTGTCCCTGAGGGGTCAAAGCAGTGGCTGCTGGTGTGGTTTTAATGATTTTTTGGGGGGTTTATTTTGGCAGAGGATAGCAGTTTTGCTGGACTTTTTTGACCATCGATCCCAGTTTCTAGAAACTTTCTGAGGGAAGCCAGCAGCAAATAAGAATTGACATGCATGGGGAGGGTTAACTTTACTGTTTCATGCTAAGGGTAAATTGAAGACTAATTTTTAAAAATATTTTTCCATCTAAGATATTGGCTGAAATCCAGCCCAAGGCAGTACTGAGGTGGTATTAACTGCTTGGTGGCTTGTGTAAAACATTTACACTCCAATCTGTTCCTTTCACCAAACTCAGCTAGGATGTCATTTCCCTCTTGTTCATTTTGTTTTAGGTAATGTTCATTTTGTTAGAGGTAATGTCCTGTACTTTTGTCTGACCCAACTCTCTCCTTCCCAGCAGCATTTTAGTCAGTACTGGCTAACGTCTTTGCCTAGGATTTCCTGGGTATGTTTGAAGATCTTTTTAGTGTCAGGCAGAGATCAGAAATAGATCTTGCACAAGCAGAACCACCCTAGGAGAGAACTGTCAGAGGCTGTACTTACCCTCCTTGGTGACCAAAGCTGTTTCCAATTTGGCAGTTGACAGACAGGGAGAGAGATGGAGACTCTCTGATTTGTGCAAATTGTTGCTCCTCATAATCTTTTGCAGGACTAGCTGTGACTGCTCATAGGAACATCAGTCTATTTGCTTCTAAAAGGAGAGGATTCTGATCAAAGACTCAGTAGCAGGTGGAGCTTATAGCAAGCTGCAGATTCAGACTGAGAAATTCCAACTTAAGTATTTTTAGTACAGGCCCAAGAGGCAGACTTGCTTTCTATTCTGATGTAACATGGACTTGCCATATTATGTGGGGCTGTTAAGAGCTGCATATGGGTTCTCCATTTCTAAAAGGTAGATGATTTTTCATACTCTCAAGCAGGTGTGAGTGTTAGGGTGAGGATTCTGATTTGTGATCTTCTTTGGAATTCAGGTGCAGAATTTACTGCCTGTAGTTGCTGCAGGTCACAGCCTGTTATATCCATTTAAAATGGAACATGTGGAGATACAGGTTTAGGGTGTGGAGGTGTCAACTGCTGCGACTGAAAAATGCGGCTGAAAATGGCTTTCACTTCTTCCATTAGTGCTTTAGGTTGTGGGTGGGACAATCATCTGAGGACCATAGTACTTAAATCATGGTGGTATGAGTCACAGGAGGTCATGAGTTGGAGGTCTGAGTAAAGGCAGGTTAAGTCTGTGTGAAGCATTTTACACATCACCAACTTCTCTTTTGCACTTCCAACTTCTCTGTTCAGTAAACCAGAACCTGGTTTTGTGTCTTAAACATTGTACAAGGAGTGTGTTCAGCTCAGCCTACTGCTTTTTCATGTGCTGTGTCCTAGGGTGGGATGGAGCCATGACCTACACACCTTTTACAAACTTTTCCTGACACTCCTGAAGATTGTCCATAGAGCAGTGGAAGAATATTTTGACTGAGCTTAGTCCATCTTTGATAGTTGTTTCCTGTTCAAGACTCTGTGTGCAGTGAATCTAGATACAAAGAAACTGTGCAAGGGGTTATTTTCACTTTAAGCTTTACAAAACTGTGGGTCATCTGTGAATTGCCCCAGAGGCATTTGAGGCTTGTGTGGCTGAGGATCTGGCATTCTTAGAAGCCTTTGGTAGCTGTGAAATTGAAAACATTTCTTTAGTATGATGGAACATTAATTCAGTTTAAAGCACCAGATCTTAGCATAGGGTGTTTTTTTCCTGGCATGAGCTGCTTGCTGCTCAGGACAATAAACAGAGGGAAGTAAATATGTCTCTACGCATTTCGAGTTTGGAGAAAGCCATGCTATAAAAAAGAGGATGCTGTGTGCAACAGGAAATAACCCTTTCCTCCCAACCCCCCCAGCACTTTCTGGAAATGAGAAATAAATGGGAGGGGACACATTTGGGAGGGAGCAGGCTCTGAAACCAGAGATGCCATTATGCTGCTAAAATGTTTGAGTACTCTTCTTAATGGTAATATGTGAAAAATACAACAGCCAACTTCAAATGCATCTGTATGGCCTTGCTTTGCTCTGTGTTGCCCTTAGATTTCCAGTGCCAGTAAAAGTTACTTCTTACTGGTTCTGCTTACAAGTTCTGAGTGTGACAGCCATGGCAGTGGAGTGGACAGCTTAGGTTAATTTGAAGAACTTGAAAAGACTACGCTTCGTTTAGTAGCTTGTTGGCTGAAAACCGAAAAAGCCATATTCACACCATATTTTCTTTGGAACATGGTCTGATAACCTTACTTTTTATTTTCTGGAGCATCAGGTACATCCCTTCTGACAGAACATGGTACTTAAATCATAGATCACTTCCAGTGTGAGAATACTCAGCAAATTTAGGAATATTTCTCTCTGAACATGTAAGCAGTTAGGGTTCCTTGTGAGACTTTGTTATCTCAGCTATCTAATGAATGGTTTTGAGGTGTTGGAAAGGGGATGAAAGCTTTTCTAAGGAAGCTGGAGGAAGGCAGAGTGATGATGCTTATCCCTTTTGTAGGTGGTGGTTCATTTCTGTCAGCCAGGAAGTCTAATTTAGTTTTCAAAACCTAAGTGGAGAAAATTTGGGTCCTACAGGAAAATCTTTCGTGGTTCCTTCAGACAGCTTGGACTGTAGGCCAGAGAGGGCTGTGTATTTGTGTTGTTTCATCCAATAAACTGTGCTGACTCAGATCTTCGAGGCAGTTGCATGCCGTGTTGATGATCCTGTGCCCTGGGGGTCTGGTTAAGATCAGGTTACCTTCCTGCCAACTCCAATGGAGTCAGCATTTGAAGGATTTCCCAGCCTGTTGCATCAAAATGACAAGTGGATCTGAGATGCTCACTCCCAGGGACTGTAGTCCCAGGGACTACAAACCTATCAGCCTGTTTCCTACACGGTGCCTCTCTATGCCCTTGAAAGCTTTGCTGCTGGGTTACATGGGAACTGTCTGACCCCTCGTGATGCTGGTAGCACCCTCAGCATGCTGACAAATACACCACTGCTGAAGTTAGAGGGCGGGTCTGAGTTTCAGTGAAATGCTGGTGTTAATTTGGAAGGAAGTGGTGTGGCCAGTCCAGGAAGGATCTTCCAGTGACCTTTACAGTTTTCCAGCTTGTGTACAAATAGCCCTCTTGCTTCTCATAAGGGATCTGAGGGAAGGTCTGATCTCACATGATGGCTTTTGTCAGGATTTTGTAGCACACAGAGTTGGCTCATCCTCAGAGTTATGTGGTCAGGAGTTAGTTTGTGCCAAAAGCTAACTTTTAGCATTGGTGGCATAAATGAGGTAGCACCAGTAGGTACATAATGTGTGCAGCCCTTCTGGTTGACATACTTCTGGGGCTGTGAAGTCAAAATAAAATGTTGGTGTGGATGTGACTGGTAGCAGGTGGGGAATATCTGCAGAATTTAAGAGCACTTCAGGTTGTACTGGCTGCTGATTGCTCCCTTTTCAGGCTGCAGGTTTTCTCATCTGCATCTGAGATGCAGGTTCATTACAGGAATCAGAAGCATGGGTGATTTCTTTCTACTAATGGCTGTATGGGGCTGGATTTTAGAGTTTGTGCCCTGACCTGAGTTTTGGAGGTATGTTATCTGTCTTCCTACCAAAATGGGAGCTTTTATTCACTGACTGTAGACAAGGGCCACATTCTGGCATTGTTCACTTTGAAAACACTTCCTAAAAGCTGACTAGAGTGGCTGGAGCTATGCTTCCAAGAAATGTAATGAGTTCATCTTAAAAAAAATACAAAAAACCAAAAACAACAAACCAAAGCAACAACCCATCAAAATTTTACTGGATTAGGGAGTTGAATTAGTTGAGAAAATGTCTGGCGATCAGCAGAGTGAATTCCAGGAACAGCATGGGTTTGGGTGCTGGGGGAGGTTGCTGGGCCTTTCCCTTACACTGACAGTGTATGGTGGTGTCAGCTCTTCTGAAACTACAGCCAGAGCACTTGAAGGGTTTGCATCTCATACCCAAATGTGCAGTGGGTAATTACTGATAAGCAGTTACGGAAATTGCTTTAAACAGGCTGTATTTGCACAATCTCTTACAGCCCTGTGTTTGGCTAGTGATGCATGTTAGTTGTGACCAGCTAGTTGGCCACAATCTCTGGAATAAAGTCTCCAGCTTGGGTCTTGGTGGTTGTGACAGGAAGCCACAATTGTTGCTGTAGCTGATCCTAGACCACATCTGGCATTGCCTGGCCTTGTCTTTGTTTATAGACATTTTTTGATAGGGTCCAGAGCTGGGTGCAGGGGCTGCTCTGCTGGGGAAAGCTCACTGGTTTGGCTCTCCCTGTTTGAGTTATGGCATAGATGGGATTCACAGTGGCTGCCATCATGTGATTTTTTTGAAAGCAGTTCTGTCTGCCATGGCATGTTTTCTTGTTTAGTTTGTCTCTACAGCCTGGCCTAGCTAGGTGTAACAACTACTACACGTTTACCTTTGCTGTTCAGCTTCTCTGAAGCCACCCACACAGCCTGTGAATCTGTGCCACAAATGCATAGTCTCACATACTCTAAGGGGCAGTATTGGCTTCAGAGACTGTCTTCTACCAGAGTTCAGCATACCACATATAGTTACTAGTTTGGGCATTCTTTTTATAAAGCAGTGACACAAGGCATGACTTGCCCCAATACCTTGATAATGAGGAAGCACAAGGTTAGAATAAACATTAGTCATGGAAATACATTATAGAAATAGCTAAATGATTTTTTGACAGTGTCATCTGAACTTCCTCTGCACAGGTCTAGACAATGTGAAGTAAAAATACCAGTGCCTACTCTATACTGGTACACCAGCAGTTTTTAGGTCTGACAAATGACTTACCTTTTGCGTCTCGAATATTTCTGTATCTTAAATACCAATCTGTCCCTCTTTCCCAAGAGACCTGAGAGCTGTTACATGTCCTGTATTCTAACTACCTTCTCAACATAGTGGTAAGATTTTGGAAAACCTTTAAATATCTTCTTCTCAAAATGCTTCACAAACTAATCCAAGTTATTCTACATACTTTATATAAATGTGAACCAGAGAACTTCAGGGTTTTAGGAGCATCTAATTGAAAACTGAATTATTAAAGTCTCATTTTGAATGTAGTCAGATTTAATTGCTTTTGTAGTCTCTGATCTTTTTGCATTAAAAAACATTTATTGGAATATACTGCCTTAATATACTGCCTGTTATTGCATTTCTTTCATGTGGAAGTCCACGGCTGCATTCACCTGTTCATGGTTTTCCTATTTTTGATAGTGCTTTTCCATTTTGCTGTGACTTTTCAAAGCAAAGCTGTTGTTGAAAAGGAAATGCATGTCTCCAGTGTTGCTCTTTGGGGTTTCCCATCCCTTTCAGACTCGAACGGGAGAGCAGCAAGATGCCTTATAGCAAGGCTCCATACATCTTTTTGATGTATCTCTTCTAGAGCATTGAAAATGCTTCTTTTGAAAGGCTATTTAATAAGATAAATATACCCAAGCTCCTCATTCCTCTGCAATTACTCACAATGTAAAACTGTCTTGCCAAGGATTGGGTTACCGCCCCGAGCTGTCTCCTTACACGTCAGCTGGAGTTGCATTTACTCCTGGAGGTGAGGGAGAGAAGACTTATTTGAACCTAGTAAGATTTTAAAGCTTGAATTCAGGGATTTTGCAAAGAGGCTGCTCAGATGAGTTTGTGAGCTCAGGGTTTAGTTCTGGAGATGCAATTTCCCTCATTCTTTTAGGAGACAACAAAACCCAAGGATTTGAACTCCCCATCTTACAGCTTTTCAGAAAAAAGGGATAGAGAGTGGTGTGTCATTCTGCAAATGAGGGGTCTGCAATGTAAAGGCCATGTCTTCATTTACACTTGTCCTTATGGATCTTGCTTTTATTTCGATTTGCCAGTTCTCTGAGAATCTTCTGCTGTCTGAGCCAAGAAAACCTGTAGCAGTTCTAGTTATTGGGTGAAAAGGGGTGGGAGGAAGAACAGAGGAGGTGCAGACACCTGTGCTCTGTAGCTGCCTTAGAGGAAATGGTGTAGTTAGTGCTCAGGCATCTCATCCTGCTTACCCAGTGTGCTGTCTCTGGGCTGTCAGGGACATGTGGCAGTAGAGATGCTGGGGGACATGGGCTGACTGAGCACTGGAGGCATTTGCTCTGTGTGGTGGCTGGATGAAGAATCCTGTCTCCAGTGTCACTCACTTTCCAGATGTCCCATGCAAAAAACAGAGCTACAGGCAATGTGTGGTTTGATGGATGTTGCAGATGTGGCTTTCAGCTGTTGAAAATGAGAGGCTGATATCCGAGGCATTTGAAGTATCTTGCTTCAGTTATGCTTCCATTTTCTCCCCAGCAGTAGATGAGATGTAGAAATTTTAACCACCATCCTCTTGTTATACTGATTATATTGCTAATGTTCTGATTTGCTGTGTCAGTGTGGCTTAATAGCTCACCCTCAGCTGTTGAGAGATGAAAATCTGAGGTAGTTTATGGTCATCTAGCACTTACCCTGTCATCTTTGAGCTGAATATGCTGTGTGTCTCTAACCCTAACTCCGGCTAAAGTTGACACTCAGTAGTAGAAGGGGTCTCCTCCTCAGAGGAAAGCATTTTGTAGTTCTCTAAATTACCTCACTTTAAGAGAAAAATAATTTAAAATACCCCAGACTGCTTGTGAAGAGTGGAAAACTGTTTACTGTTTGAAGAAAAATTATATTAAAAAACTGCTTGATACCAATTGGCAAATGTGAATGAGTTCATGATGTGTTCTGTTTCACCATGGCACCTTAATCAAGGAACATTTCTGAGATGAACAGGAGGCACATGAAGATATATATATATATATATATATTTAATAGTTCTATTCAGGGGCACTGAGCATTGCAGGTTTATGCAATAAGGGCTTGATGTGTCCATGGGTACAAACGGACTCCCATGCTATCCATTCCTATTCTCCACCTCGGAACCAACCATGTTGTCAACCCTAGTCTGGTGTTGCTGTTCTTTATCAGACCAACCTGGGATGTGGGAAGCTGAAGAATGTGCCCCTGCAGCTGCAGACAGGGCCGTTTCTGCTGGAGGATACTGCATTTGCAGGGCAGCGAGTGCTGACACGCCGGGATGGGGACGGAGCCTGCGTGAGAGCCCCTGGAATGCCTGAGCTGCTCCTCGGCCTGACAGAGGTGTGGGCTGGGGAGATAGCACAGGAATGTGCAGTCTGTAACTTGGGAGATGATCAATCTTTTCAGTGCAGCTTGAACTGGTAAAAGGGATTTTTCTGAGTACTTCAGTGCACTGAGCATCAACTTCAGTTGTCCCAAGCTTTCTAAATGACTAGCAGAGGTTTGGCAGCTTCTGGGACCTGCCTCAAAGCAATGTAGTTGGTATTAAGGACTGCTCGTGTGTACCTCATGTATATGCAGACCTGTGTGTGGGATTTGAAAACCAGAATCACGTGGACCTTGTAGTAATTATTATGTAAGTAATTATTTTTGGCAAAAGAGAAGAAAAGAGATGGGCAAACTGATGCAGCTGGACCTCCAGATGTCTTGGAGTGCTTCATGGCAGTAAAGGCATCAAACATGACCTCATTCTTTACTCTCCCTCTTCCACAGGAAAATCTATGTAGGAAAACCACTTGAATGTGAACACAAATGTCCTCCCAGATAGGGAAGGATGTAGTTTGAATGGCCCTTTGGCCAAGTTACCTGAGCCCGTGGAGTAGGCATGCACACCTTGAGATACACTGTGCTGCAGAGGACAGGGCTCTTGTCATCTGTGGGATTGCATCAACATAGTGATGACTAAAGGAGTGTCTGGGTTGGTGTTTTTTTAGCAGGTATCTCTCACACTTCCACACCCCACTGAGCAGCATGCTGTTAACAAAGTGAAAAGTACCACTGTCTGTCCACAGAGCCCATACCTGGTGGTAGGCTGAGCCTTTGGAAAGTGAACTGTGATTCCACTCCATCCACACATCTGTGAGTTGACAGTTTGTCTGTGGGTTGTGTTAGTAGCTTCTTGTAGGAGTGAGATTGGAAGGAAGGGTGATCTTGTGGAGCAGCAGTGGCTTGAAGGTCTAGTACAACCCAGTCCGATTTCATTTGTTGCTATAGAATGCTTAAATCTATCCTCTAGAGGTAAATGAATCTCAGCTCTTTTAACCTTGGGAGGCTCTGTCTCTTAGAACTGTGCCTGTAGAATTTTAGAGAGCATTGGGGGCAGCAGTAAAACTGTGCTGAGGTCAGTGTGGGTGATAGGTGTGAAGAGGTCTCTGTGGGGCGGTGCAGCGCACGTGGTTTCCCACAGAAAGTTCGGTGTGCCTAAAATTGGGACAGGTTCCTGACTGCGGAGACAAACAAGTGAGGTGAAGTTAGTGCCAAGTTAGCCATTGCTGTCGGGTTTCATCTTTCTGTCCATGTAGGGATGCGGTGGTGCCCTCTGATGGCTGCTGGCTGTGTGAACTTGGCTGCGACCGCACCTAAGGATGATCCAGTCAGCTGCTTCCTACGCGTTGGGGGGAACTGGCTGGATGATTGCACCTCCTGCAGCACTGTCCCTCAGGACTTGCCTTGGGAATAAAGATTTCATTACCCAATAAATCGATTAAACCTTTAATATTTCCATTTAAGTAGTTAATACTTCTGTTTAAGGAGTAGTGAGGGTAGTGAGCTCCACCCTGTAGGGTGAAGTGCTTTGCTGTGCAAGGCACAGCATCTTTGTTACCAGTTATCAGGTTATAGCTGTCTGATCCCTTCTCTGAAGGAAGGATGGAGAGCGATCTACCTTTATTTCCATTAATAAATCTCCCATCTTTTCCTTCATCTCTTATCTCGGGTTGTCTTCTGGTAGTACTAAAAAAGTGCACAAATCCTAAGTGAATGCACAGAGCTCTGGGACATCTTGGGCTGAGGTGCTGCATGGGATCCATTGTTGGACCCTTTGAATGGGTACAGCTGCCCAGTCCAGCAGAACTTCATGGAACTGGTTGCTGATGGGATTGGAGAAGTTTGTGTGATGGGGGAAAGAGTGCTGTGGCAGTGAGCTTGGAGAGAGCAGCTGGAGCCTGAGGAAGGCTGGACCGCGGGTTTGCATAACATGGAGGCACGCAAGCATCAGGAGAGGTCCTCTGCCCCCCCTAAACGGGTGTGTGAGCTCCTGTCCTGCTCCTTTCCCTCTCCTGGGTGGGGTGGTGCCTTCTTGCAGCTGCCTCGGTATGGGTTGTAAAGTTGAAGCGCAGTTTGAGTAACCGAGTGATTCCCCTCCAGCCTTTTCTCCTCCCTCCGCTTCCTGTTCCTCAGCTCTGCCTTGTTTGCTCAAGTCAGGAAGGGGGAGGGTATGGGGGAAGTTAATCATTAAACTGTAATGTCTTCTCCTTAACTCCTTCACAACCTGGGGGCAGAGTGCTCCTGCCGTTTCCAGACCCCTCTTCTGCAGACTTTTAAGAGCAAACCAGTAAAGCAACCCGAGCTCACGTCTGTGCTGTTCCTAAAAAGCAGTGACTTTGTCCGATGATTCGTTCAGCAGAGTGCTGAGCTGAGAAGGAGAATATTGTGGTGAGATGGTTACATCTGCCTGTCCTGAAGTGAAGGCTGGGAGTGAAGGGTGGAAAAATGGCTTGGGTCCCCTCTGCAGGGCTGGAGGAGCCCAACACCCTCATGGGATTTTCACTTCCTGGTGGAGTTTGATTTGCTTTTGTCATTGGTGGGGAGAAGCAAAAAAACCACACCTTCTGGTGTAGCACTTCTCTCGGGGGTTGTGTGCACGAAACCTCCAGTCATAGGACCTGCCTGGTTGGAGGAATTGCAGCTCTTCAGCAGTTCTCTTGAGGTACGTGCCTTTACTCTGGAATCCACCAGCTGTTCTTTTGCTTAAAAAGATTAACTTATTTTTTTCCTCAGCTGCAGGAAGCTTGTATCCCTTTGGAGAAACTGCATCTGGGGTATTTTGACCCCTGCAGGAAGATGCGTGTGGCTTAAATGATTCGGAGCATCTTTTTTGTCTAAGTGAAAGGTGTACAGAGTTTATTTAACACAGTATTTAATTTGCTAATGGATGTATTCTGTTCTCTCAGGGCAGGACTGCTTTTTTTTAAATTTTATTTCTGTGATGCCTTAGTTTGTGGAAGAGAGTGAATATAAAAGCAGCACCTTCCTCATCTTGTAATGTAATAATACTGTCCTCCATTTGACCCTTTAATGTATTTTCTTGAAGGGTTGCTAAGTGCATTGGCTGGTGTGGTCTGCTGTGCTCATGAAGTGGCTCTGAGCTGGCAGGTGCCTGCCCTCTGCCAGCTGATGGTAGGCAGCCATTAGGGTGAGCAGTTGTTGGGTTGCTATTCTGGTCCTACCTTCAGCTCCTTGGGACCCTGGTGGAAGATGCTGCAGGATGGCCATACTCAGGCTGAGCCTTCACATCTCAAACCTGACTATCAGCTACCTGACCATCAGGTAACCTGCTGTGTGCTGAGGAGAAAGACAAGTTCTGCCTAGATATTGGGTCTGTGTGGAGGGGTGGGAGGTCCAGGGGCTTTCTGAAAGCCTCCTCTTTAATTCTGATGAAGCTCTGTTACTGGTGTCTGGCTGAATTCCACATCCATGAAGAGACCTGCCAGGTATATCCTGATGGTTTTCTAATGGAGAGCACTGGTGTCCCTAGTGAACCAGCTCCTCTCTAATAGCCTGAAAGAGGTGTGTGCTGGAGCTTGCTGCCCCCTTGGAAAGCTGGGCACCCAGCCAGTGAGGCTTTCTTTAGGAAGTGAGTACAGTGCAGACCTGTGTGGTTGCTCACTAAAGTGTCCCCCACCAGGGACTGCAGTGGGCTCTGCAGGGTGGATTCACAGGACAGAAAGTCCAACAAGTCAGGATTTGTCCGTGAGTCACGGAAGAAGAGGGTGAGATAGGGAAGGGGCAGAGGATAGATTGCAGGGAGGAATCCAGAAAGGGGAATTGCCTTTTTGTGCCCCAGCTTTGAGACAGAGCATTTTTCCTGCTTTGAGATTTCTGAGAGGTGCTTACTGTGTGACGTGGGTTCCTCTCCCTGGCATGAGTGACGGTCTTTCTAGCCGGTGGAAGTTTTTCTTCTCTTCAGGAATTTGTGAGCAGTCTCCACCCAGCAAGTTGAGAATTGTTTCCAGGAGAAGAAATGGCGTTTACCTGGCAGCCTCTGGAAACTAGTTAACTGTTTGTGTGATGTACTGAGAGGGATTTTTGTTAGGAAAACTGGGGTACATACCCCTGCCGTGCCTGATGTGCTAATTTCAAAGTTTTGTGCATCTTCCACTACATTAGACTTCGGAGAAAACCTCTCCTGAGATCTTGTTTCCTGCAGAAAGCAGTGCCTGCGGCCACAGTAAATGACTCTGTGATGATGTGGGGCCTGTAATCAGTCTATGTCATCCTGTTGTGAATTGATCTCTGGGCAGGTTTCTCCTAGATTGCTCTTCTGTGGGCTGCAGTGAGACTATGTGTCCCTGTTGTTGGGTGGTTTTCCAGTTAAGACAACAATGTGAGACCAACACAGTTTTTCTGACTGCTTTGTTATCTCTTGGAGTTTTCCTTGTACTAGAAGGTTGATTAACCCGTTCAGTCCCACGCTGCAGCAATATTTTTCAGAGCATCTAGTAGATCACTGTAGACACAAAGCCTTCTGATGTGGATATGAGACAAAAGAGAAAACGCTGTAGTCCAGGATTTAACCATTCTGTTTGGTTTTTTGTTTTTCTTTCCTGCAGACGCCTTACTGGCAGACCTGGAATCCACCACTTCACATATCTCCAAGCGACCAGTGTTTTTAACAGAGGAAACACCTTACTCCTATCCAACTGGAAACCACACCTACCAGGAGATTGCTGTGCCACCTCCAGTGCCGCCACCACCTTCCAACGAGGCCCTGAATGGCACTGTGGTTGACCCTGTAGACCAGTGGCAACCCAGCGTGTCCAGATACATCCACCAGCAAGTAAGGGAATGGGTGTGGATGGGGAGGGTAGATGCTCATTTTGTTGCTGCAGTGTCTCTCAAGGGAGCAGATGAAGGAAAAGAACAGTAAGAAGTGAGGATGAGTTTGGCTATGGGCAGAGTGGGGAAGTGGGGGAGGTGTGGATTTTTAACAGAACTAACTAGTTGGAGCAAATGGCAAAGAAGTTTTTGAAACCCACTGTCCTTGTTCCAGCAAAATGGTAATGTGATGAGATTAGTGTTAGTCATCTGTCTTGTGGAAAGCTCACTGGGGGTTTCCAGCACAGATGTACAACTCACAGGCAAATCTGAAGCAAGTGGAGAACAGTTGTTCCTGGTGTAGCTTATCTGATGGAGGCTGATGGGCTATATGGCAGATTTTTGCTGGGCTTTGCTCTGTTTTGTCCACGTGGGGCTGCAATGCAGTAGTGTACATATTCAAATTGTATTCTCTGTTTCCAACACAAATCTCATTTTCACAGCCTCAGTCCCAGTCTCCCATATACAGCTCGAGTGCCAAAAGCTCCAGTGCCTCTGTTCCTAGGGACGGACTCAGCTCTCCTCCCCGTGCCAGTGAAGAGGAACACGTTTACAGGTATCTTGTCCCTGTTAAAAGAGATAAGCCTGACTCGCAGCTTGAGCCTTCTGTGGCTCAAACAGCCTTCTATAGGTTGAAACAAACCATTTCCTGTGTATGTTATGTTGCCCTGTGTTGGTTTTTATTACCTCTTTTGAAAGAGGCCACTGAAACTTTCATACTCACTCCAAACGTTGACCTGGCCCTTTGGTTTGCTCAGCTGCAGAAGAAGTGAAGGACCCATCAGACAGAGCAGGATCTGGTTTGTGTTGTGAAGGACACAATCCAGAGACAAGTGACAAATCCATCTCCCTGTTAAGGAGCCCTAAAGTTCTTGAGGAGATGGTGGCTTTGGTTATCCTGAGGAACTCAGTTACCTGTGGCCTAGCAAGATGTGAATTGGCTTGAATTTTCAAGCAAATTAGAACTTAAAACTTCCATCTCAGTAGATAGATAACTAGAATATACTTGCAAAGGCAGCTGCTCTTAACAATGAGAGGTTGGAGGAGCAGCTTGTATGGTAGGACAGACTGTTCTGCTGGCATGGGGATGAGTCAGGGAACAGGCAGTCAGAACTTCATCTCTGATGGTCCTGCACTCTGGCCTGGGTATCTTACATTGTGAAAAGTGAGACTCTAACCATGTCTGTCTCTTTCTGCTGAGCAGGAAGTTGCTTTCAATCAGAACTAGTTCTGAGTAGAGGCAGACATATCCAGGGATGGTCTAGTGGAGGCTGTAATTGCAATTTTTTCAGATGGCTGCATGCAATTAGTACAAACTGGTGGTAATTACAGCCATAAGTCCTCCTGTGCAAGGGTCTGGAATGGCTTGATTCTGGTGTGAATTGTAGATTGCGTGCTGGGCTTGGCATGAAGTATACCCTCTTCAGATTGCACGTGTGGATTGTCTCATTTCAGTCTGAATAGAATGGTAAGAATTGCTCTTACAGAGCTGTGTGATTGTCAGAGTCCTAAGGCCTGTTAAATATTAACTTTCTGAACGTAGTATGGCAGTGTGCTGAAGACAAGTTCCTATTTTGGATTTGGAAGGTATCTTTTTGATAAAATAACTTCTGGGACACTGGATCCTCATTAATGTCATTGCTGTAAAAAACACTGCACTGGTGCTAGGTTTTGCTTTGAAAAAGTCTGCAGTTGTGTGTGGTAAACGGGATGACCCCTGTTGAATAAGGAATAATTACAGCTTGTGTTTTATACACACTTGTGCACAGATAAACTTCTTTAATTGCTTGTGTGTTTAACACAGTAGAAAATAGTTTTAAATTGCTTTATTATAAGTTGATGAGAGCTTCCCAAATTAAAGGTTTGAGGACTTGAAAAGAAACCTTCAAGTGCTACAAGAGGTTATTCCATAACCTGCTGCTTTTGACTTTTTGTTGATAGCTTGAGGTTTGTACTTTGCCTTTTTTTCAGCCTGCATTCTCTCTCCTAAATGGGGGAGGTTTTTGTTCCTTAATGTGATGTCAGCAGAAATAAGTCATTTTCCTGTATGCCAGCTAATGGTTCTGCTGCTGTTCTGTGAGTCTTGGATCTGCAGACAGTTAACTCTTTGCTGCAGGGCTGTGCAGCACAGGGTCCTAAAAACCTGAGGGCCTGTCTGTCAGTGCTGTTTCTGTAACTGACAATGGAAGATGTGGCTAAACAGCACCTGCATTGTAGTCATTTCACAAAGCACACTTCTTCCCCCAGAGCTAAATGCATCACCTTGAAAAGAACAGAGTACATGTGTAAACTTAAGTTTCCTTCCATCCTTTCCCTTAATCTTGAATTGGAAGTGTCACACTTCTCCTTTATCTTTAGTTTCCCAAACAAGCAGAAGTCTGCAGAACCATCTCCCACAATGACCACCTCCTCTCTGGGCAGCAATCTCTCAGAACTGGACAGACTTCTTCTGGAACTGAATGCTGTTCAACATAATCCAGCCAGTGGCTTCCCAGCAGGTAAGGAATAGCAAGACATTTGGTATGAGTGGGTAGTTTGTTTGTCAAAATAGTAGCCTGCTTTTTCCTTCCAGTATCCTATTGGGGGAGATCCCTTCATCCTCTGATCAGAGATTCATTTGATACAGATGGGATTTCTTGAGGCTTGTGGTGTAGCACACTGCTCAAAGCAGGGCCAACTTCAAAATTGTCTCTAACTAAAGTTTCAAAGTTAGTTTTCTCTGGCCCTTGAGGTGTTAAGTTCTGAATATCCTCAAAGATGGATGTTCCATGAGGTTTCTGGGCAATTTGTTGCTCTTGTCTGTGACCAGTGTATATGTCTGGACCTATGAGACTGAATGACTCACTTCTGCTCTCCTTTCTTAAGATGAAGCCAGCAGAAGCCCATCACTGCCCAGCATGACTGGACCTCACTATGTTGTCCCAGAGAGCAGCAGCTCTGTGGGAGGGAAGGCTGCACCCCCCACAAAAGAGAAGCCAAAGCGAAATGGTGCCCGTGGGATCGAGGACGTGCGCCCCAGCGTGGAGAGCCTGCTGGATGAGCTGGAGAGCTCTGTGCCAAGCCCAGTGTGAGCAGTCTTCTGGTGGTTTCTGGTTTGGGTGGAGTGGGACAGGTGCTGGTGGGAATAGTGACTGTGGTTTAGGGGCAGATGTTGGAGGAGAGTGAAAGGCAGATGGCTTTGTCTGGAGGGTCAGATCCCAGGCAAGCATATGAAGAAGCTGGTGCTCCTTTATCTGTGCCTGGAAGAAAAAAAATACATAAGTCATGTTATGAGAGGTTCAGTGTTCAAACTCATTTTTAAAGCTGATCAGAAATAGCCACTGTCTGATAATGGATGTTTGGTTATTATCCATTTCTTGCTGGATGCAGGGTGTCTGTGTGTGCTCTGGTGTTAGACTTGGCAGGGAGACAGGGTCTGCTTAGGTCTGGGGCAGGGCCAGGCAGTGTGGGCAGTGGTGGTGAAACTCAGCACTTGCTTGGGGCAGCAGTGGGGCTTTCAGTCTAGGACTGTTTTTCTAGTCTTAAACACCTTTTTTTTTTTCTTTTTTTTACCCTTGTCAGCCCTGCAATCACTGTCAGCCAAGGGGAGGTGAGCAGCCCCCAACGGGTCACTGCCAGTCAGCAGCAGACCCGTATATCTGCTTCTTCAGCTACACGAGAACTGGATGAGCTGATGGCATCTCTCTCTGACTTTAAGGTATCTTATCATATCAACACCTCCTTCATCTTGTCCCTTCCCACCCTCAGACTCTCTAGTCTGTCAGCCACATCTGCTGACCTAATTTGGTGCCCAGAATGACATTTTTACCTCTGACTTGCCCTGAGAAACTTCCTGTGGTGGTATTTTTGCTTTTTGAGGGCTGCTGTAGATGTTTGCAACTGCTATAAATTTTCATCACTGTCAGGGTAAGGCACTTCTGGGGTCTGTTTTTCCTTTGGTTCTGCAGTTTGTTTGCCAAAGGTAATCAGCTTAGTTACTGCTTAGAACAGGGTGAACTGTTTTGCTATGCTATAACTTCAGTAGCAGAGCATGTATACCAGTCTGCTTACTGACAGAGACCAGGCTCTTCTGTCCTGTGGGGTGACCCTCCTCTTTGGAATGTATTTTTACCCTGATGCGCTTTCCCTGAGGAGGATCTTCATGGCATGTGATGTGAACACTGTAGTCTTTGTAACAGAGAGCTGGAGACTTCCAAGGTTAAAACAGTATTATTCACTCCAAAATGGGATTAAAGTCTGTGCTGCTTGATTCTATTCAGAATCTTGTTTGGAAATCAAACTATTGTATTGGAAAAGAACTACTACTTCAGTCACAAGTAGCACATTAAAATCCCATAATAGGATGAGCTCAGGATTAACTTTCCCATGGCAATCCTGAGAGAGGAAGCACTTAGCACATGTATTTGGATAACTTATTCTTTATTCTTGTAAGTATACTATCATTGCACTAGATGGTTAACTGTGGAACTTACTTTACACCCATAGTCATAGCAAAATGACAAGACATCCAGTGGAAGCTTTGCTGTTTGTTGTTCCCTCTGTGCCACCATTCATGTGAGCAGTTTTGATGTGTGCTGGGGTTTTGTGGAGGCCACTGCAATACCTGGTGTGTCGACTAAATGTGTGAGTTTAGAACCCAGCAGTGAGCATGCACACTCTGTGAGACTTCACTTCCCTTGCACTTGCTGGAATTGAATTCAGCTTGCCATTTCTGGCACATGTACTTAATTTTGTGAAAGTCTAGGAGTAACTCACTGTTTTTTTTAAACTTACTACAGTCTGTTTAGTAGACTGGACTATTTAGTCAACTGCAAATACTAACACCTTAGTGTTGCCTTTTTTCTTCTGTCCTAGTGTAGAGTGCAGGATATCCACATGTGTCTGTTCAGTCATGTTGAAAAACTGCTGTTGTGAAGCTGGAGGGGAGTTCCCACCCATGGTGCTTCCATACCCTGCCTTGTTCCTTCCCTGTGCTGTGGGAGCATAAGTGCCATGGCCTTGTGCCCCTGCTGCTTTTATCAGGGCCTGGAAAAAAATCCTGGGGAGTGGTTGCTGCTCACCTGGGTGAGCTCTTGGCAACTGAGAATGGCCTTGCCCAATACAGGTTTTCCTTGCAAAATACAAGGAGGGAATATTTCTAAATGTGGGTGTTCAAATGCTTTGCCTTCTTCAGGAAAGGCCTGAGACTCTTTCTGCAACTCCAGTAAAATCTGTGTGACACAGAGGAGCTGCTTTCTGTAGTCCTGCCTGCCTTCCTGGCTTAGTTTCTAACAAGAAACTTAACAAAGTTCTGAAAGGGAACTGAAATTCAGCAAGACATTAAGATGTAGGCTTTATAAACACAGCATTAGTATTTCAGCAAGGCATTGATCTCATTTGTGTCTAAATGTTCTTCTGAAGCACAAAGAACATGGCTTCTGTGATCATTGTCCTCTTGTTGAAGTCATCCCCTGTTTTTAACAGTTGCTTTCCTTTTTCCTGTCCTCCAGGTTATTTCATTTTTCTCTTCAATTCCTGTTTTGATTTTACCTCCTCTGTTTGTGCCAGCTAGTGCTGTCAGCTTGGCTGTAAAAAAGGATTTCTAGTCTGTACCAGTGGCGGAATGGGAGGGAACTGGTCTTTGCTGAGGTGAAAAATATGTCAAACCTGTGTGTGGCTGCAAGAAATTGGACAGAAAAACTAAGTATGACATGTACCAGTGGAGCTGGTAGTTGGTACAGCTAGAAGTTGCAGTAGACGGGGCTGGGAGGAGGGGAAGCACTGATGTTTCATTTCCCTGGTACCCTAGAGTAAAAGGTGCTATTACAGACTGATACATTACCCTTTTATCATCTTCTGCTCACGTTAATAAGTTGCTCATTCTTTTCACTTACGGAATCCATTTGATTTTGGATGTTTAGCTCATCAGTCAGTGGGCATTGAGATTACTTAATGTACTTGTTTTTCCAACCTCTGCCATTTCTGTGTAACGTGATGCCTGCTTAGTGCATAGCTAGATGTTTGTATTTAACTGTTTTGTTGCTGTGTTACATTGCTTTTATTTTGGAGCTAGTATGCTCTTAATACTAGAAATACTGACTTTTGAGCAGAATGTAGTCTTGCCTTGAAAATGATTGACTTCATTTTAGGAATTCTGGAAACTAAATCTGAACCATGGCATAAAACCAGGTTACCTTTACAAGGGCATCCAGCTTAGGCAGAATACAAGGGGAGGGCAATACTGAGAAATTCCCTCATTTTATACACTTGAATGTACTTGTCCTTGCTGTGACTGTGGGTCTTGCTGTACTACTTGGGAGGAGGAGCAGTCTTTACTGAACTGTGATACCCTATTAGTCTTTCCTTTCTGGGTACAGTCTCCCTGTAGAGCTACTGGTGACTTCACTAATGTGTGTGTATGTGTGTGTGCCAGCAGCTGCTTAGGTCAGGGGAAGGTATGTATCTCTTCTACCTACTGGCAGATTTTCTGCATGTTCTGGTTAATTTTATCCTTTTATTCTTTATAAGTATCCCAGAAAGTAAAGGCTGAGATACTGTGGATGGGCTTAGGAATTTATGTGCCCTGCCTTAGAGAATGAGCACTTAATTTTTTGAGGCTTCTTTGGAAAATATGACTAAGAATCAGAGTAGGTCCTGATAGCTCTTGGATTTGGAAATCTTTTGTGGATACATTTTTAAAACTGAGAGGGCTCAGCATTGGCTTTAGGTACCTCTGAATGAACTTGTCCAAGCCACTCTTCCGATTTTCCCTTTTTGAGAAAAAGAATTAGTATCAATTTTTTGCCTAAAGCTCAGACAGGAATCACTGAAAATAAGGGAAAGAGGACTCATAAATGTTTGTTTTCAAAAGACCCTCTAAGGGCAACCAAAAATTCTGTATCAGTTGCTGTTGTTAGAGTGTATTTTGGATCAAAAAAATTAACACTGATTTCATTTCAATGTAAGTGTGGAGTCTTTAGCCTACAGGGAAGAGGCTGATCTAGCCACCTAAGCAATGCTTACAGGGACATGGAGTGAGTGACAGCCTCATGGATTTGGTATGTGTCACAGCCAAGGTGAGATTAGTCATGTGAATAGAACAAAGCCCATGTCATCTGTTCTTGCTATGAATGCCCTGAAGCTTTGTTTTCATTGCCTTGTACCCAGCCAACTGGAGCATTTTATTAGTGTATCAAGAAGAAAATGCCACACTTTGTTCTATTCATTGATTGCTTTTTTCAGCTTTGAAGTGTAAAATTTACATGTCTCTGTATGAATAAGTTAACCTGACCCTAACTCATGTCTAGACATGGCTGGGTTTGTAGCTGGCTTCCCAGCAGCCTCTGTGTGCCCCCAGCACAGCAGCAGATGAGCTGTCACTTAGAGGGTGTAGGAAAAGGATCTTGTGACTGCAAAAATTCATCTCCTATAATCTCATGTGACAATCAGCACAATGTTGTCCTGGTTCTGCTCTCTGGTATCTCATTGTCCTTCCTTACTGTTGGAAGTAAGGCTTTTGATCAATATGGTTCTTTGATTTGGAGGTCATGATTGCCAAAATGCTTAATTCTTTGCTTTTTTCCCTTCTCCTTACCTCTGTCTTTAACTTTTTCTTTCCTTATTCCTTCTGTCTCCTTTTTGCAGACTAGTTCCACTATGTCTCTGATTTCTGAACCTGCTCTAGAACCAGGTACCAGTTCAGCAAATGCAGATTCCAGCAACACTTCTCAAAGCTTAACAGTGCTATCCCATTCCAAACACCCTTCTGCACCTCACAGTGGGAACTCAGCAGTGCCAACATCTGCCCCCTCAGCAGTCCTCTGTGTTGAGGAAGGCAGTAACACAGTGGCTCTGCCTACTGCAGGGCATTCTGCTGCTCCTCCCTGTTTGCCACAAATGGCCCCTCTGCCCCCACCAAGAATATCTTCAGGTTCTGCTACTCGTGGGGAGCAGATGAGCTCTGCAAGCATGGTTCAGATGAGCAAAAAGCCTGACTCTTCTGGAAGTGTTTTTCACATTGTGCCAACTTCCAGTGTGGAGCTTCTGTGTAGACCTGGTAATGTGGAACCAGAAGTCCTGGAGAATGATTTGGTGAAAGAGGCTGAGAAGAAGGAGCAGAGAACAGACCCCAAAATCTCAAGTGTACCAGTTTCCAATACTTTAAATGGTCAAGGAAAAGGCCAAATACCTAAAGAGCTTGATCAGCAGGGAGTATTCAGGGACAGTTCAGCCCTTCCTTCCCAGGGCAGAAATGTGGAAATAGCTTTAGATGAACTATGGGCCCTGGAGCTGCCTGCTCATGTGCCAGAGGTACATGCAAAGAATGACAGTGTGAATCCTGTGTATGAACCTTCTGTTGTGGCCCTGGATCGGGCAGATGTCTTTCCAGAGACTAAAAGCCAGCTGGGCTTTGTAGAGAAGCAGGGACAGGAGATAAAGGCTGAAGTACTGCATGAAGCCAAGGTAGATGGCTCTCCAGAACTGGCCAAGAAGAGGCAGGGCAGAGAGAGAGCTCCTAGGAAGGCAGGTGCTGCTAACACGAACAAAGCTGGAAGAGACCAGGAAAAGGAGCAGTTCAGAAGCTCAGCAGTTGCTCCAGAATCTCCTGAGAACATTTGGAAAGCTGAATGGGATCTGCCATGTGTATCCAAACCACCCATTGAGAGGATTTCTGCATCAGGCCAGGCAGGCACTGAATGGATGGAGGAGTAGGATGAGTCCTAGCTAGGACTGTTCTGACAGTGCACTAACATTTTATGTGTGGTGAGAGTGTGCCCAGACTCACCCACACTAACAGCATGTGGCTCTGAGCAATGTTACTGACAGCTGCATGGCACAGAGTTTTGAAATCCTCAGCTTTATCTTCTTGTCTCTTCTGCATGTCAGTCAGCATCACGGAACATGGCAGTTTGTAGGGACTTGCCTGTGAAATGAAAGCTTATTCCTTAACTAGGATAAGACTCAGTCTATAGAGGCCCCTGAAAAATTAAAAGAGCTGTTTCATGCCACTGAAGGATGTTTCTGACTTGGGATGGCAGCTCGTCTGCTCTCCTTCCCTTTTTAGGTCTCATTGCTGGAGCTGTCAGTGTTCCTTCCAGGGCTGGAAGTACACTTTGTGCCCCAGACATCTCTGACCAAGAGTCTTATGCCTGTAAAGGGCAAACATAGAGAGGCTGCTCTGTGTCCTTGTGATGCTGAGGTTTCTTTAATGCTCGGTTGAGTGGTCAGAGGCTGCACCTCCTATCTTGGCTTCCTGCTTTTTAATCTTTCCCTTCCTTTTCTAGATAGTTATTTTTGGCTGCTGTGATGATCCTTACGGGCTTTTTCCTTATACTGAGTCACTGTTCTGGGCTGTGCCAAGAAGGATTTTGGCACTGTACAATAAATGTCATCACTCTTTCTGTTCACAGTTGTCACTTATGGCTTGAGTTTGTGCTGTTTGCATCTTGGGGCTTGCTCTGACATTGCTTCTCTCTGCTGATACTATTACCTTTATCATTTAGATTAAGTCTTTAATCAAGAGGACAAAAGAGACTGCAAATGTGCATCCAATGTCTCGGGACCTCTCTCCAAGGCGTAAATTAGGTCCTGCCATGTTTCACAAGACTGAGTCCCAAGATCGCTTGGTTGGAGAGCTGCAGGACAAACTGGGCATCACTAAACAGGAGGAGGAAGAATGGAAGAGCCAGGATGACTGGCTGGGAGAGGGAGTCATCATCACTGCCAAACCCCAGGGGAAAGAGCAGAATGGTGGACAGCAAGTAGAGAAGGTAGAAAGCAGAGATGTGCTGGGCAATATCACAATGTCCCTCAGTCCTGATAGCATGGAGTGGAGGTGCAGATTAGATTTGAGAAGAACTAACTCTGCTTCCCTTTGGCCTGAAAAGGGAAACAGCACTCAGGTCCTAGTTCTTGATGTTTAAGAATTGGAGTGGAATCTGAGGATGCTGGTCAGGGTATCTGGGCAGTCTGCTAGTATCAAATATCCATTGTTTCTGTGAGCATTAATTTTAAAGCCACACCTGTCAGAGAGGTGTGCTTTATTTTCCCTGATACTCTACCTGAGCAGGAAGCTCTGGGTCTAAGGTGGTGCTCTACCTCAACTACACAGGGCACCATGTTTTCTAGTTCCCTCCTCTTTCTTGCTGCTTTTTCCCCTTAGATAAACATGATGGTAACAACCAGCCTTCCTGTTGCAGGAAGTTCTTGTTAGTTCCTCTTTGGATTTATTCACCTTTCTTCTTCCTCCCTGTCTTTCCAGGTGGTTTTTCCTCCAGAATCACCACTCCCCCCAAGGAGGACGATCTCTGTTTCAGCCTCTCCCTCACTCCAGCCTTCCAAAGAAGCTGCAAAGATACTCCCTGCTAATGCTGTTCCCTCTCATCTCTATGGCCCTGCACCTCTCCTCCCACCTCAGCCTTCCTATGTGCCATCTACCCCAGCTCCTAGTCCGGTCTCTTCTGCTTCCTTCAGCTTGGCTCCCCAGCCTCCTTTCCAGTGGGAAACTTCTGATGATGATTATCATGAGCTTTCTGTTGTGGGCACACCTCCTTCTGAAGATGCTGGGCATTCCTGTTCTCCCCAGACATGGACCCTTAGCAGCAAGACAGTTGTTTCTGTTGGCTGTCAGACTGAAGATGATGCTTCCTTCCCAGAGATGCAGGCAGGCTGCTCTCTTCTGGTTTGTTTTTTTTAAGCAGTGTTTTCCAACTTGATAGCTCAGTAGATACAGTGTTCAGATAAAGGCTGGTGCTGAGCACCCCTAGCTAGGAGAGGGGACTCTCTGGCAGTACCTAATCCCAGCTGTGTGTCTCTAGCTGTACAAAGTACCTGTCTGTGCAATAACCTCCTGGTGTGTGTGTGCTTCCTGCCTCTCCTGGTGATCACTTTGTGCAGCAATGACTCTTACTTCCCTCTGAGATGAAGAAGGTAGCTCTGGAACACAAGCTGCAGCTCTCCCTGCCACAGTCTCTTTTGGAGGGAGAATAGATTCACTAATCCACTTGGATTAGTGAAAGGTGGCAAGATCTCACTATTGGAAAGAGCAAATCATCAGTCCACCCTGTATTTGCCCATTTAGACAGATGAGCACAGTGCAGATGGATTTAGGGGAGGTTATGATCAAGAGGTGTTCTGCATCTCCTGTCGGGGAAGGGCTGCAGCTCCAGGGTGGTGGGAAGTCTTAATGTATATGAACAGCATGGTGGTCTGCAATGTTTTGGGTACAGGCAACTCTAATGGAGTGAGCAAAGAAACACCTCTGCATCTTGAACTATTGTACTTTTCAGGTGAATTCTGCTCCTCCCATCCTTGACAGTGCCAACCTTCTGGCTGCTCATGCACCCCTGGCCTCCCCAGCCCCCGAGAAGGCAGGACCTCCTTTCTGTTTCCCTAGCATGGTGTGTGCTCTTCTGGTTGATGAGTGTGTCCCAGGTGCTGCTGGGATCTGCTCCAAGAGCTCCTAGCACCATTAATGTGGATGCTGTCCTGTAGTGCATGGCTTGCTGCTCACAGAGCTCCTAACTGAACTCCAGTGATGGCAGAACCCATGGGTGAAGGATAGGAATTTGAAGGGCCTTTGCATGATGAAGGGATGTGGTGCTGAGTGTCCCCTGCAAACAGCAGGCATTGTGTGCAGGAGGTGGGAACAAACCTCTGCCAGGTGGGGACTCTTCTGTGAGCTGTCAAGAAGGCTGAATCACCAGGCCAGGTAGAAATTGTGGTGTGGCTGCCCTGAGGTCAGCTGTGGTTTGCAGGAGCATGTGGTCCCTACAGGCACAGGTGAAGTACTGCTCTACATGTTGAATTCACCTCAACTCCCTTCTCTTCAGGTAGTATTTATCATTATAGGGGGGCATTTGTTCCTGCCCTGCCTGGTGGCCCCTGAGTTAGAGAGGACATGATTCTCTTCATGTGGCCCAGCCCTTTTCCTTCTGTGCTGTGCAGGAAGCCCTGGCTTTGCCTGGGACTCCAACCTGCCTTTGTGTACAAGGCCCTGTTGTCTCTCCTGTGAGAAGTCTCCTTGCAGTGATGGGCTTTGGACACAATCACTGTAACTGGTAGCAAGTAACTGCTGTGTACTGGAGGGTTTGTTTTAGACTTAGGACACTGGAATGTGATGGGGCTGCTGGACCAAGAGAGGCTACAAGTTATGGGATGGCTGGGAGGAGAAAAGCTGTGTGCTAGGCTCCATCAGGAGTTGTGTTGCATGCAAGGCAAAGCTGATGAGCATTGTGTGTATATCTGTGTGTAAAAAAGCTAAAATTGCATATGTTGTGAGAATCTTTACACAAACAAGTAAAAACCAGGGTTTGTCATTGAGTAAACTAGACTACAAGTACAACCAGCCTGGAGGACTGGGAATAGAGCTCCTCCTGTAGCTGGAAGGGCAGGTTCTGCCAAGGCTGTGAAGCAGTTCAGCAAGCTGGTGGGTTGTTCACAAGTGTAGATTTTGTCTGTTTTAATCTATTCTCTTGGTAGAGAGAGAATGTGTTACAGACTAATATTTCAGGGAGGAACATCTTTGGGTCCCTCTAAACTTGACATAAGCTATTGCAGTGCAAAGTCAGCTAAAATAATCTGTATTTCATTATTGCAGTTTGCCTGCAAAGGGGACTTTGGTGGCCAGAGAGAATATATATTTTGGTTTTAAGTTAGGAACCTAGGTAAAACATTTCTCCCCCTCCTTTGGAAAGCCTTTTCAAGCTCCCGAGACAAGTTTCTTGATTGCTTTCCCCCCCTGCAGCCTTGTCTTCTGGAGCTCTGCTGAGGGTGCACTGCCCTCTCTGTAGGCAAACAGCAGGCAGCTTGTAGGCAGATGTTTCCTTCCTGCTTCCCCTTACCCAGCTCAGTGTGGGGTGAGAGCCACCTGATGGGGCAAAAGAGATTTGGCAAAAAGATCTGCAGAAGGTAGTGAGGAAGGAGGAGCAGAGAAGACACTCCTGCTGAAAGCAGGGGGGGATCTCTATCAAAGAAGAGAGGGTGATGACTGAGAGAGAGCAACAGCATAGAAAGAGAAAGGTCAAGGGGAAGG
This sequence comes from Calypte anna, assembly GCF_003957555.1. NCBI lineage: Eukaryota > Metazoa > Chordata > Aves > Apodiformes > Trochilidae > Calypte > Calypte anna. The sequence continues at coordinate 10,248,568 of NC_044261.1, forward strand.
GGCCCTCTGGATGGCCAGTCTGCTTTGTCAGCTGGCCAGGAACTGATGAGATAAAGGGAGATTTTTGGCAGATGCTTAGAGAGCACCGTACACACTGCTTAGGGTCCTCTGGTGATGTTCTCCTGTATGTACACTGAAGGAAAATCACATCCTCAATTCACAGCTCTGCTGTTATCCCAGGATCTCTGCATGGGCAGAATACATATGTCTACATTGTCCTGGCTCTTGCTGGCTTCTGCAGAGAGTGTAGCTGTCTCTTGGCCCTCTTCTGTCTGTTTCTATAGAGAACACACTGGCAGCAACAGCAGGCATTTATCTTCTGAGTGCAACAGCACTTGCTTTACAGTCTCTGTTTTCTCTTCCCTGCAGTTCATGACACAGGGGAAAACTGGGAGCAGCTCCCCTCCATCCACCGCCTCCAAGCCTGGCAGTCAGCTGGACACCATGCTGGGAAGTCTCCAGTCTGACTTGAACAAACTGGGTGTAGCTACAGTGGCCAAAGGTGTCTGTGGAGCCTGCAAGAAGCCTATTGCTGGGCAGGTGAGTTGAAGGTGCTGTGTCATTGCTGAGTCCTGGGCTGCAGCTGGGAGTAATGGGGAGGGCTGTTTCGTGAGGCTAAAGAGACTGGAGATGCTGGAGAAACTGAAGTACTCTATTTATCCACTGGCTAGGTACGCTGTAAGCTCCTCCAGTGACCTCTACCCTGCCCTTGAGGGACTGCCCTCTCCTGAGATGATAGGTAATTCAGTTTTCATGCTACCCCAGTCCAGGGCTCACTTGAGTAGTAGAACTTGTCATTCTTGCTGACCTCCAGCTGGTATCTTGTCAATGTGGTCTAGGGGAGAGGGAGATAGAGTTGTCCTTCATAATTTGTCTTCCCAACAGGTAGTTACAGCCATGGGGAAAACCTGGCACCCTGAGCACTTCGTCTGCACCCATTGCCAGGAGGAGATTGGGTCACGGAACTTCTTTGAGCGGGATGGTCAGCCCTACTGTGAGAAGGATTATCACAACCTCTTCTCCCCTCGCTGCTACTACTGCAACGGGCCCATCCTTGATGTGAGTTCCTTGGGGGAATAAGGGAATCAAGGAGTAAGGTGAGGTGCTGCAGGCCTGGATGTTAAAAACTCCACCCATGTGTCCTGGCTGGAAGATTTTGTGTGGTGACTGCTGTTTTTCCTTTGCCTTGGATCTGCAAGGAAAATGTCGTGGCCCAGTCAAGGTCTTACACTAGTGAGAGGAGTTAGTCCTTCTTACCTTTGCTGGAGCCCTTCAGAACCCCACATCACTCCATCGTGATTCTTCAGGATTTGCCTGTTGGTAGCCTGTAGAAACAAGCACCAGTGCTAGTCCTGAGAGCTGAATGGGGCCCTGTGTAAGGGAGGAATCAGTGCCTATCTTCCTTTTAGGGTTCCTTTAAGTGTGCAGTAGGGAAAGCCTGAATGAGCCAGAGGCTGGGGAGAACTGACTCAGCTCTCTAAAGGACAGTCTGTTTTAATGCACACTCTGTCAGTACCAACATTCATGCATTCTTCCCACCTCCAAGCTGAAGCTATCGTTTGTATGACTTGCACTTTTTCTTCTGAACAGAAAGTGGTGACGGCTTTGGACAGGACATGGCACCCTGAACACTTCTTCTGTGCCCAGTGTGGAGCTTTCTTTGGACCTGAAGGTAATGCTGGTGTATGCAACCTCCTCCCTGAACTGCAGACCAGTGTGTAAGGCAGAGCTGCTATTAGGGACAGCCTGAGAAATGATGAGGGGAGCTCCTGGAGTTGCAGGGGATGTAGCTGTGCTGGGGACAGGATGCTGGCAGTATTTCTCCCTGGAGAGGGCTGGTGTGCATGTGTGTGTATGGGACAGGAAGGGCAGCAGAACTTGGAACAGCTACCTGCTGTGTGTGTGTGTGTTTGTGTGTGTGTGTGTTTGTGTGTGTGTGAGTGTTGGAGGAGGATCCTACCCACACTGGTTATCCCACAGAGCTTCCCTGGTCAGAGTTAGAGATCAGGAGCTGATACTCTTTGCCTCTCTTCTCCTTGGCAGGATTTCATGAGAAGGATGGCAAAGCCTATTGCCGCAAGGACTACTTTGACATGTTTGCTCCCAAGTGTGGAGGCTGTGCCCGGGCTATCCTGGAAAACTACATCTCTGCCTTGAACACCCTGTGGCACCCTGAATGCTTTGTCTGTCGGGTAAGAAACCCTTTGCTGCTTCTGTATGACCCCTCTCATTTCCACCCTACAGACATCTGGTCTTTTATCAGAAAAAGGCATCTGTGGGGTAGTGAAGGACAGCCAGCCCCACAAGATAAAAACATGTCAGCAACCAAACACCTTCTTGTTCCTCTGCCTGTTTACATTAAACTTTTTAGCTGCTTTGTTCTTTCTGTTCCAGCTGCAATTATGGGTCTCTGCAGCATCTCACAGATAAACAGAGACATTTTCTGTGACCTTTAAATAATTATAATCTGAGCTTTTCTGTTAGCACTTGCCTCAGCAATCAGATTTTGAGGATCTTCCTCCAATGCTCCATCTGACAATGTGAACTAATGAGACTGACCTTGTTCAGACAAACATGGAAGTCAGTGAAATAGTGGCAGGCTCCATACAACAGGCATAATAAACAGGAATACTGCAGATTAAATGCTTGGCACTCTTTCAGAGAGCCTTGCAAATATTAACTCTTACAGGTCCCAAGAGATAAGCAAAATCAGCCAGTGTTTTCTAGACTGGGAAATGCAGTCTGAGACCAGAGCAAGCAGCAGAACTACATGCTGATGATTCCTGGTATGGTTCTCTGAGCAGACTGTCACCATGCTGTTGGGACTGCCTGCCTGTGGCTTACAGAGGAGTGTGCATATAGTGGAGGCAGAAGATGGCAGTCCTGCCTGTTTGGGGCTGGCAGAGGGCTGGGCCTTTTTTGAGACTTCAATCCAGTAGTTCTGCTCTCCTTTCCCCCTGCTGCCACACTGCCTGCATTAGTGGGGCCAGCACAGATGTCTTCAGGAGTGTGAGGTGCAATTCTCTTCCTGTTTTTCTAAAGCAGAACAGAGTTTTCAGCTGTCCTGCTGTCTGAGGACACTGTTTATTGAACTAGTTTTCAGCATTAGAAAACTCTCAGACTCGCTGCAGGCAAACTGCATTTGTCCCAGTGTTGTGAGTGTTCAGCTATCCACAGCTCTGTATCCTGTTTGCTGCACTCCTGTGTGCATGCTGGGGTCCAGCTGTGTGTGATGCTGTGTGTCCTGCCTGGGCAAGGGGATGGTGTTGGGGCTGGGCAAAACCAGGATTCTGGAAATCTGATTTCTGCTCTCGGCCTTGCTACTGCTCTGTCCCTTAAAGCTGGCAATATCACCAACTCTCCCCCCACCTTGCTGCCTCTTTCCCACTGGTATAAGCAGGGGTGTCTCCTCAGTCCTGTGGGGATGGTGAGTGCTTCTGTTGAAGGTTCTGAAGTGATCCTCAGCTGCCTGATAGTGAGGGAGGTGAGGAGTTCTGGGTGCTAATAAGCACGTAGCTGGTGTATACTCTATTCAAAATCATTAGTGCTGTAGAATTAGTTTCTCCCAATAGCCATGTGTACCTGCTGGAGATGTTTCAGGATGAACAATCCTGCTCTACGTGTACCTGTGTAGTGGCAGCTGTTCTGGAGAGAGCACTTGTACGGATTTTTTGTGCCTCATTTTCTCAGCTGGAACCAGTCCCATGTTTATCAGAATTCAGCTGCATGAAAGTCTGCTTCTGCCTGCCATAGTGGAGAAGCTGGAATGAGATTTTAAACCAAAAATTTAAAAAATATGTAAAGGTGCTGCAGTGTGTTCCCATTGCAGAGAGAGGAGTGCTCTCCTTTCTCCTGGATGGACACATCTGGTAGCTCATCTGTGGTATTTTCTGCTACAGGTGGAGCATGGTTAATTCCCTTGCTTGTGGCTGTATCTATCAGCCTTTCCTTGGGAACTCCTCTTGATGGAGAGTTTGACTCTTTGGGCAACAGGATGACGCTGAAAGGCAGCAGCTCACCCTGCTCACAGTACAGCTAGGCTGTGCCACAGAGCAGAGGCAGCTTGTGGAGCTGCTTGCATCCCCAGCTTGTTACACAATCTGTCCCCTTCTGTTTTATCCTCCTGCAGGAATGTTTCACACCATTCATCAATGGCAGCTTCTTTGAGCATGATGGGCAGCCCTACTGCGAGGTGCATTACCACGAGCGTCGTGGCTCGCTCTGCTCCGGCTGCCAGAAGCCTATCACAGGACGATGCATCACTGCTATGGGCAAGAAATTTCACCCCGAACACTTTGTCTGTGCCTTCTGCCTCAAGCAGCTCAACAAAGGAACCTTCAAAGAACAGAACGACAAGCCCTACTGCCAGAACTGCTTTCTCAAGCTCTTCTGTTAGAGGCATCCTAGATGGGCGCTAAGCATCTTTCTGCCTCCCCCTTGGCAGTTCTGTCTCTCTGAACATTACTGTGATTTAGAAACCTTACCAGGCAGGGGAGGAAGGTGGGGAAATGGGGCTTAGTGCTTTCTGCTGCTATGGGGAGGCAGTAGATCCAGAGATGAGACGGACCATTAAACTGGAAATGCCCTTGCTGTGTCTCAGTAGAGAGAGGCTGAGTCCCCTCATTATGGTGTGTGTGTCTGTGTGTGTGACTGACAGCTGAGCTTCACTCCAGGGCTCCAACAGGGAGACTTTACCCAGCCCCCTCCTGACAGAAGGAGCCTTTGCCAGTACATTTCAGCCTGTGTCAGTTCCTTGAGCAAGCCCTGACACTTGCAGACAGTACAGCCCTCTGCTTTGACACCTCCTTCTCAGGCTTTTGTCTGCAATCTGAGCAATAGCATGGCAAGGGCACCCTGCCACCTCAGTGTGACTTCTGGGATCGGAGTGTCCATGCAGGCAGCCAGGACCCTGCAAGGGTCTCTCCAGTTCTAATACACTGTAAGGAGATGATACCACTTAATTTATCTTTTTTTTTTTTTTTTAAGAGGAATCAAGATGTTACTGTGTGGGGTGGGTTGCTGTTTCTCCCCCCCCCGTCTCCCCAAGTTTCTTGCTCCCTGCCTCCTCTCAACACACTGGAGCAAGAGGTGGAGTAAGCTCTGACCATCTCTCAGCACTGATATGTGCTTCTGTGGGTGACATCCTGTGCCAGGCACCTCCATCAGTAACCACACCTGCTTAGGGCATCAGCTCCCCTTGCCTGCTGCTCCTAAAATGGAGGAAGGGGCATCGTCCCTTCTTCCAAAGCAGTTGCAGAGAGGTTAGAGCACAGCCTTCTTCATCCATCCCTGTCATGAGTGAATGTGATGTGTGTGTGTTTTATCTGGCCTGAAACTCTCCCATCTATCAGGGCCTGAAACTGTCAGGAGAGTGAGGAGAAGTGGAGGGGGTTTAAGAAGCCAGGAAAAAAAAAAGATCCAAAGTTTATATCCTCTCTTCTTCCTCTCTGCTAATGAGACCTGTCAGCCCTTGGTATTTCCCTTTTCTGTGCTCTTGTTAAACATGTTCTACTGAGAGATGCTAGAGCAATAACCTTTTATATTGACTGTTACTGGCATAACAAGTCCTTTGGGTCAAGTGTGTGTGACACACTTGGAGTTTTACTATCAAAATGAATACTGTATCCTGTCTTTGATAAGAACTGCAGATTTCTACACTGATTTTGAATTCATACCTAATTTACTTTTAATCCTCTTATACAGAAATTGGTTTTGAAGTGATTTTAAGGAAGCAACTTTTATATCAAGCTGTGCTGTTCCTAGGCAGTATGCCAGTTGTGCTGGTTTACTGCATCTGTAACCTCAATGCTTTGTTAAGCCTAACTAACATTGATTATTTTCTTTTAATTGTGGGTTGGGGGGGCTGGAATCTATGGGGAAGGGAATGTGAGTTTGTTTTTTTTTCTAGCACAGGCAGGTGAACTGTGAATAGCTTTTTTTTTTTCCTGCTTTTTTTTTTTTTCTCCTTCCCCTCCTCTGGGTCACCTGTAAGTTTGTTTTTTGGGTTTTATTGTAACCTGTAAACTGCTGTATTTGAATAACCTGCCATGCTCCCAAAGCCCGGCTTCCAGGATGTCAGAGTGAGTCTTAATGTCCTGAACCAGATCAGTGCTAATTGGGGAACAGAGAGTCTTTTTCTCCTGTAGTGATCTTGTAACTAAGGAGAAGAAATTTGGAGAGACAGACTCCATTCCTGACTAACTGTATAACTTTAGGTCAGTCACTAGACCTTACTGTGCCTCAGTTTCCCCATCTGTAAAATGGGGGCAGTTTAGCCTGGATTTGTGAGGTTATGATGAGGCTTAGTTCATGTTTGCCAAAGCACTTTTAGGTCTCTGGCTGGAGGGTGCTATGGAAGGTGGAATACTACCTGGAAGTCCCTGAGGGTGTCCTGTGTTAGCCAAAAGCAGCCCAGGGAGCAGTGTTGGGAATGACTTCTCCAGAGTGCTGCAGCCACATCACCAGTGACCTGGGGCTCTGCTTCTCAGCTTCCCAGGGGGCAGCTGTGTCAGGAACCAGCCTGAGGTGGGGCTGGCATCTGCTGTCCCACCTAACCCTGCTGCCATGGTGCTTCTCTGCCCTGCTTGGGTCCCTGGCACTGTTTTTTCACCATTTTCCTGTTCAGCTGAGCCTGGGCTGGTGGTTGTGAGGCTGCAGGGAGCTGTGGAAGCATCAGAGCTAAAGCTGCACCAGCTGGGCCCAGCGCAGCCCTCACAGGGTTTGTGAGGTGAGAGGCTTCACGCCTTGGCCTTTCCATCTTCACGTGGGCTGAAAATGAGCATTTCTAAGCTGCCTTGTTTTATCTTGCTGAAAATGTCAGCTTCCTCAGGCCCCACCCAGAGGAGGAAAAGCTGTGGTGTAGGGAGTGGGATGAGAAGATGCTGCTGGCTCATTGTGAGATGCCTGCAAACTACATAACCATGTGCCTCAGTTTCCCTGTCCTGGGGAGTCTTTAACCTACCTCACTGCTGGCTGCAGTTCTGGCATGTGTGGGAGACCCTGGGTGCTGTGGGGGGTCCTGGTGGTCTGCAGCACCCAAGGGGGGGCTCACCTGTCCTTAGTGCTGAGTGGGAATGGTCCAACACCTCCTGAGGAAGATCTGGAGGGTCTCCTGGGTGTGTCTGGGTGCTGGGGTGCTGCGTGTGGATGCTGCTCTGCCACACAACGCCTCTGGGGGCTGCTGCCCCCGCCCGCCTCCACAATGCCTCCCGGTGGGATTGCTGATGCGGTTTTAGGGTAGCACAGTGCGAGCAGCCCGGGAGGGAGAAGGGGGGGTTGGGGGAGATGGGGTGCGGGGTTGGGGCCTGGCACGACCCTGGGGAGCAGGGAGGGGGCTGTGGGGGTCGGGAATTGTCCGTCAGTGCCCGGGCTCTGCCTGCGGCCCCTGGGAAGCGGGATGGGCTGTGGGGGATGCTCCACTGGGTCAACAGTTATTTGATGTCTTTCTCCCATGTAAACTTCTAATTCCGCTTTTTTTTGTTGTTATTTGTTTGGATTTGGGGGTTTGTTGTTTTTTTGGGGGCTTTGTTTTTGTGGGATTTTTTTTTTTTTGTTTTTTTGTTGCATTTAAAATTCTTGCAGTTATGCTAATAAAATTTTTACCTTTATTCTGACGTGTGCGTTGCGCTTGTTAACAGCCCTGGAGCTGGGGAGGAGGCAGAAGCGAAGCGGGGGGAGGTGGGGGTCGGGGTTACTCTTGGGGGGGCTGCTGGGGCACGGGGGGGGCTCCGGGGACAGCGCCCGCCCAGCGCTCCTCCGGCCGCCAGGGGGCGCTCTGCCTTCCGACCTCCATGTGGCGCCCGCGATTTCCGCTGCCAGTCCTGTGAGCGGCAGGCGCGCTGCCCAATGAGGCGGCCCGCTCGCATGACGCGCGGCGGGCAGCCAATGGGGTGAGCGGAGGGTGAGGCACGGCTCGCTGTGATTGGGCATGAGCCGAGCTATAAAAGGGGGTGGACCCGTCCTGCGGCCTTTCTGTCCCGGAGCCCTCGTGGAGGTGAGGCAGCGGCGTGGCGGCTCCCTGGGCCCGGGGTGGGGTGGGAGCCTGCCCGCTGTGTACTCGGGGTGCATCGGGGGTGCTGGGCTGCGGCCGGGGAGCGCGGAGGCTGAGGGAAGTTGGTGGGGGGAGGGAAAGCCGCGGATCTGCCTGAGTCGCTCTTCTCCCGGTAGGTCCCAGCTCGTCTTTAAACCCACCGGGCGATCCTTGGAGCACCGCCGCGATGCCCAGGGAAGACAGGGCTACGTGGAAGTCCAACTATTTTATGAAAATCATCGTGAGTGTCGGCGCGGTCCGGAGGGCTGAGGCCCGCCCCGGAGGCCCTGCCCTAGTGGGGCGCAGCTGCGCCTGGTTCCGGGAAAGATCCCGGCCCACGGGGAGCGGCCCGGTCGCGGCGGGATTAGGCCTGGCGTGTCTTCGGGGGGTTGCTAATAAAGAGATGGGGTTCTGTAGGTTGTCAATAGGAGGAGATTAGGACAGCCCAAATTTGGCCGTTTTTAAGGCTCCTGTGAGATTTTGCATTGGCAGTTCCAGGGATAACCACACGTGTAACCAGATAGCTGAACGAGAGGTGCAGTCCTGTGTTACTTTAGCTGAGAACTCTTTGATTCACCACAGTTGTTTTATGTTTTAACGTATTGAGGCTTTAATGCTGTTCCGTGCATTGGTCCGGATTTTATTGGGGAATTTACAGTGTTTTTCTTGCTACAGCAACTCCTGGATGATTACCCGAAATGTTTCATTGTGGGAGCAGACAATGTGGGATCCAAGCAGATGCAGCAGATCCGGATGTCCCTGCGTGGGAAGGCTGTTGTGCTGATGGGGAAGAACACGATGATGCGCAAAGCAATTCGGGGTCACCTGGAGAATAATCCTGCCTTAGAAAAGTGGGTGTTGTCTGAATGTCCTCCTGGATCCTCTGCCCAGAAGGAACAGACATTGTCTGAGCAGCAGAACTGAAGGCTGTAATCTCTCCTTCAGGCTGCTGCCTCACATCCGTGGGAACGTGGGCTTTGTCTTCACCAAGGAGGACCTGACTGAGATCCGGGATATGCTGCTGGCCAACAAGGTAGGGAGATCAGCCCTCCCCGTGTCTCTGGGCTGGCAAATTTTAAGTTGAAGCTAAAAATGAATTTTGATGAGAAGTACCTGATGATCAGGAGTCTTCAAGAGCTGGAAACTAGGCCCTTGAAGCCTTAGCCAACTGCTGAAGTTCAGCTTCTGTCTCACCTGTGTGTGCCTGGGTGCTGTCCATCCTGGAGGAATGCTTCAGGGGGGAGTTGATGCCATCCCACAAGATCTGTGAGGGGAGCATTCCTTCAGATTTTTGTTTCCCCTTTCTCCAGGTGCCAGCAGCTGCTCGTGCCGGTGCTATTGCTCCTTGTGATGTGACTGTGCCAGCCCAGAACACTGGTCTCGGGCCTGAGAAGACCTCCTTTTTCCAGGCTTTGGGCATCACCACAAAGATTTCCAGAGGGACCATTGAAATTCTGGTTAGTGTGCAGTGTGCTGCTGTTGTAGAAGCTCTTCCTACACTGAAGGGCCCCAGTGTGGCAGTTAAAGAACTGGGAAGTGTAGAAGTATTCTGTCAACAGTGTATCTTAGTGTTCTCTAATCGTGGAGCTGAGCTTGGAGCCTGGTTTTGTGTGCTCACAAGTTGTTTCAGTTCATCACTTGCCTCTGGTGATGTGTGTTTGTGTGCTGGTCCATTGACATGTCTCAATCTCCTTTTCCCTCCCTCAGAGTGATGTGCAGCTCATCAAGACTGGGGACAAAGTGGGTGCCAGCGAAGCCACCCTGCTGAACATGCTGAACATCTCCCCCTTCTCCTTCGGGTTGGTGATCCAGCAGGTCTTTGACAATGGCAGCATTTACAATCCTGAGGTGCTGGATATCACTGAGGAGACCTTACACAAGCGCTTTCTGGAGGTGGGTGCCCCAGCCTGCATCCCTTACATTCCCCTTCTGTGCTCTGGCAGCCAGGGCCCTGCAGGTGTCTTTCAGGGGGTATTGCTGTAGGCTTTTCCATCCAAAGCTACTTCAGGAAGTGTCTGAGACCATTTAAATCCTTTTCTCATTTCACTGGGGCTCTTCTACTGTCCTTCGTTATGTTGGCAGCACAGAAATGAGCCATCACCTGCCGTGGTGTCCAGTCTTTTTGTTGTTTTTCTCAGAGCAGGGAAACATGAGTCTCTCTCCTCCTCACAGGGTGTCCGTAACGTTGCCAGCGTCTGTCTGCAGATCGGGTACCCCACTGTGGCCTCTGTGCCCCACTCCATCATCAATGGGTACAAGCGGGTCCTGGCTGTGGCCGTGGAGACTGACTACACCTTCCCCCTGGCTGAGAAGGTAAAGCTGAAGGCTCTGCTGCTCAGAGTGGGGTGAAAAGGCACTTTCATGGGAACACCTTGCATGTCACCTGGTTTGAAAAGACTTGGACCCATTTGGGTGCCTGCCACCTGTCCTGGGAAAGGGCTTTCAGTGCTTGCTTTCTTGTGCTGTGTGACAACAGGCAAAAGCTGAGCTCCCTGGGCTCCTTGCTGCCCGGGCTCCTTGCTCCCCGGGCTCCTTGCTCCCTGGGGTGGTTGCCCTGGAGCGCAGCTGCCATGTCTCTGGCAATGAGCGGTGCCTCTGTTTGGCTTCTTGTCTGGGAAAGGTTGGACCAGATGTTGGTTGAGGTCCTTTCCAGCCTGGCATTCTGTGATTCTGCCAAGCTGCAAATGTAGCCATAATGATTGCAAAGTGCTTGTTTCCTTTGAGTTAACCATGTCCCACCCACTTGTGCAGGTGAAGGCCTTCCTGGCAGACCCCTCTGCTTTCGTGGCGGCCATGCCTGTGGTGGCCCAAGCAGCTGCACCCGCTGCTGCCCCTGCTGCTGCTCCAGCAAAGGAGGCAGCCAAGGAGGAATCTGAGGAGTCCGATGAGGACATGGGCTTCGGGCTCTTCGACTGAGAGCAGCCACCGTCTGTCTGTCTGTCTCAGAATGGAACAAATAAAAAGCTGTTCTACACCTTGGCGTGTGCCCGTGTTTCTGGTGTGTGTGACCCCGGACCGCTGAGGCTCGGGCAGGGTCTGAGCCGTGGGGCTGTCCTGCGTGGCAGAGGAACCTGCTGTTCCCACGGAAGGCGTTCGGTCCCGCCGGGCCAGGTCTCAGCGCGGTTGCCATGGAGACGGGCCCATCCCGGCCGGCTCTGCGCAGGGCCCGCGACACCCGAAGCCGCTTCCGCTTCCGGTGTCGCAGGCAGCGCCATGGCGGCCGACACGCAGGTGAGTGCGGGTCGGGCCCGAGGCCGTGGCGGCCCCGTTGGGACGGGGAGCCGGGGGGAACCGGCCGGGGCCGCGCCTGCTCCGCCCTCCGTCTCCACTGCACCTCCTCGGCCCATCTGCGGGGCCCGGCCTGGTGCCAGCGGCCGGCAGGGACGTGGCAGCTGTCTCGCGGCGGGCAGGCCGCGCTGCCCCGAGAGCCTCCTGAGGGGTGAGACCGCACCGGGCCGGGGAAGGGGCGTCCCGCTGCCATGAGCGGGTGCCTGGGGGGGCCGCGGCCCGGAAAGAAGAGGGGGGAAGGCGCCTGCGGCACCTGGGAAGCTCCAGTTCCCCGAGTGAGTTCCCTGTACACACCGGCACAAGCCGCGTCCCTCACGGCTGCGTTGCCGGTGCGCTGCGGGCCCTGCCCCGGCTCTGCCGGGAGCCCCGTCCAGGGAAGGAGATTCTGACCCGTGTCCCCGCTCCGGGCTGCAGCAGCTCCCGGCCTGCCAGGCATCACCGGGTACCCTGAGGGGCTTTTTCCTACAGCTTGATGTGTGCGGTTGGGATGTTCCTGAGACAGATCTCGGCCTTCTCAGGATCAGGTCCTTACCGCGACAGATACTGTGTGTGCTCTCTGCATTTGTTTGCAGCAGCACTGCTCGTGTCCTGGCTGTGTGCTGCCTGTGTGTATACAGCCCAATAAAAATAAAAAACCAAATGGGTGCAGCCTGTCCCAGCAGCTCTAACTGGGGAGTGGGCAGCCAGGGCTGTGCTGTTTGTGTAAGGCACTGAGTTGCTCGGGCAGTCCTGTAGTGTTATACATGACTTATGTATTAAATTCCCAGACTGTTTGAAGAATTTTGATGGTTTTCATGTCTGTACATCTCCCCGCTTGTAATTATGCAGCATGAGTAAGTGCAGCTTGGGATGAGTTTGCATATGGTGAGCTCATGTAATAGAGAGTTCTGAAGGAAGATGAGCAGCTTGTTCTGTCAGATCAGATGGTAAGAGATGTTGGTCATCCCCCACAGGTTAACCTGTGCCTTTTATCCAGTTTTTAAGGAGAACTCAAGAGTGTGAGTTGGTCAGGGAGATGTGGATGGCCTCTGACCGGGTAGCCAGTGCTCAGGATTGACCTTCCTGCCTGTCAGCAGAGAAGCTTTGCTTCCTTTGGGAAGGCTGTGGAGGTACCTGGCAGTTGCCAGAGTTCCTGTGCTTAGAAAAAGCCTTGTGGCAAAAATGGTGGAAATTTGCCTGAAGAGGGAAGGAAGAGTTTTGATGAGTTTCTAAATAAATAATATATATCTTGCAAAATCTGGAAGGTTGTGGAAATGGCTTTGGTGTTCCAAGAAGCTGTTTGCTGAGAAACTAAGTTTCTCTCCGAGGTCTTTTTGGTCAGTGTATCTCACCCTCTTGATCTGTCTTGAAAACTACTAAACTATTTAGAGGAGTTAAACTCAATGAGCTGTCTTGGTCCCTTCATGCTGGCGGGTCCAGGCACACAGGCATGAAAAAACCTGTTCAGTGGTGTGATAGGATTTTTCCTTGTGCTGTGGTAACTTTGGGTGCTCCTGATAGCTCAGGGGAGGAGCTTGATAGCGAGGTGTGATCTTCCCTCATCTCCCCAGCCTGGTCTGCAAAACCTCTGCACCAGGAATGTTAACTCTGGAAGAGGCTGAAGGTGAGGTGTTAGTTTGCTGGGCCCGTGTATGGAATTTCACAGCTACTGATAGCCTGAAACCAGGGCTCAGTTTTTCAGGACTCTGTGACAGTGAGCCCTGGGGCATCTGCAGTGACAAGTCCCCTTTCAGAGCTGTGTGAGATTTAGGAGATAATGTACAACCAAAGCACCAGGCATTCTTGAAGTGCATTTTTGGTGTGCTTTCAAAATTCCTGCACTCCAGACTGTTGATCTCTCCCTCTGCCCCCTGTTTTTAGAAGGGAAAAGGTATCCTGCAGAGCATGGGTGCCGTGACAGGGACACGGGTTAACAGGCAGAACAGAGTTTCTGAGTGTCAGTGTGGTTGCGTTTGATCGCCGAGAGGTGGTGTGGTGGCAGATGAGGTTTTTGCTTGCCCAGGTCTTGTGCTCCCTGTGTGCTGATGCAGCAGGGGGGCTGATGGTATTTCCTCTCTGTGGTTGTAGATTTCTGATACACTGAAGCGGTTTGCCGTGAAAGTAACTACACCCAGTGTGAAGGAAAGGAGGGAGATCCTCAGTGAGCTGGGAAAATGCATTTCTGGGAAAGGTAAAAGCTTTGGGGGACTCTTCTGGTGACTAGGGTGGAAAAGAATGTTAGAATGTTTTGTTTCTAAGGCTACGTGAAACTTGTGGGATAGTTTTTTTTGAAGCTGGGGTCTGGCAGGGGATGGCATCTGCACTCTCCCACAAAGTTGATTTTAAATGTGGGGTTTGTAGGTAACACAGGTTTCCAGTTACTACCATGTGAGCTTTTCCACTTAGTAGTACACACACATATATCTAGAGAGAGCGATAGAATGAAAGATTTTGGATAGTCTTAATAAGACAGTTGAAAAAACATCCTCAAAAAGTTTTGGTTTCTCATTTTGCTGAAAATGGCTGTGGAATTGCATGTCTTCCAGTTTTACCCTTATTTTTAAAAATATGCATTAAATGTATAAAAAGAGAACTCTGAGTGTGGTTCTTACAAACAGTTGTGTAGGTGTATAGGGGCTGTGAGCAGCTCACTGATTTCAGTTGTGAAGTGAATGATGTTTGTTTTAAAGATGAGGAGCTTGGTGATTTACAAAGAAATGTTTTGAAACACAATGTGTTCCAGATCTCCCAGAGGGTGCTGTGAAAGGCCTTTGCAAACTCTTCTGCCTTACTCTGCATCGATACCGGTGAGTAAATCGATGTAGAAAGGCTGTATTATCTAACCTAACAGATTTTTGTTTTACTACTAAACTGATAGGGATCAGTTGGAAATATTATCATGCAGTGTCACAGGCACATGTGACACTGGGGATGCCATCTGGTAATTAGGCTCTCAGGTCATATTTGACATTGAAAAGTTTTACAGTGCTTACCTTGTGTTCCACTTCTGATTTTGAAATTAAAGCTGTGGTCCTGTGGTTCAGTTTGCAAGGATGAATGCCTGTGTCCTTGTCAGGCAAGGCTAAGGTGTCTTTTAGATGCTTTTAGAGTGCATTACACTGTGGCCTGTTGTAGAGAAGCTGTCCAGAAGCTGTATTTTCTTTTGCAACCTGCTGGAGAATCTCAACATAACTTCTTTTGGCTGAGGAAGAGAATGGAGTTTTTTGCCAGCAACATTTCCTCTTCTTGGAACAGCAGGGATTAAATAACTATTAGCTCTGGTGAAATGAGAAGGCAGAGTCTTTTGTGTGATGTTGACAGGATGGGGATGTTCACAGAGGTGTCTCTTTCATTCCAGTGATGCAGCGTCCCGCAGAGCCCTGCACCTGGCACTCCAGCAGCTCGCAGAATCCCACCCAGAGGCAACAGCAAAAAACCTTCTGCAGTCACTTCAGTCCTCAGGGATCAGCAGCAAGGCTGGACTTCCCAGGTGCTGGATGTGTTGCTTTGTGTGGAAGCAGCTCTGGGGTTCTGGCAGTTACTTTTGTGTTCAGAATGATTCTTTTGCTACTGCTTGCCAGAGGTGTTAAGAACATCTGCTGCTGGGTCTGAGCTACAGTTTTGCCATTCTTAACCTTAAGTCTGGAGAGATAAGGAATAAAATCTTTTATCAAGGTGTAGTCTCCAAAATTATTGGGAAGGAAAATTTCCTTGCCTGTTAGTTGTTCAGCTGGTGGAATTCAAGGCTTTGTCATAGACATGAAGATAATGAAATTTAAAGCTGAGCTAAGCTACAGGCTGCTGTTGTATGGTGGTAGCATCAGAGAACACCAGTGGTGCCAAAAGGTGACCTAGGGGGTTGTTAGCTGCCAGAGGGCACTGTCCTGCTTTGCCTCCATGGTTGAACAGATATGTACCTTCCAGAGGAATATCTGGGCTTGATTTAAAGGCTTGCAGTGATGTGATACTCACCCCTCAGTTACTGTGGCTCACTTTGTGTGCAAGGACACTTTCCATGTTCCTTCATTTTGAGGGAGAGATCAAAATGGGGTGAGGATCCTGAGGGTGCTGCAAGATGGGAGCCATTACCTGGAGTGGAGGGAGAAGGTGAGAGTTAGCAGAAACCAAAACCAAGTGATGTGCTGGGAGGGAATGTGAGCTGAGAAATGATTTGGTGATCTAAGGCTGGGAAGCTCTGACAGTGAAGATCAGCAGCAGATGAGAAATCTTGAGTCAAGTATTTAATGCTCATTTGTGTAATGGCACTGGAAGATCCAGAAGTGGCCTTTCTTCTGCTAAGAAGGCAGGCAAAATTTTTTGTGCCATTCAGAAGTTGTAAGTACTAAAGAGGGGGTAGCACATATAGCTTAAGAGGAGCAATTATTTCTCCTGAACCTGAGGCATCAGCTGTATTTTTCTCTGATAAAATTCGCCCTCTTATAAGATAATGTTCTGACTTGGGCAGAGATCAGTGTTCTGGATCAGCAGGTGTAAGTTCCATACTTACACCAGCTGCAGATTTACCTCCTTCTCCTGTTTGTACAACAGTAAGAGCAGTGGATCTGCAGCCCTGCTGGCACTCTCCTGGACATGTCTGCTTGTACGCACAGTCTTCCCTACACCTGACAAGAGACAGGGAGAAACATGGAAGAAACTGGTAGGTTCTTTTTGTTTGCAGAAAGATCCCTTTGGAGAAAGGGACTTAAGCATTTCTAATGTGTTTTAAGTTGCTGAAACATTGCAAATAATTCTGACTGTAACTGATAGTGTCATGTTAAATCCAAGTATATGTGGCAGTCCTTTTTGCTTTCTGGTGTATTTTGATCCCTCCTCTTCCACTGGAGAAAGCACGAGAGGGGGGCAGTCTTGCACCTGCACAGAGTTGCTCTACATGCTATGGTGCATCCCAGTGTTTCTAGACTGGGTGTGCTGATGGTGCCTCCAAGATGCAGCCTGCAGCATGGCATGAATTCCTTGTGCCTCCCCTTGAAATATTTGTGTGGGATGCTGTATCATAAAGTATCAAGTAGCTTTTTGCTTTCTTTTCTCTTTTCTCAATCTGAACCTGTGACCATGCTCATGACACCTTGGAACACATTTTAAGTAGAGTTGTAATCCAGTACAAATTTCTGTTTTCAAAGTCAGGGTTTTCAAAAGTATTATGCTGTTCTGCAATGTGGTGCACGTGGGCTGAAAGCAACGTCAGCCTGTTGGAAGAACTTACAGGACCTAGAGAGTCAGCTAATCACTGTCACTTGACATGCTTTATTTTATATGAGCTCTCTGAGAAGCAGGACCATGAAGGTTTCCTTGGCTGTTTCCCTCGGCAGGTGGAGGTTCAGTGTTTGCTCCTTTTGGAAGTCCTGGGAGGTTCTCATAAGCAGGGAGTGGATGGAGCTGTGAAGAAGTTGAACAGGCTGTGGAAGGAGGTGATGTATACCTTTTGGGACTGTTTTCAGTAGCTTTTCTAGGTTCTGTTGTGTTAATGTGCCTTGCTCTTTTTCTCTTCAGAACCAAGATCTGGTGGATCAGTACCTATCTGTCATCCTTGGTCTTGAACCAAACCAGAGTTATGCTGCAATGCTGGGACTTCTCGTACAGTTTTGCACAGCCCAGAAAGAGATGGATATTGTCAAAGGGTACAAGGTAAATCTGACATACTGGAATTTGTTAATAAATAGTGTCAGCTCACCTCATGGAGAAGGATACTGAACAGATTTCACAGTGAGTCAGGTACTTTGCTTCTGCTCCTGGTTTCATTATCTGTCAATTCAGTAGTTGTGCACTTCTGACTGAAGTCACAGGGATAGGTTTATAGAGGCGGTGCCAGATGCATGACCTTTTAGTGTGCATTTATGGCTAAGGCCAACACTGCAGATTTCTGCTTTCTCCCCTCTTGTAGGAAGGCAGCAGTTCGCTGTCAGGGAGTTCTGAGTGTTGGGCTGAAGGGCAGAGCACAGAGCACTGACCTCTGCTTCTCTGTCTTCAGTGAGGATGGAAGCAGAGTTTCTACATAGTGGCTCAGGCTGCCTTCTGGAGGGGTTGAGATGGGGTGTGAAGCTTGGCTTCCTGCTGGTGTGTGTGGAGCTGTGTATGGTTTATGATGTGCCTGTAATTTGGTGATTGTGGTTGTCCACAGAGTGCTCTTCTGGATTTCTACTTGAAGACCATCCTTATGAGCAAGACAAAGCCTCAGAAGCATGTGCTGGTGAGACATCCTGTCACAGAGCTGTTTGTGCTTTTGTCCTGTGTGCAATGTCCAGGGCTGTGCTGAGTGCTTTATTCCCATTGCAGGACAGCTGTTCCCCACTCCTTTGGTACATTTCTCATGATGAATTCAAGGACTTAGTTTTGCCAACTCTGCAGAAATCCCTGCTACGAAGTCCTGAGAACGTAATTGAAAGTGAGTCTGTTGTCTCTCTGCATTGTTCCATCCACGAGTGGATGTGTGAGCAGTTGTTCTTAGAGCTCTGGAGTTATTGGGGCAGTGTGCCTGTCTTTCTTGACTATCTTTTTGGTCCTGTGAGTGCAAGCACCAGGATTGTCTGGCATTTAAAAGTTGAATGTTGGGAAGCAGCATTTTATGTGTGATCCCAACTGTCTGGGTATGTGATAGCTACTGTTTGCACTGAGAATTTCACAGCTGAGTGCTAAGAATAATCCTGAATTAATCTGCTCATTGGAAATCAATTTCAGTGTTTTTTCTTCCTACTCCTTACTGACCCTGTTTGCTCTTGCTGTGAACTGTGTATCAAAATTCTAAAACCAGTTACTTAACAAAATGTAATGTGCTGTTCTCTCTTCTGTCTTCAGCGATCTCTTGCTTGCTTGTATCTGTGAACCTGGATCTCAGCCAGTATGCTCTAGACATTGTGAAAGGACTGGCCAGTAAGTACTCTGACTTCTGGAGGGAGTGATGAACTCAGAAAAAAGCTTTCTTCCAACTTCCTGGCAGTACTCTAGCAGTGTCATTACTGGTGAAGAGGTTGTTTTATGTGAGGGGGGAGGGTGATGCTGTAACTTTGAACTGGGATAGTTCACATGATGGTTCCAGAAGTCAAGCCATATGTCAAGAAATGTCCTTATCTTGCAGATTCAGTGCCATTTGTTGTAAGGAGCTCTTATCTTTTACATTATTTTCTAGGTCATCTGAAATCCAACAGTGTGCAGCTGATGGATGAAGCAGTTGTGGCACTGAAGAACTTGGCTCGGCAGTGTAGTGACCCTTCAGCTGTGGAGTCACTGGGCAGGCACCTTTTTGCCATCTTAGGGGGTGAGTAAGTTGTTTGTCAGCTTCAAGGAGCTTTGTATCTTGTATTTTCTGCTGCCTTCAGCTGCCTGTATGGTAGAGGTGTCTCAATCTGGATTGGGGATAATGGGGAAGCTTTTGTATTTTTAGGGAAGATTCTTGATGAAGCACATCACCCATTTGTTTCCTGTTGGCAGGCTCAGAAGGGAAGCTGACAGTTGTTGCTCAGAAGATGAGTGTCCTTTCAGGTAAGGATCCTAGAAGAGGTGAAGGAGATGCAGCAAAAGACTGAACAAAAGGCATCTGCACTTAAGCTTTTAGGATGCCTTGTCTGTCATTCCAAATTGGCTGTGGTTAATGTCCTAGAGGGTGTTGGATACCACGTGCCAGTTTTTGACTTTTTGTTCAATGGAAGTAATTGGCTGGAAGGCTAAAATGTTCCATGCAAGGAAAAAGATTTGACATGTTGAATGTGACATCCAGCTGTGAAGGGATTGCCATGTGAGGGGTTGTTCTTGATTGTTTCTGGATTTTGCAGCAAGTGCTGGTAGTTTGGGAACTAATGAGAGAATTCCATCCTTTCAGGGATTGGCAGCCTTAGTCACCACGTGGTTTCTGGGTCCTCTAGCCAAGCTCTGAGTGGAACCATGGCTGAGCTTTTCATCCCTTTCCTGCAACAAGAAGGTGGGACCATTCTTGAGTTTGCTAAGCTGCTTTCTTGATCAGGATTTTTATATGGCCTGTTATTCGGGATAAATGTGGGTTCTCAACTGCTGGATTATAAAATCTGTTACCCTGTTTTAAAGAGCAGCCCCAGAGAGACAGAGCTGTGTCTCTTAGAAGCAGATGTGCTCTTTTCCTGCCTCCTCCTGATGCTGTTACTTTCTGTTCTGTGTTCCTGTGTTTTATGCAAGTGCTGAACTGACGTGAGTTCTGTTACTTCCTAGTCCATGAGGGCACACTGGTTCATGCAGTCTCTGTCCTGGCTCTTTGGTGCGTTCGCTTCACCACAGAAGTTCCTAAGAAGCTGGTAGAATGGCTAAAGAAAGCCTTCAGCCTCAAAACCTCTACTTCAGCTGTGAGACATGCCTATCTGCAGTGCATGCTAGCCTCTTTCAAAGGTAAAACTGCAGCTATTAATAATTTTCTTGACTGTGTGGTTTAATAGAAGAGTAATCAACTGTCGTACTTCCTGATGTAAATACATAGATGTGTGGATTAAGAAAGAATTTGTAAGGTAGTTCATTAGCCTCCTTTGTATTTCTCTAAACTTTTTTTCCTTCAAGCTTCTAACAATGGTTTGTCTCCTTGTATAATTAGCACCACTGGCCATCATGATGTCTTTTCATATACCCCCACTGCCCATCATATGTCTTTTCATATTTTTGTCTTATTTTTGTCTTATACTTAAATTGTATGTTATCTCAGGGACTGTGCTTTTGGTTTATATAGCACCCAGCAGCACTGGGATCCTGGTCTGTGGCTTTGTTTCTCAGAAGCTTTTTTTAAAAAAAACATACACACCCCAAAAATAATGTGTTTAAAATGAAGATCCTCAGAAGTTCTAAAGTTCTGGCAATCCTTTGAGATTTGCCCATTGGTCCTTTGCTCTTTGACTTCAGCATTTCATCCACGGGTCAGCAGTTGATCAGTCTGATGCCTGAATGTGAGATCTCCCTTTCTCATCGATGCACTGTGCATCAAAAGGATGCTATCCATTTGCTTAAGAAGTCAATAACTCAATCTGTTTTACCAGATACAGTGCATCAGCCATCATTTTCTCCATGTAGATAAGAGTGAAATCATAATTTTACATTTTTATACTGTAGCTACCAGGAATTTCTGTGCTGTCATAGGGCTGAAGAAACAACTCTGAAACTGTGTAGATGTTGCAGGATGCTGGTCCTTTTAGAGACATCAGTATGGCAAAACCTGAAGCTGCTCACACTTGCCACAGGCAGGGGAGTACTTGTATGTGACATGTGCAGCTGTTTAAGGGGTTGGGGCCCAAGACATTCATATTCCAAGATAATTTACTCAGCACTGCAGTTCTCAGTATCCCTGCTTTGGCCCACCCACTGAGGCAGCAAACTGGGACATAAAGCAGAGATTCTACTCTTACAAGTTTATAGAAAAAACACTACCTCTGAATACTTAGCAAATCACAAGGTCTTTTGTTTCCTTTTTCAGTATTGTATGTGAGATGTTGCTTGTGCAAATACCAGGAACTCATAGCTCAGTTTCCATGGAATTGAGGGTTGCAGACCTGTGGGAATCCTTGACTTGTGAATGTTTGAAGTGGAACAGATGGTTGTAGCTTGCCAGGAATTTACTTTCACTCTCTTAGGGAAACATAATGTTTGAAGTTAGGCTTCCTGAGAGTTGAGCCAGTTCCTTTAATGTAGCTGAATTAGCACTATCTTTTGCATCCAATGAACAGAAGCTGTTATTGAGGTGGGATTATTTTGTCTGTCAGGAACTGAAGTGGTTATCCTCTAGCTTTTCATAGCTGAAGGTTAAGGATAGTAGTGATTGGCAAATATTCTGGGACATTCATAGTGTTCCCAGTGTGTGTCTGGTTTGTTTCCATGGCTCATGACAACAGAGTAACTATTGAGAGCCTTGTAGTGAAAGTGTGAAGGACTGTGTTGTTTTTGTAACGTGTCTCTTTCTGTCTCCTCAGGTGACACCTTATTACAGGGAATGGAGTTACTGCCAATGCTGATCCAGACAGTAGAAAAAGCAGCATCCCAAAGTACTCAGGTTCCCCTGGTAACTGAAGCAGTTGCTGCAGCTTTGTTGATCTGCAGGATGTCTGTAATTGAAGGGCAAGCTGGTAAGGTCACAAACATCTAGTAGAATCAATCCAGTGTAAACAAATTCTGAGAGTTAAATAACACCTTTTCTTGACAATATGCATGAAATAATATTACTTAATCTATGTATTGCTTCTGCAAAGAGAATCATTGCCCTTTTGCAAGCCAGGGTAGGATTTATTTCCATCTCTCTGTTATGTCAGTGAAGAATTCTTGCTCTTCCGTGGCTTTGCAGATTTCAGCTTCTAATCCCTTAGGGCAGTATTGTTCTTTATTCTGGCAGAGGACATTCACCCTCACCTTACAGGCTAGGATTGGACTGGTGCATTAAAATTACTACTAGCTTGTTGTTTTTGTCATATTTTTACAAACCATCTTTGCAAAGTGTGAGGACTGGAATTCTGTCTTCCATTAGAGGATATTACAAGAACTGTCTGAGTTCATTTATCTGCCAGAATGCAAAATCCAGGTGTATTTTATCTATCAAAAGCAACACAACAGTTTCCTCATTGCCTTCGTTTTTAGGAAGGTTTATCCTGGCAAAGATTAAGGTGAAACACTTTACATTTTGTAAGTGTAAATCAGAGAAGTAATTCTTGTTCAGCAGGTGTTTTTTGGGCATGCTAATATTTCTGAATGAGAGAGATGAAGGGCTTTATAACTGAAGACAAGTAAGGCTAAAAGTAACAAGTGATTTTAAGAAGTGGTATTCTTCTGTATTTTATGTATGATGGTGAGTTGTGAGTTATTTTGAAACGTTTTTGAAAGATCTGATCTTTTCCCATCAGAGTCTAAGATGAGTGGTTTCTGGCAGCTGATTCTGGATGACAAAAAGCAAATTTTTACATCTGAGAAGTTCTTGCAGTCTGCATCAGAGGAAGGTAAATTGCCAGTCACTGTGTATCTGGTTGTTTAAATCTATGAGTACTTATAAGAACTACTCTTGCTATTAGTGCTGTTCTGTGACTCTTGAAGGATCCAATTTCAGAATAAAATGAAAAATCTAGATTAATTGTAGTGTTAGTTCCACAATGAATTTATTTCTAATGAACCTAAGTTATCAAACATTTATAATTCCAAATCTGTATATTCTGTAAAAGTCTTTCCAATATGAAATGTGTCTGTGGGGTGTCCCAGATGGTAGGTAAATATTTGCAGCCAGTCTAAGGGACATGGAGAAGCCTAAAATCAAGAAGATGGGAAAAACTAAAACAAGGCTGGAGAAGAAAACATGTAGGTGAAAATCTTTAGATATATGGGTGAAGGGTAATAAAGGTAGGAAATCAATTGTTTTATAAATTAGTCTATGTATGCTCTGACTTGTTCTCTTGTATTTAAAAAATAACTGAAAAAAAAATAATGGAATGTGCCCATCAGAAACCACTACTGATGACATCTAAAACTGAAAGTTCTGAAAATGAGTTCATTAATCATTTCTCTGAGATGAACTCATTTATCTTTTGTATAAAGCTTTGAAGACATGAAGTTTTCTTAATGGGAAAGAACAGAATTTCTTCTTTGCTTGTTGTGATCCCTGTTTTTCTGAAGGAGTTGTTTATATCCATTCATTTTCTTCCCCAATTCTGCAAATATTCTGAAACAGTGCAACTTGGAAAACTTTATATTGCTCCCTTTGTTAATTAGTTTCAAAAACTAGTACTGATGTTTTGAGACTAAATATTGTCATGATTTATTATTGGTTATTTAAGCAAAACCATCCAGCTGAGATGCTGAACATCCCCACACTGTCTGATGCCTTGAGTGTCAAAAGTCCTCTGTATCCTCTGTAACACAGGTTATTACCTACCCCATGTCCAGGACTTTCTGCTTCTGCTTTTGAGATGTGGTTGAGCTTTGATACAGAACCCAAGGGGCCTCATTGAAGCTCAGGAGTAAAATACCAAGGCTGCTGTTCAAATAGTGCTGTGCACTTGTGTGTGAGTTCTTCATACATTTTATTGTCACTGAAGAAGTTTTGACAGCGCTCAGGGATTGGCAGAATTGATGGAAGGATCACTGTGTTTATTGTTTGGATTCTTCTGTTGACTTAGGCAAAAATAAGTCACACATAGGGATCAGGAGAACTTTGCTGAGATCCAGCTAACAACATTTCTCTGAAGTCATGGTTCTGTTTCCAGTTTTGGCAGATCTGAATTGGATTTGTCGCTAGCTTCACTGAGAAGATTATATAGAGGCTTAGTTTGGGTTGCTGCTTTAATGTGTCCCACTTGCTGTTTGTTTGTTTTCAGGTTAAAAAAATAAAATAAATAGTTTCCGGATGAAGTCTCATGCTATTTTAAATATTTGTCTTTTCCCACAGCAATGTGTACAGTTCTGCAGCTGACAGAACGCCTCCTCTTGGATCATGCACAGCGGCTGCCTGAAACTAAAGTTCAGTACGTAAACTGCTCTCCCTGCCACCCCGTGTCTGACCCCTGCATCTGACTGGGCCTGGGGCTCTGCACAAAGGGATGAACTCCCTGTGCTTTTGTGTCCAGTTGGTGTACAGAGCTGCCTCCCTTGCTAAACCTGCTTGTTGGTCTGTTCTCAGGCAGTATCACCGTGCCCTTGTTGCAGTGCTCCTGAGTCGGACCTGGCATGTGCGGAGGCAGGCCCATCAGACAGTTAAGAAGCTCTTGTCCTCTCTGGGAGGGTACAAACTGGCTTATGGGCTCTTGGAAGAGCTGAAAACCGTTCTCAGTTCTCATAAGGTGAGTAGTCAAGCAGCCTGGTCTCTGTTCAGCCAGTTTTTTGTACACTGCCAGTCATCTCCCTACTGGTGTTGACATAAACCGTAATACGAAGATGATTCAGTTCCAGCTGTATGATCTCCTTGAATGCCATTTGTTACTAGATTGCATTATATTACTGTATCAGTGTCTGTGGTGTGCCAAGTCTTCCTTATAATACACAGAAGACATTCAAAATTATCTTGGGAGGAAGCTGCAGTTTTCAGTGTCCTATTATTTTAATCCAAATTTAATCCCTGCTGGAAGACCAAGTGCTTAGTTCCTTTCTTTGTATCCTGGTTGTTTGGCCCTGAGTTATAGCTCTGGCTGCCAATTTATATAATTGTAATAGAAATACTTTATAAGCAACTATTATATCTAAAAAAAAAGGAAACAAAAAGGAAACACAGAGTGCAGCACAATGTCAAGTTATATAATAGATTAAGTTGTGTTAATTAGGTACCAAGGCTGGGACTTTGTAAACAGTCTTCCCTTGTCACAGATACTGCCTGAACGGGGTATTTTTGTAAAGATACTGGGTAAAAATAGATTGCAGAAGTTGATCAGTCTGCTGCCATCCAGGTGGTTCAACCTTTTCCTAAGTTCTCTTTGCTGAAAATTATCATTTTAGTTTTATTTTATCCCTGTTTGCAAAATCTGGTATAGACCTCCATTCCCAGGCTTTCTGTCACTGTCACCTCTGCTTCAGTTCCACTGTTACCCTTTAGCCCTTCTTTCCTTTGGGAAGCTCATGTTGTTGGTACTGACAGAGGGAGCTGACTGTTGGTATTCAGTATGTTGTTAACTGTGGGGATGTGTGCTTAGGGCTCAGGAAGGCTTCATGTGATGTGGTAATGACAAGTTGTCCCCTCAGATTCTGCCTCATGACGTTCTGGTGATGGAGTCAGGAGAGCTGTCAGAGCTAGGAAAGACCTATGTGCCTCCCCGTGTCCTTCATGAAGCACTTTGTGTCATCTCCAGTGTGGCAGGGCTTGATGTGGATTCCTTTGAGCCAGAAAAGCTGGCTCTGGAGATGCTCCTGGTGAGCCATCACCCATCTGTTGGTAAGTGAAGGGGTGAGACCACTGTCATGGCCAGTGTGTGGGTTCTTTGTCTTACTTTTTAGTTTCATTGTGTTAGCATTCTTCTTCATACTTATGCTCCTTTATTCTAGTGGCAGTGCAGCCAGGTTTTTGGCCAGCCCTGCTCATCAAGATGAAGATAGATCCCAAAGACTTCATTACCAAACACCTGGATGTCATATTACCCAGGATCACTGCCTACACTCCAGAGAGCCAGGTGATAAGCTTTTGCTTTCCTTGTGTTGATTTTGGGCGATGCTTAGGAACAGAAGAGTTTTCTGGAGGAGTTAAGTATCAACTGGACTATAAGGAAGGAGATCTGTCTAAAAAGTGGGGAACAGGTTGGCTCAGAGAGAATGTCTGTAGTGAGCAGGAGATGGGATTTAAGGGGGAAAGAGTGCTTGCCAGCAACTGAGTAGAATTCTAGAAAAGACTCAAGTACCTGCTGAACAAAGAATTAGGAATTGGAACAGACTGGGAACTGCCTCAACAGAGCATGCTTTTTGAGACAACTTCATGGAATGCTGTTACTGTTTTTTTCCTTTGTTTTCTTGATAGTCATCTATGAATGCAGTAGGATCTCTCTCTCTGCTGTCACCTGGTAGAGTGCTCCCACAGCTCATCAGGACTATCTCAGCATCAATGGAGAATCCAGCTCTGTGCCAGGTTACTAGAGAGGAATTTGCCATCATGAAGACACCAGAGGGAGAACTGTATGACAAGTCTATAATACAGAGGTAAGACTTCATCAGCTGGTGTCAGATGCTCTTTCTGGACAGCAGTTTGAGGGATTTGTGGGTTTAGGTATTATTCTAGAGCAGTGCTGATTCTATTTTCTGTTTTTCCTTCTCAGTGCTCAACAGGATAGTATGAAAAAGGCTAACATGAAGAGGGAGAACAAAGCTTACTCCTTTAAGGAGCAAATAATTGAACTAGAGCTGAAGGAGGTGAGTTGATGGGACAGGAAAGCCAGCCTGATGTCAGGACCTTCACTACTATCTCATCTTTTGTTCCATGGCTTCTGGCACACGTGTGGACACTGTTGGGAAAGATTCTCTGAACTTCTTTGAATATCTAAATCTTATCTTCTCTTGTATCAGTTTCTTTTCTCTTTTATATGTATTTGTATCAACTTATGTAGGATGCTGTTTGTTTGTGAGTGTGCTTACTAGTTGCTAATGTCTGGTTTTTTTCTTCATCTTTTGTTCAGTGTATTTCATGTCACTTTTTCAATAAGGGTTGTTAAATAGGTGCTTGATCTTGTAGAGGGCCAGCAGTTCTGTTCTGTCCGGCCAGAGTAATGGGTGTAGGTGGGCTGGAAGAGTTTGGTCAAAGGAAGAGCACATACCAGGGTGGCTGGAGCATTCTTTTATTAAAGATTACTTCTGTTTGCTCTGGGGAGGATGTCATGCCCATCCACTGTAGAAAGAACGAGACAGATCTTTCTAATAGTATCAAATAATTTGTGACTGACCTAAGCCTGGGAGAAACTGATGTCATGCTGCTAACAGGACACTAAAATGTTATTAACCCTCTGATTTCCCTTTTGTGTCTTCACTTAAGATTGATAGGCTTGGAATAATATTTTTATTCTGTTTTAAAAATAGATTGTGAACCCCCCCCCAGTGTGTTCAACTTTCTCTTCTATCTAGTTGAGATGGTGTTAATAGCTCCTGGTTAATAATGTCCATGGCTCTCTACTGCAGGAAATAAAGAAGAAGAAAGGAATAAAGGATGAGGTGCAATTGACTAGCAAGCAAAAGGAGCTGATGCATGCACAGCTGGAAAGGGAGTCTCAGATAAGAAAACGGCTGAAGGAGGTAAGTTTTCATGGGGTTTTTTGCCAGCTCTGCAGCTACCATGACCCAAATAATTTTGATAAGAGGAAAATGGAGTAGCACAGAGTATTTGGCAATAGCCTCTTTGTTTTATTCATTAGAAATTAGATACAACAACTTGATCTTTTTTCTCCTGATGGAGTTTGTATGGTAACCTTTTGAATTGTGTCTCTTACAGCTTGATCATGAGCTGGAAACAGCCCTAGGACTCCTGGATGCTGTTATAAAGAGAAAGCCTCCTGGTTTGACTCAATACATTCCTGGTCTCGTCAGTTCTTTCTTGCCACTTTTTCGATCACCTTTGGCTGCTCCAAGGATTAAGAAGCCTTTTCTTTCCTTAGCTTCCTGTGTCATGCCTGCTCGACTCAAGACCTTTGGTTGGTATTTCCAGTTGCTATTTAATGGCAAGATGCAAATTTTTTTTTTTTTTTTATGGTGGGGTGGTGGAAATCCTTGCTTCTACAAGATATATACAATTGACAGCCAAGAAGAAAAAACACCCTGAAACAGTGCTTAGGGAGATAACTGCATCGTCCCAGAGACCCTGCTGCTGCATAGGACTGGGCCCAAAGACAAGGAGTTGTCTGGTCATTGTGACCAGCTCTGAGAAGCAGTTGGTCATGATGGGACCTGGGGGTTTTTCTGTCGAGAAATGTTTGGGTTTAGTCCTCTCATGGACTCTTTATTCTTTCATACCAGGTACTTTAGTGAGCCATGTGACCTTGCGCCTGATGAAGCCAGAGTGTGAATTGGATGAATCCTGGTGTCAGGAAGAGCTGCCTACTGCTCTGAACAGAGTTATTAGCCTGCTGCATGTTCATACCATTCCTAGCCGAACAGGCAAGGGAGAGCCAGGTAAAAAGCACTATAGATACCTCTGAGAGCCACCCCCCCACCAGTAACTCTGGGTTTGCTGGTTTGTGTAATGTTTGTCATACTTTTTTTGTGTTTTTTTTTTGTTTTTTGGTTTTTTTTTCTTTTTTTAATCAGGTAAGTCTTCATTGACATGAAAAACTGTAAGGGGTTTTTTTGTAGTGGCAGTAGTAGAAATGATGTAACACATATGGGAAAGGTAGAAATGGAATAACAGTGTCTTTTCTTAAAATGGTTCATACAGAAATAACAGTAGTAAAATTAAGTCTCATCTTTGCCAAGGACAAGTTTCTACCTTTCAACACCACTTAGGATAAGTGATTCAGTGAGACTAAGTGGAAAGACAAAACAATTGCTTGTTATCTGTGATCTCAGCAGTGAAGTGCCTGTGGCCTCTGCTTGTTTGCTATGTAGTGCTGCAGTTCATGAATATTTTATTCTGGCATGGTTTTAGAAGCAGCAGTTCTTTCCCACTCTGTAACATGAAGGGAAGCACCAGTATCTATGCAGTGCAAGAATATAATCTGAGTTAAAATTCAAGTGAACATCTTGGTGAAATTTCAGTGTCTCCACTATGTACATTATTTCCATAATAATTGCAAGTTCACTAACACTTGAATCCCATGTTCAGGCTTATTTCCTGAAAGGAATGGAAGTATTTTCAACCCTCTTCCTTCAATATTTCCAGCAGTTAAATGAATATTAAATTAATATCTGATTATCTTTTTTCTCACTTCTCCAGCAAGAGAAAGTCAGTTCTGTAACACTTTTTGGACAAGTCATGTTATATTCCCCAACCATTTTTCCTCATTTTCCAAGTTCCTTGGAGTCTAGTGTTGCAATCTTAGTTAGTAGAGGGTAGTTTCTTAGGTTACCATGTAGCCTAGGGGAGACTGTAGCTCATTATAATGTGTATGCTAACATTTATTATTCATTGCTGAAATGCCTAAATGTTTTTTGTTATCTTTTCCTATTGGCTGATACCAACTACTGTGCTAATAGAGGATTTATCTTCTCTGATAAAACTTTCTTCCTTCTGCATATAGAGGGACAGCTTCTTAAGCTTAAAAAGATCTGGCCAGTGATTTAAAAAAAAAAAAAAAAAGCAAGCATAAAAGCAAATGGATCTTGAGCAAACAGAGAAAAAAATCCCACATCAGAAATGGAGGGGATTTTACCTAAGCTATTCATGATAAATAGTAAGGAGCTCACAGTGTATTTGCTATTTAATATTTCTCCTTTGAACTCCTATTGCTGTATCTGTGCCCTATATAAGCTGACTAATACTGCAGTGTTGTATCTGCAGTGCTCTTCATCTACCTGTTAGAAATTTAAAATCTGGTGATCTCTACACAGACATTTTCCCTGGGTGTTTAGTGGTTGAAGTTTAACTGAACTAACTAAGAGGACTGGAAGAAGCATTTGTTAAGTGCCATAGCCAAGGCCCTGTGAGAAGAAAGGATTAAAATCTTTAACAATAGGAATCCAAAAGCTTTATTTTTTTTCAGGGGAGGGGAGGAGATTTGCATCAGAATTGAGACTGGAATGACAGGTTAGCTAGGTTAAAGGAAATAAAGCTGGCAAATGGATGCCTACTGTGGGACAAATGCACTTTAACAGTGGTTCACTTAAATTGCATCAGATCCCTGTATGTATTCTCCTGCTCAGAAGTAAAATTTTAAAAAAAAAATTTTAAATGAATTTTCATTCTCAGTGTACACACAATCTTAATGCACTTGAAATAATGGATTTTATCTCAACAGGGGTTGTGTGATGGACTTGATTTTGTGTCCCATTTTCCCCTTGCCCACAAGTATTTCCAGGATAGACAAAACCTTCAGCTTTGCCTTTCTGTCTACTTTAAACCACTGAATTGTTTCAATTTAATTTCAGTGTGTATTTTTGCACTGTTGGAAGCATTGGATGTTATTTGGAATCCTAATTTAATTAAAGCCAGCTCATTTAGGTAGCAAGCAACAGCAATATCAGGTGGAATCTTAGAATCATTAAGTTCTAAAGCCACACTGTAGCTGCTTTGAAGAGGCTGAACTTTGTGTGGGATAAGTCCAGATACAGATGAGACAGTGTTCTTAGACCTGATGTTTGTAGGAACACAGAGATACTTAAGGTCACTGAGCATGTTTGTACATAGGCTTGGCCATCTCCATAAGCTGGCTGTGTCCATTTTGCTGCTCTCACAAGCAAGACAAAGATCAGCTGTGCTCACAGGATTTCCTTTTCACAGGTGCTGCCCCCTTATCAGCTCCAGCGTTTTCCTTAGTCTTTCCTCTCCTAAAGACTGTTATGACTGACACACCTCATGACAGTGAAGACAAGGAGGAGTTTTTGGTCAAGATTCTGCAGATCCTCACAGTCCATGCTCAGCTGAGATCATCAGCAAATGGTCATGCTTTGCTGGTGGATGAGGTGAGTGAGAGCTTGGGGGTATCAGATGACTTCAGCAGTTGTTCAGGTAATAAAATAGCAGTGTGTAAACTGCACAGACCAAAATTAATCCTGTGAGTTAAAAATTTAAGATTCCTTTCTGTAAGGTTACCTGTCTGTCCCTTTTTTTTCTTGTGATTTTTACAAGGAATGTCACACACAGGTGAGGTACTTTGGAGTCACAACACTTAAGGCTTTTTCTCCTCTCTCCTTTTTCCTCCCGACCTCTCAGAATGGTCCAGAGTTGCTGCCCCGGAGA